>NC_138207.1:27400018-28800018 GCF_964194415.1 Vipera berus | reverse complement strand
TAAGTAGCCCAATTACAATAAAATTAATAAAATATAATATTAAAATACCCCCAAACCCATCAGACCAGGCCGGCTTGTTCAAATAAATAAGTTTTTAGGTCACGGTGGAAGGAGCGAAGGTCAGGAGCCATCCGGAGCTCAACCAGTAAACGGTTCCAAAGGTCTGGCGCGCCCACAGAGAACGCCCTCCCCTGGATGAGCCAGAGTACCCATGGACATGTTTCCTTTACAATGTTACTTGAAACATCTATAAATAATGCTTTCAAGAAAAGGCAAAGTACAGTTTCTACTAAACAGTAGCAACTGTGAGAGGGATTTTGGAGTCTTAGTGGACAATCACTTAAATATGAGCCAGCAGTGTTCTAGGCTACATTAACAAAGGGATAGAATCAAGATTATGTGAACTGTTAATACCACTTTACAATGCCTTGGTAAGGCCACACTTGGAATACTGCATTCAGTTTTGGTCACCACAATGTAAAAAAGATGTTGAAATTCTGGAAAGAGTACAGAGAGGAACAACAAATATGATTAGGGGACTGGAGGCTAAAGTATATAAAGAATGGTTGCTGGAATCGGGTATATCTAGTTTAATGAGGAGAAGGACTAGGGGCAACATGATATTGTTCCAATATCTCAGGGGTTGCCACAAAGAAAAGGGAGTCAAACTATTTTCCAAAGCACCAGAAGGCAAGACAAGAAGCAATAGATGGAAACTATTCAAAGAGAGAATCAACTTCAAACTAAGGAGAAATTTCCTGACAGTTAGAACAATTAATCAGTGGAACAACCTGCCAAGAAAATTCTCATATAAGGCAAGATATTGCCACTGTGCAGCTACATCCCCAGAAAGAATACTGTGGCCTCCTCCTTCTCTCTTCCTTCTTCATAGCAGGTGAAGATCAGACTGATTTGATAAATCTTTACATCTATTGTAGGTGAGATGAAAGTTACATGTGAATTGAAGTGGTGAAAATGCTTGAAGACTTTGTAGAAGGAGTGAAAGATAGGAATGCAATAGAAACAGGTGAAAGGCTTTTTTTAAAGGTAATTTTATATGTGCTATTTTTAATTTCATAAGATTAGTGTTCAGTATTTTAAATACAATAGTAGGAAAATATTATTAAAAATATAATTATACTTTTTTAAAAAAACCTGCAGTGACTTTAGTCTTCTATGCTTTCCTACTGTTTTTCAGGGCTGAAAAGTTTTGTCCAGTTGCTTCAATTGGCCTAACAAATGAGCCATATCTTTTAACTTTCTGAATATATTGTCTTATGTACTATACAAAGACAAAAGTGATTAAGGAGTTAAAATTTTTTTCCATTAACCTATCACCACAAAATCACTGCTATAACAGTTCAGTCTTCCTGGAATTACTTCTTAATTAAGCTTAATTATACTATCAAACAATTACTCAAAATCTGACCTTTTCTAAAAAAGTCAGGCAACAAATATGTGGGTGAGGCTCTGAAACTGTGCTATAAACATCCACAAGAACAATAATTACATTTTCCTTGGTGCTTTTCTTTTCTTTTGAGCTCCATGATTAACATTTGGCTAATCTGTTTATTTTTTATGAATTACTTTTCATCAAGGTCTGCTAGAAACAGCTTCAAGCCTAATGCTACCTCTGTGTATTTTAAATTAATTCTGAGTAATAAAATATGAAGCTCCAATATGTATTTTCTTATTTTTATTATTTATTCATTTTCATTTATTAGCCATCCATCTCCAATGAAATACATAATTTTGTGCCAGTTTTCAACTACAGAATTCTATTTTACTAAGAGGTGCTACCACTTCAAAGACCCTGGGCTTCATCATATTCTTTTTGCAAATCAAATTGCAAAGCTAACCAGGTAAGACAAAATTGGAAGCTGCCAACTTCCAATAAACTGGAAACTCTGTTCTTCAGGATATTTCAGAGATGCCATTTCTTACTGTTATTTCTTTTATATGAAATTTACTGACTGCTTAGGAATATGGGAATAGAAGAAGTTATTAGTACGATAATAGTGCTGTAGGATTCAGGAAGTAATTATTTTACTCACATACTTTTTTGTTGATTGTTCTTCCAACCAAGTGACAACATTAATTTGAATTTTTTAAAAAAAAGAATAAGGCCAATTTAGTCAAAAGTACATATGAAGGTTTAAATGATGATCCATATTTAGTGCCTTATTTTAGAGAAGGAAATGAGTACCGGTAATTAATAGTGAAATCCTATGCTTTTCCAATACAAAAATCACATTGAGTCTCTCCAATGTAAATAAATGAATCAATAAATGAACTCAGGAGCACATAATGTTACAAAGCCTCAGATAACTGAGACAGCTTCACTAAACTTTATTTTGATGATAGTTTCCAGTTTCCTAACAAAGGAGATGCTTACACCTGAACTCATAAAATATATTTCCATCAATAACTAGAGCTTCATATAATTTTATGATGCCAGCTCTTCCTTTTTCAAACCTTTTTCTTTAACTTTTTCTATTAAGAATAACATTTTTAATAGATTAATGCATCACATTTTGAGCCAAATAGATGAAAAGGTTTAGGCTGTTCTATGAATTAAAACAAAAAAGCCAATAGAAACCGGGATAACATCTACTCCAGTTTTAGGAAGCTGGATGACCTTGGGCCAATCACTCTTTCTAGGCCCTAGAAAGCAGACAATGACAAACCATTTCCAAAATCTTGTCAAGAAAACTTCAGTTGCTAGGGGTCAACACTGCCTCAAAGGCACAATAAAGTAAAATGAAATGCTCCATCCTAAAAGCACAAAAACAATGTTCTAATAGTGATGGAATGTTATTCTCTGAATGCCTACTAAAGAAGTTATAGCACACTTTCATTAATTTTCCTCTGAAATAAGAATTGCTGAAATGCATGGAAAAGTGCTCATGTAAAAGTGCAATCATAGCAGGACGAGTAATTTCTTCAGAATCATCATTGCCACAAAGCAAACTTGCAGTTGAGTTCTTTGAGTGTTCATTCAAAGGAATCACAGGTTTTTCTCCATCAGCATTCAACCTATGTATAATCAGAGTCACACTGGCTTCTGCTCAAGTGTACACCAAGATGATAAGGAGTTTTATCTGTTGGATGGGGAAGCAATTTTATTGAACACTCAACAATAGGATTGTAAAAGAAATCTACCACAGATTTCTGAAAGAGTGAAATTGCATGATTATCAAGATTATTTCAGTCACAGCACAAATAGCTAACAATAAATGGAATGTGGAGTTCTTGGTGCTCTCTGAGCTTTGCTTGTGGACATTTAATTACCCAACTAAGAAATATCAAGTGACTGTGAAGTTTGCTGCCTGTTAATATTTATTTATTTATTTATTTATTCATTCATTCATTCATTCATTCATTCAATATTCTATAGCTGCCCAACTCAACCAAATGATTCTGGGCAGCTATGCAGCAATTTGTCCTGCCAATGTTGACGGGAGTGTAATTTAAAGGCAAATAATCAAGATCAGAGACATGCAAGAATCCCACAGTACAATGCTGAGCCACAGATATTCTCTATTGGAATAAATGGTATCTATAATAATTGTATCTTTCATTCTTTTCTTAAATATTCAACACTTGGGGACAGTATATACTAAAGACTCAGCATATTTGGAATAACAATAAAAAGCATGTAATGCAGCATTTAAAAAAGCATACAAGAGATAGTTGTGCTTTAAAAGTATGTGTTAGAGAAAGTTACATATAGATCTCTATGTTGATAGGAAAAGTTCTGTATGCCAACAAAGAGTTCTTAGTATTTTAAAACATTGCAAAAAGAAAAAAGAAAAAAAGGAAAGAAACTGGAAGAAAAGAGAAGCTATTAACAGAATAGAATAAGGCATGACATCTTGCAACAACAACCTGTGGCAGATTTAGCCTAATCTGCATGTCCCTACTCACATTCAATAAATCAACAGGGTGCTCAATAGAGCTGGACAGCAATAGAAAGATGGTGCCATTTTTACGAACTGCTCCCTCAGTGTGAATGATGTACACATGGGTACCAGATGTGATGATAACACTTTTGTAACCCATTGTACTGATAAAAGCCTCAGTGGAGATATATATATATATATATATATATATATATATATATATATATATATATATATATATATATATATATATATATATATATATATCTACAAGGAGCAAACAATATTGATATTTCCACTTAATCTCTGAATCTATCTGGGAAGGAACCCATTATACATAAAATGCATGTGTACAATAAATAGCAATAGCAAACTATATGAATATTCTGTACAAAGAAAATCTCTATGCAGACTCAACTAAACTGCAAAGCCAGTATCAACAGCATATATGGGATCACCCATTCAGGCCTAATAGCAGAAGTCATTCAATGACTCAAATCCATAGCTCTGCCCACCATCCAACCAAAATTCTGGACATACTGCATCAACAACACCTTTGTCATCATCAAACACTCAAATTGAAGACACATCACCTACTCAATAACATATTCCCTGGTATCAAATTCACATGCAAAAAGGAAAGATAACAGACTCCCATTCCTTGACATCAGCATAAGGAGATTAGACAATGGAAAACTGGAAAGCCTCATCTACCATAAACCCATGCACACAGACCAGATCCTCAGCTTTGCAAACAACCATCCCACTGCACACAAAAGTAGCTGTGTCCAGACCGTCTTCAGAAAGGCCAGGACACACTGCAGCACCACAACACTAAGAAAAGCAGAAGACAAAAGGCTGCTTGACATCTTTCTCTGTAAAGGCTATCCAAAAACCTTTGTATTCTGACACACAGCACCAAAACCACAACATATCACACAGCCAACCACCATGAAAAAACTAACCATACACAAAAGGGGTTGGGAATAACAGCCAAAATTCTCCAATCTCTAGGAATAGCAATAGCTCACAAACCCACAGCCAGAACCAAAGACAAGATACAGAAGGATGAAAGAAACAATGTAATGTACAAAATCAGCTGTAACAATTGCAACCAATTCTACGTGGGACAAACATCATATCAATTAAAAAACAGCATCCACGAACACTGGCTGGCAGTCAAACACCACAATGCCAAATCTTTAATCTCTACCCACAATGATACCAAACAGCACCAGTCCAATTGGAGCAACACAAAAATCATGAATCATGCTATCACCCACCACACTCATGAGTTCATCGAAGCATGGCATGCCACAAGCAATTCCAGCAACAGACACATAGACCTACAACCAGCCTATGAACCCCTCAGAATCCAAATCAACCACACAGCCAACCAGAGACAGCACTGACCCTCAATCAACCCATGCAAGCCCCACCAACTAGCAGTTCACCTGTTGTGATTCAGGGTCAGCCTGTGGGTTCGGCAGTTGGGTCGGACGACTCAGAGGAGGAGGAAGGGGGTGTTGAAGAACTTACTGATGATGGCCTTGAGGCTCCGCAGAGCCCTCAGCCAGGCCCCTCCCACCTGGTCACGACGGAGACCCAGCTGTGTGAGCCTGACAGCGTGGATGAAGATGACCCACAGCTGGCCCTGTTCAAGGATGCCTGGACGCAGGAGGCAGTCAATCAGGAGTAAACAGAGGAAGGC
Source organism: Vipera berus (assembly GCF_964194415.1). Taxonomy (NCBI): domain Eukaryota; kingdom Metazoa; phylum Chordata; class Lepidosauria; order Squamata; family Viperidae; genus Vipera; species Vipera berus. Next base: position 28,794,405 of record NC_138207.1, on the reverse strand, counting down.
AATGGGGCACCTCAGAAGGAGGCAGAGAGAAGCCACGCCCTGAAATGTATAAAAGGGGGATGCGTGGGAGGGCTGGTTTGCTGAAGGCAACCGCTTGAAAAGCTCCTGTTTCATGGTTCGTGTTTGCTCTCTTTGCTCTGTGTTTTTATGTTAATAAATTTGGCAGGCTTAATTCCAGCCTCTTGCCTTCTTGTAAAAGGGGTTGTCCCTGCCTTTTCTGCAGGGCCGGTAGCAGGCTGGTTCAGAACATCACCTCCCAATGGCTTTCACCTGATATAACCTCTTCATCCCAAGACCCATTGCAAGACCCTCACTTGGCACACTCACACCTGAACCATCACAAGACCTCCACTTGACACACCCACACTTGACCCATCACAAGACCTACTGATCACACAAAGCCCTTATAAACAAAAGAACACTGACACTGACATCCCCTAAACTCTGCTGAAGATGTTACCTAGGCTGGTAACCAAATGTTACAAACCCACAAGCTCAGAGAATGAACCTTCATCCTCAACAGCATATACTGTGATTCTTGATATATCCCATGGAAAATTGACTAATAATTCATAAAGGATTTAGAAAGTATTGAATAGCTACCATATCAGTCAAAGAATGCCATTCCCTGATCATCATGCAGAGTGAGTGAGTGAGTGAGTGAGTGAGTGAGTGAGTGAGTGAGTGAACAAATGAGTTAGTGAATATACTGTATACTGTATGCACATATAATTTTTCTTTCTTTAAAATAAAATCTTGCGATTATAAAAATTATATGCAGCAATATATAGACAAAAAATACATTCTGTATTAAATGAGTAGGTTTTCTTCAATAAGACTTGGGAGGAAAAACATACAGTTAAAAATTGTGCAGTTTCTATTTTGTGAATTGGGGAAGAAGAAGCCAAAGTACTGAATGCAACCACAATGGCTCTAAGCTGACATCAAAGCAAAAATGGGGAAGGGGGGAGACCGCTGAAATGACAGCAGCAGCTGCACAATCTGCCTCTAAATTAGGCTGTGTTTCAAAGTCTGCACTCAACTGCTAAGCAGTATAAAGACCCAGGAGGAAGGCTGCCCAAGAAAAAGAGCTAGTTTTCCAGGCTAGCACATCAAAGTAACACATGCTAAGAAGAGCAATAAATGCATATGGCATACAGTCACTTGCTGCTTAATTGCATTGGGCTTATGAAGCCAAGGAAAAACCTTCCACTGATTCCTAATTTTAGAGAAGATTTGAGATCTTTTTCTAATGCAAAACGCTGTCACAAATTGGGAGCAGATTAAATTCTGCCATTGCAAAGCAGCATCCCATAATTTCAAAAATGGAGATTCCCTCTCTGCTTCCCCCACCTGCCACCAGTCAGTAGGACACCTGCAAAATACCAAGTTCATAATTACAGGCTACATAAAAGTAGCAGTTCAAGAGTCTGGAAAAAAATTATAATGATAAAAAAATCCTATATCTTCACAATTCAGATAGGTCTTCTTAAAAAATGAACAATTTTGACATTTGGTATAAAATTAACCTACCTTTTATGTGATACTTTTTTAAAATTAAATGCCTACCTAATGATGCTTGTCATAAAAGGAGCAGATAAATAAATGCTGGAAATTTTAAAGTCAGAGTTATTTCTAGCTTTATGATATTTTAATTGTACTTTAATACATTCAACATGATGCATAAATTAAGGGCTCAATACACTGAAAGAATTGCAATGTTGGGATTACAATGTTTTTATTCACTATGTTGCGGACAGATTCTGGCTTACTTTTCCTACAATACCATACTCATATATGAACTGTGTTATGCTAATTTTGAATAAATATTAAGTTTAAGTTTAAGTTTATTATATTTGTATACCGCCCTTCTCCCGAAGGACTATTGCTATTCTTTTAAAGTTGTCAATTAAAAGACTTTATAAAATGCCTGTAAACTGGATAATAAAACTGGTTACTTTCTCTTCTGAGCATTTAACCTGCAGTGCTTGAAAGAATGTGTGTACAAGTAGAGGGTTAAAGTTGAAAAAAACAAAACAAAAATCATCTGTAATGCACTCGGGTAACTTGTGCATTAGGAGAAACAATTCCAGAAGAAATGAGGCTCTGTGCCTGCCACAATGACAATATTACACATGAAATAATATTGGTTTTTATGCTTATGGATTTCTATCAGTTTAAATGAATCTGTTCAAGGGCATCAACATCAAATATAGAATGCTTTCCAGCATAGTTCTCATCATAAAAATAATCAGAAAGAGTTGAAAGCAAAAAAACAAAACAAGATATACAATGCTCAAAAGAAAAGCAAAAAGCAAAACACAAATCATTAAAAGATTGCTTTCAGTGATGTGTTTCACAGTATTGGCAGTTACTACAGAATATGAAAAATGCAGCTAAAATAATCATCTTACTTGTTCTGGGCAGAAATTCTCCCATACACAATCTGGGTTTCTCCAGGAACTCCATCTGGATAGCTTGGATCATACATGACTCTCTGTGCAGACAAAAAAAATGGATAATGATTTATGGAAGAGTAACTTACAGTGTACATTTACATTATTTACATTATGAATTAAACAAAATAAAGTCAGTTTGACTTTGGAAGTCCTTCAAATTTTTTGCAATTTTTAAGATCCTTCTCATAGCTTGGCAGATAAAGATGAGCACCACAAATTTCTGTAATGTTATTCCTGAGAATGAGACTAAATAAGCAAGTTCTAAGACTACGGCCCTTTTGTGATTGCACAGAATTTGTTAATAGCTCTCTGCTGCTCTAGAACATGGAGCAGATTATATCAAAGTAATATATAAAAAACAAGCAAAAAATGAATACGCTCCAACCCCTGTATTATAGATCATAATGTAAAGACCTATGCTTGCATTGTAAACTGCTGATTGCATAGAGCTACTTATGAAAATGGTCTCATTTGGAAACTGAAATTTGGCCATCATAGAGCTGTTCCAGTGGCTCAGAGTACTCTTAGTAAATGAATCAAAAAGAGAAGTTGTCAGCAAAGAGGAACCCTATCTTTTTGATGGTAAAACCCAGCATGCTATAAGGCGCACTTAGTATCTTCTTTACAATCATTTTGGTTAAGATTTTTAAAAGTTTCTGCCAAGTCATAAAAAAATGTGTTTACAGAATTCTGAGTCATTGCTAAAGTGCTTTATTTTTCCTAGTTTTTAGTTTTTTATACCAAAAATGGCTGTTTTATGTTAGTGTATATTTATGTTGTTTTGACATGCAGTGCTCACAGCACAATATTAGAAATATGATTTAGGTGGTTATGAAAAGCAAATCAGATGCATTCCACACATCAACAGGCAAGTGTCTGTTCCTAATGGCAAAATGAGTGCTGGGATGCAAGCCCTGATCTTTCATATTTGTGTTGAAACACCACACCCTAGTACATAAAGGGCAGAGGTTGCATCACTATGTTATGATACCTACTTCATTACCAGACATTCTTCCTTCTCTGCAATGCCTGTCCTAAGTTAATATCTTCCTCTTGCAATCATGTATCTTTATCTAAAAAAAAAGGTGAATGGATTCTACCCAGTGTTATCCTTTGTAGTATAGCAATAATATGTGCCACAAGATTTGGTGGATACTGAAAGTAGCCGGGAAGATGATCATAGCGAATTCTACTCTTCTCATATTGCATTTAGTCCTATGGAAACTACATGCACATGTGAGTGAAGTTATTGGTGAATTCTAGTCATGACTAATTTCACTCCTATTAATTTCAATGAAGTAAAACCAATTTAGATTCAATCCCACTGAAAATTTTGATCAGTCAAATGACTTCATTATTTTACCTTGTTCCATATTTTACCTGGAGTAGGGTGTCCTCTCTATTATCCAGTCACTTTCCATTTGTTTATTCCAACATTCCATTAACAAATCTTGCCCTCTTTTATCATTTTGTGTATTGTCCATATTACTTGCTTTCTGATTTTTATTAGGTCGAAGTCCCATAAGTTCCATGAAATTAAATAGACTGCATAAAAATCTCAGCTTTTCTTCTTGAACCTACTGGGCCAAGTCATGTTAATTTTGCATCCCATACAGTGCCTAGTACACTGCTGTTTCTAAATAAATGTTTAATGAGAAAAGAAAGGAGAAAGGAAACTTCATAGGAAAGATACATAAAATATTGTGGAGGTCAGATTTAAGTTGGTACAACTCAGCATAATCTCAACAGCTTCCATACAGTTAGAATGATTTAAATTAAATCATCTAGCCTATACAGAGTATTACAGATGCTATTACCTAAATGCCTACAGCTCTATAAAATTAAAGCTGTATTATTATACTAATGTAATAACATTAATAAAAAATGAATCTGATATAATGAATACATGCTAAAAAAATAATCTAGTTGCTATTTGGGCTGCCTTCTTTTAAAATTTTAACTCTAGAAATAAAACAATTTGGGTTCCATGCTGTTTTACAGTACGTTTCAGTCCTTTGAGAATTTCACTAACTTACAAATGTCCTGAATCTAGAAATTTGCAACAAGACTTCTGGTATTTCTCAATTCTTCCCAAGTCCTAAGACCACCAATGTAATTAAGTTTTGTTTTCTTCATTTTTCTCCTGCTGTTAGAAATAAAATGTGTTGTTTAGCTTTTCAATATGCAACAAAAACTGTAGGAATACTAATCTATTTTAACCTCAGTGGATTTAGGATAAAAAGATTGACTTTGGTTTATTAATTGTTTTCCCCTAAATAAAAAAAGTTATTAAAGGAATGGAAAATTCTGCCTTTCAAGAATTTCAAATGCAAACTTTGTTTCATTACCAAACAACAGTGTAGCAATTGATTCTGCCAGTTTTTAATTGAAACACCTACTGTGTGTCAGCTCCCTACACAACCTTTCTGGTGAAATAAAATAAAATAAAATAAAAAATAAAATAAGAGTGTTAATCCCCATGCCCAAATAGGATTAACTATTCTTCCAAACTGTGCTGTTATGGAGTATGAACATGGTTCAGTGATAATTATAGAATTCCTGTAACTGAAATTCTACCAAAATACTATCAGCTTGACTTAAATTTCAAAGAATATTATATGAAGTATATAACTATGAAATCTGTTTCAAAAATCTTTAGCTAGCAAGGTTTTGAGCCTAAGAACAAAAGTATCCCTAACATTCACTTCTTTGCCATTCTTTGTATGTTTCAAAAGAATACAATGATACCATGATTCTTAAATTGCCAATCTGGTGACATCAATCTCAATCTCAAACACCATGTTCACCCATTTTTCCCATTTTCTCATTTCAAATCACCCATATATAATACTGTCTATGTTGGTAATGTTCCATTTCCTGGTTCATGTAAAGACTTGGTCCTGTTGAAACTGTAAGTAGTCTCTATCAGTCAACATCAGCAATGTTAAGCTGTGTGGACCAATGGCTTGCTTTATTAGAAGACAGCTTCCAATATTCCTAAAAGCTTTATAATTTTATCCCAGAATAGATAAAATTGCCTTGATAAAAACTCTCTCTTCTATTACAAAACTATATTTAAACTTAATCGTCATTTCTAATAGGGCTGTACATTTTTTTAAGGGTTTCTCCTCTTAAAATATTTAACATGCCCTCGCTTAAACCATCTTGTTCCAAAGAGCAATGTGTACTGCTCACTTTTAAGGTTTGCTCTTCTTTACACTTTCTCTAACAACACTTGCCAGTGTTTGGAGAGTCCAAAAGTTGCACCATTCAGTATCTTTGGCATGCTTTTTTTCCAAAAGTCAAGAAAAGCTTTGCAGGTGACAGATAAGAGATATAGAGATATTTTGAGGCAATGTAAAATGCTTTCTGGAAGCAAAGTAATGCCTTTGCTTTGATGTTGAGAATAGTCTCTTCCATTGCACTAATTTCAGATAAATTCTCACAAATGAAGACAAATATGCATGTCCTAGCATAATGTTGCAGATCCAATCTGAGTCGGTCCCCAGAACGAAAAGTTTATTCTTCCAAGTTTTGGGACTTATAGTGGAACCCATGATCAGGGAGATTCTCTCTCTCCAGATGAATTATGTGCCTTGCACAGGCCAATTTCTATGTAACAATGTTTCCTGATGTGCTTGTCCTTGTTAGTACAATGTCTCCTATTCTTCTTTCTTCTTTGGTCTTCTCCCACATTTACTTGCATAATTTAGACCAGTGTTTCCCAGCTTTGATAATTTCCTGATGTGTAGCCTTCAGTCCCAGAATTCCGTAGTCAGTATGGCCATCTCTTAAAATTCTGGGAGATTAACTCCATATACCTGAAGGCTGGCTAGGCTGATAAATACAATTTATACGATGTGTTCTACAATCTGAGGGTCTTTAGGTTTAGATTTGAAAAGAAAGAATGTACATATGTTATCTTTTTTCCATACAGGCTGAGGTTATATTCAATAAGCATGTCCATATAAAATGTCATTTCCCTTTAAATACTATTTTTGGTGTTGGTTTTATCTTATCTTTTATAACACAATTTCTTGATGGTGATTCATGTATAATACTCTATGAGTTTCATTATGCTGCCATTAGAGGGCAGAAAAGAGTAAGCATGTAAACAGAAAATGCTCATTCAGAACTGTAATCTGTGAAAAAGAGCTGACATTAGGTAACAAAATATGTGGCTTTAAATGAATCATCAGAGATAATACGCTGAACCATGAATAATGAATTTTGCAAACAGAAGTTTATATATATATATATATATATATATATATATATATACATATACATATACATATACATACATACATACATACATACATATATATATATATATATATATATATATATATATATATATATATATATATACACACACACACACACACACACAGGGATGCGGTGGCTCAGTGGATTAGGATGCTGAGCTTGTCGATCAGAAGGTCGGCAGTTTGGCGGGTCGAATCCGGAGTGCCACATAGTAGAGTGAGCGCCTGTTACTCGTCCCAGCTTCTGCTCACCTAGCAGTTCAAAAGCACGTAAAAATGCAAGTAGAAAAATAGGGACCACTACGGTGGGAAGGTAACAGCGTTCCGTGCGCCTTTGGCGTCTAGTCATGCCGGCCACATGACCACGGAGACATCCTCGGACAAGCGCTGGCTCTTCGGCTTTGAAACGGAGATGAGCACCGCCCCCTAGAGTCGGAAACGACTAGCACGCATGTGCGGGGGAACCTTTACCTTTAATATATATATATATATATATATATATATATATATATATATATATATATATATATATATACATACATACATACATACATACATACATACATACATACATACATATATATATATATATATATATATATATATTGGAGGTATCAGGGCAATGTTTCGACGAAATCTCATCCGTCATCCTCAGGCTGGTGACTTCAGCTTTGTTCTTCTGGGAGAAGTGTGTGGTAGTGGCTGTTTTTTCTTCTTTTTTAAACTGCCATACACACATACTGTATGTATATATATATATATATATTGCAAATGGCATTTCTTTCTTAAGAATTTTCAAGGTTGTTACTGACATTGGTAAAACAAGACTAGATTAACAATTCTGCTATCTAATCTAATAAAAATATACAGCACCATCTAATTTATTTTTAATTTTGTGATACAAAAATACAAGCTATATATTAACTGAATTTATAATGGAATGAAGGATATTTATGATAGTTATAAGTTAATGTCACTGCTACATTTTACAACAAGAATGTAAAAAATAGTACAAAGATATTGTGCATTGGTATTTTTTCACTCTTTAGAAGGGCAAAATGAAAATGTTTAGCAGTGACATTGAAAGATAAATATACTTGAAACAATTAGATGTTTGTTAATGATTATGCAAAAGTTCAAATTTAAAGTTTCATTTGAATTCAATAAAATTTACTCCTTAAATTGCAGCACTGTACATGAACTCCAGTCAGAAAAGACCCCAATAAAATTCCATATTCTCAATGTCCATTTTCATGTTACATTTCTTTATCCCACTTAAAAATTATATGGAAATACTAATAAGTGAAGCCACATTTTCACAAAACCACAAGACTTCCCTATTCATCCTTGTTATATAGTATAATGCATTAGTTATCCTCATTTATGCAAGTTCAAGGTAAACAGGTTAATAATGAAAAAGCTCTGCATCCTGCTTCACCTCGACTTTAGACTTATGGAAGCAATTTTATTCAAATAGAAGGTTGTCTCTAATGAGAAACCTGATTTCAAATTTATGAAGGGATTGGGACTGATGACAATAGGGTGGAGCTGCAGAATCTGCTGGGGTTTTGGTCACAGAAGGAAAGAAAGCCAGCATAGTTATAAAGTAATGGGGAACTAAGGATTTTTTGGGGGGAAGAGTGAGGAAAAAACCATACTTGGCTTTTTAATACATTCTAAAGGAGTCATTCCATGAATATGACCAACCAAAAAAAACTACATCTAAATGTGATTTATTTAAATGAATTAAATGTATAATGAGACATTATTCTACACTTACGTATTTTTCTTTTCTTTTCTCACATTAGAAATTATATCTTATGACATCATTCAGAGAGATTTTTGGCATCCCACTCAAGGCTTTGGGAGTGATCCACATGTGGATGTGCATCATTGACCTAAAACCTTACAGAAAGGACTATTCATTCCCTTTGGCTATTGTGTTTACTGGATGGCCATAGACCAGGCATGTCAAACTGCCGGCCTGCAGACCGGATGTGTCATGCCGAAACCATGCCCACCCCATTGTCAGCAATGGGGAAAAAGTCCCAATACATCGCGCGACATCACGTGACGTCACAAGTTTGACATGCCTGCCATAGACTGTGAGAGAGATTTACAAATGAACCTGTAGTTGTGACTTTATAGAAATAAAAATTCTATTCTCACATAGGAAATGAAGCATATACATTTAATAAAAATAAACAATCCAATTTGGCAATATTCTCCAATCATACGGTTTTGTTTCAACAATTACGAATGTTCATTGACCTTTATAATACTTCCATTAGACAGCCTCAATGTAGAAGATTAGAACTGAAGAGATCCTGGATCAAAATTACATTAGTAATAACAAATCATATTTAACACTGAACATATGGCATACTACCCCAGTCAAGAACATTTTCTCATTACATTACATTTCTTACATTTTATTAAGCCATCTTAAAACCAACATAAAACTATTGCAATCTAGAAAATTTACCAGATATGGTAGTGTACATTGAAGATATTGTTGGATATTGCTTTTTTCCTAGCTGAAACAATAGTTGTTTAATAGCCAGATTTAAACTTCATTAACATTTGGTTACAATGAATGCCATTTCCAAGTCATATGGATCAAGATATAAGCTTCCATTTAAGTAATTTTTATTACTATAGTTATATAAATGTACAATTGCTTAAAATCAGTGAGTTTGTGGATATCATGTTTATCATAGGTAATTGAATAGGTATTCATATCTAGTTTAAAAGTATAACAGTACATTATATAGCCTAGGTTCATTTAGCATTTTCCATTCGTAGAGCTCCATATTATGAGTACAGCTCTATTTGAATCTCTTTAATATTTATGATCCTCTTACCACTCTGACTGAGAAAGATAAAGCTTTTGATGGCAATCTGAAGAACTTGATTAACAATATACTAATCATCAGTACCATTGACCTGATTCAAAAAAACATGTTTTCCATTCATCCATCATTCTATTGCCAAAGATGATTACATTACTGTTCCATTTTTAACCTAAATAAAACCACATGAACTATACATATCATATCCTCTTTAGAAAAAAAAACCAAGTACACCTTGAAGCCAATTTAATTGTAACTAAAATGACCTATAATAACCAATTAGCAGATGAACAGAGGAAAGCAACTTACAAGAGCCCCTAAATAATGGAATTCATACGGACTTCACATTAATAAATGTTAAATTGTGCCAAGGAATTAATTTTGCAATAAACTGTTATTGTTGTTATAATATCTAACTAAAGCATATTACCAGGAGTAATTATCCATTTATTAGAATGTATTGAATGTAGAGTGTGCTCTATAATTATTCCCCAAATTGCTTATCATTCAAATGGTAATTTTAGCAATAGTGTTGCAGTAACTATAGCTTACCTTTCATCTACTAGAAATATTCTTTTAATAATTACATAACATGTAGTCAAAATTACTTGTTGCAAAAGATGAAATAACACAGATATATATTTTACTTATTGACATTTCCTCCATTATCAAAATTTGGACTGGTCTACTCATTTCTTTATAATATGTTACTCCTTAGCTATAGTCATCAATCATGTAACTTGCATGTTTGAAGAACACATCACAGATTAATTATTAGAGGTAGCAGTTTCATTGGGCTGATATTAATTTAAACAATCTGGCTATAAAATGAAACAGGCATATACCAATTCCCACGACGGGGAAAGGCAGCAGGCGGATAGACAGGGGGCCATATCGTTACCGGGAGGGCCGTCTCCGCTGTCTTCAAGCGGTGAGGCGCTCCGACCCTCTGGTTCTTCCCCGAGGTCCCGGGAGCGGGGATGTGCAGCCTCCTGAGCTCCGGCTGGTGTACCTGAATGCCAGGTCCGTGGTTAATAAAGCTCCCCTCGTTAGGGATTTAGTTGAGGGTGAGCATGCGGACCTGGCCTGCATCACGGAGACTTGGTTGGGCCCAGAGGGTGGGGTCCCTTTGGTTGACCTCTGCCCACCAGGTTTCCGGGTGCTACACCGGCCACGAGCTCAAGGTAGGGGTGGGGGAGTGGCGGTTACCATTAGGGAGACCTTATGTCCGCGGGAGGCCACCGTTTCTCAGATAGTCGGGTGTGAGTCTCTCTTCATGAGATTTGGTCCTGGGGCGCAGTTGGGCTTGCTGCTGGTGTACATTTCGCCTAGTCTCACAGCGGCAGCCCTGCCCGAGCTGCTCGATATCCTCTCGGGTTTGGTGGTTGAGTTTCCCAAACTTATAGTTTTGGGAGACTTCAATCTACCATCCCTGGGAGGTTCATCTGAGCTAGCTCGGGAGTTCATGGCTTCCATGGCGGCCATGGACCTGACGCAAGTAATTTCAGAGCCAACTCATGAGGGAGGCCACACCCTTGACCTGATTTTTTTATCTAGACGGTGGTTGGATGATCTAGGTGGGGGCTCTCCATTTATTATGCCCCTGTCATGGACCGATCATCATCTCCTGCGGCTGGTCTTCCGCTTTGCCACCCCCCGCCGTGGGGGTACGGAGCCAATTAGATGGTACCGCCCCAGACGCTTAATGGATCCTGATAGATTCCAAGCGGCGCTGGGGTCCCCACCTGCCTCCACTGCTCACAGCTCGGCTGATGCCTTAGTGGAAGCCTGGGGAAGGGCAGCCACTGAGGCACTTGACCGGGTTGTACCCTTGCGGCCCCTGACCCGGCGCAGATCCCAGCGAGCTCCATGGTTTTCCGCGGAGCTCCGGGAGATGAAGCGCCGGAAACGGGGCCTAGAGAGCTGCTGGAGGTCTAGCCGATCCGAACCCGACCGGTTGCGGTTAAGAACCTATATTAGGTCTTATCTCGCAGCGATGAGGGTGGCGAGGTGTAATTACTTCTCCACCCTCATCGCGTCCGCAGATAATCGCCCGGCCGCCTTGTTTAGGGTGACTCGCTCACTTCTCAATCAGGAGGTGAGGGAGGATCCCTTGCAAGGTCGTGCCGAGGAATTTAGTCATCATCTGTCGGATAAAATCGCTCGGATTCGGACCGGTTTGGACTCCAGCTGGGCAGAGTCAGGCGATCAGGACACGGGCGGTCTTGTCAATGTTATCTGGGAAGAGTTTGATTCTGTGACCCCTGATGAAGTGGACAGGATTATGGGGAGGCTGAGCTCCTCCACATGTTTGTTGGACCCGTGCCCTTCCTGGCTGGTTTATGCAGCTAGGGAGAGGACACGAGGCTGGCTCCAGGCGGTTATATCTGCTTCTTTGAGTGAGGGTTATTTCCCCACCGTCTTGAAGGAGGCGGTGGTGAGACCTCTCCTCAAGAAGCCTGCCCTGGACCCAGCCGTTTTGAACAACTTTCGTCCAGTCTCCAACCTTCGCTTTCTTGCGAAGGTTGTTGAGAGTGTGGTGGCGCATCAGCTCCCTCTGGTCCTGGATGAAGCGGATTATCTGGACCCCTACCAATCGGGTTTCAGGCCCGGGTACAGCACGGAGACGGCATTGGTCGCTCTGGTGAATGATCTCTGGAGGGCGCGGGATAGGGGACATTCCTCTGTCCTAGTCCTATTAGACCTCTCAGCGGCTTTCGATACCATCGACCATGGTATCTTGCTGCGGCGTCTCAGGGGATTGGGAGTGGGAGGCACAGTTCTTCAGTGGTTCTCCTCCTATCTCCTGGGACGCTCGGAGTCGGTGTTGGCAGGGGGGCAGAGATCGGCCCCTAGGTCTCTCGTTTGTGGAGTTCCTCAGGGGTCGGTTCTCTCGCCTCTCCTGTTCAACATCTATATGAAACCGCTGGGTGAGATCATTCGTGGTTTTGGAGTTGGGTATCATCAGTATGCCGATGATACCCAACTTTTCTTTTCGACCCCAAACCACCCCAGTGATGCCCTCGCCGTGATGTCCCGTTGCCTGGAGGCGGTTCGGGTCTGGATGGGGAGGAACAGACTTCAGCTCAACCCTGACAAGACTGAGTGGCTGTGCATTCCGGCATCCCGGGACATTCCAAATGTTCCATCTCTTTCTATGGGGGGTGAGCTCTTACCCCCCGTGGATAGGGCTCGCAACTTGGGAGTCCTTCTAGATTCACGGCTTACTTTGGAAGAGCATATAGTGGCCGTGACTAGGGGGGCTTTCGCCCAGGTTCGCCTGGTGCGCCAGTTGCGGCCCTATCTGAACCGGGATGCCCTGTGTACAGTCACTCATGCGCTCGTGACCTCTCGCCTTGACTACTGTAATGCTCTCTACATGGGGCTTCCCTTGAAGACCACTCGGAGGCTCCAACTGGTACAGAATGCGGCCGCGAGAGTTGTCTTGGGAGTTTCCCGGTACTCCCATGTTACACCTTTGCTCCGCGAGCTGCATTGGTTACCAGTTGTCTTTCGGGTGAGGTTCAAGGTGTTGGTCACGATCTTTAAGGCCCTACATGGCATGGGTCCGGGTTACCTCAGGGACCACCTGCTGCCGGCATCGACTCCCCTCCGCCCTGTGCGTTCCCACAGAGAGGGCCTCCTCAGGGTGCCGCCAGTCAGGGAATGTCGACTGGTGGCCCCCAGGGGGAGGGCCTTCTCTGTGGGGGCTCCGGCTTTATGGAATCAATTGCCGGTGGAGCTCCAGATGGCACCAGACCTTCGAACTTTCCGTCGGGGCCTGAAGACCCATCTGTTCGAATTAGCTGGTCTGGCCTGATGGGGGATTATGGGCTTTTAATTGTTTTTAATCTGTACTTCTGTTTTAATTGGGCATGGATTTAATTTTTTTTAATTTTTGTATAGTGTTTCTTATGTATGCCCTGTGAACCGCCCTGAGTCCCACCAAGGAGAAGGGCGGTATATAAATCAAATAAACTATAACTATAACTATATACCTTATTGAAAATAATCAAGCCTCTGTTCTGGCTATGATGCATGCAAATTTCTTCAAGCAATTTTTCAAGTATTCTGTGCCTGAGCATATTCACTCAAACAGGCATGGCATTCATTATGCTGACAACCTCTCTCAATCTGGTATGCTCCCACTTCAGTCTGCAATAGGTTTCAAATTCTAGAACTTCCAGACAGCTCAGGAATTCTGGGAGTTGAAGTCCAACATCTAGTTCACTGTTTTTCAAACATGGCAACTTTAAGATGTGTGAACTTCAATTCCCAGAATTCCCCAGTCAGCTGGGAACCAGTGTACCTTAAAGCTGCCAAGTTTAAGAAACACTGGTCTAGAGCAGGGGTGTGAAACTGCTGACCCATGGGCCGGATTTGTCATGCCAAAACCGTGCCCACCCTATTGCAGGCAATGGGAAAAAAGTTCCAATACATCACGACACGTCACGTGACATCGTGAGACTGATACCCGTGGTCTAGAAGGTAGGAATTCAGCTTGACCCACTCATTTTTTACACTTCAGGAGGAGATTTAACATACATTAATAAAGGAGAATATTGTGGCTTAGGGTTAAAATGAGGGGTCCTTGGTGCTCTCTGAGTTTGCTTGTTTTCTTGCAGATGTTTCATTACCCATCCTAGGTAACATCATCAGTGCTAGACTAGGATCCCTCATTAACATATATCACTTTAAAATTTCTTACTTTTATGTAATTGATTTTATGATTTTAAAATTATTTGAATTTTAATGTTGCTGCATTTTGTAATTTTAACCATTATTTTCCACCCAACCTATGCAACTGACAGTATATACTGTAAATGTGTCAAATAATGAAAAATTAGGGATTATGCTTAGACTTGGAGGGATGTATGTTGGCATATGTAAAACCTCGAAACAGTATTGCACATGTGTTTGCCTTAACAGAGTTTAAGTCATCAGAAACAAAGTGATGAAAAAAAACAGGCTCAATAATTTCTTTTTGAACAATTTTTAAATCCATGCTACAACCAAAAGACTGCTATTATACTGCACAGACAGACAGATTAGCAATCTGAATTAAGCATTAAATTAACTATTTCACTTAAAGAATCCTTAAGGTTGCAATCCTAGACACATTTACTAGGGAGCGAAGACTGTTGAACAGTGTAGGAATTATTTCTGAGCGACACGCATAAAATTGCACTGTATATAATTGCTTTAAAAAGCAACACATCCATGAATATTATGAATATGTATAAAATATAAGAAGAGATTTCATTATGTTGTAAGAAAAATGTGTTATAATTCAAATTAAAAGGAAGCTTAATAGTTTAGATATCATTTGGGGGTTTCTTTCTTTCTTTTTTTCTCAATCCATTTAAAGATAAAGTGAAAAGATAACAAAACATGATGATATGCCACCTCACCTATACTTGTTAATCTGAGATGTTTTGAAACCAATCCATATATTTAGTTTTTTCTCCAGAGAATAACTCCAAGGAAGATACTGGGTAAATATATTTGATTTTAAAATCTATACTGACAGTCTAATGAGTTTTCTGAACAACTATTTCCCACCTTCCTTATAGTCACTGAGGTCAGGTTTGGCCTTGGCAATTAAATGCACTTGTTGTGCTCTACAGTTAGTTCTGCTAATAAAGTCATATTACTGAAATTTAATTTCCCACTAATATGAATACAGGTAGTCCTGGAATTATGTTGTTGCATTCAACAAATGATGATCACATGACTGTGCAATGCTTTGACCTATATCGCTTTTAAATACAGATTATAAGATTTTTGCTAAAGTATTGGCTAATAGATTAATGCAAGTTTTGAAACAAATGATTCATAGTGATCAATCGGGATTTATATCTGGGAGGTATATGAAATATAATGTAAGACAAATTGTTAACTTGCTTGAATATTTGGATAAGAACAACCAAGTCTCCGCAGCATTGATATTTTTGGATGCAGAGAAAGCCTTTGACCAATTGAATTGGCAATTTTTATTAAGAGTTGTTGAGGAGATGAATTTTGGAGAAGGTTTTCTACATGCTATTAAAGCTATATATCAACAACAAACTGCACAAATTATAGTTAATGGGGGATTAACAGAGACTTTTAAAATTGAAAAAGGTACAAGACAGGGATGCCCCCTATCACCATTATTGTTTGTTTTAACATTAGAGATTTTACTAATTAAAATTCGAGAGTCCTCTTTGATAAAGGGAATTAAAATAAAACAGAATGATTATAGATTGAGAGCTTTTGCTGATGACTTGGTTGTGACAGTATCCCAACCGTTACAGTCGGTTATAGACTTGATGGAAATTATAACTCAGTATGGTAAGGTTTCTGGGTTTAAGGTGAATAGTAATAAGACTAAGATATTATCCAAGAATTTATCTATGAGTGAAAGGGATATGTTATCTAAATTAACAGGTTTTGAAATAGTGAAGAAGGTTAAATATCTAGGAGTATATATTGCAGCCTCAAATGTAAAATTGTATAAGAATAATTATGAAACACTATGGTTGAAGGTACAAAGGGATTTAAATAATTGGAAAAAATTACAATTATCATTACTGGGAAGAATTGCAGTTGTTAAAATGAATGTTCTACCAAAGTTTCTCTTTCTGTTTCAGATGATACCTATATTGAAAAAGGATGCCAACCTTGATCAATGGCAGAAGGGTATTAACAAATTTATCTGGGCGGGGAAAAAACCAAGAGTTAAATTCAAGATTTTACAAGATGCCAGGGAAAGAGGGGGACTCAAGGCGCTGAATTTGAAATTGTACTATGATGCGGTTGCCTTGACCTGGGTTAGTGATTGGCTTAATCTAACTAACAAGAGAATACTTCATCTTGAGGGATGGGATTTGGTATATGGATGGCATGCATACTTGCTTTATGATAAGAAGGTAGACAGGGCTTTTAAATCCCACATTCTTAGAAGTGCTTTATTGCGTGTCTGGAAAAAGTATTATTATAAGTTAAATTATAAAATACCGATTTGGGGAATTCCTGGACACGCGATAGAGGGCGTATCTATGGGAGTGAGTATGGATATGGTTTCTTATAAGGAACTACTTAGATTGCAAGGGAATGATTGGCAAATTAAACCAGTAGAGGAGTTAAGACAAGAAAACATAAGTTACTCTTGGTTTCAATATACCCAATTGAAAGCTAGGTGGAAGTCAGATCAAAAGGTTGGCATCACAACTACAGATCAAAATTTAGTAAAGCAAATTAGAGATTCAAATTGTGCACATATAAAGAAGATATATAATGCTTTAATTGAATTGGATTCGGAAACGGAACTGGTTAAAGACTGCATGATAAAATGGGCACAAAATATTCAGGAACCAATTTCGTTGGACACCTGGGAGATAATTTGGGTCAGAATTGTTAAATTTACCCAGGCTCAAAATCTAAGAGAAAATTTTTATAAAATGTTTTATAGATGGCATCTGGATCCCAAGAAGTTGTCCAACATGTATCCTAATTTACAGTCTAAATGTTGGAGGTGTGGTAGTTTAGAAGCTACCTATTTTCACATGTGGTGGACTTGTAGAAATATAAAAGCTTTTTGGATTAAAATTTGGTGGAACATTCAAAAGATTTTTAAGAGAAAGATAAAGTTTTCCCCGCAATTGTTTTTATTGGGCATTGTTGTAGATTGTGATGTTAAAGAAACTAACTTGATGTTGAACAAGATAACGGCAGCACGGTTACTGGTGGGACAATATTGGAAGAAGGATAGTTTGCCCACTGTAGAAGAATGGGTGTTTAAAGTTTCGAATCTTGCAGAAATGTCTAAGATTTCTGCTTATCTGAAGGATCATTCACAGGAAAGATATATTTCAGTTTGGAGGAGATGGATAAATTATATTCAAAACAAATATGGGACTAAAAAGTACCATTTAGCTTATGAGTAGATTTTAGTGGGATATTGTTATTGGTACGTTGTTGGTAGTTATGTTAAAAGAGAGTTAAAGCGCATTATGAATTTGGTTAATTGTATATTATGCATAATTTTTATTTAGAATATGATTATTGTAACTATAATCCTGTATTTAGCTCTGGGAAGTGGGGGGGGGGGGAAGTGGGTGGGTTTTTGTAAAACTCTTTAATAAAAAAAACCAAAACATGACTGTGCAATGCTTTGACATAAAGCTCATCTACCTGACAGCACTTTTGTTACCATAGGGGGCAAGAGGACGCAGCACAATCATTTATGACAATTGAGGGTGCTTTATGGGGTATAAAGCACCCATTCCATTGCTGTTGTAAATCTGAACTGTCATAAAACGACCAATTGTAAGCAAAAACTACGTGTATATGATTGGGAAAACATAAATTATTTTACTTAAATTGGATAGGGTGTGGTTAAACAACCAAAGCTAAGTTTCACCACTTATCAGATGGCTTGACAGCTGCCAATGCTAAGTCAAGATGTAGAACTAGATAAGAAGGAATGTTTCTGATGCTCCTGCTCAGCACAGACTCCAGTCTACACTCATCACAAGCCAGTTATGTTAATGCTGTACAAGGGTACAGCACTTTTCAAAAAGAATGATCAATTATGTTAAAAATATATCCTGGTTGACAGGTAACAGGAATGAAGGGGACACAAAATAAAGGCAGACAGAATGATTAATAATAGACGAGTTTCATTTACAACTTTTATCTCAAGTAAGTGGCTTTGGCTGGCAGTGGCTTACCAAAGATGGTATAGCCACAGAGAAAAAGTACATTAATGTAGATGTTTATAAGCATGTAATTGAGACTGGCCCAGATGTGATATCAATTGCCATGATAATCAGTGTCACCAAAATCAAAACAGAATTGAAAAATAAGTAGCCATGCTACACTGAACAACTGTAGCAATTGTAGCTAGCTGAGATTGAACTTGGGATCTCTGACCAGTCAGGATGAAAACTGCATTGTTTTGTATAAATAATCAGAGATAATAAAGTAAAAATAATTAAAACAAAAAGTACAGCCATGCTCAGAACTGCCAACATATGGCTGGCCAATTGCAATTCTCTTTCTCTGTTTAAATTGATCTTCTTTCAACACTATACCTGCTGTGAATAGAGATAAACATAGATTGATAGGCAGCTTACATAAAACCTCTTGACATGTTCTGGCAGTTTTTAGGCAGGCAAAACATGGGCAGATGCCACTGCAAAACTAGGGATCCTATGTCTGCAGCAGCCCAACCACAATGGCCATGAAGTTCATCTCCCAATACCCAAAGGAAATTTTGGATAAGATGGCAACACTCTAAATAAGCTAATAGGAGCAGAACTGATCCTAGGTTGTAACTGCATCAACTACCAAATGATCAGGAAAGCATAACAGAATTGGCAGAAGAGGGAAGACA
This sequence comes from Vipera berus, assembly GCF_964194415.1. Taxonomy (NCBI): domain Eukaryota; kingdom Metazoa; phylum Chordata; class Lepidosauria; order Squamata; family Viperidae; genus Vipera; species Vipera berus. Next base: position 28,775,447 of record NC_138207.1, on the reverse strand, counting down.
GTATTTTAAAATGGGAATCACTAAGTGTAATTTTAAATTGCCTTAGGTACGAACTGGGGATGAAACAAAAATAATATCTGGAGGACATGGCAGAAAAAAATGGCTACCAGGACATGTTCCATGCCATGATTAAGAGAAAATGATAAGGAAGTCATAAAAATGTCAAATTATACTTTTGATGTTTTGATTGGCCATGGCCATCAAACTGATAATTTTGTACAATATCTAAATGGCACCATTTTGCTGTTCTTCTTAAGGCATCTTGGATGAAATAAAAATTATCTCACCGCAAAAAAAATAATCCCTTTGATACTGTAAGTCTAAAAATGGTAATAATCTTTGCACAAATATAGTGAACTACTTTTTAAAATGTTTTGTATTGGGACACAGCACAAAATCTGAGGTAATAAATCAAATCAATTAATAAATCAATCAATAATTTTTGAATTGCTACATTTTATTACCTCAGATTTGATGCTGTGTTCCAGTACGACTATATTTGTGCAGAGATATAAATAAATAAATAAATAAATAAATAAATAAATAAATAAATAAATAAATAAATAAATAAAAGTGTGCTGCTAAATTTCACTTTCAGGTGAGAGTTTTTAATAGTTATCAAATCAAAGCAGTTTGCCTGGTAGTTGTAGCACATTATGCAGACAATAAATCAGTGGTGTCTCATTGGTATTTAGGCCAAATCTTTACCAGGAAAACTGTGGTTGTAAAACAGGTAAAGGAATTCAGTCCATAAAATAATTAAAGACCATTCATAGGTTTAAATTGCTGAAACACCAATTTAATTTGGGGATTTTGCACTTCTGGATCCACAAATATTCTGTATAATAGGTTACTGTGCTCCTGTGGCAGCACTCCCCTTAAGCCATAGCTGTCACCATTAGTGCTCACAAAGGTCCACTAGTAGCATGCCAGCACTGGAGTCTCAACTAAAATTCATGTTCTCCTCCTTCATGCTTCAAACAATTTAATGTTCTTAGTGCAAAATTATATTTGTTCTGAGAAGTTCATTTAATGCAGGCAGGAACTCCACTGTCTATGATATAAATCTTCCAAATTATTACACCTTACAAGATATTTCACCAAAATCTTCTCAGTTCAGCTGCTTCTATGGAATGCTCCCTGAAAAGTGTTAAAAATGCCAATAAACAAATAGACCCTGGCCCAGAATTAATACAACCTAGGGATAAGAAACGGGGGTGACATGATAGCAGTATTCCAGTATTTCAGGGACTGCCACAAAGAAGAGGGCATCAAATTATTATCCAAAGCACCAGAGAGCAGGACAAGAAATAATGGTTGGAAACCGACTGTTCTGTACCAGCCTGCTACCGGCCCTGCAGAAAAGGCAGGGACAACCCCTTTTACAAGAAGGCAAGAGGCTGGAACTAAGCCTGCCAAATTTATGGACACAAAAGCAAACAGAACAAGACACGAACCATGAAACAGGAGCTATTCAAGCGGTTGCCTTCAGCAAACCAGCCCTCCCACGCATTCCCCTTTTATACAGTTCAGGGCGTGGCTTCTCTCTGCCTCCTTCCGAGGTGCCCCATTGCCTTCCTCTGTTTACTCCTGATTGACTGCCACCTGTGTCGGGCGTCCTTGAACAGGGCCAGCTGTGGGTCAACTTCATCCACACTGTCAGGCTCACACAGCTGGGTCTGTGTCGTGACCAGGTGGGAGGGGCCTGGCTGAGGGGTCTCATCAGCAAGCTCTCCAACCCCCTCAGCAACCTCTCCAACACCCCCTCCTCCTCCTCCTCTGAATCATCCGACCCAACTCGCCGAACCCACAGGCTGACCCTGAATCACAACACCGACCAAAGAGAGAAGCAACCTGGAATCAAGGAGAAACTTCCTAACAGTGAGGATGATTAACAGCTTGCCTTCAGAAATTGTGGGTGCTCCATCACTGGAAGTTTTAAAGACGAGACTAGACAGTCACTTGTCTGAAATGGTATAGATTTTCCTGCTTTAGCAGAAAAGACCTCCAAGGTCCCTTCCAGCTCTATTCTATTCTATTCTATTCTATTCTATTCTATTCTATTCTATTCTATTCTATTCTATTCTATTCTATTCTATTCTATTCTATTCTATTCTAATAATCTCTAACTGCTATCAGCAAACTGTTGTTTCCCATTTTCAGGAATGAAGCCTGCAAATTACATATTGTAGAATCTAATTTGTATCCCTAAAAATAGCAACCACTTACAAGAATATTATAATCCCCAGGTTTTTTCTGAGGCAGGTTATAGTATACCGATCACTTCAGGTTCAACTTTAATGTTATTTTATTGTACTGTGGTGGATTAACTTTAGTTAATGACTCAAAGGGAGGTCAGCATAGTAAATCAGAAGAAGGAAGGGCCAGCAAGGAAAAAAATTAAACACAAAAGGAATCAAATTGTAAGTAATGCCTTCCAATAAAATAAAAGTAGTTTAGCTTTCATAATAGTAATAGTAAAGTTGGAAGGGACCTTGGAAGTCATCTAGTCCAACCCCCTGCTCAGGCAGGAAATTTCAGACAAATGGCTGTCCAATCTCTTCTTTAAAACTTCCAGTGTTGGAGCATTCACAGCTTCTGGAGGCAGGTTATTCCACTGGTTAATTGTTCTAACTGTCAGGAAGTTTTGCCTTAGTTCTAGGTTGCTTCTCTCCTTGATTAGTTTCCATCTGTTGCTTCTTGCCCTGCCTTCAGGCGCTTTGGGGAATAGCTTCCCTCCCTCTTCTTTGTGGTAGCCCCTGAGATATTGGAACACTGCTATCATGTCACCCCGAGTCCTTCTCTTCGTTAAACTAGACATACCCAATTCCAGCAGCCGTTCCTTATATGTTTTAGCCTCCAGACCTCTAAGCATCTTTGTTGCTCTTCACTGTACTCTTTCCAGAGTCTCAACATCTTTTTACCATGAGATGACCAAAACTGGAAGCTGTGTTCCAAGTGTGGCCTTACCAAGGCATTGTGAAGTGGCATTAATACCTCACGTGATCTTGATTCTATCCCTCTGTTAATGCAGCCTAGCACTGTGTTGACTTTTTGGCAGCTGCAGCACACTGCTGGCTCATATTTAAGTGACTGTCCATTAGGACTCCGAGATCCCTTTCACAGTTACTACTATTGAGCAAAGTACCCCCTATACTATACCTGTACATTTGGTTTTTCTTGCCTAAATGTAGAACTTTACTTTTTTCACCACTGAATTTCATTTTGTTAGATAGCGCCCAGTGTTCAAGTCTGTCCAGATCCTCCTGTATCTTAAGCCTGTCTTCTGGAGTGTTGGCTGTTCCTGCCAGCTTGGTGTCGTCTACAAATTTGATGAGTTCCCCATCTATTCTCTTGTCCAAATCATTGATGAAGATGTTGAAGAGCACTGGGCCCATAAGAGAGCCCTGGGGCACCCCATTACACACTTTCCTCCAGTAGATGAGGTTCCATTGAGGACCACACGCTGAGTACGGCCGATCAGCCAGCTATGAATCCATCTGGTGGTGATGCTGTCCAACCCACATTTTTCTACCTTATCAAGTAGTAGTTTATGATCTACTTTATCAAATGCCTTACTGAAGTCCAAGTAAATTATATCCACAGCATTCTTCTGATCCACTAATTTTGTCACTTGATCAAAGAATGCAATAAGACTTGTCTGGCATGATCTGTTTTTGACAAACCCATGTTGGATTTTAGTAATGACTTTGTTTGCCTATAGGTACTTGCTGATTCATTGTTTGATTATCTTTTCCAGAATCTTCCCAGGTATTGAGGTCAGGCTGATAGGTCTGTAATTTCCTGGATCCATTTTTTTCCCTTTTTTGAAGATGGGAACTACATCAGCTCTTTTCCAGTCCTCTGGTAGTTCCCCTGTACTCCAGGATCTTTGAAAGATATAGTTCAATGGTTATGAGATCACATCTGCTAGTTCCTTGAGAACCTTGGAGTGTAATCCATCTGGTCCTGGTGATTTGAACTCGTCTAGGCTGGACAGGTACTCACTTACCATTTTCTTGTCTATCTTAACTTGTGTTTCTATTCTGTTTTTTTATGGCACTATTTTTGATAGGTTGGTCTGTTTTTTTCCTTTGTGTAAGGACAGATTTTTTGCACCAGTTAAATAGTTCTGCTTTCTCCCTGTTGCTTGTCACCTTCTTTCCACTTTCACCCACTAATGGACCAATTATTTCCTTCACTTTTTTTCTTGTTTTTTACATGTTGAAAGAAGCTTTTTTTGTTATTTTTAACTTTGATCGCAAGCCTTTCTTCATTTTGAGCCTTAGCTTTCCTCACTTTGTCTTTGCTGGCTCAGGCTATTTGCTGATATTCTGACTTAGTTATGTGCCCCTCTTTCCATTTTCTATACTTGTCCTTTTTGTCTTTCAATTTATCAGAGAGTTCTTTATGTATCCATGCTGATTTCTTTTGAGAGCTGTTATTTTTCCTCTTTGTTGGTATTGTGCAAAACTAGGCTTTTATTATCTCACTTTTCAAAATTTCCCAAGCTTCTTGAGTTGTTCTCATCCATGGAATTGTTCCCAAGCTCTAAGTTTATTGAAATTAGCTCTCTTAAAGTCCAAGACTCTAGTTTGACTGTATTCTATTGCTTGTGCTTCCAGAATGTTGAATTCCAATATTGCATGATCACTTCCTCCCAAGGTTCCTGTGGCTTCAATACCTTTTATCATTTCATCTCTGTTAGTGAGAATTAAATCCAAAATGGCTAATCCCCTAGTTCCCTTCTCTACTTTTTGGGTGACAAAGTTGTCTACTAGGTTTGTCAGGAATCTGTTTTATCTTCCACTTGTTGCAGAGTTTGTGTCCCAGTTGATGTCAGGGTAGTTAAAGTCCCCCATTACTATTATGATGTGCTTCCTACATACCTTAGTTAGCTGGCTAGAAAAAAGTTCATGTATTTCCTCTGTTTGGTTGGGTGGCCTATAGTATACACCTATGGCAATGTCATTTTTTCTCCCTTTTATATTGACCCAAATTCCTATTGTTCTTTGTTTTTAAAAAATGCTCCTCTGACAAACGTCTATATATTTTATGAGAAATTTATGAGAATATAAAAGTATTTCATCTGCTGCTAAAATGGAAATAGTTTGGGAGAACAGCTCACTACTATGTGAGAGGAAACCATGTGTTAAAGGATGTTGTGACACATTATATCTACACAAGCAAAATAAAACAATAGAAAAAGAAGAAAAATTCTGAGTTCAAACTCAGAAATGGATTCTTAAACATTTAAAAAGTTCTCTATCTTAAAATGTATCTATGTATTTATTTAAATGTATTTATAAATTTATTTAAAATGTATTTAGGCATGGGCATACTGTAACAGACAAGAACAGCAAGCTTATTCAACTGGCAATCAAATCAACTATTCCAGAAAGATTGCCATGAAAACAGGTGTTATAGCAGGCATTTAGCAAGTATAGATTAAGAAGAATTATAGCTCCTATAAGCTTAACAAGAAAAATCTCTATTTGAATGCAAGGAAAATGGGAAGATAGGGAGAATTAAATGTTTACCTTTTCTGAATTTACATAGAAAAATAATACATACTGTAGCTCAGGAAAATCTTCTGCAGGGAACTCCATTGGGGAATTTTGGGGGATGGAAAAGAAAAGGACAAGTAAGTAAGTAAGTAAGTAAGTAAGTAAGTAAGTAAGTAAGTAAGTAAGTAAGTAAGCAAAGAAGGAAGGAAGGAAGGAAGGAAGGAAGGGAGGGAGGGAGGGAGGGAGGGAGGGAGGGAGGGAATTTTGTGTATCTATGTCACCTACTGCTTCAGTGACTCCATCCAGCCACCTCATTCTCTGTCGTCCCCTTCTTCTATTGCCCTCAATCTTTCCCAGCATTAGGCTCTTCTCCAGTGAGTCCTTCCTTCTCATTAGGTGGCCAAAGTATTTGAGTTTTAGCTTCAGGATCTGACCTTCTAAAGAGTAGTCAGGGTTGATCTCCTCTAGGACTGACCAGTTTGATCGCCTTGCAGTCCAAGGGACTCACAGGAGTCTTCTCCAGCACCATAGTTCAAAGGCTTCAATTCTTTGGCACTCAGCCTTTCTTATGGTCCAGCTTTCACTGCCATACATTGCAAATGGGAAGACCATAGCCTTGACTATACACACTTTTGTTGACAGGGTGATGTCTCTGCTTTTTAGTGTGCTGTCTAGATTTGCCATGGCTTTCCTCCCAAGGAGCAAGCGTCTTTTAATTTCTTGGCTACAGTCCCCATCTGCAGTGATCTTGGAGCCCAGGAAAATAAAATCTGTCACTACCTCCATTTCTTCCCCATCTATTTGCCAGGAATTGAGAGGGCCAGATGCCATGATCTTGGTTTTCTTAATGTTTAGTTTCAACCCAAGTTTTGCACTCTCCTTCTTCACCTGCAACAAGAGGCTCTTTAGTTCTTCTTCACTTTCTGCCATTAGAGTGGTATCATCTGCGTATCTATGTATATGTAGATATAAAAGGTAAAGGTAAAGGTTCCCCTGCACATGCATGCTAGTCGTTTCCAACTCTAGGGGGCAGTGCTCATCTCCATTTCAAAGCCAAAGAGCCAGCACTTGTCCGAGGACGGCTCCGTGGTCATGTGGCCAGCATGACTAGACGCCAAAGGTGCACGGAACGCTGTTACCTTCCCACCATAGTGGTCCTTATTTTTCTACTTGCATTTTTACGTGCTTTCGAACTGCTAGGTTGGCAGAAGCTGGGACGAGTAACAGGAGCTCACTCGCCAAACTGCCAACCTTCTGATCAACAAGCTCAGCGTCCTAACCCACTGAGCCACCGCGTCCCTCTTATGTAGATATACACACACACAAAAGAACAGCGGTTTTTTTTACCAAAACCAGTCTTGCCCATCTAGACCTTTCATTCCCACCTGGAGTTATCATGGAATGCTGGGATTTTCTTAAACGTGCAATAATTACCCAAATTGTAATTCAGTCCATCAGGTTATTTAGCAACAGCATTCCTGCCTTTCTTACTGTGCATAGAGATTTATTTATTTATTTATTTATTTATTTATTTATTTATTTATTTATTTACATACATACATACATAGTGGCCCAATTCACACAAAGTGATTGATAGTTTTTCACTAGATTCTTCTGGTGGAATTAGTACCACTGCAAATAAGAAAGTACCAGCATATTATGTTCTTCATTAGGATGTTTCACTTAACATAATACATAAAAATAGATTTTATTTATTTATTTATTTATTTATTAGTTTTTATAAACCGCCCTTCTCCCGAGGGACTCGGGGCGGTGTACAGAGGAAGGAAGGTATACAGATCGAACAATAAAAATAATAAGAAACACTAATGAACACAAACTGGGACCCCAATTAACGCTATCATGCCAGGCCAGCCTGCTGAAACAGGAAAGTTTTTAAGTCGCGACGGAAGGTACGGAGGTCAGGGGCCATCCGGATTTCTGTTGGTAAGGTGTTCCAGAGGGCTGGCGCACCCACTGAGAATGCCCTCCCCCTGGGGGCCACCAGCCGACATTCCTTGAGCGGTGGCACCCTGAGGAGGCCCTCTCTGTGGGAGCGCACAGGACGGTGGGGTGCTGACATCGGCAGAAGGTGCTCCCGAAGGTAGTCCGGACCCATGCCATGTAGGGCTTTGTAAGTCATCGTTAGCACCTTGAACTTCACACGGAAGGCAGCCGGAAGCCAGTGCAGCGCACGGAGGAGAGGTGTGATATGGGAGTATCGGGAGGCTCCCAAGAGTGTCCGTGCCGCCGCACTTTGCACCAGTTGAAGCTTCCGAGTGGATCTCAAGGGCAGCCCCATGTAGAGAGCGTTACAATAGTCTAGGCGAGATGTCACAAGGGCATGGGTGACTGTACGTAAGGAATCCAGGTCCAGATAAGGCCGTAGTTGGCGAATTAGTCGAACCCGGGAGAAGGCCCCCTTGGTCACAGCTCCAATGTGGTCTTCCAGGGAGAGCTGCGAGTCTAGGAGGACACCCAGGTTGCGGGCCCTATCAACAGGGGGAAGTAACTTGTCCCCAATGTTAAGCAGTGGGACGTTCTGAATCTCCTGGTTTCCCGGTACGTACAGCCATTCAGTCTTGTCCGGGTTCAGTTGAAGCCTGTTTCTCCCCATCCATTCCCGGACCGCTTTCAGGCAGCGGGACATCACGTCTAGGGCATCACTGATATTGTTTGGAGTTGAGATAAAAAGCTGGGTGTCATCAGCATACTGATGGTACCCTACTCCAAAACTGCGAATGATCTCACCCAGCGGTTTCATGTAGATGTTGAACAGGAGAGGCGAGAGGACCGACCCCTGAGGGACTCCGCAAGCGAGAGGCCTCGGGGTCGACCTCTGTCCCCCTGTCAGCACCGACTGCGAGCGACCCTGGAGAAAGGAGGAGAACCAACGCAGAACCGTGCCTCCCACTCCCAGTCCCCTGAGGCGTCGCAGCAAGATACCATGGTCGATGGTATCGAAAGCCGCCGAGAGGTCTAATAAGACTAGGACAGAGGAATGGCCCCTGTCCCGGGCTCTCCAGAGATCATTCATCAGAGCGACCAATGCCGTCTCCGTGCTGTAGCCCGGCCTGAAACCCGATTGGTACGGGTCTAGATAAACCGCTTCATCCAGGATCTGAGGAAGTTGGTGCGCCACCACGCTCTCAACAACCTTCGCAAGGAAGCGAAGATTGGAGACTGGACGAAAGTTATTCAAAGAGGATGGGTCCAAGGTGGGCTTCTTGAGGAGAGGTCTCACCACCGCCTCCTTCAAGGCGGTGGGGAAGTGACCCTCACTCAGAGAAGCAGAGATGACCGCTAGGAACCAGCCTCGTGTCGCCTCTCGAGCTGCATAGGCCAGCCAGGAAGGGCACGGGTCCAGTAAGCATGTGGAGGAGCTTAACCTTCTCATAATCCTGTCCACTTCCTTAGGAGTTACAGGATCAAATTCTTCCCAGATGACGTCGACAAGACTGTCCATGTCTTGTTCTTCCATCTCAGCCCAGTTGGAGTCCAGACCAGTTCGAATCCGAGCGATTTTATCCAGCAGATATTGACCAAATTCCTCGGCTCGACCCTGCAAGGGTTCCTCCCTCACCTCTTGGTTTAATAGGGAGCGAGTCACCCTGAACAAGGCAGCTGGGCGATTATCTGCGGACGCGATGAGGGTGGAAAAGTAGTTGGATTTTGCCACCCTTATCGCAGCGAGATAAGACCTGGTGAGGATTCTTAGTCGCAATCGGTCGGATTCGGATCGACTGGACCTCCAACGGCTCTCTAGGCCCCGTCTCCGACGCTTCATCTCCCGGAGCTCCTCGGTGAACCATGGGGCTCGCTGGGATCTGCGCCGGGTCAGAGGCCGCAAGGGTACAACTCGGTCCAGAGCCTCAGTGGCTGCCTTTTCCCAGGCTTCCACTAAGGCTTCCGCCGAGCTGTGAGCAGGGGGTGCATGCGAGTCCCTAAGCGCTGCCTGGAACTTATCAGGGTCCATTAGGCGCCTAGGGCGGTACCATCTGACTGGCACCGTGCACCCACGGTGGGGGGTGGCAAGGGGGAAGTCTAGCCGCAGGAGGTGGTGATCGGTCCATGACAGGGGCGTAACAGTTGTGGCACCCCCACCGACATCATCACGCCACCGTCCAGACAAGAACACCAAGTCTGGGTTGTGGCCTCTCTCATGAGTCGGCCCAGAAATTATTTGCAACAGGTCCATGGCCGTCATGGAAGCCATGAACTCCCGAGCCAGTTCGGACGATCCTCCCAGGGACGGTAGATTAAAGTCGCCCAAGACCATGAGTCTTGGGAATTCAACCACCAACTCTGAGAGGACATCGAGTAGCTCGGGTAGGGCCGCCGCTGCACGATTAGGTGGTAGGTACGCCAGCAGCAGACCCAGCTGCGCCCCTGGGCCGAATCTCAGTAGGAGAGACTCACACCCGACCATCTGAGGGACGGTGGTCTCTCGCGGGCTAAGGGATTCCCTGATGATAACTGCCACTCCCCCGCCCCTCCCATGAGCCCGGGGCTGGTGCAGTACCTGGAAACCTGGCGGGCAGAGGTCAACCAGAGGAACACCCCCCTCTGGGCCCAGCCAGGTTTCCGTGATGCAGGCCAGGTCCGCATGCTCACTCTCCAATAGGTCACGAATGAGGTGAGCTTTGTTGGCTGCGGACCTTGCATTCAGGTAGACCAGCCTCAGCATGGGAGGGTGCGCACCTTTGCTCCCGGGTCCTCCGGGGGAGAACAGAGGGTCGGAGCGTCTCACCGCCTTTACAGAGCGGAGATGACACTCCCGGTGACGATACGGCCCTCTGTCTGTGCACCTTCTGCCATTCCCCACCATCCTAGGGATGGGACGTTCGTCAGTACGCCACTGGGTGTTATCGGCGACTGGCCCTCGTTGTACGCCGTCGCGAACGGCCGTGGGCCTGGCATGCGTTATGGTGGCTGGAAGGTGTGCCTTTCCCGCGCAACCATAGTCTCCTCCCTCCCCCCTCCCTAACCCCACAAAAATTTTATATATTGCTTTTTGCCAAACTTTTTAAAATAATTCTGTTAATATTATTTAGAGGACTGTCTTCTCTCGGTCACATCTATCCCACCTACTAGAGCAGGGAGGCAGGTCCCTTCTCCTAAGAAGATACATCTCATGGGATGATGAAGAAGGGCTTTCTCCATGATAGATCCCTCCCTATGTAACATCATCCCTGAAGATATTAGATTGGCCCCACTTTAACAATCTTTCATAAGGCCTGAAGACCTGGTTTTGCCAATGGGCCTGGGGAAACCAAAGTGAGATGGAGCCCTTCAAGTGGCTTCTTTGATTGATAGTTGTAGCCAAGAGGTTATCGCTTTTGTTTTTATATGAGATTTTTATATTTGTAAGCCACACAGAATCACTGAGAGTAAATTGGGCAGCCATATAAATTTTCTTAATAAATAACTAAAATAATAAGCTCAACATCAGATTTTTTTTGAAAATATTCATTCATTCTTCATATTTTTAAAGTATTTGCAGATATTCAAGTTTCATCAACTCCTTATGATTGTTGCTGCCAGACTCGAAAAAAGTAGTCATGATGAAACATGCCACTAGAACATTTTAATGGCATTAGTGTACTTATTGAAATCAAAATGGATTAAAAGGTGGGAAGATACCCACCCACCCCCACATTACAATACTGTACACTCCTAGGCAGCTTGAAACTGAATTTAAAACTCTCCTGTAACTGAATTAGTCGCAACGTATTAGAGATAATATTTTAAAGGTGACAACATAACAAATAGAGTTTTCCTTGATTATTTTTAAGACCCTATTAAAGTAAAAGGGTTCAACAATATGTTATTTGGGGAGGGAATGAGCTAAATGAATATACTTTGGAGAAAGAAAAATGGTATAGCTCTATAGCCCTGAAATTTGTGGCCTTGAGAAATGTTGTTTTAAAGCTGTTTGCCTTTTAAATGGCAGCGGTCTGTATATCTTTTTGTCTAGACTCCATCAGGCAGACTATTGTACCTGAAGGCTTAGGATTGAAGAAGACTAAAGGAATACATCATGTCAAAACCCTGAAGTAGGAATTATTATCTTCCTTGCTTCAGTTCATGGTTGTATTATGTCACCAAATCACATCACTGTGTAATCAAAGATGAATAAAATATTTTTCCCCTTTACCTTAAATGCTTTTCCTGTCAATTACAATCAAAGGACATGATTTCAGGTCTGTCAGTTGGCTGGGTTCCTTCTGACTGATGATTCTGAAACTGCAATCTACTAAATATAAAATGAATCAGAGAATTCTACAAATGGGTCTGCCATTAAGAAAGAAGGTAGTGTGTGTTTTTTCCACCCACTGGGGACAGAAAAATAATTGGTCTTTAAAGAATGAAATCAAAGATGTTAAAAATGACTGTTATGTTCCTTTCTTCTCTATATATTATTGACATTTTCATTTGTGCTAAAATTTCAGTTATTTCTTCCTAAGAAAAGCTCATATCAGTATTTTAATCAACTAGCTCTCATCTTGTGTGCCATTAAAGTAAGATCTTATTTTTTAACTCTTATTTTTGGTCCATGTTATTAGGTATTTTGTCATCCCACTTGAAGTACAACTTCTAGGCAGTGTACTAGCTTGATTACATCATTAACTATAATCAAAAACAGTTCCCCAGAATGATTTCAGCTTAGTTATAGGGACTGCTTTCTTTGATCCTCAGTGCATCATTTTACAGTAAGTTGCTCCTCATTTACACTACACGTGCTGGTTAAAAAAGGGCTGTCTTTCCAAGCAGTACTGGATAAAATATAACAAAATAATAAAATAATCAGTTCACCAGTATTTATGTCAGTTGTTTTCAGCAAGGAACAATCAGTCTTTAATTCAAACAAAAAAAAAGTTAGATTGTCCTATATCTCATCTCTGTATAATATTGCTCGGTATTTCTACTCTGTGGCATTTTAACTCTCCTTATGTGAGTGTATGTATGTGAATATATTAATAAGTCATTTCATATTCTGGTGAAGCTAAATAAACTTGATCACCCTTTCACTGAAGTACTTTAGATGTGTATGCAGGACAACATTTTATTTTAATGTACTAATATACTTAATAAAACCATCCTATTGCTAGATAGTGTGCTTTTTACAGTTTCATTTGTAATATCGCTACCACTAATGAACAAATATTAACCTACAGAATATTTGAATAATGTATGTCATTATTGGGAAAGTAATATTTCTTTATGTGTTGAAAATGGGTTTTGTGGCACTTATTTGAATGAGCACAATCTATGAGACTACAAAAATTTTATACACTGGAGATCAGACACAAGCTAAAAGATATTTGCATTGCCTGATTTGGCAATCCTTTCCCATATGCCAGTGCAGGTATGGAATATGAATTTTAATGCATTTGGCATTTAAAAAGATCCACACAGTATTTGCTCCGGGATGTAAAAGGAAATCCTCTGGTTGCCTGACTTGCTAATGTGGAAGAAGCTGAAGAAAAGCAGAACATCTTGCACAGAAGACACTTCATTGTTTCACCTACTAAGATACAGGGTAATGGCTTATTTCTAATCTTGCTACTGTAATTTATGCTTGAATACATATCTATTCAAATATAAAATACAGCTCTCTGGTTCTGAGCACATATATAATGTCTATTTGCCACTTTGCACTTCAGAAATTGCTGCTCTATGAGATCCGTTATATTCAGTCAAGCTTTTAGGAACTGAAGAAAAAAACAAATACAAAAGAATCTGGAAGTTAACAATAGAACCTGACATATCATGCTTTGCAAGCCCACCTATACATAGGATTATTTAGATGTAAACCTGTTGACAACATGTCTCTGCAGAATATTCATAAACCTCTGCTTATTTTTGAATGGAATAAAGGAGTTTCTTCTGTGCTATTTCTCCAGAAGCAAACAGCCAATTCCCTAGTTGGTAACAATTTCTTATTATATAATAGATTCTGAATTAAAAAAAAACAATTTTCATCATTATAAGTTTTTTTTATTATATATTAAAATTTCAGTGCTTTGGTATTTTCTACTTAAATAGTCATTAATCCCTAATCATTTAAATCCAGATTAATGGTTCACTGATCTATATGTAAAAATCTCATCCAGTTTTACAAAAGGTTGAAAGCTAGATTTTATGAAGGCTTATTGTTTAATATATCAGGAGATCACAACATTGGGGAAGAATAATCAAACCAAGAATGATAATAATGAACACTCAGAATGTTGAAAAAATAAATGTGTTTCCTAGGGTTTTTTTCTTCAAACAAGAGCATAATTTAGCAGAACTCCATACATCCAGGCGGTCACTTGCTGGATTTTTTTATATCAATTTGCTACCATATTTGTATTGTAAACTGCTGGGAGACCTGGAAAGTCAATAGGATAACAATTGATACATGATAGATAGACAAACACCAAATAAACATCAAAGCTAGATGGAAGATCACATATTTTGCATAGAGATATCCCTAATTCAGTCCATGGCATTTCCAGTTAAATGGGATTTTTGTCTGTAAGGTAGATGGGCCATGTGAAGCTATGTCATCAGGAAAAATATTCAGTCCAGAATCCAAATATATGCTTAGTATGCATGTAGTTAAATTTTCAATCCCCAAAAATTCCATTTAGCTATAATTAGAGATCAGGTGCAGGGAAGATATTTATTGGAGGAGTTAGTCTCCAAACTGAGGTCTCCAAATATATTGAGATTATAATTGCAGAATTTCCAGCCAGATGGAAGACACTTATTATAGAAGACTAGATATAGAATTTATTTTATTTATTTATTGAAGAAAATGTATACAGCCATTAACTGACTTTCAGTGTCTACGAGCAGCTTACAAAGAAAAATATATCTTACAAAGATACAATACTAGCACATAGTAGCTCACAGTGAACTATAAAATACTAAATAATTGCATAGTAGAAAGAAATGTTTATAACATAAATCAGGATCTTTGATTTCCCAATATGGTCACTCCTAATGTTTATGATAAATTTTAGGTTACACCATGAGAAAAAGGACAAGTGCACAATCTAAGGGTCTTCCTAGATTCACGAGTAGCAGATGATAGTCATGGTTAGGAGAGCCTTTCCACCATCTTTCCAAGCCTTCATCTTGTGGTGCCACTTGGTCCCATTCTTGAATCAGGAGGCCCACCTTACAGTTACACATGCCCTAGTCCTCTCAGCTTTATTCATAACCATAAAATCATAGAATTGGAAGGGATCTAAGATGTTATCCAAGCCCCGCACATCATAGGTCTATTGCTTTTGCTCTCAATTCTCTTACTTTCTCTATCTTTATTGCCCGTCTATCCCATACATGACTTTTCTTCAATACTATCGTATATGTTAAGTCCAATAAGAATGGTGAGCAGATGATGGTATCAAGAAGAAAGTCCTTACATTCAAGGGAGGGGATTGATTGATGGCAACTTATAACCACACTTCCCACATTTCCCCAGTCCAAAAAAAATATCTAGAATGAACAAAGCATCCTTTCTATTATTAAAACCTGTGAATTAAATCAGTATTAATAATTCCTATGCCTTTCCTGTAAACAGAGATAGAAACACTAATGACAAGGTTTTCCTATTTTTCCCCCCTTAAAAACAGAATAGTAAAAACATGTCTCTTTACAGCACACAGGTTGCCAGTTATTTCCTCAAAGTTACCTAAAATCCTCTGGTGTCCCCAGGCTTTCCCCCTTCAAGAAAGAATTCAGCTGTTGCCATGCCAATGACAATCCCAGAAGTCTATGTTCTTATTTTTCTTTTTCCACATATTCACTTGCTAAGAGCAGTGGGGGGAAAATAGAAAATACAAATTGGAGGTTTTCTTGACAGGTGGGAAGTAATATTCATCCAAGAATCTTCTCTCTCTAAATTTGTATATCCATTGCTTCTTCATATGCATGCCAACCCCCTCCCCTCTTTTTTCTACCATAATCTCATGTAAATTAGCCACTATTTTCAGTAAAATGTTACTCTATTGCCTGAAAGAACACTAGATACACAGAATGAACATTCTGCCTGCATCCTTCAACTTGCTAAATGCTTTTAGGGTAGCAAAAATATTTTAAAATTTCAAATAATTATAAAAATCTTGCTTGCTCTTGCATAATTATTTTATAAACCACACAGTATACAACCATTACTCGTCATGGAGACCATCTTCACATTGTACCATATGGCTAATGACTTCTATTGTGCACCACACCATACTGTGTATTCTTTTCTCATCATACTGTATTGGCTACTGAATGAGTTTGCAGTTAATGTATGTGTTACCCTTTCACTGCATGTTTATTTTATGAGATTGTGGCATCTGTTTTTGGTGTTTGCTCTAAAAGTGGCAGAGTTCTGCTTCCAGGACTTGGATATTACCTCAATATTAATTTCCCCAGACAGGCTTAATTTTTTTTGTTATTATTGGGTTTTTTCCTTGGGTTTATAACTTTTCATCTAAGCTTATTATCTATCTTCCTCCCTTTCTTTCAATCTAAATACTTCAAAAATCTAGGTTTATCATTTATTCTCTATTTAAATTCAAATACATGAACTTCCATCTACCATATATTTTTGAATCAATTCATTTCAGTTCTGAAGCTTTTCTCTTGTAGATAGACACACAACTCTTTAAATTGCCCAAACATTAACTTTTTTAACACGTTTTTTACTTTAAAAATAAAATATGCTACAATCTTCCATAACAAGTTTCAATACATAAGCAGCATTATAAGCACTTTGTATTTGTCTTCATGTGTCCATAAAAGACTTTTGCATTATTTACCACCTATTTAAAAATTCAGCAATAAAAACATTTTTAAAAAATCAAATATATTATAGTTGTATACTATTGGAGACAATTAAAATGCAAATAAGCCTTGTGGTTTCAACAGTTGATGTGATTTCAAAATTATGAGGAAAACAAAACAAAGTTGGAAAATGTCTAAATTTACATTATGTTTTCTTTTTACAGTAAAATATAATGCAATGCTTCAA
Organism: Vipera berus; assembly: GCF_964194415.1. Lineage (NCBI taxonomy): Eukaryota > Metazoa > Chordata > Lepidosauria > Squamata > Viperidae > Vipera > Vipera berus. The sequence continues at coordinate 28,758,923 of NC_138207.1, read as the reverse complement.
TGATCCAGGTTCTTTCTTTAAAATCACATCTTAGGGGACCTAGGAAACACATTCTCTATGATTGCTTCTGTTCTTTAGAATTATATTTCCCCCACCACTCACCCCAATATATAATAGTCCCTTAACTCTGAATGCCTTGTGCCATTAAGACCCTGCTTTTCCCCAAGGCACCAGGGTCCAGTTGAGCAAAGGCCTCTTTTGGTTGCTTCATTATGGTGCTTGGTTGCTACTTTATCTTTTGCATTTTATATTCATATATTGTACATGTTTTAATGTTATATGTTTTTTTTTTCCTGGTTGATTGCCTGTTTTCATGCTATATTCTGCCCAGAGTTAGATAACATTATAAATCTAGTAAATAAGTAAATCAATAAATAATGTATTCAGACAAGGGAAAGAGCTCCATTAGTTTTCAATTTAATCATTTTGTTCCATCATCTCTAAACTCAATCATGACATTGGGTTTTTATTCTATCATAAGTATTAAATTGCATACCAACACATGATTTGTTGTCTGCACTAATTTTTCAATGGTAACGTAGTATAGGAAGTTCATATACAGTTATTCAATCTGATTTCCCATTGTTGCAATCCTGCTTTTCATCTCCCAGTATGTTAGCAATGTAGCATCTGACAAAGTAGGTTACAGTCTACAAATGCTTCTGCCAGCTTCTCAAAGCTGTGCAGTCCAAATATTTCAGACGGATACTACATTAACATGATTCTGCTTTTGGAGAGTGATGTGTGCTATTTAGAATATCAGGCATTTCAAATCAGCATTTTCTACTTTTAAAATGAGATGCTTTGAATGTGTTAATCATGAAACAAGATGTTATAAATTTGAAATAGTTTGAATTTAGTTTTGCACATCCTGTATGTGTTTGTGTGTGTGTGTAAGAGTCTGTATTAATCTTTCTGAAAGCAATGGAAATAATCACTTTTTCACTTTATTAAACATATTGTATGAATTGTCTGGATCAAATAGACTATTTTAATGCCACCCATTAGCTTTACAAAATATTTGTTGAAAGGGAGGATAAAAACTACTTGAACGGGATATTTTCATCTCTTGTGTGAATCCACCAAAATATATCAGGACATAAAATAAGGTCAGCTATCAATATAAGTGAATAATTCAAATAATATGTTGTTTATTAATTGAAACCTTAGTATACTTTGATGATTTGTGTCTTAACCAGGCCATTTAGCTGGTTATGGGGGAGGGTGCTATGCAAAACTCCAGATAGGTTAACTCCATTCCATTCTATTCCATTTATTGTGCAAATTAAGCAATTGTGCCTGTTCATCTCTGCCTCCAATATAATATGAGGGATGAATATCACAAATTGATTTGTAATTATATGTTTATTTTTGTGTGTATGCCAATGACAATATACTTCTGTCATATGAATTAGAGGTGCAATATTTGGATCCGAAGCACAATAGGCAAGGGTGCTTTGGATGCAGCATAAACAACCTTGCTGCAACCTTGGCTTCTCTTTAAAGGATCCTGGCCTTTTGTTGGACTTTCCTTTAAAGAGCAGCTAACAGGTACAGCAAAAAGCCCACACCATATCTGAACACCTTTAATTTAATTTACATGTATTTCCTGCAAAAGATTTTCTTGTGCCTGTCCCTGCTTTTAAGATATGCATTTTTTAAATCTTTTTGTGAAAGTTGTATCAGAAATTAGGTTGCACCAAAATTAACATGATTCAGAATCACAAAGATAGGTCCCTTGAAGAGGATACAGGTTATTTTTCAGACTGAAAAAAAATTCATTCCTTAAAGATGCTGCACAGTGTTTTTTTTTATTGTGGGGTTACTTTAGAGGGTAGTATTAAGATGTTGGTTTTTCTAGTCATATGGGGTTTGAAGCAATTCTTCCAAATAATTTTTAAAGCACACACAACTGTAGGACTTTTACTTAATTCTAAACATGATGGATAGTTATGAGGACTATCAAGATGCATGCTGAGATTTCCAAATTTGTTATTATAGTTGTGTACTGTATGTGGAGTCAGTTTTCAATTATTACCCAGCTACATGACAGTTGAAATGATCCATCCCCTCCTACAGAGGAAGCTTATCAGTGAAGTAACAATATGAGTGAGACAAGTCATGAACATTTTGTAATAAAAAAACAGCATCTTCCTTTGTTTAACAATTTGTATACTGTCTCCAGATTATAGAATCATGTCATAAAAAGTGCCTACACACACATACAGAGAGAGAGAGAGAGAGAGAGAGAGAGAGAGAGAGAGAGAGAGAGAGAGAGAGAGAGAGAGAGAGAGAGAGAGAGAGAGAGAGAGAGAGAGAGAGAGAGAGAGAGTCAGTCAGACAAACAGACAGACAGATGTGGTGGCACAATGGTTAAAATAATATTGCACGACGATGCTGTCAATTTGACCCTGACGGGCTCAAGGTTGACTTAACCTTCTATCCTTCTGAGGTCAGTAAAATGAGGGCCCATATTGTTGTAGGCAATAAGTTTATTCACTAAATTTCTTAGAGAGGGTTGCAAAGCACTATGAAGCAGTATATAAGTCTAAGTGTCATTGCTGTTGCTATATACATATACTCTCACAAATACACATATCTATAGAAATATTTGGCTGATTTGAATAGTAATGGATATGTCTTATGTAATGTATTGGCCTTTTGTATATGTTGTAAGTGTTTGCTCATGTTGCACTGCTTGCTAATTGCCTGCATTCAATTGCTAAGTGCTAGGTCACGTGTATGTTGTAACAGTTGATATCCAGCCCAGACTGGTTGTCTCCAGCTGGCTAAATAGGTCTTGGGGCGGGTAAACCTATGCTTCAAACCTATTGGTCGCTGCCTATCAGCCAACTGTATAAATAGCTACGCAGCAGCTCCCTTGTAGCTTCAGTTATGTTTGACCTTCAAAAAAGCCTGTTGCTGTTTTGAACCTTCCGTCTCGCTCAATGCCTGCAAAGAACTGGCTACACAACACTGGCGATGAAGGTGGGATGTGCTGCTTAATTGTAAGAGCCTGAAGTCACTAGGGGGTGAGACCAGCACAGAGCCTGGTAGGGAACAGCATCCCCCCACTCGGTCTGCCTAGCAAGCCATGCTGGAGACCACCCCGCCCTGAGGATCAGTCCCACGGCCTACGAAGAAGCCAGCAGCATAAGGCAACATGAGCCACAAGCCACGAAGACTTCTCACCATGGCGAAGGTCGGAAAGCTCGAAGAATTCAACATGATGCACTCAGAGAGATGGTCGTCCTACATTTCCCACGTAGAGAACTACCTACGTGCAAATCAAGTCAGCGAAGATGAGCTGAAGGCTGCAGCCCAGTGACCTTTGATATTGCAGAGAACTTGGTCACCCCGACGCCATTGGAAACTATCACATATGCAGACCTAAAAAAGAAGCTGCGCGACCATTTCGAACCAAAACTTTCAGTGATAGTGTGGAGGCACACCTTCAAACAATGCGAACAACAACCCAGTGAGTCAGCAACAGAATTCATCACAGCGCTTCATCAAGCTTCATGATTCTGCAATTTCTCTGACCTAGAGGAGCGACTAAGAGACCGCTTAGTCTGGGGACTCAGGAACAGAGAACTCCACAAAAACATTTTGCAAAGGAGACTCTCTCACTTCAAGAGGCCTTAAGGGAGGTTATAGAAGACGAAGCTGACGGAAGGGCATTGTGGCCCTCCAAAAGCATGCCATCTATAGAAACCATCCACCACGAGGACGCCAAATGAGGGGAAGACACCAACTCCAAAGATGAAGTCGACAAACTTCAGTGGCACCACAAAAGAGGAATAAGGCCGTCTGACAAGGCAGTTCTGTCCCTGAGGTGCTTGGGCTGCGGAGGCCACCATCAACGTAGGGATTGCCATTTCAGGACAGCCACGTGCGGGGCATGTGAAAAACCAGGCCACATCGCCGCCGTCTGTCGAGGTCGCCAGAGGGACCACCAGCCAGATGAGACTTTCAGGAGAGGTACTGGGGCCTCAGTGCAACACCGAGTAGGGTTCTGCTCCAGCCGCCAGAGCATTTTTCACACTGGTGCCCACCGACCTCTTAAACAGAAGTTGCAACTGCAGGTCGAACTTCAAGACATTCCATGTAAAATGGAATTGGACAGAGGCTCCACTGTGTCCATCATCTCCATTGGAACCTTTCAGCACATTTGCAGCCATAGTAACAGATGGGTCAAGCTACGACCTACTTACCGACTTCCAGAATTCCAGAGTGGTGGTCAAGGGCGAGGCCACACTTGAAGTGAAGTTCAAGGGGTTTTCAGGCCCACTAGATGTTATTGTGGTAGACGGCCAATGAACGAGCCTCATACGGCTTGACTGGTTTGATGCATTGGGCATCCAGGTCACCAGCATTCACCGGACTCAAACAACAGATTTGCCTTCTGTCTGCAAGGAATTCGCAGATGTTTTTGGCACAAGTTTGGGAGAGTACAAGGGCCCTCCGATAACTTTTAAACTTAATCCCCAGGTCGTGCCAATTCGGGTCAAGCCCCGCCTTGTGCCATTTGGGTTAAAGCATAAGATTGATGCAGAGCTGGACAAGCTTGTTAGTCAGGGGGTTTTGCAGCCTTTAGACAGTGGGGACTGGGAGACCCTCATTGTAATGCCACTCAAGGCCAACGGAGAGGTACAAATATGTGCTGAGTACAAGTGTACCATTAACTGGGCACTACAGCAGCCTGCGTACCCTGTCCCAGTCGTCAGCCATATTCTGGCATCGTTGCAGGTAGGCCGCATGTTCGCTAAATTAGTTTTAGCACAGGACTACCAACAGCTGCCAGTGGATGAGGCTGCGGAAGCCACACAAATGATTGTTACGCACAGGGGGGACTTCAAGGTAAAGCGCCTTCAATTTGGGGTCAGTGTAGCCCCAGAGCTTTTTCAGGGGATCATGGAGCACACGCTCTAGAGCATTCTGGGAGTCTGCCCCTACTTTGATGATGTACTCATCGCCGGGGAGTCCTCAGAAGTTCTGGCTGAGCAGCTTAGAGCCATCTTTCAGTGGTTCCGTGCTGTGGGACTTAGATTAAGGAGAGACAAATGTAAGATTAGGGTTCCGTCCACAGAATTGCTTGGGTTTAGAATCGATGCCGAGGGCATCCGTCCTGCAGAGTCAAAGCTGAAAGCGATTCAGCTGGCACCAAGCCCTAGGTCCAAGGGAGAGCTTCAAGCCTTCTTGGGCCTCCTGAATTTTTATCATTCATTCCTCCCCAACAAGGCCGCAGTGGCAGAACTGCTACACCGGCTCTTAGACAAAAATTCCCCATGACAGTGGACCAAGCTCCATGAAAGCAGTTTTCAGGCAATCAAGGCGTTGTTGTCCTCGAACTCAGTGCTCATGCACTTTAACAAAAAGCTGCCAGTTTGCATCACGTGTGATGCCTCCCTATATGGGGAGTCACTTGTCAGCGGATGGGAGACAGTCACCCATCACCTATTACTCGAGGACCTTGTCCTCAGTGGAGTGCAATTATGCACATATTGACAAAGTAGCCTTGGCCATCGTGGCTGGGGTTAAGAAGTTCCATGACTACTTGTATGGAAGGTAGTTCATGGTCTTTACTGACCATATTCAAAACAGACAAGCAGACACCTCAAATTCTGTCACCATGAATGTTGAGGTGGTCTATTTTCCTCTCGGCCTACAACTACAGGCTAGTTTACAAACCCGGTAAAGAAATGGGCCACACAGACAGCCTTAGCAGATTGCCCTTGCCACACGTGGAGCCCGGTCCAGCTCCACCTGCACGCATTTTAGCAATTCAAGACTTGCCAGAGTTTCCCCTACATGTGGGAGATGTCGCTGCAGAAACAGCAGCCGACAAAATCCTAAGTCACGTGTTGGCTTGGATTCACCCAGGATTGCTGGAAAATAGCGAGTTCCAGAGTTTTTTCAGTTGGAAAAATGAGCTTTTGGCTCACAAGGGATGCATCCTTTGGGGTAACAAGGTCGTACTCCCCAGTTCACTCAGGCCCAGAGTTCTCCAGTCTCTGCATGAGGGCCATCCGAGCATCATCCGGATGAAGGCACTGGCGAGGAGCTTCCTCTGGTGGCCAGGGCTAGATAAAGCTATTGAGGCTCAAGTACACGGGTGTCACATGTGTCAACTGTCCAGACCGGAGATGCCACAGGCACCTGTTCATAGATGGGAGGAAACACACACACTGTGGTCAAGGATCCACATCGATTTTGCCGGGCCTTTTCAGGGACAGTTGTTTTTAATAGTGGTCGATAGCCACTATAAATGGTTGGAGGTGATTCCAATGCCCAATATGACTACTGCAAAGACCATCAAGATGTTGCGGTCACTGTTTGCAATGCATGGGCTTCCGGACATTGTAATCTCCAACAACGGAGCCCAGTTCACCGCATCAGAGTTCCAGGCCTTTCTCAGGGCCAATCTCATTAGGCACGCCACATCGGCTCCTTTTCACCTATCATCAAATGGGCAAGCAGAACAGATTGTTCACACAACCAAAGAGTCCCTTAAATGCATTACTACAGGGGACTGGCACCACAGGCTGGCCGACTTCTTGTTATGCCAGCATACAACACCTTGTATGGCTACAGGCAAGAGCCTCACAGAGCTGCATTGGGGAAAAAGACTAATAATAAAATTGGACAGACTGCACCACGATAGAATAGCCTCTGACATGGCACGTCCGAAAGCACCTAGGCATTTACAGGTGGGGGACCGGGTTTGGACTCAGAACTATGGGCAAGGGCAGTTGTGGGTGCCAGCAAAAATTGTTAGTGTCAGGACTACTGTCCTACAAGGTGGTCCTGGAAGATGGGTGAGTCATTCGCCGACATGTCGATCAGTTGCGCCAGCGCCTACAGAGCAGTCGTCGGCTCAGGACTCCCAAGGGGAGCAGACTGGAAGTCCACAACCTCACACTTCAGCAGAGCAGTTTGGACACTCAGAGACATTTTGCGCCATAGAGAACGAGGACAGGGCTGTAAAGCGCTTCCCCCAACCAGACCTCAGGGACTGGGCAGTCACCTGACACCCAGCAGCAGCCATGCCAATTTAGTGGCAACGTTAGACTTTGGGCTAGGCCGACCAGGACAGGCCAGCCAAAGGGACTCGAGTTGTTTTGACTTCACCAAACTATAGAGCCCGGGTCTACCAAGCACGGCAGATGAACCGGTAGACCGGGAGATTCTGGCAACCCCTTAATGCTCTGAACGAGCCCGAAGACCCCCCAAATATCTTCAAGATTTTATAACCAAATGATTGTGTGTTCCATCCAGGGGGAAGGGTGTAATGTATTGGCCTTTTGTATATGTTGTGTTTGCTCATGTTGCACTGCTTGCTAATTGCTTGCATTCAATTGCTAAGTGCTAGTTCACGTGTATGTTGTAACAGTTGCTAGCTGGTCCAGACTGGTTGTCTTCAGCCGGCTAAGTAGGTTTTTGGGCGGGTGATCCTATGCTTCAAACCTATTGGTCACCGCCTATCGGCCAACCGTATAAATAATTGTGCAGCAGCTCCTTGTAGCTTCAGTTATGTTTGACCTTCAATAAAGCCTGTTGCTGTTTTGAACCTTCCTTCTTGCTCAATGCCTGCAAAGAACCGGCTACACAACATCTTATATCTATCCTTATAAATAAATAATGCATTTTGCCATGTCTTCTTTCACTCACATCAGAGTCTCTAGTCTTATAATCTTGTATACTTAGATATAATGATATCTATTCTCTCTCTCTCTCTCTCTCTCTCCTATACACACATGTGCATACACACATAGACACAAATAGAAAGCTATAGTAATATAAATTCAAAGAAGAGATCTCATATTTCCTATATATGTCTCAGAAGCTGTGGAGTGTTGCAAAATGCCTGGCAAAAGGTTGCAAATAGGACCAAAATCCTTAGCTCAAGAAAAAGAAAACTATTGTCTGAGGTTTGTGCAGCTGTCATGTTTATAAATCCAAAGCTGGTTGGTAGATTGACTTGACTTCTATGAACCCCTTGGATACATATGCATTGTAGTTGAATGACTTTCATGTAGCAGGTTTCCTTAATAAGGCATCAATGAAGATGAAAGGAAAGAGTTTAAACCATGACTTCAACTAAGGGCAGGTCATGTTGATCTCATTTATCACTTTTCTGTCTTTATTCCTTTTTTCTAAAAAAAGTGAAGCTATTAAAATAAAGGCAGATGACACTGCTGTCTCTGCTGGAACCCATCTGGTATAAGTATGAGTCCTTTACTGTTAACAAGTCATTGTTAATATCTCTTTGCCAAAGCAGCAAAACTTGGAGCTTGGGCAAACAAAAAACCTTTTGAAGGTTCTTGGGGGAATTCAGTTATTCTTTAGCTGAATAAATGCACAATTTGTTTCCACTATACAGAGCCTGAAATGAGCTATATCCCAAAAATTATATCCAAACATCTGCAAGACACTGTATGGGTCAGATATTTTAGTGATGAGATAGTTTGTTCCTTTGAAATTTTCCTACATATGGTTACCAAGGTGTTTGTATTAGGTTTTATTACCATACCACTAGGTTATTTATGTAAAGTTAAGAAGGATCCTTTGTGGTTTCAGCATATAATTACTGCTGATAAAAAATATAATAATACTGCTTCAGGGTAAATTAAACAATGCAAATGTTTCCTTTCTTTAAATTTAATTATTAGTGCATTTGCAAATTAGTACATCTGCAAATAATTCATTATTAGAATGTAGATTAGATTTTCCCTTCTACACCTTCTATTCTGCTCCCTGAAAACCCTTCAGTCACCCCAAAAATGTATTCTAAATGTCTTCCAAAGTTCAAGAATATACAGGGTGGGGACCAGGGGAAACCTGTTGTGTTGACAGATACAGATGCAATTTGACCAAAGTGTGAATTCAATGTTGAAAAAGAAAAAAATATCTATGAAAATACAACTATGTCATTTATCAACATAACTTGTGTAATAGCAATATTGCCAAATCATGAGAAACCTGCCAGGAGAAGGACACACTTAGTATAAAAATTAGGTCTGTAACAATATATTAATAATCATATGGTTATCATTTTCTCTGTATTGGAAAGAAGACCAATGCATGTCCAGCTCTTAGATTCATAGAAAACAGCTTTTCTGAAGACCTGATTCAAGATCTTCAAAGGGTTATATAAAAACCCTAGTCAGAATATATGATCTCAATTTTAAATGAAGATAAAAATTGCCCTATCAGGAATATGGACAGAATATTAACTTAATAAATAAATCAGTATGATAATAACAACAATAGAAGCTGTTGTTCTTAATTATACCTCCATCTACAAATACTCTCTCAAATTCTGATATGTTGCTGGAGGATAGGGAGATCCCAGAATGGAAGAGGAAAGAAAACCAGGACTATATATTCCCAACAGTTTACTCAAGGCATGAAGATCATGCTAGCTGCCAAGTTTAAAAAAAAAGGTACCCAAATTGAACAGCAGTGTTATAGGAAGAGCTGGAGACAGATGATCACTTTAGTGTGAATGGTAAAGGTATCATTTTATACTATGTAGGGAAAGGCGATAGTAAACCATTCCTGTATTTTACAGAGAAAACTACACTGACGGGCAAGATAAATTGACTGATAGTGTCCGATAGCCATCACCTTAAATGCTATTGAGGATGAGCCTGAGATTTTTTGGAGTACTATTGGTGCTCATGATGTATCTAGATTAAAACCATTAGGACATCTATTTACTGCTGTTGTCATGCAGGAAAATAAAAGAAAAAATTGAGGTTATAACAATATGTAAAATCAAAAACAAAGCCAGCGGCTGATTATAGACAAGATCCTGAACTGCTCATGTGCACATTCCAAATCAAGCTAAATCAGAAGAACAAAACCAACTGGTTTCTATTTTATGATCATGAGCATGTACCTGCATTTTCATGCAAAAATCAAAAATTGCTTAGAAGTTCTAAATGTCCATGATAAAGCATGGAAGAACTGTGAAATGGAAGAAAGCATTTTTATATGTGTATGCTAAAGATGACTCACATATCAGGAAAGTGGATGTCAGAATAGACACTGAAATAGCCAAGAAGAGAAGAGAAGCCAAAGCCAAAAAAGACAAAGATTTCAGGAAGGAACTTAACAAAAGATTTCATAAAGCTGTTAGAAGAGAAAAATGCAGTATTAGAACCATATCTGTAAAGACCTTTAAGAAGGAAACAGACAAAGAAAAACAGAGAAGTCCTCCAAACAGTTTCTGTACAGAGAAAGTTCCAACCTGACGGTCGAGCAAAAAGACACCAGTGGACAGATGGTAATTCATTCAAAAATGGTCAGTCAAATATAGAAATATACTGAAATTCTGTACAGTAGAGATGTCAGTATCTTATAACATATTATCTGTTTACAAGAACTTCCATTACCATAAGACAAACTTAGATAATCACTTCAAGCATCAGAACTGGCTTATTTCCTAAGGCATTTGGTTCCAATTGACTAGAGTTGTCAGAATCCATTGATATCCCATTCATAAATGTATGGTTAAAATATTGTGCCTACCGGGATTCTGCCATACTGGTAGAAGGAGGGGGGATTGTTTATTCAGTCTATCTGTAGCTGCTTTCAAAGAACCTTTGATATGGGGGAACAAAGGGGGGGGGAAGATCTGTCTGTTGGGGCTGTAGGAAGAAGGCAATCAACAAAGGAATGCAAGAAGTCCTATCTTCCGATGGAAGGACCTGGCAACCAAATTGATGGGATCCTAACCAAATGGAGTTTTGACGGGAGTGGGCTGAACTGAGAATGCTTATATAAGATTTGAAATGTGACTCGAGACCAGATCCTGTCTCATATCTCCACAACCAATTTATCCTTAGTAAAAATTTTCCTTTTGGACAACTCGGCTCCAAGAGTTTTTATTTCCTAAGATGTGAATTGGGGTGGGTTCTGACAGTAGACAGGATCTGCTATAAGAGTCAACCTGGAAGGGAAAACCTTACCAGGGGACTTTGCACTAAATACTATGTCTGGCGATGAAGCAAGAGAGGAGGGAAGCCCCACAGAGAGGGAGTCTTCCCCCCCGAATGGAATCCCAGAGACAATGGGAAGCGGGGAAGAAGTGGTGGAGCAGCATGACCGAAAACCCCGGTGGTCGATGGGCATTGGAAGGAAAAGTGAGTGGGAAAAGGCATCGGGAGACAGAGCGACCACCAACCAGAATGGAGGTGAGAGATGGAAAGCCCCCTGAACGCCAGTGAGGAGGAGCAGATTCTGGAAAAAGCTATTGACCTGATGAAAGCAACCCTGAGCTCACTAAGGGAGGAGAGAGCTGAAAACCGCAACCGAGGCAGTGCCTGGGGCCACAACTGGAGAGGTAATGGAGGGGATCCAGCACCTGAAACCCCGGGGCCATCCAACGGAACCAGAGTCGCTGCCTCAGAAGTACCCCCCCCCAGAACCACAGACGGGGAGCAGGATGAGGAGCGATACCGTCCGCGGCATAGACAATGCTCAAGTCAAAGACTCCTGCCCCTGGAAACAAAATTCAAGGGGGAGCCATCATGATTGGGGTTTTTCTTAACCCAAGTCCTTAGCTATATGGAAGAATACGGACGGGACATCCCCAGTGACAAAACCCGCATCTGAATTGTGTAATCCGCCCTGGACGGACTGGCTACAGACTGGGTGGTGAACCTACATGACTCCAACGCCCCAGAACTCAATGATTTCAACCGATTCATGGCATCCTTGAGGCGGCATTTCGAAGATCCTTTGGCTAATTGTAAAGCCCGAGAGAGAATCAAAACAGTCAGACAGGGCAGACGGCCGGTGGCTGAATACACCCAAGAATTTTGAGCCATTGCCAGCAAGCTGAACTGGCCAGAAGACATCCTTGTTAGCCATTTTAAAGACAAGCTAAACTACGACCTGTATGATGCTTGCCTGCCTCGAGGAGACCCACACCATCTCAATGACTGGTATGTCCTGGCAGAGGAGGGGGAGATAGACCTACTGAAGAGACACCGTCAGGGGAAACCATGGGGCTGCCCGCCAACCGAGCAAATACGCGAGAGGGAGAACCCACCGCCCACAGCTAAAAAATCAACAGGCTGTTTCAAATGTGGGAGAGAGGGTCACCGCACCGCAGAATGCCATTCAAACCCCCCCCAGCATAAAACAGAGTCATCACCCTCCAAGAAACTAGGGAAACCCCAAGGCAACCCAAAAGAATCTTCCATGAAGGGGACAGGGGCTGTAGAATCCACAATTCCTGCCAGGAACTGGGATTGGACTCCGGCCTGCACCGCAGGGATGGTGGACAACTCGGAAGACAGCTCAGAGGGATAACCATTGGTAAGCGGACCCCTTCCACCCATACTTAAGACAGTGACTATATTAGCTTCCTCTATTTATTTATTTATTTATTTGATTTGTATACCGCCCTTCTCCCCAAGGACTCAGGGCAGTGAACAGGGACATAAATATCAAAATGCACAAATACAGAAATTGAAAACAAATTAAACCCTAGTGCCCAAATGTAGAAGATAAATTACATTAAAACAATAATTAAAACAAAAACCCGTCAGACCAGACCGGATTGCTCAAACAGATAGGTTTTTAGGTTGCGTCGGAAGGAGCGAAGGTCGGGAGCCATCCGGAGCTCAACCGGTAAACGGTTCCACTGGTCAGGTGCACCCACAGAGAACGCCCTCCCCCTGGGAGCCACCAGACGGCATTCTCCGAACGGCGGCACCCTGAGGAGGCCCTCTCTGTGGGAGCGCACTGGGCGGAGGGAAGTTGACGCCGGCAGCAGGTGATCCCTAAGGTACTCCAGACCCATGCCATGTAGGGATGTGAAAACCATTACCAGAACCTTGAATCTCACCCAGAGGACAACTGGGAGCCAATGCAGCTCACGGAGCAGAGGTGTAACATTGGATCCCAAATTGATGGGATCCTAACCAAATGGAGTTTTGAGGGGAGTGGGCTGTACCGAGAATGCTTATAAGAGATTTGAAATGTGACTCAAGACCAGATCCTGTCTCATATCTCCACAACCAATTTATCCTTAGTAAAAAATTTCCTTTTGGACAACTCGGCTCCAAGAGTCCTTATTTCCTAAGATGTGAATTGGGGTGGGTCCTGACAAGAGTTCTCTTTTAGCTTTCACATTCTTCTCTTTCAGTTTGCCATTTTATATACTGGAAAATGCCCAACATTATTTAAGATGGGCAGGCTTGTCAATAATATAATTGATGTCTTTTGTACAGAAATATGGAAAACAATAAAAAGGGAATCAATATACCTGTCAATCTATGCCCACAAATCTGGAGAAAGACACAGTGTCTAATATATTGGAAGAGATCAGTCTACAAATAAAGACCAAGGCAAAGAGGCTTAACCAAACATGCAAACTATTGTACAATATCCCTAATTTTAGCTGCTAAAAATCAACGAAGCTATGAGCTATGCCATGCAGGGCCACCCAAGACGGACAGGTCATAGTAGAGAGTTCTGACAAAATGTGATCCACTGGAGAAGGAAATGGCAAACCACTCTGGTATCTTTGCCATGAAAACCCCATGGACAGTACCAAAAGGCAAAAAAATATGATGCTGGAATATGAGCCCCTCAGGTTGGAAGGTGTCCAATATGCTACTGGGGAAGAGCAGAGGGCTAGTACGAGTAGCACCAGAAAGAGTGAAGCGACTGAGCCAAAGCTGAAAGGATGCGCAGCTGTGGATGCATCTGGTGCTGAAAGGAAAGTCTGATGCTGTAAAGATCTATTCTCCATAAGAACCTGGAATGTAAGATCCATGAATCAAGGAAAGCTGGACGTGGTCAAACAAGAGATGACAAGACTGAACATCAACATCTTAGGAATCAGCAAACTAAAATGGACAGGAATGGGTGAATTTAATTCAGATGACCACTGCAGGCAAGAATCCCGCATAAGAAATGGAGTAGCCTTCATAGTCAATAAAAGAGTAGAAAAAGCAATACTGGGATACAGTCCCCAAAATGACAGAATGATCTCAGTTCAAATCCAAGGCAAACTATTCAATATCACAGTAGTCCAAGTCTATGCCCCAACTGCCAGTGCTGAAGAGGATGAAATTGACTGGTTCGATGAAGCTTTACAGCACCTCATAGAATTAACACCAAAAAATGATGTCCTTATCATCATGGGGGATTGGAATGCTAAAGCAGGAAGCCAAAAGATAACCGGAATAACAGGCAAGTTTGGCCTTGCAGTACAAAATGAAGCAGGGCACAGGCTGACAGAATTTTGTAAAGAGAATACGATGGTCATAGCAAACATTCTTTTCCAACAACCCAAGACACGGCTCTACATATGAACATCACCAGACGGTCAACACAGAAATCAGATTGACTATGTGCTCCGCAGCCAAAGATGAAGAAGCTCTATACAGTCAGTAAAAACAAGATCAGGAGCTGACTGTGGCTCAGATCATGAGCTTCTCGTTGCAAAATTTAGGCTTAAATTGAAGACAGTAGGGAAAAGCACTAAGTCACTCAGGTATGAACTAAATCATTTCCCTGATGAATATACAGTAAAGGTGACAAGTAGATTTAAGGAATTAGATCTGATAGACAGAGTGCCTGAAGAACTATGGACAGAGGTTCGCAACATTGTACAAGAGGTAGCAACTAAAACCATCCCAAAGAAAAAGAAATGCAAGAAAGCAAAATGGCTGTCTGAGGAAGCTTTGCAAATAGCTGAGGAAAGAAGGGAAGCAAAAGGCAAGGGAGAAAAAAGATACACCCAATTGAATGCAGAATTCCAGAGAACAGCTAGAAGAGGTAAGAATGCCTTCTTAAATGAACAATGCAAAGAAATAGAAGAAAACAATAGAATAGGGAGGACCAGAGATCTGTTCAAAAAAATTGGAGATATGAAGGGAACGTTTAATGCAAAAATGGGCATGATAAAGGACCAAAATGGCAGGGACCTAAAAGAGGCAGAAGACATTAAGAAGAGGTGATAACCATGATGGGGTGGTCACTGACCTCAAGCCAGACATCCTAGAATGTGAAGTGAAGTGGGCCTTAGAAAAACTGAGCAACAACAAAGCTAGTGGAGGTGACAGTATTCCAGCTGAGCTATTCAAAATCTTAAAAGATGATGCAGTAAAAGTGCTACACTCAATTTGCCAGCAAATTTGGAAAACTCAACAGTGGCCACAGGATTGGAAAAGATCAGTTTACATTCCAATTCCAAAGAAAGGCAGTGCCAAAGAATGTTCAAACTATCGCACCATTGCACTCATTTCACATGCTAGTAAAGTTATGCTTAAAATCCTACAAGCTAGACTCCAGCAGTATGTGGATGGAGAACTACCAGAAGTGCAGGCAGGATTTCGAAGAGGCAGAGGAACTAGAGATCAAATTGCCAACATATGCTGGATCATGGAGAAAGCTAGAGAGTTCCAGAAAAACATCTACTTCTGCTTCATTGACTATGCTAAAGCCTTTGATTGTGTGGATCACAACAAACTGTGGCAAGTTCCTAAAGGGATGGGAGTACCAGACGATCTTATTTGTCTCTTGAGAAACTTATATGCGGGTCAAGAAGCAACAGTGAGAACTGGACATGGAACCACTGATTGGTTCAAAATTGGGAAAGGAGTCTGGCAAGGCTGTATACTGTCACCCTGCCTGTTTAACTTATATGCAGAGCACATCATGAGAAAGGCAGGGCTAGATGAATCAAAAGTTGGAATTAAGATTTCTGGGAGAAATATCAACAACCTAAGATATACAGATGATACCACTCTAATGGCAGAAAGTTAAGAGGAACTAAAGAGCCTCTTGATGCAGGTGAAGAAGGAGAGTGCAAAAGTGAGCTTGAAACTCAACATTAAGAAAACCAAGATCATGGCATCCGGCCCTCTCAATTCCTGGGAAATAGATGGGAAGAAATGGAGGTAGTGACAAATTTTATTTTCCTGGACTCCAAGATCACCACATATGGGGACTGTAGCCAAGAAATTAAAAGACGCTTGCTCCTGGAGAGGAAAGCTATGGCAAATCTAGACAGCATACTAAAAAGCAGGACATCACCCTGCCAACAAAAGTGCATATAGTTAGGACCATGGTTTTCCCAGTTGCAATGTATGGCTGTGAAAGCTGGACCATAAGAAAGGGTGAGCACCAAAGAATTGAGGCCTATGAACTATGGTGCTGGAGAAGACTCCTGCAAGTCCCTTGGACTGCAAGGCAATCAAACCGGTCAGTCCTAGAGGAGATCAACCCTGACTGCTCTTTAGAAGGCCAGATCCTGAAGTTGAAACTCAAATACTTTGGCCACCTAATGAGAAGGAAGGACTCACTGGAGAAGAGCCTAATGCTGGGAAAGATTTAGAGCAATAGAAAAAGGGGACGACAGAGAATAGAAAAAGGGGACGACAGAGAATGAGGTGGCTGGATGGAGTCACTGAAGCAGTAGGAGTGAGCTTAACGGGACTCCAGAAGATGGTAGAGGACAGGAAGGCCTGGAGGAATGTTGTCCATGGGGTCATGAGGGGTCGGACACAACTTTGCAACTAACAACAACAAAAAAATCCAATGCAGATTTGAGCTCTGTCTGGAAAGGGGATACCAGATTATGCATGCTGATAATTGAAACAAAAATAAAGAATATTAATAAGAAATAAACATACAGTATATTTCATTTATTTATAGAAAGGCCTTGGAGTGTGATGATCATGTCAAGATGTGAAATATTGTTAGGAAATTGGAATTCTCAGAATATGATACCATCCTAATGACAAGCCTATACATAGGACAAGAGGCCACAGTCCAAATAAAATATAGTGAAAGAGACTGCGTTCACGTTAGCAAAAGAGTGAGAAAAATATAACCCCCTTATTATTATATGCTCTGTGAATGTATATATTTATTAAAGGAGGCAGAATTGGAAGAAGATAAATATAGTTTCAAGATCTGGGGAGAATGAAACATCAATAGGCTGCACTATGTTAATGACACTACTCGGATAGCTGAAAATCAAAGGTCTATAAAATCTATTGATAAAAGTGAAAAAGCGCAGTGAAAAGAAAGAACTAAAATTAAATACAAAGAATACTAAACTAATGGCCATAACAGCCAAACTTAACATTAACAATGAAAATACTAAAGTGGTGTATAGCTTCTGACTGCTAGGACTGACTAGAAATCCTAGAAGTCAGAAGCTATCCACCACTTGACTATTTTCACTGTCAATGTTAAGTCTAGTTGCTACAGTATATAGCCATTAGTTTAGTATCAATAGGATCAATAGTAAACAACCTGGAAACACAGAAGTAACCAATGCAGCTCAAGAGGAAGTGGTGTTATGTGTGCCATGTATTTGGATCATTTACCACCTGCAGAGATGCACTCTGCACCAATTCAAATGGTTTTCAGGGGCAGCCCCATTAGAAAGTGATACAGTAATCTAACCTAGAGGTTGCAAGGGGATGAATGGGGAGATCACCTTTTTCTCTACTCACCCAAGCAGGTTGAGCAGAATGGACATGCCGCAGAGTAAGTCAGCTAAAGAGTGTCAGCTGGTGGGGACCAGAAGACAACCTTTTTCTGCAGTGGCCCCTGCTCTGGGGAACATCATCCCTTCAGAGATTAGAATGGTCCCAAACCAGTTTGTCTTTTGTAAGGGTCTAAAACCTGGCCATGTTCTCCTACCTGGGGTGCTGAATGTGGTCAGGGCCTTATTTCCTGGCTGTATTACTAACTGGCCAAATATCTTGCACCAATGTATGATTAAACTGAATGTTTTTAGAGTTTTACTGTTTTATTGTTTTAAAATATTTTTAGTATTTTTAATTGTAATGCTGCCCAAGGCCATTGAATAAATAAATAAATTGAATAAATAAATTGGCAAAATGGTTACAGTATTAGACTTGCATTTGAATATTCCAGTTTGAGTTCCTGCTTTGTTGTGAAGCTTTGTGCAACTCACTAGTTTTGCTTAATTGTTGTCAAATATATGCTGCTGTAAATAATATCAAGAAAGAGTAAAATATAACTACACCAAACTGTAATTGGCAGAAGGAATAACCTCAAGGGACTAAAGGAATAGCTGCTTCCAAGATAATGGTCAGATAAAAGAAACCTGAGTTTAGGGCAGCACTGTAATCTGAAAAACATCTCAGACAAGATTTTCTGCAATTCTCACAAATATACAAAATATTGGGGGAAGGGCATTTAGACTTGCAATATTCTGTTAGCATGCTGCAACCTTATAACAAAAATAGTATTGTCCTGCATGGTCTCCTACTGTGAAAGTCTAAAGCTGTTGTGCTGCTGTATATAATACCTTATTAGATGGAAACTCTAATTTAAATGTGGATTGTCTCTTCTCAGATTGTTAGATCTGCTTATTTCTTAGATTTATATCCTACCTTTTATTCAGGAACTTCCATGGCCAAGAGTGAACCTGAACATTGGTCTCCTGGTACAAGTCCAAACACCTTAATTCCTATACCACACTGGTTAATTGATATATGAGGTTTATACAGTATATATGAAATGCTATAATGGTATCTCGCAAAAATATATAATTACTGGCAGGATAAGAGAACTTTTAAAGGAAAGAAAAGTCATGCTAAGAACAAGAAGCCTTTAAACACAGTCCTGCATGTAGTTTGCTCAGTGGGATATCATTTGAAGCAGGATGTGAATAACTGAAGAAGTGCCTTCAAAGAGTAACAAAGACAGTCCTTCCATATCCCTAAATCAAATATTCAGAATACCAAAGGAAATTCCTTAATCACGTATAACGACGCTGATCGCGCTTGGGCCTGAAGAGGGATGGAAGAAAAAAATAAAAGTATCTTACATAGTTTTCATAGAGACATGAGCAACATAGTTGGAGTGGGTAGCTATAATAAATGTAATGAAATAAATTAATAACCATCACATCACTATTTTTTATAAGAAATTCTTATCCAGAGCATACTTTTTCCTCTTGTCTGTTCTGACCTTAAAAATTTTAAAATAATTTTCTGCAGCTCTATTAGAATACATTGAAAGATCTATTCTGCCAAGCTTGACACAAGGAAGAACTTAACAGTGATCCAGCAGACTTGCATTCTTAGAAAAGATTTGTGATACACATGGCAGGAGAAGAATAAACCTGTTCTGCTGCATTTGGATAAAAGTAGATAGGGAAGAAATAAATGGGCAAAACACCTAGTCTTGTGACTTAAAATTTAATTGTTTTCCATTCAATCTTGTTTTGCCAGTTGTACCAAATCTAGATTTCAGTAGAACTGATTTCTATTAATAAGGCATATCATATTGCTGCTGGAAATCTTTGTTGTCGCACTATATGAAAGATGCATATCATGATTCAGTACCTGGGTCTTCATTCAGAAACCCTGCTGCAGTATATTGAAGTTATGGTTTTAAAGGCTAGGTTCAGAAGTGCCCACATCTGCTTATGTATTCCAGTGAAAGTCCACAAGACTTTCATGTACTCTTCTGCCTGTTGGGCTTTCTTCTCCTACAGTCAAATCGGAAAAGGGAGCGGTGGAACAATCCTGTATGGCTGATTATTTCCATAGCTTCAATCTACTGCAATTCCTAACAGTCTTCAATGAAAGGAACTGAATTAGTACTTGTGCTGTGCTTGACAAAATTAACCCTATTTTTTTCCCCTGGAGGACTTTCTGTGCAAGAGATTTCCTTTTAAAAATATATAACGTCAAAGTGAAACATTGAATATTAGAGATGAGGAATTTGCAAAAATGTAGAAGCCTGGGGCCTACATACCAGCTGGTCTTAATGCTTTTAGTGAAAAACTGCATGTAGATACATCCCTTCCATGTATCTTGCTTTTTACTTATTAGAAATGTTGTCTCTTTGCTAGAAACAAAAAATAAAGTAGTTACATGTCTGAATAATTTAGAAACTGAAAACCCCCCAAAACAACATTTTTTCACGAACCTATACAACTGTATATCCATCTTGTCTGATAAATGTATTGATGTTGACAGTTTTCTTAAAAAAACCTGAAAGACAAAACCCAGCCCATGATGTGTTGAAGTTTGAAGCATAAGATGCCTGACAATTAAATATTCCAAATATTTTTTGCATGCATTGGACTCAGATGGTTTAACTGATTATTAACTGAATGTTTTATGAACAGTTTGCTGAATGAAAATGAACCCAGACTACTTTGCCTTAATGCTTAGGTCCAAATTCTATAGAATATGAAAGAACCATTCTGTGTAAATGTCTGATTCTCTGCATAGTAGCCTGCCTTTCACTTCATTTTTAATTCCCAGATTTGAGAAACTATCAAGACAGAAGTGACCTGACTTGATTATTCTGTATTTCATCATGGCACTTTGGAGTTCAGCCATCTGACTTTCTGTTTCTCTTCTCTTCAGAGTCTGGCAACATTGTTTTAAAAGGAGAGAGAAAAATACCTAAGGGCTAATTTCCCAGCAGGTGATGGATCAAGCAAGTCTTGTGTTTTGTTCCTTTGGGAAGCCTACATGGATCACAGGATCCCTGTCCTTTGGATGACTTGTCGTTAAATTGTGAAAGGTAGGCTCAATTTCTTTCCATAGATAAACAAAGATATATGACATATGTGTAACTATGAATAAGGAACGATTTATTTCGGTTGGTTCTCCCTGACCCTAGTAAGAGCAGTTTGCCTATGGAGCTGATGGAAAATGTGCAATACATTTTTGCCTAAGATAATTATAAAAGCATTTTTATTTAAATATCAAATGTCAATTGCTTCAGTTTTATCACCCAGAGATAATAACCTGAACTGGTGGATGGAGACAAAGAAGTGGGAATGCATATCACAAAATGATTTGTTACTTTTTTAGATTTTATACATTATCTATTGTATATATTAATTCTAGCTGACTTAAAACAAATTCAATAAAATGACAACATTAAAATCTCATCTATTTACATGGACATGGAGTTTAAGTAAGTTAAGTCCTTCCCTTAGGAAAAAGCTAGACTGATCATCTAAAATCAATCAGATAAAAAATGTTACAAGTCCTGACTCTTCCTGCACAAGAAAACACAATCTGTGCAGGAATAAAGTTATTTCTTGTCTTGAATAGCATACAACAGTATATAACATAGATGATACGTGTGCCAAAGGTATCATCCTCAGACCTACCAGCAACTCCTTCCCAACCCCAAGAGCAGGGGTCGGCAACCTTAAACACTCAAAGAGCCACTTGGACCCGTTTCCCAGAGGGGGGAAAAAACACTGGGAGCTGCAAAACATATGTGCGCATGCGCACACGCACATGCAAAGCAGGAAGCTTGATTGAAGAGTTTAATTAAAAAGAAATAGAGGCTGCTGTGCATGAGTTCTCTCTCTCTCTCTCTCTCTCTCTCTCTCTCTCTCTCTCTCTCTCTCTCTCTCTCTCTCTTTCTCTCTCTCTCTCCCCCTCCCTCCCTCTCCCTCTCTTTCTCTCCCTTCCTCTCTCTCTCTCTCTCTCTCTCCCCCCTCCAATTTTCTGCTCACCTGGCAAGCTGGCTTCACACTGTTCTCGGACAAACTGACACACATTCTTATTGGGCTGACTCTCCTGCCCTGCTTTCTGCTGCTTCCTGCTTCCTGTGGAGATGCAGCAAAGGCAGGAGCCCCGCCCAATAAGCTTGTCAGCTTCACAGAGAACAGCGTGAGGCCACTCTCTTTTTTACACACACACACACACACACACACACACACACACAGAGAGAGAGAGAGAGAGAGAGAGAGAGAGAGAGAGAGAGAGAGAGAGAGAGAGAGAGAGAGAGAGAGAAGGGAAGTGCAAGTGCCTCTCTCTCTCTCTCTCTCTCTCTGCAAATGGAGGAGGACGATGGGAGCCGCAGGAGAAGGCTGACAGAGCTGCATGCAGCTCCAGAGCCGCGGGTTGCCGACATGTGCCCTAGAGTTTCTTGGGGTTGGAGGATTTAAAGAAAACGTCTGCATGGATTTATGGGATTAATTTTGCCCTTTAAAAACCTCCACCTACCCCAAACTAGGACCACTTTGAATCTGCTGCCAATCATTTCTGTTGGGCAGTCATTGACATGGCATACAAAGCCTGTGCTCAAAGAAATGAAGGTGTTGCGCAACATTCCTCATCAGAAGTGGATATTCTTGGCTGTCATAAGCTACACAAAAGATTTCTGGGGAGCACAAAGATTTCATTGATGTTCAGGTGGTCTTTCCTACATTGTAAGGGGTTTCTTTAAAAACACATCTTGTTACCATTATAATTTCCTTTTGAAAAGGCAGAAATAGTGCCATCAGTTGTTGGCAATTGTAGAAGCAGTGGATTCCAGTAAAGTATGATAAAGGTGTTTGATAACCACATGAAGCTGTGGATTCTCAGATTGTCCATACCTGTTCTTTACTGTGACTATCTCACATTTTTTGCTATATGGAAAGATACAGGGCAGTCAAGCAAAGCAAATTTGAAGTTGCAGTTTCTTCATCTGGCCTAGACTATCTTGTTGCATTCCTCAATAGATTCCTTCTACTTTCCTAAAGAATTAAAGTAATCATAACTGAGGAATGGCACTGAATATTAAGTATAACATAATTTCACATATGTTTCCAGACAGGTTTTAGGGCAGGGTAGAAAATTAAATCAGCATGGAATTGTCATTCATACTAGGTATTACCTAATTTTGGATTTAAGAACCTGTACAAGGAACACAAGGGACGCGGTGGCTCAGTGGGTTAGGACGCTGAGCTTGTCGATCAGAAGATCAGCAGTTTGGCGGGTCGAATCCCGAGTGCCGCGTAGCAGAGTGAGCACCTGTTACTTGTCCCAGCTTCTGCCAACCTAGCAGTTCAAAAGCACGTAAAAATGCAAGTAGAAAAATAGGGACCACTAAGGTGGGAAGGTAACAGCGTTCCGTGCGCCTTTGGCGTCTAGTCATGCCGGCCACATGACCACGGAGACGTCCTCGGACAAGCGCTGGCTCTTCGGCTTTGAAACGGAGATGAGCACCGGCCCCTAGAGTCGGAAACGACTAGCACGCATGTGCGGGGGAACCTTACAAGGAACACAAAAAGTCAATAGAAATTGGATTTTTTCTGTTTCTGATAATATGAATTCTGCAGTTATCAGTTTTGATATGACTAAATCAATAATTATGAGGTTCATTTTCAGAATTGTCCTTACATCCTTATACAAACAGCTCTGATATAATTCCACTATGCTGTTTTCATTGAATTATTCACTGAAAAGAACTGATCTATATATATATATATACCTGCCTGAGAGAAAATGTTGTTGTTAGCTGCGAAGTCGTGTCCGACCCATCGCGACCCTATGGACAACATTCCTCCAGGCCTTCCTGTCCTCTACCATCTTCTGGAGTCCATTTAAGCTCACGCCTACTGCTTCAGTGACTCCATCCAGCCACCTCATTCTCTGTCGTCCCCTTCTTCTATTGCCCTCGATCTTTCCCAGCATTAGGCTCTTCTCCAGTGAGTCCTTCCTTCTCATTAGGTGGCCAAAGTACTTGAGTTTTAGCTTCAGGATCTGGCCTTCTAAAGAGCAGTCAGGATTGATCTCCTCTAGGACTGACCGGTTTGATCGCCTTGCGGTCCAAGGGACTCGCAGGAGTCTTCTCCAGCACCACAGTTCAAAGGCCTCAATTCTTTGGCGCTCAGCCTTTCTTATGGTCCAACTTTCACTGCCATACGTTGCAACTGGGAAGACCATAGCCTTGACTATACGCACTTTTGTTGACAGGGTGATGTCTCTGCTTTTTAGTGTGCTGTCTAGATTTGCCATGGCTTTCCTCCCCAGGAGCAAGCGTCTTTTAATTTCTTGGCTACAGTCCCCATCTGCAGTGATCTTGGAGCCCAGGAAAATAAAATCTGTCACTACCTCCATTTCTTCCCCATCTATTTGCCAGGAATTGAGAGGGCCAGATGCCATGATCTTGGTTTTCTTAATGTTAAGTTTCAACCCAAGTTTTGCACTCTCCTTCTTCACCTGCAACAAGAGGCTCTTTAGTTCTTCTTCACTTTCTGCCATTAGAGTGGTATCATCTGCGTATCTTAGGTTGTTGATATTTCTTCCGGCAATCTTAATTCCAACTTTTGATTCATCTAGCCCTGCCTTTCTCATGATGTGCTCTGCATATAAGTTAAATAGGCAGGGCGACAGTATACAGCCTTGCCGGACTCCTTTCCCAATTTTGAACCAATCAGTGGTTCCGTGTCCAGTTCTCACTGTTGCTTCTTGACCCGCATATAGGTTTCTCAAGAGACAAATAAGATGGTCTGGTACTCCCATCTCTTTAAGAACTTGCCACAGTTTGTTATGATCCACACAATCAAAGGCTTTAGCATAGTCAATGAAGCAGAAGTAGATGTTTTTCTGGAACTCCCTAGCTTTCTCCATGATCCAGCGTATGTTGGCAATTTGATCTCTAGTTCCTCTGCCTCTTCGAAATCCTGCCTGCACTTCTGGTAGTTCTCGATCCACATACTGCTGAAGTCTAGCTTGTAGGATTTTAAGCATGACTTTACTAGCATGAGAAATGAGTGCAATGGTGCGATAGTTTGAACATTCTTTGGCACTGCCTTTCTTTGGAATTGGAATGTAAACTGATCTTTTCCAATCCTGTGGCCATTGTTGAGTTTTCCAAATTTGCTGGCAAATTGAGTGTAGCACTTTTACTGCATTGTCTTTTAAGATTTTGAATAGCTCAGCTGGAATACTGTCACTTCCACTAGCTTTGTTGTTGCTCAGCTTTTCTAAGGCCCACTTCACTTCACATTCTAGGATGTCTGGCTCGAGGTCAGTGACCACCTCATTGTGATTATCAGGGACGTTAAGCTCATTCTTGTATAGTTCTTCTGTGTAATTTTGCCACCTCTTCTTAATCTCTTCTGCCTCTGTTAGGTCCCTGCCATTTTGGTCCTTTATCATGCCCATTTTTGCATTAAACGTTCCCTTCATTTCTCCAATTTTCTTGAAAAGATCTCTGGTCCTCCCTATTCTATTATTTTCTTCTATTTCTTTGCACTGTTCATTTAAGAAGGCATTCTTATCTCTTCTAGCTATTCTCTGGAATTCTGCATTCAATGGGGCGTATCTTTCTTTTTCTCCCTTGCCTTTCGCTCCCCTCCTTTTCTCAGCTATTTGCAAAGCTTCCTCAGACAGCCATTTTGCTTTCTTGCATTTCTTTTTCTTTGGGATGGTTTTGGTTGCTACCTGTTGTACAATGTCGCGAACCTCTGTCCATAGTTCTTCAGGCACTCTGTCTATCAGATCTAATTCCTTAAATCTATTTGTCACCTCTACTGTATATTCAACAGGGATATGATTTAATTCATACCTGAGTGGCCTAGTGCTTTTCCCTACTTTCTTCAGTTTAAGCCTAAACTTTGCAAGGAGAAGCTCATGGTCTGAGCCACAGTCAGCTCCTGGTCTTGTTTTTACTGACTGTATAGAGCTTCTCCATCTTTGGCTGCAGAGCATATAGTCAATCTGATTTCTGTGTTGACCATCTGGTGATGTCCATGTGTAGAGCCGTCTCTTGGGTTGTTGGAAAAGAGTGTTTGCTATGACCATTGTATTCTCTTGACAGAATTCTATCAGCCTGTGCCCTGCTTCATTTTGCACTCCAAGGCCAAACTTGCCTGTTATTCCAGTTATCTTTTGGCTTCCTACTTTAGCATTCCAATCCCCCATGATGATAAGAACATCATTTTTTGGTGTTAGTTCTATAAGGTGCTGTAGTGCTTCATAGAACTGGTCAATTTCATCCTCTTCAGCACTGGTGGTTGGGGCATAGACCTGGACTACTGTGATATTGAATGGTTTGCCTTGGATTCGAACTGAGATCATTCTGTCATTTTGAGGATTGTATCCCAGTATTGCTTTTCCTACTCTTTTATTGACTATGAGGGCTACTCCATTTCTTCTGAAGGATTCTTGCCCACAGTAGTATACCTGATGGTCATCTGAATTAAATTCACCCATTCCTGTCCATTTTAGTTCGCTGATACCTAAGATGTCAATGTTCAGTCTTGTCATCTCTTGTTTGACCACGTCCAGTTTTCCTTGATTCATGGATCTTACATTCCAGGTTCCTATGGAGAAAAAATCTTTACAGCATCGGACTTTCCTTTCACCACCAGACATATCCACAGCTGAGCGTCCTTTCGGCTTTGGCCCAGTCGCTTCATTCTTTCTGGCGCTACTAGTACTAGCCCTCTGCTCTTCCCCAGTAGCATATTGGACACCTTCCGACCTGAGGGGCTCATCTTCCAGCGTCATATCGTTTTGCCTTTTGGTACTGTCCATAGGGTTTTCATGGCAAAGATACTGGAGTGGTTTGCCATTTCCTTCTCCAGTGGATCACGTTTTGTCAGAACTCTCTGCTATGACCTGTCCGTCTTGGGTGGCCCTGCACGGCATAGCTCATAGCTTCATTGAATTACGCAAGCCCCTTCGCCACGACAAGGCAGTAATCCATGAAGGGGAGAGAAAATAGAATGTATCCTTTTCTGCTTTGAACACAGATTCTAATTTATATTCTCTCTTAAGCCTATATGAGATAGCTTGAATTTGTCTCAACAAGCTCTTTCAAGTTTTCATGTCAAGATGAGGAGGCAGCATGATTCTCTTCAAGAGGACATTTTGTATTGCACTATCCAAGTACAAAAGTATGTTTTGGCTATCAGAACTGCCAGACAAAACTTTGGAATAGCTTAAGTCAAAGCACCATGGCTAGTTCACTTCAGGGCAGGCAGCTTCAGAGAGCAGTTTCAAAGGGCTGCTTTGCACAACTTTTGTCAAAGTGAGACACCCTTTGAAGTTCACAGAACCCTACTCTGCAAGAGCTTGTTCTTTATAATTTTGGAATGCTACTTCTGAGCTTTCATTAAGCACCACTGTTTTTCTATCTTAATTAATATGTGTCAGGGAGAGAGAGTTATAGTGCCATTATGTTTAAAATGTAGATCTGCTAGTGGAATTTATTTGGTTATATTTGGGCTCATAAAGAAAAAAACATTGTGCCTGAAACTGAAAACAAACTTTCAAAAATGAAGAGGAATGCTAATTAAAAGACCTGACCTCAGCCACAAAGGTTTAGTGATCATTGCCTTTCATCAAAGAATTCTGGAAGTGCTAACTGTGTACGAAAGACTAAAATCTCTTTATAATTATTATAAATAACTGGAGTTACAAAAATTCTTTGGAGATATACAGTATGACATTTACATAGTTAGTTAATATGCCCTTTTTGTAAGTCATCTGAGCAGTTATGTGACTTCTTGATGTCAAAAAGTCCTTTAACATTTCAAAATATTGTTATGTCTAGGCAAAAATACCTAGAAATTACACATATCTACATATGTATTTACATGGGTTGTTTCCAAGTCTCTTACCTCTGCCTAAAATGCATATTAATCATTTATGAGTGGTGTACATAATGATATAAATATAAAGAAAAACTGCTATACTTTTTTTAGGAGCAAAGTCATTTAAATATGATCACATTGTCTTCATTTTAAATTCTTCAGACACTGAAGGCTTGTTTGTTAAAAGGGCTCATGTCACTGTTTTATTGCTAAAGTAAAATCTATCAGTGCTGATTTTTTGAAAGCTGTGATAATGCAAGATGAGTTAAGCCATATTTGAGCATTTTAAGGGAAATGTCCATATTTTAGCAAATAACATGCTAGATCATACTTTGGGCACCATTTATTCATGCAGAAACAGTCCATCAAAAGCTCACATTCAGATGGCTTCCGGTTTGCGATTGTGGTGCCAGCGGATGTGTGGGGAGAGCACACTCTCTGCTGCCCGGTTTTCGTCCATTGGGAGACCCTGAAATGGGTCGAAAGTTGCCCTGAAGGGGCAATGACCATGAGGTGGACCTCTGACTGGTTGCAGAAGGGCAGCAGCCCTTCTGATGGATCCAAAGCAGCTCCTTTGGACCAATGAAGAAAAGATTGGCCATCAATATGACTGATCACTAAGCCATACCAGCCGAAAGCCAAAATCACCACCAAGCATGATGAAAGCAATGCGGAGGAACTGGGTGAGACCTTACCTTACCTCTCTTTTACCCCCAACTACTTTCCTGTGGGAGCGTTTTGAAATTTTCTTTTCCCCCCCTTGGAATGGCGGGGTTCACCTACCTGGGGAATTAAAGCTTTGAAAAGAAAAGAAAAGAAAAGAATAACTAAACTAAACCAGCATATTGAGAATCTAGACAACCAAACAACAACTACAACATTGGACATGACTTCTTACCCAAGCCAGATGAAACTGGAAAAAGAAGAAGACTGAACTGACAACAAATTGTTGTTGTTGTTAGTTGCGAAGTCGTGTCCGACCCATCGCGACCCTATGGACAACATTCCTCCAGGCCTTCCTGTCTTCTACCATCTTCTGGAGTCCATTTAAGCTCACGCCTACTGCTTCAGTGACTCCATCCAGCCACCTCATTCTCTGTCGTCCCCTTCTTCTATTGCCCTCAATCTTTCCCAGCATTAGGCTCTTCTCCAGTGAGTCCTTCCTCCTCATTAGGTGGCCAAAGTATTTGAGTTTTAGCTTCAGGATCTGGCCTTCTAAAGAGCAGTCAGGGTTGATCTCCTCTAGGACTGACCGGTTTGATCGCCTTGCAGTCCAAGGGACTCGCAGGAGTCTTCTCCAGCACCATAGTTCAAAGGCCTCAATTCTTTTGCACTCAGCCTTTCTTATGGTCCAACTTTCACTGCCATACATTGCAACTGGGAAGACCATAGCCTTGACTATACGCACTTTTGTTGACAGGGTGATGTCTCTGCTTTTTAGTGTGCTGTCTAGATTTGCCATGGCTTTCCTCCCAAGGAGCAAGCGTCTTTTAATTTCTTGGCTACAGTCCCCATCTGCAGTGATCTTGGAGCCCAGGAAAATAAAATCTGTCACTACCTCCATTTCTTCCCCATCTATTTGCCAGGAATTGAGAGGGCCAGATGCCATGATCTTGGTTTTCTTAATGTTGAGTTTCAAGCTCACTTTTGCACTCTCCTTCTTCACCTGCATCAAGAGGCTCTTTAGTTCTTCTTCACTTTCTGCCATTAGAGTGGTATCATCTGCGTATCTTAGGTTGTTGATATTTCTTCCGGCAATCTTAATTCCAACTTTTGATTCATCTAGCCCTGCCTTTCTCATGATGTGCTCTGCATATAAGTTAAATAGGCAGGGCGACAGTATACAGCCTTGCCGGACTCCTTTCCCAATTTTGAACCAATCAGTGGTTCCGTGTCCAGTTCTCACTGTTGCTTCTTGACCCGCATATAGGTTTCTCAAGAGACAAATAAGATGGTCTGGTACTCCCATCTCTTTAAGAACTTGCCACAGTTTGTTATGATCCACACAATCAAAGGCTTTAGCATAGTCAATGAAGCAGAAGTAGATGTTTTTCTGGAACTCCCTAGCTTTCTCCATGATCCAGCGTATGTTGGCAATTTGATCTCTAGTTCCTCTGCCTCTTCGAAATCCTGCCTGTACTTCTGGTAGTTCTCGATCCACAGACAACAAATATACAAAACCAAACATGGAGATTTGAACTATTAGGTCAACAATTTAATGATTACGGGCCAGTTCCTTTGAAAAATTGACAATGGATGGTCTCCCTTGATTCAAATAACATGTATAGGAATGAAGGGAGATCCACCTGAGGATTTAAAGGCACTGGCATGGAAGCCTGCTTGGCACAAAAAGAAAGCCAGAGTTAGACTTAAAAAATGGGATTTTTTTTATTCATAATGGAAAAGCCTAAAATTTCAGTTAATGGGCTATGGGGAGACTTTAAAAGATATTGTTTTAATATTTAGGACTTAGAATTACAAGGGAAAAGAAATTTAGCTATTAGAATATAGTTTTGAATTATGGATTGAACAAGGGATACTTTATTAGTAAATGATGAGGTACTAGGATGAGAAATAGAACATATTTGTGAAATAAATTAAGAATGTGTTTAAGTAAGCAATATCTGTATTTTAGACATGATAACTAATATGTAATGAAATAAGGAAAATTTGGGTTACCCAAAATCTAAATATTATAGACAAAGGCCAAATTGGAATTCTCTAATTGAAATTAGGTAAAATTTAAAAACAGGACATGGATCTAAAAGTAAAAAGATATTGATGAAATGCTTTAACTGATCGTGTTATAATTAGAAGTGTACTAACTTGAATGTGATATAGTAATTAAGGGAAATAGAGAAAGAATTTTTGATGCTGTAACCTAAGACATGTACAAAAGACCTTGTTATTGCACTGTTGATTATCCAATCACCATGCTGCTTCCTAAATATTAAATGTAAAATTAGAAAATTAATAAAACTTGTTTTTATTTTTTTAAAAAAGCTCACATTCAGATGACTTTATAGACATACCTTCAGTTTTCTTGGAAGCAGTATGGAAATGTTTCACTATTGCTCTCATGCAAATTGGTTTACAACCAGATGTTTCTTAGTAGTTTCCCATCCACATATTAACCAGATCCTAGTCAGCTTAACTTTCTCTTTTTAGTATCTGCCAGTTTGACCTATGTAATATTTTCTTAGTAAGCACAGCAGGTTTCTGAGAAAACAGAACTTTGCTAAAACTGTCCTAAGCTATATGTCCTTTCTCTTGAGTTCACAAAAGATATATATGATTAATAATAAAACTGTCATTTCATTAGAGGTCCACATAATCCAACTGTCTTATTTCATGATTCATTTTCAGTAAAAGGTTTGCACATTAGGCCAAGTAATCCACAGGAAATTAGAACAGCAATTGCTTCTTACATTAGCTATTCACAACAAGTAGGAAGAGTAGCAGAGCATATCACTTTGTATTAGATAGGTCATATGGGAGACCAACTGTTCTAATATGGAGTCTAATAATAGCAAATTTTTTAGTTACTTCTAGGGTGTCATTATTAAAATGTCAACAATTTTAATCATGGTTGTCTTCAGCAAATACCATAAATATTAAATTACGTGATTAATACATCAGAGTTTATTACCTTATGTCAGATGGAGTAGGTGTGTGATAAATCAATCCTTAGTGTTGGAAATAGTTGGAAGTAAATGTCATTCCAAACCACTGTAGTTATTCTTCTGAATGTATTTTTTAAAAGCAATATGATCCTCAGAGTTTCACCATAGTGTTGTATTATCTGCTAATAAAAAGGTGTCTTAGCTGCAAATTAGCTATTGTAGTAATAATAAAATAAATACTTGAGGGCATATCAGCATGGCACTTGGTATTAACTACTGATTTCAGAAGCAGTCCAACCAATATGCTCACTTGGAACAGATAGAAAAAAGACAAAAGGAACTGGTTATAGAATGACTATACAGACACACACACAAACACACACATTTCAAGTTTTCCTTAATATAACAAGGTTAAGTACCAAGGAATGGAATGGGACTGAAGCAGAATATCACATATTGCCTCCATATTTATGCCAGTCTATAGGATCAGCCAGGGAAGTAGTATGAGAAAAGTGTTGTGCCCTTATTTTGGCAAGGGAATAATCCTAATTCAGGACTGTTGTGAGAATAACACAATTGTTAATATATATTTGGGAGGTTCTTTTGGCTTCTTTGTCAGGGAAATACCTGGAAAAGCAGCCAGGGAAAAGCTGTGTAAAATGAATGAACCTTTATTGTTAAAGTACAACCATGTATACATTGAGATTTAATGGGAATTTAATGGGAATTCCAGCAGATCAGCAATGGAGGGGAGGGGGCTTTTCTGAGAGATAGGCAACATTTTTACACCATGCTATCCTCCTATAATTAGTGTTTCAGAGTGATTAAATAATATTTCTATTATTTCTATTATTTATCTTTTTAAAATAATTTAACTATAAATTCAATTAAGCCAGTACAAAACCTGGAACAATAGAAGAGAGAGAAAAAGACAAAATATAGAGACTCATAAAGAATAATTTAGTTATACCAACCAAAAACCACTTGAAAACCAATCTAAATAGCACTGATTAGAGAAATGGGATTAATTTTCCATTCACATTGGGAAAAAGGATGGATACCACAGAATAAATATGGAACATAAAGTCAAGTTTTTCCACTGGCAATGGGTAATTGGAACTGATGTTCCTACAAAAAGTACCAAGGCTCCTGAAATTATTTTTATGTATTTCTTATAGAAATATTAGGCTATGAAAAAGCAAGATGAGATCTAAGCCTGCCTGCATTCTTTGTTTTGAGGTCTTGAAGCTCCTAGCAACCTCATTTGTAAAAAATCAGAAACCCAGCTTCCTGTCATTTGGAGATAAGAACATACAAATACTTTAATTTAAACCTTACAATTGGTTTAACACATGTGAAAATGCAAACAACATCAACTTCAAATGCCCTTAAAAAAACAATTCTGTTCAACTTCACATGTCTTATAAGGCTCTACATACATTACAGCCTGCCCTTACAAAAAAATCTGTTCTGCTTTGCATCCAAAACTGCTCTTGCATGAAAAGAATCATGATGTTTGCATGTTAGATATGCAAATATTTAACTGTGTTTTCTTTAGGTCCTTTATCAAGAAGATGCTATAAAAATATGGGTTGGAAAGAAGCATGATGATTCAAAAATTAGATCATTTGCAGTTTTCTAAATCAATATTCAAGTGGAAATAGATTGAACACATTAATAAGCAAATTCCTGTTTCAAAATAACAATAACAATAACAACAAAAATAACAACAAAAATAACAACAAAAATAACAATAACAATAACAACAACAACAACAACAACAACAACAACAATAATAATAATAATAATAATAATAATAATAATAATAATAATAATAATAATAATAATAATAATCATTGAATGAAAGCTTTTGATTATTTTCCCCAGAGACCAATATTCCTAGGAATGCTTATCCCTAAAGTCATCAAAATAACTGTGCACTTTTTAAACCAATTCATTGAAAAAAATGTTTGTAGATAAGATGATAGTATCTGTAAAAACCTATATGATTTTTCTTTATCATGTATTTTTTCCCTTATAAGCAGATTCCATAGGAAAGACAACATCTTAAAATTTCAAGGCAGGCTCATATACAGTATTCATGTGCTTTTTATGTTTTTCTAGACAACTGCCCAGTTAAGGAAAGAGTGTTCCAAAAGTGCCTCTGGTATCACTGCACCTACTGGAGTGATTTATATTTCCTTGTTTAAGAGACCCCTGGAGAAAACAGAGAAAAACAGGACTTCAATGGTCAAAGCATATTTGCTGAGAGGAAGTAGAAGGTTGACTCAAGGAACTCTCTCATGACAGAACGCCTATTATCTCCTGGAGAAAAAAAATCTGGAAGATACAGAACAAACAAGGCTTTTCAACTTGCAAATTTATATGAGATAAAAAGAAGAAGTTGCAGCTGCATCTTTAATTTTTCCTTTCAGGGAGAAATGAGTCCTAGACTTTCTGACATGGAAAAGATAATGTTGAAAAAACTGCCAAAATTGTGTCTTCTTCTTTGGCAGCTAAAAGATAGTGTTAGTCTACAAAAAAGGCAAAAACTAATTTTAACAAAAATCTGAACCATTCGTTGATGGCACTATCAGAACATTGATTTTCTAGACAGGATTCAGTGCAGAAAGAAGAAAATAAATGGAAGTCTCAAATGAAAAAGGGTAAGTGAAATAAAGTGAGGAGCAGGAGCAAGAATATCACAAGCATGGAATAAAAAATACAAGAAAGAACTATGATTATGGTACATGAACACTTGACCACAAGCCTAACCACTTCCCAATGTTGATTTTTTCCCCCTCAATTTTAGGTAATTTTACCCATTTCATAAAAGACTATGTTCATATGATTTTAAGCAAAGACTGCATTACACAACATGCTAGGCTTATTATCACTATCATACATACAGTATTATCCCTGGTTTACTTTGGTTACTTGTTTGTGTAGTGCACTCTTTAAAGATAGCCCATCTTATTTTATAAAAGTTCTATGTAGCATACAAACCTAAACAAAAGATTTTTCCGGTATCCAAATTAAGTATGTTGGACAAAGCCAACCTGTAACTAATTTAGAGCAGAATTTAGTTCTGCCATCCAAATCCCACTGATTTCCTATGTAAGTCTTATAAATAGTATTTAGTTCTAAAATGTTAACAAGCACATTTGTGGCCTAAATTATTTAACCACATATAATAACTTCATACTGGCTTTTTTTGCTAGGCCTCTCTCAGAATTCTTACCATTTATCATACATTGC
Source organism: Vipera berus (assembly GCF_964194415.1). Classification (NCBI taxonomy): domain Eukaryota; kingdom Metazoa; phylum Chordata; class Lepidosauria; order Squamata; family Viperidae; genus Vipera; species Vipera berus. Next base: position 28,724,678 of record NC_138207.1, on the reverse strand, counting down.
CTGTCTTTTTTTCTACTCAGAAGCACAGCATGAAACTTCATTTCACATTGAAACATCACAATGTGAAATAGTGTGGTGAAATGAGTCACAGAAGGAGAGTTTGTGTTATACTCTGGTAAACAGTTGGTCTCCAGAAATAATAGTATTTTATGCTGTGACTGATATATCAGTTGCGAATCCTAATATATGAATAATCCAAAAGCAGGAGTTTCACTTAGGCTGGACTATATATACATTAAAAATTTACAAGTGGTGTGGCAAATGCTGCTGAGGAGGTATAACCCAGGCTGGTTCTATGAATTCAGGCACTTATGAAAACTTGTATTCAATTTTGCCAATGTTGATTTTTTTTAAAAAAAAAAATTAAGGTACTCCTAACATTTTCACACGTATATAGACATATGACACAACTGAATTTTACTATAAATATAATATCTTTAATAAACTCTATTTTCTAATTTTTCATCACATTCTGCTGGGAAAAATAAATAAAACTCAAAATAGCATAGATAGTTTATAGGTACATATGTCTAATTATAAATATATTGATTTCAGTTTGGTCAGGTCTCTTTGTCTCTTGCCTCTGCTCAGGTTATCCCCCCCTGCGAAAGAAAGCAATAAAATTCCACCTTCTACCCGGCAATAGAAGGCCCAAATGCTAACCGAACGGGTACGTATCCATCATAGGGAAATTTCTCAGTCCCAATACCACAGATCTTCAAATCACCCAGTTCCTGTATGGGCATATAAGTCAAATATTTGTCATAAAAACCCTTATATAAGGATCCAAAAGGGCCTTAGTGTAAATACTTTCCACCTGCACTGACACCATTGGAGAAGGGTCCACCAGCTGCTTGGGAGCCCCAGTAGTAGGAAACCCAGTGTCTGGTTCAACTATCTGCACCTGATTCTCCAAAGACGTCGCTGGAGCCCCATGGCTCCAGCTTCTGTCAATTCAAGGGAACAGAGATTCCTCACTAAGTGGGGTACTCCTGTCACTCCCATTTTTGATGAGGGTCCTCCAAGGGAACCCTTTCTTGTCGGGGCTGACTGATATCACCGGGCATCCAGCTAGCTCCCTCACTGGGGCCCTTGACAGTTTCCCAACTGCAATGGGTTCCCTGATCTTCTATACGGTTTTATATATACACGCCTATAATACCCCACTCCCCCACAATTATAACAAACCACTGGTCTCGTTGAATTATTAACCAGGGCAGATGGGCCCATTCCTCTGTTCGGGGCGGGCCACCCATTACTGTCCAGGAAGCCATTATCTTAGTTAAATCCAGTATCTGAGCTTGCATCATTGTTAACCAATCATCATCCTCCCTAGCCTTTCCCACTCCCAGGCCTAAAAGCAGGCCTACCGGCAACTCGGCTGTCACCTCCTTAGCCTCCTCCACTACCTCAGTTGCCCCCACTCTCCTTATAAGCTCATGATACCCCCAAACATTCCCTCTAGCTTCGACCTTTATTTGGCTCCAGACAGCGTCCGAAGCCAAAGCACCCTGGGAAAGTTGTTCTATCCTGGCTTGTTCCACCTCAGTTGGATCTAATCCCTCTCTTTCCCCAACTTGATATAATAGTCTATTCAGGCGCTTTATATATTCAGACAGCTTCTCACTCCTCTTCTGATACATGTATTCCAAATGGAACAGTAAGCTAGAGACAGTCTTGGAAGATCCAAATTCATCATGCGATAAAGAGAGATAGTCACGCATGGTAAAATGTCTCCAGCTCAATGTTAAACTTCTAATAGCTTTTGCAACAGGGCCGTTTAAACTCTCTCTAACTCATTGCCTTTTCTGGGTGTCCGGTATATATCATTTCTCAACTGCTTGTTTTGCCTGCTCCATCCAAGCTTCATACTCTTCTTCCCCTTCTGGCACCAGTTGCATCTCCAAAAAAGTACGTAATTTCCTATATCCAGCCCCTATGCAATAACTCCCCATCAGGTTTTGGATGGAAGTCAAATTTTCCCCTGCCTGTGTGAACCCTGCTTCCGTTATCCCTGCAGGTAAGGAGGCATGCTTCTCTTTCTTCTGGCCTAGTGGTTTGGTTGAAGGTGTACCCCATACAGTCGGAAGAATCACCCCCAACTCTGACATCTTCTGTCAGTTGCAAACTCTGAACCTGGAAGCACTCCGGAATACTCTTCTTCCATTCCAGCAGTACATAAAAATGGGGGGAATCCCGATCCACCCTCGTATCTATATCACATATACCCTCTGATCTGGGACAAGAACCCTCAATATCTGTAAAATTCGCTTCTCTGACCAAACATTGCCAGGAACATCAATTACTATGCTCATCCTGACTTCACTATTCTGCTCTTCGCACCACCTGATAGCTGCATTAGAGTCCATTTTGTTCACCTGACTCATATTGCTACACGAGACCAGCCCTCCCTTGCTAAAGGGGGGGCAGGCAGGGAATCCCAGACAAGCCCCCACATGTAGCATTACCCCATCAGAGGCTGCCAAAGCTCAGGCCCTCCCAGCCCCACTCTGCTCCATCACGCTTAGCAGCTGTGCTTTCTAGAGGGAGCTCACGCAAAGTGAGGAGGTGGCAGATTCTCGTCATCAAAGGGGGAGAGTCGTAAAAGCAATAGTAAATTATTTTACAGTGACCGTTCAGAAACAAAGGGATGGGGAAAACCCCAGCTCCAGGCAGCACTTGAAACACAAACAAAGGTGGTCAGCATTCTGCAGTAACAGCTCGCCCTGCAAGGGCAATTCCCCACAATTTATTTTATTTAATTCCATTTATATCCCGCCCTTCTCCGAAGACTCAGAGCGGCTTACAAGCTTAACAGTAGCCTTCATTCTATGTATATGCCTGCTTATTAGGGCTTTCACACACACCCGAAGCAGCATTATTACAAAGTCAGCTTAATTGCCCCCAACAATCTTGGTCCTCATTTTACCTACCTCGGAAGGATGGAAGGCTGAGTCAGCCTTGAGCCTGGTGGGATGCGAACCTGCACTGATTGCAGGCAGCTGTCTACAACTTGCACAAGTAACAGTAATCAAAGTTCGGGTGGCTGCTAGTAGCCACTCTTCTGTCATCCCTCACAGTCCCAAGTCTTGTCAGTGTGGAAAAAACCCTCCCCCCTTTCCTTTATTGTTAAAATCTGAATTTAGCAACCCCAGCCACTTTCTTTCTCCTCTCTCTCTCTCTCTTGCCTCCTCTCAGGATATCCTCCCCTGCGAAAGAAAGCAATACAATTCCACCTTCTTACTCTCTCTCACTCTCTCCTTCCCTCTCCTTCAAAGAGAGGGATCAACTAAAACCTCAAATCCCTCTGCAACTTCACCTGGTCTCTCCCCGACAACAGCAACCACACCCACCACCTTTCTTTCCTCCTTTTTCTTTCCTTCCACCCTTTCCATGCCCACCACGCCCCAAACCAGCAGCAGCTGTCTGAGCTTCCCTTTCCCCGGCAGGCTCCCACAAAGCCTTTCAGCCAGCCCCTCTACACAAGAAAAAAAAAGTGAATGTTCCTCCATATTGTATAAAAGGATCTATAATAGAAAACTGTATTTTACACAGTATTGCCCAGCAGTGGGTAACCTGTAGCCCAAGGCACATGCAGTGCTCAGATTAATTTGATATAGTTCTGAACATTATTTCAAAAGCCCTCTGCAAGAGTTCATTCAGGCTTTTGGTAAGAACTATTTGTCCTTCTCTCCAGGTTGCAGTTTGAGAAGGGGTGAGAGATGAAAGACAGAGAGGAAATAAGAGGAGAATTTCAGAAATGGGGAAAAAAGGAAGCCAATGAGAAGATGCCCCCTTTGGTTCTTTCCTCACCCACAACCTGGGTCTCTTCAGGAATGCAATCTTTGACAGGAAACAAAAATCCTCTGTTAAAATATTAATACATTCAAATCCAGAAATTCTTGTCCTTAGGACTGAAGGATGGTCCATTTCAAACTATCATTTTATTTAGTCAGCCAGATATTTGCATAAATTGATTTTGTTGTTTGTTTTTGTTTATGCCTTTAAGTCAGTATTGATTCTTGAAGAGGAGTGTGGACTAGGCCATGCAGCCTTTTTTTGGCAAGATGTTTCAGAAATGGTTTACTTTTGCCTCCTTTTCTTGGGGCAGAGAGGGACTGGCCCAAAATCTTCCAGCTGGCTTCATGCCTAAGGGTGGACTAAAATTTGCAGCTGGCTAGATAAACTTTATTGTCATTTTTTTTTACTATGGGCACAATGGCACACATCAAAAATGAAATTTAGTTGCCCGTTCTCAAAGTGAACACATACATGACACACACCTAGCATACTATATACAACATATGTGTAGACCCACACCCCTACATATACGCAACAAATACATATTAAACACTGTCCATCTTGAAAATATAACGGAAGGAGGAAGCTTGAGAGTTCACAAGGTTAATGCTGTATGGAATGAAACTATGGCTGAATCTGGATGCTCTGCTATGGATACCACGAAGCCTCCTCCCAGAAGGTAACAAGGAAAACAGGTTGTGAAGAGGATGTGTAGTGTCCCAGACAATCTTGCAGACCCTGCTTAAGCAACGCTTCTGTATTATATATGTAAACAATAATATACATCAATTAGCAAGTTATTCCGGCTAGGAAAACAGTCTGACAGGAGAACACGCGGGAACTTTGACAGCTGTCAAAGTTCCCCTCACGGCGCAAGCGCAACCACTGACAGCTCGCGGCTGTCAAAACACCGGACCATGCGGAAGCCTGAGCTGTCAAAGTGCAAACGACGCGGATTGGTCCGGATAGACGCGGCGCCAAAATGAACACTCCTGATTGGCCCTCGCTGACAGCTGCCGGCTATAAAAGCCGGACAAGTTATTCTACTGTTCGCTTTGCTCTAAATAAACCTTTTAGTAACTAGCCTGTCGTCCCGAGTGGTCCTTCGGCTACTTCACTGGCGACGAAGGTGGGATCGCTCCGGAGCTAAGTCACAGCCAAGGAAGAGAGTTCCTGAGCTGAAGTCACGGCCGAGGAAGAGAGTTCCCGGCAAGAGCTGTCACTGGAAGTTTTAACTTCCTTAGGAGCGACCCAGGACCGGACGACATGGCAAACTTCGGGCGTGTGAGGGAATTCGATACCCGCCATCCCGAGAGATGGCAATCACACCTAGGCCAGGTCGAGGGATTCCTCCTCGTCAGTAAAATCACTGACGACAGAGCAAAAGCCGCCGCCCTACTATACATCAGCGGACCTCCAGTGTATGATGCCGCCGTGGGCCTGTTCAGCCCGGTGCCCATCACAGAGGTCTCCTACGCGGACCTGGTGGACCAGCTGAACAAGTACTATATGCCGGCTCGCTCAGAACTGTACTGGCGGGTCCAATTCGCCCAGAAGAAACAGCGTCCAGACGAGCCCGCCAACGAGTTCATCGCTGGGGTCAGACACGCCGCGCGGAACTGCTGTTTCCCCGACCTGGAGGACCGCATCAGAGACCAGGTGGTGATCGGGTTGAGGGACGAGAGGCTGCAGAAGAAGCTGACATCCAAGCCCGACATGAGCCTGGCAGAGCTGACCAGAGAAATCATGGCCTACGAGCATAACCACAAGAAGAAGCCGACTACCACGACCCCAGAGAGCCCCGCGACCGTCTTCCAAGAAAGCGCCACCCTCAGCGACAGCGAAGAGTCGGTGGATTTCACCGACGGAGAAGCCCTGCAGCGCAGAATGGAACGCAGGCAACCAAGGAGAGGCGACACTTCGGACCGCCGAAGGTCCAGGAACCCCCCTCCGCCACCGCCGCGCTACGAGCAACGGGCCGCCTGCGCTAGCTGCGGGGGCAACCATGCCCGAGGGAGCTGCCGGTTTAGAAACGCTAAGTGCCACAATTGCGGGAAGACCGGCCACATCAAACCGGTGTGCCGCAGCAAGGGCCGCGACAACATCAATGATTTGGAGGCAAACTCCCCAGGTAGGCCAGCTACCCAGGCCAGCAGAGAAAAACCGCTAGGGCCCCTGGTAGAAACAATTGACAGGGTAAACAGCCTAAGCTCAAAGGTTAAGATCTGGGTAAGAATTCAGGGGGTGCCCTGCCTCATGGAAGTGGATTCAGGGTCAGCAGTCTCCTTAATTTTGTTAAAAACGTATCAGGAGATCTGTCAACAAGGCAAGGAAAAAATTCCTCTGAGGCAAACCCAGGTCCACCTAGCAGACTTCCAGAAAACCCCCATTCCTCTGGAAGGGAGGGCTAAGGTTGTCGTGCAGTACAAAGGGTTCAAGGGTCCCTTAGAAGTTCTAGTTACGCCAGGAAACCGCACCAACTTGATAGGGTTAAACTGGTTCGGCCCGCTAGGAATCGCCATAACGGGGGTAAATACAATTCAATCACCCAGCCTAGAAGCCGTTTGCAACAAGTATGCAGACGTCTTCGATGGCACGTTAGGGAAATACACCGGTCCCCCCATCTCCTTACAGTTAAACCCAGCAATCCAACCCATAAAGATAAGAGCAAGGAGAGTACCCTTTGCCCTTAAGGAAAAAATAGAAAACGAACTTGATCGCCTCATAGGTCTCGGGGTGCTCGAACCAACGGAAGGGGGAAGCTGGGAGACCCCTATAGTCACCCCTATTAAACCTAACGGGGAAGTGAGATTATGTGCGGACTATAAAGCGACCCTGAACCTAGCTCTCAGCCCCCACGCTTACCCGGTGCCAGCGGTAAGGGACGTATTCGCTTCCATCCGCTCTGGCGCCATTTTCGCCAAACTTGATCTCACGCAGGCGTATTTGCAACTGCCTGTCACTAATGACACCGCGGAAGCCCAGACAATTGTCACCCACCGCGGTGCCTTTAAAGTGAAAAGGCTCCAATTCGGCATATCGGCTGCCCCGGGTATTTTTCAGGGTATCATGGAGAAAACCCTGAAAGGAATACCCGGGGTCTGCCCCTATTTCGACGATGTTCTCATCGCCGGAGAAAACGAAGCAAACTTAGCTGACAGGTTGTCAGCTGTGCTAAGCCGGCTCAGAGAAGCCGGCCTCAAACTTAAACGGGAAAAGTGCTCTATTGGAGTCACATCCACAGAATTCCTAGGGTACAAAATAGACGGCCAAGGCATCCACCCCACCACAGAAAAACTAAGGGCTATTCAAACAGCACCAAGCCCAAGGAATAAACAAGAGCTCCAAGCTTTTTTAGGATTATTAAACTTTTACCATGCATTCCTTCCCCATAAAGCCACTATCGCTGAGCCTCTGCATAGGCTCCTGGACAAGGGAACTGTTTGGTCCTGGACCAAAATACATGAGAATAGTTTCCAATCATTAAAAAAGATTATTTGTCACAGCTCAACAATCACCCTTTTCAGAGAAGACACCCCAATATGCATCGCTTGCGATGCCTCTCCCTATGGAATTGGGGCAGTGTTAAGTCATTTATTCAAGGATGGTACACAAAGACCCATAGCCTTTTATTCACGCACTCTGTCTAAAGCAGAAAGGAATTATGCACAAATAGATAGAGAAGCCCTAGCAATAGTCGCAGGGGTTAAAAAATTTCATGACTACCTTTATGGGAGGCCCTTTACTATATTTACAGATCACAAACCCCTTCTAGGCATATTCACGTGGAATAAAACTACACCACAGATTCTCTCACCGAGAATACTACGGTGGTCCACATTCTTATCGGCCTATTCCTATCAGTTAATACATAAACCAGGGAAGGAATTAGGACACGCAGACTGCCTCAGCAGACTGCCCATTCAAAGCAAGGACTCAGACCCAGCCCCAGCTGGACTGATTCTAGCAATCTCTCAACTTCCAGATTGCCCCCTATCTGCAAACATTATAGCCAACAATTCAGCTAAAGACAAAATACTTAGCAGAATCCTCAAATGGGCCACAACAGGGTGGCCAGCACAAAACCCACACCCCCAATTCCAGCCATATTTTACCAGGAAAAATGAAATATCTACTCATAGGGGATGCCTGCTGTGGGGAAATCGGGTCATAATACCAGAGAAAAACATAAACCAAACATTACACATTTTACATGAAGGACATCCAGGCATTGTCAAGATGAAAGCTATGGCCAGAAGTTATGTCTGGTGGCCTGGCATAGATAAAGAGATAGAAAGATATGTGGGAGGGTGCTACACCTGTCAAGAGACCCGGAACGAGCCACCCCAAGCGCCAATTCACAAATGGGAAACTACGAGGAACCCATGGTCACGTATACATTTAGATTTCGCAGGACCTATCCAGGGGCAAAGTTTCCTAATTGTAGTGGACAGCTATTCGAAATGGCTAGAAGTCACTCCCCTTAGAAAAACAACGTCAGGAGCCACTATACAAGCCTTAAGGAAAATATTCACCACACATGGCCTTCCAGACACCATAGTTTCAGACAATGGACCTCAATTCACCTCTCGTGAATTTCAGATGTTCGCTATGAAGAATTGTATTAGGCTGGTCACGTCTGCGCCGTTCCACCCATCATCGAACGGGATGGCTGAAATTATGGTACGGTCCACTAAAGAAGCTTTGAAAAAATTCGCAAAGGGGAACTGGCAGTGGTGTCTCAGCCAGTTCCTTATGTCACAACACGCAACTCCATGCACAACAACGGGCAAATCACCGGCGGAACTGAGATGGGGGAGGAGGCTGATAACGCGGCTCGACAGACTGCATCCTGACACATACCCGGAAGAAAAAGAGCACCCCTACCCAAACCGCACACTCAAACCAGGGCAATTGATATGGGCACGGTCATATACGGATAAAAACAAATGGGTCCAGGGGACAGTACTAAAACAAACGGGACCCATTTCCTACCTAATAGCCACACAAACTCACGGCAACATACGCCGCCATATCGACCAACTCAGACCCAGACACCCACCACACAACTCAGAACACCAACCAAAGGAACTCGATCCACAATCCCCCCCAGAAATACTACCTATACCAAACCAAGAAGAAGAACAGCAAGGAAACGAACTACCAGAACCAGACAATCCCCCACTTCCTCGCCGTTCCAACAGGAACCGAAGAGCCCCCGCCTACCTAAAGGACTACCAGTGGGCAGGTTCCGCCAACCAAGGGGGAGGGAACGCTCCAGGGGAGGGGTAAGGGGTGTATTATATATGTAAACAATAATATACATCAATTAGCAAGTTATTCCGGCTAGGAAAACAGTCTGACAGGAGAACACGCGGGAACTTTGACAGCTGTCAAAGTTCCCCTCACGGCGCAAGCGCAACCACTGACAGCTCGCGGCTGTCAAAACACCGGACCATGCGGAAGCCTGAGCTGTCAAAGTGCAAACGACGCGGATTGGTCCGGATAGACGCGGCGCCAAAATGAACACTCCTGATTGGCCCTCGCTGACAGCTGCCGGCTATAAAAGCCGGACAAGTTATTCTACTGTTCGCTTTGCTCTAAATAAACCTTTTAGTAACTAGCCTGTCGTCCCGAGTGGTCCTTCGGCTACTTCAGCTTCTGTGCTATGTCCTGGATGGAAGAGAGGGAACTGCCAATGATCTTTTCTGCCATCCTCACCACTCTCTGTACCGCCTTCCTGTGTGAAGCAGTGATGCTTCCAAACCAGACTGTGATGCTGTATGAAAGGATGCTCTCAATCGTCCCTCTGTAGAAAGTAGTAAGGATAGGAGAAGGAAGATATGCTTTTCTCATACGATGCAGAAAATGCAGTGCTGCTGTGCCTGCTTCACCAGTGTCTCACTATTGAGCGACCAAGCCAGCCTACTCGTTAACTGCACACCCAGAATTTGATGCTGGTAACCATCTCCACAGGTGAATCATTAATGCACAGAGAAGTGTGGCTGTGCCTGCCTTTTCTGAAATAGACAATAATTTATTTTGTTTTTCCAGTATTTAAAACTAGGTTGTTTTAGATTCTAAAATCTAGCAAAACTAGATTCTAGTCTTAATCTTACGCTAAATTGGCTCTCACATAGATTATTTTATATGCCCAGAACTGATTTCTGTATCACATTACCTCCTGAGGAAGTTTGGGGATGCTTTATATAGATACTTAACAAGCATTTAATTCATCAAATAATTTATTTATAGTTCATACTTCTAAACCACCCATCTCCCTTAAAGAGTGCTCTCTTAACCGTGCAAGTAAATACACTTTTCTTAATGTAATCCACTGTGCAATGTAGTTCTTTGTCCATAAAGAGTTGAGAATAAATGCAATTTATTTGAAAATAATGAGCAAAGAGGACATTTCTCAAGTTCTTTACTGTTATAATCCTACAACTTTGTAATATTCCCTATGTTCACACAGTGAGAAACATTTGTTGCTGAGCATCAGCTGTGAAGCATTTCAGAAGAAAATAATGCTAAATAAAATGGACATTTTCTGAACACCTGCTGCCAGCTGTGACCATCTTGTTAAAAGCTCACATCAGAAATAAGATCCTAACTTGATAAGAAGTTGGCCTGGAAAGTTTCTATGCTCTATTATAGAGAGAAGAGGACTCAGAGAGATATATGATAATTATTTTCTGCTCAACCTACCTACTGTATATTATAATTACTTAGAATTAATATGTAGGATTTTTTAATAAACATCCCCAGAGAATTGTTTTAATTTTTGGATTTTCAGAGAATGAAATGAAATTGAAAGAAAAGCTTTAGTCAGCTAATGACAGGAACACATTTTAACTAAATATTGATTTTTTACATTCCTAGAAACTAGTATATTAACATAGACCATGTACTCCCTTCATAATCATAGAAGTACAGAATATATCCGCTTTTTCAATAATCTAGCTGTTTGCAGTACATTTTTAAAGCTCCTGTGTTTTAATAAAACTGATGGTATTTGTTTTTTTCCCCAGGTGGACATTACTGTGTATTTTTCCATAGAGAGACATACAGAGAAATATAAGTTATATAGTTGTGTGTTTGTTTGTTTTAAAAAGCAAATGGTCATGGTGAAATTGAGGTCTGTGCAAGGTACATTTTACTCAACTAGATTTTGAAAATGTTTGAGAGATGTACATTGTAAGAAGCAATAACATCATTATGCTATTCCATTAGCAGGGGAATTAAGTGAATATTGTTATCTACTATCTACAATATAATTATGTGACATCCTTTTCTTGCATCATTGTTACAGATTAAAACTGTAACAATCTGTATTTTAACACATACTCTATTCACACATAGATGTATTCTAATTAATAACCACAATACTAAAGCATTACTTTCTCTTTTTTTTAACCATGTGATCCCTTTATAAGAAAGAGTACCAAAAACAAATAAACAAACTAAATAGCAAAAACAAAGAAATGAGAAAGGAATAATTATATATATATAAAGTAATCCTCATACTAGTGTGAAGGCTGAAGTGCAAATATAATTATAAAAAGTTTATTTAAAAACAACAATGACGACAAAAGAAAAGCCAGGGCATTCTAGGAAAAAGCATTCTAGTATCTCTTGTTTTTTTCTCCATATTTTCTCTGGTTAATAATTATTGTTTAAATATTTTAGACTTTATTGTTATTTTTATTTGGATAATTTTAATTGTTTTTTTAAATGTCCCTCTTTTTCCCCCAAAAACCATATTATAAGTCTCTTAGCTTGCTTTGCTACATAATATGCTATATACAAGACAACCATTCCTGCTTGACCATACCTGTAAACCTCCCTGAGTCCTCCGAAAAAGGGCGGTATATAAATCTAATAAAATAAAATAAAATAAAATAATTAGCGTAAATATACATTTTGTAAATTCTGATAGTTAATAGGTAATAACCAGCACCTTGAATTGCACCTAGAAAGAAACTAGAAACAACTGCAACTTGTGCAACAGAGGGGTTGCATGGGTAAACCTAGGGCCCCATTACTTTGTATGCTGCTGCATTTTTGAACAGTTTCTGGACGATGTTCAAGGGCAGCCCCATATAGACCCCATTATGTAATCCAACTGGGAGGCTACCAAGAGATGAGGGACTGTAAGCAAGGCATCCCAGTCTAGAAAAGGGCACAACTAGTACACTAGATGAATCTATGCAAAGGCACCCACTAGCTACAGCTGCCCTTGCTCCTCAAGTAGGGGCCATGAGTCCAGGAGGACCCCCAAATTGTCCATCCAGACTCAAAGATAAAGTATTGTCTGGGCCTGGGGAGCTAAAAAAAAATCACAGCCATTCTGTCTTGACAGGATTAAGTTGAGGCTGGTTTGTCCCCATAAAGATCCTTGCAGTCTCTAGTTACTCAATCAGCACTGCCACAGCATCACCTGTCTGGCTAAGGGTGATTAAGTTATCAAATAGATCTGGTTAAAAGCCAGCCTTGCCAATAAACTCACTGGGTCTTTGGACCAGTCCCTATTTCCCAGTCATTCAATCTTGTGAGATTGTTCATTCTTTTGGGGGGGAAATAGGAAGTTTTATGCTCTGGTTAGAGGGATGGTTTTTTATTAATAGTAGTACTGAATAATAGAGTAACAGAGTTGGAAGGGACCTTGGAGGTCTTCTAGTGCAAGTCTCTGCTCAAGCAGGAAACCCTATATCGTATTAGACAAATGCCTGTCCAATCTCTTCTTAAAAACCTCCAGTGTTGGAGCACCTACAACTGTAGTAGTAACTCTGGAGTCAGAGCTAAACGCAGCTGATATAAGTAAATCAGTTGATCTTTCTTAGTTGTTATGCTTAATATTATAAGACAGGGTAGACAAAGCCAATCTAAAACCTTGGGCACGTCATACTTGAGACAGTTATACAGAAAGACAAAGGTTACTGATTTGAGTCCTGGTAACCTCTGACACATAGCAAATCCATAAACATAGTGTGCTTGAGCCCACAGGTCTTATTTTTAAATCCAGCCCAACCAAAAAGAAACTCACCTAAAAGAAATATGTTCTCCAGAAGTTAGTAAAACTTCAAACAGCAAAACTTGCATACATATTTAAATGGTAATTCAGTATTTTCTTCCTCAGGCATACCCACCATGTGTGAAATGTATTCCATCACAATAATATTTTCAATAAAATTTCATAAAAATGAGATGATAACAAGACCATGATATTTTAAATTGAATGAATTTCAAGATAGTTAAGAATTAGGCCCCCGGAGGAATGCTTTATGTCACAAGCTATGAACACTACTGTTTAATGTACACTCGTCCTCCATCTGCTTCCATTTTCATTATTCGAATTTCCTAACCAGTTTCTCATGCACACTTTTCAGCTCCATGCTGTGTTTTCTATTTATTGAATACATTTCTCACTTCAGCATTTTTCCACCTGAGCTGGCAGTTGTGGTTTTTATGGCTATACACATGCAGGTCTCCATAGATTATGAACTTCATATTTTTTCATTTGCCTCATGCTTCAGTTCTCTAGCTTAGTAGGCCCTAAAATGTGCAAATTGAGAGGTGTTCTGAAGTAACCGTTGCTATTCTAGGCCATTGACTTGTCATCAATTAGATTAAAACATTGGTTTACAAAAATAATGTTTTCTCTTTACTTCATAAAAAAATAAAACACTTGGAAAAAGAAACCCAGCTGTGCTAAGAGGTAAATTACTTTATGTGAGTAAGCAAACATTTTCTGGTCAAGGCTACAATATATTATTTAGGTCCATTCTTTCACATTAGTATTAAACTTCAAAGGTTGTTACACATTGCAACCAGTAAACCAGGTGTGCAGTAGAACGTCAAGTTATTTTTCAAATTACATCCCCTTAAAACAGATTCCTCATAGCAAAACAACATTATTAAGGGCAATAAGATATCACAAATATGCTATAACTTCAGAATTTTTCAGAATGCAGCAATCATTTGTGAATTTGAACAGTTCTACGAGATGTATAAAATGTTTGTCCTGCATCTTTAGTCCAATCTAGTGGTACATCTTTATTATAAATAGCAGACTTGCTCCACAGTTGCATCATAAAATATCTTTGAAAGCCCTCTCAGTTTCAGAAGAGTGTGTTGGTTGGGGAGAATAAGTAACATATTAACATTTTATTGTGATGTAAATACTGTAAATACAATAGTTGTTTAGTACTTTGTATTCCTATTCAGGTGAATAATTGGGTACAGATTTAGTTAAAAATCTTTGAGATATAAATATAAAAATGAATGCTATGGAATTTGGGAATCAAAAGTAGAGAAAGTGGTATCACAGTTATCTTCATTGAATTTCTCTGCTTTTCCTTGAATTTTTAAAAATGAAATAATTAGAAAGTTGTGTTGCAATTCAATTGTCTGTTTAGTTGAAATGAAATTTTGGTGGAGAAAAGGATCCAATTTAAATTTAGAGAGAATGATAATCAAGGACTATGCACACTAAAGTAGACAAAGCCAGTCCAAAACAATACAAATAAGGTTATTTGATTCTATTTTATTATATTAAAATGTAATTGAAATCTAATGTAATATTGTAAATGCAGTTACTGCCCAAGTTGTGTCATATTAACCATTAAAGTTTACCAATTACCACCAAGTCGTTGTTGCTAAAGCCACATCTAAGATTTTCAGGGCCCTCAACTTGTATGCCTCTGCTTTTATCTTACTCAAAATACTCCAGTGGGATCTGTAAATATTCATAGAAAGTGAAACCCTTTTTTGTTGTTCTGAATGCAAGAAATAAAACCTACCTCAGCAATTCAAGAATCAGTATCTACCCCCCCTCCTTGTCCATTTTCATAAAGTGAAAAAGGAATTGGGTAAGTCTAGTTTCATGAAGAGAAGGACTAGGAGTGACATGATAACAGTGTTCCAATATCTAAGGGGCTGTCATAAAGAAGAGGAGGACAACCTATTCTCCAAAACATCTGAAGGCAGGACAAGAAGCAATAAATGGAAACTAATCAAAGAGAGAAAGAACCTAGAACTAAGGAGAAATACCTGGTGGTGACAACATATACCAGTGGAACAGCTTGCCTTCAGCTAATCTAATCTAATCAAAATAAATTTGCAGCAGTAATTATTTTTATTAATTTCAGAAACTGACCCCTACTCAACAAAAGCCATATTTCCGATGTTACCGACCTCAAAAGCCATGTCACTGAATGAGTGGGTTGTGCTTATAATATGGACAGAATCAAATTGCAAAAGTGAGGCACAGGCAGACTTACCTTGCTGTAAGCCCTCTGAAAAATGTACTTCAGCTAAATGCACTTAGTATTGGTTTGTACACAGGTTCTCCTTCTAAACTCTCCTGGTGGTATTTGTGGCCATCAAGGCTGGGGGGAAAAATAGAAAAAGCAGGTGATTTTTCTGACATAATTCAAAAACTATTGAATGGTTTTTATTCTAATTTAGCTGTCAGCTTGATAAACAATTTTAAAGGATCCTGGTTTTTAGTCACAAATATTAAGAATTTTGGAAGGAAAGAAGAAGAGAGTAAGCAAAATCAGAAATTACAAAGCTGCTGTGTTGACCCAAATGCAGCATTTATCGTTCCTGCTGGCAGATGCATTTGCCAAGAAGTGTATAATGTAATAAAATTAGACAATTTAACCAGCATGGTGGATTTGACCATTTTGTCTGTCAAACATCAATACTAGCACTTAACCTCAGAATAGACACATGACTAAATTTTATATACATTTTTATTTGACAAATCCAGATTTGCCAAGCAAATATTATAACTCTGTGTACATGTGTTCTTTCTCTTTTATACCCATGCATAAATACACACAAACCCAATTATATGAATACAGGTATGCACAAATATTATATTTTGGAGTATAAATAATATACTTAAAATGGTTTTTGTGGTGACTGAAATGCAAGCCAAATTTCTTTTGATTTTATCATTAAACCATGGTGTAACAAAAAGTAATTCTCAGATATAGAATGATCATCCAAATGCTTTCTAACCCTATCAAATACAGGTCAATGGCATAAGAACTGCCACCTGAAATTTCCTCTATTGGAGCTGGCAAATGCTTTGGATCTACAGAAAGCTTAGAATTGCAACAGAATTACACAAGCACTGTGTAAATAATCAAACTGTGACCTGTGGGGTTAAAACCTATAATTGGAATGATACTTCAAAGAGATGACTACTTTCTCTGTGCTATTTTGTGCAGCCAGATAGGAAGATGACTTCTTGGGATTTTTTATTGGTCAGAGCCATGACTACAAAAGTAATATTTCCAACAGCTGCTGGTACATTTGTATCCTGACAAATTAGAGGCCATGGTGAAGCATTAAAGGACATCAAAGGCCTAATTTTAATGTAAAAACAACCAGGCCTTCCAACTGGGTATATTTAACAGTGAATTAATAATGCAGATTAATACATCTAGATTCCAAGCCTCAGTCACAGATATGAAGATTTACAATCGTTTTTCCTCCCTTTATGATGTCTAATTATTTTTATAGAAGTGGTATACATAGTGCAATAGCCAATATTTTTGTAACATTTGGAAACAATTCATTTGATCTATAACTTCTTACTGCTTTTGATTTCACCAATAACTGTCTCATCTTTTACTCTACTTGTATAGTTTTGATCTATATTTGTGAGTGCTAATTCACTGCACAAAAATATCTTGTTTGCAAATATCTCTTTGTAACATTTTTTGGAGTTTTTCCCTAATCAAAAATTAGGCCAGATATACTTTAGGGGAGTCAATGTTGTTTTTAAATTGTTTTCTTATTTGTTTATTTATATTGGATGGACAGACAAATTAATAATATCCTTTCCAGTAAGAGAGAGAGAGAGAGAGCTCAAAACAGTAAAACATAGGCTACAGTTAGAATAATAAAACTACTTTTATATCAATATTCATTTAAAGTCTAAGCACTATTGTTATTTATTAAAAACAATGTTATGCAAAATACTAAACTCTAAACAAATGATTTGAAATTCCTGAGAAACTTTTAAGAATCAATATTATTAATTATATAGGAGAGTAGAAATTCTCTCCTTTCAGAAATAAGAAATAAGTTTTTAGCCTAGTTCTATGCAGTTCTATTTATTAGTAAGTCCTGATGAATTCAGTGCTTTGCTGGAAAATTAAAAGCAGAGAATAATTTCTGAATAGACATGATTATTTTGACAAATACATCATTGCTCATGGAATATTAACATGTCTTTGGCTTGCACCATTCTAAGATTTAATCAAATAGGCCTCTAAATCATACAACTTGAAAAATCTTCCAAGAGTTCATAAGAAATGACCATTTACACCAGGGGTGTCAAACTCAATTTCATTGAGGGCTGCATCAGCATTGCGGTTGCCCTCAGGGGGCCGGGTGGGTGTGACCTGGGTGGGCATGGCCTACTGGGTGGGCGTGGCTAGAGTGCATATGGCCTACTGGGTGGGCATGGCCAGCTCTACATCTTCTCATCAAGGGTGCCTATGGGGGCCTGGGCAGGAGTGGGACAGATCTGAGAGTCTCTGGCAGAAGGAGGGTCTCTGGGCCATTGCCAAGGCAGTGGGGGCCGTTCCCTCACTGTTTCCAGGATGGCTTCGCGGGCCACATGAAACCACTTCGCGGGCCGGATCCGGCCCCCGGGCCTTGTGTTTGACATGTCTGATTTACACCATTATTTGGAAGAAGCTGCATTTAGCTACTCAGGGTGAGTAATCCTCAGAGGATTTTATGCAACCCTTAACTATGGACTTCATATACAGTAAACAACTCTAAACTCTTCTCCATTCAGGTTAATATAAAACTCCATTATTTCTTCCTTTCTGTCTTTGAGAAAATAAAGATGATTATCAGTGAGAACCATAGCTATAGGACTATTCGTTTCCAGAGCTGAGGACAGTAGGAAGCAGTTGCATGTCACTAAACTCTGCAATCTGGTGCTAAGAATGAATTTGCATTCAGCCAATAAATTCCTTCTCAGGACTGACATTGAACTGCAGAGTTCATGGCTTAAAACATCTGTCCTAATTTGGGGATTTCTTCATTCCTCTTTCACCCCTACTTTTTTATATCATCATGATTAACAGTACTGGACAGTTTGAAAGCTTGTACATCCTTAATGCTGTTTTGATTATCCCTAATCAAGATATCACTAAACTATGTATTTTGATATATGCTTTGTATTATGATCAATGATCTACCCTTTCAAACTGAATACCAGGGGGAAAATATATTTCTCAAATCTGAACATACAAAGGGTTGCAATCTTAATATTTCCCCAATTAAACTTTGGTAAAGTATTTGATATCAGAGACAAAGTATTTGCTATCTGAAATAGGATCATTTTAAGAGTAGTTAGAATATAAATTGCATATACAGTATTTCATAAACACTTGTATTTTATCCTAATTTTTAAAGCAAATTAGGGACTGCCTTCTACAAAATAGGAAAGTAGGGGATTTTGTTTTGGTTTGGGGTTCTTTTTTCCATTTGGGTTTTTCTATTCCCATTCATTATTATTATTTCCTGGAGCACTTTTATGGCAAATTTTAGCTAATGCTAATTATTCTACTATGCATTATGCTGAAATGCATACCACTGAAAGTTATATTTGAGTGAAACACTCTGCAATGCATTTAGCATTCAGTTAATTAGAGTACAAAGTTAAACTAAGAGTTAAACTATGTTTGCGCAACTAGCATCATATCTCTACAAGATTCTGCATGAATATAATATTTAACCTACAAACTGTGCAAACCCAGGTTTTGTCTTCCCATTGGCACACACAGAGGATGTGGATAATTCCATATGAAATTTAAATGAATAGGAAAAACCATAAGCAGTGGGGGTGACACAAAAAAAATTGCTTTCAAAATTTTCCATTTCTTGTAGTCTGGAAATCATTTGACCAGAAAAATGGGTCCATTCCAGTTGTCTGTGCGTACTCCATTTGAAATGATAAAACGTGCAGAACATTTTGTGTAGAGATCAGAAAGGCTCACTCCAAGGGTAGGTCATTCCCTGATGGAAGTTCTCTAACAGAGTGGCAGGTGATGAAAGAACAGTTATCTCTGTACTTACATAGGTACAGATGTGCAGGGCCTCTGTAAGATATAAAGAATTCTTATATCTTTAAAGCCAACACTGAGCAGCTGATAATATATTTGGCAATAGATGCACTTGAACTGATTTTTATTCTGTAAAAAAGATTAGCTTTCACACAATAAAAATATTCTAAAACTAGCTAACTTTCTTACTGAAGACTAAAGGCTGCCACACATATGTCTACTTAACCTAGGGATGAGCTCAATGACCTATGAATAACAGAATAACAGAGTTGAGGTACATTGGAGGTCTTCTAGTCTAACCCCTTTTCAGGCAGGAGACCCACTTTGGACAAGTGGCTGTCCAATGTCTTCTTAAAACCTCCAGTGATGGAGCACCCACAACTTCCGAAGGCAAGCTGTTCCATATATCCAATATCATGGGGGGGGGGTGATGGTGGGGAACTCAGCAAATAAATGCTCAAGATTTAGTAATGTATGAATGTAATTTGTCACTGATCCTGATATCTCTACAGAATGTGAAAGCCTGCACAGCACTGAATTTCTCTCCTGACATACATACTGGTAGGAAAGTCAATATACAACAAAACAGTGAATGACTGAGTTCACAAAGTACGTTGAACCAGTTCTGCTAAAAGTCCTAGTCACACAATATTCTGAAGATGATTAGCATGAATGTTGGTTATATTTTATAGGGTTTAGGATACAGTCTGAACACAGTTAGGGGAATTCATTTATGATTCAATTCATTGGCAAAACACAAAGGTTTGGTGGGAGATTTCAAGTGTGGACATATCTCATTGATCTTGAAATGTAGTTTTCTCCTTCTTTTGAATTCCCTTGGCCTAAACAAAACTGTTCTTCTCTATATTCGCTTCTAATGTTTCTGCTTTCTGGTCACTAGAAAAAAAATACACAAAAAATATGACAAAATATCTTGCATCTGTCAAAGAGAATTGTTTTATATAAGTGAAAAGAAATGTACTATACTTGTAAAATTAACATGTCAAGGGATTGAATCAGTTGACTAGCTTGGTGTGGTGTTAAAGTGCTAGATTAGAAGCAAACTATGTGACTTCCAGTTCACTCATTGTTTATGTTCTCAGGTTTATGTTCTGGGTTTGGGAAAGAGTCAAATTATCCCCTACCCCATCCCAAACAATATAATGTGATTTGGACTATTCCCAGAAACAACAGTATGGTCAAAGATGGTGTCAGGTGGTCCTTTCCCTATCATGGTCATTCTTTCTTTCTATTCTACTTCTTTTTCTTTATTCCAAAACAACCTGTCATATAACTTTTCCCTCTCCCTAAGAGATCGGATTCCAAAGAATTAATAGGAATCAGCTGTTTGGAGAACCAGGTTCTAGTTGGGGTGTGTGTGGGGGGGGGAATTCTGCCTTTAGTCACCATCTCTATGTGCCATGTTTGAAAAATAAAAATTTCAATTTTGACTGTTAAGACTTTCATTTCTGGTGCATCAATACCCTAACTAGCATTGGCATCTCTTCTTGTTATGTGTTACCTAATTTATATTAACATCTGAAAATATATAGAAAGATATACTATTATTGAGCACTTAATTTTTAAACAGCACAAGACCTGATATTGCCAATACTGATATCAGATTTCAAGTAGTTATTAAGACTGACAACTTTATCTATCTATCTATCTATCTATCTATCTATCTATCTATCTATCTATCTATCTATCATCTATCTATCTATCTATCTATCTATCTATCTATCTATCTGTTAGTAAGCAGGTTCTATAATGATAATGATAATGATAATGATAATAATAATAATAATAATAATAATAATAATAATAATAATAATAATAATAATAATAATAATAATAATAATAATAATAATAATAATAATAATAATTGTTGTGTAGCGGGTTCTTTGGCGCAGGAATGAAGACGAGGCAAGTGAGTTCAGGAAAACTCATGGTTTATTGCTTGCAAGATCTGAACTGAGAATTGGGCTGTAACTAGCCACAATATATAGTCTAGCCCCTAGGTGACAGCCAATAGGTTTGAAGCAACCATTGCCACCTAGGGACAGCCAATAGCAGCACTGGAGACTTGTAGTCTGGGTTGCTGAAGAGCCGTTAGCTGCTCCAGCAACCCACATGGTATTACCATTGAGCCCAATACATAACAGCCCTCCCCTCTTAGATCAGACAATACTGTAATACAATTTAGTCTTAATACAATTATCAAGATTCATTATCAAAACAATCCTAAATAATAGTAATAGAAAATAAACCCATATAGGTTACAAGGTTAATTTATAGCATCTGAATGAATAGGCTTCATTGACAGCACACTAGACAGTTAACATCATAACTCCCAGTTTCTGTAGTACAGTGGCAAGTTGCAAAACAACAACATTATAGATCTTTATTCTACAATGTAATCAGCAAGATATGAAGGAGGCTTGTGTGCCCTAGTGGAACGTCTCAGAGTTCCATTCACTTTGTGGTCTACCAGCTTACCCAGTGGGCTGGGTAGACCCATGTCCCTTGTTGCTCCTGAGTCAAGGGGATTAGTTGCTCTCTGGCTGGCCTCTCCAGGTTGTCCCACCCGAGAGTCAGACTGAACAGCAGAGTAGGCACAGCGGTTGCTGAAGTCCGGTTGGCTTGCTCCTTCAGGGGATCCCTGTTGCATTCCTGGACTCCCCACTTTTCCATCTGGTTCCTCATTGGTTATGAAGGAAAAGTCCTGAGAGTCCAAGTAAGGACTAGCTTGGCTGCAAGTTTGAGGACCTTGGGAGGGACTTATGATGCAGTCTTCACTTAGTGGCCATTCTGGAAACCGTTTTCTGAGTTGATCAATGTGACGTCTGACAACTCACCCTCCCTCCAGCCCCACTTCATAAGATAGGGGCCCAGATGCTTTGGTAATTTTACCAGGAACCCACAGATTCTCATGACCATAGTTCCTGGCCCAAACCCAATTGCCCATTTGCAGCCCCCTAGGGGGGTTTGGTTGAGAGGCTTCTGCTGCCACTCTATCTAGATGCAACCTGTCCAGTTTAGTGATCAATCGCCTCCCCCATCATATTTCTGCAGGACTTTTGCCTGTAGAAGTGCAAGGTGTAGAATGCTGGCAGAGTAGAAAATCTGCCAATCTGTGATGCCAGTCACCTGTTACAATGCGCTTGAGTGATTCCTTTGTTGTCCTCACCATGCGTTCAGCTTGACCATTAGAAGACGGATGAAAGGGCGCAGACATTGCATGTCTGATGAGATTTGCTCTAAGGAAGGCCTGAAATTCAGCAGCAGTGAATTGGGCCCCATTGTCTGAAACTAAGACATCTGGCAACCCATGTGTGGCAAAGAGTTTTCTCAGCACATGGATGGTCCTAGCAGTAGTCATGTTAGGAACTGGAATTACTTCCAGCCATTTGGAGTGGCTGTCCACCACTATGAGAAAGAGTTGGCCCTGAAAGGGCCCAGCGTGGTCTATGTGAATTCTAGCCGGGGAGTGTGCGTTTTCTCCCACCTCTGAACTGGAGCCTGTGGCATTTCAGGCCTAGATTGCTGGCATGTATAACAACCATGGACTTGTGCCTCAATGTCCTTGTCAAGGCCAGGCCACCAAAGGTATCTTCTTGCTAAAGCTTTCATTCTGACAATGCCTGGATGGCCGTCATGTAATGATTGTAAGACCCTGTTTCTTAGGGATGAGGGAATTATGACTCTGTTTCCCCATAAAATGCACCCTTTGTGGGTAGAAAGCTCATGTCTTCTGACAAACTAATTCTGAAATTCAGAACTTGGGCTTTTATCCAACCACCCCATGTATACCCATGGAAGTACTCTACTAAGTGTTCTATCTGTGGCTGTTTCAGCAGCCATGTCCCCAGTATGGAGGGGAAATTCAGACAGGTCCTGTATGGACAGAATTCAGGCAGCAGGAGCTGGAGCTGGTTCCATTAGTGGCAGTGGTAGTCTGCTGAGGCCATCAGCATGGCCCATTTCTTTGCCCAGTTTGTGAATCAATTTAAAATTGTATGCAGAAAGAAAAATAGACCATCTCAACATTCTTGGGGACAGTATGTGGGGGGTTTGTTTGTCTGTTGTGAAAACTCCCAACAGTGGCTTGTGGTCTGTGAAGACCGTGAAGTCCCTGCCATATAAATAGTCATGGAATTTTTTAATTCCAGCATCAATGGCTAGGGCCTCTTTGTCAATCTGAGCATAATTGCGCTCAGCAGAGGACAACATCCTTGAGTAGAATACTATAGGAACCTGTGTTCCATTCTTTTCTAAGTGACTTAAAAGTGCTCCCACCCCGTAGGGAGATGCATCACATGCAAGACATACTGGTTTAGGCTCTTTGTAATGAGTTACAGTGGACTTTTCTGACAATAGTGCTTTTAAGTCCTGAAAACTTTTTTCATTTAAATTAGTCCATTTCCATGGAGCTTTCTTATCTAAAAGCCTGTGCAAAGGATCTGCTAATGCTGCCTTATGAGGTAGAAAGGTGTGATAGAAGTTAAGGAGACCAAAGAATGCTTGTACCTCACCTTTGGATTTGGGCCTAGGAGCCATTTTAATGGCCTTCACTTTAGATTCAGCAGGGTGAATGCCGTTAGCCTCAATTCTGAATCCCAAGAATTCTGTTGAAGGAACCCCAATACTACACTTGCTCTTTTTTAATTTGAGGCCTGCTTCACGAAGCCTCAGTAAAACAGCTCTGAGACTGCTGGCTAACATTTCTGGGGATTCCCCAGCAATAAGAACATCATCAAAATATAATTTTTTTATCCCATTTATATGCCGCCCTTCTCTGAAGACTCAGGGCGGCTTACAATCTAAGAAGCACAAATCAATGTGCTTAGCAATAGCCTTCATTCTATGTATATGCCTGCTTATTAGGGCTTTCACCCCCCAGCGGCATTTTTACAAAGTCAGCTTATTGCCCCCAACAATCTGGGTCCTCATTTTACCTACCTCGGAAGGATGGAAGGCTGAGTCAACCTTGAGCCTGGTGGGACTCGAACCTGCACTAATTGCAGAATGCCCTTAAGTGTGTGTTCCATTATTCCCTGGAAAATGCCTGGGGCAGCACTGACTCAAAACTGTAAGCATTTTACTTTGAAAGCCCCCCTGTGAGTCACAATCATCTGAGCCGCAGCTGTGGCCTCATCAACCAGCAATTGCTGATAGGCCTGTGCTAAATCAAGTTTAGCAAAAAATAGTACCCACTTGCAAGGAGGCTAAAATGTGGTTGACCACTGGAACTGGGTGTGCGTGTTGCTTGAGGGCTTTATTTAGAGTGCATTTATAATCAGCACAAATGTGAATTTCCCCGTTGGCTTTAAGTGGGGTGACTATAGGAGTTTCCCACTCCCCCCTCCCATCAACTGGCTGTAAAATGCCCTGTTCTACAAGCTTATCAAGTTCAGAATCAATTTTATGTTTTAAGGCAAAGGGGACCCTTCGAGGCTTAACCCTAATTGGAACTACATTGGGGTCTAGCTTGAATGAGATAGGCGGGCCTGTGTATGTTCCTAGGGCAGAATCAAAAACGTCAGCATAGTCCTCACATACTGATGAGAGGTTTGCAGTTTGTGTCCGGTTGATACCAGTAATCTGAATACCTAAGGCATAAAACCAATCGAGTCCAATGAGACTTGTTCTCTGGCCCCTTGCTACTATGACATCCAGGTGCCCATAAAACTCCTTAAATTTTACAGTCAAGGTGGCTTCTCTCTTAACTTTAACTTGAGCATTTTGAAAGTCAGTTAGAATTATGTCTGAGGGCCCCAGTTTGGCACAATTGTTACTGTGCCTACACATGAAATTAAAAGTGTCTTGAGAAATAATGGAGACTGCAGAGCCAGAGTCCAATTCCATTTTACAAGGAACTCCTTGTAGCTCTACCAGGAGTCTGAGTTTAGGTTTGAGGGGGCGTCAGGCCCCAGTGCAGCACACGCTTCTACGGCTTCTGAAAACCCCCACACTAACCAGACCCTGGGCCCCAGTACCTCTCCTAGTCGGTTCTTCCAACTGGTGTTTGGGTGGCCGGTCCCTCTGGCGGGCTCTGAAAACCACTGCAATGAAGCCTGTCCGGCCACAGGCTATGCACGTGGCTGACCGGAATCTGCAATCGGCGTGAAAATGGCTGCCACTGCACCCTTTACATCTTGGTAAGAGAACTGCCTTGTAAGTGTTCTCTTGCTGCTGGCTGTTGCGGTGTTGCGCATTGGGCTACTTTTGAAGTTTGTTGATTTCTGGTTCTTCCTCCTCGGAGGACTCTTCGGGGTGTTTGGCATCCTCATGGTGGACCATTTCTTCATGCTTTGTCGTTTTGGTGGGCTGGACTGCTTGAACTGCACCACCGGCGGCTTCGTCAGGCAAAACTTTGTCTTGTCCTTCTGAAAACGTTAATTTCAGTCTGGCAAAGAGTCTTTGTTGAAGCGTTCGGTTCCATAGGCTGCAAACGAGCTGATCTTGTAGTCTCTCTTTTAAGTTCGAAAATTTGAAAAGGCGTGCGGCCTGCCTTAGGCCCGTGATGAATTCTGAAGCTGATTCACTGGGTTGCTGCACTCTCTGGTCAAACTTGAAACACCAGGCCATTTCAGACATCTTGGGCTGGAACTGTTCGGTTAACTTCTTCCTGAGGTCCGCATAAGAGACCAATTCTATTGCCATCGGAGCAAAGAGGTTCTCGGCCAAATCAATGGTTGCTGGGCCACAGAGGCAGAGTAGCATTGCGGCCTTGAGGCCTTCTTCCGTGATTTGGTTTGCCCGGAGGTAGTTTTCTACCTGGGACAAATAAGATGGCCATTCTTCTGGATGCTTCACATCGAATTCTCAAAGTCTTCCGACCTTCAGCATTCTGTTTCTTGCTGGTTCCTGTGATTTCTTCCGATCCTGCTTCCCAGGCTCAGGGAATGAGACCGCTGAGCACGAGGTCGCTAGCGTAGCTTGCTAACCGACTTTGACGGAGTGGGAGGGAAAATGCCTTTCCCTCCAGCGTGCGCTGCCTTCCCCTCTAAGACTTCAGCTCTTTTTCAGGGAAGCAGGAACCCATCCTCGTCGCCAGTGTTGTGTAGCGGGTTCTTTGGCGCAGGAATGAAGACGAGGCAAGTGAGTTCAGGAAAACTCATGGTTTATTGCTTGCAAGATCTGAACTGAGAATTGGGCTGTAACTAGCCACAATATATAGTCTAGCCCCTAGGCGACAGCCAATAGGTTTGAAGCAACCATTGCCGCCTAGGGACAGCCAATAGCAGCACTGGTGACTTGTAGTCTGGGTTGCTGGAGAGCCGTTAGCTGCTCTAGCAACCTATGTGGTATTACCATTGAGCCCAATACATAACCATCACCATCATCATCATCATCTATAGCAAAGAGTCCCAACCCCTGGGCGGGGCACTGGGCTATGTAAGCAAGCAAAGCCCCATCCACAGGATGCAGAAAGCACACAAAATCATGCCACCTCCAGTCCACGGAAAAACCTCTCTCCACGGAACCGGTCCCTGGTGCCCAAAAGGTTGGGGACCTGTGGCCTGTCTGTCTGTCTGTCTGTCTGTCTATCTATCTATCCATCCATCCATCCACCTATCTATCTATCTATCCATCTACATCATCTATCTATCATCTATCTCTAAAACTCTCACTGTTGCAACCTTTAACTGGGTGAATTGGTGTATTATAGGGCAACTTCAAATAAGGTAACTTAAAATATGTGTCCAAAATGTGGAACCCATGATTCTTAAGGGAATGAATTTTGGGGAAGTTATAGTTTCATTGCTATTGGTTGCTATTGTACTGCTTGGCTGCTGTGATGTTCATTATCAATATTCCATTTTTTTTCTTATCACTTTCATACTGCCTTTGCTGACTGAGCAAAGAGCATTAGTAAAACACAGAATATTTAAATAGTTAAAAACAACTTAAAAATGACCTGCTATTACAATAACAGGAAAAAAACACATGAAATGTTAAATGTTACAAAAGAAGCATACTTATAATTTCTTCTTGATAAAATGTAAACAGAGCCCAAATTTCCTTAACTGTACAACTTATCAGAATTACAAATATACATTTACAAATAGAAAATTCACTTCAAAAGACTATATGAACAGTTTGTCAGCTCCAATATTTTGAATTTCCTCCCACAATACATCATAATAAGCATCCTCTGTTATTAATTCTCGTGAAATCTCCAGATGGGAAGCAAAATATTAATTTTGTTCAGCCTTAGGCAGTGTTGATGGTTAAGGTATTCACTAAATCACTGTTCTTCTATGCATTAGATTAGATTCATATTACCAAAAAAAATAGTCAAGACCCATGAGTATAAGGTTCATTTTGTCATAAATATATAATGAATTGTTTTTCAACATGATTAATTTGTCAAAAAAAAGGGTGACTGTGGGTGGTGTCTGTGTGTCTGTGTGCATTTTTATATGGTAGACAAGATTCCTGAGCAAACTAACCTACCTTGTAGTCATGGTAATACTCATGGAATTATGCAAATTAATTGAATCTTTCAATGTTGCATAAAATGCTACTCCTGGTACAAGGCATGGAACATTAGGCTGTTTATCTACCAAAAGAGTTGCATTTTAAAAGCAGGCATCTGCAAGAGAGAGAACTCATGTCAGAGGGACTTTCCTGAAGACTACCAACCATTTCACAAAGAAGTTGTGTTTAAAAAAAATATAGAGTATTTTTTTTAAGTAACTATCACAAGGGAGTATTGGATTATTTCCTCTATCTCAGAGAAACAGAAACAAGATTTTTGCTTTAAGAGAAAATGATACTATCCCAATGTATTTATTTAATTGAAAATGATGCAATTTTCAAACCTTCCAGTTAATAATGTCAAATAGGAAATATCGTAATTTAGCTAGCAGCCCCATGCATGCTGAATGTAAAGATATTTACTGCAGAAGAAGCATACATAAAATCATGGTGTTACAGCTGCTTTATTTTCAAGTGGGACTAAATATATATTATCAGTTGGTTTATGCATCTCCAAGCAGTGTACAGTATTAAAAATACATTACATACCATTTATAAACTAAAAACAAAGCAATGTGTGCTTTATCTTCCTAGCTGGTGCCAAATGAATAACCATAGGATAGGGCACAACTAGGAATCCTTCCAGTGTTGATCACAATGTGTCAGGTTGTTTAGGGCTTCATAAGTTCATATTAAAACTTGGCCTAATAGTTAAGTGGAACCCAGTATAGCTCTCTCAACTCCAGCATGTTAGGCAATGGTGGGATTCAAATATGTGAACAAATGGTTCTCTGTGTGGATGCCACTTCTGGAAGTCCATTCTGGGCCTGGGCAACAAAAAATTAGCTACCGCTTCTGCTGAACTGGTGCGAACTGGCTGAATCCCACCAGTGATGATAGGGTAATAGCTAGACCTACTATACACCATCATTGTTATATTTTGCATTATCGGCTTCTGCACCATGTATAAGGGCCTCTCAGCGAAGGAGCTTTATGAGAATGAATTGTAGAGATACCCACTGGAGTTGCATTCCTTTCATATGTCACAATACATCTGTTTTATATACTCAGACCAAGACTACATTTATTCTATGCCTATTTACTTGGCTTATCCCCAAGGAAATCTACATGGGACTGCACAGAGCGTGTTAGATTCAAAGAGCATACCAAATTTGACACTGTATCTTATTGAATATAGTGGGTTTTCTTCTGAATAGACATACATAAAATCAGGGCATATCATAAACTCAAGAGAAGCCCAGGCAACTTTAATCTTTTAATCTCCTGCTTGCCATCATCTATTAACTTATTAATTTATTTATGATGTATTTATTTTACAGCTTTTCTAAACCTCTACATTCCCAATAGATTCTGGGCAGAGAACAATATAATAAAGAGAATGCATCACTAATACAATTAAAAAAGTATGTGTTGGAGGCCATATTTTTTGTTATTTTTGCCTCTTGTAGTAGTATTAGAATGCTGTATTCCTGAAGTGACATTTGTCAGCATTTTATTCCAGTTAGTTATATTTGGTGTATGAGAGAGCCTTAAGTTATTTCTGTTGCAACATGGAATATAAAATAAATGGAAGGATCCATAAAGAAAGAGAATTTTTGAATATTTGTATATAAAAATACATGACAAGTATATGTCTAAACTTTAGGATTTTCATAAACTTGTAGCCAGCCCAAATAGTGACTGGTCTTCCTTCTGATTGATCAACAAAATTGTACTAGATTTTTCTATGAAAAATAATCACAATCCTGAGTTTCCTGCCATTAATCTTCAAAGCCAAAGGAAATATAACTTTGGGAACTTAAAATCACAATAGTTACAGTATGTAGATCACCCATGTAATTAAATTCAAGAAGAGTAATGTAGAAGCAGTGTAGTAGTAATATCCACACAGATAAATCTATAACATGTTAAAATGGTGTTAAAAAGTTTCATGACCATTTCTACTAACAGAAGGAAGGAAGGAAGGAAGGAAATACAAATTTTGCATATGTTCTTAGTTCATTTGACATTAATTATTTTGAAGGTCATGAAATTAGATTTTATATGTTTCATCCAAGATCAACTTTATTTGATCTTTCCTCAAATTAGTATCTCTTCTCTTATTCCTGGCTTCTAATCATATAAGTTACACTATAATAATATAAAAGTACTGTTATCTAAAATAATTGCTAAATTATTTGTCTTTAAGTATTTACTGGCCTAAATATTGTCATTACAGAGATGATATATCTATCCTTCATACATTCACAGGATTTATATAATAAATTAGAATAGTTGTTAGATTTAGCTGGAACCATCCAAAGCCTTGATCTCAAAGGGAAATGAAATTTTGAGTATATTCATTTTCATTCTTGCACTGTACTCCTATATCCATTCATTTGAGAGCAAAGACAACAGGAGTTACTTCTGAGGAGACATATATAAAATTGTACTACAAATGCTCTATCAGCAGTAGCTACATCAGCGGCATCAAATATCATCTATCACTTTACATGGAACAATAACTATTCTATAGCTATAATAGGTGTTAATAATCCCATGATTAAATACTGTGTATGTAATATAAAAAAGGGATGTGGTGGCTCAGTGGGTTAGGACGCTGAGCTTGTCGATCAGAAGGTCGGCAGTTTGGTGGGTCGAATCCCAAGTGCCGCGTAACAGAGTGAGCACCTGTTACTCGTCCCAGCTTCTGCCAACCTAGCAGTTTGAAAGCACGTAAAAATACAAGTAGAAAAATAGGGACCACTACGGTGGGAAGGTAACAGTGTTCTGTGCGCCTTTGGCGTCTAGTCATGCCGGCCACATGACCACAGAGACATCCTCGGACAAGCGCTGGCTCTTCGGCTTTGAAACGGAGATGAGCACCGGCCCCTAGAGTTGGAAACGACTAGCACGCATGTGCGGGGGAACCTTTACCTTTACCTATGTAATATAAACTATATCTTGACTACCTATTTTAGAGAACCCATTGAACCAACAAGAAAAACAGTAAAGGGAAAAAAACAACAGTTTCTGAAATACTTAGACTTTTAATCTGACAACAGGTCCTGGATAATTGTTCCATTCATAATTAACATATATGGTAGCCACCTTCCAGTGAAATTGCATGTTTAAACCTCTTGTCCCTTGTCTTTACTTCAACACAGAATTCCTGTCTTCATTTCCTTTTGTTCTCTTCTTTCAAGGAACTCAGAATGGTGTCTACCATTCATTTGTTATATTCACAATTCATAAGGCTAAAAAATAAGAAGAGGAAGACAGAGAGATAATGCAATGTCACCAAGCAGGGATCTCTAGTTCTCTTTTTAGTATACTATTCTGTTTCTTTGAAATATCTGAAACCCATTTCTTTTATTTATGCATGTATGTATTTATATCCCATTTATTTATTTATCTACTTTTACTTAAAGAATGCCAAGGTCATTTATACTAACAATTGATATTATTTTCATATTATCATGCACCCATTGTTAAAATGATATAAAACCACTCTGCCTTCCTATTACTTGGCACAAGGATGGCTGGATGACTCTTGAAGATTTTTAAAAATTTCTGTTGTGAAAATAACCTGAGGCATCCTCATAATTGCCCTAGGAGTGCTGCTATGAGTTTATAATTTATAACTAGGCTATAGCTCTTCTGAGCTAGCAACTAGAGGTATGCAAAACATCAAAGGAATTATTCATTTTAATAATGTTTTGAATGAAACAGGAGAGTTTTAAGAACTCTGAACTTTGTTGTTTTTAAAGACTTGTAAAAACCCAAATATGTTTGACTCTTCCTCGCAATTCTTTGAAATATACATTAGTAAACTCACTTAATCAGGAGCAAAAAATCTCTGTTCAGTTCATTTTCATCTAACCTCTAACTCTAGTTTTATGGTGGAAATATCTCTATAGGGAACTTTTCTTCTGAAATTTTAGAAAGGTTTATAAGAAAAAAAATAAAGGCACGAATGATTTGACAATTTCTACTAGACCATGGATTTAAACAAAATATACCATGTAAAATGTCAATGTGGATTTTCAATTATTTATATGCTTATTATTGGTTTATTATATATTTTATATTTGTCCTTGTAGGATAGCTCCAGGCAGCATACATAGAAACTCCCTTCTCCAAATCTTTGTCCACAACAAACCTGTGAGTTGGGCAAAGAAAAAACATCAGTAGACCAAAATCACCCACTAAGCTTTTATGGCAGAAGTTGATTTGAATCTAGGTCTTCTCAGTCCTAATCCAAGACTTTAATCACCACAAACACTGGTTGTTTGTGGGAATGTTAATCATTTAACTATTTAACTAAAGCATTGCTTGAGCAGGGTCCGCAAGATTGTCTGGACACTACACATCCTCTTCACAACCTGTTTTCTTTGTTACCTTCTTAGGGGAGGCTTCGTGGTATCCAAAGCAGAATATCAAGATTCAGTCACAGTTTTGTTCCATACAATATTAAATCTTGTGAACTCTAAAGCTTCCTCCTTCCGTTATATATTCAAAATGGACAGTGGTTAATATTTATATGTTACTTATATGTAAGAGTGTAGGTCTATACATATGTTGTATATAGTATATTTAAATATGTGTTATGTATGTTTACACTTTGAGACCAAGCAATTAAATTTCATTTTTAATGTGTGCCATTGTACCCATAGTAAAAAATAACAATAAAGGTTATCTGTCTGTCTGTCTATCTATCTATCTATCTATCTATCTATCTATCTATCTATCTATCATCTATCTATCTATCTATCTATCTATCTATCTATCTATCTATAAGCTGCAATCATATACCCATGCTAATCTAAATATAAAAATTCTGCAACAGCAGCAGCTGAGCACTGTCTGTTGTCCTATTTATTTATTTTTTATTTTTATTTTATTTTATTACATTTATATACCGCCCTTTCCCGGAGGACTCAGGGTGGTTTACAGGGTAATTAAAAACCAAAATACAAAAGTTAAAAAACCAAGTTTAAAAAAAAAATAAATTTATCCCTGTATAAGTAAAACCCCAATTAAAATAAATTAATCCTCAGCCTGGGCCAGAGAGCTCGAAGAGCCAGGTCTTCAGGTCCCGGCGGAATGAATGGAGGTCGGGGGCAGTCCTCAGCTCCACTGGCAGCTGGTTACAAAGGGCAGGCGCCCCCACTGAGAAGGCCTTATCCCTGGGTGTCGTCTGCCGGCAATCTCTTACCGGTGGCACCCTGAGAAGACCCTCCCTGTGGGAGCGCACTGGATGAAGGGAACTTGATGCCGGCAGCAGGTGTTCCCTATGATCACCTGAATATACACTCTTTTGATACTCTGATACACTACCTGAAAAACTTCTTTTTCTGGCACAGTTATCATGAGGAGGAGATGAAGTTAACATTGACTAAGCTGACTGACAAGGGAAAGGAGAAGAGAGGGGGGAAAGGAAAAGGTAGCTGAAGAACCATGTTTATACTAAGCAGCCTTGGAACTGCTGAAAACTTGCTTTTCTAGAACAAGCCCAGTATTGCTAAAGTATTCTGGAGTGACCTATGGATAATCCACACTGGAAAAGAGTGTGGATTATCAGAATAGGATCCTATTCAGAGGAAAGAGATTATCTGTTGTGGATCAAATTCTGAAGAAAGATTGAGGAAACAACATTCTGCCAGGATGAAAAATTTCCAACCATGTGTAACTATCACCCTCACACCAGTGGTGGGATTCAAATATGTGAACAACCAGTTCTCTGTATGGATGCCACTTCCAGAAATCCATTCTGGGCCTGGGCAACAAAAAATTAGCTACCGATTCTCCTGAAGTGGTGTGAATCCCACCACTGCCTTACATCCTGAAAGGGGACTTACTGCATAGTTAGACTTGAAAGTCAGAAAATGAGGCTATGGTGATTTGTTATGATTAAAAAGAGGGAAAATAGATTCATAAAAGGTCTCATGTGCTGAATGTCTGAACATTTCCCAATATCCCAAACCCTTTCAGACAGATTCTTTTTCAGAACAATCATGAAAATAGCTGGCTATACCTATGGCAGTATACAATGCCATGAATAAAATATCAGTCCTTTTCCAAAACAGTTCAATCTCATGTTTTCAGTATTTGCTTATCTAACTCTATGTATCCAGTAGTGAATTTAGCTTCCTCCTTTTCCGAACCTGCAGCCCTACACCCTAAGAAAAACTAAATACTTAGGAGAATCTCTTAAAATTGCAATAGAAGTATATTTTATTTTGAAATTTTATATTGCTGCCTACTCACTCATGGTGACTCAAGGTGGCTTACAGGAAATAAAAATACAATATAAAATAAATAAAAATAATAAATAATAATAATAATATAATAATAACCCCACCCCAGCAACAACACATACTCATACCAGCCATTTAATGGGCTTCATACCACTCTGGTTCCCCAGGCCCACTTGTAGAACATGTCTTCAGAGCCTTCTGAAGGAGTGTTAGAGAGGTGGCCAGTCTAATTTCCAGCCACCATGGAGAAGGTCCTTCTTCTGGATCCTACCAGATGTACCTCCTTAGGAGATGAGACTTGCAACATTCCTTCCTTTCCCACTCTAGTGAGTCAGGTGGATGTGACTGACCGAAGATGGTTCCTCAGATAACTTGCTGCCAAGCCATGAAGGGCTTTAAAGGTGCCAACCAGCACCTTGAATTGCACCTGAAAGCAAATCGGCAACCAATGCAGCTCCCCAGGAGACATGGTACATGTGCACACCAAGGTCTGCACAAAACCATGTGGACCACTGCATTTTGCACCAATTGGAGCTTCTGGATGCTTTTCAAGGGCATTCCCATATAGAGCACTTTGCAGTAGTCAACATGGGAGGTAACTAGGGCTTGAGTGACTATGAGTAGGGATTGTTGGTCCAGGAAAGGGCATAATTGGCACACAACCTGCAGTTGCACAAAGTCCCTCCTGACCACATTTGCCACTGAAGGAGTTGTAAGTCCAGGAGAACCCCCACATCATGCACATATCCAAGACCAAAGGTGGCAATTTTTCCATGGACTAAAGAACCCCAAACCCAGAGCCACTTGGTCTTACCAGGGTTCAGTTTCAACCCATTATTGAGCAATATCAACCCTCCTTTTGGTACATGCTACCAATATATTGTATTTGTAGTGTTTATTCTCACAACTGCCTTGCAATTATATTTCCATTTTATGGATATGAAAAATAAGAACAGGATATATGCCAATTGTTTCCATCTACCTGCCCTTCATTTATGATAGAATTCATATTTACAGCCCAGAATTCCCAGCATTTGGCCATGCAAGTTTGGGAAGACTAAATGGGTTCTAATCTAGTGCAGAATAAAATATGCTAATGCTATGTTATATTTATTTAGGTCCAGAATATCTTGACTAAGCTATATGCAAATTCCAGTACCAGTTCTCATTTAAATGTAAAATAAGATTTTTTGAAGCATGCTGGATTTCAAAAAACTGTTTTCAAAAGTCATTTCATTACTCAGCTATGAAACTTCTGCAAACAAACAATCAAGATCAGATAGCACCAAGGACTCCACTGTTCAACTCTGAGCTACTTATATTCTCTTCTATATCAAGAAATGGGCTTTCCAACTCTTACCATTGATCCTATAAAATGATTCTTTTTTAAAGTAGAATCACCATAGTAGAATCAGAAAAATCAGCTGCTATTACTTATCCCACTCCATTACAAGCTTACAATTTAAAATAAAAAATAAAATAAAACAAATAAGAATAAGAATATAAAAGAAAACTGAGATTTAGTTTCCAAGATTTTCAATATTTCCTATAAAGAAACCATATGTACAAGATAATTATAAATAAAAGCTTAATACCTATAGGGCAAGAGCTGGCAGAGCAAGGGGGCGGAGCAAAATGAATCATTAGTTTAGAGTCCTTGTGCTGCCACAATAGATCCAAGTCCAGCCCTCTCTTGAATTCCATTGCCCCTTTCCTAGAGCCAATTTAATGTTCTTACCTGACCAGATTCTTGTGCATAGACTTCAATAAATCATTTATGTTACAACCTACATGAATAGTCATGATTCTTTGCACCTCACAAAGACCACCCAAACAATTAACCTTTGATTTATAAATACTCATATATATACATAAAAATAGAACTTTTAGGAGGAAGAGTATATTATAAAGGAATAAAAAATCAATTATTTCAAGGACATTTATGAAAAATTGTTCTCTGAATTCCTTATACATTTCTTTTAGCACCTTAAAGGAAACAAATGTGAACATGTTATGCACCTATAAAATATCTGCAACACCTTAATGGTAGTATTTGCCTTACATTATTAATTTGATATTTTTATATCTCTTTAAATAGATGGTTACAATTCATATTAAATTATGTACAATCATGACAATCAGAGTGGAATTTTGTCTTATCTAAAAGTATTCAATTTATCTAGTTATCAGTTTCAGTATGAGCCTGTATGTCCAATACTTTTTCTATTGCTGATAAAAAAAATTCAGAGGGGGAAAATAGATTAATGGAAGAGTAAGTGATTTTCATATAGAACCGATTTTGAGCACTGGCATCTTCATTTTAAAGTAAAAACCACATTTCCATATTTTATCAAATTGATTAGGAAGAAAGAAATTCTACTCTTTCAAATGTTACTAAATGGCAACTCCCAACATCCCAGCCAGCCTGGGCAATTGTAAAATATACCAAGAAGGATATAGGTTAACCATATTTCGTCTAGAATATTTACTTTCAGGTTAGATCAAATGAGTCTCATTTTCAAAACTCTGGAATACTGTGGTCAGTCAGTACAGACAACCGTGAACCAGATAGACTAATGGCTTGTTTTGATTTAAGGTGATTTTTTTTTACTTGTATGGGGAAATATATTTGTTATATTCAAGACCTTTGTGGATGACTTCTTAATTATTATTTTAAGACAATTGTCCTGCTGCAATAAATAGTAGAGGAAATTGATCCTTAGGCTCTTTGTTGTGATATAACAAAGTTATTATTGGATTGCATATTTTGAGGTCCCTTACTGAATGTTCCTGACTATCTCCATGTTTTTGGACATTGCAGAGAAACACCTACTGATATGTGTATATCAGTCAACATCTTCATAACTATCATGAAATGGAGGGTGTATTGTGATTAAGGTGCGAAATTAAAATTGTGCATGTTGCTTTCTGCAGGCCAAAGTGTTTCCACATGCTTTAGCTTCTGTATACTGGCAATTAAAGTGACCCCTGCAATTTGCAGCTTCTTTGTGTGAATCAAACCTCTGTCTCATACTTGTGAAGCATAAAGCCTCAGGGTGGCATAACTATATATTCTGCATGTCTTTCCTCTGATGCCCACCAGGCCACCTATGAAAATAAAATGCATTTCCATGGGTTTGCCTTACAAAACATTTACATGAAATATTGCTCATTTACAAGCTTGTATGATCATTCTTGTTCATCATGCAATAAAATATTCATAAAATGCAAAAGCATAGCAGATATTATAGCATCTTAATTTTAAAAGAGAAACAATGCATTGTGTCTTCCAGAGGCCATAAATTCAGTGGGTGGGTGGAAATGAATGCTAGCAGAAGTAAAATTATATGTGCAATCTGCTTCAAGAATTACGTCATATTTTTTAACATTCTAGCCACTTGTTTGTTTTCTAAAATGAAAATGATATTTATGAAGGAAAACAGAAATTACTCCGGAAAAGTAGTAAACACACAAAAGGCCCACAAATTCTTCTGAGACAGCCTATACTTGAACTCTCACATTCATTGTAAAAAAAGCAACAGAATTAACATGTTATTATATAAACATCATATTTGAATGATTAAAATAGCCAAGCTGGATGGCAAGTGAAGGTCAGTTTGTTTCACTATGAAGCTAAAAGCTCTCTATCTAAACATTCCAGGTTCATCCAGGCTGGAGTCATGCATTTATTATAAATGCAAAGGTTTGGGCCTTATTCTTGATGGGGAAGAGGGGCAAAGCAGAGAACAGGGCTATCCAAAACAATGTATTGTGTATGAAATTAAAAGTGGCTCCTCTTCAAGCTCACAATTTATTTGAGTTAGCAAATGGATTCAGTATTAGCAGTAAAAGGATCCTCTATCTCCACTGTACCTGAGATCTCAAACAGAGATTGTGAGTGCTAGAATATACAACACTCTCCTACAGCAGAGCGATAAGCTTCAGAAAGAACAGCTCGGAAGCTATCATAGCTTCACCACAGCATCTGGGCTCTATTTGAGTTACTTACAAAATGAAATGGAAAAAAAATCTTTTAAATGATCTACTCATGTTCTATGCATTTTTATCACTTATTGTATGTAAATAATACAGGATTGTTGATCTGATTTCCTAGTGGTTCGAACATCGTGGATTTTTTTGTCAAAAATAATTCCTTTTAATTAACAAATACTTACAGCTGAGACTCCAAATCTATTTGCAATCCTTATGCAATATATGTAGTCTTGAGCAGAATATTAAGTAGAGGAGAAAGTATGTATGGGATGTGGAGGTACTATGTGGTGTGTCTTTCCCTGCAGTCAATGGGAACAAACTAAAAGAAGCTTGGAATTTGCTGGTGTTCTGACTATATCCACATCTTTTCTAGCCCCACTCACTTATGAGAGATTGGCCCCAATGTGTTCCACTGTAAACCGTAAAATATACTGTTTTTATTATATAAATCAGCAACATACATAATGGATTAAAATTAAGGAATCATTGGGTAAATTAATATTCAAAATTTAATAAGCTTTGATGGATTAGATAGTTGAATTTTATTTATTGGTGTTTGAATGAATGATATATCTTGAAATTGGAATAGGAGACAGATTTATTTTTCAGATTTCAATCCATAATTTTGCATAAATTTTAGCATTTTTCTGAACCACACAATATTTAGACTTAACATGTAAAGTTCAAATCCTTGTTTAAAAAAATAACAACGACATCTATTGTAACACAATACTAAGGTCTATGGTAAAGAGGTTCTGCCAAGAATATATCAGTTTTTACTGATTAATTTAGTTCTGTTTCCTTCAACCTTCTATTTGGCTACTTTACCCTCAGCACATCTGACATAATGGATTAAAACAAGAGGGGGAGCTCTCACTGCATCAGCAAAGATGGACAGGAGGGGGAGGGGTGGATTAAAAGGCTTTTCTTGTGCTTTAAACATCAATAAATCATGGTTTCCTTCAGACAAGTCCAAAACCTTTCCTTTGACTCTTGCTTAGCATCAATACGATGGTGTAATCCGATTTAGATTCAAGATGCTGGCATATTATAATTACAATATGTGACACATTAGATATGCCTCCATAATGAAGAATTTGGTTTTACCAAAAATGTCTGCACCTTGCTGGAGAGCACGATATGGCCTAGGATTATGTATTTATATTGTATTTCATGCAGGTTTTTTCATGCAATATACTATCCTATAGAAATAGATAGATGAGATAGATAGATAGATAGATAGATAGATAGATAGATAGATAGATAGATAGATAGATAGATAGATAGATAGATAGATAGATAGATAGATAGATAGATAGATATTCCCTAATACTTTAGTATAGTACTAGAGATATTGCATTAGAGAATATCTATCTATCTATCTATCTATCTATCTATCTATCTATCTATCTATCTATCTATCTCACATTTTATAGTCATATACATCATCATACATATATAACATACAAACAAAGCAGCTTATCCAACTAATAAACAAAATTAATTTTATGTTGTCTAGCTGATTCTATGATTCAAAAAAGCAAAATTGCATTTGATTATTATTCTATTCTATTCTATCCTATTCTTTTCTAACCTATCCTAATAAGGATCAGGAAATTCATTAGACTGAGTCTGCTAGACCAGGAAACCCATACACCTAGTCTTATGGGTCATCTCATGTCACTAACTTTAAGGCACTAACATTAATGCTATGGTATATATCTTATGCCTAAATTTAACAACCCCAAATATATTGTCTCATTTGTAAATAGAAGTCAGTTCCATTTGCTCAGATATTTTACTGTATTATATTTCCCTTTTTACACTTAAGCACTGTCTGGGTATTCTGTCCCTTTATCTTTTTAAAATTTCACTAGATGGCATCCAATTAGAAAGGTGAGATTCATTTTCATCTTTAAGTGAGCAGTGGAACATATTTTCTATCTGTGCTCAAAACAGCTTCAATAAAAAGATCAGATAGTAGGTGATGGGAATATTTTCCACCTGAGATCTGAAGAGTTATTGCCTTCTGTTAAATAAATAGATAGATAGATAGATAGATAGATAGATAGATAGATAGATAGATAGATAGATAGATAGATAGATAGATAGATAGATAGATATAAACCATCCATCCATCCATCCTAGATTAGATAGGCTTAAACTCTATTTGCCTGGAATGAAAACTAGGTTTTTCTTCAAGTAATTTACCTCTAAAATGGAATGCTTGTCATGGGGTCACTAAGAATCAGTAATGAAATAAGTAAGACTTTTTTCTGTCTAATTTTTTTGGGTTGAAGAGCAGAATAATGGCCATCTTAAATAAAATGCCACCCTCCTTTCAAGAAATATACTTTTATAATCCAAAATAAGGCAAAGGCACACACATTGACCTATCTACTTCTGTTATGGGTGCATTCTCATTAGGTACTAAAATGAAACAAAAAATGTTCAACATAATATTTATATGACTTGAGATTTTTTCACATTTTTTTATCAAGCTATTTTATTCCATGGCCATTTTTACATTTTTAAATGTATGTGTTAGTTTTTTCTTTACATGGGAATTGAAAAACAATGTCAATGAGGTCATAAAGTAGAGTGCAAATTTAATAAATGAAATTAAATGCATTTTGCACATTCTTATTCAATGTTCTACAATACTGCACAGCTCCAGCCTTGTACTTCTTCAAACTTCGATAACTTGTTTAGCAGGCCCTGGGTCAAGGTCACTTGCTTGTTTTGTTATGATTCTCTTCTGTATTTTTTCTCTCCCCAATATTAGTGCTTGGTAATTTTGTTATATTATATTATTGTTTTTCTAAATTATACATTTCATTAATTACCTTTAATTAATTAGTTAATTAATATCATGTCAGGATAGCTCATCTAGTTTCATTAAGTGCATATATCTTCCTATTGTGCTTTCTTTGTACAGTTATATGAAGAAGGCATAGGAATATATCAGATTTGTACCAGTGGTGCAACACATTTCACAGAGCTGAGTTAATTTATATTTAAATACTCTTATAGATGTAAAACATTGAGAACCAATGCGGTATAGTTGTTAAAGGCACCAACTGAAGAAGAAGAGGCTGAGCTTAGATGTCAAAAGAAGACTCAGGCTAGAATTGTTACATGTCCACAAATGCTCCAAGTTCCCCTCCCCCCCCCTTGGATTCCATTGACGTATCTAGCACCAATTTAGTGCTGACAA
The DNA here is from genome assembly GCF_964194415.1 of Vipera berus. Taxonomy (NCBI): domain Eukaryota; kingdom Metazoa; phylum Chordata; class Lepidosauria; order Squamata; family Viperidae; genus Vipera; species Vipera berus. Next base: position 28,683,819 of record NC_138207.1, on the reverse strand, counting down.
TTAGTTAGATTCTTATGTGTAGGTCTGAGCAAAAAATCTTCTTAACTGAAACTTAAAGTATATGGCCCTGATTCTTTGTGCCTGACATCAGGCTAGAAACTAGGAGACTCTGAATTATAGTCCTGCCTTGGGCATGAAACCAGCTAGATGACTTTGGGATAGTCACTCTTTCTCAGCTAAGAAAGGAAGTACTGGCAAAGCACTTCTGAAAATGTTGCCAGGAACACTGCATGGATTTGTCCAAGCTGCCCACAGGAGCTTTGCCCACTGCAAACATTTTTTAAAAAGGAAAAAAAATTAGGAACAAAGTATTAAATTGAGAGGGTACAATTTTGCAATGAAATAGTTTCCTTGTCTTTCCGCATAGAAATTGCTTCTATGGTTGTCCCTTTCTTTCCCATCTGTCCTATATAGATCTTTCTACACCTTGTTGAAGAAATAGTGCCTAAGTGGAATGCTATTATGATCAGGTCTCTTCTGCCGTTAAAATGAATGTTGATTCATTCTTCACCATTTTTCTGTGTCCCAATATAATTTATAATTCATATATTAAGCAATATATCTGCTTGTGTACTATAATTCAAGATCCATAGTCATTCAGAGCTTAAACAAAGAGTAAAGTAAAGTAAAGCTCACATCTTCTATGGTTCACAGAAGTAGCTCACTATCAGTTTAGGCAAATTTACCATAGACAGAACAGTGTGTGCATTTGTATGTGCATGTTCACATGTTGTGAAAATAAGCTACTAAAATCAGGGGTTTCTTTATGTGTTGAATATGAATAACATTACTTAATGTGTTCAGAATAAAGGGAGATAATCTCATTCCCTGACCACAGAAAGTCTAGTCAGAATGACATAGTCTTATTTTAAAAGTGTAGACAATGAAATATGCTTATTTGATAATAAAAAGTACAATTGTGTATTTTTTCACATCAATTAAAAAGTGCAGGTTAAGCACCAAAGGCAACCTCTTACTAATTCTGCCAATCATGCAAATGCATAAACAAATGTGAATCCTTCAGTTTAGTTGTGTTTCTTTTTAAATAGCCTCTTTAGCAACCTAAAAGTTGTTACATCAATAGCATCTTTTATGGACTGTTGAGTCTCAGCTTGAACACTCTAAAGTTTTGGGCCTTTCAAAATGTTTAAAGCCAATCATACATTTTTTTAAAAAAGCTGCATTTCATGGCAGGCTAGATCTACTTCATCTCCAAACAATGTTTCAAGCATTCTGATATACATGTGTCACCTCTCAATGACAAATAGCTTGTATTAATTAGGCCCTAGACTTGGTAAGATTGCTGTTATTAACTGAGAGAAGATGGCTTGAATTTAATTGTGTGTGACATCAAAGTCAAGTGACTGATATTTCAAGCATCATTTAAAATGTTTGATATTGAAGTCATTGTTTTCACATAAAGACTGTCTAAAAATATAAATGAGATGGGTGAAAAAGAGATTGGAAGCCATTCATACAATCTGTCTTTTGAAGTAAATTTGATGGAATTTCACAGATATTGTTGACCCAGCATCAGAAATATTTATCTAATTACCTGCCCTTTTAGAAAGTACAACTTTATTGATTGTGTGTGTGTGTGTGTATGCATAGCTAATGAAAACCCATATCATTGTAATACAGTGCCTTCAAAATCAATTTTTGAATAAAAAAGCTATATGTAGATAAGAAAAGAAGTTAAATTCCACTGTTGCTCTTCATATAAATTAACAGAAAAAAGTAAGAAATTATGTCCAGAAGAAACAATGTAAGTACAAAGAGAGAAAGAGCAGAAGAATATAGCTAGAATTTATCGTCCAAAAATTAATATTTGAAATTCAGTTTATATTTGAATTATAATAAATAAAAAATAAGTTTTAAAAGCATATCTTTCAGACTAATATTTAACTTATCATACTATTAGGTTCTGGCATGTTACTGTGCAGGCAAGTAGAATCAGAAAGAAAACCTTTTTGTCCTAACACATAGCTTGCAATGGTGATTTCGGCCTATAGTCTTTTAATTTTAAAATGTCCCCTTTGGTGATGAATTTATTTAAAAGTAATCAATTACTTGATGTCATCAAGTGTTTTACATCTTGCTAGGTGACTGGAAAAGCCCTGAGTTACTCAGATTGCAGCTGCTTTCTTGCAGGTATGTGGAAGGGCATGAGACCCACAGGTTTTGCAAAGTTAAGTGAGGAACTTGGTTACAACTTATTAGGAAAGATAAAATAGACAACCAAGAATGCTTTATTGACCATTCTTTGTCCAGATTTTATATCAGTTGCATCTGCTACTACAGGTATTCTGCTGCAGATTTCTGTTATTTTCAGCATCTGGCAAAAAGGAATGAGTACTTTTCCAACAACCTGTAAAATCCAAGACACTGTGCTTTCATTGTTTAATTCCCCCCTCATACAGTAGTGGCCAAAATTGTGGAAACCTTTTGGGAAAAGTGTACAGTAGAAATGCCACCTTTGGTTAAGTTTCCACCAATTTTTCCTCTAATTTCTTTATAACTGTAGCCTTGTTCACTTAATAATACTATTTTATATCGCTTTCTGGGCAACCAGTCAACTCTTTGCACCATTACTTTAATTTTATTACATTTTACAAACTCAATGAAAGAACACAAAAAAACACAACCAACTTGATAGTGATCACATAACACACTGACAAATGTCCTCCTCTCAGCTTCCATACATGACAACAATAATTGAATCCTACTGTGATCTGATTGGCTTATTGCCAAAACAAGATGAGGAGCCTCCTGCCCACTGTCCCACCCGCCAGAGACCCCCTGGATCTCCCCCAACCCTACCCAGCCCTCACAGGCATCCCTCCTCAGGAGCAACATCAAGGTGGCCACGCCCACCCATGCTGCCATGACTACCATAGCCACACCCACTCAGTGGTCCATGCCCACTTGGCACCCGGCAATCCATAAGTGGGTTTTGGGTTGCAGTTTGGGCACTCGGTCTCTGAAAGGTTCACCACCACTGGCCTAGGACAACAACAACAAACCCTGAATTGCCTTTTTCTTTGTCTAGTGACAGATAAAAGGACAAAGATCTCTTATTCTCTGCCAGATTAGAATATTTTTCCCTGCTGAATTGTGGAGAAATGATGGTTATCTTTGGTGACCAGTTGAAGATACATTTACAAAGAGAGAGAATTTTTCACTTGCAACTCTTGTTTGGCATGCTAATAAACTAAACTATTCTAAATGTAAGGTGAAATTTGCTTGCAATCCCAGATTTTTAGCAATTTCACAAAATTCTGTTTTCAAATCATGATGCTATGAACAGGAAAATGCACAAAGACTGATTAACACTCAGGAGTTATTTCAGAAAGGATATAAAGTCCACCCAATGGCTGTTTAACATAATCAGAAGGGAAAGAATTAGATCCAATGATCCTCCATTTCAAAATAAGTGGAATATAAACTACTATGACAGAAAACAACACAGAAGAAACAAAGCACATATGGAATATCTGTTTCACCAAGAAAATGTCCCTGTAAGATGTAGTGGACTTTTTCCCCCCTCCAAATTATTTAAACCCACATATCAGAAATATAGTAAAATCTTTGAATAGTCACCATACTGTTTCTCTGTTGATAAACTATATGTGGCTGTGAATATGCACAAAAGCACACATACACTGTTATCAGGATACCTCTTCATCTATTTAATGAAATGGAGTGCAATCCAGAAGGCTTTTAACCTTTACACTTTGTTGTCTTTACTGCCTTTGAAAGGCTGCTGATAAGTATTTGCTAAAATGGGATTACTTAACTATACTCCCATATTACACCCCTCCTACGTGAGCTGCATTGGCTACCGGTTGCCCTCCGGGTGAGATTTAAGGTGCTGGTACTTACCTTTAAAGCCCTACATGGCTTGGGCCCGGGATACTTGCAGGACCATCTGCTGCCGGGAACGAATTCCCATCGCCCAGTACGCTCACACAGAGAAGGCCTCCTCAGAGTACCGTCAGCTAGGCAATGTCGGCTGGCGACCCCCAGGGGGAGGGCCTTCTCTGTGGGAGCGCCAGTCCTATGGAATCAGCTCCCCCCTGAGCTTCGGATGGCCCAAAATCTCCAATCCTTTCGCCACGGCCTCAAAACACTCCTATTCCACCAGGCTGACCTGCACTGACAGGCATTTTAATTAATTATATTTACAATTTTAAATTTATTTTTAGTTTTTAATTTTAATTTATTGCACAGATGATTTTAATTTTATTTTTATCTTAATTTCTGTACTTATTATATGTTCTGTTGTTAGCCGCCCTGAGTCCTTCGGGAGATAGGGCGGGATATAAATCCCATTAATAAAATAAATAAATAATAATATTACATTCATTGCAGTGGATGCTTTGAAATGCATTTTTAACCAGTTGAATCCATATTCCATACATTATTAAATAGACCATGTGACTAAACTAAACTAAAAAAAAAACCAAATACCAACGAAGTGTATTTTATTATTTGTTCTCATATACTACTAATATAGAATAAAAAAAAAAAAAGATTTTTTAAAAGCACTGGATTAACATTGACATTCCTATGTTCATTGGAAGTTGTTGAAAGAGGAATTTCTGCTATAGCTCCATTCTAGCCCAAAATGTCATCCACATTATTTATTTATTTGTATCCTACTTTTATTATTTTTACAAATAATTCAAGGTGGCAAACATATCTGACCCACTTTCCTCTTCCTATTTTTCCCAAAACAACAACCCTGTGAGGTGACTGGCCCAATGTCTCCCAGCTGGCTTTCAGAGCTAAGGGAGGGGTAGAACTTACGGTCTCTGGTTTTCTAGCCTGGTGCGTTAACCACTCGAACAAAGTGGCTCCCTAAGTCTAACACAAGATGCATCCACATTACTTTAGAATTGAACTTGCCATCACCAATTGGATCAAAACATTCATTAAAGTCACTAAAGGTAAAGGTAAAGGTTCCCCCGCACATGTGTGCTAGTCGTTTCCGACTCTAGCGGCCAGTGCTCATCTCCGTTTCAAAGCCGAAGAGCCAGAGCTTGTCCGAGGACATCTCCGTGGTCATGTGGCCGGCATGACTAGATTTCAAAGGCACACGGAACGCTGTTACCTTCCCACCGTAGTGGTCCCTATTTTTCTACTTGCATTTTTATGTGCTTTCGAACTGCTAGGTTGGCAGAAGCTGGGACGAGTAACAGGTGCTCACTCTGTTACACGGCACTCGGGTTTCGACCCGCCAAACTGCTGACCTTCTGATCTACAAGCTAAAGATAAGAGTGAGGAAGGATTTGCATTGTCAGTGTCAAGGACATGCCTGAATGCCACTTATAGAAATGAAGGATAAAGTCATGGCAAAGCAGAAAATTGCCTTATTTTTTTAATTCTCAGACTATGATACTAAGATGTTTTAATGAAACCGAAAGTAGTTTCTGTCTTCACATTCACTGTCCTTATACAAGCCCCGATGCATAAAATAATGGTATGACTTTTGAACCAGTAGCAACAATGAGTTGTAGTTGTCTGCAAACTAAGATTGCACACCAAATGAAACTTTAATTCAGATAATGGCTGCAAATAATGGCTTCTTGCAAGCTAGGAAACAACTCGAAGCATTGCAAAGAAGCAGATTTGTGATATGGAAAGTACAGCATATCAGGTTCATCAGTCCGAAGATCTGAAGATTCAGTTTAACATTATGTCAATGTGAATTCCATCAGCTCCATGTGATAATTATAAATGGGTTACTATTATTAAATAAAATCAGGATTAACACAGATATTAAGAGTGATGGTGGGAGTAGTAGTACCTCCTGAATACAATTTATTGTAATGGTATAGCTCACAGTTTATTAGCTAGCCTTGTGAAAATAGCTAATAACCATCTTTTGTTTTCTTAGGTCAAATGTTTTAGCATATTTCTGGACCTTCTAATGAAGAATTTAAAATCCTGACATTGTTGCATTATACTTTATCTATAGGAATATTATAGATCTTTCTACTGTGGAATATTCTGTGGAGTTTTAAGGAAGACACAAAGACTATCCCATGCCTTAATAATTTAATTGTTTAAAAATATGATTTGAAACGAAGATGACTCTTGGGTCATGGAAGCTGTATCCTTCAGGGTGGGCTTTGCCAAACGGAACTCTATGCATTAGTTGCATTGATCTAAGCCAGCTTTTGCACATCAGAAAGAACTTCACAGGACTTGACTAAAAGGTTAAATGGGAAGGGTATCCTCTTCCCAGCAGTGACAACTGAATTTTGCATAGCAAGGAACTCACATATGGGAACAATATGACAACTAGGCTCTTAAATGTATACTTTTGCTTTACAGGGCAATTGATATGTTGTGTAAGAAACATTACAGGGCAGGTGGCTGCTGTGAAATGACCTCATGGCTGAAGGTAAGTAGTGAGGCAGGAGGCCAAAGTTCAAGGGTGACTTTGTTAGTACCAAAGAAATACAGTTATTTTACAATAGCAATGCACCCTGGAGTGTCTTACTTCCTCTATGAGCCTGAAAGGATTTTATTGTTAGGAAGGTAGCTATATCATTTAAAAGAAAACAAGCAGATGAAGAAGCCATGTGAAATACAAATAAGAGATTAAAAGAAAGCAGCACATATATTATGGTAATGTTATCTTCATCTATTTAATATGTTGAAAAGTATTTATGGAATCTATGCAACTGAGCACTGGGTCTGGACTCATAAGTAACTGGCAACTGTTACACAGCTATGGCCCTTTTTTGCCTAATGCATAACAAAACAATAATTGCATTAAAGTTACTTCTCATAAAACATTAGCATGCTCTTGAATGAGGCCAACATATTGGTTCATTTGGAAGGTCACAGACATAGTCAAAAAGACAATAGACCTCTTTATGGGGGAGTTGCTTTTGTCACCAGTTCTACCATATACTTTTTGAGGTGTGCCAATTAGAATAGCCTTTAGTGTTTCTGCCATGGATTTATCTAAGAGCATTATTGTCTTGGCAATTTTATTTTCACTTCTCTTCCTAATTATTCCAAACCTAGCATTTGCCTTTTCTTTACAGCAAATTGTCATTTTCATTCAGCTACCCACCAAAATCCATTCCTTCTTGCTTTCCTCAGTGGCGGCATTTAGCCACTTCAGACCAATTAGTTGGTCTGCATTGATCAGACATTGTATTTTCAAGTAGCACAAAGTCAAACCAATTCAGAGTCTTATTTAGCAAGGTGCTAATTTCAGCCATTATAATGTGCCAAAAGCATCTTAGCAAATTCCTGATTTGACATTGTGTGTAAAAATACATGTAATTTGGAATTGGTTGAATAATGGAGAACTATCAGTGCTCCAAAAACCTAGGCAAAGTGTCCATAGTACAGATTTATTTGAGATGTGATTTTACAGAGAGTTTTATTTTTTAAGTACATTACTATTTTCTCATACATTTAAGATCATTTAGTCTGTGTTGGGGAGAGCCTGTGGCTAATTTTAAACATTTATACAACTAACTGGCCCCATAAGGAAAGTCAGCATACTTAGAAAAATATTTTCTCTTCTAAAAGTTATCTACGATAGCCATTCTTAGGGCTTCCTAGGCAGTAAGGGAAATCTAATCACTGCACTATCATCTAGTTAGATCCATGAAGCACAATATGCTAAAATTATGCTCCGCTCATTGTAACTATTACTTATATAATTTGCATGTGAGTCATTGACAAGTGCATAAATATAATCAAAACTTAGTAGTCTCATTGAATAAACTCAAACATTGGGTTTGATGTAACAGAATTTATTAAATAAGTCACATAAAACAAGGTTTACAAATACTGGCTGGACTAATGTAAGACAGTAAGCTAATGTGAAAGAAAGCACATAAGGGCAATGTTTGAACCCAGTCCAAGTTAGCAGTTTTAAAAAATATGGTGATCATAGTATTCATCAGATATTTTCAGATTTCTCTGCTGCTCCTTCATTCATTCACACATTCATATTTTTTCCTTAGTGGTTTTTCTAATTTCTAACATAATTTATTTATTGGTCGGACAGTACTCCATTTTGTCAGGACCAAAAATAGATCAGATTTTTAGCTACAAAAGTAGCTAAAAATTCTGAGTAACTGGTACAAGCCATGATGTTAAATGTCAAATAGTTTTCAAAAGTCTAGATTTTTGATAAACCTGTACCTTGTTATTTATTCAGAAGTATTTACAGATGTATGTATAAAATTTTATTACTTTCTGTCCTTCAGAAATATTCTAAAGTAGGTACAACAACATTACAGTAACTAATAATATATTCTAAATCATTGCTATGAACAGTTATCAGCAAAAATAGATCACTAGCAATAGACTGAAGATTCATAATGCTCTAAATATTCAAAAATACCAACGTAAACAAATATTAGCTGGGCACCAAACGTGCATAAATATAACAGCTGCTAGATATCTAAAGGGAGCTTTTCCAAAAACTGGAATCCTCAGAAGAGGGCATCCTTGGAAAGCTGACAGCCTAGGTTCAAGACCTGAGACCTGCATGACAGGGTGAGCTGCCATTACCTGCCCCAGCTACTGCCTCCCTCAGCTAAGAAACAGAGATGAGCACCGCCCCCTAGAATCGGGCACGAGCAGATAGGGGAAACCTTTACCTTTATACATAAGTGAAGGACTACATTCTACATTCCAATTTGTGTTTTTTTTTAAAAAAAATACTTAGAATATATGAGGATACAACCATATCTTTTGTCTAAAACACAGCTGCTTCCAGAGGTGTTTGAAAGCATCACAATTGCTGTTGTGATGAAAGCTCTGTCCCTTTTGTGCATTTGTCACAATATCATTCACACATATAAAAGGGGTGGAGATTCATCCTGAAAATGCCACATTGTTTTCATCTTTTTTCCCCTAGCCATAGCCTCTGGCTGCTGCATAATACCAAGAGATTGTTTTGAGAAGTTGCAGGGAGAGTTATGCTTGTGCTCATAAGAGCTCCAATGCAACTTTTGGCTTGAATTTGAAGAAATGCACAGCATTAAATGAAATTATTTTATTTTATTAATAAATTAAATTATTACTTACATAATTAATCATAGTATATGAGTAGTAATGTACACTGAGGGCTTCTGTACTGGAGACAAATTCCTTGTGTGTCTAATCACACTTGGCCAAATAAAGTATTCAATTCAATTCAATAAACATAGTCTAAATGACTTTCCTTGGACAGAAAATGTTTAAGCTCACAAAGAAAATTCAACTGATTACTTCACTTGAGGTTTACTACAGAATTGAATCCTTAAGAAATCAGTATCAGGCTACAGCCAATGGACTATTTTGCAATGCATGTTTTTTCACTGCTGCAGAAAAGCAGACCTCATTGAATCAGAATCACAATGCAACTTTCTCCAATTTCTCATGAGTTAATTGGTTTCTCCACTTTCTGAATACCCACTTTGTATGCTAATTTTATCAGCATGTTACATTAAACTAATGAATCTTGGATAATTGTAAGATCTTCAGATTAAATCTACTCTGCTGTAGAATGCAACTCCATCTATCACAGCAATGAATCACAGACAAGGAAAGTCCCAACCACCTAAATTGAATCTTACCCATGTGTAATCTCTGTTGCTGCAAATACACATGCTAAATTAGAACACGTTGAAGTGCGAGCAAATTCCTGTACTACAATCCAGTTGGTCCTATGCGCATCATTACTGCAATTTGTATGACCCGAAGCTTTCCCAGATGTATAGTTCCCTTGTGCATGAAATGCACAGTCATTATTGACTCGATGCTCCAGGAGTTGAGATTTAAACACCTATCCTAGTTAGGACTTAAACTGAAAAAAAGGATCTACATTACATTTGTTTGTTCCAGGTAGATAGGCATAATCTCTCTACTTATGTTAAATGAACTGAGTATCAGAAGCAGCTGTCAGTCATGATAAAACAGATTAAAAGAACTTCCTAATCATGTGCTCCCTTTTTTAAAAAAAAATCTCTCAGTACTTAGATCACTCCAGAAGTAACGTCTGGGCCATTAACCAGCAACTTTCTGTTTAACATCCTCTGTCTGTCCCTTCCACATCCATTTGAGGATGTAACTTCTCTCTCTTTAAAAGATATCTGATTGAAGAAGATTCATATATAACTGAGGGATGTGGTACCTGAGATTTTAGCAGGTAAAAAATTTGCAAGTAGTAAATTGGAATAAAACTAGCAATTGAAGAGTCCATAATGTTTACATGCTAACCAAATTTTAATATGGTACTTGATAATTGCCTGCAACTGTCATATTTGCACCGCTGATTTAAAAAAGCAGGATGTCAAAATAAGCTATTTTAAATATCTATATTTTTTAAAAGAAAGCTGTTAGTGTAAACTGGTCGTTTGTGACATGGTTGCTCCAAAAAGAACAATGTACACAATTATGATAGGTAATAAATTCAGGACTGTTTTATTTAACTTAAAAAATGGTATGAATAAAAATCTAAATTCATAAAGTGTTGATTTGGGATGTCAAAGTAATAAGCTTCAGAGGGCATCGTCTACATTTTACATAAAGGACCCAAAGCTTCTTATCTACAATTTCAAAGTCTGAAATAGACTTAATGTGTTTTGTTTGTCTGTGTGTGTGTGTGTGTGTGTGTGTGTGTGTGTGTGTGTGTGTGTGTGTGTAAATAACCTATATTGTCACAAAATTTTATTTATGCTTACACACAAAAAAACTTTTCTGTCCTATCATCCAATAATGTAATTGCAGTAGTAGGAGCATCAGGTGGTAAGTAAGTAACTCAGTTAAACTTTAATAAAGCTATGTGACACTACATAAAATTGCTTCAGTCAACTGATATGACCCATAAAGTCACCTCCTAAACAATTTCTTTTAGACTAAAATTTAAACTAAAATTCTGCATAAACATTTCTGTCTTGATAACATATGAAGGTATCCAGATGTCATGGGCATTAAGAGATTATGTGCATTATAATGAGTTCTATCCTGTGACTCCGGATGAAGTGGACAAGATCATGGGGAAACTAAGTGCCGCCACATGTTTGTTGGACCCGTGTCCCTCCTGGCTAGTCTATGCATCTCGGGAGGTTACACGAGGCTGGCTCCTAGCAGTTATCAATGCCTCACTGAGTGAAGGGTACTTCCCTGCCGCCTTGAAAGAGGCGGTGGTAAGGCCCCTCCTTAAGAAACCGGCATTGGATCCAGCTATTTTAAACAACTTCCGTCCTGTCTCCAACCTTCGCTTTCTTGCGAAGGTCGTTGAGAGCGTGGTGGCACGACAGCTCCCTTTGAACCTGGAGGAAGCTGAATATCTGGATCCGTACCAATCGGGTTTCAGACCCGGGTATAGCACGGAGATGGCATTGGTCGCACTGGTGAATTATCTCTGGCGGGCCCGAGATAGGGGTTATTCCTCTGTCCTGGTCCTATTAGATCTCTCAGCGGCTTTTGATACCATCGACCACGGTATCTTACTGCGTCGTCTTGAGGGGTTGGGAGTGGGAGGCACCGTTCTGCGGTGGTTTTCCTCCTACCTCTCAGACCGTTCGCAGACGGTGTTAGCAGGGGGCAGAGGTCAAGCCCTAGGCCCCTTAGTTGTGGAGTGCCTCAGGGATCGGTGCTCTCGCCCCTCCTGTTCAACATCTATATGAAGCCGCTGGGAGAGATCATCCGTGGCTTCGGGGTGAAATATCATCAATATGCTGATGATACCCAGCTATTCATCTCCACCCCGAACCAACCCAGTGATGCCCTCGATGTGATGTCCCGTTGCCTGGAAGCGGTACAGATTTGGATGGGAAAAAACAGGCTTCGACTCAACCCAGCCAAGACTGAGTGGCTCTACATACCGTCATCTCGTTTAGTCCAAGACGTTCCATCTTTGACTATAGGAGGAGAGATGTTACCTCCCATTGATAGAGCACACAATCTGGGCGTCCTCCTAGATTCACGACTCAGTTTTGAAGATCATATTGGAGTCGTGGCTAGGGGGGCATTTGCCCAGATTCGCCTAATATACCAATTGCGCCCCTTTCTGGACCGAGATGCCCTACGTACAGTCACCCACGCACTCATTACCTCCCGTATAGACTACTGTAATGCTCTCTACATGGGGCTGCCCTTGAAGACCACCCGGAGGCTTCAGCTGGTGCAGAGTGCAGCTGCACAGGTAGTGATGGGAGCACCCCAATACTCCCATATTACACCCCTCCTGCGTGAGCTGCATTGGCTACCGGTTGCCCTCCAGGTGAGATTTAAGGTGCTGGTACTCACCTTTAAAGCCCTACATGGCTTAGGCCCGGGATACTTGCAGGACCATCTGCTGCCGGAAATGAATTCCCATCGCCCAGTACGCTCACACAGAGAAGGCCTCCTCAGGGTACCGTCAGCTAGGCAATGTCAGCTGGTGACCCCCAGAGGGAGGGCCTTCTCTGTGGGAGCGCCAGTCCTATGGAATCAGCTCCCCCCTGAGCTTCGGATGGCCCAAAATCTCCAATCCTTTCGCCGCGGCCTCAAAACACTCCTATTCCACCAGGCTGACCTGCACTGACAGGCATTTTAATTAATTATATTTACAATTTTTAATTTATTTTTAGTTTTTAATTTTAATTTATTGCACAGATGATTTTAATTTTATTTTTATCTTAATTTCTGTACTTATTATATGTTTTGTTGTTAGCCGCCCTGAGTCCTTCGGGAGATAGGGCGGGATATAAATAAATAAATAAATAGTTATGGAATCTTACTGCTGAATATATAAAATTGTCTATGATGCTCATTTCTCCCACCCAAAGAGAGAAGTGTTGCACTTCAACAGAATTTTAATTTAGGACTTAAAAAGAATAAATTGGGAGATCTCACAATCTCTGCAAATTGTGGAGGGACTTTGTTGGTCAGTAGCTATCTGGCCCATCAATTTCTTTTGTAATGTTCTTCCTCTTCTTTAATGAATATCTAGTTTGCCACAAATCTTTATCAAAAGCCACTCATGAGTAGAGTGCAGGAAATGTCGAAAAGCTGGGAGTTCAGGGATTTCAACCAAACTTACACCTATAATGTAGCCTGGATGAGCATAAGGTTTTTGGATCCTAATTTTTTAATCACTTTGGGAAATTGCTTCTTACCTGCTTTTCAAATATTATTTATTTATTTATTTATTAATTTAATTTGTATACCGCCCTTCTCCCTAGGGACTCAGGGCGGTGAACAGGGCAATACATAAAAACTAGATACAAAAATTAAAATTATTAAAACATGATTAAACAATGCCCATAAATTAATACAATATTAGGAATGTTTGAACCATCAATTTTTAATAGCAATCCTTAGCAAAAGAAATTTTAAGTACAAGTTTAAGGACTTAATTTAATTAAAAAAAACCAGAAAAAGGATAATTAGAACTTTGATTTTGGAAAGTTACAAATGGACTCAAGAACCAAAGGGATCTGAGATAACATTCTGAAATTATAAGAATTCTTCCTGTGAAAAAATGCTGTTGCTTTAAATTCTTAGGAAAAAAAACAATGATAAGATGGGACTCTGAAGGTTGAATACTAGTGGAAATCAGCAGGAACAAAAGATTACAATTAAGCAGAACACTTAAATTTAACTTTCTAATACAGAATGGAGCAAAATACTTTGACATTGGATATATTGAATAATATTTTTGAGCAAAGGTCACAGGAGTTAATTTTCAAAATGTCTGTCCTTAGAGATAGGACTGTCTTTAAAAGATATTGTGAAATAGGAACAAGTTTTAATGCACAAAACTCAGAGTGATTGGAGTGGAGAGGACTGGAGCCTAAAACATACAAGGAACAGTTGCTGGAATTGGGTATGTCTACTTTAATGAAGAGAAGGACTAGGGGTGACATGATAGCAGTGTTCCAATATCCTAGGGGCTGCCACAAAGAAGAGGGAGTCAAGCTATTCTCCAAAGTGCCTGAAGGCAGGACAAGAAGCAACAAATAGAAGCTAATCAAGGAGAGAAGCAACCTAGAACTAAGGAGAAATTTCCTGACAGTTAGAAGAATTAACCATTGAAACAACCTGCCTCCAGAAGCGGTGAATGCTCCAACACTGGAAGTTTTTAAGAAGAGACAAATAACAAACCAAAAGAGGATTTCCGCTCTCTGTATTGTTCTCTCTGCTGGAGAAAATTATAGCATCATAAGAAACAGGCTTCCATAGCTTGTCAACATTTTCCCAGTGTTTATATCCCACCAATAGAATTTTTCCCCTCCAAATTTAGATTGGCAACATAATATATTTATTCAAAAAGTGAAACTTTTTTTAATCAGGTTTTTAAAGCCAAATTTAAACCTTTATATCCAGGTGGGATGGCTGAAAGGTGGTGTATAATGATTTGACATTGACAGTCAAATTTAACTGCATTTTGTAATGATGGAGATTGTTGTATGCTGCTGATCACAGTGGGATCATTCAGTGATGAAGGATAGAAGTTCAGAAATTGTACAAATACTTAAATAAAATACTGCACTGGAAAGATAATAGCTTTTATAATTTGCACTTTCACCAAGTAAGGCAATGAACATATTGAGTAAATCATTCTGTGCATGCCCAAAATAAGTTTCTTTCCTGCTGCTGAAAGGTCATGACTACTGGTCATATTTAAAATAACAACAAACAATAGCTACTACTGCAGAAAAATAATAATAAACAAATAAGTAAACTTGATCTTGTGTCCATTCCAAAATGTGCTTTGAATTGTTATTTAGATTTTCTAAATCGGTAGTTCTCATTTTGATGCCATGTTTTTCTTCCCCACTTTTTAATGGCATACAGATTAAGCAAATTTTAATTACTTGCAACAGAGAACAACAGAAGGAAAATAAGGAATCAACGATGGATTGACCTAATCCTCAGACGAGCTGGGCACCCGCAACTCCCACTGAATAACGAGTATTTGTGGGTACTCAGCACTTCTTAGAATCAGAAATATTAGCATTTCCTGGAGAAGAAGAAAGTGGAAAATCAAATTGAAGCAAATGTTGAATGTTTTACATAAAGGCTAACAATGCACAATTAAAATGAAGAATATCATTTATTATCACACCAGAATTTTTTATAGACCCTCCCTCCTGTAAGCCAGTGAATATTATGTTCATCTTCCCTTGGGACTCATTAGTGAAACACTTGTAAATGAAATGACTCACCCATTCCTCCACATATATAGGTCTGCTAAAACATGACAACAATATAGTATCACATAATCCACATATCTTTCTTATTATTATATGCAATGTTTCTGCATGTGTTGAGTAATCTCTAAATTGAGACATGGACTGAATAACCATGCACAAACATATATGCTGCTTGTTGTTTGTTAGGCATATGGTGCTAGCCTACAATGTTGGGTTGAAAATATATTAACCATAATGCTATGACTTTAAGAAGTTAATTGGCCAATGGGTGTGTAAGTGTTCTCATGGCCATAAGAGGAAGCTAGGAACGTAGCTTCTCTCTCTCTCTGAATTCACTGATCTCTACTATTACTGTTTTTGCTCTGCTGTTGGTTTACTACTGTTGTAAACCTGAACTGTGTATTGACCTCTGGACTGGTAAGAAGACTTTGTATTTTGGATTACTCCTTGGACTGTTGCTATTGTTTATGACTTGGACTGTTTATTTTTGACTGTGCATTTTTGTTTTTACACCACCTCAAAAGTAAACTACTTTTTGTTTTTATAACTCAGTGTATTCTTGTGTGACTTTTACTGCTCTCAGTGCCCTTTCTTGTCTGTGCAACTCTTTGGTAGCACAAGGAGACCTCTGCACAACAAATTCCTTAACATTGTTGTTAGCTGCAAAGTCGCGTCTGACCCATCGCGACCCCATGGACAATATTCCTCCAGGCCTTCCTGTCCTCTACCATCTTCTGGAGTTCATTTAGGCTCACACCTACTGCTTCAGTGACTCCATCCAGCCACTTCATTCTCTGTTGTCCCTTTCTTCTCTTGCCCTCAATCTTTCCCAGCAATAAGCTCTTCTCCAGTGAGTCCTTCCTTCTCATTAGGTGGCCAAAGTATTTGAGTTTCAACTTCAGGATCTGGCCTTCTAAAGAGCAGTCAGGGTTGATCTCCTCTAGGACTGACCGGATTGATCACCTTGCAGTCCAAGGGACTTGCAGCAGTCTTCTCCAGCACCATAGTTCAAAGGCCTCAATTCTTTGGTGCTCAGCCTTTGTTATGGTCCAACTTTCACAGCAAAACATTGCAGCTGGGAAGACCATGGCCTAGACCAGTGGTCGGCAACCTCGGCTCTTTTATGAGCTGGCTCAGGAATTCTGGGAGTTGAAGTCCACGAGTCATAAAAGAGCCGAGGTTGCCGACCCCTGGCCTAGACTATATGCACTTTTGTTGGCAGGGTGATGTCTCTGCTTTTTAGTATGCTGTATAGATTTGCCATGGCTTTCCTTCCCAGGAGCAAGCGTCTTTTAATTTCTTGGCTGCAGTCCCCACCTGCAGTGATCTTGGAGCCCAGGAAAATAAAATCTGTCACTACCTCCATTTCTTCCAATCTATTTGCCAGGAATTGAGAGGGCCAGATGCCATGATCTTGGTTTTCTTAATGTTAAGGTTCAACCCAACTTTTGCACTCTCCTTCTTCACCCACAACAAGATGCTCTTTAGTTCTATAAACTGATTAATGGTTAATTATTATTATAGAAGGATACGATGGCTCAGTGGATTAGGACGCTGAGCTTGTCGATCAGATGGTCAGCAGTTTGTCGGGTCGAATCCCGAGTGCTGTGTAACAGAGTGAGCGCCTGTTACTCGCCCCAGCTTCTGCCAACCTAGCAGTTCAAAAGCATGTAAAAAAATGCAAGTAGAAAAATAGGGACCACTACGGTGGGAAGGTAACAGCATTCCGTGCGCCTTTGGTGTCTAGTCATGCCGGCCACATGACCACGGATACGTCCTGGGACAAGCGCTGGCTCTTCAGCTTTGAAACAGAGATGAGCACCGGCCCCTAGAGTTGGAAATGACTAGCACGCATGTGCGGGGGATACTTTACCTTTACCTATTATTATAGGTCAGATAACTGCTTCTTCAGCATCCCATCAATTGATGATTTTATGCTAATGTATAAAAAAATATAAGACATTATAATAAATTCATAAGAGTAGCTTGTGCAATTTTCACTAATTGCTATAGTGAGAATTTGGTGTAAAAATGTCTCTTTAGTTTAGGCAGTAGTCTCTGAAGGGGATTCCAGTTGTTACAATAGCATCTCCTGTCTAACTTGATTGAAGCTACACAATAAACTTTAGATCAGTCACAACAAATTTTGATATTGGAATTTCTCTGAATTGGAATCCACAAGTATTATTCTCTTTGGTGAACCAAGAGGTTTGTTAAATTCTTTCTATTCCATATATATGTAAAAGGATGGAATGTTATATACATTATTCCTTATTTTTCTGAAATATATATCAAATAAATTAATAAAATTTAAAAATTTCAGTAACAACCAAAATAAAAGGTAGCCCACTATGACCATTAGTACTAAAATACTCATTAGATTAACATGCTTTTAATGGCTTTACAAAAAGCCTTTAGCTTGGTACACAAACCAACATCAGAGGCTGGGGCTACCAAGAGGAATTATCTTTAGTGAAGTTGCCTTCTTAACTTCATTTGGGATGCAGAAGTATATCATTCATGACAAATGCACAAGGAATAATAAATTTTTAGTCAACAGAGACAATCCTAATAGTATGCAAAATCCAAGCCATTAGAATTGGATCCAGAAACCTATCTGACTAATTAGTGCATCAGTTGAAATATTTGTGTTTTATGATTCATGTCTTCAGGATAATAGGCTGCTGCATTTTGAATGAACTGAGTTTCTGCAAAAACTTTTTCTTGATTTTTTTTCTTGAAGTTTTAGGATTCTTTGCCAATCTAATTATCTACAAGAGGAATCAAGGCAGTCTTATTTCTGCACCAGGTCTGAACTCTAAATAGAATTATTTTTACCACAAAAACATAATTTGGTTGTGTTCTATTCTAGCATCTCTCCCTCAAATTTATGATTTAATACATGATCATTCTCCTGTGCAACTCACAAAATTGTAATGCATTTTAAAAAAATATAAGGTATTAATCCTTTGTGCCATTTTTGAAAGCATTTGCTAAATATAAATGGCCCCTTCTTAAGACTTGGACCTATATACAGATCATACATGATATAAAGTATCAGAACATCTGAACAGGGTTGACAACAAAAGTATGGTTTTGATAAGTATAGTCTTAGGCCAGTGAACATTAGGACAGAAGCCTTTACAAGTAAATAGGGGAATGCCTGTTACAACTACAGCATATTTCACATTCATGAGGGAAAATGCCCCCACCCACCCACCCATCAGCTGAAGATAAAGAAATTTATCTTGTATATTATCTAATAGGCCTTCCAGAATGAAAGACCACAGGAGGTAAGGCTAACAAAATTAATATGCAAAGAATTTCAACACTAGGGGCCTATAATTTTCTTGTAAATGGTTTCACTTTAAGGATGAAACAACACAGGACAATACCAATTTCTTTCTGCCTTTTTCCGTCTTTTTGGGGGGAGGACAGTAGATAGATGGAGCTTTAAAAAAATTAGCACATGACAGCAGGTGGGACGAAACTAGACAAGTGGGTATTTAAAGTAGGAAGACTGCAAATTTGATTTGCTTAGCATTTTTCTAACTGATTTGAATTCATTGATATGTTAAAACGTGGGTAGGTATATTTAATTAAAATAAGATTGGCTATCATTCAGACTAGAAGTAAACATTTAGTCTACTTAAAGAATCATTAAAATGCATGGAAAGAAGGCTTCAGAATGTAAGCATGCCAACAATATTTCTGAAGACAGACAGACTTTAAACCATAAGCATACCAACAATAATTTGGGGTTTAAACATTAGTGATCATAAATTAGCTTGCAATTTATTATTATGTTACATTTGCTTCCTAACATTTAAACCAAATCCATTATTGACTATTAGTTATTACCAACACTCTGTGTCAACTTCCAGCCCAACCATACTTCAAAAAAGGGGCAAGGGGAGAAATATGCTTATAACCCAAGATATAACAGGCTTTTAAAAGAAACAAAATTTAAATCATGGGCAATGGAAGTTAAATTCACTCTTGCCTAGCTTTATCTAATAGTTTTTGGTATCTTTTGATTCGTTCTTCATCACTATTTTGCAATCAGTCAAGAAGAAATACATGTTGTTTGTCTTGAAGTAAAGAACTTAATATGATTAGATTTCTAAAATATATTCCAGCACCCCAGGAAGTAGTTCAATGCAGTGCTAGTCCTATCAATTTTAAAAAAGGTTAGTGTCAGACAGCCTTTGAGATGAACAAATCAGTTCAGCATAATTTGAAATTTTAAAATCAAGACTTTGAAATGAAGGAGAGAAACTATTAGATGGCAGGTCTTGCTCAAGTTTTCTTATAATTTGACATTTGGATTTGTTCTGAGATAATCTACTTTGGCAAGAAGACAAATGAGGTAAAACACTTTTGTTGTTTAAGGGGAGTTTTTATGCTACATTATTAACAATTACTTGGACTTAGAGTCAGAGGAAAAGTTGGGTGCAAAACTATACTTTTAAAGAGGTTCTTATGGAGATTCTTTTGTTAGAGAAGGGTTTTGTTTCTTTGTTACTCTGAGATGTACTCCATGACAGAGAATTCTATTAGTTACCATTTTGAAAAATACTGATAAATATGTTTTTATTCTTTCTAGTTATAATAAACATGCACATATTAAAAACTGTAAAGAAACAGTGCACTGTGGCAGTTAAGGCACTAGATTAGGAGCCTGGGTATGGGTACTGAGTGACCCTGGGCCAGTTATTTCTCCTAGGTCCTAGACAGAAAAATAATAATAAAAATAATCCCTTTATCAAACTTTAGTAGACCAGTATGCTAAGTGAAGAATCTTTGCCCTATAGTGGATTGATTCAGACTGATAATATTAAATTGATAAGAGTAGCTAAAAAGAGAAATAAATTGATTTGAAGGATACAAGAGAGGACCAAGACAAGCGATATTCTACATGGTTAAAACTCATAAAGAAGTCAGTCTTCAAATAATTATTCTATATTGTACATAATTCCATATATATGAAAAAAAATTGCATCTGAGCAATTATTTTAATAATAATAATAAAGTTAGAAGGGACCTTGGAGATCATCTAGACCAACCCCCTGCTCAGGCAGGAAACCCTATACCATTTCAGACAAATGGTTGTACAATTTCTTCTTAAAAATTTCCAGTGTTAAAATGTTCACAACTTATGGAGACAGGTTGTTCCACTGATCAATTGTTCTAATTGTTATGTATTTATGTAGTTATTTATTGAATATGAATGGCCATCTCACTTGAATGTGCTTCTGAGCAGTGTTCATAATTGCTGAAGTATTGGTTGATTTGAATGTAAGGATTTTATTGTGTTTAAACATATTTCTTTAAAAAACATCATATTTAAGGTAATTGATCCTTTTGTTAGCCAACCTGTAAAGAGGGAAAGAGCTGCACTGATCTTCCATTGCTTGATGTCATATGTATTATTCTCTGCATAACATGTAAATATCTTTATAGCTAAGGCCTTTGCTGATGAGAATATCTGATAAGGCTTCCACACAAACTGGAATTCTTAGTACCACATGATGAAACTTCCACTGTAAAGTATGCAAAAGGACTATTTCTTAGTCAAATGCTATGATTAAGGGAAAAGCTAAATCCTTTGATTTATGCATTGGTTTAATTTTCATAATGTCTGAAAAGGACTTTAGTCTGCTTATAACTGTTTTAAAATTGGTTCAAATCCATAAAAAAGAAAAAAATGCAACTGCATGCAATTGTTATTATCATCAAACAAATCCTGAAATGAACAGAAATCATTTTGTTGGTTCTATATTTTATGGCAAAATTTGCCATGTAAATTGTAAATTGCACCATTTTTGCATTTGAGCATAACAATTGATCAAATTCCACAAGTAAGTTTATACACTGTCACATTAAATGTTCAGTTTACAAAATGTATCTGTCTACCAGTCAAAGAAAGACAGTATCAACAAACTCTGAGAAAAACTTACTCTTTTACTGACACAACCATTTGAGTGGATTAGCAAGTAATCTAATGAATCATTCAGATATAAAAGATTCTGAAAAAGAGTCTTTGCTTTCATGACAATTCAAATAAAGTGTTCTTCAAGATGTTTTGTTAAAGCATTTTGTACATAACATCTAACTAGCAAAAGAGCTGAGTATTCTGCATGATGTAGCAGGCAGAAGCCATTTACATCAAACAACAGGTTGACCATGTATGTGTCTGTGGAGCTGTCCATTAAGCACTTTGTTCTATCACCCCAGAATGACATACCTCTCCAAAGTGATGCACTTCATCAAAGCAGATCAACCATAACCTGCAGAGACCTACTAAATAACATAATGCCATTTCTTCAATTTAGAAAAGCTATATAAATGCATATGAACTTGTAAATTCTCATTTATGTACAGGCTCTCTGATGTAAATGGTTCTGCAACATGCATATTTCTAAAATGAAGCTAAGAAAGCCAAATGACCAATTATAATTTCTTTGAATTTCTCTTCTGCTCATTTTTTATAGTAACAACTTGAGGTAGTCAAGAGTGGCTGTTATCCAATTCAAGAAAGTGATTCACTTTGGACTGTGGACTTTGAATCAATTCATCAAAGCAAGTTCATTTGATTTTGCAAATCAATTTGAAAAGAGACAGCTTTCATGCATTTGCATCTTCAGAATCATTAAATCAGTTCAAAGTGATCCCAAAGGTGCTTTTTTCAAAAGGCAACTGGGCTTTCTTATTTTTACTTGAAGACATTTTGCTTTTCATTGAAGAAGCTTCTACAGTTCTGAAGTCAGACACCTTTGGGACAACCATGACCTGGATGACCGAAAATCTCCATAGATAATTTCAAAGTAATGTTTAAAAAATAACACCATGGCATCCTTATTTGATGCATATTTTTATTCCCCAGCTATTTTAAAAGTGGGACATTTTCATCCTGCAAGGAAGATACCTTGAGGAGATGAAGACTATCACCAACCATTCAGAGAACTAACATTAAAAGTACTACTCCAATCTAGAAACTCTCACATTTTATTTATTGGATTTTTTTTATCCCTACACTGTTCCATGATCTCAAGACAGTTTCCTTTGGGATCTCACTCTGAGGTAGAAAATGCTGAGAAAGAGTCTCTGATTGGTGAAAAGTGTCCCAGTTAACCTCCATTGCTAAGGATGGACTTGACTTTTCCCAGTCCTAGTCCAACATTGCAGGCTTATCAGTATGCTGACCCAAAAGGATTCACTCAGTTACAAATAAAATAATGAAATACAGCACTCTATATTAACTCATAATCAGTAGTAAATAATTTTTTAAATTTTTATTTTATATGCTCTTAAATAATTCAAGAGCTTAGTATTCTTCAAATACAGGTGAAACTCGAAAAATTAGAATATCATGCAAAAGTTCATTTATTTCAGTAATACAACTTAAAAGGGGAAACTAATATATGAAATAGACTCATTACATGCAAAGCAAGATAGTTCAAGCCGTGATTTGTCATAATTGTGATGATTATGGCTTACAGCTCATGAAAACCCCAAATCCACAATCTCAGTAAATTAGAATATTGTGAAAAGGTGCAATATTCTAGGCTCAAAGTGTCCCACTCTAATCAGCTAATTAAGCCATAACACCTGAGTCTTTAAATGGTCTCTCAGTCTGGTTCAGTAGGAATCACAATCATAGGGAAGACTGCTGGCCTGACAGTTGTGCAGAAAACCATCATTGACACCCACCATAAGGAGGGAAAGCCTCAAAAGGTAATTGCAAAAGAAGTTGGATGTTCCCAAAGTGCTGTATCAAAGCACATTAATAGAAAGTTATGTGGAAGGGAAAAGTGTGGAAGAAAAAGGTGCACAAGCAGCAGGGATGACCGCAGCATGGAGAAGATGGTCAGGAAAAGGCCATTCAAAAGTGTTGGGGACTTTCACAAGGAGTGGACTGAGGCTGGAGTCAGTGCATCAAGAGCCACCACACACAGACGGATCCTGGACATGGGCTTTAAATGTCGTATTCCTCTTGTCAAGCCGCTCCTGAACAACAAACAACTTCAGAAGCGTCTTACCTGGGCTAAAGAAAAACAGACCTGGTCTGTTGCTCAGTGGTCCAAAGTCCTCTTTTCTGATGAGAGCAACTTTTGCATCTCATTTGGAAACCAAGGACCCAGAGTCTGGAGGAAGAATGGAGAGGTACACACTGCAAGATGCTTGAAGTCCAGTGTGAAGTTTCCACAGTCTGTGTTGATTTGGGGAGCCATGTCATCTGCTGGTGTTGGTCCACTGTGCTTCATTAAGTCCAGGGTCAACGCAGCCTTCTACCAGGAGATTTTGGAGCACTTCATGCTTCTTTCCGCAGACGAGCTTTATGGGGATGCTGACTTCATTTTCCAGCAGGACTTGGCACCTGCCCACACTGCCAAAAGCACCAAAGCCTTGTTCAATGACCGTGTGATTACTGTGCTTGATTGGTCAGCAAACTCGCCTGACCTGAACCCCATAGAGAATCTATGGGGCATTGCCAAGAGGAAGATGAGAGACATGAGATCGAACAATGCAGAAGAGCTGAAGGCCGCTATTGATGCATCCTGGTCTTCCATAACACCTCAGCAGTGCCACAAGCTGATAGCTTCCATGCCACGCCGCATTGAGGCAGTAATTGCTGCAAAAGGGGCCCAAACCAAGTACTGAGTACATATGCATGCTTATACTTTTCAGAGGTCCGATATTGTTCTATGTACACTTCTTGTTTTATTGATTGCATGTAATATTCTAATTTTCTGAGACTGTGGATTTGGAGTTTTCATGAGCTGTAAGCCATAATCATCACAATTATGGCAAATCATGGCTTGAACTATCTTGCTTTGCATGTAGTGAGTCTATTTCATATATTAGTTTCCCCTTTTAAGTTGCATTTCTGAAATAAATGAACTTTTGCACGATATTCTAATTTTCCGAGTTTCACCTGTAGCTTTAAAATGCTTTCATGACCAACAAATAGCCCAATTATTCAATCACGCTTCCTCTGAGTAATCAGAAGAGAAATAAGGAGAAAACGCCATGTATATTTTCTATGCAATTCGTACAAGGAAAATGGTTCTTCCACCATCGCAAGAATTATTAAGGTAGGGATAGGATGTAAGTCTTTGAAAGTCAAAATCAACTTTTCATTTGGAGCTAATACAGCTGGCACAAATGCTTGTGAAATTATGATCATAGGTATTAATCATGAAAATGACAAAATGTACTTTGTGATATTAGGATGAAAACCTAGCCTTCATTATTTTTATCTACTCCAGTAGACCCCATGATTGCAATGACAATTTAATAAATATTTCTCATTAAAAAAGTCATTAATATTTTGTTTTAAAGCTTTGTTTAAAAATGATTTATGATTACACCTAATCATAAATGTACATATAGACCAAATAATTTTCAAAATAAAATGTGTCCTCAAGAAGCTGCAAATTTAAGTAGTAAAAAATAAGATGTGAGAGAGATGTTCAATATCTGGCCATTTATCCAGTCAAAATACTGCAGTAATATCAAGATGTATTTTCCCCATGGAGAAGGCCAGATATGAGAAGGTTAGAAGACAAACAATTTTGAAGGGTGATTTTTTTAAAAGTAGAAAAATAGGCTGACAACAAGAGGAAAAGATTGAGAAAGTCCCATTCCATTCTCTTCCACTGAGAAATGTAGCTTCCTGATTCCCCTTTTCAGGTTAATTATTATTTAAATCCTGCATATCAGAACTTTGCTACTCATATCTATATGGAAGATGTAATTAGTATTTCTGCATTATTAAAACTGGGCTTTGATTAGTCAAGCATCTTATTAAATATATAATTAAAAAGATAAAACTAATGGAGACTAAAAAAAAAGAAAAAGTACAGAAGAGAAAAAAAGAAAATAGAAAAGAAAGAATATAGTGAAGAAAAAGGAACTACAGTATATAATGGCTTTCCTCTTGTCTCAACAAGTATAAACAATTTTAGTAAGTATTCGCCTTCTCTTAACCTACAACATATATCTTATTCCCATATTCCATCTTTTATGTATAAATCCTTAAAATCCTTGAGGATCAGCTGAAGTCCATATAAAGACTACTAGAAATAATAATATATTTATTTCAACACTGATCAAATAACCCAACTTTACATTCATTCCTTTTCTTTTTATTATTAAATCTTGATCTTTGTCTCTTCAAATAACATGTCAAAACTTGATTTTTCATTTATCTTTGCCCTTCCTCACAAAAATTTTCAATGCTTTAAAAAGTGCATTTTGTAAATCCAACATAAGAAAATTATCCAGGTCACTTCTGGTTTGTTATTTGTATATCCCTTTTAATTATTAAGACATCAGCCAGTTTTATTTGTATGGCTATGGAACATCTTTTTCCATATCATCCTTATAGCCTGTCATTTGTAAATCCACTTTCATATTAGTCTTGTCTGGTGAAATTTGTTTCTCTTCCACAATATTTTTTAGACAACAGTATCAATATAGGCAGACATTCTTTTTTTTTTTTATTGAAGAGTTTTAAAATACAGTTTTCCTTTAAGAATCCCCCCTTCCCCCTCCCTCCTCCCCCCTCCCTACCTCCCCCCCTCCCCCCCTCCCCCCCGACTTCCCAGAGCTAAATACAAGGTATATATATAAAAAGCAATCATAAACAATCATATACTAACAATTATAAACTCTAAAATCCATCACTCTCTAGCTTATATAAGATAAAACAAATAATAATAATATTGAATATGTATAAAAAGAAACTAAGATAATAAAAGAAAAAAAAACGAAAGAAGACTTATTCAAATGCTACATAAAACTTCTTAACCCTATACTTGTTCTGGATAAAATCAATCCATTTTCTCCATTCCATAATATAGCGTTCTTGCAAATGATCTTTCAAATAGGCCGAAATCTTCGCCATCTCTGCCAGGTCGGAAACCTTTAAAGTCCACTCCTCTATGGTCGGCAGTTCCTCTTTCTTCCAGTATTGGCCTATCAAAAGTCTTGCCGCCGTAATTAAATTCAACATCAACTTGGTGTCCACAACTGTGGCATCTGTAATTATTCCCAACAAAAAAAATTGCGGACAAAACTTTAACCTCTGTTTAAAAATCTTCTGCATGTTCCACCAGACTTTTATCCAAAAAGCCTTAACCTTTTTACAAGTCCACCATATGTGAAAATATGTTGCGTCTTCATCACCGCACCTCCAACATTTAGGCTGATAATTCGGATACATACTTGCAAGCTTTTTAGGATCTAGATGCCATCTATAAAACATTTTGTAAAAATTCTCTCTTAAATTTTGAGCTTGTGTAAATTTTACGTTCCTCACCCAAATCTTTTCCCACGTGTCCATTGTGATGACTTCCTGGATATTTTGGGCCCATTTTATCATACAATCCTTAACAAGCTCTGTTTCTGAGTCAATCTCTATCAATGCAAGATATATCCGTTTGATATGTGCTGGTCCCTGATTCCTAATTTGCTTTATCAAATTTTCATCAGTCATTGTAAATCCATTTTTCTGGTCTTCTTTCCACCTGGCCCGTAACTGAGTATATTGAAACCAATTTTGAACAACCTTCTCTTCTCGCAAGAGGCTATATGATTTCAAACACCAAACATTTCTTTCCAAACTGAGAATCTCCTTGTACGTAGTCAAATCATGTTTAAAGCCAGCATGTATATTTTCTATTGCGTGTTTTGGAATTGCCCACAATGGTATCTTGCAACTTATCTTATGTCTGTACTTCTTCCAAACTCTCAGCAATGCCTGTCTTAAAATATGCACCCTAAACACGTTGTCTACCTTCTTATCATACAACAAATATGCATGCCAGCCAAACAACAAATCGTGGCCCTCAAGATTTAATAACCTCCCTTGCGTCAAATTAATCCAGTCACTTATTCCTACTAATGCAGCAGCTTCATAATATAATTTAAAATTAGGCAATTTAAGGCCACCTCTCTCACGAGTATCCTGCATAATCTTAAGTTTAACTCGTGGTTTTTTCCCTGCCCACACAAATTTATTGATACCTCGCTGCCATTCCTCCAGATTAGAATCTTTCTTAAGAATCGGTATCATTTGAAATAAAAATAAAAATTTAGGCAGGACATTCATTTTTACTGCTGCAATCCGTCCCAACAAAGACAATTGCAATTTTTTCCAACTCTCCAATTCTTTTTGAATTTTCCCCCATAATTTTCCATAATTATTTTTATATAGCTTTGTATTAGAGGGCGACAAAATCACCCCCAAATATTTAACCCTTTTAACAATCTCAAATCCAGTTAATCCTTCTAAAAGGGCCTTTTGCGATGTTGTCATATTTTTGGCCAAAATTTTTGTTTTTTGTACATTAACCTTAAATCCAGAAACCTTCCCATATTGTGTTATTATCTCCATCAGGTCCACAACAGAGTTCTCTGGCTGGGTCACTGTAACAACCAGATCGTCTGCGAATGCTCTCAATCTGTAGTCCTGATCTCCAATTTGAATCCCCTTAATTTTTTCCGAATTCCGAATTTTAACCAATAATATCTCTAATGTTAACACAAATAACAAGGGCGATAACGGACACCCTTGCCTTGTGCCCTTCTCAATATTACATGCTTCTGTCAAGCTATTATTAACTATAATTCGGGCAGTTTGTTTTTGATATAATGCCCTAATCGGTTGTAAAAAATTTTCCCCAAAATCCATTTTATCTAACACTTTCAACAAAAATTTCCAATTCAATTGATCAAAAGCTTTTTCAGCATCTAAAAAAATTAGCACCGCAGCAATCTGGTTGTTCCTTTCCAAAAACTCTAACACATCAACTATATGCCTCACATTATTTTTCATTTGCCTACCACTAATAAACCCTGTTTGATCCCCATGAATCACCTGTTGCAGAACCCTCATCAGTCTATTAGCCAAAACCTTAGCAAATATCTTGTAATCTGTGTTTAAAAGCGATATCGGTCTATAATTTTTAACTTGAGTAGCATCTTGGTCTTCCTTCGGAATCAAAGAGATAAAAGCTGTTCTCCAAGACGGTGGCACGTTTCCCCCCCTCTGGATTGTCTGGAACAGTTCCTTTAACGGTTTTATCATTTCTAATTGTAAATTTTTATAATAGGCCGCAGTCAAGCCATCCGTACCTGGTGCTTTATCCACCTTCAATTCCTTAATTGCTATAAAAATTTCTTCTTCTGTGATCAGTTGATTAATCCCTTCTTTTTGTACTTGCGTAAGAACCGGGATGCTAGCATTTTCCAAATATATATCAATGTCCTTTTCATTAATTTTCTCCTTAGCATATAATTTAGAATAAAAATCCACAAAAGCGTCCTTGATAAGATCCTGTTGAAACACAACCCTTCCTTTATGCTCAATCTTGTCTATATTAGAAGCCCTTTGTTTTTTCCTCAATCTATAAGCTAACCATCTGCCTGGTTTGTTGGCGTTACAAAAAGTGTTATGCCTGGCAAACCGCAGATTGGTTGCCACTTGGTCAGCCATTAATTTATCAAATTGTCCTCTTAACAATTTAATAGCCTCCTTAGTCTTCACATCCTCTGAATTCAAAATCAAAGCCTTTTCTTTTTCCTTTATTTCATTCTCCAGTTCTTTCCTCCTAGCTTCCACAGCACGTCTATGTTTGTTGTTCATATATATCAACACCCCTCTCATGTATGCCTTGCTAGCATCCCACACCATGTCCATAGAAGTACCTTTGTTCATATTAGTTTCAAAAAAATCCTTCATCCGCTGTTTGCATTCTTCCACATTTCTCTGATTTCTAAACAAATTCTCATTTACGCGCCACGAGCGCCTGTCTCTTTTCTCCTTATCAATCTCTAACCACACTGGACTATGATCAGAAATAGTTCTTGCACAAATCTTCACCTTTTTAGTCCTCAAAAAAAAGTCATTAGTCACCAAAATAAAATCAATCCTCGAAAAAGATTTATGTCTATCAGAATAAAAAGTATAATCCTTTTCCTGCAGGTGTCTCTCGCGCCAGATATCTCGCAATTCCAAGTCATCCTTCATTTCAAAAAAAGATTTAGGCAGTCTAGCATGACTTGGAATGCGCTTAAAAGCTCCAGCCTTATCCATCTGTACATCCATAACACCATTCCAGTCCCCCATAAAAATAAAAGATTTATAATCCAACTGGGTAAGCTTTGTATAAAGTAAACTAAAAAAGTCAGCCTGTTGTTGTTGTTGATTAGGGGCATACAGTCCAACTAGAAGCGTCTTTTTGCCTTCTAGCAACAAGTCTATCAGTACGTATCTTCCATGCTTATCTGCTTCAATTAAATCCGCTGTTATGGCACTTTTAATATAAACAACCACTCCATTTTTCTTATTCATTGCAGAGGCAACAAAATGCGTACCCAGTCTTGAGTTCAATAAAAACTTTTGGTCCATAGCCCTAATATGCGTTTCTTGCAAACATATAACATCTATCTTAAATTGTTTTAAATATTGAAACAATTTTTCAATTTTTCAATATAGGCAGACATTCTTAAAATAAAAAATAGGTTCATTGTTCACAAATGTCCTTCAATATGGTGTTCACATATTTTACTTCATTCTGTGTTAGTAAGTAAAATTTAAATGTTCTTCTCTTTAATTGTAATTTTTTGTTCCCTATAGCATCCAACCTTCTGTCATTGGCCAGATTCTAAACCTGAAGCTGAAGAAGCTGTTCCAGCTGAGTCAGTGGAATGTCATCCTCAGGAAGGACAAAGCCAGACATCACATGAGGCTCATCAGTCACAAATACCACCTGAGCAGCTGATCTGTTAGGTAAGGATGAACCTGTCAGTCCAAAACTCAGAATATCACTTTCTGATACTTCCAAACTGAGTTCTTTATTGTTTCCATTCCTACAGACAGAATCTTGCTAGAGTAAGTACTTTACTATCTGCACCATATACTCTGAGAACTATTAGGGTGGGAATGTCTTCATCCTTTTTCTCTCACACAAAATATCTCTTATTTGTCTCTTATTTCTCTGGAATACACACCCTCCGTCCATCACAGCACCAGAAAATTAGAGAGCAGAGCAGAGCAGAACAGATGAAGTCTGTTAAATTACTTGCCAAGCAAGAAAGTAAATTTTCTTATTAGTGACAGTCAGCTGCAGCCTATATATGAATCTTACTTTACCTCTATTTGCTTTGTTAGAAACAATGTCTGTCTTTATACATATTCTGTCAGTGAATTCTATTCTCAGACCTTAGAGAATACACTGACTGGAGTGTATTCGAAGATCAAGACCTGAATGCACACACGGATGCCGTACTCTCTTATATTAAAACATGCACTGATAGTGTAACAACAGAAAAGTGCATTAGAGTTTACGGGAACTGCAAACCCTGGATGACTGCAGAGGTGTGAACACTCCTGAGAGCCCGGATTCTGCCTTTAAGGCAGGGGACAGGGACACATACAGAAAGGCCAGGACAAATCTCAGAAGAGGCATTAGGATGGCAAAACAGCAATATAAACACAAGGTGGAGAACCACCTAGCAGACAACAATCCAAGGCAAGTGTGGCAGGGATTGCAGCACTTAACCAACCACAAGGGCAGTACAAGGAGCACAGTTAACACCAATGCCTCATTGACAGAGGAGCTGAATATCTTCTTCGCTCGCCACGAGGTGAAAAGACCAGACCCTGTAGTCTCTGCTGGCCAGCCTTCTGATTTTCAGCAACTCACCCTATTTGAAGACCAAGTGAGAACTGTATTGAAGGCTGTGAATCCCAGCAAAGCCGCAGGCCCAGATAGGGTGCTGGGGATAGTGGTTAAGAACTGTGCCGACCAATTAGCAGGGGTCCTGACAAGGATTTTTAACATCTCCTTGCAAACGGCATGTGTACCATCATGCTTGAAAGCAGCTACCATTGTCCCAGTCCCAAAGAAAACTGCAGTTGAGTGCCTGAATGACTACAGACCTGTTGCATTAACGTCTGTAGTCATGAAATGCTTCGAAAGGGTGGTTCTCCAACATCTCAGGACATGCCTCCCACTGGATTTCAATAAACATTTGCCTACAGCGGGAACAGGTCAACAGACGATGCCATAGCTACTGCTTTACACTCTGTAGCAAGTCATCTTGGGAAACCTGGAAGCTATGTCAGGATGCTTTTTGTTGATTATAGGTCAGCTTTCAACACCATTTTTCCGAGCACTCTAATCGAAAAGCTGACTAACTTGAAATTTTCTCCCTCCATCTGCTATTGGATTCAAGACTTTCTCAGGGACCGGTTACAAACAGTGAGGGTCGGGTCTTCTTTATCCACCCCCCTGAAGCTTTGCACCGGCTCACCACAGGGCTGCGTGCTTAGCCCCTACCTGTACTCATTGTACACATATGACTGTGTATCATCTGACCCATCTACAGAGATAATTAAGTTCACAGATGATACTACCATAGTGGGTCTTATTACAGGTGGGGATGAGACAGCATACAGGGGGGAGGTACAAAAACTATCCATATGGTATTGCAACAACAACTTGCACCTGAACATCGACAAGACAAAAGAGATGGTGCTAGACTTCCGGAGGAAAAAGGAGGAACCTGCCCCACTTTACATCGGGGAGGACTGTGTGGAGAGAGTTTCCTCCTTTGAATTTCTGGGAGTCTATCTCTGCGAAGATCTTACCTGGAAAGTTAATACAACCCAGGTGGCCACAAAGGCCCAACTGAAACTTCACTTTCTCAGGGTCTTGTGGAAGAACAGGGTAGAACAATGGCTAATGACCCTCTTTTACCGATCTACTATAGAGAGCGTCCTCTCGTACTGTATTGTGGTTTGGTATGCTGGCCTGACAGCCGCAGATAGGAAAGCATTACAGAGGGTGGTGAGCACAGCACAAGACATTGTGGGCTGTCCCCTGACACCACTGGATGACATCGCCAGGGCTCGCTGCCTTGGAAGATTGAGGAAAATTCTCAGGGATGACTCACACCCTGGACGGTATCTCTTTATTCTCCTTCCATCGGGTAGGAGATATAGGAGTGTAGCCAGCCATACCAACAGGCTGAAGAACAGCTTTTATCCATGGGCTGTTAGGCTTTTGAACGGGAAATAATTTTATAAACTTTATTCATGATTGACTTGCGAGGCCGATGTGTTGTGCAATTACCTCACATGGTGTAATAAGATGGAGGGTTTGTGTCACTGTAAGTTGGGGGTGGGGGCACGAAGGGAAACTCAGCCAATCTTAATGTATACATGGTTGTACTTTGACAATAAAGGTTCATTCATTCATTCATAGACTTGGATTGGCTGACAACCTTGACCTCTATAACCTTGACCTCTATAACTGCAACTATAGAGTGGCTTGGATGACTCTTCTACATACTCCTTTTTAAAACAAATATTGCAGGAAATGCATCACTTTGTTTGAATTTTTGTTACATTGCTAACTCTCTTGCCTGAAATTAAAACTGATAATCTCCCAAGAAACTCTCTCATTCTCTCTGTGTGTCTCTCTCTTTCTCTCTCATTCTGTCTGTGTGTGTTTGCATGTTTGAAACCTGAAGCATGAAACACTCAAAGTCTCATCCTATTATGTTTGTTTTAAGAGAATTCAAAACAAAAGGTTTTTTTCTCACAGAAAAGATTCCTATAATTCCAAAATCTTATTTCAAATCCTTCTGGACCATTGTGGTCTGTTACTTTCCAGAAACAAAGTTCTAATCATTCTTTTGCTGTTTATTCCAAAAGGACAAAAAATAAGTCCTTAAATTTTATTTTATTTTATTTGTTAGTATTCAGGAAAACCTATCTAGTGCTATGAGTTTATTCAAGCAATTTCAAGGTGATAAATCCGTCAATGAAATCTTAAAACCTGAGTGAAAAACTAATTTACATTTTCAAAACTACTCCATTTTGTGTGTCCTTATAAATACGGAACGAGCTTATACAGGTAATCGGTGATTTATGATTACAATTGAGTCCAAAATTTCTGTTGCTAAATGTAACAATTTTTAAGTGAGCCATCCCCCATTTTATGAACTTTCTTGCCATATTTGTTAAGTGAATCATTGCAATTGTTAAGTTAGTAACACAGTTGTTAAGTGAATCTGGCTTCATCATTGACTTTGCTTGTGAGAAGGTTGCCAAAGGGGATCACATGACCCAGAGACACTGCAACTGTCATAATTGTGAGTCAGTTGCTAAGCTTCTAAATTTTGATCACATGACTTTGGGGATACTGCAATAGTTGTTAAGTGTGAAAAACTGTCATAAGTCACTTTTTTCAATGCTGTTGTAACTTTGAACAGTCACTAGCTTATTTTTTTTATCTCAAACCTTCTTTCTTTCATGTTAAATTGTTTTTTTTTAATCTGAAGTTAAATCCTCTAAGATACTTAAAGATCAATTGCCTAGGTGATTATTAATTTTAGGGTCTTTATATTTAATATACAGTAGCTGCATAATTTAGCACCTGGATCTGCGGTCCACAATAATAGTAACAACAACTAGAATGTATTATTTATAATTGTATAGTATGGCAGTTTTAAATTCTTCTAGATGACTACAAATTCAAGCTCTATTTGTTTCATATAAAAGGCTTCAGCAATGTAATTTTAGTACATTGATTGATGTATTACATAACACATATTTTAAAATGTCTTCACAGCTTATAAACATGTTAAACATTTTGGGTGCTTTATTTCATTTCCCTATGCATTTCTCATATAAGCTTCTGAAGTATTTAATAAATTAATGGAGGCAATATAAAATTGAATTACTTGTTCCATAATCAAATTAATTATATATTAAGTTTTCCCAAGGCTATAAAATATGAATGTCTACTGACAATAGTTCTTTCATTATGCTGTTATTTCAAAGAAAAGTGAGTCTCCCTTAACATAATAATCATGAAAAATTTAGAAATGTCAAAATCCCCAACAATATTTATTTACTTATTTTATTTGTCATATTTCTATAGTTGCCCACTTACAGATAGGTACCTCAAGGAGGTACACAACATAAACACATGTTCCTTGTTAATTCTGTTCATTTAATATACATTAACCAATTTTGCCATCCTCATTGTAAAAAAAGATGGAGTGTTTATCTTTCACTTAATCAAAAATGTTTAGTTTATACCACACATTTGTCAACATCTGTTATAGCCAATTTCTTCTCATCAAACCTGATCTTTGCATATTCTTTTGGGTTTTGATTTTTTTTTTTTTTTTGAGAGGGAGCTTGAGAGTGTGAATGGATATAATGCCATAAAATTATCCTAAATTTCACTTTTATTTTAATGGATCTATAAAGCATTGATTATTTTAAAAGGAGATCTTGAAGTCAGGATAGAGAACTTAATGAAATTATTAATCTGGTATTCAGATGCTATAGAAAAAAAGACAAATTCCATCTTAGTTAAAAAAAAAACAACCTGAAAATTGAACTGCTATTATAACTGCCACATACAGATAGATATAAAGTGAGACAATACTTGATATATTGTGAACAGTTCTGGTTAACACACCTTAATAATATATTATAAGGTTAGGAAACATTCAAAAAGGGCAATAGGATAAACTTTTTATTTTTGAACAAGCAAGATAAGGTGAGAAGGACAATGGATACTCCTGTATTATATAGATAATGTGGAGAAGGACATATTTTTCACCTTTTCTCAGCATTGGGATTTAAGATCAAAAATTCAGGACCAAGAGTGGAAATATTTCCTGAGACATTATATAATACCTTTTTTTCTGCCTTCAGGTGGATGGGTAAGTGTATAGGCAGGTATCTATTTATTAAAACTTTACAAATGCTGCCTACAGATTACTAATTGTAGATTGCTACAATTATCATTGCATATAAATTTATGTGCTAGCAACTCTGGGCAGTTTACAAATGATACAATATTAAAAATTGCAATGTTAAAAATAGGGAGGGGAAATCCCATACATATAACTTCAGGAGGGAACAGGGCTGCCTTCCTCTACTATTGTCAACTAATAAGAACCTTCCATTCCACAGGAAAACCATGATGTTTGCACTCTTTTTAATTGGCAAATATCTGGGATCTATGCTAGTCTTGAGGGCCAATGTGTTTTACAGTGAGAAACTGCCTCTAAGAAAGCCATATTATTAGTCCTTGCATTCCTCATCCCATACGGATGTCCTGCTATGTCCCTCATAGCCAGACCATAGATTCCACCTGAACTAGATAATCCCAAATTTAAAGAAAGAAAAGTCACAAAACACCTTGGTAGATGATCACCAGCCCCTTGAATTGGGTCTGAAAGCCAATTGGGCACCAGTGTAGCTCATGCAAGATAGGTTTTATTCAGTTACAAATAAATTCATAAACAGCATTGTTGGTAGTTAGTACCAGTTAATAGGCAGTCATACCAATTGCAGCCTATTTCAATGGTTTTAATATTGGCACCACTCAAAATTAGTGCTCTGCAACCAAATTTCAGTGGCAAAATTTTAGACAGATAGATAGACTGGCAGACAAATACAAAATTGATTCCTAGTTATGCACCATGCTCTACAATATCTATATATTTTACTTGTTTCTTCAGCCCTGCCCCATTCAAGCAGTCCACCCACTAACCAGTAATAAACTTCAGTACCATCAAAGCATTGGTTTCACTTTGTAATGAATATGCCTTAATTAAAAAAGACTGCCTATTCAGCCAAAGCTTGCTTTCTTTTATGTCATTTTTATATAAAGTCAAGAACAACTAACCGACAATACATTAAAAAGACTTCCCTTGAGAGACTTTCAAACAATAGACAACCTCCACTTCCAAGTTACTGTGAAAGTATTGAAGACCAAGTGATAGGGAAAGAATGACAGCTACTGTAGATTAGAGTATTTTCTAAAGAAATAGGAATATGGCACATAAAAATATTGCTTTCTTTGCTGAAAAAAATGCTTGGAAATGTTGAATATAAATGAATAGCTGTAGGATATCTCACCACCGAATGTCTTTCTAAAGGGCATTTTAAATAAGTGTGGTATAAAACTATTTTTCTCCATTCAATACATTCCTATATTAAGTCATAGTTACTACAGTGCACTTTTGGGGGAAAAGGGAAGTAATGTTACAAACATATATCCCATGCTATTGATTTTATTTGTCAAATTATAAGCCAAATTATTCTATGAGCTTGCTGAACATAGAGTGCTAACAATGAAAAATGTGTATAGTTTTAATACCAACTTTGTAAATTGCCCTTAATAGCCTGTGCAGTGTAATAGTATTTTCAACCAGTACTTTTAATTTCTAGCTCGTAAAGCCTTATCATTGAACCCCAAGGGTGTAGCTATAAAAGTTAAGATTTAATTTTATATATAATGTGGCCTAAATTAGCTTTAAAGCAATAGGAGAAACATCCCGCTCCAAGAGATAAGACTGAAATTATTATAACTTGATGAAATTTCCTATAGTAAAATTAATCATTATTTCTGCTTTAACATAATTTGACATAAAAATGTGACTAATGTAGATTTAATCAGAGCATATAGTTTAAATGACTTTTTATCAAATTATAATAACTATGAGGGAGAACTAAGCTATGCAAATGTTTTGAATGCACTTTGAAATCTACTTTCCAAATTGTACTTCCTGTACACTGTGAATTTGTAACAGGATCTTATTCAATCAAAAATTCCTTTTCATTTGCACACATCTCTCTGAACTAAGCAGTGATCAATTTTACAACCATGACTTGTTAAAATGAAGAATGTTGCAGAAGAACACAGGGTAAGCATGTTTTCAAGGGAAAACATCTAACCTTCCAATTCAATACTACAGATGATGTGAACATTTCCTAACTATAAAGATATTAATTGGCTTAGGGCAAAATTAAATGGGACAGGTATTCATATTTTTATTCCTGGCAGACTTTTAAAAAAAATACAGAAGATTGAGTCAAAACAGAACTTCAGTTTTGAAGGGATGTTTGCTACAAAATAAATCCTACTCATGTTCAAGGGTTGTTTATTTATAGAATTTATAAAGCTGTCCATCTAATCTTATGAGAAAAAAACAAAAACATACTGTAGATATCAGAAAACAACATTACAGTCAGTATAGCTCACAATCAAAATCCCACACAGGTTAGTCTATCCCAACTTCTGGAATGTATTTATGTTTCCTCCCAACCTCTGGAATTTATTCCCCAAAGAATTTATTCCCCTAGCTGTAACAGGTATTATCACCTCAACCTAGATTATAACAAATTCTTCTTAACATCTTGAAATCATTTTCTCTCTTTTAACTCTTTTCCTATTTTTCATTTTAAGTATTCTCTTAATTTTGAAAATGGTCCTTGAAGTTCTGGTCCTTGAAGTTTTACTAAATGATTGCATATAAGTGTCTTTTTAAAATTAATTAATAGGCAACTTGACATCAGTTTTGACATACAAAAATCAAACCATCAGGAAAATACTTTCATGCAGAGTTGGGTTGCTTTTTAAATGATTACAAGAATTATCAAAATGTTCATTTCATAACACTGAGTTTCGGCTACAAATACGTTTGTGATAAAATAAATATAGTTGAATAAAACACCAATTCATAGACAATCAAACACAAATCTAAGTTAACCAATGTAAAGATGTTATGCTATCATCCATATTTTAAAAAAGGAAACATATTAACGCAAGTAAAATGAACATATAAATGTACAAGCCTTTTTGTAGCTGAACTCTAAAAGCAATGCATTTTGCTAAATTTCACCATTTTGAAAGGGTTTTGAAACAATGAAACAAAATGGCAGCTAGAACATTCAGCTTAGGCAAATCCCATGAATTTCCAGCTGCTATTTATGACTTCATTGTCAGTCTTTACCAAAATATTATTTCTAGAGTACCTGTATTTGTTGACTCAAAGTCAGATTCCAAACAGATGCTGGAATGTAGTTCTCTGTTTAAAGTTTTGCAAGCCACTTATTGAAATCTTTAAGAATAGTGTGCAAAACAAGATGTTACAATAGCAGGTTTTTTCTGTCCATTAATCGGGATTTTAGAAAAAAAAGGTAATGGAAAGTTGCCTGTCACCAATGAGCACCAGTTAATATATTTAGTTTAAGGATTATAAAGAATGTTGAGTTCTTTCTATAAGGTCTCACATATGTTAAAAGCTTACTTCTAAGTTAAAAGAAGGAGGAATAGTTCTGGAAAGTTTAAATTGTTTAATTTCTGAAAAATTAACACTTTTTTGTTGACCTTTTGTCAGCATGCATATTTTATTCTTTATTTCACACAAGTACAAAAAAATGTAGCATTTACAACTAACTTAATTGCCACAATATTAATTATATGCACCTGTTCTTTTAATTATATCATCATACATTATATGACATTTTTGTATTAGTTTATATATTATATTTTTAGAAGATTTTTTTTCTGAGAACATGTTTCTGGTTTGTTTTCTAATCTGCCATGTGTAAATATTTGTTTTATTTATTTATTTCTCACATTTTTGACCCACCGATCGCTCTCATATAACATCACATGGCAAATACTCATGTTTTAATCATAGTTAGCATTCACCATTTTGCACAAGAATGTATCATTACTTCATGGGCGTGTTAAGCTCCTGCCCTTAAAATGGTTACTATTGTTACTAGTTGAATAATATTATTCAAAAGACAAAGCCATAAAGTAATGATGTGAATAATTTCCCCAAACATTTTTGGAGACTAATTACTATTTTCTCTAGCTACACAATTAGAGTTACATATATTCTTAAACCAGCTTGAATTAGGTAAAGTTTTATTTCTGGAACAAAAAAGAACATTAATTAAGTTATATAGGTTATACTCTGCTAATGTGCTACTCTGCATATTATGAATTATATTAAGAAGAGAAAGAGAGTATTATTTTCCTTCTCAAGTACTGTCCAGAGACAAAGCTTAATTACATGATGAAAAAGGTTGCGACAAAAGGTTGCACACCCCCTGTTCCTTTCTGCTTCTGCACACATCACATATCTACTCTCGAGATTTGAGAAACTTGCAAAACAGATATGGCGCATGTTTAGCATACTAGTAAATTAGCACAAAGTCCACAACCATCTAGCTTTTAGGTATGAAAGGCAGCAGCTGCCTTGTTTTGCTTTACTGTGTTTCAAGGCCTATCCACCATATTGAAAAAAGAAGAAGATCAAGCATCTGAATGCCAAACAACTCTTTCAGTTTTTCTAAGTTCTGGGAGAAGCTATGTATAGGCTGCTGGTGATATGAAGCGCTTTGTCAAATCAAATCAAAGCCTCCTCTCACCTGCATATTGCTAAATATGCTATTTCGAACACTGACCAACAAAAATACATTCAATAAAACAAACTCAACCCTTAATATCAATGACTACAGGTAACTATTTGTGGACGAAGCTAACGCATAATATAACAAAAAAAACCCGCTACTTTTAGGGAGAGAGGTTTATTCTGGTTATCTAGTAAATAATGCAAATAAAAATTATCAGTGTGCCCTGGGAAAGTTAGATAAAAAAAGGAGACGTCAGCTGGTGGTGAATGTCCCTATAGCAGTTCAAAAGAACATGAACTGGCATTTTTATAGCACCATGTCACAAGGGCAGTGATAAGGGGTTTTCCTATATTTTCTTTCCAATACTGTATGGAGAGCATTAAATCTAACTAAAACTCTTCTGAATTTGGGAACTGTGATGTGATATAAATATGAAGCTGATATAGGAGCCAACATTTGGTTATTAACAAATATGTTGTAAGAAAAAAACAGCAGTTTCTGATTGATCTTCTATGTCCAAGGTTTAATATTGATCCAGCCCTTAATTGGCATCACTGGAAAAACCATAGAGGCTCAGATTCTTTTAGGTAGCTATTTCCCAAGACAATTTATAGTTGTCTGCCAATATTAGATGGGACAGTCCACCAGGCCTTTGATATAATTTTAGTTAGTAGGTAAAGATATTTATCCAGATATAGGATTCAGATTTAATGACTCTTGCTTCCTGTCAAAGTACTACATTTGGGACTATCACACCCCACTGGGATTGGCCCGTCCCACTCATGTCAGCAGAGGAGGTGTGCTGCCAGTCCCATCAGCCCAATTATTCTAGCTGGTGGGGTTCAGGAGGAGGGCTTTCTCTGCTGTTGCACTTGCCATTGGAACATCTCATTCCCCAATGTGTAGTGACCCCAATCCTCCTATCCTTTCGTAAGGTCCTAAAGACCTGGCATTGCCAGTTGGCTTGGTGTCATGATGAGGGAACAGCACAGCACATTTTCTCCCACTTTGCCTTCCCTCTCCCGATGTGTCCTTAGATTTTAATGTTTGTTTTTAATTTATTTGTGCTTTAATGTATATGTATAGATACATTTTATCACTGCAAGCTGCCCACAGTTACACTATGGTAAGATGAGCAGCCAATAAATTTTATAAGCAAACAAACAAATAAATTTGGGACACAGAAAATATGAAAAATTATCCCCAAATATTTAAGGACCTTAATTTGCTCAGTGGACTTGCCCACCCAAGTTCCAGCTTCTCTATCTTGGACACTTGGAGAAAATGAGAATCTTGGTCAATGTAAATCTTCTAGAAATTCTAGTTGTGTGACAGAAGCTACAGATGGATTTTTAGAACCTCCATCAATCTATAGTTCTCAGAATTTTTTGATCCTTCAAACTGCTATAAACTGCCCTTAGAAGAGTTAGATGCTAGATTCAGGCAATATATATATATATATATGTTCATCCAAACGTAATTGAGAATGACATCAAATGAATGGTTCAGAAAAAAATCCCAATCCAATAGAAAAGTCAGCAATAGACTTTGTAGAGATTAATGTTGCAGTTTAAAGCCAGCCATTTTTTAATAAAGTGCCTTAAAAGTAATGAAGTTGCGCCTTCTAATCTAAAATAAAAGGAAAATAACTAACAACTAATTTACTTCTAACAATGGTTAATGTTTCTTTGT
This sequence comes from Vipera berus, assembly GCF_964194415.1. NCBI lineage: Eukaryota > Metazoa > Chordata > Lepidosauria > Squamata > Viperidae > Vipera > Vipera berus. Next base: position 28,642,704 of record NC_138207.1, on the reverse strand, counting down.
TTATCCCTGATGGTCCTTTGATCCTTATTAACTTATTATGTGATTCCAACTGTTGAATTAATGTTGTGTCATTTATGTTCCAAAAACATTTTTTAAAGAAATACCTCTTAGCACCCTGCATTTCTCGTAAGGACAGTTCATAGAGATGAACATGCCAAGACAAAAGAAATTAAATACTCAGTGAAAAAGACCACTCATGGGACTAACAATATACTCTCTGAAGTGCTCTAAGACTGTTAATAAAAGTAGCTGAGATTTTTAATTGAAAGTTGAAGGAAGCCTATAAATGGTTTAATCAGGTCATTGACAGACACTGGAGGGTTTTCCCCCAAGGATATACTAACTACTGCATTAAACCCTTACTTTTAAAAAATAGATTTTGGAGAAGCTTATTATTGAAAAATAAAAGAGAAACTGATTTGGTAGACATCAAATTCAGTATCACATCCCTTTGAAGACAATTGTTTTACTTCTCAGTTTGTTTGGGCCTGAATTTATGCTTAATTTCCTTCCTTGAACAATTTTGTTTATATTTCCTTATACAGCTACTAGTTGCTGTATAAAGCCTAGTTACATATTTCATTTTTCATTTCATTTCATTTATTGGATTTCTATACCGCCCTTCTCCCTAGGGACTCAGGGCGGTTCACAGGGCATATATAAATAACTGTACAAAAATTAAAAGAGAATTAAACCATGCCCAATTAAAATACAGCAATAGTAAAATAATAAAACCAATTAAAAACCCATATTCCGCTTCAGGCCAGACCAGCTAACTTAAACAAGTGGGTCTTCAACCCGCGACGGAAGGATCGGAGGTCCGATGCCATCCGGAGCTCAATCGGCATATATGAATGAGTGAAGTTCAACAAGGCATGTTAGTATTATTGAAATTACCAGATTACCTTAAATCAAGGCACATATTAAACAATGAATACTAACCTATTTTTATTAATATCAAATCACATTCTCACAAGATTGGGAAATGTTTACTGTCAAACTTAGTGTCACCTTCCTAAGAAGACCAGACAGGAAACAACAAGATGAGCTAAGTCTTTAGTATTAGCTACATTAACAGAATTTTATAAATCTGAAGTAGAAATCTCCCACTGTCTCTTTTACTACATGATTACTAAGTTTTTATTTCTCTGCCCATTACTCAGATGTGGGATCCTCCCCGTTTATCTGATAATTCCCTAGGCTGAATCACTGCCCCTCATGCCCCCACTTCCAAAGTCATTCTCACATTCTATTACACATACACATAACTTCCAGGGCAGGGGTGTCAAACTTGCAACGTTGCGTGATGTGTCTGACATATCGCGACTTTTTTTCCATTGCAATGGGGTGGGTGTGGTTTCGATATGCTGTATCTGGCCCTCAGGCTGGCAGTTTGACACCCCTGTTCTAGGGCCTTGGCATAAAGGAAAAGGTCCCTTAAGAAAAGTATATAGTCAATAGCACTCAGTCTGGAACTAGATAGGTAGGTGGCTTCAGCTAGATGGTCACTTTCAAGAGCACCATTTAAAATGTGGAGGTTTAGCTTGAAGGCTGTTGTGAACCAGGCAAAGACCTACAAAATTTGATTTCTGATATTTTGAGCAATACATGAGCGAAGAATCCATCAGCTTCAGGATTATGAAGGGGACATTTGTGTTGTGCATAGATGGGGTAGTCATTGGGGTACAATCTGGCATTGAGGTTCTCTGCCAGGACTATAATACATTTTGATTCAACAGTATAAGGTCAACAGATTTCACTCCACAAAGACTGATCAGGGTTTTGTGCCTCATTAAGAGCATATAAGCATTTATTATTAATAGGGCATTGTGGCTGAATTGGATTAACACTGCTATAGCATATGATTTCAATGGCATATAGAGTAGTGGGCGCTAGGACTCACAGACCCATTATACTCCTTTTTCTGCCTTAGCTGAGAATGAATTAAATCTATTTAGTAGCAGTTTATCAGCAGTCAATGTTTCCTGAATCAATATTATGCCATAGTGGGAGAGGAAGTCATGCCTGGCAGATTTACTGAAATTTGAAATATAAGTTTTTATGACTCCTATCTGCTGGATCATGACCATTTGTCACTTTCAAGTCACCGGCTAACTCATCCTTAACTCTGACAGTTCGGATGCAATGACTCTGCCATTTGAATATGCTCATTTGTGTAACTCTGTTGGGGCGAGATATCTGGTTGAAAGTCAGGAGTATTTGTTTATCATTTCTTGGACTGGGTAAGTAGTGAAAATTGTTTAGAACAATTCTTCTATTTTGGCAGTTTAGGAGCTGAGATAGAACAACTACAAGATTATTGTGATCATCCTATCTATGGGCATTCTGAAGATTTTCTAGGAGGAGTTGCTTTTTCTGTAACACACAGTGGTAGTTGGCTGCACCAACTGCTTCCACTTGCCCTGTTGACATCATAGGACAGGCTGCCAGAATGCTAGCATGGCCAGCTTCTGATGTTATTTTAACCCCGATTACCATAGAAGATTTGCAAGGGCTTGTTAGAAGCTGTACATCTTGACTGCAATGTCATTTACTGTTGTTGTTGAAATATAAAAAAAAATCACACAAAAGGCAGTCCTCACGGAACAGTTGAGTAGGGAGTGCAGAAGACTTTTTCCAGGAGGTTATCTCCACTATCTCCTGCTTTGAAGAGTGACTTGAGCTGAATCTTAGGAGGGATGGGGAGGTGGTTTCTCTTGATACTGGCTTCTACACAGTCATATTGCTTTAAGGCAGGGGTGTCAAACTCGCAATGTCACGTGACGTGTCGTGACGTATCATGACTTTTTTTCCCATTGCCAGCAATGCGGTGGGCGTGGTTTTGGCATGACGCATCTGGCCCGTGGGCCGGCAGTTTGACACTCCTGCTTTAGGGTGAAGGGGATCCTGAAGCTGTAGTTCTGTTGCTCACATTTTTTTGTTGTTTGCAGTGGAGAAATAGAAGTCAATCTATTTTCTCTCCTTTATTGGATTTAGGGATCCTAGTATTATTACTGTGATCAATCTTCATTCTTTTCTTGCCTCTAGATGGCATTTTTAGACTATAGTACTGAGTCAGAAGGGGTGAGGCTATTCACAAGTTTTGAACTTATTTCAGGATCTCATTTGTTACAACTACTTAGCATCACCGTAGTACACAAACCAATTTAAATCTTCCAAAACATCTTTTTTTAAAAAAAACAAAAGACCTAGTACTGCAACAATTACAAACAGGAGACGTCTAAATGCAAAAAAGGACTGTAACAGACACTGTGTAGGACAAACAGAAAACTGGCAGAGGCCATCTCTAAGCATCAGAAGAAGTCAGAGTACATGGCAAAAACACTTTCATCTCGTATGGAGAGAAGCAGCTACAGTTTCAGCTAGGAAACTATTAGCATTTGAAATCAAGCCAAGTCCAAAAATGCTAAAGAATTTCTGAAAGCCTGGCATACAGACAAGTCAGCCTTCAGTAGACACATAGAGATAAACTACATTTACATGCTACTAAAAAGAGACATAAAAACCTAAGAAGGAAACAAAAAGAAGAAAACATTTCTCTCCAGCAGCTAACATTTAGATAAATAGGGATCAACAACAGACAAATAATCAGACAGGAGACAATTCTCTGATTGAAGAACCAGCAAAGAACAAATAACAACCCCATCAAAACTGGCAGGGTAAGCTACTGTATATACATAGGAATCAAACCTCACACTCACTCATACTGATAATGTTACATAGTTGAGTAATGAAACATCTTCAAGCAAGCAACCAAGCTTAGAAGCCACCAAGAACTGCATTTTATCATCTAGCTAATTTAAAAGGATAGTCTATAAGGTATTTCATTAGGAAATGCCGTAAAGAAGTTCAAACAAGCAAATTTTCTTTTAACAAGTAGTTGTGAGTTTTCTTTTTCTTTTGTAATTTCCTGGACAACTTTGGCTCATGAAACCATTTTCTTCTGGAAACAGCAGCAAAGAGATTGCAGTTGTAATTGCTAGGAAGAGAATGACAGATTGAGAATTATGGACGAGTCATAAATATATTTCTCCTGTGATTACTTTAAGACTTTAATTTCTCCCAATGATTAAATACAAAGGAGTAATACTAATAATTTGTGCAAATACCTACTTGATCATCAAGCAATCGTTTAACCAACTGCTCCAGGTGGATAGCCTTAAATTGCTCAGCCCAGCAGTTTATTGGGAAAGGTGGTCTAATTGTAATGACTTTCAAGACATATTGGTTTCTTGAGTAATCCCTTGGATTTCTTATGTGATATTTTTGCTCTGCATGTTGATATTCATTTGACCTTAGCAACATGTTTTTTGACAAAATAGTCAAGAGTTTTGTAAGATTCTTTGATAGCTAAGGATGACTTCTTTATTTTGCCTTTTATTGAACACCTTCTCAAAAATCAATGCATAACTTAGATGAATATTTTGTAGTTCTGGAGCTTCTAATTATAACCATTAATGCTATTCCCTTTCCAAATTTATATTCATTTTGCTCCTCTGAACCCTTATTTTCACACTATGTGGCCTTTTATAGTGTACACCAACTTTTATAATGCAACTTCCAAATAAACTTCTTATCTGAAAACATTAATTTGCCTATCTTTTCATCACTATAATATAGAGTTTTTAGAAACAAAAGAGGTCCAGATGTTAGTCAATTTTTTGCTTATATAGTTTTTGAGTTAAAATACATACTCAAACTTTTAACTGAAATGGTTGCTTGAATTAATGATTGAATTGAATGATTATGTTAGAATTCAAATTTAATTATTGAATTCCTAGTTGAATATGTGCATCATACATTTAAAAGTTTGTCATTTTCAAACTTGTCTGTACATATACTGAGTATATACTAATATAAATACAAAATAATATTGTGACATAATAAAAAGCAAAATTTCCAAGTTACAAATAATAGATTATATAATTGCATATACACTAATACTGCACAGATGTTTAAAAGAAAATTAAATCAATGTATGCCTGGTAACAAATTTTCATTGTCTCGTTTTAGAAAAGGCATGTCAAACTGCCAGCCTGCAGGCCAGATGCGTCATGCCGAAACTGCGCCAACCCCATTGCTGACAATGGGGAAAAAAGTCACGATATGTCGCGCGGCATCACATGACTTTGCAAGTTTGACATGCCTGTTTTAGAACATATGTTTCATAGGAATTAGTCCTTTCAGTTATGGTCTCAGGCTTATCTCTCTTAGTATGAATGTGAATATTCTTCATTTTATTAAAGAAAAGTATTCTGAACGTTCAAAAAGCCAGTCTAAGAAAATATTATCTTTCAAAAAGTTCATTTTTTTGGAAATGCAAAGAAAAAAATTAAAAGCTAACTGGGATAAAGTTATATAATGTGGTTCTCATAATTTTTCATGTACCAGGTTTCTAAATGTTAAAATTTCAAATAGGCACTTTTGCTATGTTCACTGGGTAGATTTTCTAGATAAATGAGATCAATATTATAGTGACTACAGTGATATCTTTCTGCAGAATAATATTGTGTGCCATCAAAGATTAGGGCACTTTGCTCAGCATCTGATGACTATTTTTTACATCAGTAAGTATTTAGCAAAAATGTCACCATGCACAGGTAGATGAATTTCCAGAGTGAGAAAGAGAAACACTAATTCTTATAAGACAAGTTATAGTCTTCCAAAACTGGACGTTATACTCCCAAGGACCATATATGTATATGTATGTCACATATGTATATATACACACATAGATCACATAAAGTAATTTGTATGTGAATTTATTCTATTGTCTGCATAATATCTGCATATTGTGGCAACATATTGAAAAGTCATAGTCACAACATGAACTATACAAACTCATTCACTAAATGAGAATATTTTAAAAGATCTTGAGTACAGATGTTTCCAAGTAAAATTTAAGGTCTCTCTGGGTGCTCCAACTGGTGATCACTCTATTATAGGCTTAACTCTTTAAAGTAAGAGTTCAGGTGCTCATTTACTTCTTCTCACCCTTTCACCCAGCATGCAATCATTGTTACAATTCAACACATTTTTTTGCATGTAACACCTCACACAAAATGCAAACAGCTGCAATTTCACTGCCCAACCCTTCATTCTACTCTTAAACATTTGTTCTGTTAATGCAGGTTAATTCAGCAAATAACACTTCTGTAAATTGTTCTTGCAAACTGCTACATCATTTATGTAAGGACTTCTGTGAACTTTGAAAAATTAATGCCTTTAATTTTGGTTGATGGCAACATCACCAGAGCTCTGTAAATTGCACTTTAATGAGATTTTGCTACAGGGGATAATCTGCTACTGACAGAGTAACATCTTGAAAACATCTGTAGACCTATAATTTCTCTATGACGATTAGATCCCACCACAAGACTTCAAATACAGACCTGAAACAAAGAGGGATATGCAAAGTTTTAAATGACTGTACAACCTGTTCTTTAGAAAAGAAAAGATACACAATGGAAAGTTTTGTGTGCTGAAAATAAATCAATTTTTCTGACTAATTAACATTTAGCTTTATTTAATTAAGAAAGGCTATTACTGTCTCCACTGCTGTGCATCTGTATATAATGAAGGAAACAGCGGTAGGTATAAGATACCACAGAGGGATATGCCCAAGTAACTCACACTATAGGTGTAAAGGAATGTCTATTATTGTTAAGTAACTGACATCAGAGTCTTTTTAATGCTCTTATAAATAAATGGAACCCTTTCCCAGATGCTTTACACATATGGTTTCTTATTTATCTCTGATAGAGACTGGTAGTTAGATTAGATGCCAGAATCAAATGATTTAAATAGACAGCTGCATAATGAGAACTGCAAAATAACACCTTTTAAAACAATTTCTATTTATAGTGATCAGTGAACTCACAAAAGGATGATAAATCTTGTTTTGGGTATACCAGGCTTGCCTTGCTGTGTTAAATCCATCCTTTTCGAGTAACTTTAGAAAGCAACCATGTCCTGCAAAGTGAATATATAAGCAGAAAAGCAGGGCAAAAATAAAGAGTAATTTGAATAATCATCTGTTTACAAACAGATTACTTTAAAATACATTGGCAAGGCACTGAAACAGATATTGGGATCAAACAGAAAAACATCAAAAGCTCATCTATAGCAGAAAAAGAAAGCAGTGGTGCTTTCTGCATCCTTTGAAGATCTTTCCCTCTGCTTCAGGTCAATTATTTGGGTCTTTACCTTTACATAGCCAAAAAGCATAATATAATTCCACAGACAGCCTAACAATTAGAACAAGAGAAGGAAAAAGATTGTCCAAACCAAAGAGGAGAACTGGAGAGGGGGGAAAAATGAAGAGCATATAGATAGAGGCACATAGATTTAAGAAACAAGTTGTCCAGATAGTAAATATATTTCCTTTTTAAAGTAGCACATCTATTTTAAACATCACAAATACAGAAGTGGGAGGTACTCATAGAAATGAATAGAAGTAGCTCAAATTTATTGGAACTACTGTAGAATTGGAAAACAATTTGCCCACCCATCCCCAACATTTAAAATATAGTAAAAATGCCCAAAATAGCCAATGAAGATAAGATTATTTTGGTGGGGATGAAATTCTGGTGATTATTTGGAAATAAATAAAAAGCAATGGGGGGTTATATGATTGCATTATAAAAATAAACATTCTACTTCACTGCAATATTTTGATAGAAGACCCTATCTGTTAAACTGTAATCAGCATATCCTTCATTGCCAAGTGGGAGAGCTTACTCCTTTAACAAGTGATATAGTAATAGCTTCTGTCAAAGATAATTTATCAGGCTACCTTCTTGTTTTAAATATTTATGATTCACATTATCAAGAATCACCTGTCTTCCTAACTGTTTCTGTACACTGAGATTATTTTTATTTTTATTTAAAAGATGTTTATACTAGCTGAGCATGCCTAGCCTAAATTATCACTCCCTTCCTTAGAAAATAATTGATCAAATATCTATTAATAATATTGCTATAATTATTATAGGGTTGTCCTGAATAACTATAGCTACCATATACACTTAATGAAATACACTGTCACAACATCTGCTCTTTATTGATGCCAAAATATTTAATTTTAATAACACAGTCATGTTTGCTTACATGGTGATGTCACCAAGTACAAATAGACTAGTTCAGAATGTGGGTACCAAGAAGAGACCATAGCCCTTCTGGTGCCACTTGCTTTGGTCAGATTGGAATGGAACATAATAGTTTTGTGTCAAGTTACACACTACAACCTTTTCTCCTACAAAACTTCTCATCTTTTTCCTTTTGTGGATCTCATTAAATCTGTCGCATTACAATTTTCTTGGTCATATTTTCTTTTGATCCAATTCTATCTCCTTCATACATTTGCTTTACAATTTGATCTCTATTTATTATCTTTACACAACCAAATCAACTCAATATACTTCTTTTATACTTGTTGCTCACTTTTGAATTCAACCCCTACCCATTCAGTAGCCATTCATTTTTTACTCTCTCTCTTCTTGTTTTACTGCATGCACATCTTAAATACCCCATTCCCACTGTTTCCAAGTTACATTTATGGTTCTGTGGTGTTCTGAGCTTAATTGCTTTCTTGCATATGTTTCATTACCAAACTAGATAAATCATCAGTGCACTTATGCTGTTCCTGATGTTACCAATTCTCTTACAGACATTCTCACTTATTTTAACTTTTTTTTCATTCATTTCCCCATCTTTACTGAGTATTTGAGCCAAAAAATAAAAATCCACCCACTTGTTCTATCTTCCCCATTTATGTAGAACTTGAAACTATTCACTTGTCAATCATATCTATCTTGATTTTGATATTTAAATTTCTAGAACCATGCACATGGTTCACTGTATCTATCATGCAATCACATATTCATTGCAAATAATTTAGATAACAAAAATATCATCTGTCTATAAAAGTGCAAGTATTTTCTAGAAACACTTCTCTACTGTCACCATTTTCCTTTTCATTAAATCACACATTGCACATTCTTGTCTTACTTCTTGCTCAGTGTTTAAGATAAAATAAACTTTATTGACATTTTTTACTGTGGGCAGTATATATATATATATGTGTGTGTGTGTGTGTGTGTGTGTGTTTATGTGTGTGTGTGTGTGTGTGTGTGTCACATTTTGAATACATAGCTTGAGAATTCACAAGGTTGATGCTATATGGAACAAAACTGTGACAGGATCTAGATGTTCTGCTTCAGTTACCACGAAGCCTCCTCCCAGAAAGTAACAAGATCATGAAGAGGATGTGTAGTGTCCCAGACAATACTGCATACCCTGTTCAAGCATTGCTTACATGCTATGTCCTGAATAGATGAAAGTGAACTGTCAATAATCTTTTCTGTCATCCTCACCACTCTCTGCACCTCTTTCCTGTCTGAAGCAGTGATGCTTCCAAACCAGAATGTAATGCAATATGACAGGATACTCTCAATCATTCCTCTATAGAAAGTGGGAAGGATAGAGGAAGGAAGATGTACTTCTCTCATGCAACAAAGAAAATAAAGGCGCTGCTGTGCCCATTTCACCAGTGTCTTGCTGTTGAGCAAGCAAGCTAACCTAACCTACTCATTAGCAGCACACCCAGAAACCTGATGCTGTTAACCACCTCCACAGGCAAATCATTAATACACAGATGTGTGTGACTATGCCTGCTTTTTCTGAAATTGACAATGAGCTTTTTCATTTTACCAATGTTTACAACAAGGCTGTTTTTATTACATCAGTTCACCAAACCCTCTACCTCCTTGCAGTAAGCACCCTCACTGTCATCCTGAATAAGTGCCACTACTGTTCTATCATCCACATACTTCACAATATGTTTGGTGGCAAACTTTGCACAACAGTCATGGGTCAACAGGGTGAACAACAGTGAACTTGAGACATAGCCCTGAGCAGAACCTGTGCTCAAGAAAATGGTGTTAGAAATATTAGTCCCAACTAGCAAATACTTTGGGCCTATCAATAAGAAAATCAAGAATCCAGTTGTACAAAGGAGTATTAAAGCCTAAAAGGCCCAGTGTGTCTACTAGAGTCTGAGGAATGATTGTATTAAATGCTGAAGTGAAGTTGATAAACAGCATTTTTAGTATTTCTTTCCTCTAAGTGCACTAAGCTCAGATGGAGAACAGAAGAAATAGCATCCTCTATAAAGCAATTTGGATATATTCCCCACTTTCAAGAACCTCTAGCATTAGATGATATTAGTCTGCCCTTACCAAATCAGAAATGTAGAGGAAGTGATCAAATATCTACAGAAATAATGACAAGCCATAGAAGACTAATCCAATTTTAAAACTGGAGTAAAACAAAAACAACAATAGCCAGCTCTATGTTAATGACACTACTCTAATAGCTAAAAATGTAAATGATTTGCAAGCTCTAGTCATGAAAGTCAAGAAGTACAGAGTAAAAACAGTAGAATATAATTCTTTATTGGCCAAGTGCAATTGGACACACAAGGAATTTGTATTTGGTGCATAAACTCTCAGTTACATACAAGCAACAGGTGATAAATCATGATCATAATCGACATAAAAACACATTCAACATAAATTATAAGATGCAACACTTAGTGATAGTCATAGGCTACTAAATAAGCAAACAACATAAATCATACTAGAATACTAAATAAAATAATATAAATCGTAAGATACAAGCAACAAAGTTATAGTCAGAAAAAGATAAGGAGATAGGTACGGAGATAGGTAATGGGATTAAGATTAAATATAAAGAAGACTAAATTAATGAAAATGGGTACAGCAAAAATTGACAATGAAGATATTAAAGTGGTGGATAGCTTCCTTTTTTTTAGGATCAAATATCAACAATAAAGGATTCAATAGTCAATAAAAATACCAAAACTAGCATTTGGTGTAGTAATAACTGAAAAAGCCTTGAAAAGATATTCAGATGCCATGATTTGATCTGAACTGTGCAGGCAATGGTCTTTCCTGTGAAGCTTTATAGAAATGAACATTTCCATTTCCAAGTCATAGCTGAGAGGCATTATGGAGAAAAGAAGACGAGTGACTACAATCTCAGCCTGCATGTCCTGTCTAGTGCATCTCAAAAATAAACAAGGTCAAAAACAAAAAAAGGGAAACTAGGCCAATGTGTATAAGATGAAAAGGAAGGAATGTTGCCTTCCATGTAGAAATTAGGATCAGGATGGCATAGGGAACAGAAGACTACTTGTCCGAAGTCTTCAAGCCTGATACCATAGCTTTCAAGTTTTACTTTGATATTTGCTTGTCAATTTTTATCCAGGGCAAAATTTCCAAGAAGAGCCAAATATGGTGGCCTTGAGCACTTGTTTGTTTCTCAACCACTCACTATGCAAAAAATATAGTGCAACTTTTTAAAAATTACACTTCAGTTATAGATTCAGAAAACCCAGACACATAACTGGAATAGTTCAATACAAATTAAACAAAATAAAATAGAACAAAACAAAATAGATGGCATAGCATAGAATGATCTCTGAACATTATGTTTTTAACAACTTCCTAAAGAATCTCAAGAAGTCTGATTTCCACCTGAAAACTAGAGGCACTAAGAAGCAGCATCTGTTAACTATGTGTCTCATAACCTTCCAGAAATGTGAGATAACAAGGAATTTATTCCTGAGCAATCTAGTAGGTCATGCCTATTCAGATTGGAGTAGGTGGTCCTGGTGACAAGCTACAAAGGGGTTTGTAAGTATTAGTGTTATATACTCACAGCAACAGGTGGCAACTAACACTTTTGTGCTTGTATTCTAGACCACTTATAATTTCCAAGTAATCTATAAAGGCAGCACCAATTACATTGAAGTAATTTAATCAGGTGGTAATAAGAAAATGAATTACTAAAGTGAAGCATTACATAAGGCCACAATTGGTGTAGCAGCCAAAGTTGGGCAAAAATCCCCCTCTAATCATGGCTTCCACTGTCTGCTTAAGCAGAAGCCATGAGCCCAGAAACACTGAATCACAGATCTGCACAATCGAAGGTGGTGCTAGCTAGTCCAGAGATAGCATTTGGTTTCAATAGAGAACCCCAAAGTAGATACATAAACTCTCTCTTGCTTGGGGTCAGTTTCAACTGTTTTCTCCCATATAGAACTTAAAAGCCTCTTAAAAGGAAATCAACAGCATTGCTCCAACAGCATGGGCTAATGCCTCCTTAAGTAACACCAGCTGCCTGCAATTAGTGCAGGTTCACATCCCACCAGGCTCAAGGTTGACTCAGCCTTCCATCCTTCCGAGGTAGGTAAAATGAGGACCCAGATTGTTGGGGGCAATTAAGCTGACTTTGTAATAATGCCGCTTGGGGGTGTGTGTGAAAGCCCTAATAAGCAGGCATATACATAGAATGAAGGCTACTGCTAAGCTTGTAAGCCGCCCTGAGTCTTCGGAGAAGGGCGGGATATAAATGGAATAAAAATAAAAAAAAATAAATAAATATGTAATTGAGTATCCTCAGCATATTGAAAATACTATAAACCAAGTCCCAACAAGGGTTTTCAGGAGAATCACCAATACCACCTCAATTCAATACTTAGGTCTAAGGCACAGGTGTCAAACTTGCCACATCACATGACGTGTTGCGATGTATCATGACTTTTTTTGCACTGCCGGAGCTGGGGTGGGCATGGCCTCCATATGATGCAACCGGCCTGTGGGCCAACAGTTTGACACTCCTGGTCTAAGGACTGACCAAAAGAGGTCCAAATAATCTGTCTCTTCTAGAGTGCTGCACAGCTGATCTGCTATCACTGTCTTGATAACCTTTTTGACAACCTTCTCCAAAAAATGAAGATTGAGCAGTGACCAATAGGTATCTAATGACAGGCATGACTTCCTCAGATGTGGTACAGCACAGCTGTTTTCAAGACTGCTGTTTGCTTCCTTTCTCCTGAATCCAGATGATCACTTCTCTACTCACTCCTTGTAGCAGCTAGGATACCCAGGGATCCAAAAGACTATGAAGATAATTTAGAGAACCTCCTATCTATTTCCTAGAGTTTATAGGCCAAATCACATCCCATATTATGTGGCTACATGGTTCCTTAGTTACTACCAAATATTTTGCTCATGAGGTGTTAAGATTTTGGTAAATCCAAGTGACTTGAGAAAATGTTGTATAAATTGATCTTGGCAGCCAGGTAGAAGATCTCTCTTTTTACTCTTCCCTAATTCATTTAAAGGAGTTAGTTGCTCTTAAATGTTACTAGACAACAACCTGCCACCTCAGTAAAGGAGTTGAAATGAACCTGTTTCACTTTCCTGGCCACCACAGTGTAGGCCTGAAAATGAGCATGTAACTATGCACAATTAATTTGCAATTTTTATTTTTCTAGCAATTGTCCAAACTGCTAGATATATTCCTGTTGTAATATATCACCACCTACTGAGCCATTTGGTTCCATTAGACATATAGAGCCTTGGTGGAGCAGTGGGCTAATGCCTCCTTAAGTAACACCAGCTGCTTGCAATTAGTGCAGGTTCGCGTCCCACCAGGCTCAAGGTTGACTCAGCCTTCCATCCTTCCGAGGTAGGTAAAATGATGACCCAGATTGTTGAGGGCAATTAAGCTGACTTTGTAATAATGCTGCTTGGGTGTGTGTGTGAAAGCCCTAATAAGCAGGCATATACATAGAATGAAGGCTACTGCTAAGCTTGTAAGCCGCCCTGAGTCTTCGGAGAAGGGCGGGATATAAATGGAATTAATAATAATAATAATAATAATAATAATAATAATAATAATAATAATAATAATATAGAGCAAATATGCCCCTTTACTCCACAGAAGGAAGATATTCAATTGCATCTGGATTGGGCCATTGAAACAGTATTGCAGCAGAAAGGAACAGAGGTAAGAATTGTTGGATTGGAAGAATATGTTATAGGCTTCAAATAGCACCTATCTTTTTACTTTGTTAGCTATAACAAATTTTTAAAAATGAAACATGACTTTTAAGTATAGTTGTTCTAGGAAGATATTAACTATAGGTAGTCCTCGACTTACAACCACAATTGAGCTGAAAATTTCTGCTGCTAAAAAACACAGTTAACTGAGTTTCGCCCCATTTTATGACCTTTCTTGCCACAGTTGTTAAGGGAATCACTGCAGTTATTAAGTTAGTAACACAGTCATTAAGTGAATCTGACTTTGAATCTGAATCTGACTTTCCCATTGACTTTGCTTGTTCAAAAGTCACAAAACATGACCCTGGGACCCTGCAACCATCATAAATAAGAATCAGTTGCCAAGCAAGTGAATTTTGATGACATGACCATGGGGATGCTGCCATGGATGCAAGTGTGAAAAATGGTCCTAAGTCGCTTTTTTCAGAATCGTTGTAACCTTGAACAGTCACTAAACAAACTGTTATAAATCAAGGACTACCTGTAAACAACAAACAGATTATTATTTAAAAACACAAATAAAAAGTCCTTGTGCACTTGCAGAGCTGCCTCCATCATCCCTGGGATCAAAATAAGTAAGAAATAAAAAGCTTTGCCTCTTCTTTAGGTTCCAATTGACACCAGCAACTCCATTATTAAGCAAAGTAGCTGCTAAGTAAAACTATGACTGTACTTATAATTTTACTTCAGCTTTACTTACTTGCAGACTATGAAGGTCATGAGGACTACCTGCAGTGATTATCTTGACCATGGATACCATGACGTTACTATATAAATCACAAATAATCTTATGGCAATATAAATTCTGAAAAATATATTACAGCATGGAATGTCATAAAATGATCATTTCTGGATTGTGTTCCAATAGTAATAAGCATGAAGGTCTACCTTCACCAAGCTACAGCTCTGCAGATGTGTTTTAATGAACACAATTCTCAAGTATTATGAAGTCTCAACATTTTATACAGAGGTCTTTACAAAATGATATCAATAACCAAACAAAGGATTAAACTCTCACCAAATTTTGGTTTCTTACATATATTTGATGAAATGAATAAATAGTTATGAAGGACAAACTTTACTATTTATCTGATTTTAGTACCAAAGTAGTCACTGTAAACTGATGGAAATATCTGGCTCACATGGTTTGATAAGATTTAGTATATTATCCTGCTTGACAAAGTCTGCAATAAAATTCACATACTTAAAAAACATAGTGGGAAGTCTTTTTCTATCAGCATTTAAAGGATTTTATCTTTTTTTTAATAAATGACAAAATGAATGCATATCAGAATTTATGGAAGATTTAATTGGCCTGATAGAGGACGGTTTAATATAAAAGTTCTTAAAATAACAATTTAAGAATGAGTTTCTAAAGGCATAGTACAGAGAAGCAGAATATCAAAAATATTAAATAATCTCATATTAATTATAATTGAAAACAGGATATATGTTTCCAGTTCTAATATTAATTACATTCTGATTTATTTATTTGTTTATTGCGTTCTAGAGGCTCTTTGGAACAAAAGTTGACATATATTGCTGTTGTTAATGTTTATAATTTTAATATAGTTTTAGGTTGTTTTAATTCTTGATTGGAAACTGCTCAAAGTTTGTGTAAGACGGGTGGCTATATAAATGTTTTAAATAAATAAAGATAGCAAAACCCAGAAAAGTTTTGAGGATGAATGTAGTACAAAAACCTTGCTATGGAATAGCACACACTGAAAAGCAAAGTCTGATATAAGAATACATGAAAATCAATAGAAATACGATCCATAAAATAGAAATAACTAAACCTGCATCATAGCTTCACAACAGTTGCATCAGTTTGTTTCAAAAGCTACTTTAAGCAAGCAGATGATCAATGCTTGCAATAACAAAGTTTAAATGGCAATCCATATTTTATATTGGGTCTTTAAATCTGTTATTCTTCACAATATGATTCTGAGATATGTGTTCTAGCAAAATTCATCATATGCTACAATTAATGAAAAGCATCTAACTGTTCCTTTTATATTTCTGCTCACAAACAGAGAGGTATTTCCTTCTCAAAGCTGAGTGAATATTCACTAGGATGTATTTTCAGAAGGTATGTCTGGATATTTTTTTGCCAGATCAAAATGAAGGTGTCTCTTCTCTTTTTAGCAATGCCAAGTATGTGATTTACAAACAGTTTAATTATTCAGATGTTTATTATATTCTACATAATGAAATTTGGACCCTCATATTTTCTTCCTACATGTTCAGTGCAGGCTGCAATTATAGCCACGGATATCTGTTTATTTGATGAATTTTGCTTCTTCTGCATAGTTTGATAAATATGGAAATAAGTCAAAACCTACTTTATATACAGTAATTAAAGTGAAAAATCTAGTCATGATGCAAATCCTTAATTGGACTCCAGGAGAGATATGCAGAATTTCTCTTTAATAATATGGGATGACTGGGGACAGAAAAACAAAGCACACTAAAATATGGTTTAGAAGAACGATTAATCACAAAATAGAAAACAACCAATTTAGCATGGCTCATTCAGTGACTCTCAAGGCTCAGGTAATGTTCTTTTAATCATCTGCCTCTAATATTAAGGTGGTGTCATGTTCAGTGAAAATAAAACACAATAGATATGCTTGCATTCTGCTACAGCTTTAATTTGTAAACACTGCCTTTCCAGACACTCAGATTGTTCGGACTATTTAATGACATGTAAGTGAACGATCAAAGTAATGTGTAAAATGACTTAAACTGTGTTATTTAATGCATTAATTCATTAGCAAAAAAACTTGCTACTTGTCTCAGGGTATTTTGAATGGCTTACTGTGCATTTTTCATTTGATTGTAATAAAATGCAAACAGCACCATTAGGATTGTTAGGGGTTGGGTTTCTTTTAAGCTCAGAAGTACCATGCATTTGTTAAGCAATATTACATGAATGTATATCCTACTAGTACAAACAGAACAAAAAAACCCACCAGGAAATAATAATAAAGAAGAATCAGTTATATTTTCAAACTCTAAATATATACTTGATCAATAAACATTTCATTGTCACTTAATTTGATCGTGAAAATATTGTTCTCCACATAGCTTTGTGTAATCTCCCATTGGGGGAAGATGAGAATCCTTTAATGGAAATATGCTTGATTTATCCTTCTACTTTATTTAAAGTACAAACTCCTCTGATCTTAGGAAACTGGCTTTTATTTATGTAGGGGTTTCTGTCCATTCCTTAGGATTTGTTTCTCCTCCATTCTCCTGTAACATATGTCTTCTCAAGGATTATCAGGACAAACAGATAAAGTTCCCTTTTAAAAAAAATATAGAAGTATAAATGAAATATGAAATAATATGTCACACCCACCCATCTTGTTTACATAATTAACATGTATTTAAGATTGAAAAATTAAAATCTTTTATGAAATATGTAAAGCATCTTGGAAACTTGGATTCTGACAATTTTGAAGAAAATAGTGTGATCCGTCTCCTCATCAGAAGGTCTATCCTTCTGTTACCCAGATGTGTCCATTGACTGAATCCATGACTGCAAGCAACCATGCTGAGAGGAACTGAAATCAGAGAGCCTTGATCTTCACAATTCTAGCCACTGTTAAAACTCTTTCCAACCCACAAGTCCTACTCCTTTTTTGACAGAACCTAATCTGACTGTTGTCTTCTGTTGACCACCCTGAAATAAACTGGCATTTTTTTCTGTACACCTGCCATAAAACTTAAAAACTTCAAAACTGTCTCTGGCTTTGAAGTATCTTAAGAACAACAAGTTATCCTTTGATGACTTTTTCTGCCTTGAACCACATGCTTGAACATTTTAGTAACTGAAATGCAGCTTGAAAACAGCCTAGCTTTATAAAAGAAATTAGCTTTTCTCATCCATATTAAGATTAAGATGCTCCAACTAATCATAATGAATGGTACATGCATATTATATTATCTAAATATGTATACCAAATTGTGGAGTGATAAATTTTGTTGTTCAATCTGGTTCAAATACTATACAATGTTTAGTATACTCCAAATATATTTTATTGGCTTTATTTCTTGAATTGTAAAAGAGTCATTGACTGAATAAAAAAGTCCATTTTTCATGGATATTTTTCAACAGTGGTCTGTGTTTCTATCTTGAAGAAAGCACCTTTTTATATTCATTACAAAGAAAGTTATACAGAGGTAGCATCATACCATGAGGACTGCCTGATTGTTACCTTTAGTTATCAGTGGTATCTTCAGTGAGAACAATAAAAAGAACGGCATGCTAAAAAATCAACATAGGCATATTTTATATGTAGACAAAAATTACATAAACTTATCAAAACTGAAGGCAAACAGAGCTTTAAGCTTTGTCATATAATGATGGTTTCTGTTTAGACGCTACCAGGATAAATTATTTGAGTGTTTTTCTGAAGTGACACTACATTCTGGATCATAGACTTCAATGAAATGCCAGACAGAATGGAGTTCAAAATAGATAAGTGTTAGAATAAAATCAGAAATGTGTACATTGCTAAATGTTTTCTACTCTTCCCAGCTCTAGCTTCTGTCACTCTTTACCAAGTGACTTAAGACCAAAATCCTTAACTGTACATTTCCTAAAGGTAAAGGTAAAGGTTCCCCCGCACTTGCGTGCTAGTCGTTTCCGACTCTAGGGGCCGGTGCTCATCTCCGTTTCAAAGCCGAAGAGCCAGCGCTTGTCCGAGGACGTCTCCGTGGTCATGTGGCCGGCATGACTAGACGCCAAAGGCGCACGGAACGCTGTTACCTTCCCACCGGAGTGGTCCCTATTTTTCTACTTGCATTTTTACGGGCTTTCGAACTGCTAGGTTGGCAGAAGCTGGGACGAGTAACAGGCGCTCACTCTGTAACGCGGCACTCGGGATTCGACCCGCCAAACTGCCGACCTTCTTCACATACCAGCTAATCTGAAGGGATCATTTCCAGAACAATCTGAATTTAAAATCTTCTTTAATATCAGTAGTTTATTGATATATGTTCCCAGGGAATAATTATAATAATTTATAAAGCCTTGTTATAGTGCAAGATGTTAAACAGTTTGTCTTGGCATTACAAACAATTACAATCCTCTTCATATCAGTTTGTACAGTTTGCTTCTCCTCTCTGTCATTTACAGGGACATTTAATATAAGCCCAGATAACCGTGGAACAGCCAGGACTGAAACAGATGCCTTGACTTGCCTCACTACTATTAGTAACTGACACATTTCTCATCACTGATTCAGTACTTATGCTTCCTGAGAAATCCTATCATTCATAAGTTTCTGTAGGACCCTAAACCTGCAGACCTACCTATTGTACAGTGTATAGATGCTGTGAAAATGTTCAGTGTAGTGGGGAGATTTCACACCAATTTAGATAGTTGACTATTCCTTACCTCTTGCCAACTACTCCCATTTTGGATGGTATAAGCCAGGGGTAGGCGACCTCGGTTCTTTTATGACTCATGGACTTCAACTCCCATAATTCCTGAGTCAGCTATGCTGACTCAGGAATTTTGGGAGTTGAAGTCCATGAGTCATAAAAGAGCCGAGGTTGCCTACCCCTGGTATAAGCTAAGAAGGATTTCTTTCACCATATTCACCTGATATTATATTATTGTCTATGTTGCTTTTCTCTAGAGATTATATATGTTCAGTTCTCAAGAGATGCCTTCTTAAAAACTATATCTTGTAATATAGTAAGTCTGTAAGCCACCCAGAGTCACATGACAGTGAGATAGGTGGCAGATAGATAGATAGATAGATAGATAGATAGATAGATAGATAGACAGACAGACAGACAGACAGACAGACAGACAGACAGACAGACAGACAGACAGACAGACAAATAACTCTTATCTCCCAAATATTCCTGTTTTTCTCATATAGCCCAGTATTAGTTCTGAACCACAGTGTGCTTGAGGGAATAATTTCAAACTGCTATATTATTTATATCTGATCATATTTTATTAAAATAACATTTTTTTCTGCTGTATTGTGACTTGTGTTTGCTGTTTCATTCTGCTCTGATATTTTCCCATGCTTCTCATAAAGATGATGTACTCTGAGATTCTTTTTCCATTCCTTCACACCCCATTGATGATACTATATATATAATTTTATATTGAGAGAGGAAGTTCTAAAAATAAGCATATTTCACAAAATAAAACTACTCCCAAAATAACCAGCCCCACTTCCCTGAGTGACCTTGCTCATCTAAGTGATCCTTGGCAATCAAAAGGTTTCCCTTGTCACTTGTAGCAAATGATAGGTTCAGCAAGATTCAACCACTGTATTTGTTACTGAGTAGCAGTTTCATAGTGTCAGTGATTATCTGAGGGCCCTCAAAACAAGGAAAAGTTGCAATTGTGCAAAGCCCTTCCAGGACACCACTGACATTTGCTCTTCAAGCAGGAACTTTGAGGCCAAGAATAGCTGGATCTGCAACTCAATTTCCTTGAAATACTTCAGTAAATCTCTGGTATTTAACTTTAAAAAGATAGACCACATCACTCTTTTGATACATTATTTGTACATCCTTTTTTATTTTTGAATGATCACCCAATTTCATTTATAAACCCAGTATTTCCACCTCTGGTTTATAATTTGGTTATTTTTTCTTACAACTTTAAATGGAAGTTCAGTTGTACACTGTCCTGGAATAGGGAAGTACTGTAGAACAGGGGTCTCCAACCTCTGGTCCGTGGACTGGCACCGGGCCATGGCATGCCAGCAACGGGGATGCGCAAACAAGCAAAGCCCCATCTATGGGATGCGGGCAGCACGTGAAACCACAACCCCTTCAGTCCATGGAAAAACCTCTCTGCACAGAACCAGTCCCTAGTGCCCCAAAGGTTGGGGACCGCTGCTTTAGAAGAAGAGTCCCCATATAGCCACAAGATATAGCCACACGTGATAAGTACCACCCCATCCAAAGTTAGAAATAAAATAGCCCCATATCTGGGCAGCCCAAGCACACACAGCCAGTCAGTTCTGTGATTCCTTCCCATCCAAACCTGCATAGACTCTAGCCTCAACAACCTCACCTGGCTGCTCCTGGATCAAAAGGTATAATTGGGTAGCATTAACACATTGATCATACTAAACCCCAAACCAGTGGATGATTTCACTCAGTATTTCATGATAAGGAGGTGAAAAAGAGTAGAATCCTACAGCATTCTCCATAGGATGGGCTTAAGGAGTGATCTCCCTCCCTCATCAAGACCAACTGGAACTTGCCCTAAAGAAGGAAGAGAAACACTATAAAACAGTACCCCCAACTCTAACCTACAAAGCCAGCTCAGAAAGATACATAATCAGTGGTATTATAAGCTGCTGCAAGATCAAGGAGCACAAGGATGGATGCACCCAGGGCTTTTTTTCTCATAGAACGCTCAGAACGGAGTTCCGGCACCTTTTTTGGATGGAACCTTGTAGAGTAGGCAAGGCAAGTTGTATGACATGTGTGAGTTCCGGCACCTTTTTCTTTTACAAAAAAAGCACTGGATGCACCACTGACATCCCAGATCCACCACAGGTCACCAACAAGCATGATCAAGACAGTCTCAGTACTAAATTTTGGGATGAATCCCAACTGAAATGGATCTCATCAGCTGCACACCAACCACTTTCCCGATAATATTTCCCCAAAAGGGGAAGTTAGAGAGTGGTCAGTTGTTGAAAACCATTGAATTCAAGGATGATGCCTTGAGGAAGGAATGCCCCTTCACCTTTTTCAAGACTGAGGTCCTTCAAAGAGACCAGATCATAGTAGCCTGAGCCCAATCATGAGTAACAGTCCTGGCCCAGATCCAGTAAACAACTGACTGAGCTCACAGCAGGGAGAATCTTGTCCATTTCCTCAGGAGTCACCAATTCAAAGTCACCCCAAATCATTCCCCCAGTCTCTGACCCAGGCATGTCAACCTGCTCTGGCCAATTAGAATCCAAGTTGAAACAAATCTGAGTGACTTTACCCATCAATAGCCTGAACAATCCTCATAGCAGTCCAATAGATGTCCTGAGGGTCCTTCATTTCTGCCATTTAAGAACACTGAAGAACACTGCAGTGTCTCCACTTCTCCAGACCACCATACTTCAATATTCTTCAACATATTGCAGCTCAAATTCTTCTACTGATCACTGTATATATAATATGGAAATCAGGAACGTGATAATTGTTGACTATTGTCTATGTGTTGATGTTGTGCGGTGCTTGGACTTCAAAGGAAAAATGTTCTTTGTATACACAGGGATACAAGCATAATTCTTGCTGCATCAAACCAAACAAGTATTTTTCCCAGGATCAAACAGTAGCTGTGGAGAACAGCTATGCAGCCCTAAGAAAAGAGAATTGCTTTAAGGAGTGGTAGACGGGTGCTGTATGAGCATTCCAATGCAGTCTGAAACACTTTTCTTTCATTATGTCTGCTGAAGAACTGCATAAGCCTAGTATGTGATTGGGAAAAATATGCTAATACTAATATGTGTATAGTCATTTCAGCTTTGTCTTTTCTTTTGTACTGACTGACAATTAATAAAAAAAAACATTAAAATTGTTTTAACACAACTGGCCTCCAAGAATTTTCTTTTGTATGAAAACACCACATATCTCTCATGCTCAGATAGGAGAAACATTAGCATGCAAAGGAAATGGGTCATTTTATTCTCATATGCTTCTTCAGTACACATAAAATTTCCATTTCCATCTTATAATATATGAAACGAGGCTAAGTAATTTCAACTAGCATCACTTGCTGTTTTTGTTTTGCACCTTCTTAGGGAAAGGTTTGGTTTACACTACAATACTCTTTGCTAACAAAAAACTTCTTTTAAATCTTCAATTTCACAACATATGGACAGACCTAAGCATAGTTTCAATTGGGAAATTGTGATCATCCTAGACCAAGCCAAATCCAAAAATGCTAAATAATTTCTAGAGGCCTGGTACTCTGACAAATTGGCTATCAATAGACACACAGACATGAACAACATCTACATATTGTGCAAAAGAGACAGACAACAAGCCAAAAAGGGACACAAAAGACCAAAACACCTTCCCACCAGCAATCAACACCCAGATGAGCATAGATTAACATCAAGATTAATATCAGACCAATAATCAAGAAGCAAACAATACCAAAATCAAGAAAAACCAAACAGGAAAAATCAAAGATATAAGTATAGATTAGGTAAGACCTGGCTCAAAAACATTAACTATGAGAGGGACCTTGGAGTCCTAGTGGACGATCACTTGACTATGAGCCAGCAATGTGCAGCAGCAACCAAAAAAGCATAAACAGAGGCATAGAATCAAGTTCACGCAAAGTATTAGTACCGCTTTATAAAACCCTAGTGAGACCACACCTGGAATACCGCAACCAGTTTTGGTCACCATGCTACAAAAAAGATGTTGAGACCTTGGAAAAAGTTCAGAGAAGAGCAGCTATGATGATCCAAGGCCTGGAGACTAAAACATATGAAGAACAGCTGCAAAACTTGGGTTTGGCTAGTCTAAAGAAAAGAAGAAATAGAGATGACATGATAGCAGTATTCCAGTATTTGAGAAGCTGCCACAAAGAGGGGATCAAACTATTCCCCAGAGCACCAGAGGGCAGGACAAGAAACAATGGTTGGAAACTGATCAAAGAGAGAAGCAACCTGGAATTAAGGAGAAATCTCCTAACAGTGAGGACAATTAAGCAGTGGACCAGCTTACCCTCAGAAATCGTGGGTGCTCCATCACTGGAGGGTTTTAAGAAGAGACTAGAGACAGTCACTTGTCTGAAATGGTATAGGTTCTCCTGCTTGAGTGTGGGGCTGGACTAGAAGACCTCCAAGGTTCCTTCCAGTTCTATTCTATTCTAAAAACCTCCAAGACCACTCCCACCAGCACTGACAGGGCAAGCCACTAGAATATAAAGTGAGAGCAAACCCCACTCCTTACTAGCACTGATGATGTTACCTACTTTGGGTAATGAAATGTCAGCAAGAAAAGAACCAAGCTCAGAGAGCACCATAGACCCCTCATTTTTTGTCTGTCTGTCTCTTTCTCTCTCTCTGCCTTCCCCACCCCCACTCTACATTATGTATACATTGACAGGAAAAGCATCATATGCCCACTTGAACTTTTATTAGGACTAACTAAAGCTCATTCAGAGTTTTTTTGGGGGGAAAAGGGGCTGTATTATGACTTTTATATTTACTCTTATCTCCTAAACCTCAGAGAATGTATAACTTGTGAAACAGAATACAATACTGAGTTACTTGTTCAAAGGAAACATATTTTACAGTGAAAACACCAAGTATTATTCAATCTCTGTGAGGATGAAGGGGAAAACCTCGTTTCTAGCATGAAAATAGTTGCTATGAGATGTCCAGAAATATATTTTCTTACATTTCCTAAGATGTTATTTAAAATAAATTTATCATGAAAGAAAGCTCCATGCAGTGCAATCCAATATAGTTACTTGGACTTTGCATCCATTGAGTTAGGGCTTATACCTAAGTAATAGTGTGCATGATAATAGTCTCTAGTATTACTATTCTGTATAGTACAAGTAAAGAAAAATTCTGGTGAAAAATACAGTACCAATGAAGACAAATTCCAGGTAAAAAATCCAGCTTGTCAGTACACTGAGTCCCAACTAAATAACAAGGCAGTTTTGCATAGTAAGAATTCTTATGATTTTATGTGTCCCATATTGTTTCCTATGAGAAGTAAGTTTAAGAGATATTTTTTTATAAGTTATAGCTCTAAAAAGGACTCCTGACCTTTTAGCACCATTAACAGATTTGGAATATTGAAAACATTTTATGGTTCTTCTCCCAAGATGACTACGAAGATGATACAACTGGGCATGGCCAGTTATACAACACCCCTTTATCAGAAAACCAACTGGAAAGAGATTGCTTTTCTCCCCTTCCTCTGGTTTCCTGGAGTGCTCTTACCTTTCTTTTTTTTTTCTTGGCAGCAGGGCATTCTTTCAAATTGAGCACTGAGCTGCCACCTCCTAGCTCTTCCAATTTTTAAGGATGCCTCTAGATATATGTTGTACTTGCAAGCAGTCTTGAACATTTATGCTTGATAAAGTACAAGAAACAATATACGAAACTGCATCAGAATGTATTGGAAGCAGAGATTTGCCAGGAGAGAGAGATAAAGGAAATAATGTTGATTTCCTTTTATTTTCTCTTCTATCTGTATTTTTTTTAAGATTGCTATTTCTTTTTCCTTTCTTATGGTTTTTGCATAACATTGCTTACTCCAAACAAGAAATACTGGAATGTAATGGGTATTTCTATATGTGTACAGTATATGAATATGTGAGTTTATGCTTCAGGTTGGAGTGTTAATAATAAAAGAATGTAAGAGGTGCCTGCTGTATTGAACCTCTGGCTCATCTATTTCTGCAGTTTTTTCTCACAATGGCCAACTAATATACCAAGAACCCTATTAGTGTCCAAATCTGCAGCATGCTAGTTTCCAAACTGATTTCTTTAAAAATGCTAAAACCTAGATGGATTAAAGTAGTGGGTTCCAAGGAAGATGTCTTAGGCAAACTGAAGTCTGCTGATGTTATATAGGACACCCAGGAACTTAAGCATCTAATCATGCCACTGTTATAATTTAACATATCATGTGTGACACTTGATTCATATTTTTTTCTCAATTTCTTAACTCCTAAGTTTTCCCAATGACAATTGTCACCCAAAAAATATTTTTTAAAATATCAAAAGATTTCAAAAAATCTAAGACTTAACCATTAGTTTTGTAAATGTCTCAGAAACTGTCTTTCTGTTGAAATGCAATCATATTTAGGATTTACTCTTGCCATTACATTCGCAGAATACCTTACTTAATATTCCTTATCTGGTATTTCAAAAATTAAAAGGCATATTCCTCCAAAACCCCTCTTGGATGAACAATTTATATGACTATTTCAACTTATCTAAATTATTTTATAAATCCAGTGCTGTGATGTTCATTATAGCCAGGAAACATTAATTCTTCTCTGGAACATGTAAAACATGCTAAATCTGGGATTTTAGAAACCTGATTTTGTCAAATGATTACACTGAGTCAATCAGAAGTATACAACTGTCATTGGCATAAGGCTTATGCCAATGATAGAATGATAGAATCATGGCATCATTGGACTGGAAGAGAATTGTGGGGGGGGGGGTTGGAGGGGGTTCCCTGTTTTTATCCATTTATATATTTTTTAATGTTGTTAGACACCCAGAGTCATTTATTTGAGACGAGCAACCATATAAATTAAATAAACAAACTTGAAGGTTTTCTGATGTAATCACTCATCCAGGGAAGAAATATTATCCCAAATAAATGACTGGCTAAAAATTTCCAATGAAGAAATACCAACAGTTCCAGGATGCAGACTATTCCTAATGTAGTTGGGAAATTCTTCCTTGAATGTGCCTCTATTTCTGTAAAGTGTCCATCTATCAGAAGATCCTTCCAATGGAACACTACCTAGAAAGATATGGAGAGCCCTTTCAACCTTAGGAACCTAAGAACTCTCTCAGCTCTACCCTTGAGAGCTGTGAAGAATAAATCCATATCTTTTTCCCTTTGAAGGCTATCCCATATAATTAATTGAAGGCTGCTATTATGTCTCAACCCTCTCTATTTCAGGGTAAACAATAACCATCCATTCAGATTTATATGTTTTTGATATAACTACTACAAATAGAATCCAGAGCTGTGCAAAGACTGAATGAGGTACTTCCAAACATGAATGAGTACACTCCCAAAAGGTAGATGTACAAACACCTCATTTCAAAACATTAAAATATTCTGTTTATTTTGCAGGATTATACAGGATGTTCTCAACTTACAACAGTTCATTTAGTGACCATTTAAAGTTACGACGCCACTGAAAAAAGTGACTTATGACCATTTTTCAAACTTATGACCTTTCTAGCATCCCCATGGTCATGTCATTTTTCATTTGGATGCTTGACAACTGGTTCATATTTATGACTCTTGCAGTGTCCTGGAATCACATGATCATCGTTTACGACCTTCTGACAAGCAATTGCAGTGATTCAGTTAACAAATGAAAATTTCTCACTTAGCAACATAAATTCTGGGCTCAATTGTGGTCATAAGTCGAAGACGACCTGAACAACTATTTTACATGTTGCTCCTGCCAGCATCTTTGAAGTGACCCAGCTGCTGAAACTTTCATTTAATAAAGTTCTGTCAAAGCATAAAACAATAATTTAGGCAATGAATTAAAACTGACACATGAGTGAAAAGTTATAAATAGCACATATATGTGATGCAATCTGCAAATATACACGAATCATCTTCTGGAATATTGCAAATTATGCCTAACTAAAGAAAATACAGATCATCATGAAGAAAGTCTATCTATGTGGCTGCTAAGAGTTGAGACTGACCAGATGGCACATAATGAATGAATCAATCAATCAAAAAAAAAAGACTGATTTAAGAGGTAAGAATGGCTTTCATTTTTGCTAAGGCAGATCATTGAATTGTAGAATTAGAAAGGGTCCATTAAGCTGAACCAACCACCTGCTCAATACAGGAATCCCAAATAAACTATTTCTAATGTAGGACTATCTACTTTTTGACTAAATTGTCCCCTGAAAAATATCCCACCACTTCTTTCCACAGATTGAGCTGCTCAAACCATTAAAAAAAATCTGATTTGTAACAAAATCTTCTTTTTGGCAATTTAAATCTTTTATTCTATCTTCTGTTCTGTTTAATAGAGAACAGAGCCCGACTGTGACATTTTTTCAGGTACTTGAAAAAATTATTATATGTCAGTTAATCTTCTCTGTTCAAGGCTAAATAATCCCAGTTCCTTCTTCATGGAATTAAGTAACTTTCCTAGTACTCTGATCGATTTCATGGGGCTTTTCTGAACCTGTTTGTCTGTATTTGCATGTAATATTCAAGATAGTATTTAAATAACTCAGAATAATGTGAAACTATTATCCCCTTTATTTTACAATTTCTGCTTCTATGGATTCGGGTTAGTCTCTGTTTTGTGACCTTTTCTTTATCTTTTTTAACATTTTATAATGCTGATAAAAACATTGGTAGAAAGAAGTCCTTTCTTGTGTCTGGAAAATATTTTATAATTATACGGGAAAATGTATATGCTTTTACTTGCTTTGGAATTTCCTGCATTTATAGTTCTAATGTGAAATTTACATTTGCATCAGCAAGAATAAAGCCTTCTGTTTTAATCTAAAATTTTTACTGATTTTTTTTTAGGAAAAAATATATTAACAGAAAAAGAGAAAGGACAAAAAGGAAAGAATAAAGGAGTAAACTCAGATGAGGAAGCAAGTGATTTACAAATATCATAAAAATTATAATTTTCATTATTTCATTAAGTGTTTATAGATAGCTGGATATATTATGTCATTTTAAAAACCTAAAAATTGCTGTTAAACTCTAAGTAGAATACAAATACTGGAAACAATATACAGCACAGTGTGACTCCTAATATGAAATGGTAAACTATGATAAATTCTGTCCACACTACTAGAAGTCTGCTCTAATTTTAAAAGACCCATAAAACTGAAATATTAAAACAAATATCCAAATGTTAGATGTGGTACAGATCCATATATTAAATTGTAATATAAAAAAGGCTTCCAAATTAAATGAAATTCTATATCAGATTTACTTTTAAGATATGAAATTATTCTAGACATCAAAGTGTTTCCTCACTACTTAGCCATTCTTCCATAGAAAGACTCAAAAGATCCTTTTGGAATATGTTGAGGCTGCAACTAATCATGGGGAGGAGGGGGGAGCAGCATTAAAAAAATCTGGACTAGTAGATTCTTCAGTTAGAGATAGTATTCTTCTGCCTGGGATTCACATTAGCAATTTCAAACAAAAAGAAGCATTTCGGGCATCAAAGGCGTGAAAAGCAGATGAGTTTCACATTATTTAGTCATTCTTGGTATCTTGGATGCTGCTGGCAACTGAACTGGTATCTCTTGAAAACACTGCCTTTTGAACTCAATTGGATTTAGTCAATAATGAATGACTTACTTTACTTACCAGCACTGCGTGGAGCAACTGAAGTATTGCCTCTGGAACTATTTACTGGTGGAAAAAAAGTGGAAGAAGTGAGAAGGACGGAAGTGAGAAATGGATGCTACTTTTCTACTAGTAAAGTTTATTCTTTACAAATTTATCCTTTTTTAGGAATGAACTGTTTTATTGCTGTATGATAGCATTTGTACTTTTGTAGGCTGGCTGGAATCTAAAGATTGGAATGAACCTTATATTCATATTCTTCTCAGTCAAAGAGAAGAAAATGTCATCTTACTACCAGTGTTTCACTGAAAATAAGACTGGGTTTTTTGTTTGTTTTTTTTTTGCCTCCAAAAGAGGCACCAGGTCTTATTTTTGGGGATGTCTTACCTCTGGCAACGACAGCCCCACCCTGCAGGTCCACTTCTTCTGCGGCCAAAGGAACAGCTTCATCCTGCAGCTGCATTCTGGCCTGCATTTTGCAGTCAGGCCTTTCCGGAAGGCCTATGCAGTCGAGTACTGAGCTATGGATTCAGTCCATAGCTCGGTTCTCGGCTGCAGAGGCCTTCCGGAAAAGCCTGTGATTGAGAAATACAGCCCTGGCTTCAGAAGATGCCTCAGAAGAAGAAATGGGCCAGCGAGGAGAGGCCTGGCTGCAAGGTAAGCAGGTGTGGGGCATGTGGGGCAGATCCATACTCCTACCCCTAGCTTGATTTTTAGGTGTGTGCCTTGCCCCAAAACTAGGGCTTATTTTTGAGGTAGGGCTTATATTAGGACTACCCCCAAAAAAATCAAGCTAGGGCTTATTTTTGAGGTAGGCCTTATTTCCAGGGAAATACAGTAGTGGGAAAATAGGTATAAATTTGTGGGTTGTGGAATCTGAGTGTTGTTTGAACCCAGTTTCTGCCAAACTTTCAAGTCTACATTATTTGTGGTTCCAGGTAATGTATTTAACATATATTCAGAAGAGATCCCCAACACTGCAGCAGGTATTTGTGAGTGAGCATATTCAGGTTAAATAATAGCTGTATAAATGGTTTACATGGACCAGAGAAAAGAATTATATCTACCGTACTTAAACATAACCCTGATACATAAATCTTATTATTCTTTCTCTCACATTATGAACAACCTCTTTGATACAGCATTTGGTGATAGCAGTTAAAAATACTACTTGACTATTTACTGCTTAGTTATTTACAATTTATTGCATCACTTGTTTTGATATAGCAGTTGGCTATGTTCAAGAAATGTACATGAAATTAAATCTATATGTGAGTGTGGATGTCTGCGTACATTTTTATTTATTTGTGTTTTGAGAGCCTGTTGGAAAGTTTGCATTGTCCAGAACTATAGCTCACCCTTAACACAACTTTTTTCACTGCCTGCAAAGTCTGGGACTCCAGATGTTATAAAACAGTAGCTCCCATCAATTCTAGTCAATGTAGCCAAAGGTGAGGCATGTTGGGATTTGCAGTCTGATGACATCTGGAAGGCCGCATGTTGTTCACCTTTAAATTAGACCATAATCATGCTACCTATTCAAAGATTAGATGTATATTAAAATAATCAGATAACAGATAACAGAATAAGAACTGGAAAGGACCTTGTAGGTTATCTATGCTGGGGGGTTTTCAAAAATCACTCTAATTTTATGTATATGCATTATAAAAATAAATAATAACATTTTGTAATCTCTTCCATTTAAGGGTGGGGTGGGGGAGAATCTTGTTGTTGTTGTTTTTAAAGTGCCACTATACATTAGATAAATTCTTGCTAGCAAATCACTGAAATACCTAGGCAAGAGTACCTTTGATCTAATCACAATAATCATTAGAACAAAGTCATCCAGCCTTTTTTTCCCTCCCAAAAAAGGCTATTAAATGGGAAAGGAAATAAAAATGAGGCTCTGCAATAGAAATAAAATCTGGCTATTTTATTGGTCTTCTCCCCCCCCCCCAACTGAACATCCTTGCACTTACCATCTGACAATTCTTTTGATAAAACACTTGCTGCAATCAGGTGAAGTACGTTATTAATGGTTCTAAAAAGATATACAGGATTGCCTCATCCTGAGGCAATTAAGGCTGTGAAGTAAGTGTATTTAATATCTCCAAGGGCCTGACTAAAATGAAACAGGTGATCTTTCTAAAATTGCCATTGTTTATCTCATTTAGAATCCCTTAGCTTTTTAAAAAAAATTATAATAATGAACAATGCTATGACTTCCGACTCCAGTGGGTAGCCTGCATACCCAAAATTTTCAAAAGCAGAATCCCCTTCAGGAAAATTAAGCCTGTAAACACACCCTGCATTCAACTAACATTTTGCCAGATGCGTACATTTCCAATGTCCCTACATGCTGTCAATTCACATTTTGAGAGGGAACACAGTAAGGCACTTCCTCTCTATGTGCATATGCTGTGATTGACAGTAAAATAGGCTGAATGCTATTGAGACAGACTTCTTTAAAGAATTATATGCCTGGAGTGGAAGAGTCTATTATATGTTCTGCAAGTGATAAAGACTTCTGCAAATTTGACTGGGACTCTTCACCATCATTTGAGCATAATTGGTTTGAGGATTTGGTATCAAAACTTCCCCCTAGAATTTCATCCATATTTATCAATAATTTAATAATTTATGCTTGGGTGTGTGCAATCTCA
Source organism: Vipera berus (assembly GCF_964194415.1). Lineage (NCBI taxonomy): Eukaryota > Metazoa > Chordata > Lepidosauria > Squamata > Viperidae > Vipera > Vipera berus. The sequence goes on along the minus strand of NC_138207.1, from coordinate 28,611,026 downwards.
GACACATACATACATCAGACTCAAGCAGATATATGCAATTGCTTCCCAATTTCTTTCAGAAGCCCAGGACTTTTTCTTTTATGTTCCACTATCACAACCTGACAGCCTAAAACATGAATGCACATTCAATGAACACATGAGGAGGTACGATATGGTGACAGATTTTACCACTTGAACGCATTTCATGAGAACGTTTTTTGCTCCTCTCCACCTTAGGAGTTGTTCATGGATAGGTGAAAAGGAATGCTTGGTAATCATCAGCAAATGATACAGAAAAGTACAGGTAGTCCTTGTTTAGCAGCTGAAATTGAGACCAGCAACTTGGTCATTGAACATGGCAGTCACTAAGTGAAACCATGATTGTGTTTGTGATGTTATTTCAACTTTCCTTTGTTTACTGACTTGCAGAGGTCATAAATTCAAGGATAGGTTTATAAAGTTATTTTTTCATCATGCTTCTAACTGTGGACAGTCACTAAGTGAAACAGTTGCTAAGTGAAGACTACTTATAAATTTTTTAGAAACTACTGAGTTACCCCTGTTGACACTTAAAACGAAAGTCTGAAAGTACCATGTGTCCCCATATTAAAAAAATAAGAGGAACATTCTGAATTAAAATTACAGGTCTACAACTGCCTTATGCATAGCATCAAATCTCATTACTATTCATTTTCTTTCCAAAAACCTAACCCCAATAATACTAATAATTAGCCACTATGGCTATGAAAAATATGATAGTGTCTTTTGCTTTTTGAGAAAAATGACCTCCAAAACAGTTTTAAAGAAAAGTAGCTTCTCCATTTCTACAAAGCAAAATAAAGTTGTCCCATTGTCTAGTTTGGGGTGGTTTGTGAGGTCTCCTCTGTCACACTGACCAGTTCAAAAATATTTCCCATAATATCTCAATAAACCACTTTAAGTTCTAGCATAAGGCTCTACATTCAAAGGATTGGATTCAGATTTAGGTTTGTGTGGACACATTAACAACTGAAGTCGCATATGGACTTGAACTAGGACAAAATCTGGATTCACAAATACTAGTCAATATAGTCTTGCTCTGTACACCAGGTATTATCATTTCAATTATAAAATATCCTGGATGAAAAAATGCAGGTTTTTCCTGGTTGCTAAGTTAAAAGATCACAGATGAGAGACAGTGCCTTGAAGAAGATCTCAGTTCTTTCAAGTAGCAGATTATCATAGTGAAGTTAGCTTATGTTTTTTGCTTGCTCTCAAATATAAACTATATAAACTTGAATAATAAATAAATATTTTATGCAGGAAAAAGCCAGATGTCCATATAGGAAATTTAAAGACAGCTTAACTGGTAATATAATGTATTACTGTTTTGATTTGGTTCACAAATCAACAGCTTGTTGCATACCAAAGTTAAAGGGTAGGATGGCAAGGTATGCACCTATCCCAGAATAACTCTGCTTTTCTCATTATCTTTCATTTTTTCTTTTGATATTAAATCACTTTAACAGAGATCATCTTTATTTTGCTTTGTTTTGTTAGTATGCTTACTTTATAACCTAACTTTCTGACAGAACTATGTTGTTGATTATGGACTTGGAACTTGCTTGGAACAGCAGGCAATTAAGAGATCATGAGTGAGGAACTTTCACAGGGGTCATAGATAGATTTTGACTACAAAAAATCAGACCCTTAGAAAATTACCAAGTTCCATCTATCTTCAATTATCTAGCTAATCATCTGACCATTAAAAATCCATTGTTGATTGCCTGTTGCTATTACTAAGAAGATACCAGCACTCTAGCTCTGATAGAAAGGAATAATACATCTGGTTTATCATTGACAGCAGGAAACTAGCTATCTTTAATAGGTTATTAGAGGGGAAGAGGATAACAAAGAAAGGGAGATGATGTATGTGATTGTATGTGTGTGTGTGTGCATCTGTGAAAGTTGACCATGTAAATATCCCTGTGAATTGCAAATTATTCCTTAACTGATTCCAACTAGGATGAAAAAAATCTGGGTTAAATCAACTAGTCATGATTTTGGTTGATTTGGCCCAGAGAGGCAGTCTTTAACTACCTATCAAGATTTGTTTGGCAATAAAAAATATAATTTATGAGATGAGTAATACATTAGACTTTTTTGAAGCAGTAAAAGAGGCTAATTTATAAGACCTGTTGGCACAGTGGTTAGAATGCAGTATTGCAGGCTAACTCTGCCCACAGCCAGGAGTTTGATCCTGACCGACTCAAAATTGATTCAACCTCCCATCATTCCAAGGTTGGTAAAATGAGGATCCAGATTGCTATATCAGATCAATCTTTTGCATTTTGCTGGGAATAACCTTTTACCTCTGAGCCTCAGAAACCATGAAGGGACTCTGGAAAAATATCAGGAATCTCCAGGGTTCACCTGAGGAAGAGATTCAGAAACTGAAACAGAGAAAAATACATTTGAGGCAATGATTTTCTTACTAGAAATACTGTAGGTAAATAATCTAGACAGCATTGCAACAATTCTGTTGCTTTTATTTTCTTGCATGTTAAGTTTGATATTGATGCTCTCTGATAGCTATTGCCTGTATCAAAGCTCAGTCCTTGTATCTGTTTGATGCAGCTTGGCAGTTCTTCCCATCTTACAATAGGCCCAGGTTTTTATTTCTTTTACTGAATTTCCCTGAGGAAGATTTTCTATAAGACACTGCTTGCAATTATAGCAGCACTGTAGAGATTCACTTTATTCTTCCTTTTTCATGCATGTGATTACTAAAATTTGAAAAATAAAGCTTCACGTTTCTTTCTTTTACTTATTTTTCATAATGATGATTTGGAATTATACATTGTACTTTCTATTTAACTCCCAAAGTGGAAGTGACTGATTTTCCTAATAACCACACTCTACAAAAATCCAACTTCAATATCTGTAGTTGATGCAATGGAGTATCTGTTCCTCTTTATTATCATCACTACCATCATCACTTTCACACATCAGGGTTAAAAGGGAGGATTCCTGGTGAGGGCACCTTCCTGGAATGAAGATGATGGCATCACTAACTACCAAGCAAGTACATAAGGGCAAGAACTTTGCCCAGAAGGTTCTTAAAAACCTGGTTGTTTGAATTGTCTGGCCTGGACTGAGGGATTTTAAATTATATTATATTAAATTAAATTAAATTAAATCAAACTAATTTTAAATTTCAATTTTAATGTTATCTTAATTTTGTGGGCCTGTATTAATTTAATTTTATTTTATTCTCTCTTTTTGTATTGTTTTTAACTTGCCCTGTGAACCGCCCTGAGTCCTTCGGGAATAGGGCGGTATATAAATTCAATTAAAAAATAAATAAACATGGAAGATTTCTGGGACAGGAGGTTTAAGATGGCTCTGTCAGCCCTGATGCCAGAAGATATCTTTCTTCCCCTTATTATTCTATTCTTATTTTTATTGTAGCATTATGACCAGCAATGACTCTCAACAAAATAGCTTGAGGAAGCAAAGTTTTGGCAATAGAGGAAACAGAATGTTGGTGCTATATTAAACAATTATAAAAGGTCTCTTTTTTATTAATAACAGTAACAAAGGTCTACAATTTTCTCCCAATTCAGAATTTTTGACATTTTTTTCTCAATACATCAAGTCCTTTAACTGATGACCTGTCATGCAGTTTCCTCAGGTGCTATACTTGCAGAGCTGTCTCCCACTGGGTTTTCTGACACACAGCCTATTTTAGCACAGGGCAAATCTTGTGGAATGTGGGTGTTTTTCTTTCCTTTTGAACAATTTTGTAAATGATTGCTTGCATGACATTTTCAAACTGATTCCAAAAATGGGCCAGATTCCGCTTAGAAAAGGAAAGCAAGTTTGTTTTTGTTTTAAAATAGTCCAAAGGTTTTACTCTGATTTTCAGGCTAATTTTTTTTCTTTCTGTCTAAGGCCACATGTCAGGAAAGACCAGGAAAAGGAAAGAGGTCTCTGACAGGCAACTGAAATCTGCATGGAAAATATCCTTAAAAATCTTCTCCTATAAAAAGTCTGGGTTTGCATCATGCAGACTGCGTTCTTGAGCCCTCAATGCCATTTTATATCAACAATAAGAGGTGTCTGGAATATTTGGGACAATTGAAGCAAATTACCATAATCAAGGGTTCCCAGCAACCAAAAAAGAGTCTGTTTGCCAGAACCTGGAACACCCAAGATATGCCTCCAGTTGGGTGTCCACAAAGAGATGGTCAAAAGAAATCAAAATGGTAGCCATAATGCTGCAGTCAAAACACTGTCCTTTTTATAACAACAAAAAAAATCATTGTTGTGACTTCCATATTATCTTTTTGAACCACACCTGAGACATCCCTCATCTCCCACCTGCAACTAAGCATCTGTTTTTAGTGCCATTTCAGAATGGTAGAGCATCACATAGATTACACACCTTGAAACTTCAGGATCAGATTTAGAAGGATAAATTGCTTTTCTTCTGCTAATAAAAAGCTGCTTAAATCATGGGCTGCGGACCAGATGAGGCTGATACTATGGGACAGTGTCTCCAAAGATAGTGCTGTAAAGAGTGAGATGGAACCAAATGACAGTCTTTATTCTGTCTCGCTAGCTCTCTCTCTCTCTCTCTCTCTCTCTCTCTCTCTCTCTCTCTCTCTCTCTCTCTCTCTCTCTCTCTCTCTCTCTCTCTCTCTCTCTCTCTCTCTCTCTCTCTCCCTCTCCCTCTCCCTCTCCCTCTCCCTCTCCCTCTCCCTCTCCCTCTCCCTCTCTCCTAATTTTTTTGCACAAGGCTATTGGGCGAAATTAGAAAATTCAGACCCCACCGTTGAAAATCCTCAGCTAGTGTCCTTTATAAAACCAAACCAACCAGGATGGGGATTCAGATCGGCGTATAGCAGGGTCACCTCAACCACCTTCGCCTTCCTCCCTTCCTAAAAAAAAAAAAAGTTGGCATCAGCTCGGCGAAAAAAGTAGGCTAATGAGCGTCTCGACGCGCTCGCCTTTGTTTCCATGTCGCCCCGTAGCCTGGAGTGGCGGAATATTGATGCACTCCGTGGAGCGACGTTTTTCTTCGGAACGCGCGGCCTCTCCAACCCCGGGGCCACACATTATTATTAATCTGTTAGTTGCGCTGCGGCTCGACAGGTAAGCACCGCGACGCTCCTTGGAAAAGGAGCCGGAGGAAGGACTCGGGCGCCGCTCTAATTAGCCGGGTCCTTGGCGGAATAAACTGGGGTGCTAAAAGTGATTCGCTAAGCTGTTCGGAAGCCACGTCGGCGGGGAGATGGTGAATTCTGCGCTGCTGGAAGAGGCAGAGCGGCGGCCTTCGCCCTCCTTGCAGAAGCCGGGCTGCTGGAGGAATCAAATGTTCGGACTCGCCCGATATGCTGAATCAAAGCTAATCGGACAGGGCAAGGAAAAACTACATTGCTTTCCCGCCCTTTGAATAAATCATAATTGGTTGGCTTCACACAACTTGCCTTTCCCCTCCCGCTAATTCCACCTGGTACCAGTTGGTGCTACTGGGAAGGATCATTCAGACATTCAAGCCTGCAAAGTAATCCTTCTACTAAAACAAAACAGTTCCGTTGTGTTTGAGGGAGCTTTCTCTCAAGTCAATATGTAGGGCTAAACCATAAAGTGTGTATATATAACTATTAGGTAAGTTCCCAAATCCCAATAACATTTACTTCAAGTAATAATGCAGAAGTTTGCATCCTTCTGCCAATAAGAAGTCTAGTTACAGTTGGCTTTACCAAAGTTTCCAGACCCTGCATAGCAGCCCACAGAAAGGTATTGGTTATGTCACTATAAACTGTCTCTATACTGGAACCTAATTTAAAGTACTCATTGAAATTCTTCTGGTGTAACCTTAACTTTCCAATAAATATAATATTACAAAACAGGCTTCTGAAAGACTTGTCTCCAGGAATAATTCTTTCCAATCCAGATTGCTGGGAAACAAGGCTGAGAGATGGTTCCCAACTTTCCTTGAAGGTTTATGATTTTAAGCTAAGCTTAAAAATCACAGACAATACTTTATCCATCTCATAGCAATGTACCAGCTAAAGTGTTGTATCTACCATTGGTAAATTACATAAGAATCCTCAAGTTTGCAGGAGAACTGCTTCTTAAAACAACTGAATTTGTGCAACCTTTCTCACCAACCACCCCTATAAAACAAAACAAAATAATCAGTTAATAATAAAAGTGCTATAATTCGTGGGGGGGAAATGAAATGAATGGACATTTTCCTCAAAATTAAGTTAGAGCTATCCCATATTGGCTGGAAAAGATTGATCAGCTGTGTATTTAAAACATTGCTGATGATCCTGCTGAAAGTCACAACCTGTTCATGGACACTCCCTGTGCCATTCCACATATGTGGTGTAGGGGTTAAGGGGCTAGACCAGGGTTCCGCAACCCCCAGTCCATAGACCAGTATAGGGCCACAGCATGCCAGCAACTGGTCCACACAAACAAGCAAAGCCCCATCTGCGAGATGCAGGCAGCACACAAAACCATGCACCCTCTGGTCCATGAAAAACCTCTCTCCATGGAACTGGTCCTAGGTGCCTAAAAGGTTGGAGGCCTCTGGGCTAGACTAGAAAAAGAAAGCCATAGAAATTCATAGAGATGTTCCAGCCACTTCCTCTCAGCTAAGCTTACTTTACAGCTTGGGCAAAATTTGAGCAGTGAGACTATGCATATGACCTTTAACTCTTAAGAAAAGGAATATTGATGATGAACTGTTTAGTGCATAGTTGGGGAATTTGAATTGAAGGCCACAGGTCTTAAAGTTGCCATTTTTGGACACCCCTGGTTTACTGTATCTGGAGTTGTTGAAGTAACAGCAGAACATTAACCTAAACAAAAGCTAGCAACTCAGATTAGAAAAACTCAACGATCTATCTGCTCACATGGATTTTGACAGTAATGGTATATGTATGTGTATACATAAGCACATGCACACCACAGATTAGCTTCCTAGCTGTTCTGCCTTAGCCTTAGGCAGCTATTATTTCAACTAGTACATTCTTCAGCAGAGTTTGTCCAGAACTTCAGACCCAGAATCAAAGCTAAATTGGATGCAAATAGCAGGGTTTGAACTGAGATCATTTGCATATTTAACCCTGAGGAGCTATTGGTGCTTCCCTGTTTCTTCTATCTGAAGGATACAGTGCTACAAAATAGCATGCCTCTTTTAACTTAGTTCACTCCCTACTGTACATCACTCAGTGTCTATGACTGTCACTGTCCCAATTCCTTCTAAGCTTCTGTTCCAAACGCTTTATGGCCCCAAAACATGCTACGATAATCAACCACGTGTGTGGTGAGAAAGAGATAGAATCAACATCAGCCTGCATTGGCATTACTGAGTGTGGTTGACAAAAACTCAGTACCTCATACTTCAAATCACTTGGTTGACTGGGAAATACACCACCCTATAATAACCTGCAGTCAATTCGCCAGCAGAGAACTCAAAATTATGTCAGTCAAAGAAGTCCTTGAGATCATGCCAAGAATAGAGAGCAAAAAAAAGCATGGTATCTTCATGTGATTTTAAAAAAATAATAGTTTTCAAATTAACTGGAAGACCAACGTCTTGATCTTAGCCTAGCCTTAAGACAGTGGCTGGCTTCAAACAGCCATGGCTGGTTTCCATACTAGATAAAAAAAACATTGATGTTTCATTCTCTTAGAAATATTTTAAGTAATGTATTGATACAACCCAAGCTTTTATAGACTGCATATAATGGCACTATACATGTGTAAACTTATTACAGTAATACAAGTTATGTTGTTATTTTTGTAGTAAGGAACTCATTGTGCTACCTGTCTGGAAGGTTGTACAAGTAGGACATTTACAGCATGATTAATTTCCAGTTTCCACTTGGAGTCCATTGCTGATACACTGAAAGAAATTTGAAGTGGAATTTCCGAATAAGCAAATATTCTGGAATTACAAAGGATGGCAGGAGAGGCTAGCTAGTCAGCAGGGATGAAAGGGCATGCTTGTGCCTCCCCAATTTCATCTTTGATTGTTCCCACAATAAGCCAGCTGATTTTATCTCCAAGGTAAAGTATTGCAGATTTTAAAACTCTGCAAGTTTCAGTAGGATGGTATTAGTGAAAGAAGGGAAAGATTATTTTTATATTGACATACCTAATGATAACCTTAAACCAGGGGTCTTCAAACTTGGCCCTTTTATGACTTGTGAACTTCAAGTCCCAGAATTCCTAGGCCAGCATGCTGGTGAGGAATTCTGGGATTTGAAGTCCACAAGTCATAAAAGGGCCATGTTTGAAGACCCCTGCCTTAAACGGTTGCACTCATGGGCCAAGGACGAAATAAGGTAATTGTTGTGAGACAAGGAGGAAACCTAGTGATATTAGGTCATGATTATGCTGAGGTTAAGTTGGAACCAAGCCATAAACTAACTGCAAGACTAGATCCCAACAACACCCTAAGCCTTAGCTTAATATATGAACTTAGCCAAGAAATGCCATATGAGGCATTAGCATCAATCTCAGAAGACTGGTATTTTGAAACAAACTACTTTTACAGTTTTCCCCAGATGGGATAACATATAACTCCAGTGGCCATACTGATTATGAAACTTGTAGCTCAACACATCTGAGCACCACCTGTTTAGAAAGAGTAATCTATGTATTTTCGTGAGTTTAGGAACACATGTCAGAATACAAGATGGACATTTTAGTTTGGCTTTTAATGTCTTTCTCTTATCCACCTGCACCTGGAACAACTGTGAAGAATGCATTGCTTCCTACAAATTCTTCTATCCTACAATACTTGCACTTGAAGCCTTCTGTTCCTGAATTAGCAATTTTAGGGGTGCCTTATAAATAAGTGATTGGAGGTCAACTCTGTCATTCCCATTTCATGTGGACTGTCTTGATATTCCTAATCTAAGGTCCTGGTATTGATATGTTGCTGTTATTGGTGGCATTACATATAAGCAATTAATAATTGGCCCCTCTAATAGAAACTTTCTAGATAGCTATGTAACCAAGTCATTCCCATGCAGTCTTTAGCACAATTCTTTAGCATTCATTCCCTACTGAAAACAACAACCCACCTCTTTCATGTTTATTCAGAATGTTTAGCCTACTGTGGCCCAATGGAGCTTCCTACCAGGGTAGGGTGCATAGGAATGCAGCCTCAGCTCAAGTAGGCGTAACTGAACTGAAATTACATTCTTCCCCTGATACCCATATTTCCATCTTCCCCCTCTCTGTGTTGACTTTTTTTTTATTGAAAACTCCTCTGGGCCGAGATGTCATGTTGTAATTCTGTAAACACAAGAAGAATGTACATACACACAGCTGTGGTATATAAAACAGTAATGTCAACAACTTACTAGTGGTAGTGATTCTAGCAGTCAAATAAGAATGGGTAATTCAATAGTCAAAAGGTATTTCTTCAGCTACAATCCAACATTATAAATTTGAATTAAAGTTCTTAGTTAACATTACAGTTGTCATATTATCTTTAAAAGGTTCCATCTGCATTCAAGAATTATGAATCTGCTAGATTGGATTTAAGATGCAGCTCTACAGCTACTTAGCTGGAAGGAAACCCCACTGATCATAATGGGTTTTATTTCTGAATAGACATACATATTGTGAGATTCAAGAGGATTGATCATGTTAGCTTGGGGCTGCAAATATATTGATTTATTTATCATTAAACAAATGTATATAGCTGTCCAGCTCACATACAGAGACTCTGGAAGGCATACATTAAAAACTCACCATTAAAAATCCACAGTTTAAAGCCCCCTAACCCTAACCCTAACCTTAATCCCCTAAAGTCATAACACATTGGTTTGATTTTAAGATTGCCACAAGATACTTCAATTTGGTTCACAAATTGCCCTAAATCATAATTTACTTACCCATGGGTTATAACTGAATTTTCCCAACACAGGAAACTATAAAACATGGTTTAAACCACAGTCAAGATTTGCACATAGGCTGAATGAAACATCAAGCAAGTCACATTATGGCTTAGCGTGATGTGCAAATCCAGTCTTTGTTATGCATAGGAATACACTAATAGGAAGTGACTAATTTCAAGTTTCATAACATATGCAGAATACCTTAAGTGTCAATGCATAAAAAATTCAGCCCACTGAATTTGGAGGTAAGTGACACTGAAGCAATAATGGAGCTTTTTTTTCTAAGCATATTGAAAACTGTTTATTACACTTACTTTAGGAATCCTACCATATCCTCCAGGGAAAAAAAATATTTGTTCATATTTCAATTTCAATTTATATAGCCATGAGCAACTCTGACCAGCTTGTAGCAAGTAACATCAATACAAAACACACTATAAAACAATACAGGCAGCAGCTCAGAGACGGAAATGTACTGCTTATGCATGTAAGTTTTGCTGGTGTTGAAATAATAAAGGAAAGAGATTTTACAAATAGAAATGCATATAACACTCACATACTTATTGCGAAGTTTATCAACTACATTAAGTTATCTCTCCCAGCATATACCTCAGTTTTTGTCCTCCTGTTATTTTGGAATCCCATTAAATTTCTAGCAGGCTGCCTCTATTCTCCAGCACATCAGCTTATATAGAAGACCCATTGAAACCAATAATACTATAATAAATGCTGTTATTAATTTAGCAGGAGTTACTGATTTCAGAAGTTTTGTTTGATTTATATGTTGTGCCTGTCCACGTTTTCAGCACAGGTGATGCACAAAAGAGAAGTGTTGTTTATGATACACATAATTCAAACAAGGTAGATGACCTGGAAGAGAATGTGGCTTAGAGATTTTATCCATTGGCCCTTAAACATGACGCAAATATATGCAAACCTTTCTTCCTGCCTTGTGTCCATCATCTTATCCCCAGGCTCAGCTGCTTTAAGCAAGACAGATTTAAATTGTTTATAGCTATATAGGTATTAGGTTCCCCACCACCACCACCTTATTGTCCAAACTTCCAGTCTTTAGGTTTGTCATCAACTATTTTGGAAGGAAATCAGGTAACTTGAATCTGAAACATTAGAGTAAGATTAAAGTAAAGGTAAAGGTTCCCCCGCACATGCGTGCTCTCCGTTTCAAAGCCGAAGAGCCAGCACTTGTCCGAGGACGTCTCCGTGGTCATGTGGCCGGCATGACTAGACGCCAAAGGCGCACGGAACGCTGTTACCTTCCCACCGTAGTGGTCCCTATTTTTCTACTTGCATTTTTACGTGCTTTCGAACTGCTAGGTTGGCAGAAGCTGGGATGAGTAACAGGCGCTCACTCTGTTATGCGGCACTCGGGATTCGACCCGCCAAACTGCCGACCTTCCGATCGACAAGCTCAGCGTCCTAACCCACTGAGCCACCACGTCCCTTTAGAGTAAGATTAGGGATGGACAATTGAGACAGTAGCATTTTATGCCAGTGTAGTCTTCTGCCAGCTCAAATAGGGGCTAACATTTAGCCATGGGAAAAGGATCTTACACTGGTAAATGGCCTGTCTCCTGATCATGCAGCTTAGTTGAAGAATTTTTTTTTAAAAAAATGTGAACCAGGGCTTATTAATTTGGGAATTGTTTGCACTATTATGTGAGTTGCATTCTTATTATCTGCACTTGGATCCTGCCTTTCCTGTAAAACCACGAAGTGGTTTAGAATTTATACCTACACTAGCAAGGAATAAAGAGGTTTGGATTGAGGAATATTAACTGGTCCAAGATCACCCAGTGAATTTAGACATTCAGTGTGGGTTTTCCCCCAATGGCTCTCCTTGCTTTAGTCCAACACATTTGAACCAATGAGCGCAGTATTTTCTCCCCGAATGCTGCCCTGAATATACATGTGCACTAATTCATTACTTCCAAATAAACCCTTTATGTCTAACCAAAATTTGAATTTGGTTTTAATTGCTGTATTATATTCTTTGGGGAGAGCCGACACAAAAACTGAAGAAATCCACATCCAGGCTCCCAGGGGCTGGGAAAAGGGAAGGAGTTATGCTGCAATAACAATATTGTACTATTCACACAATACAGTAATCTGCATAACTTTAAGTAGGTGTAATTCTAATTAACCATGTTCAGGATCATGGTTCCAATTCAGGTGTTTTAAAGGTGTATTTTAAGCATATCCCAATGACACAGAGGGAACCAAAAAGAGAGTCGCGCAGCAGGTTGGTTTGAATCTTGATCCTTTTTAGGCTGGAGTAAAGTATTGAGCTCAGCGAACCTTCCTCCAGTCTAAAGAGTCGCAAAATTTTGCCTATTTTGCTAGAGGGGATGGATGGGATGGCGAAAGGCAGCTCCGATCCCAAGAACTCACTTTCCCCAATTGCTTCAGAGAAACGAGTTCGCCAATCTTTCTCAGAAGGCTTCCGACGAGTGCCGGAGCCCTTTAGAGAAAGGCTTGGAAAATTGCCCGATCCGAACTTTAAACCAACTGAGTTCAGTCTAAACGAAACTGCTCCTCTTTGGCGGACAGGCTAAGCCTGGGGAGGGGAGAGACCCGGACTTTTTTTGAAGCTGAAGTCCAGATGACAAGAAAAATAAATAGATGGGCAGGAAGAAGTTCCGGCTTGGCAAGACTACATAAAAACTTCTCTCTTCCTCCCCCCCCCCTTTTTTTTTTGCCGGGCAATTTCCTTTCTGCTGTTCTGCATATACAGCGCGGGGAGAAGGGAGAAACCACGTAGGGTCCAGGTTAAGGGGATCGGCGAAGCCGGATTAAAGAGGGGCGGCGGCGGCACTAAAGAAACGTTGCCGACAGGTCCATTCCTACTGCTTAGTCCTCGCTGCGCTCTCCGAGAAAAAAATAAGAAAAATAAAAATAAAAAAATACTTGGGGCAGCCCATTTCTTTCCTTTCCCCAAAGGACAATAAAGGCTCCCGGAGAACGAGAGGTTGAGAGTCATGCCTTTCTCCGTCTCGATCAGCCCCGACCGTCACTTTCCTAAGAGAGAAACGCCTCTCCGCAAACGGAGATGCTTTGGCCACACTTTCTCCCTCTCCCTCTCTCTTAATTATAACCAGGCCAGCCTTCGCCTTTGGGGTGCCTGGGGACGGCCCTCGACCAAAATCTGCGTGCGCAGACCGAGGGACTCCCCATCACTGGCCCGCGGAAAGGGCCGCGAAGAAGTTCCTCGTTTGAGGGCGGTGGGAGGGAGAAGCGTGTTGATTTATTCCCACGCATTTCTTAGAGCCGAGCGCGAGGAAAGTAGCAGCCAGGTTAGTAAAGAGGAGGCTGAGGATGTGACCAAAAGCAAGCTAAGCTGAGACGAGGTCAACTCCGAGCTTTCCCCTTTCAAGAGCTGGTTGGCTTCACAAAAAAGTTTCATTTAAAGATTTAAGAATTTTCTTTCCTCGTACCTTTGGTTTAATCACCGTAGGTTTTTTTTATTGGAAAACAGCCTTTTGCCAGGGCATCTTGGGAACAAGGGTTAGCGGTCGGATCTGTCAGGGATTTCGGTGGCTGAAGGAAGCACATTTAATTGTTCCTGCCCGTCGAAATCAAACACATGTCAAGCATGTTTACCTGGAAGCAAGAGCGCTGAGTTTTTGACTGGGTAGGATATGCATAAGGCTTAGAGATGGACAGATTTTGCCCATAACTTTAAAACAAAAACAAAAACCTCAGGTTCCCTGGTGGATTCTCTTGGATGTCTAATCAAAAGAAAATTTTGTCTGCATACAAAATGACAGATTTATTTTTGCAGAAGATTTGATACAAGAGCCTGAATTAATCTTTATACAATTTGAACACAACACAGTTACACACTAGATTTGGCTAAATTGGAGTAACTGGCAGTTCAGAATGTTGTGGAAACTTAGTCCTTTCACTGAAGTCTGAATCAGACCAACACTTTAAACCATCTTTAAGATGGTTTTAAGAAATAAGTATTTTGTTTTGTAGTTATGGGTTTTTTTTCAGCTTGTTGCTCTCGAGGTATGTTGGACTATAACAGCCATAATTCTTAACCAGATGAATTGTTTAGCACATCTGAAAGACTCCAGACTGAGAATAGCTGGTTTATAGTCTGAACTCACACAACACAACAAACCAAAATTGTAAAATCACACACGAAAGTATACTTTAGTAGTTGGTTTCTTAGTGTGATGTGTGAAGCCAATGCTTGCAAACAGTAACCATAATAATTATAATTTTTATTTATTTTGATTTTTACTGTACATTGCTCTATGTTATGAATGTGAGATAACTGTGAGTGTGTGCATGTATGCAGCTTCTTTAGTATATTTGCAGTGTGTTTGACATTAACAATGCCATCTGTATTTGCACTCTAGGTACCCAGGTCAGGAAAACTGAAGAAAGGCCCAGCCAAGTCAGGAAGCTAAAGCTGCCAACCTTTAAAAACTTACTCACTTAGGAAAAATAGTAGAAAATTTTTGAATATGCAAGTGCTGGAAATACTCTGTTTCAGAGTAAAGCCTGTGGATGAATCTTAAGGTTTAGATAAGAGCTATTGAGTACAGAATGCTTTGCTTTGCTTTGATTGGATGGCATGGATTAGCATTAAGAATACAAAATAACCTGAGCTATGTATACAGCAAGGTCTTCTCATTCTTCACAGTTTTATAGTGGAGCAAGTCTGGGGCCTGTTTGATAGGACTAAATTATTGCAATATCTATACAGAGCCAAGTCGCCAATCTAGTTTTCCCCAAGGGAAGCCCCTTTAAATTAAATTGAACTATTCTCCTACCCTCAAACCCTCCCACTCCAAGCATGCCTTAAAACAGAGGTCTTCAAACTTGGCCCTTTTATGACCTGTGGACTTCAACTCCCAGAATTCCTCAGCCAGGCACGCTGGCTGAGGAATTCTGGGAGTTGAAGTCCACAAGTCACAAAAGGGCCAAGTTTGAAGACCCCTGCCTTAAAACATCAGCCTTAGCAAGAGATCCAGTGGTTGTTTAAAGAAATGGCTCCAGCACTCTTGTGTCTTCTTGTGAATGTATGAAGAACTGCAGTGTGTGTGTGTGTGTGTGTGTGTGTGTGTGTGTATACACGCGTGCTCATTCTGCAGGAACCAGAAGGGATTTGTACTGGAACTCCTTCCAGATCAGCAGGCCAAGGCCAAGGCCTTTGGCTGAGAATGTTCCAGTTTTCTGGGAAAATAGCATGTTAAGACTTTTTCTCCGGGAGGCCTCCCCTCCTTCGAGAGAAGCAAGCATTTGATCGAATGATTCTAATTGCTCCAGCCCACCATCCATTCAGGAGAACAAAAGTAACACAATTAGACTTAATTAAGTTTGGTTTGTTGTTGTTTTTAAAGGCCAGGTTTGTCACGGTTGCACAGGCAGCAAACTGCTCTTGTTAATTCCCTAAAGCTGCGTTGAAGGTGGCAATATTCGAAGTAGGTTACCCACCTGTTGATGGACTTCTATCACTTTATTTGGATATTTAACTGTGTGAGACAATGCAAAATCCAGGGCTGGGCCACTGCTCTTCTATGACTAACCAAAGTATGCTAAGAAGAAAAACCATGCTTTCCAATTCCACCAGAACTCTTCAACAGGCAAAATGTCTTAACAAACAGGATAACGTAGGAACTAGAGTGGAGACCACCTGGTTCAGCCATTTCAGCCAGTGCTGGGTGTGATTAGTAGCAGATAATATCTAATAGGTGGGACAAAAGTAGCTCCACCAGCTACCCAGGTGCCAGTCTGTTGCTTTTCCTCACTCATGGTTATACCTTCTTAGTCAGCCAATCCTGGTTGTTATGGCAATAGAAGGACTGTCTTTGTGACTGATATTGGCACTCTACATAGGCACCTGGGTCTGGCAGAGAGCGAAAATAAGCATTAAGGAAAATCTCCTTCTGGTCATGCTGGACTCCTGATGGTTTCATGTAATTTTTTGGCAGCAATTGAAACACCATTTCCTATTATTTCATTAAATGTATTGTAGTCACGCACCCCATCCAACTCTGCAAAATATTTTGCCATTCTACCAGGGTGCATTTTATCTAGATTACTACTCTGGTACTAACTTGTGGTTTCTCAGTTAAGTATTAACTAGATCAATCCCTGCTTAATTTTATGAGATAGCCAAGACTGCCTAGGAACTGCATTAAAATATTTAGAACTCTGCTGTTACTGTTCAGACACCATTTTAGGCTGAGAAAAGTGAATGAAAGGAAGAGATTAATGTCAGAGAAAAACAATGACCTTGGTCTGGATCCAAGTGAGCTGGGCTATGAGTGAGTTTTAAGGTGTCCTAAGACTTGCCTGGTCATTGATCCAAGTTCATCTAAGGTCAGGGGAAAGCTGGTATGAAATAGCTTTATCCACTATTTGCCTTATCATGACCACTCAGCCTCTAATATCTGTGTGTTCAGCAGGAACACTGCAGGAAAAACTGGATTTGCTAGTGCCCATGTGGAGAAGAGAAAAAAGTCTTCATTTAGAGCAATATAAGAGCATTGCCATTTAAAAAGTGGGAAACTCAGTAAATTTAGCAGTTTTTCCTTCTAGTTAATAATCCCACTATTCACTAATGGGATAGTACAAGCGGATTATTACACTTCCGTTCTACCTGCATGACATTTCTCTAAGAAATAGCTACAAACAAGACTTTAAATGAAATAACAATATAGTGATTAAGAGGTAGGGAGGGGGAAGCAATGCTAATTCCATTACGTTCATACAGTAATGAAATTAAAAACGGCAAGCAACATTTCCCCATCTTTTATCCAACTGGGAAGAATTTAGCTCAGTCTACAATCTGAGTTAAATTGAATACTAAAACACTGGCCTAGTTACACTTGGAATCCAAATATTCTTACTTGGATACTTGTTCTATTGCTTCTAGACAACTGGAGACATGAGCTGACCAAAGTTAAATGGCATTAAGGACATTGTTCCATTCAAGAAGCACACACACACACACACACATAATTCCTGCATAAACATGGGATATAACTGCATGGTTATTTTAATAGAAACAATGATATTCGTTTATTGTGAACATTGTCATTTATATGGAGAAATAAACAAATTAAATAAACACCACATTTTGCAGTCTGTTGTTCAGATCACAGAATACAAAGCTGCATGATTGAAAAGGAAGTAAAGAATTGGCTTAAGTTTGAGGATCTGCAGCCTTTAGCAATCAACCCACATTTCCGGGTTTTGGAAAATTGTTCACAAATATGCATTTAGGTTTTAGCAAAATGATGACTTGGCTGTCCTGTTGCACTTACATATGCCCTAAACAGAGTACAGATACCTTTAGACTGAATCCAGATTTAGTCTTACTAAAACAACTGAAAACAACCACATTTAAATTAGTCACCAATTTTCTCGGTGTTACACAGCTTTCTAATCCATGATTAGTCTTATTTGGTTTAGGCATAACAGGTTGTGTGAATCCCACCAATGGTAGCTTATTCAATAAATCACAGTAAAGAAACTAAGGATTAGTGCGGGAACGCAGTCAAAAAGCCGTCCTCAGCGTCTGGGTCCAACCATTAACATAATAATTGGGGCTAACTTTCGAAGGCAGCGGCGGTATGGTTTTTAAAATAAAATGGCAAAAATTCCTCCTGAATTGGAGGTGGGAGCAGAGGCGTCGCTGTGCGCCCGGGAAGCCCGTCTCCAGTATGTGAGAGCTGAAAAGCCTGAGAAGGACTTGAAACGAAGCTATCCATCATTTCCACCAAACTTGTCCTATTTAAAAAGCTGAGCTTTGGGGGAGGCAAGGACTTCAAAAGCAAAAGCGCCGCACGAGGGACCGGATGCCCCAAGAGTTTTTCCTCTGACTTGTTACAGGCGACGGGCTGGGACTGGTGGGGGCGGGGGAGTTTGTTCGTTTGGGTGTCTATATATGCAACAGTCTAAAGTATCAGCCAACCAAAACTCAACTGCTCTTAGTCATTTTTAATCAAGCAGCTCAAGAGGGAAAGGAAGTTATTAACTAAGAAGTTAAGCAGATAGCTCTTCTGCCAGTTTTAATGAGCAGGAAGCTTTCTCCCAATTGCTGGGGCTTGGAAGAATATTAGGAGGTAGGGACCCTTGGACTTGCGCGTCTTTTCACTTGACTTTTCAGTCCCAAAGATGTTTTAAGAGCCGTTTAATAAAGGCATTTCGTTCGAAATTGCTTTAGCCTCAGTCTTAGCTCGTGCTAACTTATCTTCTCATGCTGACTCGGAGGTCAGTCTTCTGAGGCTTACTCCCAAGTTTTAAAGGGTTTTTACTCCTACAAAATTCAAGGATGACTTCTACCTGACTGAAACAGCATTCCGGTTCCCCCACCCCACCCCCAGGCAAAGTAGCTTTCGGGTCTAGCTCAATTAGTTCCAAGCTAAGCTTGTAAGCCGCCCTGAGTCTTCGGAGAAGGGCAGGATGTAAATGGAATTAAAATAAAAATAAAATTTTTTTTTAAAAAGTATGATGTCCTCCTAATTCCAATTATTTTAGTGGTAGTATGTTTGTTTGTTTCCAACTGTTGAGTTTGCATCATTGGAACTCCATCGCTTTAGATTCCATATAAAAGAAACTTTCAATTGTTCGAAAGTCAGACTAATGAAAATAATTTTTCTCCTAGACATCAAAGGAGAGGGGGGGGGGGAAATCCCAACTTGGCCATTCAGTTTCCTCAGAGTTCTGTTGGGGGGAGGGGCGAAGGGGGAAGTGGAATGAACTTGGCCAGATCACAGGACAGACACCTAAATAGAAAGAAAAAAATAAGTACAGTACAAACCTGGGCATATTCCCTCAAAGTAAACTCTTTTGACTGTGTTGGAGTTTACGGCCGATTTTTCGCTTTAAAGCTATTATACTACCCACAGTTGACTGACAGAAAATCCCACTGAATAAAGGGTAGCTTACTTCTGAGTAAGACCCACTGCATTGCAATTTTTCTTCCACCCAGAAAAGCAATAATGCAGTATTACGATTCAGAATATGTCTACTAATCCTTTGAAACGAAGTTCTGTTCTTTCTCAAATTCTTTGGGAATCGTTTCGACTTGGATGCATAGGGAGACCCTCCATTCGTTCACGCTAATGAAAAGAAAGGTCAGAGGACTGGCAAAGCGCCCCTACCTGTATTAGTAAGGGTTCTGAGAATTCCCTTTTTTTCCGCCCTCAAAGGAGTTGGTGATGTGGAAAAGACTGTGGCAGTTAACGTTTAATGTAACCTTGTCTCATCAGTCGAAAACAGGACATTAGACATCTAAATCTTTCTGAGAAACAGATGAGCATGATTTAACACAGTTGTTTTTGTCTAAATTATGTTAAAGCCTCTGCAAAGATTTTCTTTAAAAACTTGAAATACTTAATTGAATCTCCATAGACAAATTGAGCGCTTAGGTCTGAGTGAATTCTAAATTTATCTATGTACTTATCCAATCTCTTTGTCAATCCACAAATATATATATAAAGCAACACACGGATTGGATTCCTTCGTATTTCCCTCATCTTTTCTTCTTTGAACCTTAGACCATGTACCCCAAAATTGGATTTTAATATTTTAAACTAAGGTAATTTAAGGTTGTACCATTAACATCTTTAAACCCTTTACGATTTTCAAAGTCATCTGAATTTTGGTGTTTTTTTTTCCTTCACTACTGATTATGAGTTATTAATTTATGCCCAAATGTTAAACAATAAACCTTCCTGAACTTCTGAATAGGCGTGACTTGGGATGCAGGAAATGTCTGTTGTGTGATTTAAAGGTTTTATTCGTTTGCCTAGATTGGAACCCACATGACAGAGGTAATTAATCAAAATTCTCGATCTTTGGGCTCCTCCGCACCGCTGTGTCCCAAGTTTCAAATAAGTCATCAAATCTTTGGGTGAACTTTCGATGAGTGGGGGGGGGGGACTTGTTCCGCCTTCTGATACTTTCAAGAAGTTTTCTCAAAGACAAGTGGGACCGAGGGAGGGAGGGAGGGGAGGGGAAAGAGAGGGAGGGGGAATGAAAAAAAGGAGGAAGGGGGGGAAGTACCTCTGTTAAACAAGATAATTCTTGCTGCAAGTTTATTTCTACTTGCGACTTCCTATTCTTTTGTGGGGTGACCCGGCGCTTTTTCTTTCCCCATCGGAGAATCTTTTTCTGCTCTTCTCCTCCCCCCCTTTTTTCCCACTCGTTTTATTGGCAGCTTTTGTTGTTGTCCGACCAGGGGAAGGAAGAAAAAAGAGAGAGACAGAAAGAAAGGAAGAAATACCGGGGGCTGGGAGGTTGCCTATGCAGGCAGAACATCCCCAAGCTGTTTTTGTGCTTCGGGTTAGCGAGGGGGCAGCGGGGCGCTCGCACCCAATCTTCCCCTGGACAATAGGAGGCTGGACAGCTGCACTGCAGCCACAAAGCTTCTCTCTTCTGCCGGCTCTGTTTACTTAGTTTTGCTTGTGACCTCTGGGCTGCACTTGTTGCTAATACAGATGCTGATCAAGCCCCTTTAATTGGCTTTCTTCCTAACCTGAAGCTCCAGCCTCTTCTCCCCTCTTCTCCCACCCCCCAGTGTTTCCAAACAATTTAATTGACACTCCCATAATATTCATCTGCTCTCTCTCTCTCTCTCTCTCTCTCTCTCCCTCCCTCCCTCCCTCCCTCCCTCCCTCCCTCTCTCTCTCTCTCTCTCTCTCTCTCTCTCTCTCTCTCTCTGGTGTGGGGGAAGGTAAGTGAGAAACGTTGTTTGGGAAACTTAAATGCTCTTTATCTATATTAATTCTTCAACTTCTTTCAATCGGAAGTGCTGGTCCTTGGCTCCAGGACCTAAGTTTTAGGGAAACACCCCCGAGTTTTCTCCAAAGGGGGATTTTGGATTGAAATTTGTCATATCCCACGATGAACATTATTAAATATATGAAAGGTGATTGTATGACTGTATCTATTTAATTGGACTGAATTCAAATGAAGTTTTTTTAAAGTTCAGAAAGAGCAGAAAGAAAGGAGAGAACAGTTGAATATATCCTAATTGGGATCCCAAAGGTACTTTTCCCAAAAGGCAACTGGACTTTTTGGTTTATATTTTGCAAATGTTTTGCTTCTCATCTAAGAAGCTTTTTCAGTTCTTGGATGAGAAGTGAAATGTGTTCAAAGAGAAAAAGACAAGAAAGTCCAGTAATGCAGACAGGAATTTTTCCTTGAAAACCTGAATGAGGATTAAGACAGAGGCAAGGAAGTAGCAAAGCAACCAACAAGGGCAAGGGGAATAATTCATTCACTTTAACTCCCACCATCCATCCCCATCTTCAAGCAACCAATGTGTTGATGCAGATATAACATGTTATTCTATGATTCATAAATGCACAAATCATTGATTTTATGTAAGCAAATTTTCAGAAAAATACTTATGCGTAAGCATATATACTTGTAATCAGTTCCTTGGTGTCTCTTCCAACACACCTATTCTTCTATCCTGGGATTTAAAAATAAGCTGTTTAAAAAGTGAGAATATTCAAAGGAACATTAAAGGAATAATACATTATTATGAGATACTACAAACTTTATCCTGAAAAAAATGCCCTGGCAAAACTATTTCATGTCCTGTCCCTCATCTTCAGTTACCAGATATAATGCAAGGTAACTGAAATGAAACATGTCAAGTGCTTTGAAAACTATTTAATAACCTGAATGGTATTTGATGACATTTTAACTGGTCCCGATAAAGCCCTTTTGTATATTATACAAATTCCAGGAGTCTCAGTGAGGACAATCCACATGAATTCTGACCATTTTAATCCAACACTTATGGAGAACATAAGACTGGAGAAGACCACAATATAATATTATCTTATTCCAAATAATGCTAAGATGGCTTCAAAGGTCTCGGAAACCTTAACTGATTCATTAAAACTGAAAAATATTTTTGTTGCAGTCTTCCCTAAGTTGATTTACTTGTTAAATAAATTTATATGCCCATCCATCTCACACACATGGTAACCACAAGTGGCTTACAACATTCAAAATCTACAGAACAAAAGCTCCACTCCCAAAGCCAGCTCCCCGATGTTAATGATCTCCTAAAATATGTTGAGAGATGCACTTGGCTTCATCTCAAAGTAAGAAGCTAGTAGTGACTTTTTTGTTAGGGACAGGCAATGCATCATGAAATGAGGCACAAGAATCAGAAGGCTTGTCCCTTTGTTGTGGTGCTTAAGATAGGCCCAGTAAAAGTAATCCTGTTCTGTAGATACTCTATATTTACAAATATTATTTGATTATATAGCCTTGTCATATATACAATGGGGTATGTATCTATACAGAAGCCAACTGCATTCTGACCTAATAGATTGGCACAAGTTAAGCTCAGTAGTTAGATGATGATTTCCTGTGTCCCGTATATTCAGATTTTTTAAAAGATAATGATACACTTATGTTAAACTGGATCTTGGTGCCTACATGCAATAGTTTGAGATTGATATGCCTTTGCCTTGTTCCAGTGTTCTGCTTTATAACTGGCAAACATATAGGATCTGCCACCTGGTTTAGTTCACCACAGATAAGGATATACTGTATATACAATCAGTACCCTTCACTTGTAGACAATGAATTAAAAGACTTCTACTTTATTTTAAAAACATATTACTGATATGTTCCAAATGTCTGTATCTTATTTTCCTCTGTGGTTTTTGATTGGCTCAACCATTCTTCTGTTCTCTTATTGAACCTATAAAATCTCTACAGAAACATTTGGTGCTTATAGATAGAAAAGGGGGAAATATTTTCAGCTGGTTCTGTCAACTGAGTTCAAAAAGATGGCTGGACAAGTGATTAGTCAAGATATTATCTAGGAGGCCTAGAAACCTGTCTCTCTCAGGTCACTTGATCTTGGCTGATATGAGTCAGGATTGGAAGTTGACAAGCACACCAAAATAAGCTACTAGAGAGATGCACTTGATGGGCTGCAGATTCCCTATGTCTGTGACTTTCTATAAATGCTGCTGCAGGTTGTTGGTTGTAAACATTCCTGTAGAAGAGGGAAACATAGGATCAATGCTAAGAAATCCCCCTTCCATTCCATTTGTTTCTGATTCCATAACCACAGAATGAATTACACTATGACCCATGCCTATTTTCAGGTCGGTTATGTTCTGGGCAAGCATGGATATTCCTGGCTTCATCAGATGAAAAACTGAAGTCCTTAGCTACACCTGGGGAGAGATGGCAAGGAACTCCTCCTGCTAAAGATTGGCACAGAGGATCAACAAAGAAAAATCACCCTGCTGTGACAAACCCCAGCTTTTTCAATAGAGGCACATCAAAAAGGGTTGTCTTATGTATGTGATGGATGGGAAAGCAGGCACTGCCCTCCTATTCATAATGCTAGCACAAGAAAGCAGCCCTGGTATGTGGGATCTGGAATAGCTGCAAAGCCCACTCCTGCTACAGCTGCACATGGAGGTTTAGCAAAGTATGATTATCGCTGATTATGGGAAAGGTAACAGGGACAGTGAAGCACTCACTGATTGAAATCAAAGCTCAGCAAGGAGTGAAAAGCCTGACATTTGAGAAATAACAATGCAGGCACTTGACTCTTTGGAACAGTAGCTCATCTATGGCCAAGTGTTGCCCTGTGATGTTGGTAACCAAGGCCAGTGGCAATCTTAAAGTTTTACACAATTGGGCTCCACAAGAACATTTGTGGGATTACAGCTATATGCTCTCTGTCTTAGAAATAAGCCCCATTGATGTATTAGGGGAATAAACTGACCACAATACCACAATCAGTGATTAACTAAAACATAGGTTATTGAATTAACCTAACTGCCAGTGTTGGACCTGCACCCTGTGACCAACTACAGTTTAGCCTAACGTGTGTGCAGGAATATATTGGGCAAGCAATATTGTTTTTGATGGAAAGCTTTGTCGAGGGATAGAATTCCAGAATTCTGGAACCTACATGTCACAAAGTTGTGGTTGTTTTTTTTATTATTATTGTTTGCCATTTTCAACCTCTTATGAAATGGTGTCTGATGGCCCTTCCTGATTTCCTGAATCTAAGTGGCACTGAAGTCAAATTTCTTCAGAAGGTTTTCTGCCCATTGGCTGCTGCTGTTCATGCTGATAATTTGTATACGAAGTTGTGAGATTAGAAGAGAAAATGGGATCTGGATACAGCAAAGAAGAGGTGTGTGTGTGTGTGTGTGTGTGTGTGTGTGAGAGAGAGAGAGAGAGAGAGAGAGAGAGAGAGAGAGAGAGAGGAGAAACACTTTGTAGTCTACATCGTCCATCTTGAATTCTGAAAGGTATCTTTATGGCTCGGAGTGCTGCCTTTGATCTCTTTTGATTTTTAATAAATAAATAAACACCCCCAAAGATCTGTTGTGACCTAAAATTCCTTGCTTTTCCATAGAAACATCTCCATTCCTTGGGGGACATTGATGTTTTCTTCTTCCTAGGGGTTATGATATGGTAAATCAGATTCAGAAAAGCCAGGACAATGCCAGCATTCATGGGCCTGAGGCGGAGGGGCTGCGAGTCTCGCTCCCGCCGCCCAATGAATCAAAATATTGTTCCGCCGCTGGCTCTTGACGCCTTTTCAGAGCCTCCAACTTTGCGCGACAGGCAGCAGGTTGCGTTGCCAGGGCGACTCTACTGTAGGCCGGCCCCGAGACAATGCCTGGCCGAGGGAGGGTCTCCCTCGTCCAGGCAGCCACTTCCGATGGGGCAGCCACTCGCCTTTGCGACCTCGCCTTGTCATCGCAACAATGGGCAGCTTCGCTGGCTAAGGGCTTTCCCCTCCACCCCACAGCTGCCTTTGATCTTTGTAGAAAGGGAGAACAAAGTCAGCCCGAAAGGGAGGAATTCATCCAGGGCTGGCTGGCTGGCAGTCGTTTGTTTGTTTGTTTGGTACATTTGGGGGTGGGGGGGGGAAACAAAGCTCCTTTTCTGAATTCAGGAAAGATGAAGGAAGTGCCCACTAGAAAGTTGTGTGCCATTATCTTGTCCCATTCCACTCCCAGGCCAACTTTAAGATTCAGGAAATCACATCCCTCCCAAAGATGGCATTCCTCTAAAAATCAGGGGAAACATGAGGAATTCCTGATCTCCGCTAGAGGGCAGTATAGTGAAGTATCTTCTGGCCCTTCTGGTTCAAAGGCCAGATGATAACATGTGTATTGCACACATATGTGTATTGCCTGCATACATGTATGTGTGTGTGGTATACACAGGCCTTGCAATTAAACCAAAATGCACAGGCATACCAGTTCCTTGCAAAAAAAAGATTTAATAAAATTATTATTAAAATTTATTAAGGATTTATTACATTTTTCCAAACTTATAAGTGTTCTGACAAAACCATTTGTGAAATCTATTTTCATAAAATTAATTTCATTATGCTTCATTTATGATAAGAGAGGAGGAAAAAGAAAACTGACGTGAGGTTTTGTTAGTCACTGGACTGTTGCTATTATTAAACCTTATAATAGTTATAAACACAGCATTTATTACTTTACGAACAATACTTTTAAATAGCTCATTATGGTTGGATGATGATTCATTTTCAAATTATTTTATTATATAATGTTGGCGTTTCTTTCTGGCACATTGCTACAATGAATCTCCACCAAATGGATACAAGCCCATAAATTCTAGAAACATAAAAAGAGCCTTTCAAAACGTTCTCATTATTAATACTCCATCCACTACTATTTAATTAATTGTGCTATTTCTAATAATGTAGCCAGCCCTTTTTATCTCTTGACTCTCTTTAATGTGTGGTGCAGATGTAGCACTCTTTCTAATCCTGGCTGAATTGACTGATCTATGCAAACTTTGCATGAGTAACCATGAACAGAAGCTTTAGGAATCTTGAGCTTGCTTTGAAGCCATGAATCCCCACCTCCACCCTTGTCCCTGGATTAGAAGAACTCTTAAATATGCAACCTGGATCTACTGTTTACTTATTCATTAATTTATTGCCATTTGGCATGGTATCTATAGGAAAAATTAGAGTACCGGTGGGCTTGTTTCTGCTATGAGTTGAGGCCGGATGGTGGGGACAAGAGAGGAGAAGATTCTTTGCTTCTTTTTTTTTAAATGTTGCTACAGAAGGAAAGATTTGACATCTCTTTCTTCCTCTGGGAAAAAAGATCAGGGCGGGGGGGGGGGAGTGCCAGAGGCAGGGGATACTTGAGGCAGAAACCAGGACTAGAAGTGAGAATGTTACTTTACTATCCAGCTACAGTGACTGTTCTTTCCTTTAACATAGTCTGGTCACTGTTAAACTGTACTAGGCAGCCTGTGACCCACTGGATCATAGTTTCAGAGACACTTCCCTACCAGATTCCTTCAACAATGGCAGAGCTTCTAATGTTCTTGAAAAGTTCTTTAAAATTCAGGGAAATCTTCAGAGATTCATCTGCCTTGAAAGAAGCCCATGTTGAATGGTACAGCATAGTCAAACATTAAGAGATGGCCACAATAAATGTTTTCTGACATTTTGTAATGTGTCATAAGTTGCTTTGTGATAATTTTTATGTGATAAGATGTTTTATAAAATTTGCCAAGTTTTAATTCCACTGAGGACATTGGTCCTGGATTTTGAATGCATTCTGGAAGTTAACACGTTGGAGGTACCTTAGTTTTGCCCTGTGAAGCATAATTTCAGCCAATTAAAGGTTACAGACACAAGAGTTTTATTAGTATATAGATTGTGATCAGTGTTAAGGTTAGAAAAATGCATAGTTCAGTCTATTCCATCCTGAGACTTTATGTACTAGTACAACCTCATCTTGTGCTTGTGAAATTCATATCAGTGAGAACTGAGCTAGACTTCAGGTTGAAGAAGACTGATTTAATATCTCAGTTTTATTTATGATAGTGTAGTGATGGTAGCAGAAGTGATAGTGGTGATATGAATATTGTTCTCCACTATATACAGAGATATGAATGTTTGAGTGAATAAGTTTTTAAATCAGGATTGATTACACAATATCCCTAAATTGCTGTTGTTGTTTTTTTTTAAAAAATTGTCTTTTAGAAGCAATGAACAAAACCGTATTTCAGAGAAGCATTGTCCCTACAGCACACATAAATCCTCTGTGTATTCTGATAGTAGAATCTGTTATGCAGATGCATATGGCTGCTGGTCTACTTGGAGACTATTTGCAATGGTTTGGATATAAAGAGCACTACACTGCAAAGTTCATTGCTGCAAATTTCCTTTGTATCATAGAGAAAGTAGTAATATCGGTATCATTAATCCTTCCTGGTAAGAAACAACTGGCACCAACATGAAATCTCTTCATGTAACAGAGGAGATGTGTGAGAACTATCTCATGCTTCACAGTTTCTGTTGGAGAGAAACAGTGTATTCTTCACTGGACCACAATTATCTGTGGGATGCTAACATCCCAAGGGGATTATTTTGATGCATTATACATCATGGAACCCACAATATGACTTTGTCTGGCACAAAACGTAGCTACCACTATTTTTACTCATCTAGCTCAGTGGAATCATAACTTTTTATGTTAAAACTGCCCAGCTGAGAACAAAGCAACTTCTGACATGTTCAAATTACTTTTTGAGATCTAGAAAGCTTTGGGCACAAATACCCAAAAAAGTAACGTTTTTGTAGACTTGCCTTTCTGTACCCTTAGACAATCAGCCAACATTTTTATCTCTATTAATTCTTTCTTTGAAGTAAAATGGATGCCAATCAAAAAGAAGGGCATCTTTCTAGCTGTAAATGCCTTACCTGATATAATATTCCCTTCTTTTACATACTGTGTATTTGAAATAGTAAATGTATAATTTACAGTAGGCCTCTCCTGGTTTCCTATTTATTTATTTATTTTCAAAACTTGTACATGTATAAAAATAATTGACACTAGATCTTTTGAAGGGCAGTACACTTTTTAAATACTAAATATGTGAAAAAATATTTACATACATGTGAAAAAAGCAAAGAATCCAGAACCCATATATTTGTCACTGGAAATAAATTTTATTCAAATCAGTGGACCTCACTTTCAGTCTAATTTGTTTGGGAATCTCAGGGAAGTTCTTTTGATTAAACTGATTTCTAGGACTTGGAGAGCCAGCATAACTATTTGAGGACACCAAATGGATGAAGGTTAGTTTAGATTGTGGGCCACAAAAAACAGTGAGTTTATTCTGGCTCATGATAGAAGATGGGCAAGCTCCATTATCTCAGATAAGCTTTCTTTTCATAAACTGGAGAGGCAAAAGAGGGTTAGAAAGAGACATAAAGAAGTTTAAAAAATGAGATGAGAAAAAGGCAAAAGGCAAAGTCCTCTTAGGGTCATTAGCTATGAGATTAAGACTTTATTGAAATCTTAACATTTTTTACTTAAATAAATGCCCGCAGGTAATTTTATGACAACATTTGAAGGAAAACAGTAGAATAAGAAAGTTAACTCAGTTACAGAACAAATCCATTATTGATATATAAGCACAGTAAATCCATTCTTCCATGAAGTTTGATTTCCATTAAATTCTCATTTAGATTTATATAAGAAATAAAATATTTGGAAAACTACTTAGCCTTTTTAAAGCTTTGTAAAATTATTAGCATTATTTATATATCGTATTATTCAACTCAGTAATGTGTACAATAGCTTATGGAAACCAGGAAAGGTAATAGAAGCTTTACCTGCTTCTATTGCTAATGTGCAACAGATTACAAAAATTAAAGCTTTTATCCTATACAGCCAAATCACTGTGTTTCTGCCATGGAACATGGCACTTTATATCCCCTTCAACTTTACGGACCAAAGAACCTGTTTTAATGGCTCCAGGATAACATAAGAAAGAAATTGTCACTTATCTTGATCAAACTACAGCCCTTAAAACCAGTTAGAATTAATCCATTCATGACCACTTAAATTCTATTTATTTTCATCAGCCTCTTCCCAGAAAAACTACATTTTGATTGGAGCAATCAGTAACATCTGTACTGTTAACCGTGTTGTTAAATGTCATTTTTATATTGTACTGTTCAATTCATGCCTGCATCATCTTTACAGGTGGTCATTTGAGTTTGGCCTGCAGAGTCCTCTCTCCCTTTCCATATGATACCTTAGTGAACAGTTGCAATAGGCATCACACCAGGCATCACACATTTTGTGATCCAAAAGCACTTCCCCCAGGGTGCTCATTTCTGGCTCCTTCTTTACTAAGGAAGTTCTTTCATTATCTCTGTTTACAAAAACATTACAAAAACCAACAGTATTTGGCTAGGAGCTATTTGAAAGCAACAGTTAACATCTGTGGTCTTAACATCTACCTTTTCTCTGGAAATGAGTTGTTTTATTTGTATTTTTCCCAACTGTTTAATTTTTCTTTGAATCCGACTGATGATGTGGAAGTTCTGAATTTTCCTGTGCTGGGATTTTATGTAACAGCTCTAATTATGGAATTAGTAAAGGAGATGGATAAAATCCTCCAGCAATTGCGTGGATATAAAGTAAACATTTAATTTAAAGTACAAACTCCACAGCCAGTGTTTTTTACTCAGAACCAACTAATATGTTGGAAATCAGTAAGCAACCTTTCAGGTATACCATAACTATTCATTAGGTTAAATACCACCCCCAACACCAGGTTTTTGTACTCCCTAGTCTGATTAAGAGTTCTGGAATAAACAAAACCATTGTATCCTGAATAGTAGGTGTAGGTTGCATGTAATTCTTAGCTGGTGGCATGTGGGCAACAATATGTTGGATTACAAAGTAGTCTCTAGTTTCAAGATCCTAGTTTGCATAACAGGAGCATGCCTAATATTAAGGTGTCCTTTGGTTGCACTTGTGGGTGAGAAGCCAAAGCTATTGGCAGGTGATGCTATATACAGTATGATATGGGTGCACCTAAGGCTCTCTATGCTCTATCTTACTAGAAAGAAATTATGCCAAAGCCTTAGAACATAGAATAACAAACTTGGAAGGACCTTGGAGGTCTACTAGTCCAGCTCCCTGCTTGAGCAGGAGACCCTATACCAGGGGTAGGCAACCTTGGCTCTTTTATGACTCAAGGACTTCAACTCCCAGAATTCCTGAGTCAGCTATGCTGGCTCAGGAATTCTGGGAGTTAAAGTCCATGAGTCATAAAAGAGCCAAGGTTGCCTACCCCTGCCCTATACCATTTCAGACAAATAGTTGTCCAGTCTTAATTAACCTTAATTAATCATCATGTTAGGCAGTAAAGAACAATATCTATAGATCCATGTGGTGATGAACATCACACACTGAAGATTGTGAATTGGAATGTATGAGGAGTAAATGATAAAATATAAATTAATAACATGAGTAAGTGAAAGATAAATGGGCATTTGTTTGTTTCTGCAGAGATGTAATAGACCTGAATGAAGGTGACCTGAATACAAAATATAGATGATAAATACATGTGGGGCAGTAAAGGTTTTACTTTCAAATTATGCCCCAGTGATAATGGAAGAACCAAATATGAGTTAAAGGAAACACTGTACAACATTGAATTAATGTGATCCAGAGGGAAAATATATACTATAAGATTACATAGGTAGGATTACATAGGTAAGAACAAAATGAGACCCTACAGAAAAGGTAATTGGGCCATTTGGACACCGATGCATGAATAATCAACGTGTATATAGGCCTTAAAATAAGTTTGTTTATTTGAAATACATGTTTTATAAATAATGCTATTCATGTATTCTCATGCAGATAAATAAAAAAGCATGACAAAAGGTAAGAGACTCAATAAACCATATGAGTGATCTGATCAGAAGTTAGGGATGATTGCAGCAAAACATTGCAGATTCTCATTTCTTTTGTTATGCTTTTTATTCATTTCCAGAACACCACAGTGCACATCCTATCCTTTAATAGATCACTTTCATTCCCATACAATCTCTAAAATACTCCTTGCAGCATTCCCTCACGGTTTCATCCCAAATAATTTCCTCATGCTTATTTTTATTTCCATTTACTATGCTGAAGGCTCCTTATATAGCCTGTTTTCACCAACTTCTAATACTGTACTGTTTATTTCCATAAAATCATTCTTCACTCTTTTTGCCTCTTTTAACATTTATGGTTTCATGCTCTCTTTGATTACATTATTTGCAGTAATACTATTATCATTGCAAATAACGATAGTGATGTGTTAGAGTGATGTGTTAGAATGAGTGACAAAGCCTAATGGATTGTATACAGCCTTGTTTCTTATCGTAACAACTTTAAGATGTGTAGACTTCAACTCCCAGAATTCCCCAGCCAGCCACAAGTTGAATTTCTGCCTGGATTTAGCTGTAATCAATACATTTAGAATAAGGGACGTGGTGGCTCAGTGGGTTAGGACGCTGAGCTTGTCGATCAGAAGGTCAGCAGTTTGGCAGGTCGAATCCCGAGTGCCACATAACAGAGAGAGCGCCTGTTACTCGTCCCAGCTTCTGCCAACCTAGCAGTTCGAAAGCACGTAAAAATGCAAGTAGAAAAATAGGGACCACTACGGTGGGAAGGTAACAGCATTCCGTGCACCTTTGGCGTCTAGTCATGCTGGCCACATGACCACAGAGACGTCCTCGGACAAGTGCTGGCTCTTCGGCTTTGAAATGGAGATGAGCACCGGCCCTTAGAGTCTGAAACCACTAGCACGCATGTGCGGAGGAACCTTTACCTTTACCTTTAATACATTTAGAATAAACATTCACAGGTTAATCTTCAGTTCATAGTCATTCATATTCACCAAAAGATGAAAGCCTCTCTAGTGACATATTTGTAGAATTACACGTTATTATGATATCATTGCACAGATATCACAGTAATGAGGACATATTATATATTTCTTCAATAAGAGTTGGTTGATACTAGAACAGGGGTGTCAAACTGCTGGCCCTTGAGCCAGATGCATCACATGGAAGCCGCGCCCACCCCATTGCCAGCAATGGCAAAACCATCTCGATACGTTGCGCAACATCATGTGACGTCTCAAGTTTGACATGTCTGTACTAGAAGAACAAAGCTCTTTTTCTCACTTATACCCAGTGCTTTTTTTGTAAAATAAAAAAAAAGGTGCCGGAACTCACACACGTCATACAACCCGCCTTGCCTACCCTACAAGGTTCCATCCAAAAAAGGTGCCAGAAGGTTCTGGGCGTTCTATGAGAAAAAAAGCCCTGCTTATACCTCACTACATCTTATATCATCATAATATGTTGGTATTGAAATACTGCTTCCCTTTCATTCTGATATCATTCAAGGAGGGCCTCCAAGTGTATACCAATATATATATACAAGTAGCCCTCGACTTACAACAGCTCATTTAGTGAACGTTCAAAGTTTCAGTGGCACTGAGGGAGGGAGAAGGAGAGAGGATTCTCCTGTCGGAAATATGTCAGCTTAGGTTTGAGGTTCTATACCAGCTGAGATATAAGGGGAGGAGGAATGGCTGCTATCATCTGTGAGTCATTAAGTAGGTCATCTGTAATTCATCTGCAAGTAAGCAGATGTGATGTGCTCTGCTTGAAATTGGGCTTAAGGGTATAATTGGCTGCTGGTGTACCACCCTTCTTCTTGCCCAGCACTATTCCTACCTTATCCAGATGGATTCCAACACAGAGCTGCTGATAGAGTCCCCAAAGTTATTAGTGCTCAGGGACTTCAATGTGCCACTTACTGGCATTGAGTCTGGGTTGCCTCAAAGTTCATGGCCTCTATGGTGATCATGAAGCTTTCCCATGTCAAGACACTGCATTCATCCTTCTGCTCCTTGAACTCTGAGTGGGTTTTTTATGATCAACCATAGTGTCCTTCTTTACCAGCTCTGGAATTGGAGATAGGGGACACCATTTTCTGGTGATTCTCTTTTTGCCTGCAGGGCTGTTTGTGTGTTGTTAAAGGGAGGAAGGTTGTACTCTAGGCATCCTCCTTTGTTGGGTGCCACAGGGCTCAATCTTTTCTCCCCTTTATTCAACATATACCACTGGGGTTCAGTATCATCAGTATGCTGATGCCAGGCAACTGTTTAAGTTTTGTCCAAGTGCATGGAAATTGGGGTTGTTTGTATGGGAAGACATTATCTCCAACTCAATTGGCCATATGTGTCAGAGATACCTAGAACTGGAGATGTTTCATCCTTAATCTTGGATGGAGCTTAATGACTACAATGTGCTCTATATGCAAACTACCTGGAAGCTTCAACTCATCCAGAATGCAGCAACACAGGCAGTGATGGGCATCCCTTAACATGTCCATGTGACCATCCCTGCTTTGTGAGCTGCATTGATTGCCATTTTGTTTCTGAGTGCAGTTCAAAGTATTAGCTAGACTATATGGCATAGAGCTTAGTTAGTGAAGGACCAACTATTTTCCATAATATCCATCCAGTCACTTCAATCAAATAGCATTAGTACATTCTGGTTCCTTTGTTCAAGTAGTGTTGTACATGAGGACCCAGAAGCATGCCTTCTCTATAGTGATATCTGCCCTATGGATTGAGACTCCCCTGAGATCTAGGTGGTTCCTCTCCCAGGTATTGCAAGTGGGGGATTGGAGAGTCTTGTGAATGTATGCCATGTATGTCTTGTTGGACAGTATTTCCAATTCATTATGCTGTGAGCTGCCGAGCATCAGTTGGAGCCAGGTGATGTTCAGATTGAATAAATGAATTAATTATGAACAAAAGATTGACAAAGTCAGTAGTTGTATACATTTGCCCCCAAACGATAGAAAGATCTCAGCATGAATCCAAGAATAGCCAATAAGAATTACAATGTTCAAAGTCTATGTTCCAACCACAGATGCAGTCAGAGCAGAAGTTGTTCCATGATGAACTGCGACACGGCCTCAGAAAACAAAATAATACTAATTAAGGGAGTTTGGAATTCTAAAATTGGATATAAAATATCATCTGGAATAACAAAAATTAAACTGGCCTCAATGTATTAAGCTAAGCAGGAGATAGTCTAATAGATTCCTGCCAAGAAAATTAAATGTTTATAGCAAATGCCTTCTTCCAACAATTTAAAAGATGACTTTATACATGAACATCACCAGATGGACAACACTAAAATCAAACTGGGTATACTGCAAACTGCAAACAAAAATGGAAAAACTCTATTCAATCAGCAAGAACAAGAAGTGATGTTGAGTGTAGCTCAGATTGTAATCTCCTTCTTGCAATACTGAATATTTAAATATAGAAAGTCCAATATGTTAACAGGCTACAAGCTCAGCAATATTCTAAATGATATGCAGTAAAGGGGAAAATAAACTTAATGGGTTAAATTTGATAGAATGCATGAAGAATTCTAGAGTGAAATTTGTGAAAACTGAAGCAAGCAAAAATATCCCAAAATATAAACAGCAAAAACCCTAAGAAAATGGCTGTCTGTTTATGTACTTAAAATAGCTTTAGAAAGGCAGAAATTAAAAAGGCAACAAAGACAATTTACCCATCCAGATGCTCAGCAAAAAAAGATAAAGGAACAAAGAAACAACAAGAAGCTATTCTATAAAAGCAATACAAATAAATTAAAAGTAAGAATTGAAACAAGGATAAGAAATTATTTTAAAAAATCAAAATATTATACAAACAAAATCATTATCACTGACTTTCTTGAAAATAAATTAAATTGACACCATAAAATATTGCTAACACCCAAAGAAGCAGAAGTTGACATAATACCAGCCAAGTCATTTAAAAACTTGAAAGATGGTGTTGTTAAAGTGTTACTTTACTTGTGAGTATGGCAAACATAAATGACATAGGGACAGAAAATGTTCATTTATATTCCAATATCAAAAATGGAATGCTAAAGAATGCTGAAACTACCTAACATTGACACATTTAAGATATTATGCTAAATATTTTTAAATCCAGATTTCAACAATGGTACAAAAACTGTTACTGAACGACCTATATTCTAGCTATAAGATGAATTCAGAAGAGACAGAGCCATCTATGATCACAAGGGATAACGGAAAAGTGAAGGCAATTCCAAAAAAGATATCTATTTCTGTCCTAATGCTTTTGATTTTCTAGACCTCCACAAAGAATGGATAGTTCTTCAAAATATAGATGTTCTAAGCTGCCGCATCATATCAATTGGAAAAAAAAGTGCATAGTGACCAGGAAACAAGAATGAAACATGGAACAACTAAATGTTTCAAATGGGGAAAGGAGTGCAGCAAATTCACCTTTACTGAAAATAAACACTATAAGATCTGATCTGGGGCTCAGTATTAAAGAAAAACTATCAATGGCAGCACCGGCCCAATGTAAATTGGTAGAGAAGACATTGAAGCGGTAAAAAGCCTTATCTTCTTTGCCTTGCGTATTTGATGATGATACTCATGAAATGGACAGACATCTACTTTTTGGAAAAATAGCAATAACAATAGCACTTAGACTTATATACCCTTCATGGTGTTTTTCAGCCCTCTCTAGGTGTTATACAGAGGCAGCATATTGCCCCCAACCATCTGGGTTTTCATTTTACCAACCTTGGGAGGATGGAAGACTGAGTCAACCATGAGCCAACTGCTGGCAGTTGACAGAATTAGCCTGCAATACTGCATTCTAAGACGAGATGAGCCTAATGCTGGGAAAGGTTGAGGGCAAGAGAAGAAGGGGACGACAGAGAATGAGGTGGCTGGATGGAGTCACTGAAGCAGTAGGCGTGAGCTTAAATGGACTCCAGAAGATGGTAGAGGACAGGAAGGCCTGGAGGAACATTGTCCATAGGGTCGCGATGGGTCAGACATGACTTCGCAACTAACAACAACAACTGCATTCTAAACCACTGTGCCACCACTGACATAAAGGACTATGATAGATGATTTAGAAAAAATACTGAGGTGCAAAGACATCACACTGAAAACACAGTTATGCATTGTTAAGGCCACGGTTTTGCCAGCTGTAACATCTGGCTGTGAAAACCAAACCATTCAAAAGGCTAAAGGAAAAATGGATGCTTGTGAGCTGTGGTGCAAAAAGAACACATTGTGCAATACTAGATGAAGAAAAACTGAGATCCAGATTGGATGTACTCAATACAAAGCTTAAATATTTTGGACACAAATGCAAAGGCAAGAGTTTTTGGAACTAAATAAGGAACTGATGCTTGGGAAACTCAAAATTGAAAAAAGGGGCCCTTAGAAAAAAAGATGACTAGATATATGATGCAATCATGAGCTTACAAGAACTCAAAGAAGCAGATACTGTCAGACAATTGTGGCAAAATCATGACCCAGGAAATTAAGTTCAAAAGGGACTGAACAAATTATAGCATCTTATAAATCACCCAGCTATGGCAGTAGCAATATGAAATTGCTCCTCATTATTATTATACCATGATTATTGGATGATACTATAAAAAAGTAAATACAGTATATATATACTGTATACAGTATATATATACTTGTTTCATGTGTCTCCTGATGAATACATACATGCAATTTTCTTGGCAGCATTATGAAAATCTTATTGTGAGTTCTTCTGGGATGTTTCTTCAATTTCCTAGCCCAATCAATAAACTTAGAATTCCCAATGGGTCTCCCAGGGAGGTAGAACCAGGACAAGCCTTGCTTAAGGTCAATCAAGTTCATCCAGAAATTGCCAGCTGCTGACATGGATGGTGCTATAGAAGGCTATAAAATACTAGTGAGGAAATGCCCAAAGTTTGCATAGCTGGAGTCTTAAAATGAAATGTAGGGAAGGAGGCTGCAAACATTACAATGGGGATTTCTCTGGTGCTGTGTAAGATTATGAATAATTATTGGGCTTATAATTATTCATCTACCAGTATCATTCATGGTCCCTAGAATCTTTGATAGGTTGCAAGCAAAAGTAGAAGCTAAACAGTGTTAGTAGTAACACCTGCAATAAACTTAGAGGATTAAAGAAAATTTCGATAGAAATTTTACTTACTGGATAGCTTTGCCAAAAACATTTCTTGTTTTTCATTTTAGTTGTACTCCTAAGATTAAGCCTAATTAGACTGAAATCTCTCTTCTCTCATCAATTTAAACACTTCCACCAGTCAGTCTTTGTTTTTCTTTTCATTCCCCATTTTGGAGATCTCAAAATCTTTTATTAAAACACGCACAACTGCAAAAATCACCTTGTATAGCCATTTCTATAATACTGTATGAATGAAGATATAGATGTTCTGACTTGTGAAGTACACTTGTAACAAGAAAGTTATAATTCAGAACTACATGTTCATAAGTCTGCTCATTATCTTTAAAATCTCACATCTTTACTGAGGATCCTATTCTGTATCCAGACCCAATGTCCTTTTGCTGTTAGGCTTCTAGAAGGAATTTGAAACTAGGTTTGGGGAGCAAAGGGCTTTTGGTATGCCTCTCTCATGTTCCTCATTCACCCTTAGATGGAGAGCCATAGGAAAAGTAAGCAGTTTCCATGGGAACTGTGCAGTACAAGCAATGGGTATTAGGAGCTTTTTTTAACCTCCAGTTCAGGAGTCTCAGTATAGATAAACAGCATTTAAGCTGGTTTTAGTTATCATAAAGCCAGTTGTTGTTTTTCCTCTTCCATCCCCAATCAGCCAAACCTGATGTTTTTGGCTAATGCTTAACTCCTATTACCGCCAAAATAGTTTGATAGTGCAAGAAAGGCTGGCATATAAATTATGAAAATTTATGCCACAGTTGATTTCTTAGTTTGTAAATACCACAACACCCTTTCCTTGCTTGGTTCTAGTTGATTTTTATTAGTGTGCATGTGAGTGAACGGGGTGGTTCTTGTTCTCTAAAGCCTTAGATGATTTCAAAGAGTGTGTGATTGTATCCTCTTCAGATTTATTCTGTGAAGCAAAGAAGGTGTTCTGAAAATGAATTCATTATTCATTGCTACTTGATCCTGTCCCTGAAGAATCTCTCCTTGTGCCCTAGTTGTCAAAAAGCTTTCCCAAGTCTGAATTCTCCAGCTATATTGGGTTGCTAACTCCTGGATTCCTAGTTGTCCAATAACCTTCCCCCAAGTCTGAGTCCTCTAGATATATTGGGTTGCTAACCCCCTGGATTTTCATCCAGCTGGAAATTGGAGTTCAAAACTACTCTGGAGGACATCAGTTTGGAGAAAGTTGTTGAGTATTGGACAGACCAAGGGTTTAGGTTTGCTTCCAGAAAATCTGACAAAATGGATTCTACCACAGCTTTCCCCAACTTCTAGGAGCTTTGAAACCACAACTACTTGAATTACCAGATAGTCCTTTGCCACATTGTTTAAAAATTCTGGAATTTGCCAACCCAGCACTTCTAGACAGCACCAGATGGAGGCTATTATAGGAGCTGAATAAAGAAGAGTCACAGGTTCTACTTTGTATTCCGCCACAAACCCCAGCGACACTTAACCACACCGGGTTGTTATGTGTTCCACAAATGTATGGGGCACACAAGAATTCAATCCCAATCCCTCCTATCTTCCTAAATCATCATGATGGATTGGGAAGAAAGGGAGCTAAATATAATTAAGCCCTGGTTATAGCCCTGCTAGAATATAGTATTGGCTAGAATATAGTATTGCAGAAAACTGCCCACAGACAGTGGTTCGATCCTGACAGGTTCAAGGTTGACTCAGCCTTTCATCCTCTGGAAGTGGTAAAACGAGGACAATATGTTGGGGACAATATGATGACATTTGTAAAACCGCTCAGAGAGTGCTGTAAAGCACGGCGGAGCGATATATAAGTTCTACTGCTATGGTTATATAATTAGAAATCCGTGATGTTGCTAGTATATTCTGCTTTTCTGAGAAGCCTACTACCCAATCCATTTCTATGGGGAAGCTCCATGAAGGGTTTTGTGTGTTTTAATCCAGGACACAGAGGGATTCGAGTGGCGGTGTTGGGAGGGGAGATGTCAACCGCCCGTCCCACGCTCTGCTGGAGCAGTGGGCATCCAAGGGAGCTCCTGGCCACCGAGCGGAGACCCGGAACGCCAAAGCTCGGGCATTCTCCTCCCGCAACCAGATGAGAGTCAAGGGGGCATCATTAAAAGCATCCGCTCTGCCTTCTGGTAAACAAACACCGCGCCGGGAGGCGGGAGCAGCCTCTGACCCGAGCCGCCGGCGGGACTGCCCCGCTGCGAGCGGGCGTAGAGAAGAAAAGGAGGTGGTTTCAAACGAAGCCTGTACAAATGACCAAGCAGCGCCAGGAAGAACCAACCAACAAAGTTAAGAGGAAGGAAAGAAATCAGAAATTCATGGTGGTGGTGGTGGTGGTGATGGTAATGATGATATTAATTTGAAGTAGGGACAACCTTCCATAATCTGATGGCCTCCAGATATATTGGAGATACACTCGTTTTCTCAAGGGGCTTGGGAAGGTAGTATTGCAAGACCCCAAGAAGGAGCTGAATATTCCTAACTGTTACTCAGGATACGGTCAAAAGTTTTCAGGTTGAAGGATCTGGGGACTTTCTGTCCGCATATGTTTTCCAGTGGGTGTCGGAATCCTTCCAGGTGATCTTATCCGCCGTGCCAATTTTACATCCAAACTGGCTTGAAGAAAAGTTTTGCTGGGGAGCTACCCAGCTTTCCTGTGTTGAGGTTCGGGCAATTGTTCCTCTGCTGGAACTACTCTCTCATTCTAATGACTCAGAGTTAGTCACCTACAGAGTTTCCCCACCTCGGAGAAAACCCGATTGACGCTGTACGACTGACTGCCCAGCAAATAAGAATCGGGTTGCACAAAAGTTTGTTGAGCTCCAAAGCCTGTCCTATACCAACAGCAGCCAGTCTTTTAAGATAACCTCTATTTTCTTTCTTGTAATTTATCAGCGGATTGGCAAATAAAAATAACGGCCAGGATCGTTGTATAAAATAGCCCCGTAAGGGCTGGAACAGTTTATTCCCTCAGTTCTCAATCTAGAGTTACCTTGGATATGCCAGCACAACTGTGGAATGATCTTTGTGGTCAGGCAAAACTTTAAACAATTTTATTTTTGCTGATGGTTTTTGCATTTTGTACTAGTGGAGAACATGAAAACGTTTTCCTTCTCCTATGCAAAAACAGTTTTCTTAATAAAACTAAGTCTTACCTAATCTTAGCAAAAATTGAGCGTAAGGAATCAGTTGTTCCACACACAGCTGAAGTTCTAAGTCTTTTATTAGCCTATCCACTTACCAATTTTAAATAGTTGTTAGATACAGTCATCTTTGCTAACGTTAACGTTCGAGTAGTAATCAATTCTTATGTTTTAATTGCCTCAAGTACTTTCATTGTTTCATAACATATTCTTTGCGGATACTGGAAACAAGATTCTGAAGGTTTTTTAAACTATACTTTCCTTTGTATCTGGATATAGTTATAGCTATAGATTCAGAAAGATGACTCTTGGGACTGAAATGTGTCTGTTGCTAAAAAGGATGCGGAGCAACCTCTGTTCTTTTGATGACATTTTACAAATATATGCTAGAGAAAGTGAAAATAACCAAGGAATAATACAATAATAAACGTTCCTAATATGCAAAACATCACAGCCTTTAAAGAAAAGAAAATCTAATCCTTTTGCGTTACCTTCCCCTTTGCCTCATTATCAGCCCCACCCCCTTTCCTCTAATGCTTTATTAAGAGCTACAGGGTTGTGAGAAGGAGCCAGGCACCTTTACATCTCAATTTTTCCTCTCTGACATTGACAGTGAAGGGGGTGGAGAGAAGGGGAGACGGGTTCCCTATGTGTCAAGGTTGTAAATTTCCTTTATTGGTTACAGACTGGACAAAGTCCAGCCGAGCCACCATAGAAAGCTTCTGGAGACATAATCAGTGGACAAGGGGGCCCCAGCGTTATAAGCTCTCCAGAGGAACCACAATGAAATTAGCAAGTAATTACAAGCTTGATTGTTCATGTAGCAGACACTGAAAAGAAAAATAGGGAAGGGAAGGGGGAAAAGTATCGCGGAATATACCTGAGATGGTAAACAATTGCAAACATTTCCTTTAAAATTGAGGTATCTCCTGGTTAAAGAAAGTATAAATTCTGTTTCTCCCCCCCCCCTCCTCTTATTGCTAAGTGGGAAACAAATTCATGCATGGGCTCCCTCACCTTCTGAGTAAAGTGATGGATAACTAAAATTAATATTTGTAATTTTGTATAATATTTAACTATTCAGAAAGGCATCAATACCCCATTTGTAATACGTTTAAACTGCAAGGCTTTGCTTACTTTTGCCATGACCTTAAGTTCTTGAGCTTTTTTGGTTAGAAACTTCCTTAGATGGCAAGACATTTGTGACCCTTCAGTTGGATGCATTACTTGAAAACAAATCCTAAAGGAATTAGTGGTTATATATATCAAGGGAAAAGGCTTCAGCAAAAAAATATTATCAAGGAAATGTGTCTTGGATGGCATTTTAAAGGGGTTTGAAGTCAGTAAGCAGCTTGTGGACAGCAGTGTAAAACTCTCCTTAGAGCTAGTAAAACTAATTACCGGGCATTGATACCCATGTTCAGTTACAGAGAAGTGACAGAGAAAAAGAGGTATTTTGAATCTTTGAAGAGGTGATGCCAAACAAGATTACCTGGAAATAAATCTGGCTGAGTCTGTAAGGTTTGTGATATTATAATATCTGCCAGCCTGGTGCCCTCATACTTATGAAACCTTACTCACAACTAACTAACTAAACTAACTAACTAAAGAGTTAGGTAGGATATATTCCTGAGTAGACAATCATTAACTAGACACTTTAAAAGGCTTTTCTCCTCTTCTAAGATCTTCCATAATGAAGTGTTTGAAAAAAAATAAAAGCATTTTTAATACTTGGGGTTTTTTTAAAGTATAAATGAAATAGTGGGAAAATTCATAGGAAAAACTTGTGAGTTTTATCTTCATTAAATTGCAGCCCTCCAGTGAAACAATTAAAGCTTTCTTTTGAGCACCCACACCTATATTTTTGAGGCACTTCTGTACCAAACCTTCCACACCTCCACAAACTTTTGCATATCCATTTTCAAGAATTAAGCTGCTGCTATTTGAATCCTTGTTTGGAACCCAAGGGCTAAACAACAGAAGAAATTTTAATTTGCAATATCCTTTTTATTTATGTTAAGGGACCAATAACAATGTCTGCGATGTTTGCTAAAGCTTCCTGCCTGAACCTCTGTAAAACCCTTTTCCATTCCCAGTTGAAGCTAGATCTTCCCCGATAAACACTAATAACAAAAGGTTCACTGTCAAATCTAGGCTACCAGAAAGGCCTGGATATAATTTTCATTCATGCCCACAGAGGAGGTGTCATTAGATATCTGTCCTCACTAGTGGCTGAAAACACCACTCAATTCTTGATCTGTTTCTAAATAGAACTGCTAACCTAAACTGGGTTGTCTGGATTTGGGTTTTCATCACCTCTGTTCTTACCTCCTTCTTTCCATACTCTTATCACTGTGACTTGGGTGCTTAGTTTTCAAACCAGCAGTTGTCAATAGCCAATGGCCAAGGGAAGAATGCCATCACACCCTCTAGTCACAACTTCTTGATCATCTGTCACATTTTCCTGAAAAGCATACTGGAGTCCAAGGATATTTTTACTCATCACTTTGTTACTATCAGGGCAACCTTGGAACTGGAGCAATAGAAACTATTTAAGGAACAGATCAGAAATATCCAATTAAGACACTACATAAATTAAGTGTTGGGAAAAGAAATATGGCCAGCATACTGAATCAAAGGAGAAAACTAGAGTTGCCAGTGTGTTTTGGTGTCTGTCTGAATTGCAAGATGGCAGGTGAGCTTTCAGATTATCAGGAGCACCTTTCATAGGGAAAGGTTATTTTAAGGTAAAGTTCTTCTTTACTAAGAATATACCCTTTC
Organism: Vipera berus; assembly: GCF_964194415.1. Classification (NCBI taxonomy): domain Eukaryota; kingdom Metazoa; phylum Chordata; class Lepidosauria; order Squamata; family Viperidae; genus Vipera; species Vipera berus. The sequence continues at coordinate 28,568,308 of NC_138207.1, read as the reverse complement.
ATAACCAAATTTAAGTGCTTGTTGAACCTAACTTTCCAAACAGAATGAATGAGAACTGTAGGTGAGTCCCACAATCTGGGCAAGAAGTGTGTGAAGATGAGCCCCCACAATTCATTTTTCTACTTTTTCAAACACAATCTAACAACTTAAAACAAGGGAAAGGGAAAAATCTGGATTGAGAGCCAGGGTTGTGCATAGACTGTCCTTGTTAATGACTTTCAAATCAATCTCTTCATGATCAAAAGCATTGAATCTTTAGGTCTACAATCTAGACAACACAGCTTTATAAATAGAAATTCATCAAAGCATGCCTGGATTTGAACATGGTTATATATATGCATGTTGGTTTGCAAAACTTTGTGAGGGCATAATTAAAGGACCACTTTTCCATATGAAGAAAAGAAGAACAACCTGCTCAATCCATTCAAGGGAACTCCAGATACAGTTCTTCCAAATGTTACACTTCACACTCTACTCATTCAAATACCTGGATGAAATTAAAGAGTAGCTTCCAGTGACTATTGGGAGAGTGAAAGAAAGATCGCATTGCATCAGTTATGAACTTCAAGGTAGATTTTCAATTTCCATATCTCTAAAAGAGGGGTGATTTTTTTTCCACATTTTTGCCTCAACATTTTGGAAATATTAGGGCAAATGGGGCGTGTTCTAAAAGATTAGGGCTGTAATCCTAAATGCAATTGAGTAGGAAAATCTTCTCATTTATTTCAGTGCAGCATTCTTCTAAATGCACAGGTATGCAGACACCAGACATGAGTGGGGAAGGAACATGGTGACAAAAAGAGAAAGTACTCCAGCAGTTATTTTCTCATGGGACTTAAAAGCTTTCCTTCCTATGCAGGTCACTTCTCTACTGTCTCACTGGACTTGGCTTTCTGAAAGCTCCAAAAAGATGATGATGATGATGATGATGATGATGATGATGATGATGATGATGATGATAACAAAAACAACAACAATAATAATGTCTGAAACTAAATCGCAGTATATTTGGACTGGATCAACAAATGGATCTTCAATACTTGGTATATTTCCCTTCATTTTTGTTTTGTTGATAGCAGACCATTGCTTCAAAATTACATGATTATCTTAAAGGACATTCAGTTAGAATCATCCTAGGAAATCTTCATAATCCTCCTGACTAAAGGTTAGAAAAACTGACTATTAGGAGCACCTCTGAAGTGATTTTTTTTTAAAAAATGTTGCAACTACTAGAATCTAGATAGATAGATAGATAGATAGATAGATAGATAGATAGATAGATAGATAGATAGATAGATAGATAAAATAATAAATACATACATACATACATACATACATACATACATACATACATACATACATACATACTGGCCAAAGTCTCTAGTTTTCTGTTACACTCATGTCTGGAGAGATAAAGACAGAGCGACAGAGATGGAGAGATAGAAATGGAGATGGTCCTGGAGAGATAGGAAGAAAGACAGATAGGGACTTAGAGAGAGAGAGAGAGGAATAGAGAGACAGAGAGATGGAGAGATAGAAATGGAGATAGAGAGATAGGAAGAAAGGTAGATAGGGACAGGAAGAGAGAGAGGGAGGGAGCGAGGGGGAGAGAAGGGAGAGAGAGAGAGAGAGACGGAGAGGATGGAGAAGCCGCGAGATATGGAGAGAGAGAGAGAGACAGAGAGACGGAGACGGAGGAGTGGGGGGGCAGGAATTCTTTGAATAGGAGCTAAAGAAATGGAGGTCACGGAAGCGAGAAAGACGCCGACGCCGACGCCGCTTCGCTTTTCTTCTTCTGAAGGGCAAGACCGGCCGCGCGGCTCCTCAATCCTTTGACTCTTCAACCCAAGAGAGCGCAACCGGCCCTCTCCGCCCCGCAAAGGGCGCCCGCTGCCGCGGCTGTTGCCGACGGCGTTTTCTTCCTGGAGGCTCCGGCCCCGATCCACTAATGCCGCCATTCTGGATGGAAGGCCGTCGCCGGAGACTGGAATCCTACGCAAACTAAAGTGGGAGCAAACCCCGTTCGCGCCCATCGGGAATGAAACGTCCCGAGGCTCGGTTTTCCTGAGACGGGAATTCAGCGCCAGCCGTCCTTTCGAAGAAATATACGGGGAACACTTTTAAAATCCCTGACCATCGTCAGCCCTTTGGCTGCCTCTTCGTTCCGCTCTGCTTTCAGGGAAAGACACCTTGCCTCCTTCCGAGTCAGCATTGATATTCAATCTGTTTGTTTCCCAACCTCAGTTTAAAAAAAAAATCAAATCAAAGGCAGAATGCAGCCAAAACGATTGTAGCCGCCGCCCCTCAAGAAAAAAACCCCAAATTCCGGACATATGAACGCATACATATACAAAGAAAATGATAACTTTCACCAAGGTAAAAGCAGTTCCAAATAATCTCTTGCCCTTATACATGCAGCAAATTTAAACATTTGTTTCAGTGAACCGTTTCATCTACTAGAGAGAAATCCGTGGTGGGGATCCTTGGAGCCATTGTCTACTTGTTTAGGAGTAAACTGGATTGAACTCAGGGGTGCTAACTTCTTTTTTGAACGTGGCTAGATAGATCTGCGCTGCAAAACGCCAAGGGGGTACATTGTTTATCTACTGCAGCGCTTCTGCATTCTGGATCACGCCCTTTATGGAAAGCTCTGATTAATTTCGCCGTACTTCACAATTAATCGTGCTATTTATACTATTTGATCATTTCTGTGTAGCAACTCCTGTTACTTGGTTGATATTTGTGTGGCCTCCTGGCCTCCAATTCCATCCGTTCTCCCCCCTTACACACACACACACACACTTTTCTTGTCCTGATTGTGTGATGGTGTGTTTCCCCCCACAGATTTGCTTGTACACTGCCAGTTAAAGGGCCGTCTCTTTAACCAGCACTAGCAATCACCCGACATGAATTTATACGATCTTTTACAAATACCTAAGCCATTTAAAATGCTGCACTGGGTGGTGAGTGTGGCAGGGAACATCTATCTATTCAATAGGCAGTGTCACACGGTAACAGACACCCTTGTCAAGGGTGATTGTGTTTTAGGCAAACATTTGAGCAAACATAAAGGCAAAGGTCAAGTGCTGTTCAGTTAGTTGCAGGGTGTGCTGAATGCACCTAGCTAGCCAATTGGGGCAAAAGTTGCATTTTCAACTAGTCCTGCAGACCAAAGTGCCAAGAAGGGCATTAATCCAGCAGACTGTTTTCTTCTCCTAAATTCCTGCAAAACGACAAGCTGAGAAGGCTGGGAAACACTTTCCTGGCTAAATTCGGTTATGTGGGAGACAGCCAGTCAACAGAGAGGTTTTCTGATCCCCCCTCCCTTCTTTCTTGTTCAAAGGAGGGGGGAAAAAAGGAGAGGAGGAGAGAGAATTGGCTCAGATTCCTTGAATCGAAAACGCGCGGACTTGGGGAAAAGATTCTGGAACTTTATTCTAGGAGGCTTCAGAAAGAAAGGTCCTTTTGAAGAGAAATAAGGGGTAATTGGTTAAAACAGAACACAAATAAGATAAATTGGGGAGGGGGGGAAACTGAAGAGTAAAATGAAGCAGAAAAAGCTCAGATGGCTCTGACAGATGGAATAAAAATTAATTTGTGTATGATTCTATGCTCTTACTCTCAAGTTAATCTACCTCCTGAATTCATTGGGGTTTACACCTCACTTAGGACCTACCCATAGACACAATTAAGCCAGGATAACAGAGTAGAAATCTTAAGACTGGTCCTGAGCCTTTTTTTTTCCTTTCAAACTTCGTGAATTTAAATTCAAACACTTCACCCAATGGACCATACCCTAAGAGAACCAGAAACTGCTTGTAGAACATATTTAGCACAGCTGTAGAATTTCTTCTATGCTAATCATGACCCTGATCATGTTGTCCATTGGAAAAAAAGATTATGTATTGCTGGTAGTGTCAGTCTCTCTTCTGAGCTCATCTCTCAGCTGCTGAGGCAATTTCTAAACAAGACCGAATACCCTTTCCATCAAATGATGGAAGCATCACAGTGCAAAGTAGGCAGCTGTCAGAATAATCTAACCAATAACTGTGTTTTTAATCTAGTTCCCAAGATCACCCTCAAAGCTTGCCTGTTCAATGAGCATCTCTGTTGGTTTGAGCCAATAGCTGGGTTTCTGTGAAAATCACACACTTGTGCAAGGCTCCAGAGAAAACATTCAAGGCACAGAGTTCTAAATTTAAATAGAATTGTCTCTGGAATGCTGGTGATATAATACTACTGTGGTGTATGTTGTCAACTCATGAAAACAACAGATTTTTTTTTACTAGTGGGCTGGCAGTTGAAAGTGCTGAACCAAAGCATCACCAGCAGCCTGATCTTTATATGTTCTCAGAGGTATTATTGAATTGAACATGCTTTCTCATAAATCATAACAGTAAATATGACTTTTGATGAAATTTATTTACTATTTAGGGCACTTGAATGTCACACCTTGTGTTCTTTTGCAGACACATGTTTCTGAGTAACTGTATACACACCACAATTGGTCCAACCCAATCCTACGGAGCAAATCCCAGGGTTTTTCAACTATGTCTACTTAGAAATAAAGCTTGTTTAATTCAATAGGGTTTATTTTAAAATGAGTCTGTTACAAGCTAAGTTGTCTTCTCTTTTCTAGAAGAAAGCGTAACCCATGATCTTTTAGGGACATATTGAGTATCATATATAGATTTATTAAAATCCCATAGGGGAGTTCCCAGAAATACCAAACCAACTAGTGTATATAAAGGACCCATATTTTTGTTTCACAATAACACCAAATGCACAGAGGAATCAAACTATCTACAAAAAAAGTTATAAATCAAATGGATTGGGATAAAAAAGGCTATACAAGGAATATGTATGAAAAATCACATTTCTAAAAAGCTTGCAAACACACAGAGGAAATAAATGGAAATAGGAACTTACCCCATGCGCTCATCAAAAACAAACATCACCAACCCCCACCCAGCTTTCTTCCTTCCTCCTGGAGATACTTCCTGCTTCCTGGCTTTAGAGCTGACAAGGAAGGCTATGGAAGAGAGGCACATCAAAAAAAAGAATAAGCACAAACGATGAGAAAGAAATATGCGACTTGCTGGAAGTTTGGGGAGAAACAAATCCAAGCAGGCTCCATCCCCCGCCAGCTGCTCCTGTCTGAGCCCCTCACCAGCTCAAGGCCTGGCCTGCCCTGCTCTCACCACCTGGGTAGCTTCACAAGCTGCACAAACTTTGGGGAGCGAAGTGAGTTGTGGGGGAAATCATTTCTGAATCCAGTCGGGACATCCTGGTTTGCTTTGGTGGTGGGTACACTCCCCTCTCCCCCCTCCCTCTTTTTTTCTTTTTTCTTTTTACAGGAACCTCTCATTTCAGGAAACTTTTTAAAAGTAAGAAAAAGCTGGAAGCAGCTTTAGAAGGGTATTTGGAGGGGGTGTGTGTCTTTCCTCGTTATTCATCTGTTTAGTCTCCTTAGCTGCACAAAAGAGTATCAGCTGCGTTATGAAAAATGGCCCAAGTCAAGAGAATGTCACAGTGGTCGACTTATTATTTTAGCCCCCTACTTAAAAAAAGAAACAGCCAAAGTTTGCTTTTGATGAATTCAATAAATGCCGAGAGCTTCCGCGGAGAAAAATCATACAGCATGAGGCCAAAGCCCCAGAGCAGCCAGATGGCCCCAAAGGTAGGCCAGCTCCTCCTGTTTTTAAAGCCAGGCAAGAGACTTTTTGGAGCACTAAGCTGTGTCTCCTTCATTCTTAATCTACCTTCACCGGCCTCCTCATAATCTCTCTTTTGAGAATGACAAGCATGATAACACATTACAAGTATTCCTGTTCCCACCTGCTCAAAGACCAAGGATTCTGCTTCCTTCCACAAACTTTTTTGGAAAATGATCATTTTATTTTTAACTAAGCAAATACATTTGAAAGGGTTGACAGAGTTGTGGGGGGAGATGTTTTGGGTTAAGGAGTTATTTCCAAAGATTGCAGAAATTAGGAAGTTTAAAAGAACACCAACAAACTGGAGGGACCTTGGAGGTCTTCTAGCCTACTCAGGCAGGAAGCCCTATACCATTTCAGACAAATGGTTCTCCAATCTTTTCTTAAAACTTCCAGTGTTGGAACGTTCACCACTTCTGGAGGCAGATTGTTCCACTGATTAATTGTTCTAACTGTCAGGAAATTTCTCCTTAGTTCTAGGTTGCTTCTCTGTTTAGTTTCCATGTGTTGCTTCTTGTCCTGCCCTCAGGTGCTTTGGAGAATAGTTTGGCTCCCTCTTTATGACAGTACTATCCTGTCACCCTAATCCTTCTTGGGAGCATCTTCCACTGTACTTCAGAGCGAGATTCTCCCCACAAAATGAGGTGTTTAGGATTTTGCAGCATGTTCTTGATGCCTCCTGATCAATGACAAATTTATTTGACAATCAGTGAGGTTGTCTGAGCTTCTACTACTTGTTCAGAGCTTTAAAAGCCCAACTTGGTTGATAAAGCAAAGGTGATGGTTCATTTTGCTCACAGGCCTAGAAATACTCACCCAGACTGAGTCTCCCTGAACTCTGCAGGATTTACCTGGAATGGACAACAGAAAGATGAGCCTTTCCCTTTCTCTGAGTGAAAGTGTTACTTATTGATTATATTAATTCAGTATAGTTCTGCCCTGCCTTCCATCCAGAATCTCAAGACTGCCTTCTTGGAAGTCCCTCTTCCATTTTCCCCTCCAGCAACAACCCTATGGGGTAGGTTGGGCTGAGAAAATGTGAATAACCCCAAAGTCTTCAGTAAGCGATTCTCCACCTTTCCTGGCTTGTTTGTCTTTGCCCTTCGGTTCTTAATCCGATGGGCCTGCTCCCCCCCCCCCGGCGATTGTAAGTGAGGACAAAGGCAAGCAAACTCGGGAAATCAGAGGGCCCATGGAGGGCATCACATGGGGGGAGGGAGGGAGCCTCTGGAAGTCAGCCTGGAGAGGACCCGGATCTCCTTGAACCAAGGGCTCTTAGCCTGGGCCTCTTGCCCTTGGAAGACTCCCAAGGCTGGGGATTTGTGGGAGGGGGGAGGTGTAAATTTTTCCTTCTTAGTGCGCCATTTGACTCATTTTATCCGTCGGGAACATGGAGTGGTTTCCTATCCGGAAGGCCACGAACTGAGACTTGTTTCGTGGATCTTCAGTCAGCTTCGGGACGAGGGAGAGGTGCCACCACACACCTGAACGACCGAAGTTGTCGCTCCCAAGTACCCCATCCAGAAACACGGCGGCTTTCCTTGCCCACTTGGGGAAGAGGGCAGTGCCGACGCGGCGCGGAGAGCCCAAAACGACTTGAGAACCGTTTGGATGCTGGGGGTTGGGGGCGCATTTGGGTTGTTGGCGTGAATCGTATTTTTTCCTGCCTTCGCTTAACAACTAGCCTTTCCCGATAGAATGCTCTCCAAACGTTGTTCGGACTACAATTCCTGCGAGACCGGGGAATTCTGGGATTTGTGGTCAGAGCGCATCTGGAGAACACGGGAAGGCCCCAGGAATGCCAATAAAAAGTGAGCAGCGCGGCAGCAACGTGAAGTTTGAGTACACCTCGGCGTTATTTTGGCTTGGCTTTCCTTTGTCTCCTTTGGCGAACAAATCTGGGGGAGGGGTATGAAAGATAGTTCCTGTCTGTGATGAATATCCCTCTAGGTCCTTCGTCAGCCATTTTATCAGTTTATTTATCTCTGCTCTCCCGTGCACGTTGAAAGTGATGTCATCGTTTCACCCTGATGCTTAGGATTAAGAGGAACAAATGTATCTTTATGTTTCAAATTCCCTTGAAAGTTTGGAGCTCTTAAGACTCATTTTACATGTGTAAAAAAAGTCATCTTGTCCATCTTTTTTTTTAATCTCTCTATATTCGGTACCATAATCTCTTTTGCTCCCTTCTCCTGCCCTTCATTTAGCTTCATAATGTGGATAATTCAGAAACCTAGGCAGGGTTGGGCACGTTTGCAGTTGGATGAGACACCACCAGAAAATGAATCTTATCTTTAAGGCTCTAAAACAGACTGAATATATATATATACAGTATATACAGTAATGGCAAGACATTTCCATGTCATCAAATGTCCATAAAGAGTCAAGCTTGACTACACAGAGTTTATTTCTGTGTTTTAAAAAGCCATTTCTCTGTTACTCATAATAATACTATGGATAGTTATCTCTTAAAGGATTGCATTCCGTGTGAATTTCTAGGACAGACATTTCTTAGTTTTCACAGTGATTGTTTGATAGTCTGTCAGTGAAGAACACAAATGGATCAGCCAAAAAAAATTGAATGTGTATCTTCCTTGCTTAAAATCCACCAGTATATTTCTTCTTTATTGAAGCATGACTCGGACCTGCAAAGAGAGAGAGAGAGAGAGTTTCACCCATTTCTGAGTGGTCCTCTCATACAGGCATTAATATTTACCTTCTTTTTTTGCGGGGAGGAGAGGATTATCCCACTGTCCTTAAGAAGAAAAGTTTTGGCAACAGCTGCCATTTGCCAATAAAGGAACTAAAAGAATCTTCTGAATTCATTTTTGCAGAATGTTTGCTATTGTCAAAAGGAGTAACTGGTAGTTGGTATCTCCACATTTCACCTTATCTGGGACTTGAGATCAGCGAGAGAGGGGCGGGAGGCATGCAATAAGAGGTCCGTTTGGGCTATCGCAACTTTATGGTTAATTTCAGAAGTTCTATATTGTAGGCTGATGCTTCTGCCAGCCTTGCCCCAAGGATTTCAGGGTAGAAAAGCTGTTTTTGCACCCTGGCTACCTCCTCAAAGTTCAAGTATGCCCTTCTGTGTCACCTCACTGGAGAAGAGCCTAATGCTGGGAAAGATTGAGGGCAAAAGAAGAATGGGATGACAGAGAATGAGGTGGCTGGATGGAGTTACTGAAGCAGTAGGCGTGAGCTTAAATGGACTCCAGAAGATGGTAGAGGGCAGGAAGGCCTGGAGGAACGTTGTCCATGGGGTCAGACACAACTTCACAGCTAACAACAACAACAACAACGTGTCACCTCTCTTTTAAATGGGAGATCCATTCAGAGATCAGATGGGTTCCTTTCTTTGCACTGCCCGATTCTTGGAGGCAGCCCCTAGGAACCTCCTTTCATATTCAAGCTGTCTAATCTCTCATACCTGTTCTGTAGACCCTATTAACAACTGTCTTAGGAGCCAGTATGGTGTAGCTGTTAAAGCATCAGACTAGAAACTGTAAGACCATGAGTTCTAGGCTCATCTTAGGCAGGAAGGCAGCTGAGTGACCTTGGACCAGTCACTTCCTTTCAGCCCTAGGGAAAAGACAATGTGAAATCAACTCACAAAAAGCTTGCAAAGAAAACTTCAGGAACTTGTCTTGTCAGTCTACAAGAATCAGACATGATTGAACAGAAGGGGGGGGGGAATCAACCATTTTGCAATGCAAAACCAGAGGCACTTCAGTTTGAATCCTTGGGCTGGGGGGGGTGAAAAACCCCATCTATACACGGGCTATTAATTAATCTCAATCAGTATATCTGATACTGAGAGAAAAAAACCAAAACAACCAGGGTGGGTGAGGGCCTGTCAACAAAACTGAAAAGGGAAAGTTCTTCTGCAAAGTTCAATGGCTTCCAATTTTTCTTCCTTCTGCTTGACCATTCTCTTGTCATGAATTTCCATCCAGAAAACCTAGTATTGGATTCAGATTCATGACTGCAACTTTAAAAAAATGTGAACCCAGTTCTATTTAAAATTGCTATAATCAGTTGCTTTCCAGATGTGCTGATGTCTACAGTATATGCCATAATCCTCAATCAATGGTTCTTTGGATATTGTAGTTAAATGCATCCAGAGGTTGTCAGATTGGGAAAAGTTGTCCAGGACCTATCATTACTTCATGGGTTGACTTCAATCTCTCTTCAGAAAGAACTTCTAGGAACAGACCCATGTCTTATCGCAGAGTTTGCCTTGAAATTCTGGTGCCTAAGCTTAAAGAAAGAGAATTGTGACATGTTCAGATGACTTGAAATCTTTATTACTATTACTTTATTACTTCTTAGCAGTCACTGGGGCTGAGCTTTTATAGCGCTGTTCAGCTTTTGAGGGACTGTTGTGCAAGCATTGAATATTTTATACAACATATACCTCTGGGCCTGTATATGACTAGTTATTGCAAATAGAAGTAGACCTTATGGGAGAAAAAATGTGATGAGAAATTACTCTTTCACACATATGGTTATTGTAATTCTTGATGTCCTCATTCCAAGTGGTTGCGAGTGTCAGTGATAATATGATAGCTGTTATTTAAGCAAGACATTTGTAGATAGCTTGATCACTACAATGTCTAATATGTGCCTCACAGAAAATTTTTTGTCATTTCAAACATTCATATAAGATCTGTGACTCGGTATTTTGTCAACCCCTTTTTTTTCCTCCTGATGTCTTACAGGTATAGTGGACTTCAGTGCTCATAAAGCTCAATCTGCAAAGCCACTTTGGGGATTATAGGAAAATGGAAGAAAATAAAAAAATATATCCAGAGAGCAGCTGGTTTACTATATAAAAATATTTAAAATATGTTTTTATGGTTTAATTTTCCCAAGTGTTACATGGGCTCTGATCAGAATTTGGATAACTGAATTAACTTTCTCTCAGTTTGCAAATAAATCAAGCAACATATAATCAAATGGGATAATTTTCTCTCATACACTAGAGCACACTTACATACACAAACCAAGTTTATTATTAATCAGACTTAGAATGTTTTAGGAATACAGCTGCTAGATCTGATTTAATGTATTGTGCAAATGCATCACTATATGTAATGCCAAAGGAAACGAGCATTAATAACATTAAAGGGTTTATTTTTCTGTAAAGAATTGAATTTTGTACAATTTTCTTGAACTGAAACAATGGACCTTCAGTCAGATCTTAAAAGGTATTGACTAAGAGCAAAATCTCATTGACCCAATAGACCTGAAGTTGAAATTTTCATGTATAGCACTGCAATATGTTCCCCTTCAGTTTAACAGTATCTAATGCACTTTCCTGGGAAGGTCCATCATCAGGTGCATCATTTATTTCTTTGCGCTTGTTAAGTCTTTATCCTTTTGTCGATTCACAAGGTGTTCTTTCTACAGATCAGCTTTTCTTCACATCAGCCTTTGGATTCTGTCTGCTTTAATTTCAAATGCTAGCTTAAAGTGGCTGGCAGCCTAACCCATTTGAGGTCCCAAAGGGATCCCATGAGTTCCATGCTAACATACCAAAATTTCATATCTTGCACGAACCAACTTCCAATGGAGTAATATAAGAAAATGCCCTTGCAAAAAGATATTGCAAACTATTATGGAATACCCTGATTTTTGAAAGTCAGTATTTGTATTTCACATTAAATAAAAGAAATAAAAGAAATTCAGTAGTGTGGAGAGATTCGCTGCCTAGAATTAGCCTTGCTCTTGTACATTTCAAATAAAATGTTTCCGGGTGTTTCCTATAAAGCTGGCAACAACAAAACGAAAACAAAACAATGCACACCTACACCGAAGGAAAAATTGCTTTTAAAATAGTCAAATAACCAACTGGGAACGAATTTAATCTTTGTTTCCTGAAGGCATCTCACTGAGAAACAATAAAATACCTCTTCACCTACCTACTTTGTGAGCTGCTAAAATCGGTGTGTCATTTCATTCTAATGAAATGCATTAGGCTTCTTTGTAGTGACTGGATGCAAATATAATCAGAACTAGAAATGTCTTCTTAATACAGACAAGGCTCAAACAATTCTTCATCATCTGACTTTTCATTTGGATGGTCATTTAATCTGCTAAATAGTATGTTACATCTAAGGGTAAAACTCTCCCCCTATATATAGGATATGAAATATCAAGTCAAGAAAACCAAAGCTGTGAATTGAACAGTAGAAATAGTTCCTTTTCTGTCCTTCCCAAAAACCAAGCAGGTGAAATAGTAAAGACTCAGGTTCTAATCTCTAAATGTGTAATGCCTATTATTTAGTATCAGTCATCATTTTGATTATAAAAACTCAGGCTAACTGCTTGTACAACCTGTTGTGCTGTTCCACTCAGCAATTGGGGTGAAGACTAGGAAAATCTCCAGCAGGAGAACTCTTTTTTTTTTTTGAGCGCATTAATTACTTCCGCAATCCAAATAAAAAAAAATCTGTGCTATCAAAGTTGCTATCAAAGTTCAGCCCAGATATCATAAAACCGCAGAGCTCATCAAACAGACACTGAGATGTGACAAGAAATAAGATTTACCCACCACTGATTTCAGGAACAAAGACAGGTGAGGCTTTTGAAATGCATTTACATTGCAAGGGCTGAATTCCATGGAGTTTAAAAACCTATCCCAAACTCTCTTTGAATCTGAACACTTAAAAAATTTGCTTAATAAAGTCGATGGAACTGGCAGTTTCATTTGGAAGATAAGGCATAGGTCTTACCTGGAAGTGAAAACTTCTTTATATTGCAATTTGAAATTTCAGTATTTTTTAGTAAATCCTACTGAATTCAATTGCACCTTTGAGTGAATGCACATTCGAGTTCAGCTGATGATTTAAGATGAAATGTGTCTGCTTATAACTTAGCTTATGACAAATTCAGACACCCCCAAATACACAGTTAGTGTTATTGTTAAAGACACAGTGTATTTAGGTTAAACAGAAAAGAGTCTTTGTGAGAACCACTATCTCTTCCATGGAAGGTGAATTGGGACACAAATCTTAGAAGAACTTTATTTCCAAATAAATACTTTGAGAAGTTAACTGAAAACAAAAATATGGCATCAAAACTAAAGGAAAAGCTTTCTATTTTTAAAGGACTTATAGAGCTTATAGTGAAATTATTCTGAACAAAATTATTCTGAAATTGTCCTATATGCTTCAGATATGCAATCTAGCTACATGGGAAGCATTGTCATTGTTACTGATCACTGAACATAATCTTACACACATTGTGTTTATAATGTATGATCTTACCTAATTGTAGATCAAAAATTACACTTAAGAGTTTTGAAACAACCACTTCCTAAAGCCATAATGCTTTAAAAGCTCTCTGATAGTGTGACTTTCTCTTCTTCAGATTTTTTTCTTTTTTAAGAGAACGAAATCTTCCCTGTGTTCACTTCAGGGCAGTGTTTTGCAAGGGAAGGGAATGAACTTAGTTGTAAATTTGCATAGTCCTGAGAGATGTGCTTCCGCTACTCAGTGTCAACCTCCACTGAAAGATAGGTTTTAAATACCACAAAACAGGTGCTTGCAGAAGCATGTAAAGCACAGTATCGGTTCTTGATGTTGTGATGTCATAATTGAGCTGAGTTCTTGGAAGACTTAATTCTAGAGAGGCAAAGTTGATAAGGCTATCCTTTTATTGGTTTTATTTCTGCTAGTTAGAAAGTCTGCAATATGACGTGTCAATCAGAGGAAGACTTTGCAAGACTTTCAAAATGACCTTCCTTCCTCCCTCCCTCCCTCCCTCCCTCAAACAACCCTATCTTGTATGATTAACTTATTAATTTATGTTTCTGGTGTTGATAATATAACCTTCCAGAGTACCATCAACATAGATTGTTTTATGCAAAAGTCCCCACCTCAAGGAATTTAAAGTTGTCTTTCATTCTCTTATATCCCATCCCTAAAAGCTTGGTCCTTTGAACTATTAGAATCTGAAAAACACAAAACTAGAATTTGGGGAAGAGGAGCAATTCTATTCAGGGGGTGGGAAAATATGTGGCCCTTCAAATGTTTCAGAGGAACTACTTACATTTTTTCACCATCAGCCACGCTGGTTTGGGCGGTTATGGATTTAATTTAGCAACAGCTGAAGGGTGGCAGGTTTCCCACCAAATAGTTTAGAAAAAAAATCAGTACAAAGTACCCAAACATTGAGTGGCATATAATTAAAAGGACCTGAAATGTTCTTCTGAGTGAGGTTAGCTTTACTGGTCAGTGGACTGCAATCCTATCAGACCATTTTGAAATGAACAAGCTTTCAAAATTCTGTTGTTTTTTTTAACCCAAATAGGCATCATCACCCTGTGAAGCTGTGGAACAGGACCCCGACCAGGACCTGCTACTGAAACATCATGGCAACTAATCCAGGCTTCCTTCTTTCCTTTCTTCCCTCTTTTTTCTTTCCTCCCCCCTCTCCCCAGCAAATGTCAGTAGTTTGAAATTTTAATACTCCGCGGTTCATATTTCTTTGCCCGAGGTCTATCACTAGCATTAATTGTCCCAATAAATTGAGATATAGTGGGCATAATGCAATGTAACAATATGGTCCTTTTCCACGTGTAGACTTAATTAAGCTATTTGCAGCCTGATGCTGCAAGCCAACGGGTGTGCAAGTGGATTAAGAATGTACTGTTCTCGTATCCTCAGGATGGTGCATAATTACTTTACTGGCGGTACATATCAATTTTTGATGATTGCAGAACACATGCTCACTTTACCAACAAGCGCTTTAATAACTCTCTATTGTGTTTTTAAAAACCGTTGTTTGGAAATATTTGGAAGTCTCTGCAAACAGTTTTATAGCTTCCGAGCGCGTCCTTTAATAGCTCCGGCTTCATTTCCGATGTATATTTTATAAAGTGCAAAGGCTAATGCGCCGACCGCCTCCCAGACCGGAGACTTGGAGCTCTCGCTTGCCACTAACCCTTCCACCTCCGTTCTTTCCTCGGCCCTGCAGAGCCCTCCGTTCGGCTCAAGCAAGGCCGGTGGAGGCGATTCTACCTCCTTGGTCAGGAAAGGCACACTGCCCCCATCGTGCGCCCCGCCCTGCCTCCCCGGCTTGCAGGAGGAATTACGAAGGCGAGGCGAAGGAGACAAAAGGCTCCGCTTCCGCCGAGTGGGGTCACCTTCTTTTCCAAAATAAGTAAAATAACGTCAAATCAAATAACCGGGCCTGCTTTAGCAAGTGCGCCAGGGAGCGCAAGGGATGATGGGCGTAGCGGCGCTGCGGGGCTTCCGCCTCTCAGGCCTCTCAGGCCTCTTCTAGGAAACGTCCCAATTCAATTACCAAAAGACAAAACTCGATTACAAAATCTCGCCGGCGGCGGAGCAAGTCCGGCGGCCCCGAAGAAAGATGTGGCTGCGACTTGCTTGCAGAGCTGGTTGGCGCCCCAGAACCGCCGTCCGGCCGTCTTTTCGAGTTGCGTGGGAATCGGCCGGGCAGTCCAAGGGCTCGCAGCCAGAGGGTGTGAAATGAGCATCCGAGACAGCCTCTGCCAGGCTGCCATTCTGAGCCTGTCCGCTGCAAAGGAGCAGAGTAGAGCCGAAGCAGCGGTGTTTGGTGAAGGGGACTTCCGGGGCTGTGGGCTTCAAGGCCGGACGTCTCAGGACTGGCCGAGCTAGGTGGGCCTCCGAATGTTGCAGTCTACACATCGCAAGGATGCCCAGGTTGGGGAAGTCCCAATTAGGGGTGCAGGGCAGGGGTAGGCAACCTTGGCTCTTTTATGACTCGGGGACTTCAACTCCCAGAATTCTTGAACCAGCTGTGCTGGCTCAGGAATCCTGGGAGTTGAAGTCCACGAGTCATAAAAGAGCCAAGGTTGCCTACCCCTGGTCCAGGGCCATCAGGGTCGGGAAGCCCTGATTGAAGTTCCGAGGAACTATCAGGTTTAAGGGCAAATGAGCCTATATTAACCCTGTTTAGTTAATTAAATCACATTTATCCAGACCACGCCCACCTCCATTCTGGTTACAGGTACTTTGGGGCTGTGAGACTGCAACCATTGGCTTGAATATAGTTGGCTTCAGTGACCATGAGGCTACCAACAGGTTAGGGCTGCTCCTGGTGAGGCTTCAAGGCCACTCAAGGATGGCCTTTTAAAAGCTGTTCAGGCTTCTGGGTCCTGCATTTTCCCGCCTCTGCTCTCCAACACTGCAGCGGGATGAGTGAGCTCCTTTAGAAATAAGTTGAAAGGAATTGCTCCAGGAATGGTGGAAGGATCAAGGCAACACTCTCCTTTGGTTTGGTGAAGATGAGATGTGTTCCTTCCCTATTTTGTGGCCTTTTGATGTGTCAGAAGACTACCATTCATCTTGTACAGTCCTGGCTGTAGCTCAAGCTGCTTGCTCCCTTCTCTTTGCCAGGATTGGCCCATTGCATTCAATGGGATCTCCCCTTCCCTGAGTTATCATTCAAATCCCTGCTTCTGTGCCTAAACTACCTTGTTCATCACTGGGAGAACAAATGGAGAAGGAGAAGGAGGAGAACCATGTCTGTTGACTTGAGCATTTGCTAGAAATAAGGCCAGGTAGAATCGTAGTAAATGCATCTATGAAGGGTTAATTCAAGGATCGGATTGTGGCAGGCTTGGAGTTATTTCCCAGTGGGCAAATGGGATGCTGGCATTCTTTGGCCTCTCACAGGG
This sequence comes from Vipera berus, assembly GCF_964194415.1. Lineage (NCBI taxonomy): Eukaryota > Metazoa > Chordata > Lepidosauria > Squamata > Viperidae > Vipera > Vipera berus. Next base: position 28,551,922 of record NC_138207.1, on the reverse strand, counting down.
AGTTAAGAACTGCAACGGGTTCTATGTCCCTCACTGGCTTACCCTTTCCTAGACAAAAAAGGGGGCATTTCAGTTTCTATCCTTTTTTTTCTTGAGGACTCCGTAACCCTATGGGAAATTTATTATTATTATTACTATTGTTATTATTAAGCAGCCATGAGTTGATTTGTTTTTGCACCTGAAGCAGGTGATGTTTATGTCAGGAGACATCTGAAAGGACAGCAGGAGACGAGGCCAAATCTAATCAAGCCTAATAAACCATGCGAGTCAAAATGTCATTAAACCTGATCAAGATGAGCCTCCGAATCGCCGGAAAGGTAAATGCCTTCATTAGGGTGATCTCTGAAGACTGTCGAACATTTCATTAATTTATAATTTATGATTGTTTGACAAATATTGAAAAGTATGTAAATATGAGCAGGATAATGTCTTTTCTGCGGGAGATGAGGAAATGACCCAAATGGTAGATGTCTGCAAGATTACACACGAGGACCCATCTATCTGCTCTCAAACTGTGCCTTCGCCTTTCCCCCAACATATTGTGCAACTGACAAGTGAAATAGTGCAGATAAACCAATGGTTTAAAACGTAATAAAGACAACAGCTATTTGCATTTGTTACATTTTATTACAAAGGTAATTTACTATGACACGTCTTCTGGATGTCATCTTTGGAAAGCATTGCCAAGCAATTGCAGGAAATAGATACACTCACAGAGACAACACTGAGAAGCCAGATTGAAGGATAGCATTATGGAGGAGGGGGAGGGAGGTTATATATCATGCACCATGGTTGCATTGTATGTGTGGGGGGGGAGCAAGAATGGGACTGATGGGGAGAGTGATACTTCGACAGCAATGGCAGCTATATCTAACACAGTGGTAGCAGAAAGCAACTTGATGTCACACAAAGATGGTGTCTGGTGGCATTCCAGATTGTTCCCCAATATTCAAGCCCACCTGGAGACCAGGATGTCGAAAGATGGGTGTGCATATTGGAAATCCTGAAACACATGTAGACACAGCATTTGCAATGCACAAAAGGTTTACCTGGATCTCAACTTACCACCTGGGGGTTCATTATTGCCAGGGTTATCTTTATGACACGGAACCATAGACACACATTGAGAATTTGAATATTGAGGACTCGAAAATGTGGTCAGTTGAGGATGAGAGGTTTTAAACTGTTTTGGCCTTTTTGTAATCAGTTAAATGGGATCTCAACCTCTTCAACATCTTTTTTTCTTTCCTTTGCATCTCTTTTGTCAACTGTGTATTTGGATAAATAAAAGGTTCTTTACCCTGAATAAGCTGCCTGCAATTTTCTGCACTGTTGTGTTTATTTCAAAAACTGATCCATTTTATTTATTGGGATTTCATCCATATTTCCTTAGCCTCAGACTGCTAAAGTCTGAGATTTGAGAGGGAAAAGTGTGATGGGATGAAATCCAAAAGATTTAGTTAAGAGCTATGAATATTCACTAGCTAAGAATTTAATATTCTCCATTTCCACCTTCATCTACTCCTTCAGTCTGTATACAGAGAGAACTCTCCATTTATACAAAAACTGTTTTGTTACTGATCTTGCAGCTAGGACGGGAAGATCTGGTGGGAGAAAGTACCAGAAGCCCCTTTTCACCACACTGATTACTCTCTTCGATCAAAAAGCTTTAAAAGCCTGCCAGAATTGAGATCCAGTTTATAGTGGCAAGGACAGAAAGATACAAACTTGTCTGTATTCAACCACAATTTTGGCATCAGGACAGAGAGTATCAAGTGCCTTTCTCCCTTGAGGCCTTATAAAAACAGAATTATGTTGAATTTCCTCCAAGTTTATAAGGGCTTCCTTCCAGAAAAACATGTGGTTGTTAATACAGCGGATTTTCCACCCAAGTTTGAGTTTAAGTTTGCAGAGAAAGGCTGGGGAGAGGGGCAGAGAGGGAAATTAGTATTTTCTCCTTTAATAAGTTCCTTTGAATAATCTTGCCATTAAGCATTTAATTTTAAGGAGCTACTTCATAAAGTCCAGTTCCCCTATATCCTTTCCTTTTATTTATTTGAACTGGAATCTTCATCCAAGCAAGAGAATTTGGGACTGACAGCCTTAGTTAACCTTAGGCCTTCATTCAATGCTCTAAGGTCTACCACAAACTGAGATAAGTCTTACCACACACCTGTTGTCACACACATATCCTCCACATGTCACTAAGAATGGCTGGTCTCCTTAAAAACAAATGTGGCTTTTCTTTTAACATTAAATGTGAAGAAATTAGATTTGTGGAAAAGTGAAGCAATACACCTTTATGTGAAATGTCTGAATTATAGTAGCACCTTTTCCAAACAATGATTTTTTTTTATATTAAAGGGCACAAGCTTTCATGAGTTGCAATTGACTTCATCAGCTGGACAGTGTGGTTAAAATCATATAGGATTTAAATTGGGATGAGGGGTGAGGAAATGGGGAGAAAGACAGGGTAGTTATGCAAATACAGATTGCCTGTTAGGCAGATTGCAAATATCTTATCAATTAAGCATTGTAATGTGTTAAAAACATACTGTGTTTGTTGAGATTAAAGACAGAATATACGCTGGTATTTCGCTAACAAGGGATAAAAGGAGCAATGTTCTTGATAATCTGCATTAGGCACAAAAATATCCATGGGGTTGTGATTGTTTTTGAGCTTAACTAAGATTGGGCATCACTGTTCAGAGTGGAAACCTCTGTGTGTGTGTTTGTGTGTAATCCAATCTCCCACTAAACTATCGCATTCAGACACTAGGGACCTAAGTTGTGTGTACAAGGTGGCCATTGAGAGTTGGGGGGGCTATTTTATATTCCTTTGATTAGCATTTCATCAATTAATTCTCATTTCTGTTTCTTCTTTCACATCCCAGTTCCTTCTGGTTCCTACAGCACCTTGCCCCAGCGGTTGCCCACCAGAGTTGCTGAACTACAGTTCCCGTCATCCCAAAACAGCATGGGATGATGGAAGCTGTAGTCTAATTCCAAATCTATGAAAAGCTGCCGTTGCACCCTTGTACCCTCGCCCAAGAGAAGAAAAAGGCACGCGGAATCTGCATTCAGCTACTACGCCCGCGGCAGCCTGGCAAGGCGAGGCGCGGATCGGAATCCCGCTTGGGGAAATGGAAGAGAGCTTCAGGGAAGTTGGCAAACCAGAGGCATTTCCTTGCCTCTTGTCCCGAGCAGCGCAGCCCCTTGCCTGAAGCGCCGTGTCCAGGACTCTCTTCATTCCTCCGGCGCGGTCGCCCGATCGTTTCCCTTTGCATCGAGTCTCTTCAGCCAATAGTGCCCAAGTTTTCCGCCTGCTAAGAAAGGAAGTTATCCGGACGCTGCGGTGTGTTAGCTCCGCCGGGCCGACCAATCGCTCATTAAAAAAAAAATCTGGCTCAGTGCAAAGGCGGCATTGTACCCCGCGCGCAACTCTCCAGAAGTGGCCTCGCTTCTGTTTGACCGGCCGGTGTTTAGATGACTTATAGTATATGCAAAGACAAACTTTCCCTCTGTGACCTTTAAAACACACACACACACACACACACACACCTCAAACCGCCATGCTTTCCTTTTCCAAACAGCGCGACGGTTTTGAAAAGTCAGGGAGGCGGAGTGAGGGAGCACCCCGAAATGATAAATCGCGTGGCAGAGCTAATGGCTGGAGGGCGCGTTTACCAATTCATAATCATTTATTCTTGGTGATGTATGACCCTGACTCTTAAATCTCAAAAGCTTCTATTTGAAGGTGTAAATAGCTCCCCCCCTTGCAGTAAACCTTCTTGCATTAGCAGTGATTGATCTCCTGTACAATTCGTCCCAGAGTGCTATTTTAGAAGGGGAACACTGGCTTTTGGAGATTAACTGGGGAGTCTGTTACATATTAATGAATCTCGCAGATATTCTAACGTTTTGGTAATTTAGTTATTTGTGTCTACCGCTTTCGCCCTGATTTTCTGTTAGACCCCCGCGGTTGTTATACATCGAATTAAAAAGTGGCCATTTCGCATCATTTTTCCCCCTTCTTCTACTGGCAACTAAACGCCATTTAATGGGAAAACAAATGTTGACATGCCTTTTTGAAAGAAGTGTATTTCTTGGTGAGACATCAAAGTGCTTTAAACTGCATTGGCAGGGGTGGGGAAGATGGGTAGGCAAGATCTTTGTCTTCTGTTAGACCAAGCCTTCGGTAATGTCACAAAATAACCATTTGATGTTCAGAGAGGGAATGGGGAACTGTTTTTTTTTTAAACACAACAAAACCCCCAAAAACCTGAAAATTAGCAACATATCAAGTCACCCCAATGCACTAGTTGTCCAAGGCTTTGAAGTACATGAATTCCCCAACTGATTAGTAAAATGTCTAAATCTAAAATGAGTGGTTAGTATTTATAATGCACCCATGCACAGAAATGGCAATGCGATAAAAGAGTCCAGGGGTTTTCCTTCCTCAGCAAAACACCAAAACACTATCTGGCCTACTGTTTGGTCCCACTGATTCCAACCTCAGATAGTGTCCTTCCATTGTAACCAGTGAGGCTGAAAAAAGTTTGTAGGAGTTAGACCACCACTTGGGTAATTTGGTGGCCTCTTTATGTGACGGCTCATACAAGGCTCATACAACAGCCAACCTTTTAATGCTGTCTGGGAAGTGGGATAGTTGAACAATTTATACGCAAGAGGCATGGCTGAAAAAGTTGGTTGGCAAATGCCCAATGCTATCATGAGTCAGAATCTCTTGTTCATCAGTCTTCCTGTAGGTGATCTGCCCATTTGGTTGGCAATTTTAGGCAAGATCTAAACAAAAAAAATATGAATGATATATTTTAAGGGTTTTGGGGAGGGGGACTTATATTGTGAGTCCTTTTATGCTTTACAGTAGTACGTCCAAAGGAGCCTCCCTCTGAGAAATAATTCAGTTGGATTTGGATAACCATATCCCATAAGATGTCCCTACAAAATAAAAGCAAGGAATAGTGTTGTAACTGGAAACTGATACAATTGCAGTTAACATCCACATCTTGTGAGTTGCAAAGTGTGAATGCAACAGTTTCATGTATGTATGGCACACAAGTAAACCTGTCGAATGCTACCACTGATTGCAACTCCAGTGCAGAATCACTGGTGAAATATTTCCTTTGGACTCCTTGATGTGGATATTACATAGGAAGGCATCTTGTTCATTCTGAAACTGAAACATCTTGAAAGGTGCAGTTACTTTCATTCCAGAATCATAACACTTGACACAGAGGTAAGTGCTGGCTGTTAAACTGTAAGGCTGTATTTCCCCAAGAGTGGTAAGACTTTCAACCTTGAAGGTTTTCCCCTCCAGCAGGGAAAACCCAACAACCTGCCTCAGTGCAAAAAATTCATCTTTTAAATGAAATACCCTATTTATTTTGGAGCAAATTTATTTATTTAAATTCTAAGGACTGTTTCCCTTTCTGCCTGGGTATTAATGTTAGAATGTTTCTTTGCTTGTTTAAAATTAGATATGGTACCTCATTTCCTATTAGGGACAAAGGTAGGTAAAATGAGGACCCAGATTGTTGGGGGCAATAAGCTGACTTTGTAATAATGCTGCTTGCCCCCCCCAAAGCCCTAATAAGCAGGCATATACATAGAATGAAGGCTATTGCTAAGCACATTGGTTTGTGCTTAAATTGTAAGCCGCCCTGAGTCTTCGGAGAAGGGCGGGATATAAATGGGATTAAAATAAATAAAAATAAATAAATATGGCCACCTGACTGACTCAGCAATTCCTGGCAGCTTACAAAGATACAAACTCAGTATAAAAAACAATAAAAAACAATATCCCCACAACCACAGTGACAACTGTCAATTGAGCCATTTGATAGTCTCCATCCCACTCTGGAGGCTGCTTGGCAAAACCAGGTCTTCAGAGCCTTGCTAAAGGGTGCCAATGTGGGGGCCAATCTTATCTTCATAGGAATGATGTTCCACAGGGAGGGAACCACTGCAGAGAAGGCTCTTTTTCTTGGACTTCTTTAGGAGATGGGACCAGTAGCATTCCCTGCCTCATCTGCTCTGGTGGGTCAGGTAGATGTAACCAGGAAAAGATGGTCCTTCAAGTAACGAGGTCCCAAGGCAGGGAGAGCTTTGAAGGTAACAACCAGCACCTTAAAATAAACCTGGAAGCAAATCAGCAGCCAATGGAATTCCTGCAGGAGAGAAGACACATGTGCACCTCGGGGCCTGCACAGAACCATGTGTTCTGGATCAATTGAAGCAAAGGCTTGTCTTCCCATAATCCAACACACATCAATATTTGAAACATACTGTATGCATAGTCATTTGGAGTCCCCTTGGGTTCGGTGCAGCTTACTCTGAAAAAAACTGTATTTTTGTCTCTTAAAATATTTAAATTCTATTATTGTTTCCTCACTATTCCATTGTCCTGTACTGTTTGATTGTGTTATTGTTCTGTGAATCCTATTCAAATTTAATTGTGAGCTGGTTGGAGAAATCAATATAATTGAAATACAATCTAACAACAGCTGCAATAATTAATCTAAATAATCCTGGCTGTTTTAGGATGAATAATGTTGCTACTGAATTCTTGCTGCCAACACAGCTACACAAGTATCAACAAGGCAATGAATTTAGGAATTCTCACACAATTCATGTTTTCTTAGAAAGAACATGTGTTCAGATAGCTATCATTGCATTGCATTGTCAAAGGCTCCGCGTGGTCATTTGTATTCAAAATGGAAAAGTTTACTGAAAAATTAGACCCATGAAATCCAGCAAATTTACTCATATGTGTGTGTAAATAGGACCTAGCTCTAACAAAAGTGCTTCTTTTCCATTGTTTTTTCTTTTTCTCACATCCTTTCTTTTTAATACATGTTTCTCAGGGCAATCCTAGAATACTGAGTGGATCAAGGTCAGTAGGGCTTATTCTTAAAAAGAGCGATTGGATTGGAAATTTTAGTGTTGCAGACAATAATTTGCTGTAATTGATTAGATTTATAGAATTAAACAAAGCACATTTGTGCCTCAAATGCTTCTCTCTCACACACATTTTTTTAAAAGGATGTATTTGTCTGCAAGTATGATATAAATATCCAGCTGCCTCAGCTAGTCTTTGACTAGTTTATTTTAATACAATGAATTTGGGTTCATGCCCAGAATTTGGTTTTTGTTCTACTTGAAAATTGTGAAAATGGGTATTACTACTTTCCTCTGAAAAACAAGTTTAGAAGGGAGAAAACAGGTGGATACTTTGTAAAAACATGAAACTTACAGATATTTACAATGCACTGGCACCCCTTGAAGTGGCAGACCTGTTTCCTACTTTAAGCAAGTTACGATATGTTTGTGTATTGTTTTTGTTGCCTTTCAGCAAAAGGAGGTGAGGTGCTCCGTTTTTGCTTAACTTTTCCTGCTTACAAAGAGAGTAAAGCAAAAAGAAAGAGACTTCAGAATGATGCTACAATAAAAAGAGGGACAAATTAGGAGCTATTTTCCCTGATCAAAGGAGAGCAAGAGAAAGCAAGGCTGGGCATTCAAGGACCTTGACTTATTCAGACAACTTCTTTGGGGAGCAGGGCCAACAAGTGTGTCTTCCATTGAAAAGCCCTTTCTATTCAGAATGCAGGTGCGAAGTGGTGTGCCACATTATGTGAAGGTTGTTGGAGATTAGTGCTCAGCCTTAATAAGGAAGGGGCTTGATTTACATGGAAAGGAAAAAGAGGGGCAGGGGGCAATGGGTGGAGGAGGAAAAGGGAAAAAAAACAGGACTCTTCATCCGTGAAAGTAAAATCATTGAACGTGTGATCTTTTTGAGTGGGTCTGATATCCTAATACTTGGCATTGTCCTCAGGAGAAGTGGGGAGTCCCCCAGTGGTCTGAATTGATTCATTTACAGCTACTGAGCAATGCTGTGAAAGGAGGTGGTGGTAGAGGAGGAAATGAAATGAAAGATACATGCAGGAAAGAGAGAGAGAGTTTTGTATTTGGATAAAGAAAATCAATTGCAAAAGACCCCGCTTCCTTTAGTGGCTCCTATTTTTGCATACAATGTTCCAATGCCCAGCCCATCCTCAACCTGCTCCTGATCTCCCATTTGCAATCAAAGAGACAAATGCCCCTTTCCTTATTTATGCACAAATACAACCAATTGGTATACAAATGGGGATAGATTATCTTGACCTGAAGAACTTAGACCTGACACGTAGACGGGTGCATATGCATACCTAGTTGCAAAAGAAGGTTGAATGCAAAAATTAGATTGCAAACTTGCCTGTGAATCCCAATGTTCATGAAAGTCAGGTTCAAAAGAAAGAGATGGATGGAGATATAAACTGTACTCGGGTCAGTTTGATAATTAAATAGGAAAGAGAAACAAGAAACATACAGCCCAGTTTGCAGACTGGAATAGTAAAGGTTCATTTAAATTACTGACAACTCATTCCTATAATATCTGGTCTTTGCAAAGCAATGGAGGTATCTATCATTGTTATGGGGGATAAAGAGTTTTCAATCCTATGGGCCCTATATCAGGCAAATATCAGAATCTGGACAACTGACCCACTGAATTCAGTGGGACTTATTTATGAGTGGATAAGTAGAAAACCAGGCTTTTAGTTAGTCATCTTTGGACTAGCTATGAAGCAGCTTCAGCTGTGAGCATGCTTAAGGTTCACTGGAGTTGTGCAGAATGTTTATTATGAATGATTGCCAATAAATTAATAGTAAGCCCCACTGAATTCAAATTAATTTATTCTCAGGATATTACAAGAATACAAAGGATTGCCAACTTACCTAATCTTAGAGGGGTTAAGAAATCAGGCCTGAGCACCAGCTGAGATAGAAATATCCAGTATAAGGTCAGATCTACCATTTATAATACATAGATTAAAGTATGCACAAAACTGGAATTAGGGGCAGACCTTTGCAATTGAAGGGCTGGAAACACACCTGACTCAGTGTCCTATCTGGGTTTCATCTACTTTCCTGTATTTGCTGCAAAGGACAGGAAGGGCTACCCACCCAGGAATTGTATCTGATTTTAAACTTACTGGGAAATTTCTTTTCCCAGCATTTACAAACCCAGAGGCTAAATAAAACAAAATAAGGCTTGTAGGAGGAAAAAAAACTTCATTTGGTTGCTTAGCCACTTCTATTATAAATAGATCTAATCAAGCACTGCATTTTGCAGCAACAGGCACAGCAAAAATATTTTTGAATCCTGACCCTGGGCATAGTGACTATTTTGTTTGCGCTCAGCCCCTATTAATGTCTCTTTAGGCAAGTCTGTGGTCTAGCTTGGAAACCACAAACCAATCCACTTCCAAGGTCCTGGACAAGGGTTCCAAACTTACCATTTGAATAAACAGGCATAAAGTTGAATTGTTCAAAAATCAGATTCAACCACCGCAAAAGAACTAACTGATAAGTAAGTAAACATAGATAAGACTCTGATCTAATAATCTTTTGTTCAAAAGATGTACAGATTGGCTTGTGTTAGAGTGAATTTCGGATGTGATTACATGCTCCAACCTTCTGCAGAGTTACCTAAATTCAGTGGCATTGCAAACAATGATATCACTTCCTTTCCATAATTTACAGTTATGGGATATGCAAATCTGCCTTGAACATATTGTGGTATCCCACCACAAATGCTAATTCCACGGCACTTACACTTCCCTTTGGTCTCTCCCTCCCATCCCATGCCTTTTGACAGGGTTACCTAGAAAAACTCTAAAAAGACAAATAATGAACATATGTGGCCATCAATTTATACACACGCTGGCCACCCATTTGTGAACATTCAGAGAGGAAGTAATTTCTTATAAACTACTATTCTTTATCATGGAAATATCTATGGCTACTCTCTTCCCCCACCCTCTAATTTCAGAAAGAATCTTACTGGCATTTCCATAAGTTCTCCAAGAATATAAAAGCCATATAATGGGAACAAGGTGAGAAAGCTGTTCAGCCTTGTTTCACCAAGAAAAGGTCGTAAGTCAGGCAATTGGTGTCTGACCTGTCAGGAGAAGGTATAAAAGCTTCATTCATGCAGTCGCTCACGATTTTCTCAGCTCTCACAAAAGTGTTTTTATTATTCTGTTTTCTTACCTCGTCCCTTAATTAAAAGCTGAATGATTAGAATAGCACCTGCATAATGTCTGGACTTCGGCTGCATACTAATTCAAGAGGCTTTACATCTTGTAATTATAACATAAAATCAGAGATTGAATAAAACAGAAGGCCTAAAGCCTTGCTAATCCCCTTTAAAAGAGTCTGCTGAAATAATTCAGAATGCTTTCCGGAAGTTGGATTACCAACCCTCTTTTTAACTTTATACAATGAAATGATATTTCACACTAAAAGGGTGTCTGAATTTTTTAAACTGTTTTCCCTCTTTTTAGGTTGATCCACTTCCTGGACAAGGAAAAAAACCTGATTCTTTCTTTCTTATCATTGTGACTGGCTTGCCACCACCCTTCCCCAGAGCAGACTCAGATATAGGAAAAATACATTTATTTGCAGTTGAGATCAAATTTACCAGTGTGCTACCACTAAGAAATATAATGTTCTTGTTTATAATAGTTTGTTCAAAGAAAGAAAATATGATTAAATGCTAAGCAGAAATACAATTTTTACATTTCAAACAAAGAATAGTGTATAGAATTCCAAAATATATTTTCAGTTGTCTTTATATGGATTTAGTCTAAGCCAATAAAGCAAGATAAATATTCCAGAGTAATTAATTTTGTGCAGAATGGAATAATTTAGGTTTCTTTACTCCAGTAAGGAAAAATTTCAATGAAGAATGGTTCTTAGCTTTTAATTTAACATCTAAGAATGATAATCTGAATTTAAGCCAACTGATATTTCCTAGAAATGAAGGCTTAAACCGAGTGATATTCTTTGCTTAACTTGCTTATGTATTGAGTTATTGGAGAAAGTTACAGAGAAAAATGCTACATTATCAGATAGATGTCTTCCACTGCATAAATGTAGGCTTACCCATTAAGACCAACAGGATTTTTTCCCTGGTAAGTATATTTAGCACTGCAGGCTTATATATTTTAAAGAAATGTCAACTTCTTTCCAGGTTAGGGACTGGGGTGAAAATGTAGAATTAATGTTGTGTCTTGATTCCTATCCATTTTCAAAGAAAACACCACTCACTATAACTTAAAACACATTTTTGAAGATCTTTCCTGAGAAATGCCCATTCAGATCTGTCACATTTTGAAATATTGAAAGGGTTATTTCTTTTTTTCTAAATAAAAGTTAGTCTGATGAAAACATTAGTAACAGCTTTCAAGAAGTGATCTGATTTTAAGTTATTAAAACTGCATTTTGAAAGTTAGCTGTGTAAGATTTGTTGAAGATTTAACCAAGGTTCAAAGGTTAATTCAGAATGGAAGGAACTGAACTTTGAATAGATCCTTTGGTATCTGTCAGTGAAAGCAAAACATTACAAATACAGATGTTTTTTTTTTAAAAAAACTGATCTTTGGAATATAACAATAAGGTACATGGAACTTATACACTACCAAATTTTATCTGGTCTCCATGTAGCTTTTATGTGTATATGGAAAACTGCAGTAATTGCAATCAATAGTTGTCCATTTGATAAAACAACTAAATCACCCTGAGTTTAAAAATTGTTAGCAGGTTAAAAAAAATACCCTATGATCTATCAATGCTTTTGGAAATGACACATTTTAAGCTTCCATTTAAGTAGCAAGCCATTGTTATCTTCAAAACATTTACTATTAAGTTTTTCTTAGGCTGAATGGAACAATGTGGATTAAAGGCATTAATGTGCTTAATCCAATTTCATCTAAATTTAGAAAATAAATTCCCAGAAAAATAGCCTACATCTATGTGAGTACAAAGAAACCAAAAATAACTCTGGTAACATGAACTGATATTAAAGAAAATGAGGAGATTTATGTCAGGAGTCTGAGACACAGGCAAAACATATCAAACATGATTTTGGTGAAGACATTTTAAGTTTATTTCAGAATTCCTGATTCTGGTTCTATTAATTTCTAGCAGAGCTTCCCTTTTTTTTTTTAAAAAAAAAAAATGATGTTGGCTATGACTTTGAAATAACCGGAAACAATTTTCCATGATATTTACATCCATATCAGTGGAACACAAACTGTAGCCTGTATTTGATGTATTAATTTATTACGGTATTGGCAGTTCATCCCATTCTTCCTTTGGAGAGCATTGAAACGCAGGTCACATTGGATGGTATGTAACCATCAAACGAGCGGGAGATAAGGAAGAAAAGAAAATAACATTTAACTATTCCGCCCATTTACTCTGAAGTGGATCTTTTTACGCCCCTTTCTCGCTCAGGAATTGTTTAATCGACTCTGCCTTTTTATATAACTGTATTATTATTATTATTTTTTATTATTATTATTATTATTATTATTATTATTATTATTATTATTATTATTATTATTATTATTATTATTATTATTATTATTATTATTATTATTATTAAATCTGACTTTCTGCCTATCTTTCCTCGTTCCTTTGAAAATCTTGGCGATTTTAAGGTCACCTCGGAATAAGCGGGACTCGGCAACACCTCGGTGTTGTGATGCCAGGTTTGAAGTCCGGATGGGATCGGTGGTTCTGTGGGTGGAAAGCCAACCGGCCTGCGACTTGAAGCAGTGCCCGCAGCTGAGCACATGCGCTGGCCTCTCACCTTCCCGCGCAAGGGGCCAGAAGGCTGCGAGTGCTGCGGAATCACCCACCCACTACAGAGAGCGAAGGCGGGGGAGAGCCGGCTCATTCTTCGGCTCGGACTCCCGCCCGCCGGCCTCAGCTACAATGTGCATGAGTTGAAACGGGCTCGGTCGCCCCGATTTATATTCCTAATCTTCATTTCCTAAAGACACAACTGGTCTTTTTTTTTGGGGGGGGGGGGTTGGAAATGAATGAATGAATGGTCCTTAATGAATGCATTCGCACAATGCAGGGGCTTGCAGGAAAGCAACAGGAGAGGAAAGCCTCTGAAATGAGTTGGGCTTCATTGAGAGAAGAGAAAGGCCGCAGGGTCTACAGAAAGAGCAGGGAAGAATGCCCACACGCCTCTTGCCCTGCTACTCACAGGACCCGCTCTGGCCAGCTGACTACAGCCGGGGGTCGAGGGGACACCTCTCCACGGAGCATCTGAGGTTGAAATACCCTTTTGTCACTCCGCTTCTTACCCGTCGAACTGGCTCGGGACGGAACAGCTTACCTTCTCCCCTTTATCGCTCTCCCTCCCGTGAGCTCCTTCCCCACATCCCCATGACCTGGATCTCCTGGGATCCAAACGGTCGCCGGCTGCGTTTCTCTGGAGAGGCTAAACCAAAGATGTGAAGAAAACAGCGCGAACCAGAGATGAAGTATGCAGCCCACCCCCCCATTTACCAAGAAAGCACCTGTCGATTGTAACAAGGCTCTTCGCTCGCCTCTCTCCCCCTCCCCCCCCCCATCAAACCACTCCGCATCCATTATGATTTTGGTGGAACTTCCTTTTGTGTAAAGCCCGGTAAAGCGGAGGCAGTCTGATCCCGGATATGCCTCCTGTGGAGTAAATCCTGCTGATTTCGAGGGGACTCGCTCTAACCTTACACAAGTAGCATTTCTGAGCAGGAAAAAGCCAAGGGGCGAGCCGCTGAAGAGCAGCGCCTTTGAAGTGTTTGGCCGGCCATTGCGCATGCGCAACGAAAGGGTTGGAGCAGCCGCGAGACGAGGTTTCACAGGTCCGCTCGCCTTAGAGCCTCGTGTGCGCGAACGCGGGAGTGATGTAATAAGAGCCGTGATTAATTCTTTACATTAATATATGTGGCTTAATTCTCACTCAGCTCGGTGATTTTCACTTTCGGCAGTGTATTTTAGGGACAGGACTTTGTAAGGGTTTTAAGCGAAGCCTTTCTGTGAAAAGCGGAGCTCTTTGCTCACCATGACCTACCGTAATTTTGAGACAAAAGTTTCTACTGAATTTTATTTGTATAAAAAAAAAAAACAAAAGACGATTGGCAGGAAAAAGAAAGAAGTAAATACAAATTAAGTGACAAGGAAGCAAGTTGTCTTTTTCTCATGCGGAGGTTTATTTTGTTATAAGTTAAAAGTACAAATGTCTTATAGGCGCGATTGACTGAAAATTAAGTTTTCGTCTAGCATTTGCTTTTGTCTTTAAATATTCATAATACCTCTATTCTATGCCAATACAAACTTTTCATTACCTATATTTCACACGTAGTACAAAACCTACATCCTTACAGTGTAGATTAGAAGATGTTTAGTGTGGGGACTATTAAGGCATAATTCTCTAAATGTCTATTGAAAAAGGAGCTCCTTTGAATCCAGTGGACCTTGCATCCATCCAGATAAAGGTGGATCAGGTCGCAGTCATCATTTTTAAAGATGATGGAGTATACAAAACCCCAAAAAAGGGCATACTTCCAGAAGTGGCCCATTCTAGCAAAAGGGAGAGGAGAGGAAGATGAGATATAGTGATAAAGTTCTTAAAATGTAGTATCGAAATAATTAAAGGGGGGGGGGAGAAAAAAATGGCATCAGGCGGAACTTGAATAAATACCTTTCCTTTCAAATCCAGAAAACCTAAGTTTTTGAAGCAATCTGGGTTTATAGATGGGTTGAAAGTAGCACATGAATTGAGATCTCCCAGCTGCATTTCCAGCTTTTCCTGTTTTTGATGAAAAGTTGTTAATATGTGCCATGTGCCATATGTCTTTCGTTTAACTAGAAGCATTTTTGGGTTGTTACTGTTGTTATTGTTAAGAGTGTAAACTAGAGTCCCACAGAAATGCCTAAATACTGAAAACGATGAAATCAATTTTAGTCTCATTCTTTCCATTTATGATTTGGGGTTGTAGAACAAATGGGTGACATCCGAAAGCCGTCAGCTTCACTAAGTTATGTATTGGGTTGCTTGTGAATTACAGTTCCCAAGTGCATCCATAAAGCAAAGCCAAACATCTTTTAATTCATACGCACCAGTTAATCCTTTCCTTATAGTTCAGCTCTTGGTTTGGCTTAAATCCAGCAGACCTACTAAGCTCCTAGTTTGGTTCATTGAACCAGGAAGGAACCAACATCTTAAATTGCAAAGTCTTAAAACCAAAGTCTCAAGATTACTTTCAGTAAATGCAAATTACCAAATGTGCAGTGTGTGAATTTGTTGAATTTTGGCTTGCAGATGAGTATCAATTGTCAATTAAGTAATCTGTCACTTGCTGCTTTTTTCAGCTGTGGAGTAGGTGCCAAGCGGAGTCCAGATGAAATTTTTCTCTATTGCTTAACTATAAAATATTGAAAATTATGAAAGCCTTTGCTCTGAAGGCATGGCTATTGTTAGTGAGGTATTGTTTAAAAAAACCATTCTTCTGGCCAGAATTTACAGCATAATCCAAGAGGCAGCCTGTGTGAAAAAAAGCGTATGAGCTATTACACTAGACCGATGGAACAGTAAAAAATCATAGATCTAATAATAAAGACTGGTGTTGCTCACCAAAATTTAAATACTGTGCAGAGAACAGGGGCCTGGATATCATTCATATAAATAAATAGTTCTAAAATGGAAATTGAAAAAGAATGTGTTCTTCAGCATGTGTGTGTGTGTGTGTGTGAGAGAGAGAGAGAGAGAGAGAATGAGGAGTATTTGTCCCCCTCCCTCTTTATCCCCTCCTTCCATCTTCCACACCCTTGAGCCACAGAGTGGCAGACAGAACTAGCCGGACATGGGTATTTGATTGTGTGTGAGGACGTCTGCTGTCTCCATCTCAACGTTATCTTTAAAAGAAGGTTGGATTCATGTCTTTAGAAATGGTCCCAGCTAACGGGGCAGAGGGACATTGACAGAGGGGAGAACAAATCGCTGACAAAGGACCTTTTTACGTTTCATAAGCGTTGTTAGGACAACGAAAAGGAATTTCTCAGATAATAACTTCCCACTTCAAAGATTTCTCAGCTCAATAGCAATTGGACCATCCTTTTTTATTCAGCCACAAGGGCTAACACTAAAGACGACTCCACTGTTTGTATCCCTCCCCCCAGTGTGTTTATTTTTCCCCCTATTCATTGGAGTAGTTGGATAAAATAAACACTGAGACAATTACCCGGAACATGGACTTCTAACTTTTTTGGGATCATATACCCACTGCCATGGCCTCAGACCTGGCAACGTCAAGTTCTGGAGCCTGGCAAAACAGCACTCCCCTTTTAAAACCACCTCTGTGATTTATTACTTGTTTACTTGCTTCTTTCAAGGAAAAAAAATGCCAGGCATTCTAAAAATCACACAGTCTTTATTGGTAAAACAAAGAGGCATCTCCTTCTGTTTTAACTTTTACCTCAATATAGAAGAGCTGTATATACTGATACACAGTGAAATATGGAATTTATATAGCTATATCAGTATATGCATGTAGGGATGAATCATCTTTTCTAAAATTCTCACTACAAAACAGAACGGGAATCCTCAAACAATTTAAGAGATAAGAGTACCTAAATATGGAAAAATGACAATATTCCTATATCATTGCCCAAGCAGAGCCACCAAGTCTCCTACTTCCATGGACAAAACAATAAACATTATCAGGACTGGTGGGAAGATACTTGGAAAAGGTTTTCAAAAGGGGGATAAAGGAGCAGAAATATGTGAGCTCACTAAAGAACAAAATTCCTGCTCCCTACGGAAACTGGCCCAGACTTTGAGCCTGGAGGGGTTGCTTTAAAGCTGTTGTCAGAGAGCTGTATCCCCAATTTTTAAAGGCCTTGCCTTGGAGATAATGCCACCGAGTTCTATGGCTGCAAAGGTTCCATCTAATATTGGTAACTCTTTGATAGCTCCCTCCCCCCCCCCATTTCTCTTAATCACAGCAGTCCAAGATTCTGCCACAAAGGCTTTCCTTCCAGAGAGCAAGCTGGCAAGCTGAAGGGGACGAGATGGAGGAAGAGGCGATTGAATGCATTAAGCTAGCATGAAAACCAGAGGTCAGCACAAATGTGTCTTAATAGACTGTCTCGAATGGAGTGTGCCTTCCTTTCAAGGGTGCCTGCTTTTGCACTGCTCATTACCATAGCGATCCTAACGTGGCATGTTGATGCACCATAAAGCTCACACTTTCCACCCCCGCAGCCCCCATCAACACACACACACACACACACACACACACACACACACACACCACCTCAAATCAGAGCCTTTGAACAAGGCCGGTCTTGATTAGACCTTTCTCCTTTTCTTCCCTCTCCTTCAAACCCATTTCCTCGCCTTTAGAAAAGTTGCCATCAAATCCCAAAGGCCGTCTCTGATCAGGGCCCAGAAGAAGGGAAACAAAAGTGAAGTGACGGGCAGTGATTCAAGCAGGCCCATTTTTCTTTCTGACATTCTTATCCATTCTGAATATGGGGTTGGAACAAGGCCTCCCATTCGCGTGGGGTTTTTCTTGCCCCGGAAGGTCGGACAGGAGAGGAAATTCCATGTCCATCACAAACACACAAAGGATTGAGAAAAAGGTAGAGGTAAAAATAGATGTATAGACTCTCACTCTCTGATACGTATACACACACATATGCCCTGGACTGGAAGCTCAAAGAAAATCAATAAAGACCAAGTTGGGCCAGCTGGGGAAGGTTGTTAGAAAATCAGAGACTGGGGTGAGTGATGGCAGGAAGAATCTCTTAGACCTAAATATTATGTCCTTCTTGTGAAAAGGCTAGATGGGCTCCAGACTTTTCTTTTCAATCTTTTAAAGTATGACTTGCCTGCTGCTATAGAAATCTTAACTCACCATGAAGATTCACCGTTGCGAAGAAATACTTTCATTGTGAGAGCCTGCTTTGATGTCTAAGGCATAAGATGCAGAGCTTTTCAGCTGCCTCTGTCTAGTTTACCTTGAGAGCAACGAGATAGACATCTGTAACAAGCAAATGAAAAATTAAAGGTGATTAGCCCACACATCCAAAACCACAGCTTCTGCAAAGAAAGAAATAAGGAAGAAAAGACATGGGCTGGAGGTGGTGATGGGAAGCCAAAAGGCTCAGTTGAGAATTCCAGGCAAGGTAGACCTTCTCTTCTCCATTTGCCAAAGGTCTCCATAGCTTTGTTTTCCTGGGTTGCCTCCACTAACAGCTCGGAGGAACTGAACAACAATAGGAAGAAAACAACTGTGGAAAATACTGAATATATCCTTTTTAGTTTTAAACACTGATAAACAGGATAATATAGCTATTGGATTGCTTCTTCCATTGCTTTTAATCAGGCAACATAACATTGTGGATTTATTGTGGAATTATATATTCCTGGATTCCCAGGCCACAATTGAAAACAGAATAACTGAGAAGCTGTAGAAATGCAAAAATGTAAATTACACCCAGTCTGGGTTTTGGATATAAGTCCTACATGTTCACACTCTTGTAGGATTTCCCAATGAATTCGAGAGGACTTATTGGGCTGCACCCCAAAATGAAAAGTTCAGAAAAATATTTTTGCTGACGCTAGGTAGAAAAACACAGATGCTTTTAATAGGAATCATTCAGAGGAGGGTTGCATAATTTATATCTTTACTACATAAATGGAGGGAATAGTCCATATGGAAACTATTGCAGCAAAATCCTAGTGTGCACCTTCAGAAAAATGAGCCCTGTTTTAATAGCATTGATCAGAATCAACTGGACAGCCCAGAAACCCTACTGGAAGTACAATACATTATGTGCAAATGATATAAGACTCTTAGGATGACCTGATAGCCTTAGGGCCTGGTGTAAGTAACTGAACCTTCCCAAGGATGCTTTGTCCCTATGCTCAAATTGGAATGCATTCTGTTTTTCCATCTTGCCCCTCTCAGCTGGAAAATAAGAAAAAGGGGCAAAAAAATAAGGACTCAGAAGTAGTCTCTTCATGTGCTAGAGATTCAGAAAAAAACATTTATTTTTAACATTACAAAAAAAAGCCCCACATAATTTTACATCACCTTTGTGCATTTCAAAACAAAATTGCCACTCCATCACTTGGGGGGGAAATCTACATGTTGAATTTCTGGACAATCCAAGAATCAGCACAATGATGTCACTCGTAACAACTCCCTCTCGTTTTAATATGGATCTCACTTTCCACTCACTAAGGAATTGCAAGAATTCACAGAAATAACACTGGGAGCAGGAGTGGGAGAACAAAGGAGAATGTGTTTGTGCATTTAAAATCCATTACTTTTGTAAATTAAAATGTACCACAAATCATTAAGCCACCCTTGGGTCTGTTTTATTAGTAACAAGTGGGCAGAGTAGACTGGTTAAGTCAGGGCAGTAAAGAGGGGTTTTCCTCCCCAAAAAATGTCAACTGAGCTGTTAAATTAATCAAAGTATTTAATTAATCGGTGTATAGTTGGCTAACCAATAACATTTATAGATAACCCTTTTCCCAGAAAGCAGACGCACGGCACATGCGCGCGCGCGCGCGCACACACACACACACACACACAGAGAGAGAGAGAGAGAGAGAGAGAGAGAGAGAGAGAGAGAGAGAGACGGTCTAAATGAAAAAGTAAAAACAAAAACCACTGGGGAACAAAAGAATCCAAGAAAAACACTGTCACGAGGGTACCAGCACCGAAGTTCGCGACTGTACAGCTAGAAATCCGTAAGAAAACACTTTGGTTCATTGATACAAAAAAGCTGCGTCAACTCTGACTCTTCTGTAAACGTTGGGAAGAAAGCGATCCAAGCAAGTTCAGAATGGAGTGAAAAATGAAATAATACTCATAATTAAAACAAACAAACAAAAACCATGAAGTCGTGGGAAAAGACGTAAGGGGCAGGGGGGAGCTGCCGTCTTGTGCGCTTGGCACCATAATAAATATAAAAAAGCAGAGAGGAGGTCTTTCCCCCCCCCCATTATTCCCCACCCCCCACAGTGCGTCTTCTCTCCGGTGGCCAGTGCAGCAATTCTGATCAAAGGTGCCTGGGAGAAGGGGAAAGAAGGAACGGGGGGACCGAGGGGTAGGGCTGGGGGTGTTGGGGGGTCCCCAGTCTCGGGTCGGTTTCCGCCCCTTCTCCAAGACCCTGGTCAAAGTCCCGAAAGAGCTCGGAAAGAAGGCGGCGGTCTGGTTGGCGGCGGGCAGTCCTACAGCAAGACGGCGTTAATAATTGGGGCCGGGGTCGCAGTTTGTGAACGCGGCCTCTCCTGCGTGGGGCGAAGGAGAGTTACTGGGTGGCGTCGGGATGCCGCTGGCCCCGGAGCTCTGACACACGTACCATTCGCTCAGGTTCGCTGCCCCCTGCGTGGAGGAGGCCGCTGGGGCTGGCGGGGGCGGCGGGGGCGGCGGCGGCGGCTGAGGGGGGTCCCGGCCGCAGTCGGACGAGGGGGAGACCAAAGAGGGGGTGGACGACTCGTAGCCGGAGCTGGGAGGTGGGGATTTGCAGTGGACCTTCATGTGCTTCCTCAACGAGCTGGGATGGGTGTACGACTTGTCGCAGCCCCGCACTTTACAGTTGTAGGGTTTGTCGCTGGTGTGCACGTGGGAATGCTTCTTCCGGTCGCTGCTGTTGGCGAAGCGTCTCTCGCAGCCTTCGAACTCGCATTTGAAGGGTTTCTCGCCTGCAAAGAAAGAGGCAGTCCTGGGAGACTTGGCAGAACGGCCCGGGAGGGAAGGGGTCGTCCGGAAAAGAGGGGAGGCATAATCTTTTTTTGGGGGGGTGGTTGGGGGGGGGGGTAGAAAGAGACCATTTACTGCGGTAACCCCACTTCCTTCAAGTCCTTTTCAACCCACTTCCTTCAAGTCCTTTTCAACCATTGAGCTTCGGGGAAGACTTTTCCCTTCTGGAAAAGGCGCCGGATATTCCGGTGCCGGGATTCAAGATCATCTCTAAAACCAACCGGGCCCTCTTATGGTGGAATTGCGGGGTTATCGTTGCCTCCCTCCCATAAGAAGTATGCATGTTCTCCTTTCGCAGAGAAAAGGCTGCTGTGAAGCAAGACAATTCCCCTTTCCGGACAGCAGGGTATAGTCAAAAAAGTCAAGATGGTGGCAACACAGTGTGTTGAAGGCAACCAGGTTGACTATTTTCACCGAGTTTGCAGATCATAATCTTTTCCAGAATCCCCTTATCCTCTAGTCTTCCTTCCCAAATGCACCATTAGTTGCCCTTACAAATGGCATCAGCTAGGTTTCTGTTGTTTTAGAAATAGCTACAGTACATAGCTGGTCATACCCAAAATTCATAAACAAAGATCACAGTCTTCAGGTGGTATGCCTCTCTTTCACCTTTCACACTTCCACCAAGTAACCCCGTATGCTTCCAGCCATGCACTTATATATTCACAATCAGACAGGAAACATATTATTTGGCTTTCCCTGGAAAGTGTAATTTACATTTGGTTTGGGATGCAATACTGTACTGACAAAAGGCCAGAAGGAAACCCAACCTTTTGGAACAGCTTATGTGCCCTGCCTCCTGCAAATATGTCTGCGAGTGTGTGTTTAAGTATGTGTGCTTGTTGGCATGCTACTCTGGGATAATGAGGGTTGTCCTTCTTCAAAATCAGGCTGTATATTTTTTTTTCAAGATTGGCTTCTTTTAATTCCTCTGAAGGTTGTGAAATATTTTCTAAAATCTGACAAATAACAAGTCAGATATTTCTGATTGCTTGCCACTTTAATACATAACAATGCCCCCAAATTTAAAGGGTTCACTACAGCATTATTTTATTTTTGTGAAAGCCAGGATGAACTTCACAGTATGGGTGTCTAGTTTTTGATGAAGATCTGCTGTAAACAATAGCATGGGGAATATATGCCTTAGATAAGAAAGGGGATGGTAGAGAGCACTGAGGACAATGCAAAGCTTTCATGAAGCCCAACAGATCAGTATTAGGATAGTAATATTAAATACCATATACTGGATAAATGGAGGGAAAGTGCTGTTGGAAGGAGAGATGGCAGAAAAGACCAGTGCCCTGGAAAAGGACTGTTTTAGGCACAAAAAAACTGAGTGAGCAATAGAAAGTCCAGGATGTTGCAGTCACGTGCTCTGAAGTTTCCGTTGGACATGGGTATATTATTTGACAGTGGGCAGGTAGAGAGGGGCAGAAAATGATAATAAAGATATAATTGAAATAAGGGGTGAAAAACCAGATCCTGTTTTCTAAAAGTATAATTAGTGATATGTGTGTGATTTGTGTGTCTACAGCATGTCTTAAAGATAATTTCTGAAAGAGTTGAGATCATATATTTTGACTTCAAGGCAAAGCATCATTTAAAATGAGAAATCCTTTTCAAATGTCCAATATAAAAAGCTAACTGGTTTTTAAAACAACTGTTCATGGGGGGGAAAAATCACTGAGGACCCATTTGCCTTTTGAAACAAAATGGCTCTAATGATTGCAAGGTTTAAAGAAAATAACTACAAAACTCCCAGCATCAAACTGTTGGGGCTGCTGATTTTCCAGAATAGTGGTAAAAATTGAAATATTATTCTTGGTCCATAAGAGAAAATAATGGCTTTTGCAAAGAAGAGCATGACAAAATGTTTTCTCCCTTTCATGAATTTTGTATTGGCCTGCCGATGAATGGGGAGGGGGAGGGAGAAGAGGGGAGAGAAATTAAAGGAAAGATCTTATATTTTGATGGCTCTTTAAGCATTTTAATTATAGTTCCTTGTACAGAAACAGTTTGACCTTCCCCTGCTCAGCTGAAATAACAAATCAAGGAGATCCATGTAATGCAGTGCAAGCAAGCTGGAAGTTAAGAGGCCCAGGGGAACGACTCTGTGACTCTGCCGTAAACCCTCCTGCCAAAGGAGGGAGAATGAGTTGCCTTCAGGTAATAAGGCTGGCCTTCACTCCTCTACCAAAACCAAAACTAAAAGCTGGCTTTGAACACACGGGCTGATTTGAGAAAAAAAGTGGATCCTTACTGCAGGCTGCTACTGGTTCCACAAACAGGTCAGCCAGCATCTGTGCTCTGGACTAAAATAAATTATTGTTTTCTGTACACAAGTATGTGTTATTCAAACAAGAGAGAAAAAAAATCCATTTCTGGCCTTTCTTTGAAAGCTTCCTTTTTCTAAGTTGGTGGTGGGTGGGGAGAAGGAGAGCATTGAAGTTGGGGGCACAGGGGCATGCATGCAAGCCCTATGGAATTTGCACCGCCATCTTCTAACCCCCACTTGTAGCTCTCACAGGCCTGGCTGCTGAGTGCAAGACGTACAGCATGGAGATTTTAGCATAATCCTTCCAACACTGGGACTGGATTAAAGTCTTTGCAAAATTCTCGAGGGGGAAGGGAAGGCGGAGGAAGATCTATTTTGCCAGGCTTACTGCTATAAATTACAAGTTAAAACAGACCTTCCTTACTGTGGCCTAAAATCCTCCTTGGTTACAAATGTCCCTGGCCAGCTCTAATGGTAAGGAAGTGATTTTTGCTTTCTCTGTTGTTTTTTTCATTGTGCCACTCTATTGGGAATTCATTCTCTCCACCTGTCTCTTTCTTTCTCTCTTGCCCTCTGTTCCAGAAATCTGCTTCTTTCTACCGTGCTAGGAAATACAACATAGTTAATACTGGACAAAAGCATTTTTTCCCTTGCAAATCCAGAATTTTCTCCATGAATAATTTCCTGGAAGGTCTATTATTATTTTAGACATATTTGGGTTTGAGAATTTCAAGTTAGGGTAGTCAACGTAAAGTATGATTCTGCAATCAGGCCTTGGTTACACCACCATTCTCTTTAAAAGAAAATTATGTGGGAAGCTCAGGCAAAAGATTGCATCATGTCATAAACCTATAAGTTGGCATCTTTCTCATGGGCTCAACTGCACTGCTGTAGGTCAAATTTACAAGAAATTGAGCATTTTCTGCTTCAGAGACTTCAAAAGAGAAGGCAGTGAAAGGGCACTAAAAGTTTGCTTATTTAAAAAGACACCATGATTGAAGAATAAAGTATTTTCTTTAATGGCTTCCAACTTACCTACATGAAGATGCTTTGATTATTATTTGTTATGGAGGGTTAAATATTCCAAATAATATAAATCTTCTAACAAAAATGTCATTATATGGTTAAAGATAAGATGGGAATAAAGAAGGGGAGAGCAAAGCCATTTAACTGCTAAAGCAAAGAGGCTTTACAGTGGCAGAAGAGAAGAAAGGAATAACCTAGCAATGTTGAGTTGTAAGAAAATCTTATGGTAGGATTAGTCATTTCTATAGTGTTGCCCAGTAGAAAGGGAAACACATGGGAGACAGTGCAGTGTGAAACTATATCCTGAAAAGGATTAAATTTTCCAAAAAGGTTTATTTGATATTTTGTGGTGAAGTCATCAAAATTACAGACACTGGCTGCCAATCTCATTTACAGTGTAAGGCTTCATGGGGAGGGTCTGGAAGTGTGAAAACTTTCTAAGTTTCAATTTATTCTCTCTAAAGGCTTTTGTGGCAGACTGGGATCAAACATAAATATTGCAAGATTGTCTCATTTGGACATCTCGCCTTTTCATGTTAACCAGAGGAAGAAAAACTCCGAAGTTTCTAATGTAGACTTCTCATAGAATGCTGTCCAGTGACCTTTTCAAATGGGCAGCCCAGAAGCACTGAATCGTCACCACCCTCAATCCAGGCACATTCCTGCCATCATTTCCAACTTCTCAGGTTCCAAAATTGAACCGCCTCATATTTGCAAACATACAAACATTAAAGAAGTAAAGTGCATTGGGGGGACTATCCTCAGGGCTTCTTGTCCCAAACAAAAAGATTGGACTGTGCAGCTGTGTTTTTCTCACAAGGAAGGCACAGCGACATCACTCACAACTGCCTAGACAACTTGCAGCTTCCTTTGTCTGTTCTTAATTTTCAAGTTCCTGCACCAAGATTGGATATATTGGATATATTTCTTGGAAGGGCTTTGGAATTTCTTTCCCTCCTCCCCAACCACAAAAAAAGCCTAAATTGTGGTCCTTCCTTCCTTCCTTCCTTCCTTCCTTCCTTCCTTCCTTCCTTCCTTCCTTCCTTCCTTCCTTCCTTCCTTCCTTCCCAGACACATACAAGGACACACATGCAAAGGCTACAAAAACAAAGCAAAAATCTAAACTTCTTCTTCAGGGTTTACTGAACTACTGTAGCTTTAATTAATTCTAAGTATAATTAGAGGGAAACTAAGGAGGACAGGGGAGGGGAGGAAGACGCGGATGAGGAGGAGGAAGAAGAAGAGCACGTGCATCAGCAGATCTCTGGACTCAACAGTAATGGAGCAAGACCAACCTATACTGACCTGTGTGCGTCCTTTTGTGGATTTTGAGATTTTCCGACCGAGCGAAGACTTTGCCGCATCCCGGGAAAGGGCACGGGAAAGGCTTCTCCCCCGTGTGGACGCGGATGTGGTTGACCAGTTTGTATTTGGCCTTGAAAGGCTTCCCTTCCCTGGGACACTCTTCCCAGAAGCAGATGTGGTTGGACTGCTCGGGACCGCCAACGTGCTCCACCGTGACGTGAGTCACCAGCTCGTGCATGGTGGTGAAAGTTTTCGAGCATAATTTCTTGGGAGTCTGATCCAGTTCAATCCACTTGCAGATGAGCTCTTGCTTGATGGGCTGCCTCATGTAGCGAAAGAAAGCCCCCGGGCCATGGTGGGACGCTAGATTCACGTTCAGGTTCATGCTACTGTAGCCGTGGAAGGAGGAAGCCGCGAAGGGATCGGTCCGGGAGATGGGTCCTGGAGTGAAAGGCTCAGACCTGGCGTACATTTCTCCAGGTAGTCCCAGCCTGATCTGTCCGTTCAGATGGCCAGCTGGAGGTCCATGGGGAGGTTGCTCATGGTGATGGAGTCCAGTAAGGAGCGGATGAGTCCCGACTTCTGAGTGGTGGTGGTGGTGATGATGGTGGAGGTGGTGGTGGTGGTGGGGAGCATGGTGTCCGGGGTAGCTACCTGTTGTTGAGACAAATATTCCGTGGTGAGAACTTGGAGCAGCAGAGTGTGGATAAGAGAACCCTGGCATGCCGGGGGCAGTCAGATCCCCGCGCAGGAATAAATCTCTACCTGCGGTTAGAGCCTGGCTTGGGTGAGGGATCGCGTAAGGGACTGTGGTTGACTGCGCCGGGCCCAACGCTCCAGTTGGACGCGGGACCACTTCGGCTTGGCCTGTCACGGGATGGCGAGGCTGAGGCTGAGGGTCAGCACAGAGCTTAAGGGCCGCTGGGTGATGAGGTGGTAGTGGTGGTGGAGGAGAGTGATGGCGGTGATGGTGATGAAGATGGTGATGGTGGTGTCCCATGTGTTCTGACCGGAATGGACACAGACCGAGGCGGGATTCTCCAGTGTGCTCCCCAGGGCGCGTGGGAACGATGGAATGGGGATCCCCGGCGAAGCCTGTCATGCTCTGAGGGGAGTGGTGATGGCGGTGAGGAGGATGAGGATGAGGATCCCCTGCCAAGCCTACTAATTTCAGCGCGGTGTTCCGCTTGGAAAGTGCCGCCGACCCCATTCCTGGCTTCCCCCAAAGCTCACTTGGTTCTACAGTTCTAAAAAGTCACCTGACAGCGGGGAGGGGGGGGGAGCGAGGGAGAGCGCCTGAAAGGCAGGGAGAGAGGGAGAAAGCCAGCGGTGGAAAAAAAAACTTTTCCGAAAGTTTTCCTCTCTCCCTTCCTCCCTCCCTCCCAATCTCTCGGTCTCCACTATTTGGCTTTGTTTGGGTTTTGCTTCTTCTTCTTGCTCCCCCTTTCTTTTTCTCTCCCCTCTCTTTATTTTTCCCCTCTCCCTTCCCCATCCTTTTTTTTCGGGGGGGGAATATATTTTTTCTTGTTTTTTAATGCCTACGTGGAATCCCATATGCTTTGAGAGGCAGCAGCAAGACGTTGGGAGGCTACTGAATAGAGCTTCGTAGATTCAGCTCCAACCCAGAGCGCTTAAACAATCAGGGCGGCCGCTGATTGGCCGGAGCTGCCTGACCGACGTCAGCGATGACAGGTCCCCTCTGAAGTCTGAAAAGATTTAGGAAGGAGCGGGGTGGAAAAGGGCGGGGAGGGATGAAGAGGATACAAGGAGATCTGCGCGTGCGCGGTGCTGGTGGGTAATTTCCAAAAGACCCTTTTGCGCTTTTCCTCCCTCCTCCGGCCGGTTTGCTGTTTGTGTTTTCCTCCCCGCAGATAGTTTTCATCTGCGTTTTAATTAACAGAATAAAAGTGACCGGAACACGGATCCGGCCCAAGTCAAAAGGGTCCCGGTGCCGTTCAGCGCTCTTGAGCAATTGTTGAGGAGCAAAGTGCCACGACAGCGGCTGCGAGTTAGCAAAGGCGAGGCTGGCTGGTGGTCGGCTGGGGGCTTTGGTCTTTCCCATTTTTTTTTCCTGCGCCCGCTGGTAGTCCCCGATCCACTGCTTAGTGTCGCCCCGTTTTCCTGCCCCCCCGAGTTGCTCGGAGCGAGGTTCAAGCCTTTGGAGTTCTCATTTGCGCTCGCAGATGAGGTCTTCACGGTTCTCCCCCCCCCCATCCCCCCTCGCCAGGCCTCTGTCCCCAGCCACCCTCTTAACCAGCAGACGGTTTAATGGAGAGCCGAGAGCGGAGTCTCCTTCCCGGCCGAAGGGCCTGATTGGCTCCAGGCTAACGTCAAGGGTAGTTCGCGGTTCTTTCCTGCCACAAAGATGGAGGGGGGCCGAGAAGAGAGCCAGGCGCGGCGCGGCTTCTTTCAAAACT
The DNA here is from genome assembly GCF_964194415.1 of Vipera berus. Taxonomy (NCBI): domain Eukaryota; kingdom Metazoa; phylum Chordata; class Lepidosauria; order Squamata; family Viperidae; genus Vipera; species Vipera berus. Next base: position 28,524,218 of record NC_138207.1, on the reverse strand, counting down.
TCCAGTCTGTTGGGCTGGAGTGGGAAAGAAATCCGAGCCAGGCCAAACCGCACGGAAAGAGATACGGAAGAGAGAGCGAGGGAGAGAGAGAAAGAGCGAGAGAGCCCCGGGAAGGCTTCGCCAAGACGTTACAAGCTCGCCTCAGCTCCCGTTCTCTGCCCTAGAGCCGCCCCGCTTAGAAATGGCTTCGGGCAACGGGCTCCGATTCGGCATTCCCCAATAGACCGGGGGCGATAAGCGATATCAATCAAGCATCCAGAACGTGCTAGATCTTGAGGATGTACACGGCGTTTTCTTTATGCAATTCTCAGAAGATGCTTTAGATTAGAAGAAGATCCTTTCCAAACTTGGGCCGTTTCCCCCCCCTCCGCCCCCAGACTGACTACCGATAATTTATGGTACACGCAGATATGGAGGGGGCCCGTTCCCAACATAAATGGGTACAATGAGGAAAAGACAGGGTTTTGCGTTCAGAAATTATTTTGAGAAGCAGAGCTGGGCAAACAGTTATTTAGATTTCTAACACTTGTTGGCAGCCCAGAGGGCCGAGCCTTTGAAAAAAAAACAACAACAACCCCGTAACAACAATACTCGTAGCCTTTTTTCCCCAGGCACCCTGTTTTCCATCCTGGCATCATTTGCTTTATTTTTAAACTGAGCCACTACTTGCAAGTGACTCCAACAGTAGTCAAGTCCAATCTTGTGGATCGTTTCGGGAAGTTTACTGGAACTTAAGAAGTTTCAATATCCATCCCTTGGAAGTACTGGTGTGGGTTGGAAATGGGAGGGGGAGGAATTTGTATTGATCTATTCCCCCTCTCTCTCATAGGCAACCGCTCACATTTAGTTAGGGGAATAACAATAATCGTGTGAATGGAGCAGGGAGCTGTGAAATTAAGCAACCTGTAGATTGCAGACAAAAGTTATGCTTACTATGCCCTCCTGGCAAAAGAGAGGTGGAAAATGACTGTAATGTTATTGGGTCTGTGATGAAAATAATAAATGCCGGGATGCCTTAGTCTTTTTAAAGCCTTGGAACCTTTCCGAGAAATGTTTATCCTGATTTTTCTCAATTCAGGATCCCCCTCTCTCTTCCCCCCCTCCCCCGCTGTCCTTATCATGGTGCTTCCAGAATTCTGTCTTTAACTTCACAGCCCCAAATCGAGGAGGTAACCATTACGTTAGAGTAAGCCTACTCAGATGGAAGGGATTCATCCCCTCCCCTCTATATTTTTAAATTCAGCTCAGCTATCTGCATTTCTTCACACGTTTGATTTCCTCTACACTCAGGTACGTGAATTTCCAATGGAAATCTTATAATGAGCCCTATTTATCCATCTCGCGTTTCAAAACAAATGGTAAGATATGTGTAATTTTAACATGTGATCTTCCTCGCTTTCTGTCCTGCTCTGGATAAATAACATTTAAATAACATTTAAAAATAATTCTCTGATAATCTCACGGTTCACTCAGCTCCTTTGTGCAAATGTCCTGAGGGTCAGTGAGAATGACTCTTCAAATGCCAGCCTGATATTCATTCCAGTTACTTCCACTGAATTTAGCGGGATTCCCCCCCCCCATAAAACAACAAGGACTTCGAGTGAACTGCAGTGAAAGTACTTACACCACCCAAGATAGTATCCACTCATGAAATAATAAAAAGCATATTAAATTCAAGTAACAGGAAAAAAATAGTGGTAGAGATGAAGAAAATCCGTCAAGTAGCAAAACTTTGGATTCAAGCATATATATTTCTTTCTCTCACCATCACAGAATTTTAGTTACCATGGTACCATGAACATGTTATCACACAATGTTTAAAATATTTCTAACAAATCATACAATGCTTCACTTTGCTGTGAAATAATTCCAGCCATTCAGTTGAAAACACACAAATTTCCAATATATCTAAAGCTATTTTATAACTGATAGCTTATTTTTGTGCCTTGTTTCCAAGGGCTTTTAGCCATTCCTTGATAAAGCCACTATCGAGCAACTTCAGGTAAGCAGTCAAACAAATTAGGAAATACGTCTATATATTTTCCTGGCAAAATCTTTCTAATAGGCTCTTGAGAATCTTTGGAATTCTGAGTTTAAATGTTAGAAGTCCTCACAGATAATAATCCGAGGAGAATTGTTTTTATTATATTTCATCTAAAGCAGAGATATAGTTCTGTTCTGACCGATTTTGTTCGGGTTGTAACTCCAGGTATTTTGAAAGGCAGCAGAATCGATATTTTACACAAATGCAAACACACACACACACTTTTATGCCCCAAGGAGCTGAAAAGTTACCCGTCTTGGACTCAGCTAACTGTCCTTACATAACATGTTTAGTAGACAATCTAACACCCCCAGCCATTCAAGATAACTCTCCTTTGATAGTCGCTTTTGCCTTAAGCCAAAAACATTTCGCGTTTTTCCTTTCCTATCCTTGACTGTCTCTGAATAAGGTTACGGCAAAAAAAAAAAAAAACCACCAACCCCAAAACGTTACAGGAAGCAAGATTCTGGTAGGCTGGTTACTTACAAAGATACTGAGTGGGATTTCCAAATAAAGCTGTTTTTCTCACCCCTCCTTACAATCACTTCATCTCTACATACTTGACATCCTTCAATCCTGACAGTCTTCAGTCAAGAGAGAAAACATCTGGAACACTTTATCATTTTTTTTTAAAAAGCCCCTATATTACCATCGGTTGGCTTAGGCCATTCTAAAATATTGGCATGGCTTCTTGTCAAACGCTAATGGCTTTATCCGCTCTTACTTAAAACCCCGAGGTTTCTCACAGGGGTTTCCCCTCCACTCCCCCCTCGCCTTCCGTGAATCCAATGGAAAAGAAATGGCCCATGGTGTATCTCTCATTAGATTAGGTGAAGTTAGTGCTCTCACTCCTAGCGTTTGTTGTGTACCTTGGGAGACATATCTGTATGTTGGGGGGGGGGGAGGAGAGCAGAAAGGGAGGGTTGTGGTACACAAGATCAGAAGGCGGAGAAAAAAACAAAACAAAAGAGGAGGTCCTGAACAAAGTTGCCTTGCTATCCCGCAGAATGCCCAAGACAATGTCTGAGCTCTGCAATTGTGTGGCCAATCTATCTCTGAACCGGAGAAATTAGGATGACCTTAAGAGCTGCAGCAGAGCTCGAGATTCCACACACTTACAGAAATCCGGTTGGCAGGTATTCACACACACACAGAGAGAGAGAGACACACACACACACAGCCTATATTTTAAGACTCTCATAGCCCTGAGAGGAGAGATTCCGCTTCTAATATAAATACTGGAACGGAGGAACTTGATGACAAGGAGAGCCGTCCTTTCCAAGAATAACGCCTAGTTGCGTTATCACGGCCATTAGCCAGAAGCAGGATTTTAATATCCCCAAGGCAAGCGGGCTGTTTTGCTGCCAGCTCCAGTGAGTTCGGATTCATTTCCTTCCCACTGAAGGGGCGCAGCTGCAAGGCCTGCGAGAGGCCCTGGGAAGAAATCCTCGCCTCTTTCCAGCTTTCCTCAGGCGTCCTCTCTCTTTCGTCGCGGGCCCGGTTGCTGAAAATTTGGCAAGGGCCTCCAAGAAAGGAGCAAGGAGAGCGGGAAGCTTGTGGGTCCTTTTCCTGGCTGCTTCAGCTCCCGATAGGTCGCCCCTCCGACCCCACTAAGGCTACAACCGAAGGGGAGACGTGTGTGTGTCTGTGCGCGGGGGTGTTCGGCAATTGCTCCGGCTGAAGCGCAGCCTGGTGATCTGTGCGAATAACTGAAGGCGCGCCGCGGGGCTGAGTGGCTGGAGGTGCTGGAGGTGGTGGGTAGCAAAGAGTCGAAATGTCTGGAAAGCAAAGGCTATCTAATCAAGAGTCCGGGCTCGGTGAAAGTCTTTCCGGTGGGCTGTACACCAACTGGTGTAAATGAAACGAATGCCATTTACAAAGTTGATGAATTTCGGCGGCTTTCTTCGGAATCCACTTAGATCCTCAGAAAGTAGGCCATTAAGGGCTTTCCCGTCCACTGACCCAGCCTGTAGTGAGGCCTGTAGGTTTGCAGGAGAGGACTGAATTCTTTTTCTCTCCCCCCCCCACCTCTGTCACCAACTGATTAAGATGTGTTCTTCCTTTCAAGTCAGGGTTCAGTTTAAGTTTGTAAAGATCACTGTTGGGGGGGGGAGGGGAAAAGGGAGGGAAGCCCAATCCTTATACCCCAAGTGTCTTCCATTTCTCTTCTCTGGTAGAGGCAGAAGGTTGCGTTTCCACTCAAAGAGGGTGGCAGAGGGCAGGGAGGAAGGAGTTAGCCCATTGGCAGTTTTGTGTGGTGGTGTCCTCTGAGTCACTCAAGGACTCTCGCTTGCCCAAGCTCTCCTGGGTAAGCAACACTAGATCTCTGAGACAAACAGAAAACATTTTATTCTGCGACCTTGTTGTCTTTCCCATCGGAAGAAAGACAGCTTTGGAAATATGGAGGCTCCGTGCTTTCTTTTACCCCATCTCTGGTTCGGCTGTAGCTGCTTAGCAGAATTTGACCTTTTAACTTTTGGTTAAAACAGCCAGATTCTCTGGGCAATTGAGACCCTCAGAAACTTTTCCCCGCAGTTCTATATCTGTCTCTCTGACGGGTCAATGAATCTGTGTAGGGAAGGGGTGACCTTTTCAGTGGAGGTCTTCATCACTTATGAAGAAGGAAAGTTTTGTGAAGAAAGAATTTCCATGCAGCACTGCCATCCCTACCCCCTGCTCGCTTTTCCTTTAAAATCACAGCGTCCTCCCTCTCCTGAAATTTTACTTTTATCATCCAGTAGTTATGTGAGAATTTATAATAAAATAAAGGTAACCTGAATCCAAACTCAGTTCAATGGAAATTCCTACTTTCAACACTCCATGTCATGCCAATGATTTCAAGAGTAGCAACCCATTCAAATCTCATGTTCGGTGGGGATTAACTGAGTTGCTATGGGTTCTAAGAACACAATACAGACGGAAATCCATGCTTCCTGGGCAAGACTGTAAGAAAGACTAGGAACTTACCCCATTACTCTCACCAGAAGACAGTATGGGGGAGGATTTTTATGACTTTGTAAAGGCCTTAGAAGGGCAGAGAAATAATATGGGATGAAATGCTGGCCCAGTCTTTATTGAAAAAAGAAGATTTTTTGGAAAGAAAAGAGAGTTAAAGCTTCCTCTCCTCTCTCTCTTTCTTTTCCTTTCCTATTTATTACTGTTGGGTATTTTTTTTTTTACATCTAAGTGGGTTAACAAGGAAGGATGAAGAAGTCAGGTAGAGATGGTTATTCCCTTGGGAAGGTCATAGAGCTTCTTTCTTTCTCTTTCCTTCCTTCCTTCCTTCCTTCCTTCCTTCTTTCCTTCCTTCCTTCCTTCCTTCCTTCCTTCCTTCCTTCCTTCCTTCCTTCCTCCCTTCCGCTGAAATAACCAAGACCAGCCCAATCAGATGCTAATTTCAAATAGAATACTTAATCCATTCCCTCCAGATTAAAATATTCCTGTCACATAAAATGTCAGTCAATACTCTGCTTAAGTCCTCTCATGGTGGACACTGGAAAGCTACCACATTGTGGAAGGCTGATGTGGCAGCTAAGAATGATATATATTACGTAAAGCCAATCTCCAAGATCAAAGTCTTCTTTTTTTAATAAGATCCAAATACATGTCAAACCTCATTCCAATCAAATCATCCATTAATGAATGCAAGATGAATATGTCATAGCATAATGTGACAGTACAATCAGAGGCTCAGGGAATGTAGTTTAACTGGGGCCAAAGGTACATTCTAGAACATCTGAACGTACCGAAAGGGAGTTGGTGGGATACTGTGCAGCTGAGCTATGCTTAGGCAAGTATAAGAAATCATATTTTAACTTACTTGAACGTTCCAGAAGGTTCCTGTAAAATCGTTTTCTTTTCCTCATTTCAAGGTGAATGTAGTGCTTTATTTTCTGATTTGGTTCCTGTTCAGGAAAGAGGAGTAGTATTTTTTTTTTTTAAAAAGAAGAAAAAAAAGAAGTGGCTGTCTTATGTGCAAGTGATAAATAATTTGAGAATGGCGTGAAATCTCCTTTTTTCCCCCACCCAGAATAAAAGACTCACATTGTTTTGGAACTCAGTCTTTGTGTCTACAAAATACGGCAGAAATAAAGGAAAGAGGGAGGGAGGGAGGGAAGAGGGAGAACCAGCTTACAATTAAACATTTAAAAAGTTTGAACATATTTTACAGAGCAGGTCTAGGAATGATTTAGAGAGAAATAGGAAAGGAGTTTTCCCCCCCCAGTTTTCCTTTGATCTGATCCACTCCTCCTGGCAGAAAATTAAGAAGCCCTACCACCAACATGGCTACATTGTTTATGGACTTTTCAGGGCCAATATTAAACTCGGTCTCATTTGCAAAACCCTCTGAATCAAAGATACTCTCTCAGGTTTAAATGAAATACCATCAAAATGGCTGAGGTACGTTAAAGCTGCCGCTTGTCTCTGCATTTCAAAGGAGGAACCCATGGCTGCCTGTGCTAGGCACAGGGCTTCATCTGCAAAGGCCCAGATTTAAAGAGATGCCTTTAAAAAAATTCAAAGACACATTCTAACATTTATCACCAGTGGCAAATATGAAGAAGTAATTGCATGCAATAGTGACACACACAAAATGGCTAGAAGACATGACTTCATGGACTGCATTGCTACAGAAAGACCTCTTTGTAGATATGGAATATAGAGGCAAAATGTAGACAAGTTAAGGAATGCTATTTCATCAGAATCACATATATGAAGAAGACATATCAGGTTTCTATGTGGGCTATAGTTTAAAAAGATCGGTGCTATAGTGGAAATATTATATACCAATACTACAGTTGACACTTTAATTAGAAGGCTTTTCTCAAACTTCTAAGTTTGAACTCACTTGTAATCAGTTATACAAGCACTGGAATAATGTAAAAGAAAACATCAATCGTACTACACCTAAAGCTATAATGTAGTTAAATTTGTTCAAATATCAAAAGAAATTTAAGATTATAATTACCTTGCAATAATGTGAACAAAGCTGAAATAAGACTCAAAAGGGTGTACTAAAGGAGGTTTGTTACGGTATTTAAAAGAAGACTGAACTATCTCTTGACTAATTCATTAACACTTCACTTTATAATTTTCAAACACACTTTTCTCCCAAAATAAAAGATTTTAAAGAGGGCTTAATCTGAGGATCTGTGTAACAGAAATTCCCCCCACAGAGAGTTTCTAATGCATTGCCTTCATTATCAATGAAGGAGGATTGCTGTTACTCTTGATTTTTTTGTTTTCTTTCTTACTTTGACCAAAATTCTGAAAATGTGATGGAGTAAGACTTGAGGTTCCTATGAATTGGGTCTCTGGCACAGATGACACCTGTGTTTAATAAGTGTAGTTTCTACTACGGGCTAGATAGTCCCCACTTCTATTTTCAGGCTAAAAAAATAGTTTAGCTGTAAGCAACTACTTGCTGGTAACTTGATTCTTGATGGTAGCCAATCATTCCAATGAACCTCTTGCGAAGCTATTACAGATTCCACCGAACCTCTAGAACCTCAGGAGAAACTGCTCTTCCTACCTCCTCCCTTTCTTTCCCTTCTTAGCTAATTCACTCTTAAAGAGCGGCACTACAGCTTGGGAAAGCTGCAGCACAGATGCAGTATCACCTCCCATAGATGTCCCATGTTCATTTGAAATGATAATTTCCTTCCAAAAAAGAAAGAAAGAAAAAAAAAGCTAACTGAAGCAAAGCAAAATCAAAAAGAGTTTCCAGAGAAGGTATACCCCCAAGAATCCAATTCATTTGAAATTTTTATTAGTCTTGTAGGGGAAGGAAGGAAGTCCAGATCCATATTCCAAGAGCTTTGCAAACTAGTAGAGTGGCCTCAGCAGCTGCTTCTACCAAGGCCGTTTAGGAAATCAGGTAGGACTAGTAGTCCTTTGAAAGGAAAAGCAAGTCAATGTTCACCCCCACCTTCCCGAGGTTGCACACTCAAGTCATTGTTCCCTATACTGTGGGCCTGGCACATGTTCCCCGGTCGCAGGTCAGAGGTCAACCTCCAGGGTGTTTCCAAAGCCGGCCACTTCAAGAGCTTGAGCCTTCAACACTTATCCAAACTGATTAACTACATGATCAACAGTAGCCAAGGAAATGAAGCGGACTTCACCTTTCTCGCTACTGGGAAGGAAAGGCCAGACCCCAAAGGAGGTCTGGGTTGAAAGAGTGTATGTATTTGGGGGGTGGGGTGGGGTGGGGGGGTCATTGTTTTAGAGGAATCCTACTTAGTTCTCTTAAAGGCTCAGCGCTCCCTTAAGGAAAACGCCTTAAGTGGAAGATTCAGTTATGAATCTTTCCCCGCAGATCGGGTTAAGTCCCTCGTCCCCGCGCTGGAGAACGGGAGAAGCCGGTGCTGAGTCTCCCAAGGGCAAGACCTGGACTGACCAAATCAATGTCCGTCTCTTGTTGCTTCCTAAGCATTTCCTGCCCGAGACAAAACTAGGAGAGTTGCTGACCGGTATAAGAAAACCCCACATTTCTGTAAAGAGCACAAGGAGGCATTTCCGAGCGTTAGGAACCGGCTTTTCAGTTGCCACCGCCGCTCTATCGCAACCGGCTGGTTTATTGTCTGCTATCCTGTAAGAGGCGTCTTTGGAGATCAGCACCAGACGCGCCAGCTCCCGCGGCAAGGCAGCGTGAGAAAAGGCTTGCTCAAAAAGTCCTGATCATCTGGCCCGGGGGGGGGGGGGTGCGGGAAAAAAAGAATATCATTCCAATCCCCCACCCACGCTCAGCCCCCCTCCCGCCTTCAGCTGTAAGGATATGGATAGCTTACCTGTAAAACAGTCTCCAGTAAAGGAATTGGTACTAAACCCATAACCCACGTGCCCGAGAATGGTCAAGACTCCTGGGTGCATTTCATTTATTCAATTTCTATTCAATTCAATTTCTATACCGCCCTTCTCCCGAAGGACTCAGGGCGGTATAGGGTGTGGGTGTGTTAGTGTGTGTGTGTGTGTGTGTGACAGGGAGAGGAAGAGAAGCTTCCTAAACTCAGGTGTGCCCACGCAGACCCTTTGAAAAGTGAAAAATGCCCCCCCCTGACCTGACAGAAGCTGATTGGAATCCGTGTTTCCCAATTATCCCCATCTCCCATTCTTCACCTTCTCCCATCTTAATCACTTACCCCACTCCACCTGTTGAAAGCGGGATCCCTTCATTTCTGTCTACCAAGCCCGGACTGACAACAAATAAGAGAATGTAATAATAATAGAGCGAAAAACAGGGAGATGGGAGTAGAGGCTGGGGCGGGGAGAAAATTAGGTCGGTGGGCAGCGGGTGGATCAAACCAGAAGTCCTCTTGGGTGCTTCATCGGAAAGTTCACCCTTCATTTCTTCATTTCTTGCTTTCTGGAAATAGTTAAGAAATGCACGATGAAATAGAAATAAAACGGTATTTTAATGGCTTATATGTCACGTTGGTGCATGTGGCTTTGAACTGGAGCAGTTCTCGTTTCCTGCAGAGAACATGCCACAAATCCCACTTTTGATCACTTCTACAACCCACAATGCTTGCACACACACAGCGCGCACAAGCACACAGGCAGAAATGGAGTTTCTAGCTCAGCAGCTTCTCCCCCCTCCAACCCGGAGAAATAAACAAATGGAGAAACAAAGCAACCAGGCTGTCATTTTTAGGCGGCATTCTTCCATGAAGGTTGAAGTCTTGGGCTGGCTTTTAAGTGGCTGCCCTGCATTCCGAAGACTCAGCTCTCCTGCTCTGTCTTCTGCTACCTGCAAAGGTGCGCAGGTTTCTCCGGAGGACAAAATATCCCCCAGATTCTCCTCTTGTTGGTGGCCCTGGAATTAACCAAGCTAAATACAGCAACCTTTCACCTTTCAGGCCAGATATAATACTTGCAGGGGGAGAAGCAGTTCTTACCGAGATGTGATACTTCAAACCTGTTGCTTAAGACGCTGGAGTCTTGCAGTGTGGGTTTGTTTTGCAAGGCTACTTTCACCCAAACACCAGCGCTTAGCAGGGAGAGAAAACCTAGGAATCCTATAGACCAGACAGCTCTGAAAAATCTTCCCATCTCTTGTATTGAATCTGCAAGAATATCTGGTATGCAGCATTCATTTGCACTACATATCTCAGCGAAAGGTTTCTTTAAAAAAGAAGAAAGAAATCTGTTTGCCATGTGGTCTCCTGCCCTTCTTCAAACATTGAACATTGAATATTATATCACACAACTAGAACTGCCAGGGGAATTGCTTCATTGCGCCTACCAGGCAATTGGAAAGATGTATTTTTATGGGAAAACTCCCATTGGTTCAACAACCCCTCCCCCAGATTCTTTGAGCTTCCTAACCCTAACACCCACACCCACACACACACATTCTAAATATCTGGATACTGGGGAAAATTTGGTCCAAATTAAAAACAAAAGAGGTTCTCAACTAATGCCTTCCTTCCTTCCTTCCTTCCTTCCTTCCTTCCTTCCTTCCTTCCTTCCTTCCTTCCTTCCTTCCTCTTTCTTTCTTTCTTTCTTTCTTTCTTTCTTTCTTTCTTTCTTTCTTTCTTTCTTTCTTTCTTTCTTTCTTTCTTTCAAAAATACATTTTGGAGAACTGCAAGGAGGACGGTCTAGAAGTTGCATTCTTAAATGACTGAGCCACAAAGATTGCTTTTAAGAACCATACTTCTCCATCTCGACAATCATTTTAATATATAGTCAATGGCTCTTTGTAACAGGAACAAAGGCGAACTATTCGCAGTTCTTCAATAGATTTTAGTTGGGGGAAAGGCAGGTTAATCGAGGGGTTGCATCTAGAAAACAAGCAAGTGTTGTATGTTTGCACTGAATCCAAATGTCTGCATTTTCCTAACTAAATCAAAGGGAGTGTTATTTCTTTTTCTGCTCACTCATCTGAAGGTAAGTAAATTTTCTCTGGCGATCACAAGCTTGGTCAGCAACAAAGGCACCGCCTGCTTTTTCCACCGTCCTGGTGTGGCGAGTTGAGGAATTTCAATAAATGTGACAAGGGTGACTGATTTGTGAACTAGAAACGGTTGAGCGTCAGAAAATTTATACTGCTCCTATCTAGAGAGGATTTCAAATGCGTTATAAAACCCCAGGATCCAAGAACTTCATGCAGCATAGAAGAGACAAAAGCAACTTTGGGAAAATTTACATTTTTTTAAAAAAAATCTTGAATTAAAGAGTTGGGGTTTTAAAAAAAATAGAAAGGGGAGGGGAAAAATATACGAAGTATGAAAAAAGAGACAACACAACCGCTACACAAAAAAGCCAAAGCAAAAACAAAAGCAAATTGAAGTGCTCTCACCCACCTGCCTTTTGATGGGTGCTACACATTGTTTTCTGGGGGGGGGGGGAGGAAATCGAACGCCTTATTGTCATTTTTCCACTGATATTAGACTTGTTATTTTAAAACAAGATCTGAACAAGTCAGCACAAACTTTGGGGAGAGCCTTAGAGGTTCAAAAAAAGAAGAAGTAAGCGCAAGTGGGAAAGGGGCAAATGACAAAAGGATTTCCACGGTCAAGCCCCTTAAAAAGTTGTTGAGTGTTGTTCAAAGGTCTTGAGCACCAACACACGAGCACCTTCCCAAGAAAAAAGCAAAACCTAGCACAGAGGATATCTACCTCTCCAGAACAAAACTGGAGAAAAGCTTTGGAAATGTTTTCCAGCATAAAATTAATATATTTTATATGTTTATGGTATAAAAAGTTGCTACTCCTGTACGAGCTGTTTGTCAAACACGATGTCACTCGGCTTCACAATACCTGGGATTGATGAGAAGAGAGAACCAATCAGGATAGAGCAGAGGTTTTGTGCACCCTTAATTGGAGAGGAAGGAGGGAGTTGCAAGTGAAAGTAGGAATAGCGAGGCACCAATGATCTGCGACGTCGGCCTCCACGTAGCTCCTCCCCTTCTCCCATTCATGGGGGAGGGGGGAACAGTGTCTTTTCAATTCATTTATCTGCAGGAATGATTGCCGCTATCAGTCTCGCGTTCACCGCCCGGCTGAGGAGGTGAAAGTTTCTCCCCAGGAAGATAAACCGCAAAAGACAATATTGTGCATGATTTGCGCCGTTTTTTTTTAAACAAAGCAGGGGGAAAAAGGAAAGTGAAGGGGGGAAAAAGCCAAAGGAGGGGAAAAAAGAGACGAGGGGGGGGGAGAGAGAGTGAAAGAACTGGAAGAGAAAAGAAAATTGTTCGCTACTTCTCTACATCCTTCTAGCTTCTGTTTTTAAAAAAAAAAATCCAGAAAGGAAAGAACTAAGGAAGTTTCATTTTTGTTTTGATTTTTCCCCCCGCTTCCTCGCCTCTTTTGGCTATTTTTATTCGTGAGCGGGGGTCTCTTGAATTCTCTCCCTCCTCCCCGCGAAGACCCCGAAAAGTGCAGTCCGAGAGGCAGGAGGGGGGGGGGGAGACGCGCAATCGGTTTCGCCTGTGCGCGCGCCGAGGTCTTTTTTTTTTACTCTTCTCCTTTTATTTTCGCAGCTTCTCGACTGCTTCCTCGGCGCTCCCCCCCCCAGCCTTCTTTCCCCCCCTTCGCACCCGACCCTTTCGCCCACCCTCTCCTTTTTCTCTGCGTGTGTGTTTTTGGTGCGCGGATGCCGAAGGGGGAGTTCCTGATGCGGTCGCTTTAGTGGCTGATCGTCGCGCGGACTTTGGCAAGAGAAAGGCTCGGCGAAGCTGGTTGGATTGGCGGCGGCGGCGGCAACGGTAGCTGCGGCGGCGGCGGCGGCGGCTCTTCCTTCCCGTTTTTCCTGCCGTTTGTTGGCGGCTGCTCCCTTCTTTTCTCCCCCGCCCTCCCGGCCCCCGATAAATCACTTTTGTTCGGCGGTTGCTGCCGCAGCTGCCCGCCAAGCGGGACAAAATGCTCCTGGATGCTGGACCTCAGTACCCAGCCATCGGTGTGACGACCTTCGGCTCCTCTCGCCACCACTCCACGGGCGATGTGACGGAGCGCGAGGTGGGACTGGGCATCAACCCCTTCGCCGACGCCGGCATGGGCGCCTTCAAGCTCAACCCCAGCAGCCACGAGCTGGCCTCGGCCGGCCAGACCGCCTTCACTTCGCAGGCCCCGGGCTACGCGGCGGCGGCGGCGCTGGGACACCACCACCATCACCCGGGCCACGTCGGCTCCTACTCCAGCGCGGCCGCCTTCAATTCCACGCGGGACTTTCTTTTTCGCAACCGGGGCTTTGGGGAGGCGGCGGCCAGCGCTCAACACAGCCTCTTCGCCTCGGCGGCCGGCAGCTTCGGCGGGCCCCACGGGCATGGCGAGGCGGCGGGCCATCTCCTCTTCCCGGGCCTCCACGAGCAAGCCACAAGCCACGCGTCGCCCAACGTGGTCAACGGGCAGATGCGCCTCGGCTTCTCCGGAGACATGTACGGCCGACCGGAGCAGTACGGGCAGGTGACCAGCCCGCGCTCCGAGCATTATGCATCCCCCCAGCTGCACGGGTACGGCCACATGAATATGAACATGGCAGCCCATCACGGAGCGGGGGCCTTCTTTCGCTACATGAGGCAGCCCATCAAGCAAGAACTCATCTGCAAGTGGATCGAGCCCGAGCAGTTGGCTAACCCTAAAAAGTCCTGCAACAAAACTTTCAGCACGATGCACGAGCTGGTGACTCACGTCACCGTGGAGCACGTTGGCGGGCCCGAGCAGTCCAACCACATCTGCTTCTGGGAAGAGTGTCCCAGGGAAGGGAAGCCTTTCAAGGCCAAATACAAACTGGTCAACCACATCCGCGTCCACACGGGGGAGAAGCCTTTCCCGTGCCCTTTCCCGGGATGCGGCAAAGTCTTCGCTCGGTCGGAAAATCTCAAAATCCACAAAAGGACGCACACAGGTACGTCTCCTAAGTAACAAAGAAAAAAAAGAGAGAGAGAGAGAGAGAGAGAGGGAGAGAGGGAGAGGAGAGGCCGAGCTTCACTTGCCTTGACGAGTTCCAAGAGGGCCGTTGGCAACAGAGTCTTTTCGGGAAGGGAAGAGGCCTCGGGAGTTAAGGAGGCCGTGGCCAGAACGATCCTAGCAGAAGAAGGCGAATGAATTTCGGGTTGAAGTTCAGCTAAGCGAGCAAGAGACAAACAGTGTTTTTCTCTAGACTTTTTAATTTTCGATTTTTTTTAAAAAAAAAATTAAATCAGGGAATTCAGAAATATAGGCTCTGACAGCTGGAGGTGGAAGGGAGGTGGGAGTAAGAGTTGAAGGGAAAATGGCAGCGATCTGAATTTATTGGTTTTAATTAATCGGTGTGACAGCATTGCTTTGAGAAATCTGGCTAAATATATAGTTTGTTCATCCCAATTTTTCTTGCGATCGTTTTTTATTTCTCTGTAAATATTTAATTATGTGAGCCAATTGTAAGTAATATGAGCTCTATGGGTTTATGTGTTATTACATGCTAGCCTTGGAAAAGGTTTATTGTAATATATCGCAAATGAGCAGCACCTTAAAAACTGTCCTTCCTTCCTTCCTTCCTTCCTTCCTTCCTTCCTTCCTTCCTTCCTTCCTTCCTTCCTTCCTTCCTCATTCTGTCATGCAAGTGTATACGATTATTGGAAACAGGCACTATTATCACTTGGAAGTAGTTTAATCAAAGCGTACAATGCAGAGGAAGTGAGATAACTGTAAAGTTCTACCAGATTATGCCTAGACCTGGGCTGAATAAGGAACAGGGAAAGTAAACTAAGACGAGGAGTACCTTTAACAGTGGCAGCGAATTTTCCCTTGCCAGAGACTGTCAGTTTTGTTGCATCAGGTTCACGTCTGGTGAAATCCTGGGGTCTGTTCTAGAAGTGGAAGAAAAGAAATTCACTAAACATTTCATTTAGTTTTCCTTTCTCTCTCTCCCGATATTTCTTGGAGTTGGAATGATCTGGTGTTTGTGTATTATATTATATTATATTATATAAAAAATAGTGCGCATGAAGTCCCAGATTTGTAATGAGAAGGTCCTTGTTTATTTTTTCAATAGGTGAAAAACCCTTTAAGTGTGAATTCGAGGGCTGTGACAGGCGCTTCGCCAACAGTAGCGATCGTAAAAAGCACATGCATGTCCACACGTCAGATAAACCTTATCTCTGCAAAATGTGCGATAAATCCTACACGCATCCCAGCTCCCTACGAAAGCACATGAAGGTAAAATGGTCGTTTCAGCTTTTTTCCATGCTTCCGAGTTACTCCTTGCTGGGATCTCCGCTCTCTGCCGTTCACCTTCCCTGTCCCATCACTGACTTTGATTATAACTCACCGCTAGTTTTTTTCGGAGGGGGGGGGAAGAAAAGAGTGGAGAGTCTCGAGGTTATTTCTTAGCCAAGGGTGCTTCGATCTACAGTGAGTTGGGCCCCAGCAATAAGGGCCACTCTAAACAGGACAGATAAAGGGAAAACTCCTAGCAGCTCCCAGGTTCAAAACAACTAACAACTCCAGGTTTTTGCCCTGAGAAACGGCCTCACAAGGGATCCCGCTCGAGACTCATCTGGGGTTAGGCGCTGTTTCGGGGGCAAAAAAAGGATTTAAAGCAAAATATAGATGGCGGTGCTTTGAGGGAACCTAGGTGGGCATGGAAACCTCCCGCTTTCTTGTTTAGGCTTGCCTTAAGAGCGCAATCTTTTTCTGTGTGATTCAGGCCCATGTTTTTTTTTCCTACACAGAGGGCCATCTTGTGAAATTGACAGAGGATAGGCTAGCTGGTCGAGACTTCGTAACTCCGCGTTTCTCTGTGATCAGCCAGCATCCCGATTTGCAAAGCAAGATTTCAAACTTCTCCTCCCCCTCCCCCACTTCTCTGGCATATAGAGTTCAATCAAGTGAATTGAGCTCAGGGGCTTAGCATTCGCCGCAACTAGCCGAGATAGTGCACATGCACACTGGTGTGTCAGTTAGGCATCCACAACTATTTAACTGCAGTGTGCATTTTGTGTATGTGTGTATATGCATGCATTTTTTTTGTGTATGTCCATATATATATATATATATATATATATATGTATATACACGTATTTAAGCAGTGTGTGTGTGTGTGTGTGTATGTGTACACATACAGAGTATATACAGACATGCCTACTCATGTCAAGCTCTTCTCTTTGTTATCCCTTCCTCTCTTTTCCAGGTCCACGAATCCTCTTCACAGGGATCCCAACCTTCCCCCGCGGCCAGCTCGGGCTATGAATCTTCAACTCCCCCAACCATCGTCTCTCCATCCACAGAAAACCAGACCACGAGTTCCTTATCCCCCTCATCTTCAGCGGTCCATCACACGTCCAGCCACAGTACGCTCACGTCAAATTTTAACGAATGGTACGTTTAAACAAACGAACACGGGCAAAAAGCGACCTATTTAAAAGACTCAAAAAATACTGAACACTTTGAAATCGATGAATTTTTTTGGGGGGGTGTTTGTGTGTGTGTGTTTTTTTTATAAATAAATAAATCTATCAATCTATCTAAATGCTGCCATAGACCCAGGAGTGAACCAAATCAAGAATTCTCCCCCCTCCGTCTGGTTTCCCCTCCCTCTCTGGTCCCTTTTCTGCTGTTTTGCTTTGGTTCCGGGGGGCCGAAGGCTAGGAGAGCAAAACCCAAAGGGTTCTGTTGGGAATGTGAGAGTGGCCGGTTTGTGGTGCCATCTTGTCTGTCTGCAGGGCTTTTTAAATGGGAACCACTGACTGGAGCTCTCACAACTGCATGTTTCTCTGGGCAGCGCCCCCCCCCTGTTTTCTGTAAATACAGAAATACTAGCTTACAATGTACTGTTTGATTTTGTAAATAGTTCTACCACAAGTTGAAATAAGGGGGTATGGTGAAACGGTGGTCTTTGCATATACTGGGGGTGGGGTGGGAGGGGGAGAGGGAGGAGGCTGAAAAGGGGAGGGGGAGAAGGGGTGGTAGAAGATCAACTATTTGTACTGAATGGCAAGGATGTTCTAGTAAATGTGTACCAAAATGTGAATTACTTTGTATTATTACAGTCTAAACGTCAACCTAACAGAATATTATTGATGTGCTTTTTCTTTTGTATAAAGTGCAAGCATTTTGTTCCAAAGTCCAGTCTAAGTAGTGCAGTAAAATGTTGTTACATGTCATGTCAAAATAATTCGTATAGTGCAAGCCTGGATCTGCGTGTCAAACTGTTACATTTGTGTATGTAAAGTGATATAAAAAAAAAGAAAGGAAAAAAAAAGCTATAAGCTATAACCTGTCCATTGCTTTTGGCAAATACAACCACATATTGTATATATTTCCCGAATTCCATATTTATCCGCATGTAAAGGTCTGGTTATATATGTTACAGATATTCAATATTTATGGCTAGAGGAATTGGTATGTACAATTTAGTTTACAGAACTGTTTGGTAACATTTCGTACATTATTAAAGATTCTGAAATCATGTAATTTGTGGTAGGCATCCTTATTGCTTTGGTTGGGGTCCTGCAACTTAGATTTTTAGGCAGTTAACTTTAGAGTCAGCCCTCTGCCCTCCTCCTGGTCTTCACTTTTCTTCTATGGTGTCATCAGGAAAGCAGCAAGGTTGATATAAATGTGATAAATGCATGTATAGTATCCCCATTGGCACCAGAGCAGTGTGTAATTAGTATTAGATTAAAACCTATGGAGCAAAAGTTTTCATTTGCAATATAATTTAACTAGTCATCATAAGCATAGAATAATATTATTATTTATTGAATTTGGCCTATTGAGATTAAGAGAAGGAAATTTCATCTGGAGAAAAGAAGAAAGAAAGAACATGCTCAGAATGTATGCTTGACCAGGGAATTATAGAACCAAACTACTGCAGCCAGTAAGGATTGAAATAATTTATATGAGGATTAAAACAAAACAAAACATGAGAGGCTTTGACTACAATTTATTTAAAATAATTGAAGATGGCCACAAGTGACATCTTGTTCTTCCTTTGCAATGATTTCTCCACCCCTCCCCCATTTCTAAACCCTCAAACCACACCATCATTTTGGAATCACCCAAATATAAAGCTTTTCTCTCCCTTCCCTCTATCACGATGCCAACCTTAAAAGCTTCTTACAGAAATGATAACAAAAACAAACTGATCTAAGGAAGGGTTGTTGGAGTTGGTGTACTTTATCTATTTTGTTCCCCCCCCCCCATTTAGTTATGAAATCTGTTCTACTGGCTGGCAGGAATGCAGTAAAAATATATGTCTGTGTGAATCAATATTAGTAGTGCATAATGACTGTGGCACAATTCCTTTTATTTTTTGTAAAAAAAAAATCAGATTGCTTCTCTTTGCAATTTAGTTTGATAGATTTGCAAGCTGTGGTGCTTCCCGTAACTTAGTGATGCTTGTAGAAACTGCTAGGCTTTGTTCCTGGATGTAGCTTGCATGATCGCCCCATTAAGCAGACAACATTTCAACAAGACAACACAGATCACAAGCTTGGCTAAAACTCTCTGTATGTCGGCTATGGTGTCACAGAGTGAATTACATCTGGTGACCTCTTCATAGTTCAAGGAGGTATGTATGCATGTGTCTTTGTGTGTGTGTGTATGTATGTGAGCATGTGATAGGTGTTTTTAAGTTCAATAAATCAATTCTAACTTCTAGAGCGAGAAAGATTTGGGATGGCAAACAACTTGGTATGGATTCATTCATTGTTTCCAGTGCTTAATACTTTTATTGGTTAACTATTTGCAATACAGTGCTGTAATGGGGTATTCATTGTGTTTGTTTGAAAATAAATGTTATTAGGGGAAGGAGATGCTGTGTTTACTCTTGCTTGAATGTTTAAAGCTGCAATCCTATATACGGTATCCTGGAAATAGTTCTTCTAAATGCAGTAAGGTTTGCTTTTGAACAGAAATGGGCTTGTATTCTTCATTCAGCCAAGATAGGCCTGCACAGAAGAAATAAAGTGCAGAGAGGAGAAAATGTGTATGTATATGCCCATGCACAGAAACACACCCTTGCCATTTTTTCAATAGCAAAGATCAGATAGCAAGCAGGCAAAGTTGGTTCCCTTGTCTGTCTGTCTGTCTGTCTGTCTGTCTATCTTTAAATATGCTTTCCAAAAAATGCTACTCTGGCCATAAACTCATTTAGTCTTTCAACATGAAGAGCGCCACCTTGTAGGTCTACAGTAACTGAACAAAGTTCCTTCCAGAGAGCAGAGAAAGCAGAGAACCTACCAATAGAGGCAAAACAACTCAGAGAACAGCTCCCGAAAGACACATTGGGAATCAACTGAGCTCTAAAGAAATGCAATTTACTGACAAAAAAATAGCATTTTAGCCTTTTAACTTTGTTTGAAATGTAGTAGCTTTGTGCTGGGGATGGCGCTCTTTTCTTTTCTTTTTAAAGGGAAATAATTATGAGTCAGGGGGTATAGCAATTTCCTCCCTACCCCCACTCTGAATACTCACCTAGATTTTTTTTTAAAGATTGGTTGATTCATGCTTAGATAACATTTAAAAGAGGAATGCAACTTTTTTTTTGGCTGTGCATTTCTCAGTCTTTTTCTGTGTGGGTCCAGGACCATTAGTTTTAATCTGAATTTTATGAGTACTCATAGTGTACTTTAGCCAGTTGATTAGAACGTGGTCTCCACTACATTCTGTGTAAGGTTTGTGTGGTTTTGTGTCTGTCTCTCTGTGTGTTTTAAATAAATTTTTATTAACTGGATAAACGGGCTTCTCAAAATCAGCAGTTAGCCATTTTTCTCCTGCTATACAACCCAAAGACCCTGAATGAGAAGGTACAGCATGTGTAAAACTATATAGCAGTTTTGTGTTTTTAGATCTGAGCAGGTTTTAAATTTATGCATACAGGCATGCGTGTATATGTGCATGCATCTGTGTTTACACACAGAGAGACACACACTTTATTGTATAAAATAAGAAAACTGTTGTTCCTTATATGAATGCTTAATTAATCTTACCTTGATGTAAGGAATCAGTACCTGGCTAAAATCATCATCATCTTCAGCAACATCGTCATCTTTGTCTGCTTCTTCTTCTTCCTCCTCCTCCTCCTCCCCCCATCCTTATTTTTAAAGACTCGATATAAGGATGCTATCGAGAGTTTGCATTAAACGGCCATTTAAACTTCTGCACCGTCTGTCATTTGCACGGGTACTTTTAATGGCACCGAGAGATGCATTTTTCATACTTTTCTACGTGGGCTGTTAGGTCTAGAAAGGCAGGAAACGCTGGTTGAGAAATATGCATTGCTGGGGTCTGTTTAGCGGGAGACTCAGACAATGCACAAGTGAGCTGGTGGAGCGCGCGGAGTCGCGCTTTTGGATTAGGAAGGCCGTCGCCTTGCAGCTCAGATGCTGCTGCTGTTGGCTGCTTTGCTGTAGCCTTTCCGCCCTCTGCGAAGGGCAGGACGGGGTTATAAGCAAGGGGGAGTCTTCGACCACCAGCCAGATTCCGTGCAAAGGGTCTGGATACAGCCGTAACTGCCTTAGTTTTTTGGGCGATCCCAAACAGGACACAAAGTTCCTTTAAAAAAAAAATAAAAGGCACGGGATCACCACTCAGAGTTTAGAAACCTTACTTAGCAGCGAGGAAGCACGGACCGTATTACTTTCGCGAACACCAGACCACAACAGCTGTGGATCTTAAAAGTTTCAGAGACGAATTCGGTACCGAATTATATTTCCCGCAATGCTATCAAGCCTTTCTCTCCCCCCCGCCTTTTTTTTTTTAAAAAAAATGGACCCTTGGGTATAGAAAACCAATTCCATAACGTCAAAAATATCGAACTCAGCTAAAAACGGAGGAAACAGATAGAAAGCATTAATAGTAAATGTGATTTCAGAGTAGATCCCAAAATATCCTTTTAAGGTTTAGCTGTATTTTTAAAAACCCAAAAAACTATTTAATGGCTAAAACATGCTGGAATATTGAAAAGTGTAGATGTTGTCATATTGGGAGTAGCTAACTTTTTGCAGATTTAACAACAAGAAGATTATTAAATTTTGTTTTGCCTTGGTGAGTATTTACGCCTGGATAATGTGAAAAGTGACCTCCTGTTAGGATTTCACTTGTCGATGGAAAATGAAATTGCATTTTGAATATTTTATGGAAATCTCACTGAATATTTGCTCTTTCCCCCACTACATCTCAGCAAATTTATTCTTGAATAACTGCTTAGTATTTGGATATAAAAGCATTCTTGTCAGAGGCTTTTCTGACTCCTAATGTGAAAAGGAAAAAGAAAAGGGTCACAGAGAATGGAAATGAAACATGAAGAATCATTTTCAAACAAATTACTAAACGATGCAAATTAAGGAGTGATTTCTAGTACTGGTACAACAGTTGGTGCCTTTTAGAAGAAAATAAAGCATCCATCTTTAATGCAAGTGACCATAACTTTTTCGTCACATCTTGTTCACCTATATCGATGTACCTATTGATGTATCCACAGCACACAGGATTTGTTTGCACTGAGCCATGTGAATGGGTGTGTGTATATGCGCATGAACCTCCCTCCCCCCCATATCAGTGTTTTTACACATACTTGAATAGATATAACCTGCATTGAAGATGTAAAAATAGAAGGTCTGGAGGCAACCCTTTATGGCAGCAAAGGAGAAGAAGGCAAAGGAAGGAAGGAAGCTTCAGCATCTTCAAGAAGATGGGCACAGGAGAAGATAAGACAATGAAGCCACCAAACAATGTGGGATTAGGATTGGCTAGCAAAAGCAATCATGGTCAGTTATAGAGAAAGGATTTTTGTGGGAACAGGATCACTGCTTTAAAGACGGCAACCATCATAAGAAGTCATGATTTATTCAGGCAGATTTGCTACATTGCTTCACGTTCTTATTTTGTGTGTGTGCATGTGTGCACATACACACGTTTGGTTTTTGTTTTTTTGCAATATGGTGGGGTATTTTTTTTAAAAAAAAAATAACCCGCAGATAATACAAACATTTAATGAGTCAGCAGCACATTCGTGATCATAAACTTACCATTAACACTATTCTGTGGTTACCTATTTTTTTTCTAATAAAAACTTTCACATTTTGTGTTTGTGTGTTTCATAGTGCACAATATTTTCCTTCCCCATTTTTGTTTCTCTTTCCAAATCTAACTGTCCATCCCAGACATTTGCCACAATGGCTATTTAGTTTGCACCCATTTTTAACTTAATGTTGCATATGTTTGAATATACCAACATAAAATAAATTATCAGAATTGAAATTCTGTATTTATTGTTGAATGTGCATATGCATGTGTGTGTACATGTGCATGCATATAAATAACTGCAATCCTTTGACATGATAAAAGTCAGTGTTAAGTCTGTCCCTTTCCCCCAGGTTCTGTAATTCAGATCTGCTGCATCTTTGCTTAATAAGAAACATGATCATATGAAACCAGAGGGCTATTTTTACCATGCAGCTGGAAGCTGTCATCAATTGGTAACATTTCAGTTTTAGAATGCTAAAATAAAATAGCATGAAGTTTCCAGATGACGGCCCTATTGGAAAGGGGCTTTTGAATAATAGTAAATGAAGTTAATTGCAATATATGTGTATAAAAACCACACATTTTATGCAGAGATCTTGGGAGAATCAGCCAGGCCCAGATGTTTATGTGTACGACAATTCTCACTTGTGAAACGCAGCACCCAAGCCTGTTTGAAATACACAGAAATGGCAAGTTTGCTCAGCGTGGATCCACAAAATTAAGCATTTGGAAGCCACCCTTGTATCAGCGCGAATCTTAAGCATATGTTTGCTATGAATCTCTTCTAAAGGGCTTGTTCGATGTTGTGGCCTGTAGTAGACAATTATATCAGTATATCGTAGGCAGGACAGTATTGCACACCCACCTTGAATGTTTACATTGAAATAACCTCTTTCTTCCAGCGAATTTCTAGAAAGCCTTTTTATTTTTAGCGCAAGTCACTCCATTCCGTTGTTTCCTGGGGACGCGCGCGTGCGGGAAAGACAGGGCTTGCTTTTCACGTGTGTTTATGGAGCCGAAGGGGATGGCTACAGAAACAGAAATAAATTGCATGGAACGAAACGACAAGGAAAAAAAAAACCACCCCAACTTTCTTTTTCGCAAAGCCGTCTGATGATTATTCTCTCCCCCCCCCCCCCCCAGATTGGCTCCATCAACAGATAAAGGAACAGAAAGGAAAACAAAGAAAGCTGGGAAGGCCAAGAGGCTTTCCTTTTTCCGCTAAGGAGCAATTCTTGGAAAACGAGATAAGACCGCGTGTTCAGAAGCCTCACTCTGCTTTTTTTTTGGCCGCACCGAGAATCTGCTGGAGCTCTCCAAAGGCGCCGCGCAACCAGGTGCCCCCCGCTTTAAGTACGCGCACACAGTACCCGGGGCTAGAGTTCGAGTGCGCCGCGCATGCGCCTCTCCCACCCCTGGGCAGAGCTTCCACGTGCTGTTGAATATTTATAACTCAGCACTTCCTAAACTGTCTGGAGAAGGTAACCGCACAGAGCCTAAATCATCGCGAAACCGCTGGCGTGGCTCCCGAAACAGTTGGGGTGGGGTGGGGGGGTGGGAAAGGAATATGCACGTGCTTGTTTCCCGATATCGGCGGTGGTTTAAGTGAGATCCTACGGCAAACGAGGCTCGGCCGAAGGTTCAGCAAGCCTTGCGGGCTCATAGCAAACAACGCCAAGTGGCGGGGGTGGGGTGGGGGGGGGCGGGGCGGGGCGGGGAAGAGGCTCCCTCCGTTGACAGCAGCAGCAGCAGCAGCAGCGCGGTTCTCAAGCAGCTCGTTAAGACGACGCTGGTGCGGGCTTAACATGTCCCCTCCCTTCGGTTATCCAATGATTTCTAGTGCATTGGGAAGATCCATCCATTCAGGCCCGGAAGGGATCTCTCTTTGGGGGCTTCGCTTCTGGTTTGTCTGCCGGACTGCCTCCGGTTGATTCCACGCCTCTTTCACCCCCCACCCCCACCCCCGCGCCGATCCTGCTATAGTTGAAGGGGTCTTTCGCGCGGGGGCCCTTCAGTATTGCAAAGGTTTTTAGGTCGGCTCCGTCGAAAGGCTTTCGAAGGTCTGAGGTGGCAAACACGCAAGAGAAATTAAGTGAGACATTCCTGAACCTTAATGGTCTTGTCTCGACCTGCTCCCATGCAGGCGACCAGCTACAGCCCCCTCCTCATTCCCACCCCCACCACCCCCGTGTCTCCCTGTCAGGTCGTCTGGTCGTTTGAATGGCAAGGCGCGCTTGGCAAACTAGGACAGGTATCCCGAATCTGGAATTAGAGGGGAGCCGGAGATCTTGATCGAAGAGATTTTGGAAATCCTCAGAATAGGAATACTGACAACAACAACAACAACAACAACAGACGCATTATGACGACAGAACAAAAGAGTTACGTACTTCTGACAGGGTTAACGTGTGGTGTATGCACGCCTGTAACGCAATCCTGTTTTCTCGTGTTTTGTTAGGGGCAGGAAATCGCCCTGCAGGTTACCCGTCGCGGACGGCTATGTTTAGCGGCCTCGCAACTCAGCTAAAGCGCTTGGATTTCAGCCCACGCCGACCCTGGAAAGTCATAAGAGGGCACTGTCTGGGGCTGTTTCTCAGGGCTGTTTCATTTTCTCCCAGTTCTCGGTTGGGATGTAATGCAGGACGCCAACTAGGGCAGTGCAGCTTGGCTTCTTCGCCCTCCGAAAACTGTTCATTCCCGGCTTCAGTGGCCTCCTCCAAACGTTCCCCCCAATGGCTCAGGAACTGCTCACCTTGCTGAGTAGTCCTTCGCCTTCAGCCCTGTGAATGGGGCCGTGGGACGAGACCCAAGCCTCTTTTACAAGGTGGATCTTTCTCCCTCCCCCCCCTTTCCCTCTTCCTTTATGGCAAATAATCAGACACTACCTAGATTATTTTTCCCCCTCAAACAAAACAAACGCACTCCTTTCTGGCTATTCGCTTTCCGTTTGGCACCCTAGAAACTTCTCTTCCTGCCTCCTAAATGTAAAGAGGCGCCAAAGCGAGGTTTGTACGTGAACGGTTGATTATTGGATCTTAATTTAAAGACCACTTTCTCTTCTCTAGGTATCGTGTTGAAGAAATTTAAAAAAAAAATGGCGTGGGCTTTTTTTTTTCTTTTTAAAGTGCATCTCCTAACAGATTGATTATAGCCCTACAATCTGGCGAGCATATAACATAATATTTAGCTGAGAAGGCGAAGGAAGATTGGCGACTTTTGAAAAGCGGAGTGAAACGCAGAGGCGCGCGCGCGCTTTCACACACCCGTGGTCACGTGACCGGTCAGCCTCCGACAGATTTACTTTCGTTCAAAAGGTGGGCGAGAAAAACATCCGGCTCCACCATTGTTGATCCTCTTCCTTTCCGACCTTGTTTACAATCCCTGCGTGTTCTAAGTACTGCTGCCAACCCGCCTCCTTTATTTGCACTTACTGGGCTGGTGTTTACCAGCCGCTCCACTTTCCCAGGTGAATTTGTCACAAGAAAGCGATTTAGAGATCTTTTCCTTGAGCAGAAAACATTTTTTTTTTAAAAAAAAGCCTGGGCAACAGGTAGATCCACGCACCTACAAATGCGGGGAAGCCACCTCACATGCCCCTTGGAGGCTTTGCAAATTCCCCCTTCCCCGTTGGTTGGCCATCCTATTTGAATAACCATATCTCTTTTTCTTAGGGAATAAATTAAAAGTAAAAACAAAACAAAATCCACCCAGCCCGCCACAAAAACACACACGTATCGGAGAGCTTGGAAAAATTTTGTCTACAAAATGCTATTTATTGTCAGGGATATTTCCGTCTTTCCTTCGCTCGCTTGGGCTCTACCTCTCCTCCCCCCCCCAGCATTAACCCTTTTGGTTAGCTGGAGGGAATGTGAAACTGAGATTTGGCCCTGAGTTTAATCTCCCCCGTCTCGCCCGCTCCCGCTCCCTCTCTGTCTGTAGATCTGGCAAGGACTTGCTCTCTTAACTCGCAGATCATTGTTCCGGTGGCGGCGGCCAGAAAGAGCAAGGCAGCGCTGTGCTCTCACTTCCTCCTAGCTTCTTTAAAAAAAAAAGAAGGGGGGGCATTCCTCATCCAACTTTTCCTTCAGTTATTCACTCCTCAATCCCACTGGCAGTCTTTTGCCGAAAACCTACTACACTCCAGTTTTGGTAAGTGGGACGTCGGTCCATTGCAAAGATGGTGCTGCCGAGCTGGCTGCGTGCGTGTGCCTCGTAGAAATGTGGGTGGTTTGTGTGTGTGTGTGTGTGTGTGTTTTGATATCGAACAGAGCCTGCCCAACCCGTGTCGTTTCGCGTCCAGCAGCCCCGAGTTATAAACCATGGTGGCGTCTGAAATCTCACTAGAAATCAGCACGATGGCTCTTTGCGGGCTAGGACGGATTTTCGGGACACGCAACCCTGAAGCCGGTTGCTGAAACTAGGCTGCCGCTGTTGCGATTGGGGCGGCTGTTACGTCTGCGTCGGGCGCTGTTTTGTCTTACCTTAATATTTGCTGTTTGCAAAGGCTCGTAATTATACAAAACAGGCAGCTGCCAGCCAACGGGTGGCTCTGAGATCATTGGTTAGCATTGCGGAGTGATTTGAAATTGAATGTCAAAAGTTCCCTCGAAGACAACCCATAAGTTTAATAATTATTATGGCGGAAACAAACCCTTAAAACTTTTTACAAGCATTTACAACACAGTGTGCACCTAGCATTTCCCAGCCTGAGGCACCCTTTTACATTATTGTCATAAATAGTTTCCGAGCGCATAGATGATTTTCAACTATTAAGGCTGATTGAAATTTATAGGCATTTATGGGTATGTCTGCTTTGAATTTCACCTTGCCCCCCTTTCCCCCCCCCCGCCCCTTCTAGGATGTATGGAGAAGTGAATCCAACCGCTGCGTAGAGTTGACCTTTGGCTGACACCCCTGGGTGGAAGACACTTTGCAAATGAGGGGTGGAGGAATTAGCTGAATTTCGGTGGTGTTCGGCGAGGTCCCATGACATTCGCCCGAGGGTGAGTTCTCCAGGTCTGGAAGTCCAGCAAAGTTGAAGGGAATCGGAAGAGCTTCTCGGGATCTCCCTGATAGTCGCAAGGGGGAGAAGATTATTCCTCCGGGCTACAGAGCGCGAACAGCAGCCGCGGCGCCTTCAAGTTCACGGCACTTTCCGTTCTTCGAAAGCTTTAGCTTTATTCTCACTGGGTGGGTGGGGGGGGAAATAGAGAGAAGTTATGATAACAATAGCCTATGGCGCGGTGGTTCTCGAAGCACGAAAACAAGCGCGTGAAAGCGGGTGCTAACAAACGGCGCGACTTTCTTCAGGGGGGAAAGTGACAACACACGCATTCCTCGAAAACTTTTTCGAGCGTGGATCTGAAACTACAGCTCCCAGGGCAATACAAAGAGCTTGGCTAGATGGGAATGTTAAGGTGGGAGGGAAGATGACATTTCGCTTTCAAGGAAAATGCCAAAAAAACATAAAACAAACAAACAACCCCCCCCCCAATCCCGGCTCCTTTCTCCTTCTGATTGGATTGGGGCTCTTAAAACTTGACCGGTGTTTGTGAGACGGTTATTATAAGTTTACCAAAGTCCTGGTACGCATGTCTGTTACGCAGGAGGGGTATTATGTAAAATATGAAGCAGTTGAAAGTGATGCAGTGATGGCAGACTTCCCACGGTCTGAAGGGTGAAGGCTGGACATAAGGCTAGAATATGGCGGTGGGACGCCTCCCCCAAGTCTTCGCGCACACCTGCCCCCTGCCCTGTCCAACCCTAGGAAATTAATGAAATCGGGCCAACGCTGACAAGTTCTGCAATCGGTCAATCCTTGCACGTTGCTTTCAATAGGAGACCCCTCCCCCCACCTCCCAGCATTTTGGTCAAGTTTCTCTCTGGAGCCAGAACACGAGTTTCCATCAAGTCTATGCTCTCCTCGCATTTAATCAGCAGTGCTCTTCCTCCCAGACTCACACCGGTGAGACTTGCGCCTTAAGCAATGTTGCACAAGGTTCAAGTCTTTTGGAATTGGGAAGAAAGTCTCTTCGGTAAGTAAGAATGGTAAAGGAAGGGATGCTGTGCTCCGTAGGCGGGCAAACTATCTATGAGGACCGGACAGTTTGTGGGATGCCAAAAAACTATCCCCTTGACCAAATTCGGACTTCTTCTTCTACACCTTCCTATTTGGAAAGAAATGACACCCGTCTAATACATATATTATCCAACCACTCTTTCCCGAGAATACAGGGATGGGGTCGATCCGTTTCACCCAAGCCCTTCATGAGCTGCTTACTTGCTTCCTCCAAGAACCTTGGTGTGGATGATCTCATGATCCAGGAGGATTAACCGACGGGTAAAGGATGACCCTAAGCATCTCGCGCCCTTTCCTGCGAATCTCCCCTAAAGCAGTTTTGGATTTTCTGTGCTCTGTGAAATGAGAGAGGTGCCTCCCGTGAAAGTTTTGGAAAGTCTGCTTTTATTGATCCCTCCTCTTCCCTCCTTACACTGTTTTAGACAAACAAACCGAACGTGACTGTTTCTTTGGAAGACGGACATTCCAAAGGAAACGCGAATGAAAAAGATGCGGGTCCAAGAAAAATATATTTAAGAGACAAGCGAGAAGTGCAGCAGCGGGTTTGCTTTAGCAGACCTTTGCTTTGCTCTGCTCTAAGGGGATTTGGCCCCGGTGGCTGCATTCCGATGACTCACCTTGGCATTTAATCTCCAACAGGAGAGAGATCAACTTGCTTCCAAGAAAAGGCGTTCAGCCTGGAGGCATTGGAAAAAGTATCTCAAGGCTGGCTAGTCCTATCATGGAATGGTGCTTAAACTATTAGCTCGGTGGCCCCAATCTTTTTTCAATGGGACCACGTAGGTAGTTTAAATAGGCTTGGAATCGATAGGATGTCACTCTGAATCGAATCTGTGCATGGTCCTCTGCAAGAGTTCAAATCCCATTGACATCGATGAGACTCAACTCTTTCTCGAGGCCAGTTAGAAGTGGGACTCCCCGGTCACTGTACTCAGGGATTCGGATGGAGATACAGATCTTCCAAAAATTATTTGTACTGTATTGACAACAAATCCTAAATATCTGGCTATGCTACTGATGTTATCAGCCCTTCTTACATCCCTTTTCTTATCTGAAATTTGCCAAATTCAAAGACTTGAATTCAAAAGATCATACAGTTTGATCAGAGGCCACTTTAGCAGACAAAAACATAAATGAGTCTGTTACTTTTGCACGAGAAGGCTAAACATACAGTACCAACGTGTCAGAATGGAAGAAATCATGGCAAGTTTAAAAAGTGTTAATAGAGCAACTTCTGCTGCAAAAAGTGGGTTCCAACTGATAATATCTGGCAAACAGGCATAGGCTGAAAATAAATTAAACGGTTTAAATAACTTAAACTGTTTCAAACCAGGTTTTAATTGCAAAATTTCACATAAAAGCTGATTATAAATCCTTCCTGTCCTATCTGCATTCTGCAGTCTGTCATTTTTTTAGGCTGCTTTGTTATCTCTAGAACATTTTGTTAATTAATCATGCCTACATTTTTCTTTTCTTGTCTGGAACACACAGTTTATAGAAAGCAAAATCGCTCAGCATAAAATGCTGTTTAAAAGGCTGTTTACTTCTCTCTCATTCCCCCCTCCCAGTCCTTATTTCTATTTTAGCATGCTTGATGTAAGGCAGAAGTACATATCCTAAGGCAGCACTATTATCCTATGTGTATGATATGTCCAGACTTTGAGCAAAAGGATCATTAAATGGGTGGGAACTGTTAAAATGACTGTGTGTCTCTTTCTGTGTGGGTATAGCCAATGTCCTTTAACCTCATATTCACTGACAAATTTAATGTTGATTGTATTAGCATCTGAAAGAAGTCCATATCCATTGCAACAGAATTTCTTTTGCCTATTAAAATTAGGATCAGACAAAAAAGGGGTTGTGTATTTATTGGAAGATCAACTTCCTTTCTTCCTTCTTCTCTTTCTCTTTCTCCTTTTATTGGAGACAACCATTATAATGAACACTGGTCATCCTATAACTCAGAACTAATCCTATTAGTTAATTCTATTGTTTATATCTGGAAACGGGAAGAAAGTATTGTGTGAAGTTATGGATCTGATGCAACGTTGATGTCACTGTCCCCACGAAATGTAGAACAGTCAGCTTAGCCTGTCTGAACCAGCATTCTTCCTATTTAATCAATTCTCCTGGCTTTTCTTTGCTCTCACTTATTGCTGAATGTTCCTGACTGCAAAGCTTAAAAGGCCGAATGGTAGATACATTTGAAGGTGTATTTCCACAGATTTAGGGAAATCCTTTGGATATCCTTTGAATTAACTGGTTTATGGATTGGGATAGCTAAGAGGAGTAACAGAGAAGTTTTTTCCCCTCCTCTGCCACCGAAAGCATTAACATAGTATTAGTAATGAGGTTCCATGCATAGGATTCTTCCATCCATCTTTCTTATCCTCAGCTGGGACATTCCTGTTGCTTTATTGGGCTCTAGGTCAGATAATAAATCACAGATGCTGGTAAAATGAATTCAGGAATACAGAAATGCTTTTGATGATTCTTCTATTTTCCTTGAATTCAGCGTTTAGACTGCAATTCGGTAGTCATTGGTAAAGTACCAACAAACCTAATGCTTTAAAAATATATATAGAGAGAGGGAGTTATCCTGGAATAAATATATCTACTTTATAATAATGATGTTGATAGTGATTTTCAGTTCCAAACATTTCAATTAAGAAATATAATTGTCTCCTCTAATGGGAAATGACAAGTGACTGTAATAAATATTAAATAAATCTCAAATAGCAAATGTACTTAATTCTAATTTGGAAGAACTATTGAATTGCTGTTTACTCAGAAGTAAGTCCTACTGTTTTCATACTCTTTAGTCAGCATCTTTATGATTCTAATCCTAAATTTTACAGGCCAAAGGAACCCTTAAATAATTATTGTGAAAACAATTCTAAAATCAATATTTGCATAATTTGCATGATTTCCCCCCCTCAAAAAAGACTTAACAGTTATAAAAGAATTAAGGCATGAAAA
This sequence comes from Vipera berus, assembly GCF_964194415.1. NCBI lineage: Eukaryota > Metazoa > Chordata > Lepidosauria > Squamata > Viperidae > Vipera > Vipera berus. The sequence continues at coordinate 28,493,166 of NC_138207.1, read as the reverse complement.
AGCATAAAGGCTTTGTAGTAATGTTTTAGTATCATTATCAACGAATGAAATCATTTACCTATCTTCTTTTAAAAAGAATTTAATAGAATGAATGAAAGGTTGCTAAAACCAAACTATTAACATCATACATTTGATGTATTTATGAAGAAATAATCTCCATTCAAAATACTTATGATTTTCTTTTTAATGTCATAAAATCAAATTCTGTAATTAATTTCAAAATATTTCATATGGTGATTTCATTTCTTACAATCTTAAAAGATCCTTTGCCTCAATGATTTCAACAAGATTTTCTCAGAATGACACTGAAAGAGTATTAAGGACAATAATAGTTTTTATTTTAAAAATACATATCTGTGGCTCATCTCACAATTGCTTTTGACAAAGGGCATAGACAAAGGAATAAAATATTGAGAGAGATTGCCACTGATTTCACTGGTATATATGTTTTTTAGTAATATTTCATTCTTTTCTCCATACATTTTGGATTATGAAATAAAGACAGGCACAATTTTATTTCTTCTTGTAATAACAGTAGTAAATTTAAAATATATGTTTAAACCTCTTTCTCTCTCTTTATATATATATACATACTTCTGTCTATCTGCATATCTGTCAGTCTAGGTACATGCACAAACACACAGGCATATCCTGGATCCCATATTTTGATATTTCCATGATGTTATTCATGGGTCTTTGTCCAACACAGAATCTTCTGTGCTTTAAATCCACTGTCAGGAACAAGTTTAAACATGGTCAATAGTATTGCATCATGGCTAAAATAAATAATCTATGTAGATTATTAGAGAATATTAGGGAGAAAAATTGATATGCAACATTAGGAAGGAAGGAATAACCAATATTTATTACTTCAGCACATATTCTTTTCGGAGTCACTATTAATAGATATTGATACATTAATTGCATATCAGGATAAATAAAACTAATAATCCTTAAAGATTGTTATTTAGACTGGATTGTGCTTTTACACACTGAATACTTATATAAGAGACTTTATAATCAATGTCCTTAACCATAGGTGCCATAATGATTGCTAAAAATTTATAAAATGAAGATATACACAATGTATATTACACCCCATTCCCCAATATATGTACTTGAATAGGTATACACCCACACATTCATTTAACATAGTTTTTGTTCCAGACTCAGTATCTGAAGTCATTTTTTTCAGATATGCAGAATGTGGACTCCGGCAGTATAATATATATGTAGAGAAAAGAATGAAAAAGGTGATTTTTTTTAAAAAAAAAAGAAAGTAAAAGAGTTTAAGGAAGGCAAATTCTATATTAGAAAACAGGTTGTATGCAGAATAATTTGAAAGAATATAAACAATCTGGTCTATAGAGCATATTTGCATGTATTTCAATATGTTTTTCTTTTTTACCTATCAGCTTCTTGCAATGATAACTTTTAAACCATGCAGTGCAATTTCTCTAAATAGCTGTACACAAATGATACCATCTTTCGAATAAAGACTTTGTAAGCTGTTTGATAGCTTGCAATTATGGCAACACTGGATCTATGCTTGGTGTACAACTATAAATCCTAAAAACACCTTACGTTATTTCTAACACACCATGCTGTATTTTAGATAGGTCCAAGAATTTTGTTCCAAGGAAAGCAAAAATAAGGAAATAATATAAATATTAGATTCTATTGCTTCAGCATATGGCATGGTAAATGTATGAAGATTTACAAAAAGGGTTGTGACAACATGGTGTGCAGCTATCCACAGCACCATTTAATCATCCAGTTAATAAAGTAGTTTCTCAGTACCTCATTGACAATCACGGATTGCACAAGAAGTTTTGGAATGTCCTTTGTCCAACACCCTTATTATTACTTCAACCTCAAATCAGTTCAAAAGCTCATTATTCTCTTGCTTTGAAAATAATATTTATGGCACTTCAAAGGGAAATCTAGGAGGAGAAGGAAATGCTTCCTGCAACACTTTGGTGCAGCGTTTTGCCCATGTTTCCCCCTAATAATTTAAGAGAGAGCTTGACAATTTTCTTGGATTGCATGATGGAACACACATACTTTTTCGGGGGGCTATCAGGAAAAGACTTTTTTTTAAAAAGACTCAACAGATACTTCTTTAAAATTTATCTTGGACAGTAAGTGGTTATTTGGAGGATATGCAATATATCTGTGTTTAACAATATATTCTGCCATGAAAGTGAAACCATTATCTTGGAAAGCATACAGGCTTTGAGGGGAATTTAGATTGCCAGGTTGTGACCAGAAGATTCTGTCTTCCTCTTCATTCCACACGTTGCTTCCTTATTGCTTGTGCCTTTTTTTCTTCCTTGTCATCTTATGAGGCAAATAGTGATCTTATAAAGGACAAGACGCTGATAATATAAATAAAGGAAAACTGAGTTGGGGCACAGCCTCCATCATGCCTCTATGCTATCAAAGAGCAATACCTTTTCCCCTGTCTTATATCTTTCTACACAGAAACAAAGCAAAGTTCTTTTCTTTGAATAAAAGTACTATAAAACCCATTTGTAGACACAGCTCCCAATATTTGAGGTTATGTGTCATCCCACCCCCCCATTTTTATGCAGTTGCCCAGATTCCTTAGATACCTCCTATTTTATTTGCCTGACAAAAAGTACTGCTGAAAATGTTAATAAAAATAAAGCTTCCATTTATCAATAGGTGCCACTGCGGTGCATAAATATATATTTGTGTGATTCTCACAATAATAATAACAGGCAGAGATGATAGAAGCTAAACTAATCACATAAGCATTGAGTGACAACCCAGTCACTCAATCACTCAACATAAGCAGATGCAGGATATGCTTTAAATACAGGAGAAACGTTCTATGAAGCTATGAGCCAGCATGGAGTCAGGCAGAGGTGAAAAAACAGCAGTACAGACAAGGCCCAGGAGGGAATATTGCAGTGTAATAAGTAAACAACAAGTAAACAAAACAGACTGGTTTTCCAGCATGGAATTTAAAATCCTTATCTCCAAGTTCTACGTAAAGTGGTTAAATTCTTCACTGAAAGCTCAAGACATAACTTACTTTATTTCAGTGCAGTTCATTGAACTGAAATAAAAGCAATTCCTCTTAAATGATTAGGGTGGGGGCGGATTGATTCCTTTAGCACTTTAATTCTTCCTATTTTGCCAGACTTTGGGATGATACTGGAGTTCTGAAGATGGGCAGAAGATAAAGTGATGTTTTGAAGGAATATGAAAATTTGCTCTCTGTATCTTAGTGGAAATTTTACATAAGCATACAATACTGTTTCATTTTTGCCTCTGGCATAAGATAGGGAAACGTCCCCATATCTAGCTATTTATTATGTGATCAAAAAAAATGACTGGAACCTGACTAATCTTTAAGAATACAGTTCCAAGCAAATTAAATACCATCAAAATGAATTTTACAATAATCTACATATAACATGATTAATTATCAATTGATTTTGCTAATTTTTTAAACAAGTATTTGTATACTATACGCCTCTGGCTAGATTCCATTCAATAGGCTTAATTGCTGAACCTTGCTTAAGCAGATATTGGTTGCTCTGTAACTCCATAGGGGCAGATACTTATTTCTCAAGATAAATGCAGCTTAATTCTAATTTATACAACAATATCTCCTTTAAATACATGAACAAGTCATTGTGATATATGATTTCCTACATGGAAACATTTTGTGTATAAATAACAAAGAACTAGAAGATTGGCAAAGGTATTTTCTAATTTATGACAACATACATTTTCTACTAAGAGATTAACCCCAACTTAGAAAAGAAGACTAAGCAACCAGAATGATTAAACAATGATCGTGTTATGTTGAAGAACCTGAAACTTCTTCACAATACAAAGGTTTGATTTCTTTAAAATATTTATGTATCAGATAGCTAGAATTTTTTGACAGCCACATGCAAGAAATTATAATGAGGGAAAATCTTTCATCACTGTAAATGTTGGATGGGCTTTTAGTTTAGAGATTGTGTCCCACAATATTTCACATATTGTATTGTTAAGTGAGGAATCACATTACTACACACACACACACACACACACAGAGAGAGAGAGAAATAGAACTGCATATTTTTTTAAAAGACCATTTCTATGATTACAATTTTAATAGCAATAGCACTTATACTTATATACTTCTCTATAGTACTCTCTCTAAGCAGTTTACAGAGCCAGTACATTTCCTCCAACAATCTGGGTCCTCATTTTACCAACCTCAGAAAGATGGAAGGCTGAGTCAACCTCGAGCCCATCAAGATCGAACTCCAGACTGCGGACAGAGTTATCCTGCAATACTGCATTCTAATCACTGTGCCACCAAGGCTCTTATGATTTTAAAAACATCATCAACAAACATTTTTGTTGAATGTTTGGTTTGTATTTTTAAAGAAATTGTTTATTTGGAATTAAGTGGATATAAAAAGCCTATACACACCTGTTAAGATGCCAAGTTTTTGAGAAAAATCAGGCCCAGATAAATCACTTCAGAATTTTTTCTACCTTTAATATAACTTATAAGCTATAAAATTCAATTGGAAAATAAATTGAAATGTTTTAGGGTGGGGAAAAATAAAAGAAATACAATAATATGGTTGTATAAATGTGCACACCCTTAAATTAATCCTCTATCTTTTGGAGTAGGAGCCTATCAGCATGATGCATCTTGCTTTGGGAATCTTTGCTCACTCTTCTTGGAAAACTGCTCTAAATCTGTCAGATTGTGAGGACATCTCTCGTACACAGCCTTCTTCAAGTCACCCCACAGATTTCCTATTGAATTCAGGTCTGGGCTCTGGCTGGGCCATTCCAAAACTTTAGTATTCTTCTGATGAAGCTGTTTTTTTGTTGATTTGAAGGTATGCTTTTGATCATTGTTATGTTGAAAGGTGAAATTCTTTTCTATCTTCAGCATTTTAGCAAATGCCTGATTTTGCCAAAATTGATTGATATTTGGAACTGTTCATAATGCCCTTTACCTTGACTAAAACCACAGTTCCAGCTGAAGAAAAGCAGTCCCAAAGCATAATGTTGCCATCACACATGCTTCACTGTGGGTCTGCTTACTTTTGGTGATACATAGTGTTGTTTTTGTGCCAAAACTAATGTTTGAATTATGGCCAGAAAGTTCAATTTTGCTGTCATCAGACCATAACACATTTTCCCAATGCTTTTGTCAGACTCGATGTAGGTTTTTGCAAAATGTAGCCAGGCTTGGATGTTTTCTTTGTAAGAAAAGACTTCCACCCTCCTCCACAGCCCAGACATATGAAGAATATGGGAGATTGTTGTCACATGTATACAACCCAGCATTTGCCAGAAATTCCTCCAGCTCCTTTAATGTTGCTGTAGGCCTCTCGGACCAGTTTTCTTCTTATTTTTTTCATCATCAATTTTGGAGGGACTCCTAGTTCTTGGTAATGACATACTTGTACCATATTTTCTCCACTTGTTGATGACTGTCTTTACTGTGTTCCATGGTATATCCAATGCCTTGGAAATGTTTTTGTACCCTTCTCCCAGTGGTGGGATTCAAATATGTGAACAATCGGTTCTCTGTGTAGATGCCGTGTCTAGAGGTCCGTTCTGGGCCTGGGCAACAAAAATTAGCTACTGGTTCTGCCAAAGTGCTGTGAACCAGCTGAATCCCACCACTGTCTTCTCCTGACCGATACCGTCCAACAATGAGATCCCTTTGTTGCTTTATAAACTCTTTTCAGACCATGGCATTTGCTGTAAGAGGCAACTGAGTAAATGTCAGAAAAATCCTGGTATAACAGGTGAATTTTATGTGGGCTTGATCAGAATCACTTTAATTGGTGACAAATACGTATTGACTACTATTTAACATAAACTTGTGATTGGTTAATTCTGAACATAGTCATATCCCTACTTATGGGAGGATGTGTGCACTTATGCAACCACATTATTGTATGTTTTTTATTTTTATTTTTCTCTCTCAAAGATTTCAGTTTGTTTTTCAATTGAATTATATAATTATATTAATGGTGGGCAAAAATTGAAGTGATTTATCTTGGTCTGATTTTTTTTTACATCTCATAAACCTAGCATTTTAACAGGGGCGCGTGAGCTTTTTATAATCCATTATAGCTATAGACCACATTTCTTAAATCTAATTGACCAAGCTTGTTAGATACTTAGGTAAATAAGTAGATAGAAATTATTTGTTTTGAGAAGATCATCTGTTCTTTTTGTAAAGTCATGCAATTGTGTGAATGAGTGAGGAAAAGCTTCTAAGGCATTTGTAGGAATGTTTGGAGATTGTGAGCAGAGGGATAAAGGAGAAAGAATTATACCTGAACCCAGAAAGAGTGGAAATGATAAAATGAACTCTGTCTCCTTCTCCTTCTGCTTCTGCTCCTCCTCCTCCTCCTCCTCCTCCTCCTCCTCCTCCTCCTCCTCCTCCAAAACATTTTGGAGAGTTTCCTGAAATTGGTGTTGATTGTTGAAACACAGGTTAATTATTACTGAAGATGCTTCATTCATTTTAAATTAAAATAAGATCTTTTTCTTCTTCTAGACATCACATTGATCTAATTTTCCAGGAATATTCAGTTTGCCCTATATGGGGCAGATTGCAACTAAGATATTTGACTGCTTTATATTGAAGCTCTACCGAGTCCTGAAAGCAATTCACCTATGTTGCAATATCCCATAATACAGTTGAAGTTGGAGCCTAGGATAAAAATTAGACAGCAAGAGACAAACAATCCAACATGACTGGATGTATAAATATGGGCATTGTAAAAAAATACATTATTTTTTTCATATAATTTGGTTAAATTTTCAAGAATTTGAATTTGAATTCTATATAATGCAATCAGAATGATTCTAGTAAATAAATAAAACATATATAGAAAAAGAACAAGTTTTTTTTTATTTCATCATGTATTTTTCCATAATTCTCATCTCACCTGCTAAAATCTCAAGAAAGTTACTTTTTCCCCAATCCTTAGTTGATCTTTAGTTCTCATGGCTTCTGAAGGTGATTGAAGAACTGGTTAGTTTAAAAATAACTTAAAAACACAAATATATTTTTGTTTATATAGAAAATCCACCAATTCTGAAAAAAACAATTACTTTTCTGTATTGTATAATTTTGCTGAAAGATACAGATTTATAGGCACCCAATTATTGAAACTAATTAATATAATTATATGAAATAATTAATGTATGAATTCCACACGTTACTAGTATATTATAATAGCTCCTTAAGTTCTTGCTATTAAAAATAATAATGGGGGTTCTGTGAAGCTTTATCCACGCTTTGATGGCTCTTAAAAACAGTAGTTCCTGACCTAACATTCTCGATATTGGTTGGGAATATAACTCCTAGCATTTCCAACTAACGCAACTAAAATCCAGGGTTCAACTGAGAAAATTTAAAAATAGTAGACCAGAACATCTGTCCCCATTCTTTTGCTACTCAAATATACAGTGATAGAGCCACTGAAAGAAAATACTTGAGTGACTGAAATAGTTGCAATAGGATGTAATAATTTGCTGTAGCATACAAAAAACTAAGCAATGTAAAATTATGTAGCAAAACTAACACACCATATCAGGCTTAACAGGAAGTCATAGCAAATCACCGGTTATTGATACATTAGTGTTTCTCAACTTCAGCAACTATAAAGTGTGTGGACTTCAACTCCCAGAATTCCTCAGGCAGCATTGCTTGAGTTGAAGACCATACAGTTTAAAGTTGATGAAGTTGAAACGCTATTATGCACTACATGAATTAACTGCAATTGATACTACCTGTAACTTAAATTTCTTTTAGGACCCATTTCACATATAGTTCTTGATTCCATTTTTAAGTGCTCAATCCTATGTGAAGATGAAGCATGTTAATTTTTTTGTAAAAAAAATATAGGTTACATTGTTACCATTTTTAGTACACTGTATTTATCATAATCTCTTCTTTCTACAAAGCCATTATTATAGTATATGCTCTGTAAAGGCTTTGGATAAAGATGGTGAATTTTCATACATATTAGACAAAACATGTAAGAACAGAATGATTTAAGCCCATTATTTTTCAGAATTAATAGTCACTACCTAGTAAGTGTTCAAACACTCCTCTTTATAACCCAACAAACCTATTTTTACAAGTTGCTTCCAAAACATTAGCTCAATTAATTGCGAGAAAACTCATACACCAAATGTTTCTATAAGGAAAGATAGAAGCTAACACACTTCAGGATTATTGCCTTGTTTTCCAAACAGCATCCTAAGGAATTACTCATCCTCTCCACTGCTATTTAGTTACAACAGCACATTGTCTACTGCTTCTCTTGAATTCCAGAGAGAACATAAAAGTTTTCAATGTATATTTTTATCTTCATTAAGAACAAACACAGCACTAGGTTTAAAAAATACACACAAAAGAAGATGGAACCATTTCAGTGCCACAAGCGAGACATTTTTATATAAACCTCAACTGAATTAAATCATTTGGCGGGCCATACTTCTTGCATGATAGAGCACATGTTGAGTTAAGAGTCATTTTTACAAGGTTGTATGGAAAGGGGGCTAATAGGATGACAATTTTTCAGGGCCTGACCTTATCGCAGTTGTGCACTGAGGCTACAAATTGGACACTTGCAACCCTATTACATGGAAATAAATTGGAAATGACATATTATTTATACAGATGTATACATGCCTCCTGATATTTGGAGGGAACAGCATTTAACTTTTATTTATTGCTCTAGTAAAATATAATTAAGTAGTTGCTACCTTGACATGGCAGGATGGCAGGATACAATAGCATTGCTTACATACCTGGATTGGCTTATTACTTTGCAGCTAAATCAATTCTTCACAAAGGCAGAGAAGACCCATCCTAGAAAGCAGTCCAAGACAGACATACAAGCTATTTTTATTATGTTTATAAGAAACAGGTTGATACCAAACACATCAATATTTGTTTGAAAGCAAGTCCTATTATTTTTGATGGAACACATTTTAAAACAGGCTGAAGTCTTCTGTACATTTAGTTAGAAAGTCTCATTGGATTCGGATAAATTGGATTTCTCCCTTTACATTCTGCGAGTTTTCATAATTTGAACAGTTGGAATCAGACCCCCTTTGTTATGAGATATAAAATTATCTGATTATAATATTATCTGCAGCTCATCCCCAGTGAACCAAGCAGTATCTATACTGGTATGTTGTAATCCCATATACATTTATATGTGAGGAAGCTCCATTGAAATTAACAGGATTTATTTTGAGGAAACAGCATTTGCCTGTAGAATATTTATTGTTCATTTTATTGTATTTGCAAATCCTAGGGTTGTGCATATTTCAAAAAAGACTCTGGAAAAAACATTTTGCACTTTGCCCCAACATACACTTCACAGCTATTAATTTCAGAAACCTGAATTTTCTGGCTCCATATGAGTCTGAATAAAGATGTCACTGCTTTATGGAATAATCTATAAAATTAATGTGACGGTTAGCCTCTGTCACCTCAAATCCTGACCCCACATAATTTAAATCAGAATTGTGCAACGCTGCATCCCACTTTTTTTCTTTTACTTTTTGCAGTCCTTAAATCTTGTTTGACAATGTCAAGGAAATGTATCACCCCAAAATATAGCATTTTAGCAACAAGAACCTGCTCAAATCATCCCAACCCTGCCCGAAGGTCCTAGCCCAGTCCAAGAGGGAGATGAAACTCTACACACTTTGCATCAGGATCCCAAAGCCTATGGCTTTCAGGAACTTCTTGCAAATGTATTAGAGGTAGTCCTTGATTTACAACAGTTTGTTTAGTGACCATTCAAAGTTACAACAGTACTGGAAAAAAGTGACCTAGCTATTTACAACCTTTGCAGCATCTCCATGGTCACACGATCAAAATTCAGATGCTTGGCAACTGATTCATATTTATGATGGTTGCAATGTCCTGGGGTCATGTGATCCCCTTTTCTGACAGCAAATCAGTGGAGAAGCCAGAGTCACTTAACAACTGTGTTGTTAACTTAACAATTTCAGTGACTCACTTAACAACTGTGGCTTAACAACTAAGCAAGAAATGTCTTGCTTAGCAACAGAAATTTTGGGCTCAATTGAGGTCATAAGTCAAGGACTACCTGTGCTTTATTTCCCAAAAAACTGCTTATCCCTGATGCAAATCTAAAGGCAAATAAATCCATAGATGCTGACATGCTGTATTTCATTGCTTCTGGCTGCCTGTGGCCTGTGCTCAGGGTCCACAACAGCCTTTCTCAATTTGTTTTTTTACTTGAAAAGAAGCCTTGACATAATTTTTAGGTCTTGATAGATTTTTGTTGATCTGGACTGATATTTTTTTGCAGTATGGTTATTGATAAGGGCTAAAATAGGGGAAGAACATATTTTTTTAAAAATTGAAGTACCAGAGAAGGTGTTAGGTCATCCAAATTGTTTATACTATGCCTGGAGGGAGGGGGGGAAAGTCATTTTTATATATCTATTTTTTCTTTTCTTTTCGTTTTTTCATTTCTTTTTCACTTTTCTTTTAATATTTTCTTTGGATTCTAATAGATTTTGTAAACTTTAACAAAATTATTGTAAAAAAATAATTTTAGCCCTTAAGAACCCTTGCATAAAAATTATTATATTTCTAGCTAATATTGCACAGCAGGCAAAGTTAAAAAAACCCAGTGTGTTTGTGTCTGTGTGCATGTGTGTGTGTGCATGTGTATGCATTTCCACGTGTGTTTTTACATGGTTCACAACCTCTGGTACAATGTTTACAGGAGCTATAAAACCAGCATTGCTTCCTTTTGTTCTAGAGTCATGATTCCTCCTTGCAGAGTGAAAGGGGAAGTGGCTTCCTGACATTTGTCATTCTCAGCTTTGAAGAAGGTTCGTTCACTCTTCCAAATCCATTGCCCAAATAATAGAATTAAGCCTCCATTGTTACTTAATTATGTTTTATTCAATGAACTCAGTTGCTGGGGCTGGCAGAAGATACTGTACTTAATCATAAATTAATCACATAGACTGGGCTCATGTAACTCACCAGATTAATATAATTGGCTTTGTTAATCGTTCACACGTCATGTGAATATAAACAACCTTTTCCCTTTTCATCCTGCTACTGACTTGACAAGCTAAGTTTCAACTACTGACATAGACCTGAAGTTACATCATTTTTAGTGCCCCCAGTATCTTTTTTTTAATGTCAGGGCCCCTAAACTCTTGGATGTTGTATTTCTGAATATAGAACTGCAGATGTAGCTTTACCCATTTACACATCTTGATGGCACCAGGGCAGTATATGGGTTTCTTTCTGTCATGCAGTTTTTGTTCATACAAAGTGGTCTCATTTCAGATCTCGAAGATAAGGACAGATGCATCACTGTCTTGTTGTGTAAGAGAGGAGTCAAGACTATCCCATCCAAATGCTGCCAAATATGCTTGTCAAGCACAGTAAGTAAACTATATGACAGGCATCTTCCTAGTAAATTGTTTTGGCTAAGGAGCAAACCAGATTTAGGAAAGAACTGTCAAGACTTGATCAATGACAGGTTCTTCATTGTATAACAAAAAAGGGCATTTCTTCCTCTTGGGTCAAATGTTATGTTTGTTATATTAATTTAATGGCAGCCTTCAGTCTGATTCTCAGAAACAGGTTATAGAGGAAATTGCCTGCCATCTTCATCAATTAGGGTTGCCTCCTCATGTTCATAAAATCTCATGAAACTGGTTCTATGCAACTATCCAGAGCATCTTGTTCTCCCTCTCTAATTGTAAGGGAAAAGGAATGAAACAAGAATGCATCTTGTCACCTATCCTTTTCAACTCCAATAGATTCCCTGGTGCAAGTTTTGTCTGAAGTGAAATTTCAATCTCAATGTCTTCCAATGAATCTATTTCAATTCTTTTGCACGTGAAAGAAATAGCCTTCTTCTCTACAGCTCAAGTGAGCTTCAGATATTGTCTTCAAGCATTAGCTCTCTCCTATAGAGAGAAAAGTCTTCAAAACATAGCAAAAACAAAAACTGTTATGTTCTCCAAAAGACATGCAACTTGCCACCACTCTAGAAAACTGATGATATCTGCAATGATCAGTCTAATGTATTCAAAGAGCGGAGCCTTTTTTCAAGCATTGCCGTTAAGAATGAACAATTAAGGGCTGTTCATATAATGTTGCAGTTACTAAAAGAGCTTGGACATATAATGTTGCAAATACTATTCGATGTTATGCAAATCATAATGGTAATAATCATGTCCCCAGCTGCAATAAAAATCTATAGAGCAAAGGTCACGAGCCTTTTGGCTTATGGCACCCAGATATATAATTACCATAATTTGGCTGTTCTGTAAGCTATCAAATGTAAATGTTTAAGGACCTTGCTGTGAGTTCCCAGTGTGTTCTCAACCCCTTGCTAAGACAGAAATTCAGTTTCACTTCCATAGAGAGTCATATGTAGCTTTGTTGCTTGAAATTTGGGTTGAAACTCATTTTCTTTGAGAGTTTCCTGGCCTCCTTGACCCTACAAGAGAAATTTACATTATGTATGGCAAAAATCGATTAGAATTTAAATATTTTGGCATATCTGATGAACAAATGATTTCAGTTCAAAAAAGACTTGCACAAGTAAAAAAATAGTATTTTCAACTCATATTCTAAAGATTTAAAAGATATCCTAACTTGTTTAGGTTTACCTTGATAACATTTTCCACCCGACTGACAGAATAGCCCTTTAATATTTTTGATTTAAGATTTTGCCATTAACAAGGCTGAAAGTTTTAATAAATAATTCTCTGCAAAAGTATATTTCTCCTTGCTTATTGGAATCTGAATATATTCTGCATGTACTTCTTCACTGTACACTTGGCACAAGGCACTAATAATTAATAAAGAAGGTAGGATGATCACGAGAAAAACACGCACATTGAGGCAAAACCTTTATGAAGAGTTACATAATATTTGCAGACTTATCTGATATGGGGTATAAATTCTGGATGACCATTAGATTTCAACAAAGTATTAAAACTTTTCTTTACTTCTTTCCAGCCATCTAGTGGTGATCCATATTTTGATAGCTCATCTATATGCTTAAGTCTCATTTCAAATTTTAGGTCATAATGAAGATATCTTTCCATAAGGAAAGGTTTTAATTGTAAAGGACAGAAGTGGGTGAGATGGATGGATGGAGTTGTAGGGGTTAAGGTGCTGGCCTAGCAACCAGGCAACTGTGAGTTCTCCTAGGCTGGCAGACGTTGGGCTGGTCACTCAGACCAACCCACCTCAGGGCATTATTGTTGTGAGTAAAATAAGAGGAGGAAAGTATTAGATATGTTCATTGCTTAGAGTTACTTATATAGCAATAAAGGCGAAAAGCTAAAAAGATAAAAATCAATCAATCAAACAAATAAACTTGGGGTTATTATTTGTTTAGTGAAGTTGGAGTTTCCTTCCTTCCTTCCTTCCTTCCTTCCTTCCTTCCTTCCTTCCTTCCTTCCTTCCTTCCTTCCTTCTTTCCTCCCTCCCTCCCTCCCTCCCTTCCTTCCTTCTTTCTTCCTTCCTATAATGTTTGGTAGTAATTTTACTGCCCCCTTCATGGATTACTGTCTTGTCGTGGTGAAGGGGCTTGCATAATTCAATGAAGCTATGAGCTATTCCATGCAGGTCCACCCAGACGGACAGGTCATAGCAGAGAGTTCTGACAAAACGTGATCCACTGGAGAAGGAAATGGCAACCCACTCCAGTATCTTTGCCATGAAAACCCTATGGGCAGTACCAAAAGGTAAAACGATATGACACTGTAAGATGAGCCCCTCAGGTCAGAAGGTGTCCAATATGCTACTGGGGAAGAGCAGAGGGCTAGTAATAGTAGCACCTGAAAGAATGAAGCGACTGGGCCAAAGCCGAAAGGACACTCAGCTGTGGATGTATCTGGTGGTGAAAGGAAAGTACGATGCTGTAAACATTTTTTCTCCATAGGAACCTGAAATGTAAGATCCATGAATCAAGGAAAGCTGGACGTGGTCAAACAAGAGATGACAAGACTGAACATCAACATCTTAGGAATCAGCGAACTAAAATGGACAGGAATGGGTGAATTTAATTCAGATGACCATCAGGTATACTACTGTGGGCAAGAATCCCTCAGAAGAAATGGAGTAGCCTTCATAGTCAATAAAAGAGTAGGAAAAGCAATACTGGGATACAATCCCTAAAATGACAGAATGCTGTCAGTGTGAATCCAAGGCAAACCATTCAATATCACAGTAGTCCCAGTCTATGCCCCAACCACCAGTGCTGAAGAGGATGAAATGTGTTAGGATGCTGAGCTTGTCGATCAGATGGTCGGCAGTTTGGCGGGTCGAATCCCAAGTGCCGCGTAACAGAGTGAGCACCTGTTACTCGTCCCAGCTTCTGCCAACCTAGCAGTTTGAAAGCACGTAAAAATGCAAGTAGAAAAATAGGGACCACTATGGTGGGAAGGTAACAGCGTTCCATGCGCCTTTGGCGTCTAGTCATGCCAGCCACATGACCACGGAGACGTCCTCGGACAAGCGCTGGCGCTTCGGCTTTGAAACGGAGATGAGCACCGCCCCCTAGAGTTGGAAACGACTAGCATGCACGTGCAGGGGAACCTTTACATTTACCTTTCATGAACCCCTACAGCACCTTATAGAACTAACACCAAAAAATGATGTCCTTATCATCATGGGGGATTGGAATGCTAAAGTAGGAAGCCAAAAGATAACCGGAAGCAGGGCACAGGCTGATAGAATTTTGTCAAGAGAATACGATGGTCATAGCAAACACTCTTTTCCAACAACCCAAGAGATGGCCCTACACATGGACATCACCAGACGATCAACACAGAAATCAGATTGACTATGTGCTCTGCAGCCAAAGATGGAGAAGCTCTGTACAGTCAGTAAAAACAAGACCAGGACTGTGGCTCAGACAATGAGCTTCTCATTGCAAAGTTTAGGCTTAAACTGAAAAAAGTAGGGAAAAGCAGTAGGCCACTCAGGTATGAATTAAATCATATCCCTGTTGAATATACAGTAGAGGTGACAAATAGATTTAAGGAATTAGATCTGATAGACAGAGTGCCTGAAGAACTATGGACAGAGGTTCGCAACATTGTACAAGAGGTAGCAACTAAAACCATCCCAAAGGAAAAGAAATGCAAGAAAGCAAAATGGCTGTCTGAGGAAGCTTTGCAAAGAGCTGAGGAAAGGAGGGAAGCGAAAGACAAGGGAGAAAAAAAAAGATACGCCCAATTGAATGCAGAATTCCAGAGTAGCTAAAAGAGATAAGAATGCCTTCTTAAATGAACAGTGCAAAGAAATAGAAGAAAGCAATAGAATAGGGAGGACCAGAGATCTCTTCAAGAAGGTGAAGAAGGAGAGTGCAAAAGTTGGGTTGAAACTCTCATCTTATTTGTCTCTTGAGAAACCTATATGTGGGCCAAGAAGCAACAGTGAGAACTGGACACGGAACCACTGATTGGTTCAAAATTGGGAAAGGAGTCCGGCAAGGCTGTATACTGTTGCCTTGCCTATTTAACTTATATGCAGAGCACATCATGAGAAAGGCAGGGCTAGATGAATCAAAAGTTGGAATTAAGATTGCTGGAAGAAACATCAACAACCTAAGATATGCAGATGATACCACTCTAATGGCAGAAAGTGAAGAAGAACTAAAGAGCCTCTTGTTGCGGGTGAAGAAGGAGAGTGCAAAAGTTGGGTTGAAACTAAACATTAAGAAAACCAAGATCATGGCCTCCGGCCCTCTCAATTCCTGGCAAATAGATGGGGAAGAAATGGAGGTAGTGACAGATTTTATTTTCCTGGGCTCCAAGATCACTGCAGATGGGGACTGTAGCCAAGAAATTAAAAGACGCTTGCTCCTCGGGAGGAAAGCCATGACAAATCTAGACAGCACACTAAAAAGCAGAGACATCACCCTGTCAACAAAAGTGCGTATAGTCAAGGCTATGGTCTTCCCAGTTGCAATGTATGGCAGTGAAAGTTGGACCATAAGAAAGGCTGAGCGCCAAAGAATTGAGGCCTTTGAACTATGGTGTTGGAGAAGACTCCTGTGAGTCCCTTGGATTGCAAGGTGATCAAACCGGTCAGTCCTAGAGGAAATCAACCCTGACTGCTCTTTAGAAGGCCAGATCCTGAAGTTAAAACTCAAATACTTTGGCTACCTAATGAGAAGGAAAGACTCACTGGAGAAGAACCTAATGCTGGGAAAGATTGAGGGCAATAGAAGAAGGGGATGACAGAGAATGAGGTGGCTGGCTGGAGTCACTGAAGTAGTAGGCATGAGCTTAAATGGACTCCAGAAGATGGTAGAGGACAGGAAGGCTTGGAGGAACATTGTCCATGGGGTCGCGATGGGTCAGACACGACTTCGCAGCTAACAAAAAATTTTTACTGCTTCAGAAAGATAGAAAATCTAAGTCTGGCATAGTTGTTAGTGTGAGGCTTGTGGCCTTTTTTTTTAAGTGAGCATAATTTTGGTCCATGCAGTGTTAGGCATAAGAACCAAGGTTTAGAAATATTGAACTTGGCAATGTTTCTTCTTCTATACCGCTATGAAATGTAGGGCTCCATCACTGCACCCAAGTATCCATATGCAACTGATGATGGCTAGACTATGTGTAGTGATCTTATATACAACATTGTACCCAAGGTTAACATAATCATGGCTTCTTCAATTTGTCAAGTTTTCTGTGCTCTTTTGACATTGAGCCATAAATTAACCACACACTTTCATTTGTCCTGTAATGTGATTATTTTTTTTGGACATCAATATGTTGTGGAACATAGCCAGACATTCTTCCCTAGAAAACTGATCCAAATTTGCTGTTTTTCTGCTGTGAAAAGCAGTCCAGGAAAAAAGATCAGTTGGGTAATAGGGGGAAATGGCCAAGGCTTTCTGGAGTTGTTTGTCTGCATGCTGTGTGCTGACCATCATGGTGACCATCTGTGATCTGGATTATTTTCTCTTCTAACTGACAGCTGACGATTTTCTATTACCTGATCATTTAACAAAAGACATCAGAAACTGAATCTGGGTTTCCTAGCTGAACTTTCTTTAAAGGTTATTGCCGCTACCTGGACTGGTTTGATAATATAACTCAGGACTGCTTGCACTGAAATGGAGATTAATATACCTTTTAGAACTAGAAATAGGCCATCATTTATTTCATATACAATATACAACATGGCATGCATCCATCCATTCTTTCTGCAATAATTCTGAAGGATTTTTGGAGTTTAAACTTTCACAAAAATTAAGATTAATTTTTAAAAAATCATAAAACCTCAACCTCTCAATAATTCAGCCACCTTCAATATACAGCACAGATAACATTATGTGTCAAATGTCTTCCATAAAAGCTCTGAATTTAGTTGATTTCAGAAAGTAGACAAAGTAGGGCTCCATCTAATTTTTACTGGGGAGGAGGCTATTCCAAAGGCCTGGGGCTATTATTGAAAATTATCTACAAGCCTCAACTTCTTTCAGCTCCCAAAAGTAGTACTTCCTGGCAAGATCAAATTGGTTGAGTGTCTCTAATGGGAAAACGTGGTCTTGAAGGTAATTTGGTGCTAAGCCATAAAGGGATTTAAAGGTTAAAATGAGAAGAAAATTAAGAACCCAATTGGTAAGAAATGCAGACTCTGAGGTCCCCCATTAACAAATGCTGACTAAATTGGGTGGCCACAAGGATTATAAGGAAAAGTGTAAAGTCTGTTTTGGAAGTAGAAAAACACCAGAAATTTGGGGAAAATAAAGTATATCCATTAATAATCATGCAAACTTTGTGATCTAATGTTTTATGCATACGCAATGCAATGTATTTAACCTGGCTTATTCAGTCTGGTGTTATTTATTTATTAAATGTGAAAGTATAATTTAATCATTAATCATTAATTAAATTTAAAATGTTTTAAAATATTTCTTTTGTGTCTTTTTTTCAGCCTAGTCAAGAAAAGATCCACTAATTTCTAGTTAAAAAGTCAGGAATCAACAAGCCCCAAGCTAATCAGACCTTGAATCCTATTTCTTTCCTTCCTTTAATAGTAGAATTCTCTCATCTATTTGAGAGAGCATAAATGCATCTTTTGTCTTGCATTTGAGACATGTCTTCTGTGTACAGGTTCTGTAGTACTCTTGTGCTCTCACTCTTCAATCTTCCTATTACAAGTTAATATAAAACATTTTTGGAAATACAAACTGGCAATATGTGCACATCTTATATTAATGGGTTAATGATTCTAACGGGAAGCATTTTGTTAGAATGTCTTTATTCTTTATTTTCTTTCTTTTAAAAAAAACAATACATATGCATACAAAACATAAATGTCTTGAAGAGGAAAATGAAAATAAAGATCCTGGATTTTTTTTCCTTCATTTTTCCAAGTCTTCATACTTCTTTAATGGTTTGTGGACATGACCTTGGGAGACAGGAATAAAAACCACAGCCTAGGCAATGGTCATGAAAAAGATATCTCAACCCACAGAAGGGTGGGAAACAACCTAAGATGGGACCTTCTCTAGTTTTCTGGAAAGCTAAAGCAAGGGGAGGAGAGCTGCTTTCAGACTTACAAGATTCTGTTACTGTAACCTTGCAATAAAGGTAGTGTTAGTACACACAGTTTGTATTTCTTGTCTGGATTACCTCCAAGGGCTGACATCAATCTTGCATACTTCCACAATAAAATCGAAATCCATAGAATTTACATCCTGCTGAAAATTCAACCACCTAATGTGCATCTAGTTTGAATAATGATGGCAAGGAATCATTCTTGGGTGCAAAAAGGAATTTCTGTATTTGGTGTTCATGTTTTTTGTATTCATGTTGCCTAGCAACCAGGAGGAGTTAAGAAAGTTTTGGCCTGAGCTCTGTATTGCTTGCTGCTCTTCTTTTATTCTACAGTAAACCTCTCCATATCTGATAGTACTTAAAAGCTGCTTTGAATCTGTCCCAGACATATGTTATTTATGACAAGAAAGGTCTTCCAAATTTTTAACTTAGTTTGTTCTATCTACTCATTGAAAGATATTCAGCTAACCAAGGACACAGATTAGTACTCTGGTTCTTCATTGTTTTCAGCAAAAATAAAACGAAAAAAGAGCACTTTCAATACTTTTATATTCTTTTTAAAGCAGGCTTTTCTAACCTGCTGCCGTCCAAATTGTCATTTTCTCTTTGTTTTCTTTCAGGAACAGCTTCAATAGTTTAATACATACCTTTTGTAAATCCAAGATGAGAAAGCTTTCCAAATCATGCTTTTGATTTATTATTGGCATATTCCCTTAATTATTGAGATTTCATTTTAAAATCTATTATGCCATCTTTTTCCGTGTCACTCTTATATTCTGGAATTTTAAAATCCATTTTTGGATCTACAACTTCTTTTTCCACATCATTTTTATAGTCCCATATTTTTTCAAAGGCCAAATCCACATTCAAATCAGCCTCTGTCTCTATTTTTTCCAATAAATTTTTTTGTTCTATATTCTCTATTATAGTATCAGACAACCTTTTAAATAATTTTGAGTATATTGTACTGAACAACGTTCATTTGTTCAATAGTCAAACAGTATTGTTCCATTGTATTTAATGGGTTCTGTTCCCTCTAGTCATCCTTCAATTTTCTTTCTTATCTGTTTATCGTTTAAACTTTCCCACAGGAGGATTTCTTACATAGTTCTTAATTTCAAAGTCTTTATATATTCTTTTATAAAATTTTAAATACCCCACAGCAAATATTCTTTCAAGTTCGCCTAGCCCTTAACTTTCTAAAATCCACATTCTAGTCCTCTTTTAGTGTTTTAAAAAAAAACTAAAGCTTTTCTTTTTCATTCTTAAACTTACAAATGGAGCTTCCTTCATCCAGGATAGAAGGAGATTCTCCTGGCATAATAAGTCTTTCAAAAGATTCTAAACCTCTAGTAAATCAATAATGATTTGTCAATTTCCTAATAAATAATGACTGTCAATTTCCTAAATTAGTAAAGAGAGGGGATGAACCTAGTATGTCTTTAAAGGTGCCAAACTGTTACTTAGGCAAAATGTTTTTTCCTTGCAGTTCTCAGAACTGTCAAACCCATTAGAAACTGCTATTTTACAGTCTCCTCACAGGGAGATTCTATAAGGAACAAACCTATGTGTGAATGTTGTCCTTTCCTTGATATGGAGAGGAGTTCCAAGGATGGGTTCATTCACCAGTTCCTCTATTTGCTGTCTTCAGTCTGCCATTCCAATCATGGAAGTGCAGAAACCAAAATGAAGTCTCACAATCATTTTCCTGAAAATAAATACGAACAGATTTCAGACAAACATTAAAAAAATGTCACATAATAACTGTTGACCATTGAGATGGGATAATTATAATTCAAATTATCAGACAGCTGAGTGTCAGGGTTTTTGTTCCATTTTAACTTCATAGACTTACTAAAGTTTTAGTATTGCTTAAATATTTTGCATTGTAGACTGCATAAAAGACATGAACCTATACAAAAAAGTGAACTAGGCTGAATCCTGAATATTGTTATGACCAATTTTATTTAAGTTAAACCAAATTGTGTTTTGCCAGTTTAACTGCAGAGACTAGAGAATGATATTTTCTAAGTAACTTCTTTCAGTCTTGAGTTAAAATATGAATTCAGCAGATATTTTAAAAATAATTTACTTTTTAAAAATCTTCCAGTTTATTAATACCTCAACATGCCTATTTGAAAGCTACAAGTCAGTACTATGCAGTTTCCTAAATAAAATGCACCTTCATAGCTTATAGAGGTAAATTGAAAATGAAATTTGTCAAGAAGGTGATTGATATCTAAAAGTGTTTTGTTTTCAGTGACTGGCACTGCCAAGTTACAACCATCTATCATCTAACAGGTAATTAACTATATTCCTCATCATGAGCTTTCAATCCTGCTGTTTCAGTATTGAAATACCACAAATCAGTAAGCATCTGAATCCAGGTAGAATTCCTTGTCACGGCCAAAGAAAATGCAGTGATATGTTTGAGGAAAAGTCAATGAAATGTAAAGCTCAAAATGTTAAGGAGACACATTTCTGTTTTGTGTTTTAGAACATATCTTTAGGTTTCAAAAATGCTCATTAAACCTTGTAGCACTCAACAATCATTATCTTTTTCAAAGATTTTAAGTGTGGAAGTACTCAGTAACCCATGATTTGGTTAACTGATAGTCTCTAAGATGCATGGGAAGTATGTGCCATGTCTATCCTATCGGTCTCAATTTCAGCAGAAATTAGAGGAAACGTTTAAATACATTGAAACGGCAATTGTTATATTTGAAGTTGATTAACATCTAATCATTATTTGCCATTTTCTTGTGCTTTACACCTTTAGATAAAGTAAGGAATAAGGTAGTATTTATTGGACTACTGATTATGTGAAATAGAAACTGGACTGTGTCAAAAGGGTACAACTGGCTTACAACATGAAGCTGTGCAAAGGCCCTACTATCCATGATTACCACCTATTATCTTGAGTAAAAATTGTGAATCTAAAAATAACCCAGATTGCACACTGCGTCTGTCTGGAGTAGTGCCACCTCATTCCTTTGGCAGTCTTTTTTGATTACCTTTAGGAGTTTTCAAAGGGAAAGGAACATCATCTTCATCAACAACATCTTCATCTATAGTCATATATATCAGGATTCATAGGATAATTGGCCTACTATTTTTTGATTTATATAGCTTCCTTTGTAGCAAACTAGTCACTGGTGCTTTAGGAAAATATGCAAAAAAGGTATAATAATAGTAATGGCTTTTTATTCAAGTAGAAAAAAGGACAAGAACAGATCTAACTTAAATCTAAATTGATGCTGCCTCTGTCTCTCCAGTAGCTGTATGACTTGTATACTTATTTATTGTGTGAATGATAATACATGGATCTCTATTGTGCTATATTTGCATGGATCACATACTTTTTATCAATACAAAATTTAAACTGGACAACCAAAACAATAAATAGATTTAGAACTATGTGACATGAAAGGAGGTCTATGGGCAGGAATGGGAAAGTCAGTAGATATGACTCACATAGAAAAATGACAAGGACAATAAATACATTTAGAAATCATTGTTACACACTTGTTCTTTGGTTTATTCCAATTTCTCTCTGTAACTTTCTTCTTTAACTATGGAACCATTTTGTTCCCTGCCATCCTACACCTATCAGCAGGTTGTCTGCATTGCTTATACTTGACCTTTGCAATTACATAATTCATAAAACACTTTCTCTCTAGGCAACCACTAGGATGCTAAACATTTCTTCAATAGAGCGTGTTTGTATAATGCTATATAATCAGGATATTTTATCATTTGAATTACCAGTTTTTACATTTCCTTTGTTTCAAATAATTGCAATTTCACCCAGGGCTCTGAAATTTTGTTCATAAATGAAATTACATCTTTTATATAAACAGAGAACTGTGGCCAGGTTTGAAACCCAGCAAGATATTTATTTATTCAGAGAAAACGATTATAGAAATGTTTGGGAGATATCCTTTTTCTTTCTCTAGTGTGTTTCTTCTACTTGTGTACTTTAGACCTATAGTACAGATTATTGTACATTTTTATGACAGGTTTGTTCTTAGGATCACAAGAATTGAAGAAATCAACCAGTCTTTTGAAAAGCTCAGCAATCAGCAAAATAAATATTATGGAAGTGGTCAATAAAGGTTTTTGCAACTAATAGTAGTCCAAAAATCAATTTAAAACATCTTAAACATCCCATTTTCCTATTTAGCAATATGTTCATGCATAATTATTTTATTACTGAATTAATGTAAAAGTTTTTTATCAATAAAGCTATATGATACAAGAGAAATCTAAGATTTTCTAAGCCAGGCATGTAATATTATTTATTTAAGGTAAAACAAAAAAATGTAGTCCCTACTTCAAGAGATCAGGATATTCCAAAAAGTTAAGGAAACTTCTGAATCTTTTTTTAAAATATAACTTGGATAGAAAATAAATATCAGGCCAGCATTTGAAATACTTTTATTGAACTCTTGTGGTCATATCCTCTGTGAAATTGGTAGTGAATTATATTTAAGAAGTTTCATTGAACAATACTATTTATATTAAATTCCACATTAAAAATGGGAATTTCCTATATGCCTATAATAAAACAAGAGTGATGATAATTAGTGTAATGAATTAAAATAGAAAGAGCAATAGCACTTAGACTTATATACCACTTCACAGTGCTTTACAGCCCTCTCTAAGTGCATTACAGAGTCAACATATTGCCCCCAACAATCTGAGTCCTCATTTTACGATCTGAGAAGGCTGAAACAATCTTGAATTCCTGGCAGTGAGCAGTGAATTAGCCTGCAATATTGCATTCTAACCACTGCATCACCATGACAATAAATTGTTATATTCTATGCATGAGGGCCTGTGCATCTGGAACTAAGATATTATGACCTGAATTCTATCCCTTCCAGATCTATGTATTGGTGATGTCTCAATGCAAGTACAAAATGGCAGAGTTTGCATCACAATATTGTGATAAACATTTATCATTTATTTGTCCCCTAACCCCTTGACAATTCCCAGGAAGTGAATTTTTCAATACAAAAAATTACCTTGAGTGTGATGAATTATCTGCCTGGTTTTTTTGGATCCCATTAGCAAGAATCGTTAGGACAGATCTAGGAAAAGTAGAAGACAGTATGTTTTAATGACACTTAAAAATCCTGTACTACTTGAGTGAAATTTTACATGTCTTATTCCATCATAACACTGGAAATATTATTCTACTTGTGAAAAAACCTATGATCCAATGAGAATAAGTGTAGGGTAATAGTGGTAAAAATATCATAATGCTTAAAAATAATATTGCACTCCAAAATACTGATATCAGGCCTGGTTCAAGTTCATGTTCATATTTATTTGTCTGATTTGGATTGTTTGCAAATGCTTTACTGAACAAGTTCCTGGTGGGACCATATAGTAGAGTTCTACCTTTTCTCTGTTTTATATATTTCTTCTAAACAGTTTGGAATAGCCATAAAGGAAATAGCAAACTGGTTTGGATGGATTATGGAATGTATTTCAGCTTTAAGACATTTTTAGTTTAAGTCTGAAATGGTAGAAAACACAAAGGACAATAAATGCAGTTCGAAATGAGATTTTGGCAGAGAAAGCACTATTCATGGTCTATTAGTTGGCCATAAATTATTTGAGGAAAGTTTGGGAGACAAGTAAATAACCAGTGAACAAGAGACTGAGTTTGGGGAAAGCACATTGTCTTACCCATATATACTCTAGAAAGACAGGAATTTGTCACAGGAAAATGGAAACAGATTGTAACAGGTTGACAGGCTGGGAACAGAAAGACCCACATAAACTCCATTATACCTTTCTTTCACCAGTTTAAAGTGGTCTAACTTAGGGTGATCTATTACAATGGGATGGTAATGGCACATAATGCTACAAGTGTGAGTATAATATTGGAGCCATACTGCTGTCAAGGACAAAGAGAAAACAACATCAATGGAAGAAATTGAAGCAAGAGAAACTGCTTATGAAATGACCAGTTTGAAGATACATCTGGCTCTAGCTGATTTTCAGCTACCTGGAAGAACGTGTCATGTCTTCCACCGATCTCCTTTTTAGAAAGTCTATGTTTCTTCATGAGACATGGTTTCTATGTCCCCCGATTCCCCATATTTGTGATTGCACTCTGAATCTACTTCATTGTAACTAATTTCTTTAAAAAGGGCACACCTGATGTAACCAAAATATTTCAGATACTTGTTTACTCAGAATTCTCACAGGGTTTAATTTGTTTCATTCAATTTAAGAAGGCTTACCTTGGAATAGATATGCATTGAATAGCACTATTAATATAATGTGATTCAGTGGTGGGATTCAGCCAGTTCACACCAGTTCAGCAGAACTGGTAGCTAGGCCCAGAATGGACTTCAGGAAGCAGTATCCACACAGAGAACTGGTTCTCATACGTGAATCCCACCACTGATGTAATTGTAGATCTGAGAGACCTCTGAGGGTTGGTTTCCTTTTCCCAGAGAGGCACTGGGCATCATGTTCACTTCTAGATGAGATGGGTGGCACACAACTCGAATGAATGAATGAATAATAAATATTGACTTTGTGATGCTTGAGAAGTGAGGAAATGCAACACAAGATTCCTTTGAGATTGAACGTCCTTTCTATAATGGTATAATAATTATAATAAAGAAGACTGTGATGAAATTATCTGGGTTGTCTATGTGGCTGAAACCCAGAATTGCAAGCTAGCAGATGAGTTCCTCTAACTTTATTAAATTTTATATGACAACACAGTTAACACTTCAGTCTGTACTGAGATTTACATCTTCCTTCCTTCCTTCCTTCCTTCCTTCCTTCCTTCCTTCCTTCCTTCCTTCCTTCCTTCCTTCCTTCCTTCCTCCCTCCCTCCCTCCCTCCCTCCCTCCCTCCCTCCCTCCCTCCCCTTCTCTCTCTCTCTCTCTCTCTCTCTCTCCCTGCCCCCCCCCCCCGAGCAAGAATGAGCAATCCTTTGAAATATTATGATGGTCCTCACAAGATTATGTGGCTAAAATTTGGTAGGAGTGTGATTTTTGCTTTATTGGACAAAAATAACAATGAAAATAGGTGTGCTAAAGCTCTGCTATGCACAATATCCTATTTTGCATTGAACTCCCCCACTAGAAGCCAATAATTTCATCCATATCCCTCTAGAGAAGTCGCTGCTGATAGTCTCAGAGGACAATTTATAAACAAAAACTAATTCAGCCCTGAAGAAATGCTGCCTGCCCTTGCTTCAGACAACATTAATGTGGATAAGACAATTGCATTTTAGGATGAACAGATATAAGAAAGGAGTAAAAGGAGTAAAATTAATTCATAATGTAAAATAATATAAAATAAATGATAAATAGAATCATATGGTTAGATAGTCAGATTTTTTTAAAGAAATAAATCTCTGGCAGATGCCTATTCTAATGAATTTACTGTTAACATTCACAGAAGAATTATAAAAGAGTGACGTGTGGCACTGATGATTTCTTATTATATCTAACAGCAATGTACACAGCAATGTACATACATGATATATGACATCCTTCCATAAATCCTAAACTTACACGGTATGCTAATCCTTGATTCCGTATTTTTTTTAAAAAAATGATTATACCCTGCTGCTATGACCAAAGGCATTACTAAAATCAGTTTTCTATGCTTTTCCAACAATGAAATGCAAGGCTGCACGCCAGATAGCCAATACTTACCATATGTTAGAAGTTAATCCAGTAGACTTTATTCACTGGTATGATTTCTGTAACTAAAAATCTCCCATTTTTAAAGCAGTAACCACAGTCTCCTTTATTATTTAATATTATTATTCCTCTAGCAAACCATCAGAAAAATGTTACTATTAGACAGAGAACAATCTCCTCTCCTGATACCACTCTGGCTTATTTTTATGGCTCTTTCTATGACATATTTCTAGCTAGATATGAGGAGGGGGGAAACTAGCATTTAAATCATTCATGGAAATTAATATAAGCTCACATATTTATTCACTGTATTATGCAGAGCAGCTTTAAGACTGACCTAGTATATTGCAAGTTGTATGAAGCAATTAAGAAGGATATTGCCTTATGCAGTTAAAAATTAGAATGCATTACAGAGAACTACATATTTCATGGCAAAAAGATGAATATATATAATATGTTATCCATAAAGCTGACAATTAATTGTTATTAAATTAATCCTATATTCCTTTTAACCCTAGAAACAAAATTGCATTGATATTGAAATATTTAGGCATGCCTAATACATTTCTGCAGTATTTTTTAAAATGAAGTCATAGAAATATGCTACGGATTACAATATGTGGAAATCAATATCATTTTGAACTGAAATAACATGGAAATACAATTACTAGTCTCAGTTTTTACGCTTTATATGGAATATGGGTTTACTTCTTCCCAATAAACAGTGAATTTGAATTGAATTTGAATTTATTAAATTTATATGCCGCCCTTCTCCCTAAGGACTCAGGGCGGCTCACAACAATAAAGTTAAAAACATAAAATACAAAATTTAAAAAAGAATTAAACAATGAAGTAAATACATAACAATAGACCCAGTAAAACCAAATTTAAAACTACAGTCAGTCCAGGCCCGATTGTTGGAACATCCATGTCTTCAGGTCACGGCGGAAGGACCGAAGGTCAGGGGCCATCCTCAGCTCCGGAGGCAGTTCATTCCAGAGGGTCGGTGCACCCACAGAGAAGGCTCTCCCCCTGGGGGTCGCCAGCCGGCATTGCTTAGCTGACAGCACCCTGAGGAGGCCGACTCTGTGGGAGCGAACCGGGCGATGGGAGGTTGATAATGGCAGCAGGTGGATGACAACTAGATCCCAAATACCTCTACACTTATACTGGCCCTCATCCATTTTTAAAGTAGAACTACAGTTTCTTTAGAGGGACACGGTGGCTTAGTGGGTTAGGACGCTGAGCTTGTCGATCAGAAGGTCGGCAGTTTGGCGGGTCGAATCCCGAGTGCCGCGTAACAGAGTGAGCGCCTGTTACTCGTCCCAGCTTCTGCCCACCTAGCAGTTCGAAAGCACGTAAAAATGCAAGTAGAAAAATAGGGACCACTACGGTGGGAAGGTAACAGCGTTCCGTGCGCCTTTGGCGTCTAGTCATGCCGGCCACATGACCACGGAGACGTCCTCGGACAAACGCTGGCTCTTCGGCTTTGAAACGGAGATGAGCACCGGCCCCTAGAGTCGGAAACGACTAGCACGCATGTGCGGGGGAACCTTTACCTTTACCTTTACAGTTTCTTTCCATATATATACCAGTCTCATTCCCACACATACAATCTCATGAGAGTTGAAAGCAGTGCCTTAATTTTTAATATGAAATTAAACAGCTTCTATTTCTATTTCTTTTAGTGCAAGCTCCAGCAAAAAGATGGCCCTACCAGCATGCCAGCTAAAGGGAGTCCTCAATTTATGACTACAATTGAGTCCAAAATTTGTGTTGCTAAATGAGACAGTTGTTAAGTGAATTTTGCCCCATTTTATGATCTTTCTTGCTACAGTTGTTAACTGAATCCCTGCAGTTGTTAAATTAGTAACAATTGTTAAGTGAATCTGGCTTCTCCATTGACTGTGCTTGTCAGAAGGGCAGAAAAGGGGATCACATGACCCCAAGGTACTGCAACTGTCAAAAGTATGAGTCAATTGCCAAACATCTGAGTTTTGATCACATGACAGTGGGGATGCTGCAACGGTTATAAGTCTGAAAAATGGTCACAAGTCACTTTTTTCAATGCCTTTGTAACTTTGAACGATCATTAAATGAACTGTTGTAAGTCGAGGACTACTTGCATTTTATAATTTCAAGGTCACAGGCAGCACTGGTTATCAATACTGCTGAGAGTCAGATCTCCAATAGTGATAGATTTCTGCTTCTTTCATTAGTCAGCCTTTCACACTTTGTCTATTGCAAAAAAAGTAGATCAAGGACACGTCACATAGAATGCATCACTTTTTTACAGAAGGATTTGGAGAAGAATGTTGATAGTATAATTCTCCTTTAAAACTATTTCTGATCAGCTTCAGAACATTCTTGAATAAAAGCATGTATAGCCACAGGAACAGTAAATATGTTGGTTTTCTACTGTGTCAGACCAAAGATCTATAGAAGTAAACTATGTTTCCAATTAGGTGGATATTGGAAGCAGGATATCTCAACAACAGGTGGCTGAACAATAATATAAAGGGGTTACAGTTGTTCAGACAGAACCAGTGTACTGTTTAGGGCTTCT
This sequence comes from Vipera berus, assembly GCF_964194415.1. Lineage (NCBI taxonomy): Eukaryota > Metazoa > Chordata > Lepidosauria > Squamata > Viperidae > Vipera > Vipera berus. Next base: position 28,464,288 of record NC_138207.1, on the reverse strand, counting down.
CTTGGACTCTTGGATCCTGGTAGAACAAGTGAATGGTCATGGCTAGGAAGACCTTTGTACACATCCATCTGGTGTGCCAGTTGTGTCTGTTACTCAGTCAGCCTGCTCACGGGCACTCAGGCCATGGTTACTTCCAGTTTGGTATTGCAACATGTTTTGCCTGGGTCTGCTCCTGAAAACCACATAGAAATTTAATTGGTCCAAAATAAAGCAATGTGAATAAGTAGGGGTGAACCTTGGTATGCCCATGCAATACTGGTATTTTATGAGCTGCACTGGTTCCCTACAGAATTCTGGATGCAATTCAAGATACGGGTTATTATCCATAAAGCATTTCTTGACATAAGTCTGGATTGTTTGTGAAGCCATCTGTCTTAAACTGTCTTGAACTGCTTATCTGATGAGATCTGATAGGACGAGCATGCTTTGGGTCCCTTGTATGAGAGATTATCTCATGGCAGAACTCAGGAGGCATGTCTTTTCAGTCACAACACCTATTCTATGGAGCATTATTCTACTCTTTTGAAGCCATTCCTGTTTCTGCTCATCACTACCTTGTATAAGAAAGCACTATTGAAGAAGCACTATCTTTTGTCTGTCCTCAGTCTCTCATTGCTGAGCTGTACTGGATAACTCTGAGTTCTATTATTGTAAGAAAAATGAAAACAATTTCCCTCTGTTCACTTAATTGTATCATGCATAACATTAACATTTTAATTGCTCTTCAAAGAAACTTTTAATAGCATCTTGATCAATTTGTTGCCCTTGTTAACTTGTTCTCTCCATCCTGCCCTCCCCCTTGCAAAACATTTTTTTAAGTGTTCAGCCAAAACCACGTGCACAAACTATTTTACTTATTTATTTATTTAGTAATCTGGTTGTTCATCTCATACAAGTGAATCTAGATGGTATACAAAGATCATGAAAATAAAAGAACCCTACTACCAGCAAGATAATTCTCAAACTTATCATTCTTGCTCCAGAAAAATATTTTTCAATCCTGAATTTCATTGCAGTTGCTATTGTTATAATTCTTATTTGTTAACTCAGCTGTATTAACTTAACCAAATAAGTAAATAACCTAAAGCTGTCTTCTGGTTTCACAAACATAGATCATTAGTGCAGCTTTGCAGTCTTGAATAAATTATATTAAACATTGCCCTACAAACTTGGAAGTAAAAGGGTGAAATCAATACATGAAACAAAACAATATGCATTCAGTTAACATTAATATTATGTTCACGCAATGCGTGTTTGCAGGGCTTTTTTTCTCATAGAACGCTCAGAACGGAGTTCCGGCACCTTTTTTGGATGGAACCTTGTAGGGTAGGCAAGGCGGGTTGTATGACATGTGTGAGTTCCGGCACCTTTTTCTTTTACAAAAAAAGCACTGCGTGTTTGTAATTGCAATTTTAGTAGTGTAGGCTGAAATCCCTCCATGCTAATGAGACAAATTTCCAGTTCTAAAGAATATTTAGTTCCATTCTGAATTCTTTTATATAACATTCATCTATTTAAAAATATTGCTTATTCCAGAGTATATATAAAGTGGTCTTTAGTATCCTGAAAATCAAATCAGCAAGTAAAGACAGCTATATGTCCATGTAATTTACTAGAAAATTATAGTTAATACATTTTTCATATTTTGCAAAATTTTTGTATTATTACCATTTAAAATCTACTTGATTTCATAGCCAAATATTATAAATTAAAAAAGTGATCTCTTTTTCACTTACATTCTAGATATTCTTATGAAAATATTCATTCCACAAAGTAAGAAATAAATTTCTACTTAACACATTATATGTTGATTATATTAATCACTTCTTTGAAAATTGATCTGAATGAGTTAATTTTACTGCTTATAATAGTATCCAAATGTTATTAAATATGTCCTAACAATCCATATAATATCTTTAATAATTAACTGTCAAACGTTTCAGTAGCAATTTACAAGATGAGGTCAAAGTAGTATTCTAAATACAAGAAAATTTCCTGAAAGTATCAGGGATTTGAGATGTATTTCATCTAAATGGACTCAGAACAAATTTCTTTGTGTTTGATGGGGCTTTCTTACCAATAAATGCATCATACAATAATATTATCATTGCTTAAAATAAGCACTGAAAGTCACAATCACATGATCCATGTTTTGGACTTCATAGGAATGGTTAATAGTTCTTGAATAAGACTATATCATGTACAGCTATTACCATGTGAATTCTAAATTTTTGTCCTTTCTAGAGCAATCTTTATTAGAGTTAGATACAATTTTAACTGAGTTTAGATAAACTTATCTAAGTTATGGAAGGCTGGCATATTACAGTTAACTGTACTGCGCAGTGCTAGTGGTTTGTACAGAAACCTATTTTTGACTATTTCATTGACTAGAAGAGTTTGATAAGAAAGTCCAACTATTAGAAAACACTACTTAAAACTTTGAATAATAATTGAGTGGATGCATTTACATATTTTTGACATTATTAAAGCCAGAAAAAATATTGTACATATTGGACATAATCTTAAAACTATGCTAGATATGTTTCTGATTTCCATTTCCTGCCAGAACTTTGACCCACCCATGACCATCCCACTGTGCAATGTTAGGTAACTATAAAAAATTAATCCATAGCTGTTCTGGGAAGAGGTATTTTACTATTCTTGATTGATAATAAAGATTATCAAATAACAATGCCTTTATTTAAAATCTAATTTAGTTCAACATTGTCTACTATAGAGTTCCATTCTTTTCTGGCTTTGCAATCCATCTTCTTGTAGCCATATCAATACACAGATAACAGAATAACAGAGTTGGAAAGGATTTTGGAGGTGTTCTAGTCCAACCCTCTGCTCAAGCTGGAAACCCTATATCATTTCAGAAAAAAATTGTTGTCCAATCTCTTCTTAAAAACCTCTAGTGTTGGAACACTCTAAAGAGACAGTTGCTGGAATTGGGTATGTCTAGTTTAATGAAAAGAAGGAGTAGGGGTGACATGATAGCAGTGTTCCAATATCTCAGGGGTTGCCACAAGGAAGAGGGAGTCAAGCTATTCTCCAAAGCTCCTGAGGGCAGGACAAGAAGCAATGGATGGAAACTAATCAAGGAGAGAAGCAACCTAGAACTAAGGAGAAATTTCCTGACAGTTAGAACAATTAATCAGTGGAACAACCTCCAGAAGATGTGAATGCTCCAACCCTGGAAGTTTTAAAGAAGAGATTGAACAACCATTTGTTTGAAATGGTTTAGGGTTTCCTGTTTGAGTAGGGGGTTGGACTAGAAGACCTCCAAGGTCCCTTCCAACTGTCATTCTTTTATACCCACAACTTCTGGAGGCAAGTTGTTCCACTGATTAATTGTTCTAATTGTTAAGTCGTGGGCTCTTGGGTGCAGGAATGATGACACGAGGCTGAGTACAGGATAACTCATACTTTATTCTTGCTAGCACTGTACTGAAACTTGGGCTGCAACCAGCCACAATATATAGTCTAGCCCCTAGGTGGCAGCCAATGGGTTTGAACCCACTCTTGCCGCCTGGGGCTAGCCAATTGCAGGACCGGAGACAGCCAGTCTGGGATGCTGGAGAGCCATTGGCTGCTCCAGCAATGCACATGGTGTATCACTACAAGCCCAGTACATAACACCCCTCCCCTCTTAGATCGAACCATGACAACCACGATTAGTCTTGACAATTTTCAAGACTTATTAATCAACTCTCATACAATTGTAGTGATAATAATAAAAATACTAAAAATACTAAAAATAATAAAATCACTGTGGCTACAATGAGATTAAACAACGTCTAATGAACAGGCTTCCAAAGCAGGAAAAGCAGTTTCACAATGCTCTAATTTCTGTAGTTAGTGGTAATAAGTTTTACAACAATATGCATCACTTTCTTTTACAATGTAATCTGTGTGGTACGCAGGAGGCTTGTGTGGCCTAGAGGAATGTCTTGGAGTTCCCATCACTTGTGGTCTACCAGCTTACCCAGTGGACTGGGTAGACCCATGTCCCTTTGTGCTCCATTGTCAAGGGGATTCGAAACGCTCTGGCTGGCCTCACCAGGTTGTCCTACCCAAGAGTCAGTCTGTTCAGCAGAGTAGGCACAGCGGTTGCTGAGATTCGGTTGCCTCATTTTGCCAGGGGGTCCATGTTGCACTTCCGTGCTACCCGGTTCTTCCTCAGAAACCATTTCCTCTGAGAATGAAAAACCCTGGTAGTCCAAGTGAGGGCTGGCTTGGCCGCAGGTTTGAGGACCTTGGGAGGGACTTATAATGCAGTCCTCACTTAGTGGCCATTCTGGAAACCTTTTCCTGAGTTGATCGATGTGTCTTCTGACAGTGTGCTGCAGCTGCCAAAAAAGCCAACACAGTGCTAGGCTGCATTAACAGAGGGATAGAATCAAGATCACATGAAGTACTAATACCACTTTACAATGCCTTGGTAAGGCCACACCTGGAATACTGCATCCAGTTTTGGTCACCACAATGTAAAAAAGATGTCGAGACTCTAGAAAGAGCACAGAGAAGAGCAACAAAGATGATTGGGGGATTGGAGGCTAAAACATATAGGGAACGGTTGCTGGAATTGGGTATGTGTAGTTTAATGAAGAGAAGGGTGAGGGGTGACATGATAGCAGTGTTCCAATATCTCAGGGGCTGCCACAAAGAAGAGGGAGCCAGGCTGTTCTCCAGAGCACCTGAGAGCAGGACAAGAAGCAATGGATGAAAACTAGTCATGGAGAGAAGCAACCTAGAACTAAGGAGAAATTTCCTGACAGTTAGAACAATTAATCAGTGGAACAACCTGCCTCCAGAAGTGGTGAATGCTCCAACACTGGAAGTTTTTAAGAAGAGACTGGACAGCCATTTGTCTGAAATGGTATAGGGTTTCCTGCCTTAGCAGGGGGTTGGACTAGGACCTCCAAGGTCCCTTCCAACTTATTATTATTATTATTATTATTATTATTATTATTATTATTATTATTATTATTATTATTATTATTATTACTCGCCCTCCCTCCAACCCCACTTCATAAGATAGGGGTCTGGATGCCTTGGTTATTTGACCAGGAATCCATAAATTCCCTTGACCATAGTTCCTGGCCCAAACTCAATCACCCATGTGCAGCTCCCTTGGAGGTTTTGGTCGAGAGGCTTCTGCTGCCACTCTGTCTGGATGAAATGTGTCCAGTTTAGTAATCAAACGCCTCCCACAACATAGTTCAGCAGGACTTTAACCTGCAGTAGTGCAGGGCATAGAATGCTGGCAGAGTAAAAAATCTGCCAATCTGTGGTGCCAGTCACCTGTGACAATGAGCTTGAATGCCTCCTTTGTTGTCCACACCATGCGTTTGGCTTGTCCATTAGAAGATGGATGAAATGGTGCAGATGTTGCATGTCTGATGAGATTAGCTCTAAGAAAAACCTGAAATTCAGCAGCAGTGAATTGGGCCCCATTATCAGAAACTAAGACATCAGGCAACTCATGTGTTGCAAAGAGTTTTCTCAGCACTTGGATGGTCCTAGCAGTAGTCATGTTAGGAACTGGAATTACTTCCAGCCATTTTGAGTGGCTATCCACTACTATCAGGAAAAGCTGCCCCTGAAACGACCCAGTGTAGTCTATGTGAATCCTAGACCAGGGAGTGTGCATTTCCTCCCACCTGTGAACTGGGGCCTGTGGCATTTCAGGCTTAGATTGCTGGCATGTATAACAACCATGGACCTGACCCTCGATAGCCTTATCAAGGCCAGGCCACCAAAGGTAGTTTCTAGCTAAGGCTTTCATTCTGACAATGCCTGGATGGCCTTCATGTAAGGAATGTAAGACCCTGTCTCTTAGGGAAGTGGGAATTATGACTCTGTTCCCCCATAAAATGCACCCTTTATGTGCAGACAACTCATGCCTCCTGAAAAAATAACTTTGAAATTCAGAGCCTGGACTTTTTTCTAACTAGCCCGTATATACCCATGACAACACTCTACTCAGTATTTTATCTGTGGCAGTTTCAGCAGCAATATCCCCTGCATGGAGGGGAAACTCAGGTATGTCCTATATGGACAGTATTCTAGCAGCAGGAGCTGGAGCTGGATCCATTAGTGGCAGTGGTAGCCTACTGAGGCCATCAGCATGGCCCATTTCCTTTCCTGGTTTATGAATTAATTTGAAATTGTATGCAGACAAAAAAATAGACCATCTCAACATTCTTGGAGATAGTATGTGGGGGGGTTTGTTTGTCTGTTGTGAACAGTCCCAACAGAGGTTTGTGGTCAGTGTAGACAGTGAAATACCTGCCATATAAATAATCATGATTTTTTTTAATTCCAGCAACTATGGCTGGAATCTGGGCATAGTTGCGCTCAGCAGAGGACAAGGTCCTTGAGTAAAATGCCATAGGGACCTGTTTCCCATTTTTCCCTATGTGGCTTAAGACTGCCCCCACCCCAGAGGGAGATGCATCACATGCAAGACATACAGGTTTAGACTCTATGTAATGAGTTACAGTGGACTTTTTTGATAGAAGTGCTTTCAAATCCTGAAAACTTTTTTCGTGTAAGTTAGTCCATTTCCAAGGGGCTTTTTTGTTAAGCAGCCTGTGGAGGGGCTCTGCTATTGCTGGCTTATGAGGTAGGAATGTGTGATAAAAGTTTAGAAGACCCAAAAATGCTTGCAGCTCTCCTTTTGATTTGGGCCTAGGAGCCATTTTAATGGCCTTAACTTTAGAATCAGCGGGGTGAATACCATTAGCATCAATGTGGAAACCCAAGAATTCTGTTGATGAGACCCCAATACTGCACTTGTTTTTCTTTAATTTGAGGCCTGTTGCGTGAAGCCTGTGCAAAACAGCCCTGAGCCTTCTGGCCAACACTTCTGAGGATTCCCCAGCAATAAGAACATCATCAAAATAAGGGCAGATGCCCTGGATACCCTTAAGTGTACGTTCCATAATCCCTTGGAAAATACCTGGTGCAACACTGACTCCAAACTGTAAGCGTTTGACTTTGAATGCCCCTCTGTGAGTCACGATTGTTTGAGCTGCAGCTGTGGCCTTGTCAACCGGCAATTGCTGATAGGCCTGTGCTAAATCAAGTTTAGCAAAAATGGTTCCTCCTTGCAAAGAGGCTAGAATATGGTGTTGTGATTCAGGGTCAGCCTGTGGGTTCGGCAGTTGGGTCGGACGACTCAGAGGAGGAGGAGGAGGGGGGTGTTGAAGAGCTTGCTGAGGGGATTGGACAGCTTGATGAGAGCCCCCAGCCAGGCCCCTCTCATCTGGTCACGACACAGACCCAGCTGTGTGAGCCTGACAGCGTGGATGAAGATGACCCACAGCTGGCCCTGTTCAAGGACGCCCGATGCAGGAGGCAGTCAATCAGGAGTAAACAGAGGAAGGCAATGGGGTTCCTCGGAAGGAGGCAGAGAGAAGCCACGCCCTGAACTGTATTTAAGGGGGAATGCACAGGAGGGCTGGTTTGCTGAAGGCAACCGCTTGAAAAGCTCCTGTTTCTTGGTTCGTGTCTTGTTCTATTTGTTTTTGTAGCAATAAATTTGGCAGGTGTAATTCCAGCCTCTTGCCTTCTTGTAAAAGGGGTTGTCCCTGCCTTTTCTGCAGGGCCGGTAGCAGGCTGGTACAGAACATATGGTTGACCACTGGAACCAGATAAGCATGCTGTTTGAGGGCCTTATTCAATGTGCATTTATAATCAGCACAAATGCGAATTTCCCCATTGGCCTTAAGTGGTGTGACAATTGGAGTTTCTCACTCCCCACCATCAACAGGCTGTAACACGCCTTGTTCTACAAGCTTATCAATTTCACAATCAATTTTATGCTTTAAGGCAAAGGGGACCCTGTGAGGTTTAGACAACGTTGGGATCTAACTTGAAAGAAATTGGTGGGCCTATTTATGTTCCTAGGGTTGAATCAAAAACATCCACGTATTACTCGCACACTGACATGAGGTCTACCGTTTATGTCCGGTTTATGCCAGTAATCTGAATACCTAAGGCATCAAACCAATCAAGTCCAATGAGACCTGTTCTCTGGCCCTCTACTACTATTACATCCAGGTGCCCCAAAAACCCTTTAAATTTTACCAATACGGTGGCTTCACCCTTAACTTTAACATGAGCATTTTGAAATCCATTAAAATGATATCTGAGGGTCTTAGTTTGGCCCAATTGTTACTGCGCCTGCACACAAAGTTGTATGTGCCTTGCAAAATGATTGAGATGGCAGAACCGGAGTCCAACTCCAGCTTACATGGAACTCCTTGTAGCTCTACTAAGAGCTTAAGTTTAGGCTTGAGGGGGCGTTGAGTCCCGGTGCGGCAAATGCTTCTCCAGCTTCTGAAGAATCCCACACTAACTGGACCCTGGGCCCCAGTACCTCTCCTAGTCGGTTCCTCCGACTGGTATTTGGGTGGCCGGTCCCTCTGGCAGGCTCTGCAAACCACTGCAATGTGACTATTTCTTCCACAAGCTCTACATGTGGCTGAACGAAATCTGCAGTTGGCATGAATATGGTTGCCTCCACACCCCTTACATCTCAGTAAGAGAACTGCCTTGTAAGCATCCTCTCATTGGTGGCTATTGCGGTGTTGCACATTGGTTTGCCTTTGGAGTTTGTTGATTTTGGGTTCTTCTTCTGATGATGATTCTCCGGCGCATTTGGTGACCTCAAGATGGACCGATTCTTCACCTTTTGAAGGTTTGGTGGGCTGAACTGTTTGCACTGCGCCCCCGGTGGCTTTGTCAGCCATTACCTCATCCTGTGCCTCGGAAAACGTTAAATTGGGTATAGCAAACAGTCTCTGCTGAAGGGTTCTGTCCTGAAGGCCACAGATGAGCCAGTCTCTTAGTCGTTCTTCTAAGTTTGAGAACTTGCAAAGGCATGTGGCCTATCTAAGGCCCACAATGAATCCTGAAGCTGTCTCCCCAGGTAGCTGCACTCTTTGGTCGAATTTGAATCTCCACACCATCTCCAACATCTTGTGCTGGAAGTGCCCGGTTAGCTTCTTCTTAAGGTCTGTGTATGAGACTGCTTCGATGGATGTCGGCGAGAAAAGATTCTCTGCCAAATTGAAGGTTGCTGGGCCGCACACGCAAAGCAATGTTGTGTCCTTTAGACCTTCCTCTGAAATAATAGCTACTGCTATTGCATTTTTTAAAAAAAAATATTATTGTTCTTTTTGCTGCAACTTCTGTTACTGCTGCTGTTACTATTAAAATTAAGCAGAACTAAAGTTTAGTTTAGCAAACTAAACTAAATTGCATTGAAACATTATAAGAGCCAGCCTAGGAATGGTACAAGAATATGAAAAATCAGAGACAACATATATGCTGTTGTACATATTTAATATTAAGAGAAAATTGAGAATGAGATCACCTAGAAATGGTTGTCAAACAGGACACCTTCAATTATAATGAGCACTTAATACTGTTTTTCTATTATGAGAAAAGAATGAGAAAATAAAGTCATGAATATGGCATGTGATCAAAATCAACAAATTCTGCAAGGGTAAAAATGGCATATAAATTGTCAAGTTACATTAAAAGTTGTAATCATAATTGTAATTTCATAATAATAAATAATAGATTTATTATTTATATTATTTGAAGTTTTCCAAAGGACTAAAAATATTCAAGAGACAATTTTGCCAAAAATAGCCCTGTAACTTTACAACATTGCTTTGTCTACACTTGATTTGCCAGCCTTAAATGCATGATTGCCAGTCTTCCACTTAAAGCATAACTGTAGCTGTAGGAGTTCTAATCATTCCTGGATGGGTTATTTTCACATTTCTGCTTTTCTGATACTCCCTTCTTTGGAAATCATATAGATAAATGGGTAAGTTAAGATTAAATTAGTCAACAAGCCGTAATCAACAAATTGTTCTGACCTTTTTTCAGACATTGTGTCCTTGAAGCTAAAGGAGAAAACAAAAGAAACTTTAAAAAGTGTTTTAGGATTTTTTAAAAAAGAAAATCCAACTCTAAACCAATGAATTTCAAAATTACATATATATGTGTGTGTGTGTGTGTGTGCGTGCGTGTGTGTATGATATTATTTTAAAAGAAATATATAAAATAAACAGGTTATATTAGGAAATTGTGGAAAAGGAACAGATTAGGTTCTTATATGGTTATAAGCAAAGAGAAAATGGATTTAAATCTTAGTGAATTGATTAGAAATAAATAATGATTTCAGATACAATACCATCTCATAAATCTACAATACCATCTCATAAATTATATCCGGACTTTCGCCATTTCGATACTCTTGCAAACCAATGAATCACACCCCCTGATTGTTCTCCATCTCATTGACTTTTTTGAGCTAACCAACCAGGCAGCACAAAAATCAGCAATCAGATTGTATCGCACCATTGTCCTAAATGTCCTAAACTTGTTTTCATAGGATCTTTTTTAAAAAATTGCCACTATGAGAAAGGCTGCAATGCCCTTACTCCACACACCCTACTTAAAAAGACTAAAGTGGACATCATATGACGCAGTGCCTTATTCCCGCACAGAAGAAGGAAAGATAAAGACTCAAGAGGTAGGGTGAACTAAGAGCTTCTCTCAATGGGTCAGGGCAGGCCACTGAGTTCCAATGTTTCAGCTGTAGAACTCTTGTTTACAGCTATGTTTTCTGCAGTGCTGATAAACCAGAAATTAATTGTCTCTCTAGCCCAATGATGAAGACAGAATGTGATTATACAAATGCAGAGCCCACCCTGGAGTAGTGCAAATGCTACATTTGGAGGAGCCTTGAGTCATATTTTGAGGACTAATTTAAATCCCTCTGATTAATGGGATTAATTAAATTCCATTAATTCTGGATCTAGTGCAATACATTTACCGTATGTACCATTTCTTTTGCAGCAGATTAAAAACCTCAACATTATTGAATTAAAACATTTGGAGAAAAGAAACAAAGCCTACATTGTTTATAACATCTCTCCTCCTACATATTTCAATACAAGAGGAGATTATGTTATCTTTCTTTCTATGTTAAGTTCTGTTGCGCTCATAATAGCAAATTTCAATTATATGCAGAGAAGATTCTCACTTTCTACAAGGGAATGTAAATCTGCCATATTTAGTATGCTAGGAAGGAAGGAAGGAAGGAAGGAAGGAGGAAAGATTGTCATTGCTTTGAAATGAATGGCAAAATCTATGCAAGAAAATGTTTTGTTTGCATAACCTTCAGCCTTAAAAAATATAGTAATTATTTCCTCTCATATCACACATCTTGGGAAAATATAACATTAAGCATAGTATAAATGTAATGGTTTATGATCATATATAATACATAAATAAGATACCAGTAAAGAAGACTATTTGTAGCTCAGGGTTGAAGTAAGGCAGACATATCAAACACAAGGCCCGGGGGCCGGATTCGGCCCACAAAGTGGTTTCATGTGGCCCGCAAAGCCATCCTGGAAACAGTGAGGGAATGGCCCCCATTGCCTTGGCCCTGGCCCAGAGACCCTTCTTCCACCAGAGACCTTCAGATCTGTCCCACTCCTGCTCAGGCCCCCATAGGCACTCTTGATGCGAATGATGTAGAGCTGGCCATGCCCATCCAGTAGGCCATATGCACTCTAGCCACGCCCACCCAGTAGGCCATGCCCACCCTGGCCATGCCCACCCGGCCCCCTGAGGGCAACCGTAATGCTGATACAGCCCTCAATGAAATTGAGTTTGACACCCCTGAAGTAAGGTGTCCTTGATGTTGTCTAATATCTATGAATTTTGCCTCTTTTTTCTTTTTTGTTCAAACAAGGTAACGTCATTAATACTAGTCATAACTGTATATGAAAACCAATGAATAACATGACACAATGTTGAGATATCAAACATCAAGTTTAATTCAGCTTGTATTTCATTCTTTCAAGTACACACTTGACTTATTTCTAGAGATGTGCCTCTTCCCTAACTATAACAATCTCTGATGATGAGCACAGTAGTTGGCAGATCAATTTGTTTGTAAAAAAAAGTTCTTGGCACTTTGGACTCCACTTGTTCAGGGTCTTTGAAATGAACACATATCCTTCTTCCTCTTAATGATAATGAAGTTCTGCTAACTGCCCACTATATCTAAAGATTTCTTGTGTACATGGTGGCATTTCAGAAAACAAAGAGAGTTTAGGTCAGAATGGGACAATTTGCTGCAGCCAACTCACCACTCCCTACTCACTATGGCCAATTCACCATGGCCAACTGGCTGCAGGACAACTTACTATGGACCAATTCAACAATTTAATTATTTAAAATAATTTAAAAATTATTATAATTTTTGTCATTCATTCATTTTATCTCTCCTTTTGCCTGCTTTCTTTAATGATTTTATTCCATTTCTTTAATATTAGTGTAGCTCTTGTCCTGTGGCAAGTTGTTCCACAGCAAGTTCGCCATCGCAAATTATCAAGTGGTGAATTGGTTGTGGAGAGTGGACTGTGGCAAGTTGGCTGTGGTGGGGTATTTCCTGATTCAGAGGCAATAGAGCAATAGAATCGGGTTTGCAGGCAACTTTCTATAGCCATCAAGGACTGGAATGTATATAGGGCAGTTCCTGGGCTCAAAATACTTGTCACTTCTGACATACCATAAAACCTTATTTAAAATTTCCCTCCCAGTCACCTAATCATTTTGAAACAACTATTGAATGCAAGTAAATAATTAGCATCTTTTGATCATAGGTGCAATTAATAAATACTTCTTAAAGGAGCTCAATTATGATTATATTTTTATATAGATATTATATCTAAGAGCTGAACTAATAGGACAATAAATGTGGGCTATTATGGATTAAAAAATGTTATTTTTGTTTTTTTCATCAGGATGAATTGCTTTTGTTAGATGTTCTCTTCAGCATTCCTTCCCTCTATCAACATTGCTTTGTTTTTTGTTAAAATAGCACCATGAAGAAGTAAGGTCAAAAATGTTCATGATAGTTTTTAAGGTCATTATAATTTCAACAAATCTATTTACCTAGAGGGAATCTTAATGAAAGATTTAAGTGTTTTGGATTTAAGAAAAGAAATTAGTTTATTTGCATGGCATTTCTATTGCCCATCACGTTTTCAAATTGTTCTGTAATTTGTTATTATAGATATCAGTGAAACAGCTTAGCCAATAGTCCATAGAAATAGGACTACGGCAGCCCAGTTATAATTTATTTTATTTGAATGTAATACTGATATTTATGTGTGCTCAAATAGATTGTACTTAATTATTAGTAAGTTAATTACTGCAATTATTTAAATAATTTATCAAACAATTACTGGATTTGTATTTCATTGTATACTATTGAATTTAGCTTTCATTAATTCTATACAATATATGAATGTGATGTGACTATTTTGCCAAGGAAACATTGTCTCTTCCTGATACATTTCTTTGTACCACAAATCCATAGCTATATTAGTATTTTCATTGTTTTGTGTAGTAATATTTACAGAAATCCATTGGTTTCTTTCACAGAAAATTCCTTCATGTGTATGGTCACATTCTTGACAAATGAACTTAGATTTCCATGGAACAAAAAACATTGTAATATTAGTTAAATGTACTTCATGTTAGGTAGCCTGTTGGGGCTGAACTGTTTTCATGACAATATTCTTGGCTGTGCTCATTTTCCACATTTGCATATTCTTTTAAAGTTTTGCATTTATTTTGAAAAAACATATAGCTTTTTTTTTTGCTTGGTTTCAAAGTAGCTTGTGAGTGCTCTCATGAAATGGCCGTTATAGGAAAGTTTGCCTACCCATAAAATGGCTGCCATGCTAGCTATGGTTTATCCCAAAATCCCTATTTATTAAAATTTATTAAATTTTATATCTAAGCTAATTAACTTAAATTTATTGAAAAATTCCCCCCTCCCTGTTCTCCTGTATTGCTTTCTATTGCTTCACATTTCATCTCCTTTATTTTGCTCTCTAAGCAGGTAGCACACCTGCAAAAGTCCTTTGAGAGACAACCACCTGCCATTTCTTATTTTCTATGAAAGTTTATAGAACCTATACCCCAAAGGCATGGATAAAAGTAAAGATGACGCTATAGGCTGGCATTCTGTTTGCAGTATGCCACTTTCCCTTGAGACAAAAGCATCTAAAAAGAATTTAAATATTTGGGACAGGGATTCTGGCAGGTACCAAGGGGAGATTTATGGATACATTGGTGCCAGGGAGAGCACATTACTTACCTTTTGCAGAAAAGCAATGGGTAATCATCTGCCATAATGATATTGACCTCACTAACAGGCTTGCATGATTTTGTAGGACATTGTCTCAATGAATGTTCAGTTGGCACACTGGCATGTAATTCTGAACCATAAACTATTAATGTCCCTGGAAACTGAGATAGTTATGCCCGTAGCTCAATGAAGCTCTATGAAAAAACATTTTAGCAAGGATAAACAGGAGAAAATACTTGGCTATATTCTGTTCTCCAGAATCCAGGTGTGGTCAGGCTGCTGTAAAGTTATTCTGCCCATTTATGAATTAGTAATGACATTTTTTGTCAAATTTTTATTTTATTTTATCCAGAAGTTAAAACAGAAACTCCCCCCTCCCAAAAAACCCCAAAACATAAAAACAGAAGAAAGCCAAGGGACAAAACAAAAGAAATGTGCATTAAAGAAAAAAAATACACATATTCCCCGCCACTGAAATACTGGTAAATATATTTCAACACTAGTAGTTTCCCACCTTGTGAAACAGATCTGCAATATATAAGCTTCTACAACTTCATTTACCCAAACTGTTTGACTTACTATCTATCTAGTGAAAAAATAGTTAACAGAGAAGCCCACCAGCAAAACTAAACTTCAAAGCCTTCAATTATTTTTTTTTATTTTTTTAATTCCATTTATATCCCGCCCTTCTCCGAAGACTCAGGGCGGCTTACAAGCTTAGCAGTAGCCTTCATTCTATGTATATGCCTGCTTATTAGGGCTTTTAAGCAATCTGTTATTGTAATTAACTTACAGAAAGTCCACAATGTCTTCAGATCCACCATTACCCACTGCAGTCATTGTCTCTGGTCCATCCAGGATCAAATATCCTTAGCTGATACTTAATAATAAAACTTTCCTTTAAAATGATAACTAGTATTAGTATATAACAATATTGAATTAGTAATGACATTTAAGCAACCTAGACAATTTATTGGCTGTTCTTCTAACAAAATTTTCCCAATATGGTCTACTATTTGAAAAGATACATGTATACAATTTTAGTACATTGCATGTCTCTTTAGGGATTTTTTTTCTTCAGAAACAAAAATCAAAACTTAAACCAAATCTTAACTGAAGTTTAGTATCAGAATCAGGAACCAGATGAAAGAGATTAAGGAATTGTATTTAGACATTTTACAGTTTCAGAAACACAGACTGGTAAAGTCTTTGTTTCCTAATAGTATGTCAGTTATTCCTATTTATCCACTCACACATTTAAAATTATTAGCCAGTTATAATTCATTTGATTCTCCATGTCACATTCCCTACTCAGCTTGGCAAACAGACAAAAATGGATCTAAATATACTTTGGCAAATTGCTTTTACATGAAGTCAGTTTTAAGGTCACCAGCCATAACTGTTCAAAAATGCATACATTCTGAGAATATGACAGTCTAATCATTCAAGATTTTATAGGCTGGTAACTCTAGAAACTTGAAGATTGACAAACACACATGTTAGCTATGTTTTATTATTAACAGAATATGAAATACAGTAAACTTCTGCAGAGATATGTATTTATGAATGTATAAATGTGTATGTATAAAAATCAGTAAAAGCAGTTAAATATCTCTATATCAATATTTCCAAAATATACTAGTGAAAGTGATGTATTAATTTAAATATTATAACTAATAGATTACATGAGAATTTAAACTATGCTGGGATAAAAGCTGTTGATGGCAAGGATAATGTGATGCACATTAAGTCAGAAATAAGACCCACTGAACTTAGTGGAATTAGCTATAGCTGAATTGGATGGATTAATTCAAATAATGATGTCCAATTCATGCTGCTCTTCATTTTTTTGTGAACAAAATTTCATTCTAATCAGTTATTGAATCCAGTAGGAATACTACCCTGCCCTGCAATTACTGACATTCACCATTTTTCTTTCAAAGTTCACCAATAGAATTGTGAATTGGAAATTACAGTTGATGGGACAAAAAACAATAGACTTTTTATTTTTTATTTTTTTATTGAAAAGTTTTATAAAGGTTACAATGTTATCCCATCCCCAACCCCCCCAAACCCCCTCCCCCTCCCCACTTCCCAAAGCTGGTTACAGGGTTACAAATATGTAGTAATCATAATCTAGCTAACATTGATCGACTATATAAATAACCAAATACATAATACACTTTAACCCGCCTATAACATAATTACAAACACTCTAAAATATCCAACTTATAAAAAAAAATTAAATTATAACAATCTAAAATTTACTCATAAGCTAAAAGGAACTTTTTAGTCCCATATTTTTCCTGAATATAATCTATCCATCTTCTCCAAACCGAAATGTATCTTACTTGTGCATGATCCTTCAAATAAGCAGAAATCTTTGCCATTTCTGCTAAATTTGACACTTTAAGCGTCCACTCCTCTATAGTAGGCAGACAGTCCTTCTTCCAATATTGCCCTACCAATAATCTTGCAGCTGTTATTAAATTCAACATCAAATTAATTTCTTTAGTATCACAATCTGTAATGACACCCAATAAAAATAATTGTGGAGTAAACTTTATCTTTCTCTTAAAAATCTTTTGAATGTTCCACCAAATTTTAATCCAAAAAGCTTTTATATTTCTACAAGTCCACCAAATATGAAAATAAGTAGCATCCAAACTACCGCATCTCCAACATTTGGGCTGTAAATTGGAATACATACAAGACAGCTTTTTAGGATCCAAATGCCATCTATAAAACATTTTATAAAAATTTTCTCTTAAATTTTGGGCTTGAGTAAATTTTACATTTCTAACCCAAATTACCTCCCACACATCCAATGGAATCGGTTCTTGAATATTTTGAGCCCACTTTACCATGCAATCTTTGATCAATTCCGTTTCCGAGTCCAATTCTATTAAAGCATTATAAATTCTCTTTATATGCGCTCGAGTTTGATCTTTCCCGAGTGTCTTGTAAAATCTTAAGTTTAACTCTCGGTTTTTCCCCCGCCCAAATAAATTTATTAATACCCTTCTGCCATTCATCCAAATTAGCATCTTTTTTCAAAATAGGTATCATTTGAAACAAAAAGAGAAACTTTGGTAAAACATTCATTTTATAACAGCTGCAATTTTTCCCAACAAAGATAATTGTATTTTTTCCAATTATTTAAATCCTTTTGTACTTTTAACCATAACATCTCATAATTGTTCTTATATAATTTTACATTAGAAGCTGTAATATATACCCCCAAATATTTAACCTTTTTCACAATTTCATAACCTGTCAGTTTTACTAACATATCCTTTTCATTCATAGTCATATTTTTAGATAATATTTTAGTCTTATTATTATTTACCTTAAAACCCGAAGCTTTCCCATATTGTATTATGATTTCCATCAAATCTATAACCGATTGAATCGGTTGAGATAATGTAACAACCAAGTCATCCGCAAATGCTCTTAACCTATAATCATTCTGCTTTATTTTTATTCCCTTTATTTTAGTTGATTCCCGAATTTTAATCAATAAGATCTCCAATGTTAAAACAAACAATAATGGTGACAGGGGACACCCCTGTCTTGTACCTTTTTCAATTTTAAATGCATCTGTTAAACCCCCATTAATTATAATTTGCGCTGATTGTTGTTGATATATGGCCTTAATAGATTGCAAAAATTTATCCCCAAAATTCATCTTATCCACAACTTTCCCTCTGGACTTCAAAAAATAAAATAAAATAAAATAAAATCCAAAAAAAAAAAAAAAAAGAAGAGGAACCCTTAATAATAATAAGAAAAACAAAATTCTTTAAAACTCTGAAATCCAATATATTGTTTAGATTTTAACAAAATCTTCGTACTTTATTCTTTCAAAAAGAAAAAACATTTCGACGCCATCTTTTCTCTTTCTCTTTCAAGATCTAATTTATGTATGGAGAAGATTAAAGCACTCGAGTTAAAGTTCTGAATACTTGCAATTTTACTCCTCCTGGTCAGCTCTGTCTGCTTTGAAAGCAATCATAAATCACTGTAATCTGCAGATGTGGATGCAGCGTCTGGCTTCGCCCCTGCATGGAGCAAAGGCATCCTGGACTCGGAGAAAGCCTCGGACTCTGTGGGAGCTCTCACCCTCCGACCCCCAGATAATTCTGGGAGGTCTTGGGGAGCTCTACCACTATCTGAGGAAAGCTCACCTCCCCCTCTTCCTCTTCTCCTGAGGGGGAAGTTTACGAGCCGCGGGACAGCTGATTGTTGCCGTCTCCACGGATCTAACGAAGCCTCAGGACGGGTGGCCAGAGAAAAGCCGCCATTTGGCGCGGCGTTGCCACCGGAAGTCCAATAGACTTTCATCAATAGACTTTTTAATTGATGGACCAGTGGACAGGAAAAGAAGGGTCCAATGCTGTCTTTAATGAAGTGACAATAGACTGAAAGGAGAAGAAAAATGGCAGAATTGTAATGTTTTTCTTTTATTTTCTCTTCCCAGTCTTCAACCAATTCAGAAGAAGAGGAATCTGTCAACCATAGTAAATGTGGCCTAACAGAAGATCAGAACCCCTTTATGAAGAAAGTGGACAAAATCATTGAAATCTGGAAAAGAATTAAGGCTGCAGTCCACAAAAAACTCTGAATTAAGGACATGATTGGCAGATTAATTATTAAAATGGCTTTAATGGTGATGATAAGGTAACATCCCCAGCATGCTTTGGAAGACTACTCAGTTTCAGTTGAGTAGAAGAATTCTGTCCTTCAAGAGGGGTCAATAACTAGAGATGGGGTGGGGATAATTGAAGATATAGCTGAGCTTCATTGCCATTGCTGCTCAGTATCTAAGCCACCTCTGGAAGGCAGGAACATGCCCTGTCAGAATGACTGATCTATTTATCCCTTTGCTCCTAGCAGATTGTCTTTGCAAGCTCTTAAGATAGACATAAATGAAAGTTGCTGTAGCTGAACTATTTCTTACTGTTCTCTCTCTCTCTCTCTCTCTCTCTCTCTCTCTCTCTCTCTCTCTCTCTCTCTCTCTCTCTCTCTCTCTCTCTCACTCCTTCACACACGCACACATACACACACACCTATTTATTTGTCTTATGAATTAGCTTGAAGAAAGATTACTGTGACAGAGTTTGAAAACCTTTTCATTCAGGACTACTTTGTCTTAAATATATAACCTAGTAATCTGCTTGACTACAGCTAAAATATTAAGTAATTAGCTGTCATAGTCATGAATATTATTTAAGTTTTGCAAGTATAATTTATCATTAAGCAAATGCATATCTCATGTCTTTTTCAACAGTTTGTGGTTATTATCAAATGCTACATGTAGACTGGATTTGACGTTTTTGTCCACCTTTTAAGTCCTTCCCAAAGACCTGCAATAGGCAGATGTTTGCTGATGTCAAAGGTCTCATTGCAAGATGTAAGGTGTTCCAAGTAAGGCTGCAACTCAATTCCATCCATATATTATTTTATTCTCTGGTTTAACTTTATTTCTTAGTTATAATTATGTTTTTGCCACTGATTTTATCATTGCTTTTATTGATATTTTTAATTGAAAATGTGTTTTTATTATTTAAGTTGCCCTATAAGTATAGAAAAGTCTACAAACTGTTTGCATGAGATTGTATCTCATGTTCCATTCGACCTGAGTTCATGGATCTCAGAATGTTCCTTGAAAACTGGAACTTTGATTTTCCATGACTGTGATATGTTATAAGCAAATATCTGTTACTTATAACTACAGTATTAAAAAATGGGCATATGTAGTACTATGCATCCTCCTTCACTATAGGTGAGCTTATACAGCAGCTGGAGGCCTATGCAGTATTTTCCTTTCATCCTACTTTTATTTAAGCAAAAGAGTACATGCAACTAAAAGGTCACATTATAAAAGTAGGATAATGAGGAGACATAATAAGGGTTCTCATAACATCAACAGAATGAGAAAAAAAATCCCACATCTATAACAGATTATCTATAAATGGTCTTATGTTATAATTAAGAACTAAAGCAATACCCTTTTCTTATATTCGTATACTTGCTTGGCTTTGTTTTCAATTTGCTGCAATATAATTTGTTTTATATCTCATCAGTCAGTCAAACAATCTAAATTTCTATAAGATGAAGCTCAGTTTCACCAGTTCAAACATCTGTGTTTTTTTAATTCATAGAGAAAAATACTGAAGAATCTGCCGTGTTACATTCCAATTTTTATCATTACTATATGAAACCACAACTGCCTACTTTGTCTCCATCACTATTTATGTAATTATCATCCTGCAGTGATACCTGTAACACCGTCAGACATCCACATCTGCCCATCCCAGGTCCATGGCAAGGACTCAATAGGTGGATAAAAATGCCAAATCCAGTCTGAACATCTGGTTGACTGTGTGATGAACTACAATGACATCACTTGCAGATTTTGAGTTTCTAAGATAATTTCACATTTTAAGTTGCCCAGAGTTGCTTCAAAATGAGATGGGGAAAAAATAATAAAAATAATTTGCAGCTTCTGTATCATGGTTGCAAAACCTAGATGACCAATACTTGGCAGGAGGAAAGAGATATAAAAAATGTTAACTCTTTGCTGCCATTCTTGCTCATTCAAAATGTTGCAGCTCATGTGTGCTAGCCCTATATTTATCTGGCAAATTTGCGGCTACTTTGTAATCTTTAATAAAGATTGTCAATATGGATCCCCTCCTAAAGTTAACAGAACTTCTGCTGTTGAATTTGAAAACAGTGTGGCCATTTCATTTACAACTTACATGAACCTTCCTTGAAAGTAAGGCATGAATGATGGAGGGAAGAATAGAAAGAAGATGTAAACCTTGAAAATCGATAAAGAGAAGGAAGGCTAGAGAGGGAATTTAAAGCCACCAACATTTTGAGTAAGTACTTCTAGAAGCAACATTGACTAGTCTACTGGATGTGGTCTTTTTCTAAAACTTGATTGCTAGATCTCTTAACTAGAGCAAGGATTTGCTTCATTGTTAACCTCTGTTTTCTATTTTCATGCAATGGATGATGGAATCCTTTCCTGCTCAGAAAAAATCCAGCAGCAAAACCCTGTGTATACAAACTTGATATATGCTAAAAATCATAATATGCATAAAATATAAAAAGTTGCATTTTAAACAGTTAATCTTGTATTTCCTGTGAAAACCTATGAAGATATATACTGGAGGATATGCCTGAAATGTTTCTTTTTTTACATATTTTGCATTAATTCTTATATTAGATACCGTACTTTTTGTTTTCTGCTGTTGATTTTTACAGCAGGTTGTAAAAGACTGAGTAAAGATTGTATGTTTCTTTGGTATCTGTTTGTACGTGGAAGGCTAAGAGAGAGAGAAAAAAGAAAGAGACAAAGTTTCAATTGTTTCTGGGTTATCATTGTGTTCTCATTCTTTTAGTAAGTTCACACAATAATATTTGAATAAAACCGGAACAAATTCTACTTGGGAACTGCATGGAACTAATGAGGAACAAAGAAACCATGTTACACTCTTTGCTGTCAGAACAATGGCCTTGTTGCAGTTTGATCTTTTACTTGCAGTTGATTCCTTCTTTGCCCAAAGAAGCAAGTTATATTATGGCTCAAAGTTCTGTTCATTGCTTCAACCCTGACAACCTTTTCTGCAGATTTAAACAGTTAATAAAGGAATCACCATTTGTCTTCCACATACTGGACTCTACTAATATTTATCTTAGAAACAATGAAACCTTTTTTGTGTAGATGCATGAGTCACTTGGAGGTATGTACACAATGTTGTGTGTCATTGAAAATTCTAATCTCAGGTCAAGTTTGTATTTTCTTTTATCTTTGATTTGGCTCCTGATTACTAATAATAAGCATCCTTTAAATTAACATTGATACTTGTGGTTTCACTTTTAAGATTGTATGAAATAAAAATAGAGGATCTCCTGAAACAAATATATGAATATATATGAGTCTGTATATGATAGGCAGTTCGCTGTTTAAAGTCAGATGCTGTTCTGTGCTTGAAAGATTCTAGATCTCAATTTTTTTTAAAAAAAGAACTAATAAATTAATAGTAGCTTTAACATCTGTAAAATGCTAGATATCCCTTAAATAATTAATAACATTTCCAATCAAAATGTGTTTCTTTCATTACTCTGGTATTTTGCCTTTTGAGAGTATGATCTCCTCTGACTCTTTGTTTTTCAATACCAGCAACTTTATGAGAGATTAGGCTAACATCAGTTAGTGAACTTCTCTAGCTGATTGTGGATCACACTAAGTCCAACACTTAACCACTACACCAGGTTGGTGTATGTGTGTGTATCATTTACATCTATATTTATTTATTATTTAAATTTATATACTGCCCTATTCCCGTAGGACTCAGGGCGGTTTACAGGGAAAATTAAAATACATAGTATACAAAATTAAAATCAATTAAAACTATTAATTAAATCACAGTCCCTGAAGTTAAAATAAACCCTGATTGAATTAAATTAAATTAAAACCCCTCAGTCTGGGACAAACAGCTCGAAGAACCAGGTTTTCAAGTCCCGGCGAAATGAGCGAAGGTTGGGGGCAGTCCTGAGTTCCGTGGGAAGTTGGTTCCATAGGGCCTGCACGCCCACAGAGAACGCCCTTCCCCTGGGAATAACCCGCCGGCATTCCTTAACCGGCGGTACCCTGAGAAGGCCCTCCCTGTGGGAGCGCACAGGACGATGGGAAGTTGATGCCAGCAGCAGGTGTTCCCTTAGATAATCTGGACCCAAGCCATTTAGGTCATTACCAGCACTTTGAATCTCACCTGGAGGGCAACCGGAAACCAATGCAGCTCACGGAGAAGAGGTGTTACACGGGAGTATCGGGAAACTCCCATAACAACTCACGCGGCTGCATTCTGCACCAGTTGAAGCCTCCGAGTGGTCCTCAAGGGCAGCCCCATCTAGAGAGCGTTGCAGTAGTCTAACCGGGAGGTCACAAGCTCATGGGTGATACATCTATATCTACCTTCCAGTCTTGCTATGTTGCCTCATTATGGTGATGTATTGGGGGATGTTCCTTAGAGGGATGGGTGAAGGATGCCAAAGTATAAAATACAGGAATGTACTTTACTAAGATGTAATTGACAATGAGGTGTTCGTCAGCTGATGGCACTCAGCTGATGGCACATGCTGCTCAGAAAGAGCTCAGAATTTTTCAGAATATTAATGGACTTTATGATATGGCTACAACATTCAAGATGTCCATTTGCTGATATTGCCATGCAGGAAAAAAAAATCTAAAGCTGCAAAGAAAGAAGGACAGCAGGAACACGGATTATAAGAAGCATGAACATAGGAAAGTTCAACATAGTAAAAAATGAAATGAATTGTTCGCATTGATACTTTATGTTTAAAGTTTAATCTATCTAAAATCAATAGAAAATGCCAAACTTGGGAAAGAAGAAAATGTTGTTGGAGTATATGGCCTAGGAAACAGAAATGAAGGAGGAAAAGAGATCAATTTCTGAAAATCTAATGATTTTTTTTTGCCAGCACAGTCTTCATGTAACCAAAACAATGCCTACATACATACATTTACAAAAATCAAATTGATCATACTATTGATGCAACAATGTGGAAAAGCTTGTGTATAACAGCAAATACATTGCTAAGAGCTAAATGTAGAACAAATCACAACCTACTCATATGCAAATACCTCGTTCAAACTAAAGCAGAAGATCAAGGTCTGTAACCTTTTAGGATACGATATTGAGCTTATATCTACCACTTTCAAGCAAAACATCAGGAATTGTTTTGAACTTCATTAATAGGTAATCATTACACACTGAAATAATAGTTCTCCATGAATGAATGAGAAAAGAGCCTGCCAAAGCTAAGAAACAGAAGAAAGCTAGATGTCAAAACCAACAGTGGAAATCGGGGGGGGGGGGGGGAAATGGAAGTGCCTGTTAAATATAGATGGATTAGTTTACCAGTCTTGGGAAAGTTATTCTATACTACACATTTAAATAAAAAAATAACCTCCTACTTTGAGACTTACTCTGTTTTAACCAATGACTGCTTTCAGAAACTATGCTCAGTTCACGAGGAAACCCAGTCTCTGACAGTACATCTGCAATGACTTCTGTCTGAAACTATTGATGCCCATTGATTGTACTAAGATATATCATAGATTAAAAATTCTATTAAGTATTTAAAATAGAGACTTCCAACAAAGAAGATGGAAAAGAATATAGTATAGGAATTAATTGCTAAGCACATTGATTTGTCCTTTAGATTGTAAGCCGCCCTGAGTCTTCGGAGAAGGGTGGGATATAAATGGGATTTTAAAAAAAATGAGGTCAACAGCTTATTTCCTTATTAGCTAGGTGCCTGTAAGGGGCTGCCTCAAACATTATGTACATCTTGCTAAGGGATATAGTTTAATTGAATAGACATCTCATGAATATGGATAACTAACTATACATTTTCCCACTAACAAAATATCGCTGCTTAGGTGCTGTGAAAATGCTGTTTCTTGATGTGATATTATAACAGATGTGATAGCTAATGGAAAGATCTTTGAATATTGCACAATTATTTAACAACAATTGCACTTTTTATTGCATGTACAAGTATAGAAAGGCCTGAAGCAGAATTATAATATATTAGGATTTCTGATTTATTTTGTAAATAGGATGTGCTCCAGTGGTTTTATATGTTTGAATATATTTCTAAATATACTGAATTCCAAGTACAATGACCATGGATATAGTCATTATTAAAGTGCATAATAAAAAGAACATTTTGAATTATTTTGGAGGGAAACAAAATCTTACAATAAACATCTTTCTGAGCCTCATTCACTTTTCCTCAAAAATTAATAACAGATCAATACCTAGAAACGTAATATTTGAGAAACCAAATTATTTTATTTTTTAATAAAACATTAGTAGTTCCCTGCTGAATAAGTTGAACTGTATAAGATGACAATGCGTGTGTATCCTGAGACAGGCTTTCACACAATACTTTTTAATAATATAGAGAAGATATAGAGTTGGTTACTAGAATAAACAGTAATCCTTGCTAATGGTGAAAGTAGTACTGATCAGTTTGGGCATATTTTAACAGTATGCTACAAGTACATCAAAAGTCTGGTTTTATCTGAAGCATATTGATGTTATTCCAAGCAAGCTAGAATCATTAGTTTGTAGACTATTTTCATATTTTCATATTATTATTTTATTTTATCATTTATTTAGAAGCACTGTCAAGAAAAAAGAAATAAAAAACAAAAAAAGATAAATTTACAGGCTTTATTAATTTGAGCAAAAAATTTCAAAGTTAACAGATGGATATTAAATATATCATTTAAATATAATTGAAAGCAAATAAATAGTAATTAACACAAGTAACCAATATAATAAAAATGATCAATCATAATAAATAAGTTTCTCTGTAATTTGTTTTTAAAATGTATCCTTATTATAACAAAGCAGGCAAAACAAATATTGTAAAGTGTTATGTAGAGAGAAACCCAAACCTTGGATGACATAGAAATCCATGTGGAAAACCAGTCTCTAAATTATTTCCAGGCTAAATTATATTCATTTTTAAATACAAAGTTATTTTTTTTTATATTAATGCATATTCTCCCAGCTTAGATAGAACATATGCAATTTTCAGTAAGAAGAATACAATAACCTGCAACTGTTATATACAGAATCAATTCCATGCAGCAGTTGTATAGAAATATAAAGAATTATTAGCAGAAAAACAACTGGGAGAAAATAAAACTTGATATTTAAGATTTGATAAATTCTAAGTGAATAAACTTCCTAAAATGTTGAACTTTGTTACCAAGCATGAAAACATGATCCAACATTCCCAATGATGTTTTGGATAAAAGTTATTTATAGGTTTACTGATGTCATGGAAATCAATGGCTATTTGACTTGATTGCAGTGAGATTCAATCTTTTACAACGTTAAAAGTTTTCGTTGTGCAGGTGATTGGCCAAGCTGAATGCAGAAACCTATAGTAGATGGGCCAGGGATACAATCCAGCTCTTGGGATAATAACTAGTTTGTTTGAATCTTCATATGTATAGTAAGAGTTACTTTCAGCCCCCGTCCGTCGAATCACCAGAAAGAATGAGTCCGGAACGAGAGCTGGTTCTCCTGAGCCACGTTTATTACCTTCATAAACAGTCACTCGAAGACAGACGAAGTCAGCGTTGATTCCACAGCACAATCAACGCTGCTAAGTAGCCGGCAGGGCTGACACCCTTAATCGCCTAACCACCCCCTCACCCTACTTAACCACCGCCCCCCTTGGCCCCTGCCCTTTGGCACCCGCCCCCAGGTACGTATCCTCCCCGTCCCCGTCCCACCACCATTGCAGCCGGTAAGCCACCCCCAGCCCAGAGCGCCCCCCCTTTTCCCCTGAGCTCCGCACATCCTCGCCACCCCCCTCAGGTCCCCAGACCGCCGTGAATTGCGCTGCTCGGACCATTCGCCGCTGGTGCTTGCCATGCAGTTCCTTGGCAGGCAAAGAGGCCGGCAGGGCTTTGGAGCGTGTCGTCTGCGGGAACGGGTTTCCAGGGGGACGCTGTGCCTGTGCGTGTCCTGGGGCCCTCCCTGTTCTGCCGGTAGGCCCTGCCGGATGTCGGGCGGGTGGCTGCTGGGCCGTCTCAGCGGCCGCGCTCTTCCCTGGCTCGTCGGGGGGACGCGGGCGCCGGCGGCTGGTCTCGGGGCCCAGTAAGTTGCTCCGCGGCCTCTCCAGATGTCGGGCGGGTGGCTGCTGGGCCGTCTCGGCGGCTGCGCTCTTCCCCGGCTCATCGGAGGGACGCGGGCGCCGGCGGCTGGTCTCGGAGCCCGGTGAGCCACTCCGCGGGCTCACCGGGTGTCGGGCGTGTCGAGCCCGACAGTTACAACATTTGTATATATAAGAATGTGTTCCCGCCCATTTTGTGACAAAGAAGTAAGAGTTGAGTACCTCAACAGAGACAGAAATAAAAAAAAGAAAGTGTGAACATGATATTTAACTTGTGAAAATGGAAAAGAGAAATTAGGATCAATAATAATGGATGATGACTAAATGAGGACTTAATAAAAAAAATAAGTCAACAGTATGAAAGAAATGCATTGGAATAGTTTGATCATACAGAGAGAATTAATGAATATTGCAAAATAAATATATGAAGAAAAAGTAAATGAGTCAAGTGGAAAATAAAATTGGCATGTGTTTCAATGCAGCTGATGAGAATCTTCTAACAGAGAGGTAAGTTTAAAGAACAAAAAGCAATGTACAGTATATAGTAGTATGTAGATGTGTGGATTTATATGGACAGAAAATTATAGTATGGTGAAGTATGGTGAATTGTATTGGCCTAAACTAGTTTTACCTATGCTCCCTTTTCTTTTTTTAATCTTATAATTTTAATTTCTTTGGCTTACTGTTTCTTTACCTTTTCTACAGTATATTCTATAGAACAGTACTATCGTGCTGAGTATGTACATATATATGTATTGTATTGTGTTTCTGTGTTTAGACTTTTAGATCTTAGGGCTACTACACCTGAACTGCTAAAATCCACAGATTTAGTTTTCTGTATTTCTTTGATGTCTGGATTTCTACAGCAGTGATCTTATTATATCCATAAATAATCATGCAGGATTAGAGCCATAGTATTTCTAGCACTGTAATATCATGTGCTCATTTTGTTTAGGAAGCACACCACTATTAGCTTTGAAATATTTTGTTTGTCCTAAGATGTAGGATAACAAACAGGCTCTCAAGGAACTTCATTCCTTCAATAGTTTTATTATTTTCCTTTCTTCTTTCCTTTCCTTTAGATCTGGACTGTGGGCACCCTACCTCCTGAACAGGAATACACATATGCTTCTAATAACAAGAACATGGGGGGGAAAAACCTGACCTTCCTGAATTCTGACAATTTTTTTGCCAAACACACACACACACACACAGACAGATAGACAGACAGAGACAGAGACAGAGACAGACAGACAGCTAGCTGGAAAGACAGACAATCAGAGAAACAGAGAAACCTAGAGACAGACCCTTATTCATTGTATGAAAACAAAACATCTACCAAGGCTGTTTCTTCTCAAATGATGCCTGATAGACTATGTACTTTCCTTCAAGCTCAACTTCATGGAAGGTCTTTTCTGCATCATTAGGCATTATTAGTACCCTATTTTAGAATATTTTTAAACAATTTTATTTAATCCTGTTATCACAGTTATATATTTCTTCCCAAGCAGGCACATATAAGACTGAAAGTAATTTGTCTATTTGGTAAGGTTTTGTTTGTTTTGTTTTGTTTTGTTAAGTAAGCTAAGTGTGTGTGGATGGTTTGGGAATTGAAGCAGGGATTGACTGAAAACTAACCAAAGGGTGATTGTGTTTTTTACATGCATGGTTCTTTCATAGCCATATTTGCTCTAGGTATCTAGCAGAATGACATTTGTACATTGAAAAGTGCAAAGAAGCAAGCCTAAAGCTTATATTTAGCCCATGTCTACAAAACTTGCAGAACATTAAATCAGCAGAATGAAAGGCAAGCAAACAGAAAGGAAACATAAAAATGAGCTGGCTACTTCAAGGCACAGCTACAGTAATTATTTCAGTCTTTTGCTTACGGGGGTACCAACTGTTTACAATTTACTGGCAAATTGGGTATTGGCAAAGCTGGGTATTCTCATTTTCCCTCCTGGTTCAGGAGTCAAAAACATATGCTACCTTTCGTAATGAACTCGGCTAAGATTTGAAGCTATCCATATTCATGTCACCAGAAATGTTTACGCAGGAGCAAAATGCTCTGATGTCCATATAAATCAGAAACATCTCAAAGTTTATATTTCCTTATGCTTCTTTGGCATTGCAAAGCAGACAAATGTAATTTAATTATAAACAAAAAGAAAAAAAATGGAAATCATTGCTCTTTGAAAATAATGCAAGCCAATGCAAAGTTTCAGCATCCTTCAAAGATTTATAATCTATCAATAGATACAAAAGAATATTATTATTATTAGTTTTTAGTTTTTAGAATATAGAGATATATTGTATATACCTTGCATATTTCCCATCTTCTCTGCATAAATTATACATTCATTATAATAATTATAATCTTATTTGTAGGTTTCCACAATTCTTTTCTTATAAAATGTAGCTGTACAGTAATATTTGCAATTTTTAAGGGAAAAAAACCCACTTAGTTTTCTACTTATTTACATTCTGCCAAGATTCTTAACTTGTCCAGGGTCTCTTAATGTATTTCAGATGGAAAAGCTTCTGCTTTAAGCAACCCTGTTACATACAAGGTTCAGTAGTAGTGCATTTGGGTACTGAACAACATTTACTGAACAATGGGAGCAAAATTTGATGGGCTAGCCATTTTTCTGTTTGACACTTGATTAATAATTGCCCAATGATTAGATGAATAGGCTTCATAACAATAGAAGTTTTCCTTATTATACCCTATAATGAAAGAGCCGTTCTTGTGATGTCTGTTTCTTGACCTGACCTACCTTGAATGGTGGACAAAAAGGATCAAAAGAAGCACATTTTCTCCATTTTGTACAATACTTTTTGTTACCCACCAAGGCAGCCAATAGAGTTCCCATTGCATGTTCAGGTATGAATCCTATTTAAAAAGGATAAACTTGTCTAAAACACTTTATAGTTTCAGCTCCACCACTCTTCTCAGACAATAAGTCTGGCATTGGAACCTCATGAATCTGAGATTTACTCCAGGTAAAAGAGATAAGAAGATCCCCCCCAACCTCACAAGGAACTTTTTGTGAAGTGAATAGGTATTGGAAGGGAGAGGGGGGAGCATGAGGTGTTCCAACCTTAAATAGTCCTGATTCTTTGTGGGATACCATTAATACTGTTAATAATTTGGGATACATGTAGGAATGTAGCTGACAATAGCATCTCTCTAAGTATGCCTAGACTCTTCATTATGCTCGGACAGATACATTGATTAGCTATTGTGAAGGTATCTTATATATTCAAGAGAACATGCAGTAACTGTTTTAGTAAGTATTAAATCTATGCATCTTATAGGCATCATAGTATTCTAACTGCTTTGTTGTTTAGCTGCTTTGTTGTTTAGCCACATATTTATTTTAGTTATGTGGTCTCTGTCTTCATTATTATGTACATATAGTATATAATGTTATTGTGTTCACTAACATGGAATCTATAGTTAAAATGCATAATATAGAATGGGAGTGGGAGGGACATGTTGGAGTTAAGTATTGGATTTTTGCAGCTAGTATATCTCCAGGACATGCGAAAGGGAATTCAAAGGTATGCCACTACTAAGGCTGGAACTAAGCTACAGCTTAGCTGCAGTTACAGCTAAGCTAAGCTGCAGCTAGACAAAGCTAGATTGTTTGCTTGGTGGTTGTCTTATTATGTTCAACAAACATTTTATAAATACAATATGCCACTAATGCCTTACAGCTCCTGGAATGTTCTGCTACTAAGACAAATAGTAAAGTCAAAATGTAACATTATGGAACATTTATTGAGGCCACTGACCCAGGAGACAGCTCCTATTATCTCATACAGTCCTGTGATGACAAATCGGATATCAGATCCCTTCCCATATACAGTAACCATACATAAGAAAATGATTACTAAATAACAAAGTCATAGTACAGTCTTAGATAAAGCATGGATTTAGATAAATAATAGTGCATAAATGCAAATTTATAAATACAAACTATAATTTAAACACAATCCATCTATTGTATTGGAGAAGACTATCATAAAGATGTCCTATTTGTATACTTAAATTGTTTCCAGAAATTTGCTGTTGATAGGAAATTTCAGTGAATGGTTGAGGATTGTCCTGTATAAGTTTACTATGGATGAAAAAAGGTCATTTTATTTTATTTTTTTCCAAAGGAACAACTGCCTTGATTCCCTTTCTTTCTGCTATTCTTCTCTGTTGGTGATCTTTGTATTAGTTGGACTCTATATTTTCCACGTCCAATGTATCTGGGAAATATTAAGTTGGCAAGCACTGTCTGGACAGTAACATAGATGCCTGAGGGAAAGGGTGCAGGTTTAACTGATGAGAAGGAAGGTAAGACTATTCATGTTATGTAGCCAGATTTCCAATATCTTTTGTCTTAAGTATCCTTCTATTTTGATGACGGCTCGGAGAGGCAAGTTTCAACAAACTGAACATTGAACTAGACAATGATTCTACTACAAGGCAATCAATCAAAAGCCTGCTTCTTTATGTATTCAATTGTTGTTATCTTATTTTGGTTACAAGACTGCCTTCAAGACTGCCTTTAACTATGTTTTCCCAGCAGCTGTGTTTAGGGACTCTCTGCTTACTAATGCGTCCTCTTAGACTGTTATTATCATTTATCAGCCAAACATTCTTTAGGCTCTCAGTGTACAGAACGTCCTGTGAGCTTCCTGCGATCCCATATATTTCAAGTGCTTTACTACAGTGTGTACTTTTTTGTGGACACACATCATGACTTCTGGATTTTCTCCTATTAAAAATTTGGATATTAATGTTTAGATAATAACAATCCTAGGTTTTGTTAACAGCAGGCATGTGTCTTGTGAAACATCTTATATTAAAAGTGATTAAGCACTTTTTAAACTTCTGGGCTGCTGTTACTCATTTATTGATTTACCATGTTCAATGAAGGAGAGAGCTCTGTACATTTATAAGTAGTTCTGCTCATGCATTTCAGCAGATCTCTTTGCTTCCACTGTGATAGTAGAAGCTGGTTCTGATGAAAATAATCTTTTATTTGCAACAATGAATTCTGTGTTCTACATCAAATCCAGCAATCTATATCCTCTTTACTATGCATGAAGAAGCAATTCAGGGCAAAACAAACAATAAAAATCTAAGCTATTATATAATGCAGAATGATTAAATTGGAAAAGAAAATGTATTGTTGTTTCATCAGCTTGAGAAATGCTTCTATTCTCCCAAGTTTTGCTTGGTTGGACCTTCCACATAATATTGATGAAAGTAGTGAGATTGAGGATTCAGCAAAATAAAAGCAAATCTTTAACGGGTGCACCCTCTTGCTAACAGTGACTGAGTGAAATAGTGCTGTCAGTTAGTCATTGCACATGTATCTAATACCTTGGGGCCATCTGCCCTTGGTGGGTTTATGTTTTTCTAAGAACTGTTTTTCTAAAGGCAAGGGAGATGGAGTGTGCCCAGACTGGACTGCAGAGACAGTGGGCTCTTGTTTTACTCTCTTCCATTGAGAGATTTCTCACACTCTGATCAGTGCAATATAAGAAGCTGGCAGCAAAGGCTGTTGCTGCTTGGATGCTGGGAATGGAATGCTTGTGGCTGATCACATTTTTTCCTGGAGGTCATGTACAAGCATGTAGTGCATGTTGCAGTAAATGAAGATTGGCCATTAACTTCCTCTGGATATTTTATACAATTGTGTATGCAAAGAGATCATTGTTGATTTCAGAAAAGGTATAGGCACAGCCACACTTCTCTGTGCATTAATGATTCACCTGTGGAGATGGTTACCAGCATCAAATTCCTGGGTGTGCAGCTAACGAGTAGGCTCGCTTGGTCGCTCAACAGTGAGAAACTGGTAGAGCAGGGACAGCAGCACCTGCACTTTCTGCGTCTCATGGGAAAAGCTCATCTTCCTTCCCCTGTTCTGACCACTTTCTACAGGGAGAAGACTGAGAGCATCCTGTCATACAGCATCACAGTCTGGTTTGGAAGCATCACTGCTTCAGACAGGAAGGCGGTGCAGAGAGTGGTGAGGATGGCTGAAAAGATCATTGGCAGTTCCCTCCCTCCCATTCAGGACATAGCACAGAAGCGTTGCTTGAGCAGGGTCTCTAGGATTATCTGGGACACTACTCAACCTCTTCACAACCTGTTTTCCTTGTTACCTTCTGGGAGGAGGCTTCGTGGTATCCATAGCAGAATATGCATAGCAGAATATGCATAGTTTTATTCCACACAGCATTAACACACAGCATTAACCCTGTGAACTCTCAGGCTTCCTCCTTCCATTATACATTCAAGATGGACAGTATTTAATATTTTATTGTTATGTATATGTAGGGGTGTGGGTCTATACATATGTTGTTGATAGTATGTTTTAGGTGTGTGTCATGTATGTGTTTCACTTTGAGAGCGGTCAACTACAAGTAAAATTCATTTTTGATGTGTGCCGTTGTGCCCACTGTAAAAAAATAACAATAAAGATTACCTTATCTTATCTCTCTGTTTGTGGTCATGTGTATACGGTTCTTGTATAGACATCAGTCAAAGGGCTAGAAACTTAATGTGCTTTTTTTAAAAAAAATTACATCTGGTAGGGATCAGGATATAATAAAGATTTTTTTTTTTAGGAAAGGGACCCCTGCAATGGCACTCATTGGTTGTTTGTTTGGAAAAGGAAAAAAAAGATTCCTGTTGAACCCACTGTAGAGAATCATTTCGATCAAATGTATTATTTGGTCAGGGCTGCAAGTTATATGGATTTCTCTTTTCCTGCCTGCAGCAGTCCTGATATTTATAATTCCCCACCACCATCAGAGAAGGCAGCTAGTATGATTAACCATGAGTACTGATATTTTGCTGATGCTACAGCAGAGAAGAAACAATACCGACATAACATCATACCAATGATGTTAATACTCCTAACCAAGTCTTGAGATGCATTTGGTATAGTGCTTAAGGCACCAGGCTAGAAACTGTGAGACTATGATCCTAGTCCTATTTTAGGCATAAAGCCAGCTGGGTGACTTGGGCCAGTCACTCTCTCAACTTTAGAAGTAAGACAGTGGCAAGCCATTTTTGAAGGCCCACTGCCAAGAAAACTGCAGGGACTTGTCAAACACTGACATGAAGGAATCCCTCACCCGATATTACCAGGTTGGGCATCATTAACTGCAGTGATTTTCCTACTTCCTTCTCCAACTCGTTGCCATCTTTCCTTGTTCCAGCTTTGCTTTTCTATATTTTTTTTAAAAACTGCACTTTTAAATATAATATTTTAAATCACAATTATTTCCACAACCATTGTATTTCATGTTCCCATCATCTGTTGCAATTATTTGGCTTAGCGGGAAAATTTAAATCTCTGGGATCATGTTGAAGAGCATTTCAGACAATTGCTGCCAAATTGGACACAGCTACTTCCACATTGTTGCCAAGAAAATGGTCGAATGACCATGCCTGTCAAATCATAAGGATTAAAACCCATTTTTAAATCGCTACTAGCTATTTCAATCTCTTTCATGAATGTGATTGAGATTAGATTGAAAAAGAGCAACTGGCTTAAAGTCATCCAATGAAACTCAGTGGCCAAAAACTAGAATTTGGATCCTAGTCTGTCCCTTAACCATTACACCACATTGGCTCAATGTGTTGCTTGCTGTAAAAATCCAAGATTGTTATTATTATGGTAACCTTTAATGATTGACTGATCCCAAATTTATTGATCCCCAGTCATCTTTAGAATAACTGCATATGGCAATTGGTCTTAACCTGACTGATTTTTTTTTGGGGGGGTGGTTACTATATTGGAGCATTTAAAAACCTAAGTAATTTTAAAAATGAAGCATGCACCGAATCTGCCTTGTTTACTCGACACGATCCATTCAAATACAGAGGTCTCTGAAAGGAGAATACGGGATCCATTTTAATATGTTAATTTTGGAAAACATGCACAATCTTTGGAATTTCCAAAGGTTTGGAGATTTTTGTGAAAACTGGACAATGAAGAAAGTCAGGGAAATAAGCATACAGCCCATCAGCCTTCAGAGGTATGGTAACAGACTCAGATGGGAAGAATATGTAGCCCTCCAGATATTGCTGAAGTGCATGTATAAGCAGGTTTATGCTATTAGTGAGGGACCTGACAGTAATTTAGGAGCTATGTGGATTGGAAACTGAAGCTGAAATCAGTTTCTTTGGCAGGGATCATTTATGTCATCACAGAGTACTTGGGTTTCATTTCTAGTTTAGCTAGTTTGGAAACAATGTGTGATATTTGACCTTAATGGGCCCTGTGCCATGTGAGAGTTTGTATCAGGATCCCCTGTGACAAACTTGTTTCACACTGGAATGACTAAACATCAGAAATGACTGAAAACAAAAATATGTACCTCCTACTCTTCTGGCTGTTCCTGACTAGGCCTTTGCCTCTTGTGGAACTAAAGTTTTGAAGCGTTGATATGTACTAAGAAGACTTCTGCTCCATGGAACACATTAACTCCTCATACAAATGTCCCCATATAAATTATACAATTAATTTACACCCCATTTCTGATCACTCAGATCAGTTCTTGTACCTATTATCTCAATTATTTTCTCACCACAGAATTCAGCCTCCTCTTCAAAATCAATTTCCCCTCCATTAATTACCTAGGCTTCATTACCCCCCTAAATTAAATTCAAAATAAATAAAGAATTACGGCTACGGTGTGCAATTTCTTTTGAGATGAGCTGAACTGCTGTGGTTTTTCTTGTTTCTTCCTTTTCTGGTTTCTTCTCTGTCATTTACTTCAGAGAGATTTATTTATTTATTTATTTATTCAAGTTCTACAGCCAACCAACTCGACCAAGATGTTTCCTTTGTCTTTCCCTATTCCCCCTCTTTCAATTTAGCTGAACATTTGTAAACTCTACATTTCTCTTATGAAGGGAAACAATGTGAATTCCATTTCTTTTCTAGGGACATTACACAGAACAAAAAAGGCTCAAAAAAAAAAGAAAGAAAGAAAGAAAAAGAAATGGCATTACCTTTCCCAAGGGCGTTTAAAGCCACACATCATGCAGATAGAAGTAACTCAGTTGTCTGGGATTATCCTCATTTTTCATACTGAAGCATGCTACTCTTTACCACAGTTTTCTAATAATACTCACTGTTGGTAGTTGTTGCAAAATGGGGGTCTTGTCTAGACTTTAAGTTTTAATTAAAAAGATCCAGAACTATGAATATACTGATCTTGTCTGCATAGAAAAACCCTAGCTCTGATCCTAGGAAATTCCCATTTGGAAATCTGTGAACAGAATGCTGTATCAATAACAGCTTAGCCAAGTGCACATACAAAGATCAAGTAGAAATGCTGCAAATAGGAAGCCAAACAGCCAACTAATCCTCCTTACCCTGATATAATTTATAAACTAAGTACTTTAATTTACTATTGGAGTGCTTTTCAGCCTTTTCACAGATTGTACCACTTTTAAGACATGACGATATTTGAGTACCTAGCAAGGTGTCAAAAACCTGATGACCAAAAAAGGGGTAAAATGTACTGGTTTTAATTTCTTCAGTGGCGGTTCCTTTGCTGAACCACTTTTCCTTTGTCCTGATGAATGTATGACGGATTTATCAATATTTATTAATATGCACCAGAACCTTGGTGGTTAGGTGTCTGGTTGGCCTTTCTTCTTCTTCTTCTTCTTCTTCTTCTTCTTCTTCTTCTTCTTCTTCTTCTTCTTCTTCTTCTTCTTCTTCTTCTTCTTCTTCTTCTTCTTCTTCTTCTTCTTCTTCTTCTTCTTCTTCTTCTTCTTCTTCTTCTTCTTCTTCTCTCTCTCTCTCTCTCTCTCTCTCTCTCTCTTTTACAGCCTCTACTCTGTTGATCCCTCTGCTTGCTCACAGAAGCCTCTCCTCCCTTCTTCTTTCTCCTCACTGCTTGTCTCACAAAAGCCTCCCTTCTTCTCCCTCTCTCTTTCTCCTCACTGCTTGTCTAACAGAAACCTCTCCTCTCCTTCCTTTCTCTTTCTCCGCATTGCTTACCTCATAGAAACCTCTGTTCTTCTCCATCTTTCTTTCTCTGTCCCCTTCTCTTTCCCTGTCATCTTTTTTTTCTTTCCCTCTCCTCGTCCTTTTAGGGTGTTCTGGTTTGATGTTGTGGCATGATGGGTGCAGGAAGATGGGGCTCCATCTTCCATGTTCGATTTCGCCCCACTGGGGACCCTAAAAAGGGTCAAAAGTCATCCTGAAGAGGCAATGGAGAAAGAGGGTTGCGGCCATTCTGTTTGACCTGAGGAAGCCCTCCAAACCAGCAGGGGAAAGACTGGCTATATTCATGTGGCCAGTCAGAAGCTGCTGACAACCAAAGAAAATAAGCATTAACCAGCAACTTTTGAGCAACGTGGATGGAACTGGGTAAGACCCTATCCTCTCTTTATGATTTTAAGACTTTTTTCCTGGGAAAAAACTGCCCAAAGCAAAGAAACGTCTCAGATGAGAGATGGAAGGGGAATTTCCACCCCATTCCTTCAGGAAAAGAAAAGCGGTAAATTAATTGCTTGGGGGAAAACAGATAAAATTACAAGATTAATTTTTTATCAATACACATATATAACTTTGAAATTTGGGGACTAAAAGTGCTTCTGAGATTTTTTTAAAAAGAGACTTAAAAAGCTTGTAATATAAGTTTAGATGTAAAAAGCTGGAAGACGGCATCAAAGACATCTAATGGCAAACTACAGCACTACAACTTTTTAAGCCTAAAAGAAACTTGGCTGGATGCCCAGACTCAGATAAGACTTGTTGTTTTCAGAAACTTTCACTTTTGAAGACTGCAGCTGGGAAAAGGGAAAAAAACCCAAACCTCTTGGGCTGCTTATTTGTGTGGCAGAGACAATAAACTATTTTATTTTTATTTATTTATTTTATTTTAATTCCATTTATATCCTGCCCTTCTCCGAAGACTCAGGGCGGCTTACAAGCTTAGCAAAACTGGCCTGCCTGGAATATGAATATAAATACTAACTGACTTTTGGAACTGTGTCATGGTACTAGTTCCCTATAGAAGAAACATGTATTATTGATTGAGATGATGGAATACTTTGGATTATAAACCTTTGCTTGATGAACAATTTTTAATTGCTCTTTCTCTCTGGACAAAAAGGATATGTTTTTCATTGGACAGAAAAAATTGAAAAAAATCAAACTTTAATTATATTTGCTGAGGAGAGACTTAAGGACAGACTGATAGGCCAGCTGGATAATTTGGAGTTCAAATGACAATTGATTGAAACTTTTAAACTTTTTAAATAGATTAGACTGGAAAGACTACATATGAAAACAAAATGGATGGTCCATACTTAGCTTCAAATGATAAAAAACATCCCTAACACCTGTCCCCAAAGTCCCCAGCTTGATATACCAACAAGAAAATGTTGATGAATTTCAGAAAGAAATTCTTCTTTATTTATTTAGTTATATTTATTTAGTTATATTTATATACCGCCCTATTCCCTGAGGACTCAGGGCGGTTTACAGGGAATTAAAAATCCAAAATACAAAAATTAAGAACCAAATTAAAAAATATTTAAAATCAATACAAGAGACAATTGACTTAGTTCATGATGAGACCAAAAATAACACAAAGGAGATAAAAGAACATTTTTAATCTAAATCTACAAACTCAGAAAATGACTACAAAGAAGGAACTAGCAACCCAGATAATAGAAGGAAAATCAGAGGAAGCAGATCCAAAGATGAAGGACCTAAAGAAAGGAACTAGCAGACAGACTCAGACAAATGAAGAATTAGAAGACATAGAGATAATATCAGAAATGGAAAAGATATCTTACCTGTCAAGACCTCAGAACACACTTGAGGATAAGAAAGAAGAACTGACTGAATGAAAGATAGAGTTGTTAGGAGAATTGGGGGAAATTGGAGAAGGAGGGAGGCTGTTTGATGAATATTAATGGGCTGAGCATCCTTCCAAAAATACTTTAATCAAATTGTCTTTATTATTAATGAATGAACCTTTATTATCAAAGTACAACATGTATACAATAAGATTGTATATTGTGTAAACAATATACACAAAAATAGAGGAAGAATTACTTGATGATTCAAATGCATTGACTTGGAAAGTTAGTTGGCAAAGTAAGAAAATTAGAGTGACTAAAGAAAATACAGGTTTTGACCCATTAGATGGAATATTATACTATTAATCAGATGGCTGAGAATAGGTAATTGTTAGAAATAGAAGTATTATTATAACTAGAAAGGTAGGATTTGTAACTAGAATATTATATTTTAATATGAGAAGGGAAACATGAAAATACTAAGAGGGTTTGAATAAGGGAAGCTTTTGGTTACCCAAATATAACTTATTATGAGAAATTATAAGCAATAGAGACATTTTAAACACTGATGGGAAATTAAAATTTAAAAAACACAGGAAAAACAGAATATTAATTGAATAAATGGATATTAAGTGCAAATGCAATTAAGATATATTTTGGTTAGAAAAGATATTTTAAATTGACATTATTGATATTATTAGGGAAATGTAACAAAGATGTTGATATTCAATTGCATATGTATTAACAACAATAAGAATTGTATTTGCCTAGTGTGGGAAAATGTGTACTACCAGAAGAAGAGAGGAAGCACTGGATGGTGTAATATTCGGTCTAGATTGAAGAAGTTAATATGTACCACTGAATTACTAATAGACCCAGATAACACGTTGTTTATTAAGTGCTTATGATTGTAAAACTAGAAAATTAATAAAAATATCTATAAAAAAAACCATTCTTTTATATCTTCTCCTCTTTCCCCCTCCTCCTCCTCTTCTTTTTTGGGTGTGCCACTTTCTAGAGCTCAGGGAGACCTCCAGCATTGGTCACTACACCAGTCTCACTCCCCATGCCGTCACCCACCCCACTGGTTGGCCATTGCATATAGCGTTGATTAGCTAGAGCTGCATGTGCACTGATCCTGGGGCCTCTGCCAAGTCCCGGCAGCCCTGCAGCTCCAGTTGACTCTCTCACCCCAAGAACTGTATGCTGCTCCTGGTGATAGCAGGGGCTGCTGGAAGCTCTGATCAGCTGGAGCTCCCTGCCCCAATCCAGGACCCTCAGCAGAGCCCAAGCAACACTGCAGCTCCAAATGACTCTTCACCCGAAGAATGTGTGTGGCTTCTGGCCACCCCCAAGGCCATTGGAAGCACCAATATGCTGGAGCTTCTTGTGCCAATCCTGGTCCCTCAGCAGAGACCCAGCTGACTCTCCCCCAGGCCTGTGTAGCACTGCCACCACTTCAGCTCATCAGCACTCCCGCCGCTTCAACTCATCCCCCCACTACACCTGTCTAGGTCACGTACCACCTGCCAGGTGATGAAGTACCACCAGTGGTACATGTTTCACCAGTTGAAAAGCCCTGCATTATTGTATCTATATCTTGCTTTTTTTTTTGAGTGTGGTTCTGATTTTGGGAGTAGACATTTTTAATGCACCATACACTTACTATCCTTTGGCAATGGGAAATCTAAGTTGGTATTACATCAAGGCCAAGTGGGGATGAGAAGCATGCCTAAATCATTAATAGTGCCTATTGTAAATATTTTATCCCATACTGTATATTTCTAAAGTACTATTTCACATTAAGATACGATTAAGTTTTCATGTCAGGCACATGTGAAAGTGGTTCTTCTATATATCCCTACAATGAGTAGAAATTATGTTTGTAAAAATTGAGGATTACTTTATTTTTGAATGTAATAATCCTTTTAGACATTCTATCCATTCTTGATTCAGTGAAGGACAACTCTTCTTTAGATTAAATGGTGTTTCTACTCATTGATGCTGATTACTAGGTAGTATTACACAAATTTCTTGTATAAACAATTAAGATTAGGGTATTCTCTGTCTCTTTCTTCTGACATCCCATATACAGGTGAAACTCAAAAAATTAGAATATTGTGCAAAAGTTCATTTATTTCAGTAATGCAACTTAAAAGGGGAAACTAATATATGAGATAGACTCATTACATGCAAAGCAAGATAGTTCAAGCTGTGATTTGTCATAATTGTGATGATTATGGCGTACAGCTCATGAAAACCCCAAATCCACAATCTCAGAAAATTAGAATATTACATGCAATCAATAAAACAAGGAGTGTACATAGAACAATATTGGAACTCTGAAAATTATAAGCATGCATATGTACTCAGTACTTGGTTTGGGCCCCTTTTGCAGCAATTACTGCCTCAATGCGGCGTGGCATGGAAGCTATCAGCCTATGGCACTGCTGAGGTGTTATGGAAGACCAGGATGCTTCAATAGCGGCCTTCAGCTCATCTGCATTGTTCGGTCTCATGTCTCTCATCTTTCTCTTGGCAATGCCCCATAGATTCTCTATGGGATTCAGGTCAGGTGAGTTTGCTGGCCAATCAAGCACAGTAATCCCACGGTCATTGAACAAGGTTTTGGTGCTTTTGGCAGTGTGGGCAGGTGCCAGGTGCTGCTGGAAAATGAAGTCAGCATCCCCATAAAGCTTGTCTGCGGAAGGAAGCATGAAGTGCTCCAAAATCTCCTGGTAGATGGCTGCATTGACCCTGGACTTAATGAAGCACAGTGGACCAACACCAGCAGATGACATGCCTCCCCAAATCAACACAGACTGTGGAAACTTCACACTGGACTTCAAGCATCTTGCAGTGTGTGCCTCTCCATTCTTCCTCCAGACTCTGGGTCCTTGGTTTCCAAATGAGATGCAAAAGTTGCTCTCATCAGAAAAGAGGACTTTGGACCACTGAGCAACAGACCAGGTCTGTTTTTCTTTAGCCCAGGTAAGACACTTATGGTGTTGTTTGTTGTTCAGGAGCGGCTTGACAAAAGGAATATGACATTTGAAGCCCATGTCCAGGATCCGTCTGTGTGTGGTGGCTCTTGATGCACTGACTCCAGCCTCAGTCCACTCCTTGTGAAAGTCCCCAACATTTTTGAATGGCCTTTTCCTGACAATCCTCTCCAGGCTGCGGTCATCCCTGCTGCTTGTGCACCTTTTTCTTCCACACGTTTCCCTTCCACATAACTTTCTATTAATGTGCTTTGATACAGCACTTTGGGAACAGCCAACTTCTTTTGCAGTTACCTTTTGAGGCTTTCCCTCCTTATGGTGGGTGTCAATGATGGTTTTCTGCACAACTGTCAGGTCAGCAGTCTTCCCCATGATTGTGATTCCTACTGAACCAGACTGAGAGACCATTTAAAGGCTCAGGAACCCTTTGCAGGTGTTATGGCCTAATTAGCTGATTAGAGTGGGACACTTTGAGCCTAGAATATTGCACCTTTTCACAATATTCTAATTTTCTGAGATTGTGGATTTGGGGTTTTCATGAGCTGTAAGCCATAATTATCACAATTATGATAAATCACGGCTTGAACTATCTTGCTTTGCATGTAATGAGTCTATCTCATATCTTAGTTTCCCCTTTTAAGTTGCATTATTGAAATAAATGAACTTTTGCACGATATTGTAATTTTTCGAGTTTCACCTGTATATATTGTTGGGATTGATATTACACTACTTGGTTACAGTAGGAAATTAGATCCTTATGTTTAGGAGAAAGGAAGACATATGCAAGTTCTGCTAGATAATGATTGATACCTGTATTCTAATGGCAATTTGATTCTGTGAGAATTTGGATTGAATAATTGCTAAATGTACTTCTGCCAACAATTTGTGCTCATTGTTTTCATTACAGTACCCTATTATAAAGATTAAAAAGATGCATTATTTTATCTTTATGTTCTGCCTTTTCTTTTCAAATAGACTACATAATATCATGAAATAAAATGCATGTGCAATCTTAATTGTTTGACTTTGTTTATCCCATGGAGAAACCAATACAGCACTTACAGTAATTAAGATATTTTTTCTGGTCTTCTCATTTTGTTAATGATATCTTATTGAAAGCTGAGAGGTAATTACTGCCCACTGAGGTACACGCTCCAAAGCAAACTAATGGCCAATGACCAATAATGATTACATTAGTAATTATCTCTTATGAAATATAAGCAAACAGGAAAAAAGTCTGAAATTAAAACCAGTATGTTTGAAGCTAAAATTGTTTATCTTATTAAATAGTACTAAAATTGTATTTGCAATTCATCGGAAAAATATACAACAAGCTGTTTTTCCCAACTGAATGCTAATGCTTTACTTTTTCAATTATATCTCAAAAATATTTCTTTAACCTACTGCCTAAGGAACAATTGAAAACAACAGGTGCCAATGTTCAGTGGTGAAGCTATTGTTCATACTATGAGGGATATAATGTTCTGGATGTACATTTTAGAATATTTAAATACATGTGTCCCAAAATGTACATTTTCTTGTCTCATTAATACATCTAAATAATACAATATTCAATTTCTTTCATGTAAGAAAGTATATACCTCTCAAGAGTAAAACTAAACTGAGGTAAATAGTTTGAGAATAAAATAACTTTAGAAGGCAAAACAGTTTTATCTACAGTATTTGATAGGCTGCCGTAGCTTCTAGCCCTCAAAGCATCAATATGTGTGGAACCACATAAACAAATAAAAGTGGAGGGATGGTATTTGCATCTAATTTCAATTTTATAAAAAAAAATGTTCAGTTCCAAATATCTTATATGTGGTATTGTTATCTCTAGGGATGCTGCACATGTTTTGAATCTGAAATGTTTTCAGCTTCAGACACTTCCAGAAATGTTAGCACTACCTTTTTCGAACATGAAGCAACTGTTTCAAAATTGAAACAGAGTGTTTCAAGCTCAAATCTGAAATATTTTGCATTATCTTTTAAATCTTTAGGGATAAAAATGGATTAGGGTAATTGTGAACTGTATTGGAAGATCTTAAATCTGATCTCACTCAACAGATTCTGGAATTCAACAACACAATAGATTCAAAAGTCCAAAACAAGATGACTCTTTATCCTGATGCTTATGACTCACCTACACAGGAAGTAGAATTATATAGTGCCATAGGCAGAATGAATTACGTGTTTCA
This sequence comes from Vipera berus, assembly GCF_964194415.1. NCBI lineage: Eukaryota > Metazoa > Chordata > Lepidosauria > Squamata > Viperidae > Vipera > Vipera berus. Next base: position 28,420,302 of record NC_138207.1, on the reverse strand, counting down.
GCTACACAAAGAAACTAATCCAACTTTCATCTCCATCAGAGACCTCCAATTTCTTTTAGTGATCATTTATTCCTACAGTATCTGCTGTTTCCATTCCTTTATCCAGGTATTACTTGAGATATCACCTATTTAGATCCATAATTGCTAAGTATACTCAAGCCTTTTGAGAGGGAATTTTTGAAAAGCATTTTGGAAGCCCAAATATGTTCTGCCTACTGGATTGTCTCTATATATTTGCTTGTTCTCTCTCTCTCTCTCTCTCTCTCTCTCTCTCTCTCTCTCTCTCTCTCTCTCTCTCTCTCTCTCTCTCTCTCTCTCTCTCTCTCTCTCTCTCTCTCTCTCTCTCTCTCTCTCTCTCTCTCTCTGTATCTCCCTCCCCCCCTCTCTTTTTTCCCCCTCAGCAGCAGAGAAGATGTGGAAGAGGAAATGGCATTGACCAGAGGCTCAGGCAGATCCTTTTGGCTTCATCGCTTAGCTCCTCCAGATTTAAAGATGGATGACAGAAATTTGGAGAGACAACTGGGCATTGGCCAGGCAATGGTCAGACTGGGGCATCCATAGGATGGTGGGTATTAAAATACTCAAGGAAAGAAAGTTTTTCTCTTTACAAATAAATATGCCTCTCTCAAAAAACTAAACAACTAAATCACTCCTCCCCATCCCCAGCCAACACCAAACCCAGTAAGAATTAATGTTAGATGCACATTCACTAAACCTCCATAGACTATCATTGAGGTTTATGCCCTTTCCTGGAATTGTCTAGACCAGAACTTGAAGAAGTGTGGACTTCAACTCCCAGAGCTCCCCAAACCAGCCACGCTGGCTGGGGAGTTCTGGGAGTTGAAGTCCACACCTCTTCAAGTTCAAAGTTTGAGGAACACTGGTCTAGAAGCTTTTTGGCATCTAGTAAAATTCTGAAGCATGCCTGTTCTCTTGCTGCTAACATTCACTTCACAGTGACACAGGGTGAAAACTGCCTGATGATTATCTTTTGTACTGTTTGTTATAAATGTATGTTCTTTTGGCCCTCTTTTCTGCACACATATACCATGGGGATTTGCTCTTACTAAAAGACAAAACCTAGAAAAAAAAACCTCTAGGATGCAAAAAAATAAAATAAAAAATAAAACAAAACCTGGATGTGTTCAGGCTTCTTTATATCTTTTCTACAATTTAATAGCCATTTGGGATGCATATTATAAAGAAAAGTTCAGCTTCCATTTCAGATTCCATGCAAGACTGCCAGAAGGGGAGTTTTTCCCAGTCTGAGCTATGATAGGCACTGGGCACAGAAGCTCAACTAAGAACATATAGGCGGGCAGGGAAAAACACAGCATTTTCCCTGCCCTCAGTGACGCCCACATGCTGGAAGACAGGGCTAGTTCTCCATTTTTACAATAGCCTCCATCATACACTTCTGCGTGCTCCGTTCTGCTGTCCTTCCACTGCCAGGTTAACCTTTTCATCCAACGTGAGAATCAGGGGCAAAAATAACAGTATTTATAGCCCAAAAGCCCTTTATTGCACTCTCTGGGTAGTTTACAATGTAAATAATATTTGCATATTTCCCCCAACAATCTGGGTTCTCATTGTACCAACCTTAGAAGGCTGAATCAACCCTGAGCCCCATCAGGATCAAACTCCAGGCTGTGGGCAGAGTTTGCCTACAATACAGGAGATGATGGAGTTTGCAGTTGAAAACATCTGTTGGGCACCAGTTTGGGGGAAGGCCGTCTTTGAAATTCTTGCAAAAAATATTTTGGCTGTTGGAAGACTACCTTTACTGGTTTTGTCTTAAATTTGCCTCTGAAAAGGAACATTCTGTACTTGCTGTCATTGCTATTTGTCTCAAGAAACAAACAACATCAGTTGTTCAAGTGCAGTTATAGATCTGAAGTAATTGCAAGCAAAACCTGATACTACAAAGTCAAATTTAAACCTAGTATGATGTGTTTGTGCCTTTATATCTGGCAGCAAATTTGGCCCAATATATTTAATTCCTTATTCGCACCTTAAATCAGATTTTCAAAGGCTCAGCTGAATAAGATATGCCTCTGTAAAGTATGTTTTAAATTAGGAGTGGTGGAATACTGTGCTTTTGATTCCAGGATGAAATGTATATCCCCTTGGAACAGAAAAAAAAATGCTTCTATTGGCTTCTCTCCTCACCCCCACCCTTGTCAAGAATTTTAGGATCCAGCAAAAAGAATTTCTGAAACAAAATCCCCTTTTTTCATCCCAACTTCTTCTGGATGGAGAGAGGTGGTTTAAAAGGGCAAGCTATGTTAGACCAAAGTGTTTCTATAGGTGAGGGAAAGAGCTGAGTTGCTTTAGGAGGAAAAGAGGTAGAGTAAAAGAAAAAAGAAAAGAAACCCACAAGGCTTCCAACTGGTTTTAATTGTATTTGTAATGTTCATGGGAACCAGCCACACATGCTTGGCTGAACTCAGGACTTGGATTTTTGGCAGGTTTTTTTATGACCCCATTTTGGCAAGTTTTCAAGATCTCCAGATTGCTTCCATTATCTGAAAATAAGCACGAATCACTAGTTTAATCTGAGTTGTCTGATGCAACTCTAATTAGTGCTAGTTAAGAAGGAAAATAAAAACAACATAAAATATTATGCTGCGTTCCACTGTATATCTGCAGTAGACAAATATTTTAGGATATTTCTGTGTAAATATACATACAATATATACAACTGCTCTTGAGCTAGCACAGCAGCATGGGAAAGAGATCCTCACTACATGAGAATGAAATCTGCTCTTGTTTTAACCGTTTTTCTCATGAAAGATGGCAACAACTACTCGACACATTTTTGGGATTCTTTGGTAGCAATGGTCTACATATAAGTCTACTCTAATATTTAAAAAAGCATCCCATGCCTATACATGCCCTGTGTATACCAAGATGATCCTGAATAGAGGATTTCTATGCATGATCATCTTTTTTGTTTTACATTGCATGATTCAGTATTTATTTTTTGTTAAATTTATTTGCTGCCTAACTTGCCATGGGCTACTCTAGATGGCTTACAACAATAAAAAGGAAGAAAAGAGTGTAAACAAAATATAAGTAAAATAACAGAACAGTAAAATAAACAATAAAAAATAAAACAATGAGAATACATCAACATGATAATATAAAGATGGATAGGTGGACAGTAAAGAGCTAGGGGAGGGAGGTGGAGTCTGCCCTCAATTATGCAGCCACCTCCAATGTAGAACTCTGCAATTTGGAGTTGTGCCAACTAGCAGAGCCAAGTCTGTAGGGTCCTGTGGAAGTATAGGTGGGTGGGGGGCAGACCTTACCCTAGAGCAAGGGTAGCCAACCTTGGCTCTTTTATGACTCGTGGACTTCAACTCCCAGAATTCCTGAGCCAGCCATGCTGAGGGGAAAGGGTGAGGTTTCCAAGCTGAGCCATGCTGGCTCAGGAATTCTGGGAGTTGAAATCCACATGTCATAATTTGGGGTTCTTTTTAACTGACTACAGGGTTAATTTAATATTTTTTAATTTGGTTCTTAATTTTTGTATTTTGGATTTTTAATTCCCTGTAAACCGCCCTGAGTCCTCAGGGAATAGGGCGGTATATAAATATAACTAAATAAATAAAAGAGCCAAGGTTGCCTACCCCTGCCCTAGAGGGTAGGTTGTTCCAAAAGTTGGTTACTGCAACAGAGAAGGTTCTACTTCTGGATCTTGATAGTCTGAGTTCTTTGACCAATGGAATCCATAGTAGACCCTGTCTGCTGGCATGATTAGGACAGGCTTGTCCTAGCAGGATGAGACAGTTTATCAGGTAGCCTGGACCTATGCCATTAAGGGCTTTAAAGGTCATAACCAACATCTTGAACTGCACTTGGAAGCAGATCAGTACCCTGTGAAGTTTGTGGAGCAGAGGTGTAATATGGGCCATCTAAGAGACTTCAAAGTCTGCTCTTGCTGCTGCACTTTGCACCAGCTGAAACTTCTGAATAGATTTCAAGAGTAGCCCAAGGTAGAGTGCTTTGCAAATTTCCAGATGAGACATGACTAGGGCTTGAATAAGTGAACTCAGGGAATCATGATCCAGAAAGATCACAGCTGGTGCACAAACCAGAGCTATGCAAAAGCTCTCCTAGTCATGCCCACCACCTGCTCTTTGAGCAGGAGATATGAATCCAGGAGAAATCCTAAATTGAAAACCCTGTCCAGAACTAAGGATGACAAAAACTTGGATCCTGACACTCAGTGCACCCAAACCCACTCAGTCTTCTGGAGTTCAGTAGAAATTTGTTGTCCCCCATCCAGGTCCCTACAGCCTCCAGGCACTATGAGAGGGCAGAGACAGCATTACTCAGGTCACCAGGCACCATCAGCATAGTAATAATCTCAATCCATGGTGGTGGATTAAATCACCCAACAGCTTTATGTAGATTTTAAACAGGAGAGGGGAGGAGAGGGGAGAGTATTGAGCACTGTGGGACATTATAGTTATAGTTAAGTCATTATAAATTCCCTGGAATAAATTATCACAGTATACTCTATGTACAGTATGGCATGTACAATTATCCTATGACAAAATCACAGCAAACCAGCTCTGCCCTATATTCAAATCTGGTGTATGGTTCTGTCCTATAATCATATCTTGGCTAACTGTGTCAGCATATTGGCTAGCCAGCCAACCACTAACTATTTCTCTTGCAAAGATGGGACAGAATCAATAACTATGGCAACCTCCTTGACTGTTTTCAAGGGAATATGGTTGGGTGCAGTGTGAGTTGGAATCACATCACAAGAAAAAGACACCAATGAATGTAGAAGCTTAGGCTATGGATTCTATATTGATCTCTGCCACCTGGACCAGATTAACGCTTCTGCTCTATCATACAGACTGATATCATCCATCACACTGCTGTCCTCCTCTGGTATGTGGGTATCAGCTGTGTTGAATCACTGAACTAGATGTTCTGGGCATTTTCTGTATGGCATCTTTCCAAGCATTCCTCCACCTGCTACCTTGATTATATGTAAATGACATTGGGGTGTCATTTAGGTGTTAAGATATTTTACATGAAAAGAGTTGATACAATGGAACCCTAGTCATATTTACAAGGATGATGTAAATCTCACTACTTTTGCTAAAACTTACTGACTTATATTTAATGAGGAAATAATGTACCAAAATTTGAAAATGATTGCTCACACAGAAGTCTTTTTCCCTAACTATAAGATTTTGATCCTTCCTTCCTCCCTCCCTTCCTCCCTTCTTCCTCTTTTTTACTTGCAAAAAGACATTCAATTTTACATGGGAGCAACATAATTGTATCATTTTTTTTACTTTCACCATTTTATCTGAATATAAGAAATACATTTTAGTTGTATTTATTATATTCTGAGCTTTTATTATCCAAGCTGGAATAACAAATGAAGACTTGCCTTGTAATATCCAAAGGCAAGCCAAAGATATCTTCTCTCCAACAAAAAATACAATAACAGTATGCACACCTATTTCTTTATGGCATTCTGATATGGCATTCTTGAATTCTCTCTTTGCCTAATAGTTGGGGTGGCTTTGTTCAATATACACAGCACGTGTGGCTAGGACTGGAGCAGTAGCTCAAAATATTCCAGAACATCTCAATCTGACTGTATGCTGGAACTTGTAGGACAACAGTGTTATTGGGCAGGAAGAGCTGCAGGACTCTTGGTTATTTAAGTAGCACCAGACTGTTTTGGCTGATAGGCACTAAGAAGTTGTCACAAACCCATTTAACACCTATATATCGAAGCACCAATAGTACTGCAACTGAACCATGACGTAATAAGGGAGCCTACGCAGATACCTGAGAACTATCAAAACTTTTTCTTTTGTTCCGAGTACACTTTGTGTGTCTATGTATTCATTTTATAAATTATAATGGCTATTTTTCTGATGACTTTGAACATGCCATTTCAAATTTCAAAATACCACATTTTGACTACGGTATATGTTTCAAGGAGAGAGAAGTTGCAGTCTAATACTTGTAGGCACTGCTTTAGTGTCAGACTTCTTGCCCTGATTGAAAGGTTGAAAATTTACCAATTTCAAAACTTATCCAAAAGTCCTAATACTATCTGTATCTATGAGAATGCATCTGGGTCTCACAAACATTCTTTGAGAAGAAAAATGATGGATTGTTGCAACCCAGGACTTTGCCTAGAAGTGTATCTGTTTGCTATGAAGATAATTTTCAGTGACACAAATCATCTTGATAGGCTAGAAGCAGTAATGGAAAGAAGCAGATTACTTTTCCTTTGGGCAAAAATGTGTTTTATGAGTGGGCATTACCTACTCTAGCAGCCTTTTTGTGATTACACAAAATCAGCTTCATAGTCGATTTGTGAAAGCACCTACAACATATTCTCAAAATTCAGAATAAAACACTAGCCTATTGTTGAGACATATAATTTGACAATTGAATTACCACTTTTATTTTGCAACAATTGCCCAAGCATGAATTTAATATTTGATCGTGAATTATTTTTTCACTCATTTAAATAGGTAACATTCAAATATGATTTTGGAAAATATCCATTGAAATTAATGTTAATGTTTGAAGTATTGAAGCAAATTATTTAAGCATTTTAAGCACTTTTAAAGCCAATTTTAAATGTTGCATTTGTGCTCTGGAAAAGATTCTGGAAATCTGATGAAGCTGATTCAAATTCTCTTTGGACTTGCAATGTTCGTATTTCTTTGTAATATTTGGATTATTTTTTGGTTATAGAACAACATTTCACCCTTCTGTTCTTTCTGAAAGCATTTCAAGCTTGGTATTTGAGGGCTGGATGGATCATGTTTTCAAGGGCATCTGTTTCAAGCTGCAGTCAAGGATGGGGCCCATAACACAGACTGCAAGGATCCACCTAGAATTGCTTGAATTAAGTCCTTGCACCTGGATATAATTGTTGCGCTGCTGTGCTGGGGTTTTCTTAAGCTACTGGTAAAACAAATTAGCTCATTTTAACTGGCATCCAGTAGAGAAGCACACAACTCTCCTCATAGAACGTTTTTCAAATAATTATTTTTCTATTGCCAGCTTTAGCTTATGAATATTTTTCTAAGACTGAGTGAAATTTTATTTGAAAAAGGAAATGGAGGAGGAGGAGGAGGAAAAAGAAGAAGAAATCTGATTGTAAACTTCAACATTAGCACTGTTTAGATTGGGATGTAATGTTTTTGTTGCTTAATTGCAATTTCACTCCACTCCCCAACGTACACATACAATACTTTCCCAATTAAAAAATACTGTCAGATAAAAACTCACATAAAATCTAAGGAAAGCAAAAGCAGTCTGCAACATGTAAACTCTGGTATATATGATTCAAGAATATGAATTTGTTTTTTTTTCTAAGCAATAACAATTATTTTTCAAGATGGAATGTGATAGAAAAGGACAAACAGTATTCATCATATATGCCTTGTAAAGTGTCATAAGGTTTAATTTTGCCTTCACCATAGCTCATTGAATGTAATTTGTATATTTCTGAAATCCATCAAAATTAAAGTTTTCAATCACAGTTGATACGGATTGTCATTTTCCTTCTTAATTCATGATTGTACATTGAAAGGTCTTCAGAGAAGAGAATAGGAAAAAGTATCCCTATATTTTTTAGAATACATATTCAGGAGTTATTCTGTAAGTGGGCTAGCACTTTAGAGATGGAATCAAATTCATGTTGAAGTTACAGTTACAATCAGTTTCATATGGGCCCTGATCTTTGAGAAAGTGATGCTGGTGGATAGGTTTCCAATCCACAGGGCCTTTGATTTGAAAAGATTCTCAGATCACATATATCATTGTAGATGAAACTCCTGGGAGATGATGTACATAGGATTGGGGGGTTGCTATCAGTACCAGATTTATCATAAGTATCAGCTTTATCAATCATTCAGTCCCTAGTCATTTCATTGTTGGACTATTGTAATGTGCTCTACATGGGGTTACTTCTGAAGAGCATTCCAAAGCTACAGCTGGTGGAGAAAGCGGCAGTACGGGCAGTTCTTGGGGCCCCAAGGGTGCCCATGTAAAACCACTGCTCTGCGAGCTGTAATGGCTGCTGGTCTGCTTCTGAGTGCAATTCAAGGCATTGGTAATCATATTTAAGGACCTTTATGGCATGGGTGCAGGCTACTTGAAGGATGTCTCATTCCAATGGGATTGGCCCACTCCATTCATGCCAGCAGAGGAGACATGCTGTGGGCCCTGTTGGCCCAAGTATTCAGCTGGTTGAGTCCAGGAGAAGATCTCTCTCTGCCATTGCACCTGCTGTTTAGAGCAGCTTGCCCTCTGGAGTGAGAGCTCTAACTCTCTTGACCTTCTGAAATAAGAGCCTAACACCTGGCTCTGCTAGTTAGCTTGGAGCTCCAATGGGGGAGCATCACAGTGGAAGTTGATAGATTAACAACAGATCCTACCTCTCCCCACCCAGCTCCTGCCCTCCCCATCTTTTAATTGGGCCACAATATTTGGGTCTTCACAATACTACCATCCAAAACACAAATCATTTTATTTATGTCTTTTAGCTTTTGTATAGTTTTTTTTAAATCTTTTTAATCTTGTAAGCTGCCCGTAGTTACCCTGTGGTAAGATGGGTGACCAATAAATTTTACAAACAAACATTTAAGGAGAAATTCCTGAACATAGGTTAAGAAGTTTAGATTACTTTATCTCTCCTTTAATATGAAAGAGCAAATGTATGGAAAAAACCCAAGATTTTTTGAACACATAAGTAAGGATTTATAGTTTATTTTGAGCTTAGATTCATTGGTGAACATGCTGGAGGTCCTTGTTTGGGAGATCAGAATGACCAACTTACTTTGGCTTCTACAGAGGGTTTTCTTATAATTTGTCATGGATAGGGGTTAATGCATAATTACTGGTTATTAATTCTTTGTGTGACTCCATAATAATTCTGCAAATATTGCTGTTATCCCAAGTTCCTGTGGTAACATGCTACTGCTCAGAGTCACTAGGAGTTGGGCAGCATATAAATTTAATGCATGACTATTGTTATTGTTATTATATGACCTAAATAACCAGAACTTAATCTTAAACAAAGTACCTCCTTTTTCAGAATAGTCACATTCCCACATGTTCAGGGAGTTTCATAGACCATAGAGTAATGTGGTTGATTTTTTTCTAGTACCTTTCAAGTAGTAAAAGCTTTCTGCCAAAATTGTATATACTAGGGTATTGGACCACAAGTCTCCTGGCATCCACAGTTATTGTCCATGCTGGGTGTGAATAGTGAAAGCTGTTATAAACATTCTTGTTTAGAGAAGGCTGCTGTTCCCACTTTGCACAGAAAATGGCAGAGGCATTATGAAACAGGCTGGAACATGTTGCCTGAATGTGTTTTTCACAAAATAAATAAATAATTTCAGTTCATGATATAGCTAAATAATTATAGAATGTAGCCATAATGATTCTACAGGGTACACTTGAGCATCATTTTGTTGCATAAATTCTAACAGCTTAAAAGTAGCAGTAGCAATAATAATAGACGGTAGCTTAATAATTCTTAGGCCCTTGGTTAGGACTTGAATTATTAAGTTTCCACCTGTCTTAGACTGTGAATCTAACGGTAGATTTCACACAAACAATAATAAGTGGTCTTTGGTGCATAATGGTGCCTTGGAATGTCTGCAAGAAATACCATTTGCTTTAATATAAGAACTGGCGGGTCCACAAAATAGACAAAGTAATAGAAAATGAAGATACAAAATTGCTCTGGGTCTTTAGAATTCAAACAGACAAGTACCTGCCACATAATAGCCCATATTCAACAATTGTTGAGAAGAAGGAAAATAAAGTCTGGATAAAAGACATGATAGTACCTGAAGACAGTAGGATATAGGAAAAGACCTGGAGGAAATCACAAAATACAAAGACCTGCAAATAGAAGTAAAATGATTGTGGCAAAACAAAAATGGGTCAAGGACAACTCACCACAGCAACTCACCACAGCCAGTTCGCCAGGACCAACTCACCATGGGACAATTTGCCATAGCCAACTTGCCACAGGACAATTTGCCACTGGACAAGAGTTACATTAATATTGAAAAATGCTAGAATAGAATCAGTAAAAAAGGATGCAAAAAGGAGGAAAAAAATAAAATGTGAATGACAAAAATTAAAATATTTTTAAAATTAGTTTAAATAATTAAATAGAATTGTTGAATTGTCCCACAATGAGTTGTCCCACGATATTTTGGCTACAATGAGTTATCCTATGGTGAGTTGGCCACAGTGAATTGTCCAGTTCTGTGCAAAAGTAGTAGCAATAGTAATAGCCCCCTTGTGTGCAATCCCCAAACATCTGGATCACCACTTGAATACTATCGGCATTGACAAAATCAATTGCAAAAAGAGCTTTAGTTGGAACAGCTTACATCCTGCGATGATACATTTAACACAATCAAATAACAACATCTGCTTATCTTAGGTCCTTGGGAATGACTTGAATGGTGAATAAAAATAAAAATCAAGTCTAAATATCCAAAACAATAATAATATGAGCATCTGCATTTTCTTTTAAAATGTTTTCCATCACTATAAAATATCATTCAAAGAAAAGGATGCTGTGGGAAGAAACTCCTTCCCTGTTACCATATATTAACCAGAAATTAATGTTGGGATGTTCTATTGTGCACCATTATTTTCCACTTCTTTTGTGGTCACTTGATACTGTTCAAGTAGAAATTTGGTTCCTGCATGCATTGTGGGGCCCAGAACTTAAGATAAGAGATCTAATTCTAGCTGTATCTAGCTGGATTACTATATCAATCAATATTTAGGATCTGATAGATTTCAGATTATTTTTATCTGGTCACTATAAGTCACTTTGAGAGAGACAGTATTTTAATTAATATTGTAAAGGAACAATTTAGAAAATTACTAGTTCTTACCTTAAAAAGTATATGTGTTTAAGTAATAAAATCACAGGAGGGAATCATGATTTTGTAGATGATGGAGAAAGAAAATAAAAAAAACTTATTTTGCTCCATGATAGACAGACACAAAAAAATGACCACATGCTTATTCACTACAAGTTCCATGTTGCAAGCCAATAAACTCCAAATGCAAGTACAGACCCCTTCAGGCATGTGACCTATTGCCAGTGACATCTGAGATTATACAGGGTAAAGTTAATAAACATTAACATTAGATTTTATCAACATTTTAGGAATATAGACTAAAATTGTACAGTATGGATAGCTGATTGAGACATCCCTGAGAGGAGGTGTGACTTTTATCCCACCATGCCAAAAGTTTCCAATATTTCTTCCTATATTTGTTCTGTGAACATTATGTTTATGTGATGTTTATCACACATCATATTGTAAACTCATAAAAGTTTTCTGCTCAATATAAGCTCAGTTCCCAGTTCTCAGTTTGTTTATTCATGGAAAGTACTAGCTAAATGACTTTATTTACAATATACTAGTACTAATGTCTTGTTTTGCTTTCCTAGAATGTTTTAAATGAATAAAGCTATTCTAATAAAACTGGAGTGAAATAATAACAGTGTGTTTAAAATTCAACCCTGAAACTGCTGTCAGAGTTTTAATTCAACCCAAACTGTGGCTGTAGTTTAGTGCAAATCTCTCTTGGTTTTTAGGCTGTAATATGATTTTCATGCCTACCTAACAAATCTCAACAAATCTGTGGATATGGCATAAAACCTGAGACTTTAAACCTTACATAATATCAGCCTGTCTGTCTAGCTGGGTCAGAGCAAAAATGGTAGTTAGATATCTCTGCTTTTTGTAGGACTGCTAAATAATATTTAACATATAGTCACTGAAATGCCACAATAAATGTTTGGGAACAAATGTAACAAGACTCTCATTTGCAGTTTTGTTTTACTCTTTCACATCTCTACCGTAATAGAAAAATCCAGGTGAATAACCTTGAAAAGCTTTGAAACCTTCAGCTACTTGCAAAGCTTTGATGGGCAAACTGTATGCCTTAAACTAGTCCAACGTTGTTCTTGGCTCCAAGGAAGTTATTAACTCACATCTCTGCCAGTGTGCTCTGGCTTCCTCTGTTAAACTGTTGCTTGTGAAAGGAGAAATAAAAAAGAGAAAAAGGGAAAGAGAAAACAACCTGGTGATTTATGCATTGCTGCTATGCAGAACTCAACTGAAAAAATGATGTCCTACTCTGACTATAAAGCTGTAGGCCTGTACCATGAAGGTACGTAACGTGACAATATTGCAGCAGCATTACTAAATTGCTTGGTAACATCTAGGAAGCAAGGAATCCAACTAAAACTAAAGGACTCCCAATGCTGGTACATCTTCATTGATATATTAAACAGATATAATGGATGTGAACAAATTTGCCTCTTTGCCCATGAATAGTAGTCACATGTTGGTAATGCAAAAACTAAAGATTTGCCAACTTGAGAAATTTTGTGCAGCTCTTTTAAAGTTTTATTCTGCAACAAGAAAAGGAAATTCACTGACTGTGCACATTTTATAATCTGAAACCTTAAAGAGTGTCAGAGGTATTGATAATGAATGGCTTTTGAGATCTCCAATCAAATATGTTATTGATCTTAAAACTACAGTTGCTATTATCAACTACTCATGGGCAAAGGTGCAAATTAGTTCACATCCATTTATCTACTTAATATATATCTATGATGTACCATCATCTTATGCTTTTTCAGATCCCTGAACATCTGTAAAAGAGAGCAGCATCTGTGTGATTTCTTATTGCTTCCTTCGGTCTCATATATGAAAATTCAAATTCTGCCTGTAAATGGGAAAGAGAAGCTTTAATACATGAGTTTTATCTTATGTGTAATCCTAGTCCAATATTTATAGTTTCCAGTGGGAAATTAAACTAATCTGAAAAGCATAGTAAAACACAAAGTATGTACACTAGGAGAATTCTTACAGTGTTGTCTCTTCAGTGCTGATTAATAGAGACAATAGTAAACTACTTCTATCTCTTTTAAAATCATAACAGGTAAACTCTTGTGTCAAAACTTGTAATTTAAATTCTTATATCACAATGTGAATAAAACCTGCATATTCTTGGAATTTCATTTAAAATGTTTTCTTTCATTTAGGAGACAAAACAACTATACAAATAACATTTAAGTTTTTGAGTCTTCAGTTCAGTTTGCATAATTTCTGTATTGGCTTGAAATATTTTGTAAAAAAATATTTCATGTTAAGTTGTACAAATTTTTTCTGCATGTGTCTCCTAGCATATACACACACACAGTCACACACACAGAGGATTGGAATAGAGAAACAAAAAATCAGTCTTCCTTTAAGCATGGACGACAGCTGGGTGATATGGGGGCAATCACACTTTTTCTGCCCTGGACTGAGAATTTGAAAAATATATTTCTGCACCAGCATGGTAGATTGTGGTCCATAGCCTTCAGTGAGAAGAATTCAACCTGCAGTGGTTTGATTGGGGCTAATAATAATAAAATAACAATTGCAACAATAATGTATTACTATGGTAGTGACACAAATCCTCACTACATTTTTCTAGTGTTTTGTACCTCTGATCACAGCACCCTGTGAAACATCTCTCCAATTCATGCTACACAAATCTCAATTAAAAAAAAATCTTGCTCTGCTCTTTCTCATTTGTCCGAATCATCTTACTTTCCTTACCTTCAACCATCATCCTTTTTTCATTTTTTTCTTTTTCCCCACTTGTGTCTTTCTCATCTCCACATTCTTTATCTTGTCATTTCCTATTCCAAGCTTCTTGCTTCTTCTTCTTTTTCCTTCAGGTGTTTCTGCCATTGGCTAATTTACACCCACCTTTCCTTCCTCTACATCGGTTCTACCTGAGTTATTCTTCATCCTCCAATTTCTCCTTCTTCTAAATTATATGCTTTTATTGCCCCATCTTTAATCTCGTGGACCTGTTGGGAATTCACTGTCTGGTAAGTTTGTTGAGGACAGATATTAGGCAGGGAATGTCTCTGAAGATACTTAGTCATCCTGGTCATGATTGTCCCAAAGGTGCTTTTTTCATGAGGCAACTGGACTTTCTTGCTTTTCTTTGAAGACATTTTGCTTCTCATCCAAGAAACTTCTTCAGCTCTGACTGGATGTTGGGGAATGGCAGAATTTATATTCCTTGCAGATAGCTGGTCATTTACATTTTTTCAGTGAGTCGTTGAAGCCCCTGGAAGCTTAACTGTGTCATCAAGGTCACCTGAGTGTGGAGGCTTCTTGGAACTGTTGAAAGGATTGTGTTGTAGACTGGAGATAGATAATGTTATATCTCCCCTCCCCTGTTGAGAGACGGCTGTTCAGTTTTGACATTGATGGCCTTTTTGACCCCTCTTTCAAACCAGCAGTCCTCTCTGTCCAAAATGTGGGTTTTGCTATCTTCAAAAGAGTGCCATTTGTCTTTTAAATGCAGCTGGACTGCTGAATCTTTTCCTGATGGGTTACTCTCCTATGTTGTGCCATATATTTATGAAATGGTTGTTTTGTTTCCCCAATGTACAGATCTGTACATGGCTCACTGCATTGTACTGCATATACCACGTTACTCAGTTTGTGTCTGGGTGTTTTATCCTTGGGGTGGGACAAACATTTGCCTTAGTGCATTCTTGGGTTTGAAGTGTGCACGTGTGTTGTGTTGGCTGAAGATACATGCACACTTCAAACCCAAGAAGACACTAAGGCAGACATTTGTCCCACCCCTGGATAAAGCACCCAGACACAAACTGAGCAACGTGGTATATGCAGTACAATGCAGTGAGCTATGTGCAGATCTGTACATTGGGGAAACAAAACAACCACTTCATAAACTCATGGCACAACATAGGAGAACAAATCTATCAGGACAAGATTCAGCAGTCCATCTGCCATTTAAAAGACAAAGGCTATTCTTTCAAAGATAGCAAATACAACATTTTGAACAGAGAGGACCACTAATTCGGGAGAAGGGCGGTATAGAAATAGTATTAAATAAATAAATAAATAAATAATTACCTTTGGGGATTAGGAAGTGAAGTATTCCATTCTACCTGGCGATTCACAGATTAAATGCAACAGAGGTCACTGGCACAAAACTCAGATGATGTCGTCTTTAAACGTCATGATGGTAATCTTCTACAACAAAACATGTCACACTATGATGTGTTAATAACCTTGATTTCTTTAAGACAGCATTTGTTAACACAATGCCCTACAGATTTATAGCCTAGAGCAAAAGTAAACTTTCATGAAGTGAAGGCTATTGTTTTAATTTTTTGCATGTTGTATGCATGTTTGGAAATGTTGGAATCTTCTAGTGTATTCATCAACAATAAAATGGGAATTTTGATTTTTAATTTTAATTTAAGGAGTCTGAAAAAATCTTTTTCCTTTTCCTCTTTCTTTTCTTCCTCTTCCCCCCCCTCTTCCTCTCTCTCCTCCTCCTCCTTCTCCCCCCTCCTCCTCTACCTCCTCTGTACTTTTTGGCTGTTCAAATGACTGTTATAAGCATGTTCTTTCAGAGATGTAAATAAGCCAATTACTAATTTAGGAAAAAATGCCAAGTAACAGACAACAAGATTTAAGAGTAAAATAATCTGCTACAAATTATGAAAAATGAATATCATAAAATCTGAATCCAATAATGTTAAACACAGCAAATATGTTTTAACCTTAGCCCATCTCTGATTCCAGTTGGGATAGTGGGCCAAACCAATATCCTGCTAGAGTATTTAGCAAGGTGGAATTTGGTTTCTTGATTCAATCTATCTCATACAGATTTTGGGAAGGCCCCTTCTTTTTTCTTTTAGCAAATTTCTGCATTATTTGTGACCCATGACTATACATAAGGTAAAGAAGTTATTATGTTCCCTTCAAAGTATATAATTTAAGAGTCTTGTAGGACTGCCAACTTTTTATATGCCAATATTCATAAACTGAAGCAGCAATTGCCAAATAAAACAAGCTAGGAATATAGAGTACACTCACACAGGCATACATGCAGAGGATTGAGAAGTAAAAGATGTATGAGGCTCTTTTCTTCGAGAAAAATATTGCAGCATCAGAATTTCTCCAATTCATAATGTGTCTCTTACTTATGCCAGCTGATGATAAACTTTCTCTGGAACAGAAAGCAACAGGATTCCTTTTTTTGCCATAATACTGAAGGTACATGAAATAAAATTGGACCTATTAGATTCTTGTGCCAAGATTGGGTTCTGTAGCCCTACATACCAGGGATTAGCAACCTCTGTTCTGTCATGTTCTAAGTTAATTTGTAGAGAGTTGTTATGGTTGATTTTACAGCTAGCCAGATTCAGGAGGCATGAGTTGTCTGCACATAAAGGGTGCATGTGATGCATCTCCCTCTGGGGTGGGTCAGTCTTAAGCCACATAGAAATGGGAAACAGGTCCCTATGGCATTTTACTCAAGGACCTTGTCCTTTGCTGAGCGCAACTATGCCCAGATTGAAAAAGAGGCCCTGGCCGTAGTTGCTGGAATTAAAAAAATTCATGATTATTTATATGGCAGGTATTTCACTGTCTACACTGACCACAAACCTCTGTTGGGACTGTTCACAACAGACAAACAAACCCCCCACATACTATCTCCAAGAATGTTGAGATGGTCTATTTTTTTGTCTGCATACAATTTCAAATTAATTCATAAACCAGGAAAGGAAATGGGCCATGCTGATGGCCTCAGTAGGCCACCACTGCCACTAATGGATCCAGCTCCAGCTCCTGCTGCTAGAATACTGTCCATATAGGACATACCTGAGTTTCCCCTCCATGCAGGGGATATTGCTGCTGAAACTGCCACAGATAAAATACTGAGTAGAGTGTTGTCATGGGTATATACGGGCTAGTTAGAAAAAAGCCCAAGCTCTGAATTTCAAAGTTATTTTTTCAGGAGGCATGAGTTGTCTGCACATAAAGGGTGCATTTTATGGGGGAACAGAGTCATAATTCCCACTTCCCTAAGAGACAGGGTCTTATATTCCTTACATGAAGGCCATCCAGGCATTGTCAGAATGAAAGTCTTAGCTAGAAGCTACCTTTGGTGGCCTGGCCTTGATAAGGCTATCGAGGGTCAGGTCCATGGTTGTTATACATGCCAGCAATCTAGGCCTGAAATGCCACAGGCCCCAGTTCACAGGTGGGAGGAAATGCACACTCCCTGGTCTAGAATTCACGTAGACTACGCTGGGCCATTTCAGGGGCAGCTTTTCCTGATAGTAGTGGATAGCCACTCAAAATGGCTGGAAGTAATTCCAGTTCCTAACATGACTACTGCTAGGACCATCCAGGTGCTGAGAAAACTCTTTGTAATGCATGGGTTGCCTGATGTCTTAGTTTCTGATAATGGGGCCCAATTCACTGCTGCTGAATTTTAGGTTTTTCTTAGAGCTAATCTCATCAGACATGCAATGTCTGCACCATTTCAACCATCTTCTAATGGACAAGCCGAACGCATGGTGAGGACAACAAAAGAGGCACTCAAGCGCATTGTCACAGGTGACTGGCACCACAGATTGGCAGATTTTTTACTCTGCCAGCATTCTACGCCCTGCACTGCTACAGGTAAAAGTCCTGATGAACTACATTGGGGGAGGCATTTGATTACTAAACTGGACAGGTTGCATCCAGAGAGAGTGGCAGCAGAAGCCTCTCAACCAAAACCTCCGAGGCTGCACATGGGCTGCACATGGGCAATTGGGTTTGGAGCAGGAACTATGGTCAAGGGAATTTATGTGTTCCTGGTCAAATAACCAAGGTATCCGGACCCCTATCTTATGAAGTGGGGTTGGAGGGAGGGCGAGTTGTCAGACGACACATCGATCAACTCAGGAAAAGGTTTCCAGAATGGCCACTAAGTGAGGACTGCATCATAAGTCCTCAAACCTGCGGCCAGGCCAGCACTCACTTGGACCACCAGGGTTTTTCCTTCTCAGAGGAGATGGATTCTGAGGAAGAACCGGGTAGCACGGGAGTGCAACATGGACCCCCTGGTGAAGCGAGCCAACCGAATTTCAGCAACCACCATGCCTTACTCTGCTGAACAGACTGACTCTGGGTTGGGCCAACCTGGTGAGGCCAGCCAGAGCATTTCAAATACCCTTGACAATGGAGCACAAAGGTACATGGGTCTACCCAGCCCACTGGGTAAGCTGGTAGACCACAAAGTAATGGGAACTTCAAGACGTTCCTCTAGGCCATACAAGCCTTCTGCGTACCTCACAGATTACACTGTAAAATAAAATGATGCATATTGTTGTAAAACCTATTACCACTAACTGCAGAAATTAGTGCATTCTGAAATTGTATTTATTTATTTATTTATTTTGGGACTTATATGCCGCCCTATCTCCCAAAGGACTCAGGGCAGCTAACAACAATAAAACACAATAATACAAATGTTAAAAAAGATTAAACTAACAAGCCCCAATGATAAAATGATAAAATATTAAAAATATTCTACTTAAAAATCCCTATCGTCAGTCCAGGTCAGCCTGATGGAAGAGAAATGTTTTAAGGCCACGATGAAAGGACCAGAGATCCGGGGCCATCCGGAGCTCAAGGGGAAGTTGATTCCACAGGGCCGGTGCTCCCACAGAGAAGGCCCTCCCCCTGGGGGTCGCCAGCCGACATTGTCTAGCTGACGGCACCCTGAGGAGGCCTTCCCTGTGTGAGTGCACCGGGCGATGGGAGGTCGTTCCTGGCAGCAGATGGTTCTGCAAATATCCCGGGCCTAAGCCATGTAGGGCTTTATAGGTAAGAACCAGCACCTTAAATCTCACCTGGAGGACAACCGGTATTGGAAGCCTGTTCATTAGACGTTGTTTAATCTCATTGTAGCCACAGTGATTTTATTATTTTATTATTTATTATTATTTTTATTATCACTACAATTGTATGAGAGTTTATTAATAAGTCTTGACACTTGTCAGGACTAATCATGGTTGTCATGGTTCGATCTAAGAGGGGAGGGGTGTTATGTACTGGGCTTGTGGTGATATACCCATGTGTGTTGCTGGAGCAGCCAACAGCTCTCCTGCATCCCAGACTGGCTGTCTCCGGTCCTGCAATTGGCTAGCCCCAGGTGGCAAGAGTGGGTTCAAACCCATTGGCTGCCGCCTAGTGGCTAGACTATATATTGTGGCTGGTTGCAGCCCAAGTTTCAGTACAGTTCTAGCAAGAATAAAGTATGAGTTATCCTGTACTCAGCCTCGTGTCATCATTCCTGCACCCAAGAGCCCACGATTTAACAGTACCAATGCAATTCCAATGTACCAATGCAAGCCCAGTGCCCATTTTTTCAAAAATGTTGTTTCCCCCTCCCCCCATGCCTTTAATTTGCATCTTAATTCAGGCATTTTGATCTATCCATCTACCACAAATTGCCAAATTCATTGTAATGGCTTGACCAATTCAAATCACAGCCATTAACTACTAAAATCCCCAGGATTAGCCAATTCCCAGAGCAACCTGATCCCAAGATTTCCCAGAGAAATTCACTTGCATTTGCTGTCCTGGGATCCTTTACTACTCAGCTGGGATCACCAGGTGCAGCAATGAAGAACTGCCTGTTTTCAAGTTAAGCTGCAGCTTCTTTTTAGCTTGTCATTCTATACATTCTTATATTTCTTTTAATCTCTTTCTCTACTCCCAGTCAGCATTTTTAGAAGGGACTGTTCATTTGATTTTTTTATTGTATTGTGAATTAATTTGTTTAGACTGTACTTGCTATAATGTATTTTGGAATGTAAGAAAATACTGGAATAATATGAGCTAAGGATGTCTGACCAATGCAATTCCACATTGCAGAACTCTAGTCTCATAATAAACCCAAGGATGATTTCTAAAAATTCTGAATTTTGCATTTAGGCATATTTTTCTTCTGGCTGAGAAAGAAAATAAGCATAAGGTTAAGGCTTATTTCTTAACAAAGCCATACACTAAATCTTTCTTTTCCTTCAGAACTTCCCTCCCCAGCCAAATTATATCACTGCTATGCTAGAAGAGGCTTTGATTATATGACCAATTGTTTCCAGTGTGTTTTTAAACTGGCTTGTAATTGCTAAATTAATCTCTCCAAGGCATTAAAAGCTGATTTGCACAGATCTGTACAAGAGAATAGGTGAAGATCCTGGAAGAGAAAGCAAAGCACTATAAATTGATAACATGTCCATTGCTACAGCAAATATTTGCTTATGGAGCATCTTGAGGCCCTGGGAATAAGCAAATATCAGCAGCAGGAATCACAAATACAGAGCACTGGTATGGAGGCTGTCAGTAAGGGGTATGGTGGCTTCAGGAATTGAATTTCTCTTGCCAGAAGCTTTGTTTCAGCCTATGTAAGAGGCTTTGGCACGGTATCAGGCCTCTGGGGAAGCCACTTAGCAGGGTGGGGATTATCCAATGGTTCACTACAGTTTGTGCTTCTCATTTCATGGCAAAACTTGCTTCCTGTGTCATGAAGGCATGTGCACACCCTCTACTTGCCTTTCTTCATTTTTTGTGTGTTTTCTTTTGCATGTGCTGAACATATGCTCTTTCAAAGTGTGAGCAGGGGGGAAAGAGAGAGAAAAAAAGACTTTAATGCATATGGCTGAATGAATAAAAAAAAATCAAAACAAACAAAAAAATCTCTAGAAGTCTTAGACTAATGGCAAAAATGCAGAGACGGGTAATTTGGCCAGCCTAAATAATACTCTGAAATGGATGTGCTCTGCTTTGACAATCCCATCTAAAATGCAAATGAATTATGCCTGACTATAATAATAGCTGCAAGTGTTACATGATTCTCCCATAATATTAGGTTTACTCTTAATGAGTATTCCCTAACACATTGCTATCAACTGGAGAAAAAGGAATAAAGGGAGGGTAAAGAAATGGAGAGAACAGAATTGTGGATGTACTTCCTGTCTCAAAAAAATAGGAGTGGTGGGGAGGAAACTGAGATTCTAAAAACACTTCATATCTATTTGCGATTCTGTAAGAATAAAATGTTTGAGTACTTTAAGGAGGTTTTGATATATTTGGTTTTTCTACTGAGTGCTATTTATCTTTTTAAAATTGTGTTTAACTTTGTAGGATTTTTTAAAACAAAAGTCCTGATGAATGCTCTGAGGGATGTGTAGTGCACCAGTCCTACACATAGAAATCCTTAGAAACAATAGTAATTGCTTTCTAAGCTCTGCTCAGGCAATAAAAGAGTGTTGGTTTCTTACGTAGGTCCAAATGCAGCAGCTGGATTTGACTTTATGAACCATGAAAATTAGTTCCCATCTGGAAAACGATGTTGAATAAAGATGCAACAGTAAGACTATATGTAATAAAAAGATATACATCTTCTACTTGACATTATTTTATAATGAAAATCAGGGAGAAAGACATTCCAAAAGATAAAACTAGTCTAATTTCAAATATTATTCCATGATATAGGAAATAACTATGCAGAAAGATTGGTACCACTGTAAACAATTTTTGGTACTTCTCATCCATGGTTCACAAAGTCCTTCTTACTCATATGTAATCAATACCACAAATCAGGGATGTAATTTTCAGTGTATTTTAATGTAGCCCTTGATCTAATTTCTAAAGATCTTTACCAGAAAGCAGTTTGAACTTCAGATAAGGGCAATCCTTATCCTTAATCAGGAGGGGGAAGGAGAAATTGGTAGGGACAAAAATTAATAATTTTGCTTATTTATGTTATTCCCATATACAGCATATTGTCCCTGAAAAATTACACCTGAAGAGAAAAAAAATTGATAATCAATCAATAGCCAGAATTTTCAAGGTTTTATATGGCTCAATATAGATTGGGAGCTTTTGCTTTGGGTATTTTCATAGAAAGCTTGAAAATACTTAAACAATTTCCAATATTCAGCTAGAGCAGGAGTAGAACAGTTCCATATTTCTTGTTTTAAGGTTCTCAGACATCTAATATGCACAGTGCTTTTGCATATTAATAACCTAAACAACATGCTAATTGTGACTTTTACCTTGATTAATATACTGTTCAGTTTATTATGTGAACCCAGAAAATATTTTTATTCAGTAATCAGTTAAGCACATTGGGTAATATGGCCAATGTCTGTGAAGAATGAGGAGTGAAGAATGTTTCATTAATGGACAGTCAATTAGAAAAGAAGATTATTCTCATTTTTAAGTTTAAGTTTAAGTTTATTATATTTGTATACCGCCCTTCTCCCGAAGGACTCAGGGCGGTGAACAGGGCATATATAAAAATACAAATTACAAAAATTAAAAAGAGAATTAAACACGAGCCCAAACTAAAAACAGTAGAAAAATGTAAAAAATCCCCAATAAAAACCCCAACTCATCCCCCATCAGGCCAGGCCGGCCTGTTCAAACAGATAGGTCTTCAAGTCGCGTCGGAAGGAGCGAAGGTCGGGCGCCATCCGGAGCTCAACCGGCAACCGATTCCATAGCTCCGGGGCGCCCACAGAGAAGGCCCTCCCCCTGGGGGCCACCAGCCGACATTCTCTGACCGGTGGCACCCTGAGGAGGCCCTTTCTGTGGGAACGTGATTACTACTATGAGACTATTATATGTACAAAAATGGAAAGACTCAGAAACACCCAAAAGAGGGAACAGGGTTGGTGAAGATGATAGACCTAGAAGAGATGGCAAAATTAACTTGTTTAGAGAAAGTTCAACAGCTACAGTACATTTATCAGTGACTGGTGCACGTTTTGTTTGAAAAGAGAGAAAAAATAATATTGTGAATTATGGGTTTAAAAATTAGAAAATTTTGCTTATGGAATGAAAAAAAATGTAACATTAGAGAGAGAGAGCGTAAAATATGAATGCATTTATAAGCGCTCAAAAAGATCAGAAGTCACTTCTTTATAATCTTTTTCTTCTTTTCCATTTCTTACTTACTTATTCTTTCTTATTTTCTTTGTTTCTTGTCTAACACTTGTTTTTATCTTGCTAAAAAATCTTTAATAAAAATTATTAAAGAAAAGAGAATAAGAATCTTTTGTTCATGTGTTGAGGTAGAAAACACAAAGGCAACACTATTGATATTACCTAGCTGGGCAATGAAATGTCTGCAAGAAAATAACCAAGCTCAGAGAGCACCAAGGACCCTGCACAAAGGTTTTGTTTGGGAATAAGATTGGAAACCTGGGGCACTGCTGTTTCTTCCTCTCTATTTTGGAAATTCCTAATCATTACACAGAGTAGTACACACTACCAAAACTGAGTAGAAGATTCCAAGGCTGAATAATTAAAAACATAAGAAAAAAATAGGAAAGGTGGGGAAGACAGAGTTGAAATGGAATTGGGCAAGTTAAATTGAAATGAGATTGTGTGTACTTTACCCAGGGATGTCCAACCTTGGCAACTTGAAGACTTGTGGACTTCAACTTCTAGAATTCTACAGCCAGCCAAGGTTGGATACTCTTGCTCTACCCTAATCTTTTGTGAACAGCTTGTGTTGCCTAACAGTTCAACACACTTGTATTCATGAGATAATACAATTTGCAGGACTTACCAAATAAATGTCAAACATGAATTTTTTATAGAAAAATTCTAGACCCAAAGTCAGAGAAAGAATAAAATAAGGAAACCCACACTATATCACTTTCTAAAATTATCCTGAAAATAATCAAAACATTTTAAAATGTGTATTTTTGGATCTTAAATGTTTTTAAAATAAGTATCTTATTTTGTCTTAAAATGTTTAGTGCTTTAAAATGTTCCCTGTGCAAGTATTGCACAGATATTCAAAGACAGAGCTATTGATTATGCACAGTTCTTTGGATTCTACATTTTTCATTACTTGGTACATTATATAAAATGATCATCATACATAGACACAGACATATCTTAAGTACAAACACAATAGATGGTATTAGTCATGTCAATATCTCAGGCTCAATTTCCATTTAGAATTAATGATTTATCTTGCAGGTCAGTGAAATAAAGCAAAGATTATAAAATATTTTGCCAAGTAAAAATTCTATACACATGGTGGCAATGTGCATTTTACTATCACTATTAATTCATTTCTAAAAGGTAATTCTTGATCAATGTCTTTAATTTATATTTGTAGAAAATCATATAATCCATATTCCCTAGTACATATATTATGATAAAGCCAGTTCAAACGAAATATGAAAGGCTTCTCACATTGAGAACTAATTTCTTTGCAACTATGTATCTCAAACAAGCAAAGTTCTATCAGCATAATTAGATGCTAAGTGAACATTTACTGTATGTGCTATTACATTTGTTAGTTTTTAAGACAACAATCTTCTTCATTCTTTTTGATACTAAAGACAAACAGGGCTGCCTTCCATGAAAACTTAATTTCAGTCAGTTAAACCATTATTGGAATGTTTTAGTTAAGAATGTTTTATGTTACATAACATTTTTATTATTAATAAATCCTGTTTAATAACTTTTAATTACCTCACTAACATGTTGTGAACATTGTGACCACATGAAGTAGTATGTTTGCATGGGCTGATCTGTGTATCTTTTCTGCTCTGAAACAAGACGAGAGACAGAAACAGTTCTGTCACCAAATTCTCAACTCCCTTTAGAAACAGCTGATGTCTTTGTCTGGCTGACTGTAAGGACGTCAGCTAAATGGGCTCTAGGAAGAGGTAAATATTCATGTATCTGTATTTCTTCTGCTCACTCAAGGGGAGCAATGGTAAAAGTCTTCAAATGCCGACAAATACAATTTAGCTTTGAAGGCTGCCAGCAATTCTGCAGTAGCAAATCCCATTTGTAATCAAAGGGTGAGTCATTAGCCTTGACATTTGAGAAATGAAGATTACTATGAATTTATGAAAAAGATTTCCTAAAATGTTTCCTTAGCAACTGCCAATGAGAAGCCTGAGGCATCTCTCTCAGGTCCCTAGGCTGAGTAAGGCTGCCAACAGAGGAACCGATGGTTTTCTTTCTGATAGTAGTTAAAGCAAACAGTGCTTTAACTCTCAAAGTCTGCTGCATCTTTCTACCTATAAAACTTATCTTACAAAGAGAGATTGAACCCAGTGTGAATGTTTAAAATGAAGGTATCAGTGTTTCCATATCTTGACCACAGCAATCTGTTGCAGAAGGGATCCACAGCCTTATGACTACTGTAGCCAGGGAGTAGGAAAAATATAATACCAAATGTGGTTAGCATGCAAAATGACTAATGCTCATTTTTAGATTATGCAAAGTGTCTGGCATTTGGAAAAAAGTAGGGCTCATTGCAAATCAATATCAATCAAGTTGGTATTTTTAATATTTTCAATAAAAATTGGATGCATTTTCTGGCTAGAAATGCATAAAAATAACTCCTGCAAATTTCCATCAAAATCATGAGAGTTGGATCAACAAATAGCTGTATTAAGATAAAAGTTGTTTTCTTTAGTTCCCATTCAAATTGTACTGCAATCTGAGCCATTGAAAAAATTGGGGGCAGTAACACTCACTCCTTACTAGAAGCAAACACTATGACTGCTTAAGATTCATATTTCCAAGGCAGGAAACATAAAATGTGGTACATTCCTAATATTATATTTGAGAATACAAAAATAACATAGACAATATGATAGCAAAATTAACTTGCATTTTTTTCACTATGTAAGACATAAAGAGCTTTAGAGACAATTTAGGAGAAGTATGTGTAGCCAATTGGCAGTTAACTGATTTTAACCATGGTAAGCCCAAATTTAAATCAGATCAGCAATATCCTTACGGGACTTGGGTGAGTCATTACCTTTCTATCTCTATTCCCCAAATGATCTTTTAGGGTCCGTAATGGCCAGGTTGTTGGAAAAATGTAAAATGATAAATACCTTGCAAAATAAAAGGGAATTATAATGGATAAATATTAAGATTAAATTGACTTAAACCATGGAGCCCGTTTATAAAATTTCAAGCACATTTTTAATTCTTTAATTAGATTCCTTCCTAGACAGTTTACATGTGTAACCCAACAGATCTTTGTAATGCAAGGTCAAAATGCTGTTATAGAAGCACACTATCTTACATTGGACCAATGGCCTTGTGGATCAAAATGCCGTCTTGAATTACAGCTTGAACTGAACTGAGAGCAAACAGCTTCTCCAAAGAGTGGGTGTAATATGGCCCCTCTAAGGAGCATTGATAAGAAAGCTGGCAATCTCACCAGCTGATGTTTCTTCAGGACCAGGTTTGGCAGATCAGCTCTGATTGGTAGCAGCTGCAGTTTCAGGCTGCAGGAGCACTGTGAAAGTTGCAAATACATTCCAGATGACAAATGCAACACAGATTTGCAGAAAGGAAAATTCCTTTTTTTTTTGAGTGGGGTATTTAATAATTACTGTCCTTTTTAGTAAAATACAAAGTTCTATAAATGAATAGGCAGCCAAAGAATGGTCAGCCCCTATTTTTTTTTAAAAAAATGCAAACATATAAATGCATGTGGTTATTTTGTTTCAATGTAGAAGACTATTTTTATTTTATTTTCAAAGGAAGGAAATTTTTCTGAGGATTTAGTATGCATTACTTGAATGGAGCCTTTGCCATTCAAAATGGCTGCCACATTATCATGCCAAAAAGCAAATAGTTCCACCTTGCACAATATTCTTAGGGGAGTTTTGCAAAGCAACCATAAGTGGTTAAAATCAGCTTAAACCTTCCTAATGTTAAATGTTGTTTGCATCCTTTGTTGATTTCTCTTTTTGAAAAAGAAAACACAAGATTTCTTCTATCTTCTCTTTCTTGTTGTGTAAGGAGAGAATGATGATAGTAAGAAGGCTTCTGAAAAGGACTTGGAAAAGGGTATTTATTTTGTTTTGTTTTTCTTTAAAGAGAACCAAAATAGGGGATGATCTAGTTGAGTAGGGACTTTGAAAGAAAAGAAAAGACTAATAATCAGCTTCTAAACCACAAGTTTCTTCCATAACAAAAGAGCAACAGGAGGTAGATAGTGTGTGTGTTTGTGTGCCTATGTGTGCTTGGGGGGAGAGTCACAGCCTTGAGGTGTTGTCACAGAAACAATGGCTAGGGAACGTGAAACATTTCTTAGTCCTGCCTGCTGTATGTTTTTGTTAGATTGCTGAAGTGCTTGAAGTATATAAAAAAATTCCACCTTCCTTTTGGTATTAAGGATCATGTACCACACTGGGAAATAGACTCCAAGCTGAATTTAAAATCAACTTCACTTTGAGCAAATCTGTCTAGATAAGATGTGCCTCAATTAGGTCTGCATAATATTTTGAATGCCATCCCCCCCAAAAAAAATCCCCAAACATATCTTTATTAGCTATATGTAGGAACCTTAAAGAGAAAATAAAATATCCAGAGTAACCAAATAGATACATTATCCTAGAAAGAAGAAAACCTGCCAAAACACTATATTCCTGAAATGACAAAACTGCAGTGAGTTATACTAATTTCAAAATAATCTTTAATTGATAACATGTATTGGACAATAAAGGACGCGGTGGCTCAGTGGGTTAGGACACTGAGCTTGTCGATCAGCAGGTCGGCAGTTTGGCGGGTCGAATCCCGAGTGCCGCATAACAGAGTGAGCGTCTGTTACTCGTCCCAGCTTCTGCCAACCTAGCAGTTCGAAAGCACGTAAAAATGCAAGTAGAAAAATAGGGACCACTATGGTGGGAAGGTAACAGTGTTCCGTGTGCCTTTGGCATCTAGTCATACTGGCCACATGACCACGGAGACGTCCTCGGACAAGCGCTGACTCTTTGGCTTTGAAACGGAGATGAGCACCGGCCCCTACAGTCAGAAACGACTGGCATGCATGTGCAGGGGAACCTTTACCTTTACCTATTGGGCAATACTTTGATCTTGATAACCTATGTACTTTTGTCTCTGGTCAATGATGTTTTGAGATGCCCTCAATGATAATGCTTTGTCTATGTTTTTTATTTTTTCACAGTAACCTGGGATTAGATAAATATTTCTTCAAACACAGAACTGTTTTCTGGTAACTCTTCAAATAGAGGAAAGTACTGTGTATGGAAAGATAGATGTCCGCTCAACAAACATAGCTACACATTTCATTTGCTTGCTTGTTCAGAAACTCTTCGAATTATGGCTGTGAACATGGAGGTTCTATTTTATTAGAATGGCAGATACTCACACCTGCAGACCACCTGTACTTACTTGCAAGACTGTGCAAATCATGCATAGATTAATATATTGAAACAGACATTTAAGCCTTTGATTAAAGGTATATTAAGGTTCAATGTGTTGCATCTCTGCCATTGTTTTTAACATTTTTCATACTAGCAAATATACGACAGGTTTAGTAAAACTGCACATTCAGGGTTAAGTCAGATGGACATAAACAATTACAGATTTATGCACTTAGGGCATAACAAGGTACAAATGCTGTTAGCATCTATTCTCTAGGTCTAGGATAACTATTATCCACAGAGGTGACAGAGCAGGAAAACTTTGATTTTAAATCTGTATTAGTTTGGCCCAGCAGAAAAGAAGGGAATAACATACCAACTCACTTCTGTCAACAGATCTACAAATAGATGCAGCATTACCAACAATGGAAGATTATGCTGTTCATAAACCAACCATTTTGTTATGGCATTGCTAAAGTGATCTAACACTTTTTGAACACGTTTTTGAAATGTAATATTTTAGAAGGCATGATTTGTATCTGATCCTCTTTAAATGATGCAGCCCATTTTTGGATTTGAAAATCTACATATTTTCTCTGGAACATAGGATTATCACTTAAGTTATAAAAATAACACTGTAAACATTCTCCTGAAAAAAAGTAGTCAAAACATTATAAATTTTATTTATTTATACAATTAAATGTTAACTATTCCCATTTTGTTGTTCTAGGTAGTTTATAAACGTTGAGTTTAAACTTCAGTGCATATATATATATATATATATATATATATATATATATATATATGTAAAGGTAAAGGTTCCCCCGCACATGCATGCTAGTCGTTTCCAACTCTAGGGGCCGGTGCTCATCTCCGTTTCAAAGCCGAAGAGCCAGCGCTTGTCCGAAGACGTCTCCATGGTCATGTGGCCGTCATGACTAGACGCCAAAGGCGCACGGAACGCTGTTACCTTCCCACCGTAGTGGTCCCTATTTTTCTACTTGCATTTTTACGTGCTTTCGAACTGCTAGGTTGGCAGAAGCTGGGACGAGTAACAGGCGCTCACTCTGTTACGCTGCACTCGGGATTCGACCCGCCAAACTACCGACCTTCCAATCGACAAGCTCAGCGTCCTAACCCACTGAGCCACCGCGTATATATATATATATATATATATATATATATATATATATATATATATATATATATATATATATATATATATGTTTTCTGAAGTTTTCGCGGGTGTTTGTATGTGGATCTTTGGTCATTCGGGTTTTTTCCTGCATAGAATTGAAGGTGTAGGAGCAACGTTTCGACGGAATCCCATCCGTCATCCTCAGGCTGGTGGCTTCAGCTTCCTTCTTCCTTCCTCCCAGAAGAAGGAAGCTGAAGCCACCAGCCTGAGGATGACGGATGGGATTCCGTCGAAACGTTGCTCCTACACCTTCAATTCTACGTGGGAAAAAAACCGAATGACCAAAGATCCATATATATATATATATATATATATATATATATATATATATATATGACAAATGCTTGTTAACTATTTTTTAGATTACCTTGCTAGGCCCCAAACATGGGACAAATCTTTATTTCCTGTGTCAGGTTCGAATCTCGGAAGGGTATGGCTGACTGATGAAAACTAATAAGTTTGAAATGCATATCAGTCTCCCTTAATTCTTTGTTAGCAATTTAAAATTTACACAAATATGAGCTGTCACCGGTGTGACTACTGCCTATATATTTGTTTTCTGAGGTTTTCGCGGGTGTTTGTATGTGGATCTTTGGTTATTCGGGTTTTTCCCCGCGTAGAACTAAAGGTGTAGGCGCCTACACCTTTAGTTCTACGCGGGGAAAAACCCGAATAACCAAAGATCCATATATATATATATATATATATATATATATATATATATATATATATATATATATATATATATATACATATATATACATATATATATATATATACACACACACACACACACACAGATATAGGAGGGGCCAATCTCAATATCAACATAAAGTCCCTTTGTAATAAAATCCCTACCACAGAAGAAAGTTAAGCTGAAGATGTTAAACATATTTGTGACAGGATGTGTCTAAAGGCGCCTTTTTGAAATATATTTAATAGTGGTGTTTTTAGAAGTAAAGCTTCTCTCTTAGTCTGTTTTTTTTTCTGGCTAATGCAAGAACATTAGCAAGAACATCTGGCTAAGCTCTAATTGTTTAGGCATGGGATGCCAGTGGCCCTCCATGTGTTGTTAAAATGCAACTGTTGTTAAAATGCATCAGTCCTGACTTTCTTCATTTTTGACTGCTCCTTACCCTTATCCTAATCTTTTATCAAGGGATAAAGTTCAATATTTAGAGATACTGGATCCTTGGTGCTGTCTGAGCTTGATTGCTTTCTTGCAGACATTTCATTACCAAATTAAGTAATATCATCAGTGCTAGAAATGAAATGTTTGCAAGAAAACAACCAAGCTCAGATAGCACCAAAGATCCCACAGTTCAACCCTGAGCTACAAATATGCTCTGCTAGTAATACAGTACAAGATAGCCACAGGTTATAATTTCTATTTTTTCATAGCTATATGCAGTTTTTCCCCCAATGATAGTTCCTACATGCATTTTGCTTTACAACCATATGCCAGTGTTTTGCTGAAACTTTCATCTGGATCATGGATTAGTCCCCAAGTCCAGAGATTTCCTGGGCATCTTTCATATAAATACTAACATAAATAATAGTTAGCTCTGACCATTTTATAGCTTTTTGAGATCAGTTAAGATTAGCCAATTGTGGCAACCTGCAGCTTCACACAAAATCTCACTTCTTCTCAAAGTCGGATCAATGAAAGATTCCTATCCATTAGCATTCAGAATATTCACTGTGATCTATGTAAAAATTAGACTATGGGATATATATTTAATACAAATTCCTGATTAGGGGCAGGGAGACAGCTATTGAACATGGTGCATTCAGAGGGTTCCTCTGAAAATTGTTCACTCACTAATTATTGAACTTCTTGTTCTGCTTGTAGTTGAAAGACAAATAGGGGATGACAAGGAACAAAAGCAGAAAGGGGCCTCTGGTCACTACATCACAATGTCTGTTTCTAGTACTGGTTTTGCTCAAATATCAATATCCACAGATACATTTATAGCTATCAGAAAAGAAAATCTCATATTGGTTTTTATCTATATGAGACAGCTTTGGTTTTCCATGGCATCCCAGCTGTAGCATCCCAGTAGGATACATAATAAACATTCATTTCCTTGAAAGAAATTAAAAGAGGGGGAAAAAGAATCAGAAAAATAATGCTTGCAGCATTTTTAATTATAAATCTCTGATATGTACTAAGCTGCATAATAGCGAGTTATCATTTTATACGAATGAGATCAACTTCTTCACAAACACCCCAAATTATAACAGTGGTCTGGGTAGATTAGCTACACTGTATTTACTGTTATATTTGGGGAAATAAACAGCATTCACATTTCAGACATAGAGATATGGTATTGTAAACAGATGAAGAAAAATCAGGGGAAAAAGAGGCTGAAACACTATTTTCTCATGCTTCTCTTCTCCAAAAGTTAACTAAACCAGGCTCCCTGCAACCTTGTATTCTCTGGATGTGATAGAGTACAAATCCTGCCATCCCTGTCTTTTACTGGGGAAAGTTGCAATAAACTCTTGACATCATGAAATGAAGCAGAGATCAATGGAATGACTGCTCATTCATATACAAGCTAGATGCAATTGGATGCATTAATGACTTCTCCCATTGATATTGTAATTTTTCTTGTATGCATTGAGATACATTCTCATATTGTGGGTTCCAGAAGCTCTTGATATTCCCAGATTGGGATCATTAGAGATGTTTTTCCATGCTAACCCATATGCATTGTGACTCTGTTGGTTACATAAACCATTCTCTTTAAATTGAAAGCCACTGATCACTAAAGAGGTTGGACCTTGAGCTTAAGACCTTGGTGACTGACTTGATTAGTCCATTTGAGTGAGAATAGGGCAACACAGGGGCTATGTTAATGGAACTTAAACAATAGGCCATCACTAATCAGAGACCTCAAGGTTGAAGGGAGGTTAATTGTTATGCGGGTGGCATTTGAAAAGAAGTGTTGACTAGTGTAATGCACTGTGGGACTGTAGCATTTGAACATGCAGCCTTAAGGCCAGAGGTTTTGTTTAGTTTCCCAATGAAATTTAAAGCTACATTATGCACTTCTATAAACAGCAGCCTATACACCATGATTCTTTGATTCAAGAGAAGAACAATTACTAATTGATAATACAAAGAAGCCCCAGGATTTGGAATCAACATTCAGATTCCATCTTGGTACAAAAAACTGACTATTTTTTTTAAAGAAAAGGAAACTTAAGAAAATGGTTCAGATGGATCATCATTATAAATTAAACACTGAAACACAAGTTATTACTTACACACTTGTAAAAAATTTCAAAAAACATTGAGTAATGGATTTGAATAGAATTGTAAACAATATCCATATTAATTCCATCTATACCATAAAGTAAGGGAGTTAACTGCATTAAGAAACTTAATGTTTGTCTGACAATATGCAATGTTCTGAAAAGAATTATGATACAATACTATTGACAACAGTCACTGGACTCACTGAAACTCTCCATACACTGCAATAAGCTGTACTAAAAAACCAAGTATGCATTTAAATCTAATAAGTAATCTCATGTTATTAGCATCTGAATATTTAATATTTATAGAGTGATCAGTGTTTAATATACTTCCCACATGTACTGTATAACATGAACATACACAAGCTTGTATAATTGATTACAAATGCATGTAAGCAATCTATGTAATGTTGCAATAAAAAGGCTAATGTGATTTTAAGATGCTTTCATAGAACAATAATTTCCACATTAATGAAAATTAATAGTCCCATTTTTTTTCCAGTAAAGTGCCTGACCACAAATGTGCAACAGGATATTCTTTGTAGCATTATGGATATCACATTATTAAGAAGACAGACAAATTTAAATGGCAGAGGGCAGTGAATATGGGCATTGGCACTGAGTAAAAGTTGAAGAATTTTAATATGTTTAGGCTGAAGTGGATGTTGACTTCAAGAGTCTATATACCAATATGTAATATTCATGCATGCTTAGGCTATATACAGAAGTACACCCACATAGGAATGGATGTAGATCTTTTGCTATAGAAGAAGCTCCACTTTCCCCATGTTTGCTTCTCAAAGAGCTGATCTATCCAGATAAATATCCAATGGTAGTTGCTACTAGCCTATCTATGCTTATGCAGAGAATGAGCCAACAAGCAATTTTTATATCCCTGTTGTGATAAACTTGGAAGGAGTGGAAAAGTGGTTTTATAATTGACACAAGGGCCCTATGCAAATTTAACTTGCTACTACAGGTAAATCCTCAACGTATGACCACAACTGAGCCCAAAATTTATATTGTTAAATGAGAAATTTGTTAGGTGAGTTTTGCCCCACTTTTTACAACTTTTCTCATCACATTTGTTGAATGAATCACTGAAATTCTTAAATTAGTAACACGGTTGTTCGGTGAATCACGTTTCCCCATTGAGTTTGCTTGTCCAAAGGTCATAAAAGAAGATCACATGACTCTGGGACATTGCAACCATCATAAGTGTCAGTCAGTTGTCAAGCATCCAAATGTAAATCATGTGACAATGGGGATGCTGCAACGGTCATAAAGTGTGAAAAATGGTCCTAAGTCATTTTTTTCACTGCTGTTGTGATTTCAAACAGTCACTAAATGAATTGTTTTAAGTTGAGGACTACCTGCAGTGTAAATGGAAGAATAGTCACTTTCTGAATGACGTTCAAGGGACATGGCTCATATGTCCATAATGTGGCCTTGCAAACTTTCTTGGTAGACCAATATCTGATACTATATTATTGTTGCTGTTTTTATATCTTTAACTGCTTCATGAATTTATCATATCTACTACCAATACTAAGCATTCTCAAGAGTGCCCAGGCTATAGAATTGTGAATGGCAATGAAACACAGTAGCAGAAGATGAAGATTTTTTTCCCCAGCTGCTTTTTGGGGGGTCCCAATAATGGCTGTATCTTCTAGAATTTCATTTTCTTTATAACAGTAAACTTCTTTTCTTGAGATCAGTGCTCCAACATTGCACAACCAAGCTGGGAAATTATTACCATACTTCCCTTCTTTTCAATGTTTAGAGATATTCTACCTTTGCTAGCATCATATTTTTGGCAGCCAATTTTCTTTTTCCAGCAGTTCTTCTACATTAGTTTAGATGTTTAAAAAAGTTAACCGGACTGTGATAATCACTGGCACACTTAGAGAACTTTGAAAATGTGGGAATGCTTATGTTCACGCAGGATGTTGAATCACATTATTGATTGTTCTGTTTGAGATTAGTGTATTGTCAGTACTTAACAAGAAAGCTGAACACTAAAACTGAATTTAATGTTTTAGTATGCTTAGTGAATCCAGCTAATTATGATTCATTTTGTAAGTCTTAGTTAAATATCACATACGTAGCTCATGGGACATTGGAATCAGACTTTGAATGTATGTGTGTGTGTGTGTGAGAGAGAGAAATATTGATGGTATGTGGTATACAGGTCAACCTAATTGGAATGGAACTCCTTATTGAAAGACGGGGTCCAATTGAACTGGAGATGCTGTGGGCAGACAATAGGAGAATGAATCTGGCCTGCAAATAAATTTGTTTATTATTGAAAACTGAATGCAGGATTAAATAAAAGTTTAGCATGATCCTGCAAGGCTCTTCTTTTATATTTACAAGTTGGATCAGCAACAGCAGTTAGAGAATCAAATGCTTCCCTTCAGGATTTAAGAACCATCCAGAATTAGCCACTGTCACCTCTCAAATAGTTAGTTTTCCATGACTACTAAGCATCTCATTAAGATGTTTGAGAAGAGGAATATTTTTTCTTGAAGACATTTTGTACTTAAACAAAACAAGGCATAATTTTCTCAGATCTGCTGATCTCTCTCTCTCTCTCTCTCTCTCTCTCTCTCTCTCTCTCTCTCTCTCTCTCTCTCTCTCTCTCTCTCTCTCTCTCTCTCTCTCTCTCTCTCTCTTATATACAGAAGTTGCCATTTCTGCTGCAAAAGCAACATATGTTAAGCCTAAAACATCACAAAGTGAATGATGTCTCCAGCCCTATGATTTAAATACCAGACTGAGATTTCCATCATACTGGATTTCTCTGTCTTTTTTAAAATGAAACTTATGTTCCCACGCTGTCATGATTAACAGCACTGGACTGAGTTTATTAATGTATGAGTTTACATTTTATCTTTTTTTGGGGGGCGGGACGGGGAGAAGAGTAAATTTAAAGCATGTAAAATGAAAATGAGGATGGCTAAAATTTAAAAATGCATCTCATGTTAAAGTGTATTAAATTGCACTAAATTTTAATACACTTATTTCTTTCTTTTAAACAAGATAGAAGCATTTGACTTGAATCAACATTTTTAGTCAGCAATTTTGTACGGATACCCATTTCTCCCCTTTGGCTATCAGTAGAGATTTATAATGAAAAAAATATAGCACATGATATACATATATTTTCTTTACAAATCTTGTTATAAATAGTCTTAGTTATAATCAGAATTCCCCAACCTGGCTTGAAGATGAAGTTTGTAGAACACATATATAACATGTTGGAAAAATCTGTTAGAAGAAGATGAAACTCTAAGGTGGCGGAGGACTTTGAACTGTGGGGGAATAAGATTTTACTGGCAGATAATTATTTTTATCTTTCTGAAGATTATATAAGTTAAAAAGGTTACCTTATGTTACTCCAATGTGGTGATCAGGTGGTGGAAGGATCAAAGATGACAATCTTTTTGATTATTTTTCCCAGTAAACCACAGAATGAATGAAATCATGTGGAACAAGTTTAATCTCGATTACTAATTTAATAATGTTGATATATTTAAAGTTATGTAAATAGAGCAAACAATGATCTAAATATAAAATAAATATAAATTGGTTGGGCAGAAAAATCTGATATTTCTTTTTTTTTTTTCTAAGATGCGTGTAATGCTTGATTGCAGCATTCTCAGAAAAGATGGCATTTTGATAAAAGAAGGCAAACATACATATGAAAATCAATCCTTGTAACAGAGCAATATAAATTTGCTCCTGGTTTGTAAGCAAACATTTTATTCAATGGGTTTGACAATGATTACATGTTGGGAAGATGGATGAGGATATCATAACTGACCAATAATCATACGCTTGATGGCTTTAAAAAGGATTTAGTCAAATTCACAGAGGACAAGTTTCTCTACAACTATTATCAAGATGGTTATATAGCCAATATGGTTGTGAGTACCAGTTTCTGGGGAGCAATGAGAATGCTATTGCATGCCTGTTCTGCCTGTAGTCTTTCCAGAAGCATCTGGTCACTCAATATGGAAAAAAAAAGATGCCTCACTAGATAAAGCATCAATCTGACTTTGTAGTGCTCTTATGATTTAAGAAATATGGGATCATATTCAAATACTGATTCATATTCCTGTTAGGCTTTGTATCAATGAGGAAAAAAATAACCTAAATAAATCAGTGAGTGCCAGCACTGATAAAAAAAAGAATATCTATGTTCAGCCTTAGCAATTACACCTTGTAGCACATTGTTTGATTGTTGCTTAGTTACTAATACAAAGCGAAATGAAAAAAAATATGATTTGACTATGGAGATCAGTCTTGAAGTTCTAAAAGATACTTTATATAAATTAGTATAATAATTTTAATACTATGGATATATATTTATTTTTCAAAATCACTGCATATTGCTTTCTATTAAAAAAACCTCAAATAATTTTACAATAAACTTCACATCATTAATTACTGTAACATACATTAAGATATTTTATATTCATGTTTGTGCAAAGGGTGTCAGGAACACCCCTTCCTTCAAGGATGAATTAACCATTGCTAGGACCCAGCTACATGTCGCCTCCTGGATGGCCTTAACCAACTAGGAGGAGTATGGATGTAGTTCACAGGTAGTCCCTTTTACCCTCCCAAGAATCCTATCACTTCCTTAGGTCTAACAGGATCAAACTGCTCCCAGATAACTAGGTCACCTGTTCTAGGTAATGGTCAGGCCTTAGCAGAACTGTGCACAAAGCCTCAAGTATATACACACCCTCCCCATTTCCTTTCATCAGTTTCTAGAGGCAGACTAACCAAGTAAATCCTGTTTCCCTGCAGTGAAGGGGACAGCATAAGAGAACCCCAAGGTCATCACTGTGTGATCTTACCACAACAGAGGAGTCAAGGATGTTTGGTGTGTAGCCACTGTTTTAAGTTGGGTCATGAATGACTTGGGATAGGCCTGTGGCTGCCATGGTGGCCGTGAACTCCTGAGCTGCCTCTTAGGCCAGAGATGGCAAATTGAAGTTCTGCAAGACCATAAGTCTAGAAAACTTCACAGCAAACCCTCCACAGAGGGTCTCCAGAAGTGCAGGTAGGGAGGTTGCTGTGCAGCACGGAGGCTGGTACGGTAACAATAATCCTGATCCTGCAAGCCTAACTTCAGAAACAGTCTTACAATCGGTAACTTTTGAGTCTGACAGACTTTCTGTTTCTTCCCAGGGATTTCAACTGGTACCATACCTTAATTCTGGCCAGGTACATTTTAGAAAGAGGAACCCTAGCTTCAGGGCCAAGCCAGGTATTGGTAATACTTGCCAGGTCAGCCTCTCTTCTGTAATGAAATCATGAAGAAGAGGGCCTTTATTATTGATCAATCCAGTGGTGGGATTCAGCCAGTTCGCACTACTTTGGCAGAACCTGTAGCTAATTTTTTGTTGCCAAGGCCCAGAGTGGACTTCCAGAAACAGCATCCACACAGAAAACTGGTTGTTCACATATTTGAATCCCACCACTGGATCAACCTGACATTAAGAACTAAAAATCCAGGGCTCTTTCACTCTGCTATTCAAGGCCCTAGGCCTGAATACAGAGGGCTGGAATATGACACCAGTTTCAAACATCTTCTCCTGGCTTTTCTTCTTGTCTCCTATCAAAAAGTCCCATATATATATCATTACCCAAATTACCCAGCCCCAAGCCCTCCAGTGTCTTCCCCTTCTGCAAACTCTGGCTTTTTGCTTCCACTGGCTGGAGGTCCCACCATTCATCCATATGCTTGAGGCATCCAATAGCATCCCAGGAATAGAGGTGAGTCTCATGGTGTTTCAGCTCTGATTCTCAGCACATTAGGGATCTACCTCACTACATCATTTTAACTGGCCTCTACAGCTAACCAGAATGATGGTGCTTAATCTGCTTCTCCTATCTTCCTGATTCTCACATGAGTAAGAGAGTGCTCTATATCACATGCAATCACCCCTCATCACTCTTGCTCTCTTCCTTCCCTCCCCATCTCTCACTTAGAGAGGGAAAGGTAATTCCTTTATGGACAGGAAGGATATTTTTAAAAGTTTAGTTGTTTTTTAATGTAATGCATTTAATTGTTGGCTTCTTTTGAGAAGGGGGTTGTTAAAAAATGATGTCCTCACGTTTGTTTATCTAAATTATATATGTCATCTTTCCAGGTGGCATATAATTTAAACAAATAAATAAATAAACCTTTGCATTTTATTGTTGAGAATAACATATAGTACTTTAATCTGTCTGTGAGTAAGTGGACTTTGTAAATTGAAATCTGATCTTTATTTCCAAATACTGAACAATATAAGAAGTATATTTTAGAATTTAGAAGTCTTCTAAATACATGCATTCCCATTATATCAACAGTACAAGGGTATGAATATGGACTATCCTAGTTCATATTTATCTTCTTGAAAGAAATGTTCAAGTCTAACACCAGCTGCCTGTTTTAATGTTAGAAGTTTCCCCCCCTTTGGCTGTTGTTGATTATATTTGTTTTTCACTGTAGCTTCCAAGTTAATAAAACACTTCAAAGAGGTTCTTGGCATCCAGCTTGTGAACAGCCCTTTTAAAATCAGCAGAAGTGTTCACTGCTTTACATATTTGCTTTAATATCTCTGCTGATGAACTTATCTGTGTAAGCAGAATCTAAATCACTTCACTGCCGTGAAAAAGGAGGTATTTTAGTAACAAGTACAGAACCACATTTGTGATGCCATATAGCTTAATTTTTTTAG
Source organism: Vipera berus (assembly GCF_964194415.1). Taxonomy (NCBI): domain Eukaryota; kingdom Metazoa; phylum Chordata; class Lepidosauria; order Squamata; family Viperidae; genus Vipera; species Vipera berus. The sequence goes on along the minus strand of NC_138207.1, from coordinate 28,380,983 downwards.
ATTTGCAAGTTGGGTTTATGGGTGGGCATTATTGTTAAGTTTAGGAGATTCTTGAACTTTAACAGTTGTTTTTCATTATTTTCACAAGTTATACAGGAATCCAATTCTGTGAATGAAACAGGATATATTTATATTAAGGTCAAAGGAACAGCAATGTCACAATGCCAGTTTTAATCAGAGTTGATTGTTTAATAATAAATTAATACTAAGTTAAGGAGTATTTATCTATAGAACCACAATCTCATAGATAATAGGGCTACAATTGTATGGTGGTGTTCTGGAACAAATTGTTTGGATGATCACTGACTATCATCCAAAAGGTCTTCTACAAGAAGTGGTTGACTATGAACAATACTTAGGACTCTACAGATTGTTGAATGAGTAATGAAGATTGAAGAGAAGCATCATCTTAAACTGCTTTATGAAACAACATTGTATTGCTTAGGGAACTAGCTGCACTGGTACAACTGATAAAAGCAATTCTTAGGTCCACTCTCAGTCCTGGAATTCAGTCAACTCTGCATATGTGAATAAACAACATATAAAAGTAAGCAAATGAAGTAGTGTGCTTTGGAAGATTTAGGATGAGATTGATTTTGCTCAGCTTCTTTTAGTCTCTGTTGTGGCTTTGAGAAACAACATTAGAAATTCTTGTCACAGATGTTTCTTTCATGACACTGTACAAAAACAGTTTACTGCGCTGCTTTCATCCTTTGGGAAAACAAAGGCAGCTTCACCAAATGTGCTAAGGGACCTCTCTTCACTGAGGCCACAATAGCATGAACAATCATGACATTTTCATAACTGATCTTAGAGATCCTCTTCGTGAATATACAGTGGCATTTATCCAAAGTGTGTGCCTTGAAGGCCCCACAACATTGTTTAGTTCAGTGGATTAAAACTAACCAGTTCTATGTTGCGGAATGAAGAAGATAAAAGGGCCAGAGTTACATACCATGCACTGAATAAATGGTTCACAGTGGATTTGAGTAATTAATCACTTCTAACAACAATAACAAAGCTGCCATACTATTTGACTCAGAGTTGCTGCTGTGGGATTTTTTTTTCTCCGAACAACAAATACTTGCAGTTAGAAATCTGAAGTATTTTTGATATTGCAGTAATTATTTCATTTGTGTTATAAAACAGAGAAGGAAGTTATATATAAATGTAAAAATCTGCAGGTACAGAGTTTTGCTTGTATTTTTAAATACATTTATAATTATATATGTATGCAAGTAATCAAAATAATGAAAAATAATAAATGTGTGATGATGTCACAATGCAATCTCCATCCTTTCACAATTGTGTCTCAACTTTGGATGGAAATATTTAGATCACTGTGTTTTCATTACGATGTCACAGTTGCCCACAACTATGCTTTTAGGAGAAGAAAACCATAATTTCATGCAATCTTTCTATGACTAGCATCTTCCATATATGGTGAAATTATTGCAGTTTCTGGAAGTCCCAAATGATATTCTTAATGCCTCCAGTATTTATACAGTTAGCATCTGTTTCTTTTAGGGGACTATCACATATATAACCATTGGATACTAGATGATTCAACATGAACAACTCTTTTCAATGGAAACAGACATGAGATTAATGTTATAAAGCATTTAACACTGATGGAATATTCATACTATTGCTATCCAAAAGGAGCTTTTTAAAGAGGCAACTGGACTTTCTTGTTTTTCTTTGAAGACATTTGACTTCTCATCTAAGAAGCTTCTTCAGTTCTGACCGGATGGTGGGGAATGGAAGGATTTATATTCCTTGCAGACAGCTGGTCACTTGCATTCTTTTAGAGAGTTATTGAGGCCACTTGGAGGTTATTCTGTGCCCTCAGGGTTACCTGAGTAGTGTAAATGGGTTTGAAGCCTTCTTGGAACTGCTGAAAAGACTGTGTTGTGGAGCTGTGTTTTCTGCCCTGTGTCCCTTCACTGTTAAACACAGGCACAGGCTGTTGGAGCTGAGTCTGTGTTGTCTACATCTCAAACTGAAGTCCAAATGGTTCCTGTAGTCTACAATTTTTCTGGAAATCCATTCATACTCCTGTACCATTCAAAGGGTGTTCATCCCAAAGTGCATAGCTAAATGTCTATGGAGATTTTCAGTCATCCAAGTCACAGTTGTCCCAAAGGTGTTTTTTTCTTGTTTTTCTTTGAAGATGTTTCGCTTCTCACCCAAAAAGCTTGTTCAGCCCTTGAATACTATTGCTAGGTATTCTTCATCTTCTGATGGAGCTGATGGCCATTGACTACTGCATGTAGATTCAGCTTTCAGTAGTTTGGGGCAAATGCAGTTATCAAAATAATAAAGGTGGGATAAAAAAATAAAGAAAAGAAAGAAATACAAGCACTTGTCAATATTTGGAAAGCTGATTCCTTTCATCCTTCAAAAGCAAACAAATTTTTATTTAAAATGGACTTAGCCAGTCTTCTACTAGACTATTCACAAAATCAATTCAGGTTATCGAATCACTGATTTTATTGCAGGAAAATATTAATATAGTTCCTCAAGGTCCAAGGTGGTAGATACCAATTCTCCAAATTTAATACAAAAACTTAACGTACTTAATGTATAGTACTATAAGCAATTTGGTCTTTATAGAAACATCTGTCTAGCTTATCATCTAAAAGAAGGTGTGCAAATGATTTTATAAGTAAGGTGTTTTAATAAATGAAAATGTACAGTTAATGACATTTGAAATAGTTCTGAAACTGTTCTGCTCTATGACATTAGTCCTATTCAGTTCTATTCAACACTATTAGTCTTATTCATCTTCACCAAATGTGCATTAGCTTGGTTGTAAAAAATCCTTCTCAATCTTTTTCATGTGACAAGATTTTCCACTGATGGCCATTACATTCATTTGGACAGGAGTGCCAGAAAGAGAGCACATATAATGTGCTCATGGCCATTCTCCCAAATGTGCCACTTTTCCTCAATAACCGAATGGAGCTATTATGCTGAAGTCACATAAAGTCACCATTTCTTTTATCAACATTTCCAACAGTCAGCCTAAAAATTATGCCTAACATATATTATGTTGACCCTAGCATCAATAGTTTCTTGGTAGTAAACATGAAGCAATAGTAATAGTAGTGTAATCATCATCATCATGTAATTAATTGGTCAATGCCTTAGCATATTACCCCCCAAAATATTCTTAAGCTAGATATCTCAATGTGTCTAGTAGCAGGACCATCCCCTATTTTTCATCTCAGTTCACTTTGGAATTCTGATATAATCATATTTATGTGCAGAGTCAGGATTTTTTATGTTCTCCTAGATTTCCTTTTGGATTTTATATATGTCTTTCATTAAATTAAGCTACGTTGAGGCTAAGTGAAGAAGTAAACTTTGTTTCCATGTATCCTTTGTCTCAGAAAATTTACCACCAATTAAAACCCAACAACATTATTAGAGAGAAGTCACATGTTTTTTTTTCCAGAAGTGCTCTCCGGAATTCTGGGTCTTTGAAAAACACTGCACATGAAAGTGTGCATGGGCAAGCTTTAAAACCTGCACAAATTACTGGACTTACATTAATTGCAATTAACTTGTTCTTATGGATTTCATTGGGCCTGCCAGGCAGGGAAGCTATTCCCACTGATTTCAACAAGATTTCAACTACATGGCATGGGTCCAGAGTACCTCGGGGATCACCTGCTGCCGGCGTCAACTTCCCTCCGCCCTGTGCATTCCCACAGAGAGGGCCTCCTCAGGGTGCCACCGGTCAGAGAATGTCGTCTGGTGGCCCCCAGGGAGAGGGCCTTCTCTGTGGGAGCCCCGGACTTATGGAATCAGTTGCCGGTTGAGCTCCGGATGGCGCCTGACCTTCGCTCCTTCCGACACGATCTGAAGACCTATTTATTTGAACAAGCCGGCCTGGCCTGATGGGGGATGTGTTGGGGTTTTTATTGCAGTTTTTTTATACTATTATTTATTGTTTTAGCTCGGGCTTATATTTAATTCTCTTTTAACTTTTGTACTTGGTATTTTATATGTGCCCTGTTCATCGCCCTGAGTCCTTCGGGAGAAGGGCGGTATACAAATATAATAAAATAAAATAAATAAATAAACTTTCCTCCCTGTGTCCTTGGGTATTATTGTTTAATTATTTTATTTATTTATATTTCATATTTTTAACTGCCTATCTCCTGCCCATTGTTCTACTTATATTGGTAATGTCTAAATTGCTAAGCACTGTAAGATCTAGCTCATCCCTTAAATGTGGATAACTGCCATTGGATGGGAACTAGCATATTTTGAAGTGGTAAATCTTGTGCCTATTTTCTCAGGTGTTTCATTCAGGGAATAAGGAACCAACTAGAAGAGTTCTGTAGATGGCACAGCCCCATCCAAATATACATACACCTTGGATTTGACACAGATGGCTGGAAAAGCATAGCAAAAGACTGTGTTACAAATGAGGCATGATTACAAAAAGGTTCACTGTGACTGTGAACTATATGGGTGTACCAGTTCTGCTGCCAATGCCATCTGACAGAAGCCATAGTAAAAGGAACATTTGCCCAGTGGCGGCTGACAGCAGAGTTTTCCACTCAGTCTCCATTCAGCAATAGGCATCTGGCATGGCATGCAGGTTGCAACGTTTCCTATCCTGTGTCATCTTTCTGCACTGATTTGGAAATTTTAATTTCTTTTTTTTAAAAAAAACACACCTTGTTTTGTTGGTATACAACACAGAATGTTGCATGAAGCTTCCTTCCAAGATACTGAAATGATTTTTTTAAAAAAATTGTTCTACCCTGAAAGGGTGCTGGCGTCTGACAACTGATAGAGCATTTAGCTAGCTGGGAGCTGGCAAAAGCCATCTCAACGTGAACAACAGAAGTGACATCCGGCATTAACTGGTGCAAAACAAACAAACAAAGAAGCTGACATATTGCTACTGGCAAACTAGAGAGGAGGTTGGATCATTAAATCAAAATCATTAAAAAAGCAACCACTACATTTAATAGACTTCTGTTGCACAGCCTCCTCTTTTCCAGGCACTGCTGTTTCTTTCAACAATTTGATGCAGAATCTGTACTGAAAAAAAGGAAGCTGAAATGGTTTTGATAGATACAGCAACAGCACACAACAAAAGTCTGGGTCCATTTCAGCTTTGACAAGAGCTTCAGAAGAAAGATTTCTGGCTGTTGAAAAGTTTTTCAAAAGAATAGTTCAGTTTTTTTAAAGGCAATAATTAAACGTCCTCAGTAATAATTCCAGACTGGTCTCCAGTCATTGTCTCATCTCACCATTTTAGTACTAATTTGTTCTATAATTGGTTACAATTTTGCATGCATTTTAAAGATGGATGGAAAATAGCCTTCCAAATGCTCTCATCTTCTTTGCAGATAGTGGAACAGCCATTTGGAAAACTATTTTCTGAAAAGAAATTCTTCAGAAGTTTCTGAGGGAATGAAAAAGAACATTCTCAGAACGTCCTCTGAAAAACTTTGGTCTCCATCATTATGAAAGAAATATCACTAGACATTCTGATTTATGAAGAAAATAAGCTAAAAGATGAAATCTGAAAGCTATAAAGAAGAACCTACTGAGCCTTTCAATACAGTAATATGAATATAACCAGTAAGCAAAATAAAACATAGATAGGTAAGTTGCTATTTTTCTGTTCTACTGCATAATGTCTTTGTAGCATAGCACTATATAGTTCCTTCCATATTTTTTCACATATACAGACTTAAGGAACACTTCCATGAAGGACCTTTGTGCCAATTCAGAAGTAACTCATGATCTGTCCAAGTCACAGTATCAATTATGCATGGTACTTAGATGATTTATTGCTGACTCAGTTGTGGTATGTCTGAAACCACAGCAAAGCTTTTCCTTTTACTTGAAGCTGCAGCTCTGGAGAATTTGTGAGTGCTCTGGTCTTTCATTGATGGGAACTCATGCCTTACCCTACTTCCTGGCTCTTCCTGCCACCCCAAATTTAACCACTGTAGCATTAATCCTAACGTTTTCAAGTTGACAGAAATGAGCATAATTATAGATTGGCTTCAAGTCTTAGAAATTGGGAAGTAGAAATCATAGTGGTATGGAAGTGTACAAAATATGTAATTAAAGGTTTATAATGACAATGGTCTTGCTTTTGAAATTTAAGCATTGAATGGAAGATAACAAAGAAGTTTAATATTTAAATCCATACAGGCTGAGAGTTCCCAATCATATAGAAATACATGTATTATGCCTGCAAGACCTTTCCAGACAATTTGCTTGGTCCCTAATTCCTCAATTGCTGCTGCTGCTGCCTTAAATATAACTTACAATTGGTAATATTAAGACTAGGAATTAGAGGGTGGATGGTGGCAGGCACCCAAGTCATGAATGGTTTAAGAGAAATATACGTTTTTCCATTCTGGATACTTTTAATTTCTTTCTGTGATTAGTTAAGAGAGAAATCAAGTTACAGATTTTATCCAGCTAGAAATAATCTAAATTATCTTTCATATCTTTTTCAGACTGCTGTTTGGTCCCCACATTTTGTACATTTCATTGTTCAGAAGCATGACCCAGGTAACATCTTGGTCAAAGAACCCATTATACGTCTATTGCTTCCCCTTTCTTCTCAACTAGTGCAGACATTAGATGAAATAAAATATTATCCATGTTTAGCTGTATAGGCAACTAGCAATAATTTATTGGAAGGATGTTCTGCAGATACATTTTCCAATTGCTTTTACTTTCCATACGGTCTTTATGCTGCCAAGAATGAGTCACACTCAGCTTTCAGAGCATAAATCAGTGAAAGTAAATTGATGACCTTATGAGTGCTTTATAGAATCCAGGCCGCAGAACCAACCATTTTAATCCAGTTTTGGACATACAATGCTTCAATTCATAGCTATTACTGGAAAAAAGGGTGGGTGAAAAACAGAGAAGTCTCCAAACCCTGAAGAAGTTGGTGCTGATAATATTATGTATTTGGGAATCACCATTATCTGATTGGAACTTGTCATGAAAGGAGATATTTTTGATGGTAAACTTATTCATCCATAAAAGCCCAAATACCAGTTCAGTAGTCTGAATACTCAGAAAATATCTGTACAATTTATAATTATTTTGCTGCATAGCAAGACTATTGTCAAAGGCCTATGACCTGGCTTGGAATTTGTATTTCACTGTTCCAATGTTCTCTTTTGGAAATCCTACCACAAGTTCTTGTAGAAATGATTTTTTTTCTAATCTACCCAACAAATTAGCAGTTTAATCCTACAAGTAAAGTATATATCCTTTCTCCCAAGTCTGAAATAAGCCCTTTGTTCTCCCTGATTTTTCTGTCCTCTCCTAGCTAAGCTTTATCTGTTTTCATGCAATTCCCAATCTGAAGTCACCTATCCAGGTCACCTGAAGAACTGTTGTAGGATTTGGGTTTTGCTAGTCGAAAGTAAAGAAGGACACAATAGCAGTATTCCAATATTTGAGAGGCTGCCACAAAGAGGAGGGGGTCAATTAATTTTCCAAAGCACCAAAGGGCATGACAAGAAACAATGGGTGAAAACTAATCAAGGAGAGAAGCAACCTGGAGTTAAAGAGAAGCTTCCCAGCAGTGGGGACAATTAACCGGTGGAACAGCTTGCCTTCAGAAGTTATAGGTGCTTCATCACTGGGGGTTTTTAAGAAGAGACTGGACAGTCACTTGTCTGAAATGGTATAGGGTTGCCTGCTTAAGCAGGGAGTTGGACTAGAAGACCTCCAAGGTCCCTTCCAGCTCTATTCTGATTCTGATAGCCAGTTTTCTTCCCACTCCATTGCTAAAAGCAAGCCACACAAGCCCAGAACTATGCAGGGAAAAATATCAATGTGCAACATTTCTTAATTAGGGTTTTCAATTGTTTAAAAAAGTATTTGGTGAAAATAAAAGGCCTGTTACTTATGCCATTCTGAAACTAAGGATAGAGGATGAGTTGTAAATTAAAAATAATAATAAACATCACTGTATATTTATGTGTATGTATATGTGTGTGGGAGAGGAGAGATGATTTTGTTCTCGTGACTGTATTGGATAATTATTTTCAAGCAAAATCTATTTGTAATCATTTTCCTACACGTTATTTTGTAAATATTTTGTAAATATAACTTTCCTGAGTCCCTGTAATCTTCAAAGACATAATGTTTTGTTTTTATTAGTAACTTTACAACTAATGTAAAATATCAGGAAGAACAAAGAACAGATTTTCTGTGTCTCTTTTCTATTATTTCATTCCAACCAAATAAGAATATTTAAAATGGGAATTGTAGATGAGTTATTTATATGGAGGTCAGAAGAAATACAACTCAGTGTTTTAGGACCCCTGCAGCCTTCCATGGATTTTACCAAAATATTTTTGTAGATGCCTATTGTTTTTTTTTAACTTAAAAATATGGCAGATGTGAATGAAATGGATAGGTCTTTTTCAAGAGAAGGGGAAAAAAAATCAATTTCATTGCTCAGCATGTAGCATTTTTTTCTGTGTTTCAAATCTGCTCTAAAACAAGATCTCTCCATGTCTTCTTAATCGAGAAACTTAGCACGATGAAAAATCACAAGCAAATACTAGAAGATGAGATTATTCAGATGTCTAGTTTTACGATGCTATTATGATTTGTTTTTACTTTGTTTATCCTATGATTTCTTCTTTTTAAGAAGGCTATTTCAGCAGTAAAACAACAATACATTTGTACAAGTAAGCTGTATTAACCATTATAAAAGTAGCAACAGCTGGACTGGATATGCTACAATTGAAAAAGAGGAAACTCCCACAGTCTTGTGTGATTCTGAATCTTAACTGTTTGAGGCTTTTATAGGCCTTACCTACTAATGGAGTAAGAATGCAAACTATAAGAATATTTCAGCAATGGAATGAAAACCATATAGAAACAGTATACATCTTTATGGATATATTCAAATAAAGGCTTTATAAGCAGTGGCCCTTTTCCAATTAATTCTGGGAATGTGCATTGATCACACTTATCAATGACCTCTGTTGGGCTCAAGGTGCCTGCATCCTGGCACTCCTTGATTCTCTCAGTGGCTTTAAATATCATTGTTCATGGTGCCCCTCTGGGGAGTCTCAGGAGGCTAAGACGTGTCAAATAAGATAAGATAACATTTATTGTCATTTTACTGTGGGCACACTGGAACACATTAAAAATGAAATTCTGTTGCTTGCTCTCGAAAGTGTGTATATACATGACACACATATAAACATGCTAAATACAACATATGTATGTACTTTCACCCTTACATATAAATACATATAAATATTAATCACTGTCTGTCTTGAATACATAACGGAAAGAGGAAGCTTTAGAGTTCACAAGGTTAATACTGTATGGAACAAAACTGTGACTGAATCTGGATGTTCTGCTTCGGGTACTGTGAAGCCTTGTCCCAGAAGATAACAAGGAAAACAGGTCATGAAGAGGATGTGTAGTGTCCCAGACCATCTTATGGTATTATGGCTTTATTCTTTTACCAGGACACATTTTAGTCAGTGTTGGGAGGGAGAAATTTAGTGGAGACTCATGTCTTGTGGAGTTCCTCAAGGTTCCATTGTCTATCTACTCCTATTTAACATCTATATGAAGCTGCTACATGAGATTATCTGCTGGCACTTTGTGCTACCAAGCAATAGTTCCATAGAATTCCAATAGGTGTCTTTGCCAGCAGAATCTGAAGATGCCAGTGCAAAGACTGAATTTTGCTTTTTTGCATGCAAAGCAGGGCTTGTCCTACTGAATTCCCTCCCTCCCTAAAGCTGCCTTACAGTATATGTTTTGTTCCATTCAGTGAGTACTATCAATCATTGTGGGACAGCGGCTTTCTAAGTTGGAGAACTTTCTCTGCCTCCTAACTTTAGATCTTCTAACTGGAAGTGCCAAGGCCTGAACGTCAAACACTCTATATGCAAAGCATAACTTTGCCCCTCTGCAGTTTTCTCCTTCTCCTTTTCCATTCAGCATTAATAATACAAAAGAGTGCAGGGCATTATCAATATGAAAGCAGAAATAATGTCACTGGGGATGTGTGGACAAATCTGGACTTATTTATAAACTTCATTGGTTGACTGCTATTCTGATTCACCAGAAGCTTTTAAATGCATTTTTAAAAAATCCATACATTTATTTGCATTGGTTTTTGACAATAATATTATTGTTAAAGCGAACTAAAACTTTTTAACCAGTGGTGGGATTCAAATATGTGAACAACTGGTTCTCTGTGTGGATGCCGCTTCTGGGCCTGAGCAACAAAAAATTAGCTACCGGTCTGCTGAAGTGGTGCAAACTGGCTGAATCCCACCACTGATTTTAACCTAGCAATCTTGACTGATCTCAAAAATGAAACATGTTTGGATTTGGTTAGCATGTGGAGAGGAAACTGCTAGGTAACCAGGCTGTAAGTAGACTGGGAGGTTGAAAATGACAAACCACTTCCTTTTGGTGCTAAAACATTACAAAAAGTGCACAAGAAGATAGCAAATGTAGTCTTTGATACAAAACACCCCTTTAATATTTCTGTAATGCATAGTTCTCTTGATACTTTTTTTGTTACCAAATTTCCTTGTTACAAGATTTTTAAATAGAAGATTTCCTTTTGGAAACAATGGTCAGAAATAAAATATCTTTTCAGATAAATGTTTGCAAATGTATGTCAATGCCATGTTCACTTATGATGCCCTCACCATTGCAAATTCTGCTTTGCTGGACATTCATTCATTCATGTATGTTATGCCACTACTTATCTTAAGTGATTCTGAGTGGCTAACAATAATTAAAATATTCCAGACATTACAAAGGAAAGGTGAGGAACAACAACAACAATAAAATTAACATTTACTTTCTGGCTGCCACCAGTCTTTCTGATGCTACAGAAGCAGTCTTAAAAAGACCTTAAATTGTATTCTGCATTTGCCATTTACTAGTTTTCCTTGAGGGATAATCTTGGACAGTTACTTTTTAATATGTCTCCAAAACATGTATCTTCAAATCAGTGCAGTTTTGAAGTGGAAGAGAGACAACTTTCAGAATTCACATTTTCTTAAAATCTAGTGGTTCACCTGCCTCTGCAATAGGAATGCTAAGATCAGCAATGTTATGCAGATTAAGCAATGAATGAAGAAAATGCACAGTCATCAAAGAGCTGGGAAGCAGCCTTCTGAAGTATTCCACAGAAGAAGAGCAGCAGTGTTTCCTGGCAGTTGACTTACTGAAGCATCAGGACTTTCTTGCTTTAATAGCTTTTTTTTCCCCACGGGAAGGCATTGGGAGGTAAAAATTAAAAGTGAAGACCACTGTTCCCACTTGCTATGGTTTGGGTTGATCCCTCCTATCCTAGCAATGACATTAACCAAAAATACACAAAATTGTCCTTGCAAACACAACCTCAAATGGGAATAAATCTGTAAATCAGAAAGCTTTTTTCATGAAAGCTGTTTTGTGAGAGAGTCTACAACAGGCTTATACACTTCCAAATATGCTTATTCACCATAGCTGTGCTTGATACAGGTGTCTACGCTGCTCCCCTCATTCACCATACATTGTAGAAGAGCTTGGAGAAACATTTCGGATTGAGCAAGTGACATAAAATTAAAAGTTGATCACCCAAGGTTTCTTTCTGACCAGCTTACTTATTTGCAGTAGGGAAAGGGAAACAAAATGCCTGTAGTCTGGTCTTGAGTGAATAATGAGACCTGTGAATAATGGGACCTTTTTGCCTTTAAAACATATTGAGAAGAATATTCATCTGTATGTGTGTATGTGTATGTGTTGGTTTATATACTATTGTATATGGATATACAATAAGAATCAGATCTTTTTAATTATAACATGGCACAGTATTGTATTCTCATCTATAACAATTTTTCAGTGAATTATATTTGTGTCATATCTCAGAAAGATAAAATCCAACCCCCTAAAAGAAACAACCAAACAACCAAAGAAAAAGTTAAATCTTTGTAGTAACCAGGAGCTTAATTTTCATTAGAGTAGCTATTTGGTAATTAGTCATGCACCATAAATCAAGTCCCCAAATCTTCTCTAGGTTTCTTAATTGAAAATTATTGTTTCTTGTCTGATTGTGCAGCAGTATTAGAGCAGTATTAGATGCTGAAACCAGCACAAACAGTTTGATACAGTCAGAACTTGATAGATCATTGCCCTGGAGCGGCTTGTAATGATGGAGAGGCTGCACATTAAAGATGCCTTCATCAAAATGCAATAGAAAAAGGTAACTGTGGTTCACAAACCAACTTTTGGACTTTTCTAACTACTTGAGAATCATGTTTTATTTCTTCAATAAGTTCCTGTAAATAGTGGGGATGTACTTAGAGAAATTTATTTTCACTAATTCAGTTTTTGGACTAGCTATAATCTAATTTAACCATCCTAATGTGTTACAGATAATATTAATGCAGTTGTAGATCGGAATTATCTTATTACCTTGGAACAACTTTCTGATAATATTATCCAGAAATGGAATTTAAAGGAAATGTCAACCAGAAAATGTACCTGTTTCATCTCTTCACCATGTCTGTTTCTACAGAGCTTTCAGGAAGGATAATAATATTTATCTCTGTTGTGCATTTGTTTCTTTGTCTTTGAGGGTGGTTTGGGCAGCAAAAATCCAGATAACTATAAGATGGCAATAAAAAAATGCACTCCTTTGTGTGTGTGTGTGTTTGGACATCTAATGATTTTCCAGATATTTGGACCCTGATCTAACAGTCCTATTTTTCTAAGACTACTGAGGAAGTAAAGCCAATCTCCCTTCTTCACCACATTGAAGATAAATAAGCAGTTATAGCTGATATAGGCCTAAGTATTGAAAGACAGTTACGAAATGAACATGATAGGTTTTAATATGGAAATCCTAAAGAAAAGTGAGCACAAAAAGTTAAGCTAACATTGCAAATATATCAAAAGAGCCACATTTTTACTGTGACTCTGAAAATATCTACAGTACAAGCAACAACATCTGCCTACCTCAGGTCCTTGGGAAGGACTTGATAGATAGATAAAAATGCCAAATTCAGTCTGAACAACTGGCTGAGTATATGATGAACTATAATAAGAAATTGTATATGTTTATACCTGTTTGCTAAGCCTGAAGTCCCTTACTGAAGAATAGAAAAAATGAGTTTCTTCTTTCAAGTATTCATCTAAAATCTATCCTTCCTAGTATAACTCTGAATTGGATTGGATTGGATTGAATTGGATTGAATACTTTATTTGGCTGAGTGTGATTAGACACACAATCCATTTATCTCTGGTACAGAAGCACTCAGTGTACATGCAAAACAACAGAATAATACTAATAATACCAATTAAAGGGGCAGTAAAAAGATACTGAGGATAAATAATAATACTACAGCCATGTTACATGGGTTAATAGACCTTAGACAGCACTGAGAAAATTAAGTGCTCAGCAGTGATGGTGTGAGGCAAAAAACTGTTCCTGTATCTAGCTGTTTTGGCGTGCAATGCCCTATAACACTGTCCCAAGGGTAAGAGTTGAAAAAGTTTATGTCCAGTTGAAACAGTTTATGAGGGGTCTACAGATATTTTCTCAGCCCTCCTTCTGACCTGCACAATGTACAGGTCTTCTAAGGTGGGCTGGTTGTAATTGTTCTTTCTGCAGTTTTAATTATCCATTGGAGTCTGTACCTGTATCAGACCAGAAAGTTACAGAAGTACAAATAACATTCTCAATAATTCCTCTGTAAAACTGTATCAACAGGTCCTGGGACAGTCTAAAGTTCTTGAGTTGATGCAGGAAGAACATTCTTTGGTTTTAATGTTAGGTGTCCATTTCAGGTCCTGGGAGATTATAGAACCGAAAAACTTGAAGGACTCTACTGCTGATACTATGCTGTCAAGTATAATAGAGGTGGTAAAATAGAAGGGTTCAGATATAAATCCAAATATAAATCCAGATATAGCAGCTTTTCTAGAACATGATTGCACAAATATTATATGTGGTAACACTAAATAGCCTGGGCCCAAGTTAACTATAGCACTGCCTATTACCATACAGTCTGTTCCAGATTCTCAGATCACATTTTTCAGGTTTCACCATATCTGTATTAACATTAACAATAAATTCTGCTTTTTTCTATCATGGGATCTTCATTGGGAAATGAGCTGGTGTTGAAGATGAAGTAGTCTTCCATATTATTCTTTTAAAAGGAAGCTGAAAGCCAACCTGTTTATCAAGGCCATTGATTGAATGAATAAATGAATGAATAAATGAATGAACAAATGAATGAATGAATGAATGAATGAATGAATGAATGAATTTATTTGCCACCCATCTTATAGTAAATGACTCTGAGTGGCATTTTAATCTGAATAATGTGTGTGTTGTGTGGGTATAGTAAATTTCCCAGAAATATATGAGAGTGATGGAATATAAATGTACTAATAAATAGAATTATCATGACAAAGAACATTGGATAGGAAATGGAAAGAATGAGGAAACTCTAATATTAGCCTTTGGTCATCTGTGATGAAAATGAACTACTCAAATATCATCTTTCTAAGACAGTTTGACAGATTTCTCATTGATAATTCTTGGGAAATGGGTTTCCTAGATCAATTCTCCAACATCAGTGGAGATTACACAACCTTCTAGTCTGCTTTTCTTGTTCATAGATCAGTTAGATTGAATGGCTTCATCAGAAAATAGTCTTATTCCTTTTAAATACTGCAGAGCAGAGTTCAAGCTGTTATTACTGGATATGGAATTATTGTAAAAAAGCAAAGTTAACAATGTCATTACAAATAGATAGGATTTTAGATATGACATTAGATCTGGAAAAGAACTGAATATGCCTCGGTTCCAAATATGATCTTATAAAGAAGAAACTGCTGAGTTCATTCTGCCTATTCTCCTTTTCTGCTTTATCTGTTATCCTAGATATGTCCAATACATTAGGATTTTTTAATCTTTTGGAATGGCTTTAGAGCAACCTAGAAAAGTTGTTTTATGTAAACATACTTACATTCCTTTGGTTCTGCATATATGCATCAAAACTTTTATTCTGTTCTTGATTTCACAGATGCTTATGTAAAATAAAAGCTACCATTTCTTTTTAAATTTGGATTATCTTTAATTATTTTAAATTTTATTTTTAATTAAAGCTTATCTCTTCAGCTGTTTGTATGATTTGATCACCTCTTTTCTATATACATAACAATTTGCCCACTGTTTGCTCCAAAAAGGCAACTCAAAGCCCACTGTTCTTTTTGATTGTTGTTCTATGTCACTATTTTTTTACTATTTTTCAAAATACAAAATAAATACAAGTACACCAAAACATATAACAAAATTAAGCAATGCTTAAAATTAAAGAAAAAATTATGGAAACAAACAACCCCAAACTGAGGGGAAAAACCCTACTTTAGCTATTAAAACTATGAATTGTCACTGGTAGTATTAGTAGTATAGTATAAGTAATGCAAAATATTATTTTAAGATATCACCAAATCTCATAAAAGAAGAAAATATTGCTTTTTACAAGATGGATATATACAGTACACATTTCCAAAAACCATTCCTTAACATCTGGAATAATGCCACTTTGCCAAATTCTCTCTTCTTTTTCTCTTTCTCCCCCTTCCCCCCTTCCTCTCTCTCTCTCTCTCTCTCTCTCTCTCTCTCTCTCTCTCCCCTCTCAATACAATGCTCAATACAATGACAGTTCCTGATAAAGAGTCATAATTTGATATATAATTCAACATCAAAGTGTCAAAGATTCACAGGATTGTTTCATATGGACCAATGAACCCTCACATTTGTACCCCTCCAACAATGAAAGTCTCATACGTAACTTTTCAAGCACCTTTTTTGGGGGAGTCCAAAACACTCTAAGTTTAAACTCAAATAAATGAATACTGTTTAAACTTTTTAAGGATATGAAGACTCTGATGGGACTTTAATGGTGTTTCCAGTTCTTTATTCCATATTTGTAGCATCACTGAAATGTCCACTTTAAAAATAATCCTGTGCTTTGAATAGAGATATGTTACGGGTTTTACTTCTGCCATGAATTGCATCACAGGAATCCATCTCTGTTGCTTTGAAATGATCAAAGGGTCTGGCTCATATTGAGCCACTAAACCAAGCTCAAGTTGAAAATATTGCCACTGCTAGTGTTGTGAAGGGACGCGGTGGCTCAGTGGATTAGAACACTGAGCTTGTCGATCAGATGGTCAGCAGTTTGGCGGGTCAAATCCCGAGTGCCGCGTAACAGAGTGAGCGCCTGTTACTCGTCCCAGCTTCCGCCAACCTAGCAGTTCGAAAGCACGTAAAAATACAAGTAGAAAAACAGGGACCACTACGGTGGGAAGGTAACAGCATTCTGTGCGCCTTTGGCGTCTAGTCGTGCCAGCCACATGACCATGGAGACATCTCCGGACAAGCGCTGGCTCTTTGGCTTTGAAACGGAGATGAGCACCGGCCCCTAGAGTTGGAAACGACTAGCACACATGTGTGGGGGAACATTTACCTTTACCTTTAGTGTTGTGAATCGGAAAGATCAAATCCAATTAACTCACTGCTCACTCCATGAGTTCGATTCTGAGTGGCTCAAGGTTGACTCAGCCTTCCTTCCTTCTGAGGTCAATAAAATGAGGATTGTTGGGGGCAATAGGCTGACTCTGTAAATCGCTTAGAGAGGACTGTAAAGTACAGTGAAGTGGTATATAAGTCAAAGCACTATTACTATCCTAACCAAGGGCACATGCTTGATTGTCTCAATATTCTGTTCTCTTAACAATGGAATTCTTGGCAGCTTTGCTTCACAATAGAAAAATATATTTTCCTTTGTTTAAACACTTATCTCACTTGCACAAAAGGTGCCTATGAATTGCCTCCTGCACCTCAACTCTCAAAGGTATAAAAATTTCTGGCTTTCTATTGTTCAGGTTCCCTCTTTCTTGCAAAGCAGGCACCCACAGATCACTGAATAAAGGCTGGCTATTTCTCTTCAGCACAGTGCTCCTTTCTTTGGCAAAAAATCCATGACATTTCCAGTTGAATGTTTTACTACCTATTTTCAGAGTAATATTTTTCCAAAGAGTTCATTATTAATAAGCTTCATTATCAAAACATGATGAATTGTTGCTCCAATTTGGTCCATGGATTTGTTCCTGCCTAAACTTCTGGAAATAAGAATTTTTCTACATATTTATTGCCATAACCACAATGGAAATGAATAATGACTTTCCAAAGTACCCTATAAATATAATATTCCCTTACATTTTCATTCCACATTGTGATGTTTGATAAAATGTAATGATATAAGAGCCTTGGTGGAGCAGTGGGCTGATGCCTCCTTAAGTAACACCAGCTGCCTGCAATTAGTGCAGGTTCAAGTCCCACCAGGCTCAAGGTTGACTCAGCCTTCCATCCTTCCAAGGTAGGTAAAATGAGGACCCAGATTGTTGGGGGCAATTAAGCTGACTTTGTAATAATGCCGCTTGGGGTGTGTGTGAAAGCCCTAATAAGCAGGCATATACATAGAATGAAGGCTACTGCTAAGCTTGTAAGCCGCCCTGAGTCTTCGGAGAAGGGCGGGATATAAATGGAATTAAAAAAAAAATATTTGCAAATCAGATAGATTAAAATCACCTTCATAGAATAATCTCAGTTCAACTAAAGGAAACCTTGATGGTCTACTATTCCCAATACATTTCTTAGGTAACCTGAAACAAATATTTATTTGGTATTAAAATAGGAATATCCTTAAGGACATACATTAATCACAGGGCAATATTTATCTTAATAACGTTTGCTTTACCACAAGCTAAAGGGAATTTTGACCCATGTATTTACATCCAGTTCAATCTTTTCTAAGAACACATTTATTTCCACAGAAATATTTTTGAGTATTTAAGTCTCATAACTTTAATATAATCAATGGAGATTACAAAATATAATTCTTTGCATAACTATACCAAACTATTAGAACCCAAGGGAACTGAGCAAGATTTATCCCAGTTTTTAAGTTTAATCTTATAACCAGAATATTTTCAAAAATACTATACAAAATACAATCTATTGAACAAAGTCCCATGGAAAGCCATACCTAACCATCACTTGCTTAGGAATCTCTTCTGACAGACTGATACTAGTAGATGCAAACAACCAACTTCCATTTTATTATTTTTGTCCATTGTTTATGTTCACTAAAATACAAAATGCCATTGCAAATTAAAATCTTTGATTAAAATAATGAGGAAAGGAAGATCACGTTTATGTGAAAAGGCTATGTTCTGCATGACAAAATTCCAGGTTCAATTTTTGCAGTTCAAAGTAGGTCTGGAAAAGCTGTTTTACCTGATATTCTGGAGATTTTCTGTTAGTATTGTGAATTACTGGGCTGCATTGGCTAGTCATCTGACACAATATAAGGCGTCTTCTTACATTCCTATTCTATTCAGTTTTTCTCCTTAGGAGCAAAATTAGACCATAATCTATTCAAATTTAATCGGCTTTGCTATATGCATACCTATTTCATTTAACCTTTGAAATTTATGAAGCTAAATCTCTATGACACACTTTGATTTTCATGAATCATGGAACACAATTTCAACAAGCAATTTTAGTGATGGACCAACATTAAGCATAGGCCAAGGTCCATCACTTGTCCCCCCTGTGTAAATAATTCTGGAATATTTCAGTCAAAACTAAGTTCATGTTATAAAATATTGGTCTGTCTGTCTATCTGCAGTAAAATGTGCCTAAAATGTTGTTGTTGTTGCTGCTGCTGAATCCTGTTCGCTTGCTTGATACTCTGACCATTTCTGAACCCTTGGTTTCTTGCAGAGAGAAGGGACTTGGAAAGTTTGTCATCTGATCTATGTAAAAAGGCAAAGGGAATAGTTTTCCCCTTAATAGCAGTCTTTCTACTTAACAGTTGGTGGGAGATTAAAATGATCTAGGTGGAGATGGTAGGTTAAAGGTCAAGAGACACCACCATCTTTTTTCCTCCCCTTTATGTCAAAATAGAGACAGGTCGTTAAACTTCAGAAATAGTATGTTCTTTCCTTTTCCTCTCACCCCCAAAATATTTAAATCCATAGATGCACTGATGTTATTGTAAATTCCGATTTTTCGGGAGGACTGCACCCCTACCAACTTGGCCTGACCAGTTGTCAGGTTCTGACATTCTGAGTTTCAGCCATATTAATTGCTGAATAAAGGCTATAATCCTCTCTCTTTGAAGCCTAGGGTTGATGTTTAGGCAGAACTTCAAAAGCAGCACACAACTGAAATAGACATATTTCCGACCAGCACTGAATCAATATGATTTACCCTCTTTGCATCTTTCCACATGCATACCCTGGACCTATTTGGTTATACACAAGAATGATCTGATTTGACTGTAAAACAATCTAAAGAGAGGTTTTACAATCTTTAGCATTTTGCTTGAGAGACGATGTAGCCCTCAAGAACTTTCCTTGGTGCATTATTCATGAAGTATAAACTCCTTTAGCATACTTGGCC
This sequence comes from Vipera berus, assembly GCF_964194415.1. Lineage (NCBI taxonomy): Eukaryota > Metazoa > Chordata > Lepidosauria > Squamata > Viperidae > Vipera > Vipera berus. The sequence goes on along the minus strand of NC_138207.1, from coordinate 28,361,452 downwards.
TAACAATGAAAATAATGTTTGTAATTTGGGTTATTTTTCATTCCATATTCACAATAAAACTAATTAGAGTCTTAATGAGATTAATCAATGTTTGAAGGGCCAATCCTAATACTGTAAATTTTGGAAGCATTTTGATTAAAAGTGTCTGTGAGCAAATACTATTTTTATGCAATTAGAAATACATTCAATATATTAAATGTTTCATTTAACTAAGCCACAAAGAAGTCCAATTTGACCCAGACACCCTTGCCATAAACTGAGGGAGGGGGCAGAGAAGTAGTGAATTCTGTAGCTAATATGAAACTCTTGATTGGCACCTAACTACTCTCATTTCTCAGGCTTGAATTATATGAAACCTCTCTCTTACAGGATTTGCCAACTGTACTCAGTTTTATGTTCGAGAAAGATTAACAGTATTTCAGATCAAAGGCGAATCCTGCTGCACAGTCTTAGGAGATTGCCATTCACTTCCATTATAGCTCATTTGCACAAGATTTTCTTGTAATATGAACCATTGTTTTGATGGCACTGATTTGACGTCAAGACAGGGGCCAGATGCATGTCAGCGTCCAAATCAGCTGAACTCAGGGTTACTTGCTTGAAAAATACTTGAAATAAAATACAATTGTTACTGTTATATTCAAGTCCTTTTTTCAGTTTAAAGGAAAAAAAAACCTTATAAATGAACTGGTAAATACATTTTAACCATACTAAGCCAGTGTTGAAAGAAAAAGAAAAAAAGGGAACATAATGAACAAATATGGTAAATCCTGCTCTAATTTTTAAAGCCTATCCCTCTCCCTCCCCCCTCTCTTCCTCCCCCCCCTGTGTGTATGTGTCTGTATATGTATATATAATATTTCCTTCAAAATAACATTTCATCTAACAATCTTGCATAACAAATAAATTATTTGAAAAATTTATATTGCCTCCTACTCACTCACGACTCAAGGTGGCTTGTAGGACATTCGTATCTTATTTCTTTTTCAGCTATGGAACTTTCTTATACTTTTGCCAAAAATAATGAAAATTTGACTGTGAGAGTGTTTCAAAGTTTTAGTAGAAAGACAAGTCACAAATGAACGCAAAGACTATGTAATGCATGTCCACTGAGAGGAAATTTTCATTACAATACCTGGCTATTCTTACTACATGCACATCACTTCACAGACCTAAGCATTTTTAACTCTCTGGCTTTAATGTGCAAATGCATATTCTTCTTTGTTGACTCTGATACTATAAGCAAAAGTTGAAAAATATTTCTTGATGTTGTTGAAACTGAACATTCCATATGTCTGAATATGTAGTCATGTTTGTGTAGTGGTATGATTGATCTGAAAATCATTTAGCAATCTATTAAATCAAAATTTGTATAACACATATATAATATGATATAAACTGAAGAACTCCAGAGTTTATCAAACTGCATCAATTGACCAAAAAACTGGATGGCTAATAAATGAAATTCTAAAAGGAAGTTTTCTCCTTTAGAAAGACATCTACGACCCCAGTTATGAACTAGCAGGTTCTTTTTGCCTGATTCGAATTGCCATCGTTGCCATCACAGCAATAGCTTGTATGTGTGTGCACGTTTGTGGCATATGTACTAATTAGTAGAGTTACTTTTAATGGAGCTTATTTTAAAGAGAAACATTATATTGCATGACTGAAAAATTTACAGCAGTGAAAACTGCTTATAACATTGGCAATGTAAAATTGAGGTGCCTAAAACCGAATCATTCTATGTACTTAGAAGGTAAGCAGTAGGCCAAAAATCTAATCCTGCCTAGTATAAATAAATTTGTGCAAATCACATATCAGTACTTTAAAAAAAATCCCTAAACGTGTTTTTATGTTTATATAAGTATGTTTTATGCTATAGCTGTCAAAATGAAACTTGCCTCTGAATCTTTTGGAATACAAGGAATTAAAAGCTGAGTTATCAATCTCTGCCAAGTGAGTTTTATATAGAAACATTGACATTTAACTCTGACATCAATTGTTTGCAACCTAGCAGCACTTTGTGAGACTAAAAAAAAACTACTTTCATAATGGCTTCAAATAAAAGAGTATTTGAAATGTTCATGTTGCTCATATATGGAGAACTTTTAAAATATAAACATTAAGCTATTGAGATTTCATTCCCTTATGTGGACTGAAATGTGAAATTAATGAACAATAGCGCCCTCTAGATTTGGAAAAGCAAAAAAAAATAATAGACAACCCAGTTCAAAGAAAGGTATTTTTAAAATCTATTTCTGTCCATTCATGGTTTTGTTTTGGGCTCTTAAAATGCTAAAATAGAAAACTAATAGGTATGTTAAATTATAGACTTATATGGCACCTTGACGTTGCTTTACTCATCTGACAAATTTGTCATACAAGAGACAAACCATTGTACTAATCCTCTAACAACATAGATGTGTTTCAGAGATATTTTTATAAAATAAAAGAGGGAAACTATGTGAACAATGGAAGAAAAATGATGATTTATAGAGACATTTATGATAAAAAATATCACTGTTTGTTGCATTATTAAAAATTCTTATCTGTTGAATCATAAAAACAAAAAAAATTAAAGGTTACTTTGTCATCTTCTTTCCTCAGCTAAGCAACTGGACTGAAAGACAACAGTTTTTCTCAACATTTGTAGTTCATATTTGTACATAGCCTATTATGGCATTTATAGTATATTTAAACAATTATATAGTTTAATAATTTCTTTAAGAAACCTCACAGCACCAGAAATACTGTTTTAATGATATTTAAAAACAATGGAAGAAATTATTTCATATCTGAGTTATAAATGCAGAAAAAAATTGTAGTAATTTCACTATTAGTTTTATGAAACATAATTTTAAGGGCTTATTAGGCTTTGGATACTAGCTTTAATATTTATATAAACATTACAGTATTTTGGAGAATTAGAAAGATTTGCATTCATTAATTTCCATATTATGCAGTTTAATGTTTTAATGAGTATCAACTTGCGGTATTCTCTTTTTTTAATTAAAGCAGTTACAATAGTCATTTGCTGTATTTTACAAGAAATTCAACATATTTTGTAGTTAATTAAAGTTGTATTCATATCTCAGAATAAGCCTTTTGAAACCTGATAGATTAATTTTGTTTAGAAAGTTTAAGGGTGCATAAAAGTCCAAAAAAGTTTTTGCACAACTTTAAAAAAAAATATTTGAACCTTTTCATATATTAATTCCCAATGAATGCACACATCACAAGGAAATTTAACTGTGCATTAAAATAGCTTTTTCTCTTTTTGGGAAATTAAAAAAGCTTTTAAAAAGAGGAATCAATCTTATTTTGTGAATCAAAACCGATTGAGCAAGGTAAAGTCCCATTGCATAGAAAGCAGTTTCATCTTCTAAAAGCAATAATTCTTTGTTGCGCTTTCTACTCTGAAGTAACTTAAAATTACCCCTGTGAAATGACTACACCAGGGACAAAATTTGTAAAAGTGCAGCGCTTCTTAGCAGCACTCCTTTCACATTTGGGAGCAAATTAAAACATCGAAAGAAGGCTGAAAATAATTGTTCCCTGCTTTCTCTTCGCTGGTGACTTCTATAATCATACAGGCTGATTTACAAATGTAGACTTCAAGGTTGCTCAGTTTCCTGCAGCGTCGAAGACGGTTACTTTGGCATTCTCACTCCTGCCCTTGTAATCACCACTCAGACACTGTGCCTTGGTACTTCCCGTTCCCAGTCTCTTGATTGAGCAGCTCATTCTGTGCTAACAAGGTGTCCAAGGTATTTGAATAGGGTCTGCAGTCAGGGGGAAAAAATTGTTAATGGTGTCACTCATTAAGGAAGGAGGCACTACTTTTAAGTAATTTGCTAACTGTCCAAATTACTAGTTGATTTCTGCCTTCTCTGTTTCCAGGGACAAATCTATTGGAATGGGAAAATTCTTTGGAAGAGTTAGGGAGGAGGTGTATTATATTGTTAAATGTAAACTATGTTACTAAATCTGAAGAACTGTATAGGCTTATCTGAATACGTATAAAACATTTGAACTCTAATTTGTTCTGGTTTTAGTACATATATTTTTATTGCATAAAAATAACAATGGGACCATACTATTTATTTTAAAATACTGACTGTGTAGTTGTGTAAAACATACATGCACTTAAATGGAACTGTTAGGAGAAATATATTATGATGATTAAAAGGATTATAGATTATACAATGTGAAAGCTAATTTCCAAAACACCATGAAACAGTGGAGAACATTTCTGGATGGTGAGAAATAAGTTGCCAACCTAGTATATTTCATTTAAAAGTTTAATAATAATTCAAAAAATGATAAATTGTCATAAATAGTTCAGTTTTTATTATCTGTAGCCAAAGTTATAAATATCACATTTCTTGGAAGTAAAGCAGCTTCATTGGCATTTAAGAAAAGGGGTGAATATATTAAAGGAAGTTTAATATTCCCTCAGAAACATAAATTGCAAGGAATACAATTTCTGTTCAGATGGAAGCGGGTTCAGATTTCCATAAGAAGTCGACTTGTTGACTTGGAAAGATTTATTCAGGGAATGCCTATTTAGACTTATTGTCCTACTTCTACACCTGACGTTACAAACAGATTTACAGTTAATACTTTTAGAAAATAAAGATATAAATCACATGTAAGAAGTAGAAATGGTACATTTGAAAATACTATCTAGCAAAAGGCCAGTTTTCAATAAAGAATTATACCTAAACTAATCCTGTTGTTTCAGAAATGTGATTAGAGATTTTCTTCCAAGAATGAATTCAATGCTTCCCTCTAAAACTTTTCAGTATATAAATATAGAATTGGCTATGTAACAATTTGGTATTTTTCTTGTATGCTTTTTAATGTCAGAGATAAAATAACATCTTGAAAATATAGGAATTTATTTATTTATTTTTACTTTTATTTCTCAATTGTCTGATTCTAAATGTACTTCATGTAGAATAATTTCTACATGAACCAGTTATTTGAATGTAATGTAATTTAAGATTCCATTTGTGAAAAAAAAAGTTGATAATAACAGACTGGATGAATCCAGTTCTGCCTTAAATCTCATTTGGGTGCCACCTGTTCCTAAAATGCTCTGTTAATAATCATTTGGATCTGTCTTTGAATTTTTCTTTCCAATATTATGAAATGACATAATTCCCAACAATATTCTTTAAGAGATACCCAAAAGGATAGTAGGGGGAACATTTAAAATGAAAGCTTTCGTAATTTAATAAACACTGGAAAGTCATTTCAAAACTACCCATAAATATAAATTCTACATTAAACATTTTCTTTGACATTCTCAATAAATGTGAAAACTGGGAGCAATAAAATGTCATTTAAATTTGTTAGTTAATTTTTTTTTAAGTTTCAAAACAAAAATGAATCTTAAGTGTTCTATATTTTGAAATGATCACTCATGCTTACTTTGGCATATTCATTTTCACTGTGCACTTTTCTGAGTAGAGGTTGGACAATATTCTATTTTGCTGAAAAAATCTTATCATTTATTCTATTTTGTCATTAACAGATTTTCAAAAATTAATGCAAATGAAAATAATCTAATTTCAATTAAATCTTTCCAAATTGAATTATCAATTCAATAAGCGTAGGACCTTTTATATTACATTTTGATATTTCAAAGTATACATTAGTGCACATGTGTAAGTAAATAATATTAGTTAATACCTTTTTTCTTGGTTAAGATAAATCTTTGCTGAATGATAAATTAATGGCTATATTTTACATAAGAATCAGTATATCTATTGGATAAATATGCTCTTTAAAGGAAATGGCAGATTTGGGACTTTTACGTGATAAAGGTTTTTGGCACCATGCTGTAACTTGCTTTCAACTAATTGGGAAAACAGTGAAGATAATAGTCTCTTTACTGGGAGACAATTTCCATATTCAATTCACTAAATTTGCTTTTTCAGACAAATATTTCTAGGATTTTAGTTTAATTGTCTAAGGCAGGGGTAGGCAACCTCGGCTCTTTTATGACTCATGGACTTCAACTCCCAGAATTCACTTGGCTCAGGAATTCTGGGAGTTGAAGTCCATGAGTCATAAAAGAGCCGAGGTTGCCTACCCCTGGTCTAAGGTGTCCATTCTGTCTATCATTTGTGAACTTGCAAACCTCCAGATGTTACTGATATGCAACTATCAGTTTCCTTCACCACTGAATTCCTAGAATTGATGTCCAGCAAGTTCAAAATCCTGTTTGGCTATTTTTTTTTATTTCAGCATATCAATGGCAGGAAATATGACAATAAGAATCAAATACAACTTGTCTTACTTTCAAGAAAAATCTTACTTTTGAAAATTATAAGGTGGCTGGAGGACTATGTCATTTTTCTTTCTTTTTTTCCTTTTGATAGTAAAAGTCCTCCATTCAGAAAGGGAAAGGGCTTTTTACGGAGCCTCCTCGGAATGTCTATGTGATCACACATTTTTAATACATGTTCCAAAGGGGAAAATCTATTCTATGAAGAATCTTGCTCTGCATGGCAGGTGATAAAATGGACCAGATTCTCATGATGAAGCATGATATATATTCAGTTGGAAATTAGTTCCATAGAAATAAAAGAGGTTTATATTTTATTATTATAGATTCATAGTCTAAAACATGTTAAATAATCTCACATGAATTTGGTGCAAAATATGTGTATTTTTAAATGTTCAGTCCTTAACCAAAATGGAGTGCCTGTATTTCTAAATTCCAGTATTTTTCTCTACAACCCTTATTATTGTTTAGAAAGAAAAGAAAACCAAATATACAATATATGGGAAACATACAGGGCAAAGTGTGAGTGTAAATATTACTGTTGTGTATGAATCTTTCTTGATGTTTTTCTCTTTTCTATAGGCCATATAGTTATATTTTTTCCAGAGTTTAAACACATATAAAATCAACAATTAAACCCATTCCTGTTCATAGGCAAAAAGGATTATAACCTTTTGTATTATAATCCAGTAATCATTCTGGAGGAAAGCAACCTTTGAATTACAAACAAGCACGAACAGTTAAGACAGTTGAAAGAAAATTTCAGTCAGTGGTGTAAATTTCTCTTCTGACCATAAACAGAAGAAGAAAATAAATCTCCCATGTTGAATTTCCACCAGCTGAAAATTGCTGAAGTCACTCAAGAAAGGAGTTTCTTTGCAATTTGCAAAAAAAATGATTTTCATACTACACTGTTCCCCTTCATGGATTACTGCCTTGTCGTGGCGAAGGGGCTTGCGTAATTCAATGAAGCTATGAGCTATGCCGTGCAGGGCCACCCAAGACGGACAGGTCATAGCTGAGAGTTCTGACAAAACGTGATCCACTGGAGAAGGAAATGGCAACCCACTCCAGTATCTTTGCCATGAAAACCCTATGGACAGTACCAAAAGGCAAAACGATATGACGCTGGAAGATGAGCCCCTCAGGTCGGAAGGCATCCAATATGCTACTGGGGAAGAGCAGAGGGCTAGTACTAGTAGCGCCAGAAAGAATGAAGCGACTGGGCCAAAGCTGAAAGGACGCTCAGCTGTGGATGTATCTGATGGTGAAAGGAAAGTCCAATGCTGTAAAGATTTTTTCTCCATAGGAACCTGGAATGTAAGATCCATGAATCAAGGAAAGCTGGACGTGGTCAAACAAGAGATGACAAAATTGAACATCGATATCTTAGGTATCAGCGAACTAAAATGGACAGGAATGGGTGAATTTAATTCAGATGACCATCAGGTATACTACTGCGGGCAAGAATCCCTCAGAAGAAATGGAGTAGCTTTCATAGTCAATAAAAGAGTAGGAAAATCAATACTAGGATACAATCCTCAAAATGACAGAATGATCTCAGTTCGAATCCAAGGGAAACCATTCAATATCACAGTAGTCCAAGTCTATGCCCCTACCACCAGTGCTGAAGAGGATGAAATTGACCGGTTCTATGAAGCCCTACAGCACCTTATAGAACTAACACCCAAAAATGATGTCCTTATCATCATGGGGGATTGGAATGCTAAAGTAGGAAGCCAAAAGATAACTGGAATAACAGGCAAGTTTGGCCTTGGAGTACAAAATGAAGCAGGGCACAGGCTGATAGAATTTTGTCAAGAGAATATGATGGTCATAGCAAACACTCTTTTCCAACAACCCAAGAGACGGCTCTACACATGGACATCACCAGACGGTCAACACAGAAATCAGATTGACTATATGCTCTGCAGCCAAAGATGGAGAAGCTCTATACAGTCGGTAAAAACAAGACCAGGAGCTGACTGTGGCTCAGACCATGAGCTTCTCCTTGCAAAGTTTAGGCTTAAACTGAAGAAAGTAGGGAAAAGCACTAGGCCACTCAGGTATGAACTAAATCATATCCCTGTTGAATATACAGTAGAGGTGACAAATAGATTTAAGGAATTAGATCTGATAGACAGAGTGCCTGAAGAACTATGGACAGAGGTTCGCGACATTGTACAACAGGTAGCAACCAAAACCATCCCAAAGAAAAAGAAATGCAAGAAAGCAAAATGGCTGTCTGAGGAAGCTTTGCAAATAGCTGAGGAAAGGAGGGAAGCGAAAGGCAAGGGAGAAAAACATAGATATGCCCAATTGAATGCAGAATTCCAGAGAATAGCTAGAAGAGATAAGAATGCCTTCTTAAATGAACAGTGCAAAGAAATAGAAGAAAACAATAGAATAGGGAGGACCAGAGATCTTTTCAAGAAAATTGGAGAGATGAAGGGAACATTCCATGCAAAAATGGGCATGATAAAGGACCAAAATGGCAGGGACCTAACAGAGGCAGAAGAGATTAAGAAGAGGTGGCAAAATTACACAGAGGAACTATACAAGAATGAGCTTAACGTCCCAGATAATCACAATGAGGTGGTCACTGACCTCGAGCCAGACATCCTAGAATGTGAAGTGAAGTGGGCCTTAGAAAAGCTGAGCAACAACAAAGCTAGTGGAGGTGACAGTATTCCAGCTGAGCTATTCAAAATCTTAAAAGACAGTGCAGTAAAAGTGCTACACTCAATTTGCCAGCAAATTTGGAAAACTCAACAGTGGCCACAGGATTGGAAAAGATCAGTTTACATTCCAATTCCAAAGAAAGACAGTGCCAAAGAATGTTCAAACTATCGCACCATTGCACTCATTTCTCATGCTAGTAAAGTCATGCTTAAAATCCTACAAGCTAGACTTCAGCAGTATGTGGATCGAGAACTACCAGAAGTACAGGCAGGATTTCGAAGAGGCAGAGGAACTAGAGATCAAATTGCCAACATACGCTGGATCATGGAGAAAGCTAGGGAATTCCAGAAAAACATCTACTTCTGCTTCATTGACTATGCTAAAGCCTTTGATTGTGTGGATCATAACAAACTGTGGCAAGTTCTTAAAGAGATGGGAGTACCAGACCATCTTATTTGTCTCTTGAGAAACCTATATGCGGGTCAAGAAGCAACAGTGAGAACTGGACACGGAACCACTGATTGGTTCAAAATTGGGAAAGGAGTCCGGCAAGGCTGTATACTGTCGCCCTGCCTATTTAACTTATATGCAGAGCACATCATGAGAAAGGCAGGGCTAGATGAATCAAAAGTTGGAATTAAGATTGCTGGAAGAAATATCAACAACCTAAGATACGCAGATGATACCACTCAAAGGGCAGAAAGTGAAGAAGAACTAAAGAGCCTCTTGTTGCGGGTGAAGAAGGAGAGTGCAAAACTTGGGTTGAAACTTAACATTAAGAAAACCAAGATCATGGCATCTGGCCCTCTCAATTCCTGGCAAATAGATGGGGAAGAAATGGAGGTAGTGACAGATTTTATTTTCCTGGGCTCCAAGATCACTGCAGATGGGGACTGTAGCCAAGAAATTAAAAGACGCTTGCTCCTGGGAAGGAAAGCCATGGCAAATCTAGACAGCACACTAAAAAGCAGAGACATCACCCTGTCAACAAAAGTGCGTATAGTCAAGGCTATGGTCTTCCCAGTTGCAATGTATGGCAGTGAAAGTTGGACCATAAGAAAGGCTGAGCGCCAAAGAATTGAGGCCTTTGAACTATGGTGCTGGAGAAGACTCCTGCGAGTCCCTTGGACTGCAAGGCGATCAAACTGGTCAGTCCTAGAGGAGATCAATCCTGACTGCTCTTTAGAAGGCCAGATCCTGAAGCTAAAACTCAAATACTTTGGCCACCTAATGAGAAGGAAGGACTCACTGGAGAAGAGCCTAATGCTGGGAAAGATCGAGGGCAATAGAAGAAGGGGACGACAGAGAATGAGGTGGCTGGATGGAGTCACTGAAGCAGTAGGCGTGAGCTTAAATGGACTCCAGAAGATGGTAGAAGACAGGAAGGCCTGGAGGAATGTTGTCCATAGGGTCGCGATGAGTCGGACACGACTTTGCAGCTAACAACAACAACTACACTGTTGAGTGAAAAGGCAGAAGGTGTTTGGGATCTGTTTGTGACAAAGAATACCTGACTGGAATCAGGGTCAGGATGGGGTTTGTCTTTTATAAAGTTCAGAAAAGAATGGAGCTGGGATAGTTGTGCATCAATCTTCCTTTTTGATGGTGGTAGTTATGGTTGCTAAGGAGCAGTGTTGGATATATCTGACCTCTAATCTAGCAATAGATGTTGACTCTACTCAAACACAAGCAGTATTATTACCATCTGATATAAAACAAGCAAATATAATCCTTTCTTTGTTTCCTTTCAGGTGGAAGAGAAGGAAGAACAAGAACAAAAGCAGTGACTGGTCCAAAGCTTACCTGATCTAGGTGAGCTCAAGGTTGGAGAGTTATCCCCTCAGGTTAAACTATGAATGACTTAATCTGCATCCCATTAAGGCTATTTTTATATCTACACAGCATGAGGAGTAAAATGGGTAGTGAAGTTTCTGGAGAAAACTTTCAATATTTCAAAAATTGTGTTTTCTTCTCTTTTTGGGTAGATCACTGCAATGAGCCGTGTGGAAAATGGGTAGAGCTAAGGCTGCCAAGTAGCTGCAAAAGCTAAATTTGATTTAATTCAGTTTAATTAAAGGCTGTTAAGGTGATTGCACTTGATGCATTTCATTACTTTCCTTTCTGCTACTTTGAAATTACAGTTGCTTCCATGTACAGTACTTCTGGCCCACAGCTTTTCATTTTTGGCCTAAATAGAAGAAAAGAAAATGCCAAAAAATGTTGTGTTACTAAAATATAATAATAATAATAATAATAATAATAATAATAATAATAATAATAATAATAATAATAATAAAAAAGTTGGAAGGGACCTTGGAGGTCATCTAGTCCAACCCCCTGCTCAGGCAGGAAACCTTATACCATTTCAGGCAAATGGCTGTCCAGTCTCTTCTTATAAACCTCCAGTGTTGGAGCATTCACCACCTCTGGAGGCAGGTTGTTCCACTGGTTAATTGTTCTAACTGTCAGGAAGTTTCTCCTTAGTTCTAGGTTGCTTCTCTCCTTGACTAGTTTCCATCCGTTGCTTCTTGTCCTGCTTTCAGGTGCTTTGGAGAATAGCTTGGCTCCCTTTTCTTTGTGGTAGCCCCTGAGATATTGGAACACTGCTATCATGTCACCCCTCACCCTTCTCTTCATTAAACTACACATACCCAATTCCAGCAACCGTTCCCTATATGTTTTAGCCTCCAGCCCCCTAATCATCTTTGTTGCTCTTCTCTGTACCCTTTCTAGAGTCTCAACATCTTTTTTACATCGTGGTGACCACAACTGGATGCAGTAGTCCAGGTGTGGCCTTACCAAAGCATTGTAAAGTGGTATTAGTACTTCACTTGATCTTGATTCTATCCCTCTGTTAATGCAGCCTAGCACTGTGTTGGCTTTTTTGGCAGTTGCAGCACACTGCTCGCTCATATTTAAGTGATTGTCCACTAGGACTCCGAGATCCCTCTCACAGTTACTACTATTGAGCAAGGTACCTCCTATACTATACTTGTGCATTTGGTTTTTCTTGCCTAAATGTAGAACCTTACTTTTTTCACCATTGAATTTCATTTTGTTAGATAGTGCCCAGTGTTCAAGTCTGTCCAGATCCTTCTGTATCTTAAGCCTATCTTCTGGAGTATTGGCTATTCCTGCCAGCTTGGTGTCATCTGCAAATTTGATGAGTTCCCCATCTATCCCCTCATCCAAATCGTTAATGAAGATATTGAAGAGCACTGGGCCCAGAACAGAGCCCTGGGGCACCCCACTACACACTTCCTTCCATGTAGATGCGGTTCCATTGAGGAACCCTATAGTAAAGCCCCTTTTGTGTTTAAAACTGCTTTCATGTTTTTAAAACAAACAAACAAACAATTGTCAATCTGCATCAGACCTTTGAATCCTTGCGATATCAGCTTTAGATGTTAGGGGGAAAACAAGTCCATCAGCAGTCTGCCTCTTCACCACTTTATGAATTGGTTAATCCCTGCTAATTTTACCAACAAGGAGTTTCCCATGATCACGTTTTACCATTTTTATTAAGATGGAAAGTGCTATTTTCCTTGCTCCATTCTGGCTCTATAACTGTTCTTGGACTACTTCCAGGTGTATTTGGCCGAAAGAGCAGAAACAGACTTATTCTTAGCACTGCTATTCCACTAGCTGAGGACAGAATGCTCTTATTAAAAATTGTTTCCTTTTTTTTATCCACACCCCTCTTCTTTAACTGCAACTTGTCAATGGAGCTTGTTTGGTCATGAATTTAGTCTCTTTTAGAAGAGTGCTAGATCTGTATTCAGAAACAGCCCAGTTGATGAGTTGATGTACAAACCTATACTTGTAACTGTTTAGGAACTGTCCACTTAACAAGTGGTTAAACAAAACATTTTAAGTACTGAACTATACTTAACCAAGGACAGGAAAGCCTGGAGGAACATTGTCCATAGGGTCGCGATGGGTCGGACACGACTTCGCAACTAACAACAACAAATACTTAACCAACTGATAGTAGTGACATGATAGCGGTTGTTAAGTTGTGGGCTCTTGGGTGCAGGAATGACGACACACGGTTGAGTACAGGATAACTCATACTTTATTCTTGCTAAAACTGTACTGAAACTTGGGCGGCAACCAGCCACAATATATAGTCTAGTCCCTAGGTGGCAGCCAATGGGTTTGAACCCACTCTTGCCGCCTGGGGCTAGCCAATTGCAGGACCGGAGACAGCCAGTCTGGGTTGCTGGAGAGCCGTTGGTTGCTTCAGCAACGCACGTGGTGTATCACCACAAGCCCAGTACATAACACCCCTCCCGTCTTAGATTGAACTATGACAACCGCGATTAGTCTTGACAGTTGTCAAGACTTATTAATCAACTCATATACAACTGTAGTGATAATAATAAAAATAATAAAATCACTCTGGCTACAATGAGATTAAACAACATCTAATGAACAGGTTTCCATTGCAGAAAAGAGCAGTTTTCACAATGCACTAATTTCTGTAATTAGTGGTAACACGTTTTACAACAATATGCATCACTTTATTTTACAATGTAATCTGGGAGGTACGCAGGAGGCTTGTGTGGCCTAGAGGAACATCTTGGAGTTCCCATCACTTTGTGGTCTACCAGCTTACCCAGTTGGCTGGGTAGACCCATGTCCCTTTGTGCTCCATTGTCAAGGGGATTCAAAATGCTCTGGCTGGCCTCACCAGGTTGACCCACCCCAGAGTCAGTCTGTTCAGCAGAGTAGGCATGGCGGTTGCTGAAATTCGGTTGGCTCGCTTTGCCAGGGGGTCCATGTTGCACTCTCTTGCTACCCGGTTCTTCCTCAGAATCCATCTCCTCTGAGAAGAAAAAACCCTGGTGGTCCAAGTGAGGGCTGGCCTGGCCACAGGTTTGAGGACTTATGATGCAGTCCTCACTTAGTGGCCATTCTGGAAACCTTTTCCTGAGTTGATCGATGTGTCTTCTGACAGTGTGCTGTGGAGGGACTCTGCTATTGCTGCCTTATGAGGTAGGAATGTGTGATAAACGTTTAGGAGACCCCAGAATGCTTGCAGCTCTTTTTTTGATTTGGGCCTAGGAGCCATTTTAATGGCTTTCACTTTAGAATCAGCGGGGTGAATACCATTAGCATCAATGTGGAAACCCAAGATTCTGTTGATGAGACCCCAATACTGCACTTGTTCTTCTTTAATTTGAGGCCTGCTTCACAAAGCCTCTGCAAAACAGCCCTGAGTCTTCTGGCCAACACTTCTGGGGATTCCCCAGCAATAAGAACATCATCAAAATAAGGGCAGACACCTGGAAACCCTTAAGTGTACGTTCCATAATCCCTTGGAAAATACCTGGTGCAACACTGACTCCAAAGCGTTTGACTTTGAATGCCCCTCTGTGAGTCACGATTGTTTGAGCCACGGCTGTGGCCTCGTCAACCAGCAATTGCTGATAGGCCTGTGCTAAATCAAGTTTAGCAAAAATGGTTCCCCCTTGCAAAGAGACTAAAATATGGTTGACCACTGGAACTGGATAAGCATGCTGCTTGAGGGCCTTATTCAATGTGCATTTATAATCACCACAATTGTGAATTTCCCCATTGGCCTTAAGTGGAGTGACAATAGGAGTTTCCCACTCCCCACCATCAACAGGCTGTAACACACCCTGTTCTACAAGCTTATCAATTTTGCAATCAATTTTATGTTTTAAGGCAAAGGGGACCCTGCGAGGTTTAACCCTGATTAGGAGAACGTTGGGATCTAACTTGAAAGACATTGGTTGGCCTGTGTATGTCCCTAGGGTTGAATCAAAAACATCCACGTATTCCTCGCACACTGACATGAGGTCTGCCGTTTATGTCCGGTTTATGCCAGTAAAACCCTTTAAATTTTACCAATACGGTGGTTTCACCCTTAACTTTAACGTGAGCATTTTGAAAATCCATTAAAATGATATCTGAGGGTCTTAGTTTGGCCCAATTGTTACTACGCCTACACACAAAGTTGTATCTGTCTTGCAAAATGATTGAGACGGCAGAGCCAAGATGCCCTACGTACGGTCACTCACGCACTCGTTACCTCCTGTATAGATTACTGCAATGCTCTCTACATGGGGCTGCCCTTGAAGACCACCCGGAGGCTCCAGCTGGTGCAGAATGCGGCCACGCGGGTAGTGATGGGAGCATCCCGATACTCCCATATTACACCCCTCCTGCGTGAGCTGCATTGGTTACCGGTTGTCTTCCGGGTGAGATTTAAGATGCTGGTACTTACCTTTAAAGCCCTACATGGCCTAGGCCCAGGATATTTGCAGGACCGTCTGCTGCCGGGAACGACTTCCCATCGCCCAGTGCGCTCACACAGAGAGGGCCTCCTCAGGGTGCCGTCGGCTAGACAATGTTGGCTGGCGACCCCCAGGGGGAGGGCCTTCTCTGTGGGAGCGCCAGCCCTGTGGAACCAACTCCCCCTTGAGCTCCGGATGGCCCCCGGATCTCCGGTCCTTTCGCCGCAGCCTTAAAACATTCCTTTTTCATCAGGCTGACCTGGACTGACAACAGGGTTTTTTTAAATGTTTTTTTTAATTTTTAATTGTTTAGTTTAACTTATTTATTGGGGCTGTTTATTTAATTTCTTTTAACTTTTGTATTGTTGTTTTTATTGTTGTTAGCCGCCCTGAGTCCTTCGGGAGATAGGGCGGCATATAAGTCCCAAAAATAAATAAATAAATAAATAAATAAATAAATAAATAAATAAATAAATAAATAGAGTTGACTATTCTTGCAAAATTATTTTCAGTCTATCAGCTAGTAGTCATCATTTACTAATTATATTGGTATAGCTGATTTTCTCAAGTGAAACCCTGCCCTTTTTTTAGGTATTAATGCTGTGTTGACCTCTTTCCAATTCTCTATTCCTCACTATAGAATATAGTCTATCATGTTTTGAAAAAGTTGTAAAAGTTCATCCTCAAATGATTTATAATAAAAATGTAATAATCCATCTGGTCCAGACAGCTTTCCTAGTTTAATTTTTTTTTTAAGTTCAGAAACTTTCTTTACCCCTACTATTCTAGGTCCATTCACAATTGGTCTCTGCTCCTCAATAATTCTCAGTATACTTTGTTTCTTTAGATATTCATCTATTTTCTCTAGAGAAATGTTGTTTCCATTATACAGATTGGAATAATATTGATGAAATGTTTTTTGTATGACTATATTGTCTATTAATATAGCATCTTCTTTTTGTAATTTCAATATAATTTTCTTTCTTTGTTCTTTTTGTAATTTATATGATAGCTACTTCCTGGTTTATTTGCAAACTCAATTTTTTTGCTTTATATAATTTGTTTTTTATTTCTGTTTTTCTTACTGTTAACATTGTCATTGTAAAAGATTAATTTACTGAGAAATACTTACCTTCTCTAGATATTTATTTAATTCTTCTTTTGTCTTTATTTCATCAAAATGGCTTGTATTTTATCTTGACTCTTCACTTTAAGTTCATGTTGTACAAAATAATTTTTAATAAAAGCTATATTTAAGCCATTCTTAAAATAATGATTTTACTTAAATTATTTTCAAAAATATTTTAATTTCTTTTTATAATCCTTTGTTATTGCTTTCTGCAGCAACATTTCATTTAGTCTCTATCTAAAATAATTAGATTCTCTTTTATAAACCATATTCACAGGATTATGATCCAAAAAGGTCTTTGGTAATATCTCTACTTTAGAAACCTTGTAATCAAGTTCTTTGAAATTTAAATCATGTCAATCCTTGAAAAGGTAGGTAATACTTCTGAAAGTGCCTTTTTTCTAGTAGTGTATTTCATTTTAGTAGAGGACCATATAATCCATTAATCAAGCGTGAATTGACAAACATTTCAGCTTTCTTCTGGATTTTAAAACCTAATCTGTGAGAGCATATAGCACTGAAGTGAATGGATTTAAACTAAAGAAGCATTTGGAGTTAAAATTCATGAATGATTCAGGAAATTAAAGGGTTAAGCCTTTTAAATATGGAACTACAAATTAATGGAGCAGTTTAATCTATCCCAAGATTTAATGAAATACACCACAATTTAAATTGCAATTAAACAGAGACATGTCCATACACATTGTGTCAGTGTACAAACTTTGAAAGAGCTTTTTTTCACAAACTTGTTATTGAACGTAAAAACAAATCTGCATTGTTTTCTAAACAAAAATATCAAATGTTACTGATTAAATATATTAAATATTAAAACAACAATTTTGAAGTACATGGAATAAGGTAATCTAGCATTAAATGCATAAATATTAAAAACAATGTGTGAACATAGTACATTTTCAGTTTATTTTATCAGGATAGATCTTACAATTTACTTCTGCTGTATGCGTGAAACCAAAAAGATTCTTCAAAATCATGTACTTGTAGTAATAACTTGTATATAATATTCTATGGAATATATCAGGGCTTTTCAACCTTTTCACCCATTGTACCATTTTTAGGATATGGCAACTTCCGAGTACCACCAGTCACCTAGCAAGTTGTCAAAAACTTGATGACCCCCCAAAAAAAGGAAAATATGATGAAGTACAGGTAGTCCTCAACTTACAACAGTTCGCTTAATGACTGTTCGAAGTTACAATGGCACTGAAAAAAGTGCCCCCCAAGCCACAGCCAAGCAAGACACCTGCCTGCCCGCCCGGTGGCGCTCTTCCTCCTGTCCGAGGTTTTCATTGTGAGCATTTCTGTTGAGGATTGGCAGTGGGGGTGGGGTAGGGGGGTGTTTGATTTTTATTCCCCCCATCTTCTGGGTGGTTGCAGCAGGTTTTGGTCACTTCACATGACCCTGGGACACTGTGACCGTCATAAATATGAATCAGTTGCCAAGCAACTGTAAATCACAAGACCCTGGGGATGCTGCAACATTCCAGCTGATCGGTGCTTCTTTTGGGCTCAGCAGACATGCCAGGATCAGCACCGAGCTCCAGATGGAGCCTGGAGCTGATCCTGGTGCTTCTGCTGAGCCCTGACAGCCCTGAAGCTCTAGCCGTCTCTCACTCAGACTTGTGTGGTGCTGCTACCAGTTCAGCTCATTCCCCTCCCCTGCTACCACTTTTCTAGGATGGTCGCATACCACCTGCCAGGTGCCAATGTACCACAGGTGGTACCTGTACCACTGGTTGAAAAGCCCTGGAATATATTATGCACTAGGTGGCAAATCTGAATTATTTTCTATATGGCTTGAAATAGTGTCTTACTATTTAGTTGGAGAGCTGTTCAGATATTGGTGAAAAGGGACAACAGCTTATTCAGGAATTCTTCTTTTTCCAGATACTTTTAGTACAAGGAAGCAGTAGGGTCAATGGCTGCTCCAGTAATGAAGGAAACTCCAGAATAGTTTAATTGGTCACAAATGAAAAGCTATGTTATAAAGATACAGAACAAAATAATAAATCTGGTAAGGTCCCGTTGATCAGACTAGTCTTCACTTCAGTAGTTCCAAAAACAAAAAACAACCCCCCCCATACCCTAGAACTTATTGCTTCACTGAGAAATGATTCATTCATATAATCATACAGTGGGCATGTATCTTGTCAATCATCTAGTCTGATTCCCTGTTCAGTGCAGGTTACCAAAGTATGTTAAAGGGACACTTCAATCTTTGCTTGAAGATCTCTGCTGAAAGGAAATATGATACCTCATGAGGCAACCTATTCTACCATGAGTCAACCTCATTTACCAAGAGGAAATTCCTCCTAATGTCTAGCCAGATTTTATTTCCTTGCTGTTTCAACCAATTGCAACCAATTGGTTCTGCTTCTGCTCTCCAAAGCAACAGAAAACAACTCCACTCCCTGTTCCATATGACAACTTTAGAGATCTGACTATCATATCTCTTCTTCGGTCTTCTCTGGATAAGCACATCCAGTTCATTTAATCATTCCTCACAACACTTAATTTCTAGTCCCTTAAGTACCTTGGCAGTCTTCTAAACTTGCTCTAGTTTCTCTATCTTTTTTGATTGCAGAGTAATGGATACAATATTACATTGGGGAAGTTACTAAAGGAGATTTGAATAGGAAACTTACTTTCTGGAAAGTCTCTGTGCTTCTGTCAATATTGCATTTACTATTTCAGCAGCTGCATCATGATTGGCTCATGTGCAGCTTGTGACTATTGGTACACCCTGATCTGCCAAGTTAGAGCTCTCCCATTATGTATCTATTTAGAATAGAATAGAGCTGGAAGGGACCTTGGAGGTCTTCTAGTCCAGCCCCCCATCTCAGACAAGTGACTGTCTAGCCTCCTTTTAAAAATTTCCAGTGATGGAGTACCCACGACTTCTAGGGGCACACTATTCCACTGGTTAATTGTCCTCACTGTGAGGAAGTTCTCCTTAATTCCAAGTTGATTCTCTCTTTGATCAGTTTCCAACCATTGTTTCTTGTCCTGCCCTCTGGTGCTTTGGTGAACAACCTGGCCCCCTCTTCCTTGTGGCAGCTCCTCAAATACTGGAATATTGCTATCATGTCTACCCTATTTCTTCTTTTCTTTAGACTAGCCAAACCCAAGTCCTGCAGCTGTTCTTCATATGTTTTAGTTTCCAGGCCTTTGATCACCTTAGTTGCCCTTCTCTGATTTTTTTCCAAACTCTGAACATCTTTTTTTGTGATATGGTGACCAAAATTAGCAGCGGTATTCCAGGTGTGGTTTTACTAGGGTTTTATAAAGCGGTACTAATACATCGCGTGATCTTGATTTCTTTGATGTTTCTCTCCAGATGAGACTTTAGACTTTAGATTTCTTCTTTTTAAATTCTATCCTGTTAGTTCAAGACTCTTTTTGAGTCCTCTATTTCTCCTCTAAAGTGTTAGCTACTCTTTCTGGTTTTGTGTGATTTGCAAATTTGATAGTCATCTCCTCAATCAACCCTTTGACCCAGAGTCTTTTACTCTTTTCTTGTTAATCCTGAGATGTAACTCTTTCTTTGAATTGGTAGCACTGCAGTGGTCAACATAGTTCTCATAACTGGCTACAAGAATGAGGTGATCTGATACCTACCTATCCTTTGAATGATTTTCTCCAATAAGGAATTTGGCATTTGTCCGCATTCAGTTTCAGATGGTATTTTCAGTTTACCGTATTTCTCTAACATAGTGAGATCATTTCAAATGTTTTTTTGTCTTTTAGAGTATTAGCTAATCATTCAATTGTGTATTATCTGATATTTTTTCCTCCACTTCAAATGATTAATAAAAAGAAGAGCACAGTTTTGTGTTGTGTGCCAGTTGTGCCCTTTCCAGGATTATTGTAATGTGCTCTACATGAGGCTGCCTTTGAAGAGTATCCATAACTTTCAATTGGTGCAGAATGTGACTGCATGGAGAAGTCAGATTTACTTAACAACTTGTGTTGCTAACTTAACAACTGCATTGATTCCTTTAACATCTGTGGCTAGAAAGCTCATGAAATGGGGCAAAACTCACTTAATAACTGAATAGCAGAAATTTTTAGCTTAATTATGGTTGTAAATCGAGGACTATCTGTATAACATTTCTTTTTTAAAAATCTGCCTTTCATCCCTCTGTTTAGATTATTTCTGACCAGTTGCATAATCGCTATTTGTAGATAAAGTAGTCCTGGATGAAACAAATTATGTACATCAATTCCTTCCAAGATAGTCTGACCATCTATCAATACCATCTGCTAAGCACACAGTACTATGATTCTGAATTGTTTTCTATAGTGTGAGGCTGAGAAAGTGGAAGAGCAGCAAATAAACTCATTTAACCATTAGCTTTCCTTAATATGCCATGGATGCTCTAAAACAGTATACTACCATCCGCCACCAGAAAGCCACAACAAAAGATTTAGAGGTACGATAGGGATTGGCAGCAGAGATAACAATTTGTTTGCTGGTGTAATTTTCAAAGAACTTGAGAAGGAGTGGAGACCACTTTAAAATAACTGGGTAAAACCCTTGAACTCTGTGAAAAGCAAATGTAGAAAATTCCAATTCTACAAGAACTATTATGCCATAAACCTTTATATACCATAACATGCTAAGCATGGCTAGTGCTAATGATTTTGGTGCCTTAGCAATCGGTGCTGAGTGTATCCATTGGTTAGTTTATGATTAGTACAGGGGTGTCAAACTACCGGCCCATAGACCGGTTTCATCATACCAAAGCCGCGCCCACCCCATTGCTGGCAATGCAAACAGAGTTGTGATATGTCACGTGGCGAGTTTGACACCTGTAATTTAGTATATTGTACAAATCCCAAAAATTGGTTAATTCTATAATCAAGTTAAAAGCATTCTTTGATCATAGCTAATCAGTGTCTGGGAACCATGGTTAATTATAAGCTGCATTATGAGTTGCACTATGAGTTTACAAGTTGTGGTTTGTAATGTTTATTAACAATATACAAATGCTACTCAGTGACAGGATTTTCTGAGTTCCCTACAATCAGAAAACATTAAACTATAACTATAGCAGAAAACCTAGCAGTTCGAAAGCACATAAAAATGTAAGCAGAAAAATAGGGACCACTACAGTAACAGCGTTCCATGTGCCTTTTGCGTCTAGTCATGCCGGCCACATGACCACGGAGACGTCCTCGGACAAGCGCTGGCTCTTTGGCTTTCAAACGGAGATGAGCACCAGCCCCTAGAGTCGGAAACGACTAGCACGCATGTGCGGGGGAACCTTTACCTTTACCTATAGCAGAAAAGTATTTTAAAATATTCTTATATTTCAGAATATTTAACAATACCTTTTAAAACTGAGTTGAACAACTTCCTTCAGATTATAATAGAATAACAGAGTTGGAATAGACTAGAAGAGGTCCTATAGTCCAATCTCCTGTTCAGGCAGGAAATCCTATACCATTCAGACAAATGGTTGTCCAGTTTCTTCTTAAAATCCTCCAGTGTTGGAGAACCCACAGCTCCTGAAGGCAAGTTGTTCCACTGGTTAATTGTTCTAAATAAGGAGAAATTTCTTGACAGTTAGAACAATTAATCAGTGGAACAACCTGCCTCCAGAAGCTGTGAATGCTCCAACACTGGAAGTTTTTAAGAGACTGGACAGCAATTTGTTTGAAATGGTATAGGGTTTCCTGCCTGAGCAGGGGGTTGGACTAGATGACCTCCAAGGTCCCTTTGATGATGATGATGATGATGTCAGGAAAATTTTCTTTAGTTCCTGGATTATTTTCTTTCCATTTCTTCTTGTACTGGCTTCAGAATATGTTGAACCCCTCTTCTTTCTGGCAGCCCCTTAGATATTGGAACACTGCTATCATGTTAGACTTCTTTTTCATTAAACTAGACATACCAAATGTCTATAACCATTCTTCATATGTTTTATTATGGGTCAGTTTTGGAATTTAAATTGCATGCTAAGATTAGCACTGTAAAAACCAGGTGGGGTTTGGACAAAATCTGAATTTGATTTAATTAACAGGAAATAATTAAGCATGGTCAACATTATTCCTCATCTCTTTAATTATTTTATCCTTCTATAATATTGCAGAGTATTTTCCTCTGGAGTCTCCAGATGCATAACGTACTTGATACTTTAATAAACTATTTTTTAAAAAAAATAAGTAGATGATAATTCTCTGAAATGGTGGTAGCTGCTGTGGGGGGAATGCCAACTAGGGATAGTCAGATAATTTGAATGTTGTTTATCAAATTGCCAAACTAATAAATGCCAGGGACAGAAATGCTCTGCCCTTATGATCTACCTGTTGTGCTTTTTCTAAATTACTCTTCTGAAAAAAACACCATTAAAACTATGTGTAAAAATAGTCTAATTGACAGCTGTAGATGTAGAAGAGGAGTGTTGGATGCAGCAGGAAGATGCTATTGTGTGGCTGCTGCTGGGACATCTCGTCATCCATGTTTGTGACTCTCAGTTAAGCTGTTTATAAACACAGTTTTAATGCTTTTCAAAATTAGTGCTAAGCTGATGTCCAAATAGTTCTGTAGAATTTTGGAAAAAAATGATCACCCTAATATCTTTGTCCACAAACCATGTGAGATATTCCCTACCATGATTATATAAAACTTCACAGAGATTTTTATTTTGTACTCAACTGGCATTCAAAAATTACTTTCCATCAGAAATGGAACTAAGTGGAAGATTCCCTTCAGTTGGGACATGGTTTTGGTCTACTCTGCAGAGCCTCTACCATATTTCAACATATGATGAACAATATGTCTCTTGACATTCTAGACCAGGGGTAGGCAACCTTGGCTCTTTTATGACTCATGGACTTCACTTCCCAGAATTATATGCTGGCTCAGCAATTCTGGGAGTTGAAGTCCACGAGTCATAAAAGAGCCAAGGTTGCCTACCCCTGTTCTAGACAAATTCTTGATGGCTTTTTTAGATGATCCTTCATTTTAAACCCACAATCTATGTGCATGATCTCTTGCAATGCCGAACATTTGGCAGATCTGTAACTTTTAAACTACAAAGCACTGAACACATCACCTTTCTACTTATATGGAAACTGAATAACTGCATTACAAAATACATGAAATATTGTTATAATTAGAGTATAAGTACAAAATTGATTATGCAAGATAATCCTGTTTTATTGTTTGTTTCAGTCTAGATGCATTTCACTGTCATCATATTATTTATATATATGGATCTTGTCTCATTAGTTTCTACTTGTTCCTTTCAAGTAATAAGCACTAGTAGCTATGCTACAGACTAAATTGTTAATTTTTGCTGAGGGAAAATTAATCTTTGTGCCAATGATAACATTCGGCATATGTAGTTTAATTCAATAGACTGTTCTTTATTATTAAATTCAGTTTGAGGTTGAGAATGATTGAAATTATCTCAGGGGTATATTTTGTATAAAAATAACATGAAGTTGAACTACTAAAATATCAGCCATGGTTGAGTGATATTAACCACATGAAAAAAAGATGTAGAGGGCATCCATATATAACGTGAAAAGTATAAAACCACATGCATGTTTTTTTTTAAACTTTGAAATGCATGTCCATCTTTTATAAAGTCTTATGTTACCAGTCTCAAAAAGCAATGGTATACATTGTGATAAAATTTATGCAATTTGTAGGGCTTGAAGAGTAGATAGAGATGAATGCTATTACAAAGTGGGGAAAATATTAACAATTACTTCCCAGAACATACATTATTGATTTTTTAATCAAAGTATACTAACTTTTTTTTGCACAGTCATGTACCATGGCACAGTGAGGATTTTTGAGCTAAATATACTGTGTCTATCTCTGAATTACAATATATCTTTCTTCCAATTTTTTCACTGAAATAGAACATCAGCAACTATGATCTATTTACTTTCCTGGAATGTCGGACCTGACTTTCTGTCAGAATCCATTTATATCACATTCATAAATGTATGTTTAAAACATTATCCCCCCCCATATGGATTCTGCCATCTCCCGAGGAAGGAGGAGCATATGTGGATTCAGCCTGCCTTAGGTTATTTCAAAGACCAAGGAAACCTTTTGAACTGGGGGGATCAAAAGGGAGGGTTAGAGAAGAAGGTATCTGGCTTGTGTTTTCTTTTAATTCTGGAGAGGAAGAAGGCAATAACCATAAAGATTTGAAGTTTCTTTTTTTCCCCCATGAAAGGGATGACACGAAGTAGAAGGATGGGGGCTGACCAAATGGGGTTGAGGGAAGGGGGGTTGAACCGGGTACCCTTTATAAAATTTCAATTTGTAAAACAATACTAAGTCCTGTCTTGTATTCCCACAACCAAGCATGTCCTAGTAAAGATTCCTTTTGGACTAAAACTGACTCCAAGAGTTTTTGTCTTCCTAAGACGTGGTTTGGGGGTGGGTCCTGACACTTTCAGCATTTTTTCAAGATTTAACACATTTTTCCCATTCTTATCTGCAAAATTCTAGACATTTAATGAAACTGTTTAGATCAGTGTTTCTCAACCTAAGAAGCTTTAAGATGTGTGGAGTTCAACTTACAGAATTCCCCAACCATCAAGGTTGAGAAACACTGGTTTAAATGAAATCGTGCCCTCTATTGTGACCTATATTCTCTCAGCTCCATTATAGTCTACATATCATAGATATATCCTTCTGCCCTGCCCTGTATTCAGATTTACAGAAATGGTTTCCTAGAACTTGTGCTCAGAAGTATGCATTTAGAAAGTCCTGTTTTTAAAGACTTAAAAGAGGAGCTAGAATGAACTGTGAGCTGCTTAGATCAGATAATTGCCCCCAGAAAAGAGAGAGATTAAAACTTTTGCTATACTGTTATATATACATTGTATTGCTATATACATTCTACAATGTATAATGTATAATATATTAATATGCACCATGGCCCACAACAACACACAAACACACACACACACATGCATACACACACATCATATCATATCATATATCATATCATATACATCATATACATATACAACACACACACATTTTTTTCTTTCTCCCAAGAACTTTGGGAGATGGGTTAATTGGGAAAATGAGATAATAGTACATTTATATATACAGTGAAAAATAGTTTATTTGATTTATACTTGACTTCTTCACTCCAACTATTTCATTAAAGTTATAGCACACAGAGAGGTACACACAAGAGATCTTATGCTCAGATCTTCTGTATAACATTATTTTCATGAAGTCTTTTTCAGCTGCTGCATTGAGAGAATCTTAATGGCTATTCCAATATTTCATTAAGACAAAATCCCTCTTTCAGACAATTTGGGTTAAGATATCATCACTAACTTTATGCTAGGAAGCAAGAATATATCATGTGAAATTTGTGTGCCCTTTTTACTTTTACCTTTGGATATTTGCTTGTTTAATGCAGTGTGAACATGGGAAGCCAGTGTGTGTAGATTCCACAGATGTCCAAGTATCAAGAGTCAAAGCCAGAAGGAAGTTCAATGTTCTCTTGCACATTTATGCCAACACAGAGATAGTTCTTGTCTTATGATTAGCTTACCTTTGATAAGAATTTGAGATATATGTACACTGTACAACATGTATACAGTGAGATTGGCTGAGCCTCCCTTCATGGTTCACCATGAGTTCTATGTAGATACGTAACCAGACAACTATGAAATTGTGTTTTATGGGTATTTAAAATGTATCTTGCATTGGGTTTTTTACTCTGTTTAATTTAGTTAAGTGTTAAACTTGATTATTAATGATACAATCCATAGGAATCTGAAAAGTTCTGTGATGCAATCCTCATTGAATAGAAGTTCTGTGCTTATTAGTTATTTAAATATTTGGGTCTGACTAAAACAGCATAGACTCAGTGATTGATGGTTATAAATTTAAAACAGACATCATGTAATAAAGTTTTGCAGCTTATTATAATATGCAGAGAATAACTTAGGGCAACTTAATATAGTAACAGGGCTAGTGAACACATTTAGATTTTGAGTTAAAGAATTATCATTAGGAGGATTTCATCTATTTACAAAATGTTTGCCATAATGGTAAAAGGACTCATAAGAATTTCTTTTTAAAGTAGTACTTTAAGTACTATAGCTGACTGATTGCATTCCTTAAAATGTAACATTGGGTATACAATAGTGTTCTAGTTCTAAAAATGGAGTGTTTGTTCTATGGCAACTATAAGTAGAATATTGTCACATGACGTCAGGTGGTATCAAATTAATTAAATAAATAAATATAATAAACTCTCATAGAAGAGCAAGTGTAGTATAGAAGTTAAAGTCTAAAGATCATTGAATCCATAGTCATCCATGGAAATCCATTGGGAGACTTTGCGCCAATGGCTATTTCTCAGCCCAATGTACCTCACAGTGTGATTATAATTATTATAATCAAAAAATATTTAAAGAGAGAAAGCTTAAGCACTCGGAGGAAAAGTAGTATTGAAATATGAGTAATGGATTGTAGGAGACCCAGTGGAAATCCAGGGCTAGGGGTATTGAATTAAACTCATTGCTTGGGCCTGATTGCCTTCCTTGATCACTGTAATTTAATATAAGATTGTGAATAAATTCCACAGATATGCTTGCAAGATGAAAATACTAATTATGTTGGCTTTTTTAAAAAAAAATCAGTGGAGAAAGGATTATTGTAGCCCATTCTGAAGAATTCATTATAAATCCCAAATCAAACAAATATGACACTTGTTTTACAATGTTCTGTTGCTACAAAAATGTTTCTGAAGTCTAGGAATGACTCTCAGCTACATACATGCAGGTTCTTTTCCTCCAGGGAAGTGTATCTGTGTGTGGTGCTGTGGGTTCAAGGCTTCAGTGTACAGATAAACTGCTGTCTTGCATACACTGCCCTACTGTATGTTTGGGCAATTACTCACTTGAGTGGACAGCATGCAATTTTTTGCTTCTCCCAGGGCACTAGTAACTTGTACTTCTCTGCTTTTTAATGATTTGTTCAAAGGCTTTTGATGAATATGTGCATTATATATCTTAGAGCTATGCCAGCCTATTTAGCATCTGACTTGATGCCCTTTTCAGAGCTGTACATCTTGGAAGTGCTTAAAAGTGAAACGTTCACAAAAGTAGGTGCACTGGAGTATGGAAACACATGTTGGAAAGATGTCACACATCTTTTTCCCTATGTAGGAAAAAACACAAGATACTTCCCCTGGGTAATGACAATGTGAATCTGAGGGCAGAAAGCCGAATATTTCTTTTTGAATAGGGCTTTTAGACTCCATCGTTAACATGAGTCAAGCAATCAAAACAAGGCTTGGAGTGTTCCTAATCTTAATCTCCAAGTACAGACCAGGTGCAACCTAACATTTCCTTGGGAGGTCTAATTGATATGTGGTCTATTGCTGTTATATTTTATGGGATTCCATACTGACTTTTCTGTCCTTATAAATCAACTCACATTCCTTGGATTACTCTGTCCTAAAAACAAATAGCAAACAAGGACATGAAAATAGATTCATGATCCGCCATTTCAATGAAGAAGGCTAAGAGAGGTTTGGAATAATGAGCACATACTCATTAAAGGTTTCAATAAAAGAATAAATTAATATAACTGTAGAGTGGGGCAAGCAGCACAATAGAAAACATACACAAGCTAAGTGATGAATAACACATCCACTAGGAAAAGAACCTGTTCTTTTGGGTTATTTTGTCTTTTATTAGGCAACAGTTTGAAGGAAAATATGTTTCTTTGCTTTGACTACTTTCATTGTTGTGGGACAGGGTTGATATAAGGAGTGGGTGGTGCCAGAGACAAAAGTGTACAGGAACAACTTTCTCTTTTTGGTCTGCTCTTCATTTTCTCCTGATTCAGGACCCACAGGTTGTTCATGTGTAATAGTAAATAACAGGTTGGGGGTCAATAGGAAAGGCTATGGATACATAAGTTTTTATTTAATGACAGGGTGTATCATCTCATTTGCAAATTGTGTGTAATTTGGGGATCTCCCTGGACTCTCTGTTAATGCTTGGAGAGGAAAGATCAACTGTATTCAGGACAGTTTTTGCATAGATATATCTAGTGTGCTAATTATGCCTGTTTCCAAATACATAAAACTACAAATTAAATAACTTCAGCCTATCTCAAAACCACATTCTCTTTTGTCCCCTTCTTTTGCCCTCAACCTTTCCCAGCATTAGGCTCTTCTCCAGTGAGTCCTGCATTCTCATTAGGTGGCCAAAGTATTTGAGTTTCAACTTCAGGATCTGACCTTCTAAAGAGCAGTCAGGGTTGATCTCCTCTAGGACTGACCGGTTTGATCACCTTGCAGTCCAAGGGACCTGAAGGAGTCTTCTCCAGCACCATAGTTCAAAGGCTTCAATTCTTTGGCACTCAACCTTTCTTATGGTCCAACTTTCACAGCCATACATTGC
This sequence comes from Vipera berus, assembly GCF_964194415.1. Taxonomy (NCBI): domain Eukaryota; kingdom Metazoa; phylum Chordata; class Lepidosauria; order Squamata; family Viperidae; genus Vipera; species Vipera berus. Next base: position 28,332,651 of record NC_138207.1, on the reverse strand, counting down.
AACTGGGAAGACCATAGCCTTGACTATACACACTTTTGTTGGCAGGGTGATGTTTTAGTATTCTGTCTAGATTTGCCATGGCTTTCCTCCCCAGGAGCAAGCGTCTTTTAATTTCTTGACCATCTGCGGTGATCTTGGAGCCCAGGAAAATAAAATCTGTCACTACCTGCATTTCTTCCCAATCTATTTGCCAGGAATTGAGAGGGCCGGATGTCATGATCTTGGTTTTCTTTTTTTACTTTTGATTCATCTAGCCCTGCCTTTCTCATGATGTGCTCTGCATATAAGTTAAACAGGCAGGGTGAAAATATACAGCCTTGCCAGACTCCTTTCCCAATTTTGAACCTATCAGTGGTTCTGTGTCCAGTTCTCACTGTTGCTTCTTGACCCGCATATAGGTTTCTCAAGAGACAAATAAGATGGCCTGGTACTCCCATCTCTTTAAGAACTTGTCACAGTTTGTTGTGATCCACACAATCAAATGCTTTAGCATAGTCAATGAAGCAGAAGTAGATGTTTTTCTGGAACTCCCTAGCTTTCTCCATGATCCAGCGTATGTTGGCAATTTGATCTCTAGTTCCTCTGCCTCTTCGAAATCCTGCCTGTACTTCTGGTAGTTCTTGATCCACATACTGCTGGAGTCTAGCTTGTAGGATTTTAAGCATAACTTACTAGCATGTGAAATGAGTGCAATGGTGGGATAGTTTGAACATTCTTTGGCACCGCCTTTCTTTGGTATTGGAATGTAAACTGATCTTTTCCAATCCTGTAGCCACTGTTGAGTTTTCCAAATTTGCTGGCAAATTGAGTGTAGCACTTTTACCTGCATCGTCTTTTAAGATTTTGAATAGCTCAGTTGGAATACTGTCACCTCCACTAGCTTTGTTGTTGCTCAGCTTTTCTAAGGCCCACTTCACTTCACATTTTAGGATGTCTGGCTCGAGGTCAGTGACCACCTCACTGTGGTTATCAGGGACATTAAGCTCATTCTTGTATAGTTCTTCTGTGTAATTTTGCCACCTCTTCTTAATCTCTTCTGCCTCTGTTAGGTCCCTGCCATTTTGGTCCTTTATCATGCCCATTTTTGCATGAAATGTTCCCTTCATCTCTCCAATTTTCTTGAAGAGATCTCTAGTCCTCCCTATTCTATTGTTTTCTTCTATTTCTTTGCACTGTTCATTTAAGAAGGCATTCTTATCTCTTCTAGCTATTCTCTGGAATTGTGCATTCAATTGGGTGTATCTTTCTTTTTCTCCCTTGCCTTTCGCTTCCCTCCTGTCCTCAGCTATTTGCAAAGCTTCCTCAGACAGCCGTTTTGCTTTCTTGCATTTCTTTTTCTTTGGGATGGTTTTGGTTGCTACCTGTTGTACAATGTCGTGAACCTCTGTCCATAGTTCTTCAGGCACTCTGTCTATCAGATCTAATTCCTTAAATCTATTTTTCACCTCTACTGTATATTCGTCAGGGATATGATTTAGTTCATACTTGAGTGGCCTAGTGCTTTTCCCTACTTTCTTCAGTTTAAGCCTAAATTTTGCAATGAGAAGCTCATGGTCTGAGGCACAGTCAGCTCCTGGTCTTGTTTTTACTGACTGTATAGAGCTTCTCCATCTTTGGCTGCAGAGCACATAGTCAATCTGATTTCTGTGTTGACCGTCTGGTGATGTCCATGTGTAGAGCCGTCTCTTGGGTTGTTGGAAAAGAGTGTTTGCTATGACCATCATATTCTCTTGACAAAATTCTATCAGCCTGTGCCCTGCTTCATTTTGTACTCCAAGGCCAAACTTGCCTGTTATTCCGCTTACCTTTTGGCTTCCTACTTTAGCATTCCAATCCCCCATGATGATAAGGACATCATTTTTTTGGTGTTAGTTCTATAAGGTGCTGTAGGGCTTCATAGAACCAGTCAGTTTCATCCTCTTCAGCACTGGTGGTTGGGGCATAGACTTGGACTACTGTGATATTGAATGGTTTGCCTTGGATTCGAACTGAGATCATTTTGTCATTTTAGGGGTTGTATCCCAGTATTGCTTTTCCTACTCTTTTATTGACTATGAAGGCTACTCCATTTCTTCTGAGGGATTCTTGCCCACAGTAGTATACCTGATGGTCATCTGAATTAAATTCACCCATTCCTGTCCATTTTTGTTCGCTGATTCCTAAGATGTCGATGTTCAGTCTTGTCATCTCTTGTTTGACCACGTCCAGCTTGCCTTGATTCATGGATCTTACATTCCAGGTTCCTATGGAGAAAAAATCTTTACAGCATCGGACTTTCCTTTCACCATCAGATACATCCACAGCTGAGCGTCCTTTCAGCTTTGGCCCAGTCGCTTCATTCTTTCTGGCGCTACTAGTACTAGCCTTCTGCTCTTTCCCAGTAGCATATTGGATGCCTTCCAACCTGAGGGGCTCATCTTTCAGCATCATATCTTTTTTCCTTTTGGTACTGTCCATGGGGTTTTCATGGCAAAGATACTGGAGTGGGTTGCCATTTTCTTCTCCAGTGGATCACATTTTGTCAGAACTCTCTGCTATGACCTGTCCATCTTGGGTGGCTTTGCACAGCATAGCTCATAGCTTCATTGAATTACACAAGCCCCTTTGCCATGAAAAGGCAGTAATCCATGAAGGAGACAGTTAGTTATTGAAGAGCAATTAACAAATTCAATAATTTCTCTATAAAACTGTATCAACAGCTCCTGGGGCAGTCTGAACTTTCTGAATTGGCACAGGAAGAACATTCCTTGTTGTGCCTTTTCAATGATTGTTTTAATGTTGAGTGTCCATTTCAAATCCTGGGAGATTATAGAACCCAAAAACCTGAAGGACTCTACTGTTAATACTGTGTTGTCTAATATAGTAAGAGGTGGTAGAATAATAGGGCTCCTCCAAAAATCCACTCTTATCTCTACAGTTTTACGGGTGTGCAGCTCCATATTATCCCAGTTGCTCCACAGGACCAGTTGTTCAACCTCCCATCTATATGCAGACTCATCACCATCTCGAATGAGACCAATGACAGTTGTATCACCTGTAAACTTCAGCACTTTAACAGTGGGATCCTTAGGGAAAAGAGAAAGTTTTACAAATGTACAAATTTTGTAAATGTACAAATTTTAAAATGTTCCTATTTGCTGGGATAAAGGCAAAACTCTTAAATTCCCTTCACTGGATCTACTTAGAATTCTAGTTACAGCTCTCAGTAGAATTCTGGTGACATCTAAATTCTGTGCAGGTTATAGAATTTCCAAGGGGGCGGTGCCCAAAATTTTATGGGGTTCTAAGTGGCTGTTGGAGAGTGTGAAATGCTGTTGAAGATAGTGCAGCGTCTTACTGTATCTTCAACAGTGAGTGTGTTCTGATTGTGTGGTACACTTTTATATTCAGTGGGGTGAAGTCCACCATTCTGTTTTGAGAAACTGCCAAATAATGAACCCAGAGAATTCCTTGCAGTTTCAATGAAGCTTTATTACAAGCACAGTTTAGTAGCAGAAGCAAGTTTGTTGCTTATTTAGAATCAGAGATGGAGAAGTACCACAGGGCCTTTTTAACATCAACTGGCCTAAGCACTTGAGTATTCCCTGGCTACCTATGTTATGTGAATTATTAGCAGATTGGAAGTGACATCAATTAGTTATGTGGAGCTGACATTCTGATGGAAAATAAAAATGAGGTACTGTACATACAAATCTCAAATTCATCTCCACATTGCCTAGGGATTTTCTTTCCCCTTTCCTTCCCATAATATCAATTATCGGTTTATAATATAGTACTGTTGACTTAACAATGATATATTTCCAGCTGAAGGCAGAAATGCATTTTGCATTAATAAACTGTTTTGAAATGTGTTTAAGGACTATTTTATTATAGACAAACAAAAAGGCTGCTACAAACTAAATTCGGTGGTCTCTCAATCACTCCTACCTGTGGCCTGTTGGTGGCGGTGAGCATTTATCAGTGTGGCAGGAAATATTATAGATGTGATAGACAGCTATTACTTCTTCTCAGACAGAAGTCCCTGTACCTTATATTCTCATAGCCATGGGAAAAATTTGCTTGGTATTTTCTTTCTGGCAACTGTGCGGCTGTTCATAATTTGATGGAAAATTGATTAATCACACATTTAACTCAATGCAAGATCTTCTGCACTGTAATAAATTATGGCCATTAATCAATAAGTACAAAGTAATTCCAGCAGTCTGGAGACATGCTGGTTTCTAATAGAAAAGCTTGCGCTCTGGCCTTCCTGCCAGTGACCACTTCATCTGAGGTATTTTGCACCTGCCTCAATCCAATTAGATGACATAATTAATGAATCTCAGTGCACTTGATAATTTGTTATACAAAAGGAAGAATGTTTTGGCAAATCCATTAAGTTCTGATGTACAGTCCTTTACACACTGAGAAAAAGAAGAGAGATGATCCAGGCCTGAGAATGCAGTTGAAATCTTATTGGTCAGTTGTGTATAGTGCATGTGAGTTTTGAGTAAATAGTCAAATCAGAAGAAAAAGTCAAAAATAAACAGATCTCCTCCCTTGGCTAGAAAATGAGTGGAAACTGTACATACACATATTCACACACTGAGACATTCAGGCCATCTTGCTCCTTTCATGATAAATTAAATGGTATGATTAGAATAAGTGATCAGGAAGTATACTTTTCCAGCCAACCTAATCAATGTTTCCTTGGTTAGTATCAGTTACAGCTTTGCATATCATAGTACTTTTGCACCTGTTCTGTGGAACCAACAAATAGACACCCTATCAATTTTATAACAAGCAAAAAGCAGACATAGATTACAAGAAAGGAAAAAGAATGGGCAATTATATAACTAGGAGAGAAAGGGAGAAGATTTTGTTTAAGGACCTTGGAAAAACAATTATCTGAGGATTAGAGAACTAAAAGGCCTTTCCAAACTGTACCTGAAAAATACCTCACCCACTTAATGCCTTCTAAGCTGTCATTGTGCTTGAACTTCAGTCCCAATGATTAATGGAAAGCTAGAGGGCACAGCTAGCAGCTAAAGCCTCAATTATGAAAAAGCAGTAACTAGTTTAATGTGCTGATGCCTTTATACCTAAAGTGACAGCTGTGAAAAATGGCAATATTTTCAGTCATGCTTTAATAATTTATCATTCATTTATTGGCATCCTCATCACAAATTAGTACTGCTTCTGGGTTTCATGTATTTGTTTTGTTTTGTTTTTGGTCCTTTGAAGTCCATGGTGGCTCAACAGAGGGAAAAGAAAATTGGTTTCAAGTCTAAGAGGTTCACTTTCCTTTTGACAAAATCTAAATCTACTTTAACTTCATGAACATGTTTAGACTCTGATTACTACTTGTACTCTATCCAATGCTGCCTTAAGAAAAATTACCACCAAAACTAGGCAGATACATCATAGTATCTTCATATTACCATATCCATCAGTGAAGATTATCTTTAGCTTGCACATATGTCCAACCATGTCTGACCATTTGGCATCGCAATTTTCCAGGAAAATGATATTTCACCTGCATCATCATTGTGACATTTTAGGCATTAGGCCAAGTCATGCTAAAGGCCATATTTTACAGAAATGGAATTATTTTTTTATTCATCTTAACTGTTGCTTATTTGTTTGATGTTACTTTGGAAGTTGTTTTCACTTTTTTCAATGTCACAGTTAATATCAGCTTCTCTTGGGTGGCATCACAGACAGTGATTCAAGGATCTGGCTCTCAGATAAATTATTTTATCCTACTATGTTTGCAGGAATGAGCAAAACTGTTGTAATTCCAGTAATGGACAAGTATTAAATATGAGCCCTATTTCTTGTACTTTCCAGTTGAATTATTGTGTTTTTTTGTCCCATTCATCTAGTGAAACTGGTTGGAGGCTTCACACTTTTGAAGAGGGCTGAATAGTTATCACATGTCCCTTGTTATTAAATTAATTTGAGCTGGCTTTCGTTGTCTCATTAAATATTAAAGTTTGGGAACAATTTCTGTAGAATCTCTAGAAGCTGCATTCAAAACATTGTGAAAATAGTTTCTGTAGCTTTTCGGTTCTGGGGTAACTCCAACGATACAGGTTTTTCTCAGTTGGCATCACTTAAGGTAAGAGACAAAACTTTTAGCCATATTGAAGACCTGCCCATGAACTTCCCTTGCAAAGGTGTCAATTTGATGGTTCTGAGCTCTGCTACTAGTACTGTTAATTCTCAGCTTCATACTGACTTTTCTTCCCAATGATGATTCAATTTTATAGATCTTGGAACTCTATAAATGATTTTTTAAAAAAATATATGAAACCAGAGTACAAAATATTGTCAATTTTCAAAAATAACGTTAAGCTTCTTTACTCAGAGTTTCCACTGAATTGTTTTGCTTTGGAGTATTATTTGGAGATGGAAAAGAAATATTCTAAATGAAAAAATGCTGTACCATTTGACACATCATTTAAAATTATGCATCTATCCAGAATTCTTCCCTCCTTTATTTATTTATAAACCACCTTTTTGCCCAAGGCAATTGGCGCAACATTAAAAAAACAACAATGCAATTTAGTTAAGCAATCAACCTATTAAAATCCAATAAAATTTTATATCCTAATCAATTTTAAAAATGAAACAAAGCATAGAAACTATAAAGGCACCGAGGGAAAAATAGCACTTTTGTGTTCCTTCATATCAAGCTTTCTTTGTCATAGGTAGAATTGGGATGTATTTGGGCCTTTGCAGGACAGAGCAAAGAAGGCAAATAACATCAGGATGCAAACAAATGAGTTTCCTGGGTAAATATAATGATGCAGTTACGTAATTGCACTATTTGTATGATGATGAAATGATGCATAAAGCATTTTACATCATCATTACCTAAACAGGCATGCACAGAAATAAATGCTACAAAAAGGTGGCCTTTGGTTAGTGGATAAGGTGCTGGCCTAGAATCCAGAAGACTGTGAGTTCTAGGCCTCCCTTGGACATGAAAACTGACTGGGTGACGTTGGGCCAGTCACTCTCACTCAGCCCAAGAACTTCTATGTTTGTTGTTATGGGGAAAATTGAAAGCAGATTATCAGGTGTAAAGGCTGGAGAAAGGTATAAAGGTTGGAATATAATAATGACTTTTTTCATTCTATATTATGTTCAGGTAGACAATATATTGCACTGTAGTAGCCTGGATTTTGTTTTAATCAAAGACAGGTTTATATTATATTTTATTTATTCTCTAAATTCAAGCTAATGAATCTAGTATTTATTTGTCCAATTATTTTCTATACAACAATCCTGTGAAGTAGATCTTATGAAGAAACATTGGTTCCTTCAAAGTCATAGTGAACCTACGTCCCTGAAAGTGGATTGAACCTGGTATTCTTGTTTGTAGTCTAAGAGTTTAAATGCTACAACTATGCTGTCCTACACTCATCAAACAACAAAGCTGGTTCTTCTGCGTCACAAGAGACAACAATCATTATTCATTTTTAATTTAGTGGAAGAAAACTTGTAGTGTTTGAAAAAATAATGTCATTCAATTAGATGGAAAAACAATTGCTTCCATATTTTTTCAAGGAGAAAAAACAATTTAAGGAAATACTTAGGTAAAGGTAAAGGTTCCCCCGCACATGCGTGCTAGTCATTTCCAACTCTAGGGGCCAGTGCTCATCTCCATTTCAAAGCCGAAGACCCAGTGCTTGTCCGAGGACGTCTCCGTGGTCATGTGGCCGACATTACTAGATGCCAAAGGCACACAGAATGCTGTTACCTTCCCACCGTAGTGGTCTCTATTTTTCTACTTGCATTTTTACGTGCTTTCGAACTGCTAGGTTGGCAGAAGCTGGGATGAGTAACAGGTGCTCACTCTGTTACACGGCACTCGGGATTCGATCAGCCAAACTGCCGACCTTCTGATTGACAAGCTCAGCGTCCTAACCCACTGAGCCACCGCGTCCCTAAGGAAATACTTACTGCAGTTAATGTAATTACAAAGTAGTCAAAGATGGATATAAGTATTTTCTCTTTCATTATCTGTAGCTTTCCCAGGTTCCCAAGAAGAGTTCATGAGAAACTTCTTTCTAGAAGTTAAAAAAAGAGAAATAGACAGAAGAACGACAACCAACAACACAGCAGAGTAATGGATATATGTATGATAGAACAACAAAATTAAAATCACATGTCATTTTTCAGTGATAAGCTCACGCTGCTGAAAGAAAGTCTTGCAAGGAGAATTTGGAGGAACTGGGTATGTTTGACCTTGCGAAAAAATGAGTTTTCTTTATTGCTAAAGGACCTGAAGGCATATAATTTATTAATAATTTATAAGAAAACAGATTCCAGGGATTTTTTCCTAATGTTAATAGATGTTTAGTGATGGACTCATATACTTTCTCTAAATATGGTCATAAAATCTTTCGCTGGGAATACTTTAATTCTTGCACTAAATACTGTATGTGCTGAGACTTTCAGTTTGGAGACTGTATTTGGTTATGCTATTCCACACATTTTTTTAGCTCTTGAGTTTGATGTTAACCCGTAGTTGGATTCTTCCAATTTTCTGACTCTATGAATGTGACTCTTATATAAAACACAGATTAAAAAAAATAGCTTTCCTGTTGGCCATGGATTCCAAGGAACATTCTCATTATTCTCTGGCTGCCCAACTGATAGACCATTAGCTAAGAGAAAGCAAAAAAAAATGAAGTTTCATCCTGATACTTAGTATGGAAAAAGAGAAGAGTGGATAAGGATGCTGATAGGTAGTGGTAATGGAGAATTTTAAATGTCCTCTTTAGAAAGCCTTTACAAGTCGGATGTGTTGCCAAGGTTTCTGTATGTTTTCTTATAGTATTTCAAATCTTAAAAAGCTGTCCATGTGGGCTGTAGATGAAGAAACTTGAAACAATCACAGCTTGCTATACATCTTAAGTAAACAAATCAGCAGACACCATGAAATCTCTTTTGCTTCCATATAGAGTATCTCTTATGAATACAGGTGTCCTTTTGCTATTTGACCTGAGTCCTGAGTCTATATGCCTTTTGACAAAATAAGCATTTATGTGAATTGCTGTGATTAACACATTTTGTATTTATATGTATATGAAATAGCAAGGATATCCAAATTATGACATGCCTAATTTCTTAGTATCACTTTTTGTCAGGAATTATTACAGTTTGGAGTGATTTAAGATGGTTTAATGTTGAAGCCTTTCAATAGTAAATAACTAGAAGAATAAAACACAGATGGCTGTTGAAAGAAAAAAATGGAGGAAAAAATGTAATCTGTTTGGGGATGAATCTTTACTGAATAAAATTTTTTCCTCATAAATTAAATGTTAATAGGTAAGTGCAGTGCAAATAAAAGTTAGCTTTGTTAGTCTTTCAAAGCCTAAAATAGAACACATAATTTAGTTCTTTACATAGGTTTATATCCTGCATATGCTCCGGGATTCCTACGTATTATAACTTTATATATTAATTCAATTGATAAGACTGGTTACTAGACATGATTTCCAGCACTGCCTGTTTAGGACTGAGAGCTTAAAATGGTTAAATACTTCACTAGTACTCTAACTGCCAGTTCCAGAAAACATCCTTAGTAAGAAATATTATATTCCTATTTGTGAGTAAACCTGTTCCTTGAACTTGTACTTTGCCATCTGGTGTATGTTCCTTAGGAATTGTAGGACGTGACTCAATTTGTGACCAAAGTTGTTGGTCTCAGAGAAAGAAATAAACCTGTTTCAGACTGTATCTATGATTCAACTTTATCCTTTCATGATCCTTTATCCCTTCATGATTTCCTCATGAAATCATCAGGGGAAGCATGACAAGTATACAGAAAGCTGCTTATTACTTACGCTCAATAACGTGCACCTTTAATCTTTCAGGGCTATTTTGAAAAGCAGTGTCAGTTCCACAGTTCTTTAATATTCATGTGCCTAACCTTTTTAGAAGTGCCATTTACTTTTTTTCAGAGCAATCCAGGTCTTTCATGTTCCCCCTTTTCTTCTGTTAAGCAAGATAAGAACAATGCTTTATTCTGTGAACAATGTCCAAAAGAGAGATTCTTTGTTTTTTTTCCTCCTACTGCTTTAGTGCAACATTTCTAGGTTTCATGAATTAATGCTACCTTAATCCAAATGTTATTTGTAGAAGGAGCATTAGGTATCTTATTGGTGTCATTAAGTATACAGAGGAGAGACTTTAAATCCATTCTAATAAGCTCTTTGATAGTGTTAAAAAAGAGCTCTTACCAAATTCCTGCCCATTGAAAAGTAGATAGAAAAAGAGTGTGACATCAGATTTAAGCATCAAGTAATGGCTGGTCTCAGTTTGATTCTGATACTGCTCATGGCAAGGTGCTGCTGCGTATTTTCCTTTGTGCTATAATTTTCACAACAATCTCAAATGTCATGCAAAGGAGGCTTTAGAGCACTAGCTAGCAAGTCTCTGTAAATTTGCTCCAAACTGATCTGAATGTGTTAATGGTAAAATTATGCAGGGATACGAAGAACTCATCTACAGGTAGTCCTTGACTTATTGAGCCCAAAATTTCTGTTGCTACATGAGATAGTTGTTAAGTAAATTTGGCCCCATTTCTTGCCATAGTTGTTAAGTGAATCACTGCAATTCTTATGTTAGTAACATGGCTGTTAAGTAAATCTGGCTTAACTTTGCTTATCAGAAGATCACAAGCAGTGATCACATGACCTTGGAACACTACAACTATCATAAATATGAGTCAGTTCTCAAGCATCTGAATTTTGACAATGTGACCATGGGGATGCTGCAACTGTGATAAGTCTCTTTTTTCAGTGCCGTTGTAACTTCAGACAGTTACTAAATGAACTGTTGTAAGTCAAGGGCTACCTATATTCACCATACTGAAACATCCCTGAGCGCCTATCTCATGTTGGACACATTAGGTCTTGCATTCATCTGAACAAAGAACACTTAATATAATATTAGAAATCCTAATAAGACAGTATGTTTCTAACTGGGTTCAACTTCCTTCTCAGCAGAAGGAAATCTTTAGGGAACCTGTGTGCCCGAGGACACCGGAGGCAGAATTCCTATGACCCTCTACAGAGGTAAACAGACATCTGATACTTGCATCGTTTTTGGCCTCCACAAGCCTGTTTTGTGTCCCTACCCTCTGACAGTCGTCTTTGGTAACTAGGAAGCAATCTGCATAGTTCATGCAATTTTTAGGTTAAAATATACAGTCTAAAATATATAGTCTAAAGTATACTTAACCATTCTTAGGAAAGAATGAAAGAAAGAAGAAAATTAATCTAAAAAGCCAAATCCCACTTACAGGACTTATGTTAAGTAAAACTACAGCACCCTAAATTGACCACTCACTGCTTGTAAGAATTGGTTCTCATGAATATGCCTGCACATGAAGTTTGAAAAATGGAGTAAAGTAAATACAATTTTAAGGATTGCAAGAGGCTGATTAAAAATCAGGTTATTACTCAGCACCTAGTATGATCAATATTATTAACAGATGCCTCCCCTTAGTTTGTTACAGAGCACTTAATTTTGTTTAAACAAAATCTTCAGTAGAGATGCCCTTGGTTAAACCTGAGAAAATATGCATGGAAAGCATATATTCTGCCATTACACAGGTATGATCTATGTCACCAATTTTGTTATGAAAGTGTTCCAAGCAGGATATTACTCTATTAATGTATATTAAAATTTATAGATGCAAATTGTGAAATAATATAACAGAAATACAGTACATCTTAAGTTGGAATGACAGGGATCAGTTCATTTGTGCATCTGCTTAGTTATTGTTTACAGTGTTAATTATTGATAGGAATCTTAAAGTTTCCTTTAGCTTTTTTTATAAATGAAACTGACTGGATAGGACTTCAAGTACAGAACACTTTCAAATAAAGGTGAAATGAAGCAGCTGCTTTGACTGATGGATTGGCTGGCAAAAATTGTAGCCCATCTGGTACAACTTCCTACTTGCTGTCCAGAGCAATCATTTCATTGTGCATGCAAAATATGGTTCTCTGTAACAGAATGCCAACCTAGCTGTCTTATGAAGGGCTCCTCAGAGCCATACATTCTGCAGTGAGCAGAGAATTCCTTACAGCAATATCTCTTAGGGCAACCAAGTGATACATAGAAAATATACATAGGAAGGAGTAAAGAGGACAATGGGTCAGTGGAGGTAAAAACACATCCTCTTCTTGCTTCAAGTGAGTCTTCTTGATCTATCTCTGGAATTTTCACTTCCGACACATGTCACCAGACATTTTGATTTGGCAGCATAAATATTTAAAATCAATAGCTGGCAGCACAGAGATGGGGAAAATTCCAACTCTTTGCTGCCATCTGGGGAGCATACTCCAGATTTGCAGATCAAATTTTGGTAGCCCTACCATTAGCTGTGATGTAAGCTACCTCCTTTACTGTGCCTATGTTTTCTTAAATTCTTATGAGAGTTCACAAAAGTTTTCTCCTGTTAGATACCACAAAAGTACAGATAATGACATGTTTTTTGTGTTGATCTGAAGACTAGTGGCTCTTGAGGAATATTAAAAGGTGAAAGAATTAATAGCTGAAAATATTGTCTACTTTACACTCTGAACCTGTGTTGATTTTTTTTATAAAAAATAATAAATCACAATGTAATCATCAGGTTTTATTGAGATTAGCAAGTGTGCAAAATCATGTTTCATTCTTTATTGAAATCAGAGAAATTAAACTAATAATTTATTTCCCATTTCATTCCCATATGCTGTAAAATGTTTAAATTTTCACTGAAAACAAAATGGTTTCAAATATAGTAATAAAGGGAGACTTGTAATAACAACTCTGCTATAATGGCTTGTAAAAGAAGACATTCAGATTTAGAAAGCTCTGTTAACAGTTAAGCTTCCACTGACCACCTGCGGAGGATTGCAGGAAAAGCTGCCTTTTGATCTTCTTTGTGAAAGGACCTTAAAGGGTGGGAAAAAATAGAAGGGAAAATATATGTGGATGAACCTTAAAAGATATTTGGTGGAAATATTCTGTTTGGAACCATTTGGTCCTTTGAACAAGAAAAATACTATGTACAACGTTAAATCTATGGCTAGAAAAAGGGAGGAACATCTGTGTTTAGGTCAAGCAGGATCAACATACATTTCATATAACTGTTAACTTCTCTTACAGGTCATTGCCTGTCTGCCAGACTCATTTGTAAAAAAAAAATAGTCTGTACTGTTAAAGAAGGTCAATAAAGATGCATCATTTTGACCTGAATAAAAAAAAAAGATAAGCTTCATTATTCTGCTACAAGTAGAAAAATCGGCTTCTGCAGTAGGTTAAGCAATTTAGACCCGTGTGCTAAGATCTATCCCATTTTACTTTAGAGATTTATGTAAATCCCTTTAGAATTGCACATGGAAATATAAAAGAACCTTAGAAATCATAAAACATTTACAAGTTAATATTTTTATAGAACATCTATTTGAAAAAATAAACCTTACCACAACCATGGAAACTACAGTGGCTGCATCTTTATAATGGCAGAAAGAAGAAAGAAAGAAAGAAAGAAAGAAAGAAAGAAAGAAAGAAAGAAAGAAAGAAAGAAAGAAAGAAAGAAATGTTGAGGTAAACATGCAGAAAAAATAAAGAAGGAAGAAGACAAAAGGAAGAATTTTAATAGCATATCTAAAAGGCGAACATAGGATAGAAAGTGTAATATCATTATTTTTATTTCAAGCAGATTAAAATCTATTTAACTATGTGTAACATCTTCTTTACTTGTTCCCTTTAAGTGTGACTAAACTACAATAGTTTATGAAATACTGTAAAATTGACACAGAGGAATTAAAATGTGAACAGTTTGGAGCAACAAGTATGTATATTTTTTTATTTATTTTTTTTATTTTAATCCCATTTATATCCCGCCCTTCTCCGAAGACTCAGGGCGGCTTACAATCTAAGAAGCACAAACCAATGTGCTTAGCAATAGCCTTCATTCTATGTATATGCCTGCTTATTAGGGCTTTCGCCCCCCCCCCCCCCAAGCGGCATTATTACAAAGTCAGCTTATTGCCCCCAACAATCTGGGTCCTCATTTTACCTACCTCGGAAGGATGGAAGGCTGAGTCAACCTTGAGCCTGGTGGGATGCGAACCTGCACTAATTGCAGGCAGCTGGTGTTACTTAAAGAGGCATTAGCCCACTGCTCCACCAAGGCTGTGCCATTTACTATCACTAATTTGCAGTGATTCACTTTACAACTGTGGCAAGTAAAGTCATAAAATGGGGCAAAACTCACTTAATAAATGTTTCCCTAGCAACAGAAATTTTAGGCTCAATTGTGGTCATAAGTTGAGGACTACCTGTATTTACTTTATAAGATATCTTTTAGCCTAAAAGATACAAAAGAAAGAATGCTAGAGAAGCTGAGTGGGCTTCATTGCACTTTTCATGGAATATCCACACAACCATTTTCTTGACTGTGTGAACGCCAAGTAGGTAGTCAGTTTCAGCCTTTCCTATAAAGTCCTCTATACATATTGTCAATGTTATGTACAAAGGAGAGGTTTGCACTCATGGGAAAAGATACCAACATTTCAGCCATGTATAAGTATATTCAGTCAAGGGGTGGAGCAAAGATGCATTTGCTTCAGACAAAGCCTGAGCCTCAAGCAAATGCAGATCCACGTTGAGGCAGAATCCAAATAATTGTATACCAGGTTGGAAGCCAAGTGTTTGATATAGATATAAGAAGTTCTACACCCACTTTTTCGAGGAAGGAGACTGCAGATTGTTTTGGCAGGGAAAGGGTGGGCCACAGTGAGAGATGCAAAAAGTCACATGCATGGGTAGATCAAAATTTTCTGGGTTTTTAAAAAAAGTTCTTTATTTTTTTAAAAAAAACTTATGGGAAGGGTCTACTACAGTTTTGTGGTTTTCCTAACAGGAAATAGTAGGAAGCTATGCTTCTGATATTTGGCTGTTGAAGCCAGTGCAAGCTCCAAGAGCAATATAAAAGGATCTGCAGCCAGTCTTGAGTATTTATTTGCCTAGTCCAGTCTCACTGTACAAGACATGGTTATTCAGGTTCCTCTTGTATGACATAAGGCATTTCTAACTGACCTTGGCTAAGCTCAAAAAGCTAAACTGAATCTTGTTAATGCCTGGATAAAACTACCAGGCAATCTCAGTGTTGTTCCCCCTCCCACCATCCAATGGCAAAGAAATCAATGCCAAATTACTTTTGTAACTTTCCAGGAAATAGATAAATAGATATAACCATGAAATTCACGGACACTATGCTTATTGTTAAAACAGTAGTAGAAAAAAAACAAGAACTCCCACTACAATAAGCAATCAATAAATATTTTCACCAGTATACCGGGCAAAACAAGCAATGATATTCTGCTGCTGAATTTATTTATAACATCCCACTTGTGCTGATATATGATTTTTGCTGATGGATAAAATGTAGTGTGTATTGCAATGAATGCCCAAAAATGGAATTTGCCCTTAACAGTATTAATGGAATAACCTTCTGAAAAATAGAACTCTTAGAGAAGCTAATATAATAAGAAATGAAAACTATTCTTACATTCTCCAAAATGCTAAGACAATTCTATATTCTGGGTTCTAGGAAGTTCTAATAGCAGCCTACTCAAACAGTCATTCATTTTTGTGGAATCTGTCTGTGAATGCTTTTTCTTCTAAAGGCTTCAGCTCCTTGGGAATAAGCTATTGGTAAGACAGGGGGCAGCAGTCAGAGATGGAAGAAAGCAAGAGATAAAAATGGACAGATCTGGAACTAGTAGATGGCAGGGTTTGCAATTTTGCAAACTAAGTCATTTTTTTATTTCTTTTGATTAATCTGTGGGATCCCATTCTCCCAGACCATATGAAATCAAACTGAGGTAGTTCAACAAGCATACATTCCTTATGTTTCCATTTCAAAATCACAGTTCTTAGTTTCTAGAAAGACTGATTGTAGCCCTGAGATCCTATTTGAACTGGTATGCTAATAACTGTACAATTTCCAGCTCAATTGTCACTAACTGGCATTCTAGACATTCTGCTCTCAATCAGCTTCGAAAAGTCCCCAAAATTTAACAACTGGCTCTCATGAGCTGGCTCCAGCACACTATTGCCCTTACCCATTACTGAATGAAGAGGAAAGAGATTAAAGACAAGGGGGAGTCTCCACAGAAATACCAATGGATTCATTATAAATAAAATTATATTTAATCAGTATTTTCCTGGCTATCACTGTCCTATCACTTGATCAAATATCAAATAGAATTGCAAAGCTGTCAAAAGCTCTAATAGGAAGGCAAGGAACTTTATACAAGATTAGACCATTTGTCTAGCCCAACATTGTTTATACTGAGTTGAAATAGCACATCAGACTTCCAGAGCAAAGCCTTCCCCATCTTCTGTAATATTTTAAACTATAGATGCCTGATATTGGATTTAGTACTTTTTACTTTGCAAACAGATACTCAACTACTGAGCTAAAATCCATTGCTATACAAAGTCTACTACATATTTACAACTCTCATTTCTAAAACCTGAATTGTGCAAAATGAATGGGGGAAAAAGATTTTTCATGAGCCGAAAGCAATTTATCTGACTGATTTTCTGCACTGGACTCAATTTGTATAACAGGTATGATCTGATTATTCAGATATGGATTGCTTGGGTTGTACAACTGAAGCTTGATTTGGTTCATTCTTAATTTGGAAATGATAGTCCTGAAGTTTATTTGTTATTTTCTCAAATAATAGCTCCCTTTTATAGCTATTACTTTGCTCCTGTATTTTTCTGAGTTTCTTTGAAATATTTATTTTTCTTGTTCAAGGTTTCTTTTTCAAATTCTCTAATTTATGTATTGTTTATGGTGAATGATGGACAAATTTGAACCTAACAGAGTTGTGGTTCCTCTGACCACCGAGGGCTCCACTCCCCAGCTTTTGTTCTCTGACAAATCATAAAGATTTTGTCCTTTTTCCCCCCTCCATTGTTATGGATATAACGAAAGTAGAATTCTGCCTATTCTTTAGGGAAACTAAGAGATTCCGCAGAATAGAAGAGTTGGAAGGGACCTTGGAGGTCTTCTAGTCAAACCCCCTGCTCAAGCAGGGGATCCTATACCATTCCAGACAAGTGGTTGTCCAGTCTTTTCTTAAAAACCTCCAGTAACAAAACACCCACAACTTCTGAAGGGAAGCTGTTCCAATTCAGGCAAATATACCATTACAGACAAATTCCAGTATTCGTTGCAACCAAAGCTTCTTGTCTCAAAAGGGAGGCCCAGGAGGATTCAAATGGGGGTATCACTTCTTGTCCATTAGCGCATGTCCTGCCAGGGTTCCCCCACCTCTGAAATAAGGGGGTCCTCGCTGGGGTTTTACCTAGGTGGCCATCTCTGTGTGATGGATCCATGGTGGGAGACCATGCAAGGAAAAAAATGAGAGCTTTGCAATCGCTTCCAAGAAACAACCTAAGCAGGCTATGCAATCAGTGTGTGTGTGTGTGTGTGTGTGTGTTAGTGATACAGATGAAAGATGCATGGGGCTTAGCCTCTAAGCGGTGCCATAGAAATCATCTGTCTCATTTCTCTTCCCATAGACTTGACAGAGACTTTTAAAAAACCATTTATAGCTAGACACTAAAGGCTTGTTTATCAAAATGCTTTTCTGTTCTTGCTTCCTATCCTAAGAAATCACCAAAAAGTGGGAGAAAAAGAGCAAACTGGCATGGCCAAACAAACTTCAGAAGCATCGTTCTTATATTTTGGACTATAGTTGCTAAGCCCTTGAGCAAACTATTATCTGCTTCTATTTTATTCAGTCCAATGGGTCATACATTCTAGGATTTCACAGTCCCTCATTAGGCCAACATAAGAATATGTACAGATTTTTTTAAATAAAAAAGTTAATTTACAGAATTATATGCTTCTGCAAATTCCCTGAGGATGAAGAAATGTCCAGGCACTCAAGCATCTGAATTGGCCATTATAGGGAATTAAAATACAATTTGACTTTACTGCTGGGGTTCTTTCTATTTCAAGTCTAAAGACTCTCATTCCAATAAGTTTCCAGAAATAACACATTAAACTCACAAACACTTGTACTTATTGCCCAGAAGAGCTTGTTTCATGAACTGATTAACTGAATATTGTGTCTCTGTGTGTGCATGAATCGATGTTCATCTGAATATGTATATGTGTGTGTGTGTGTACACACACACACACACACACACACACACAAGACAATGTGAATGGGAAAATAAATTCTGTAGGGACCATTGTTGTTTGGTTAGTCACAAAACATACCTGACATTTACTGCGTATGAATTTGTGTAGCACACTGTTTAAAGATACTGCAATAAATTGGAAAAAGATGTTTTCACAAGTTCATAGCTACATTTGCCACCTTTAATATTAATAGGAGAGTATCTTTTAAAGTGAGCAAATAGAGGTAGTAGCAGAAAGTATAGTTTATAAAAGAAGATTAGTGGGTTTAATATGCACTGGAGACCCAAGAAAAAATTCTTATTACTGTATGGAGAAATTACCTCATAAAGTAGCTAATACAGCAGGCTAGGGAGTCATTTTTAACAAGGTTTTTATGATGCACAAGTGTAGGCAAGCTAATGAACTTATCTCTGGTTATTTCCAAATTGGAAAACTGTTGTGGTTTGTTTGTTTGTTTTCTTTCTTCTCTTGCCTTTCTGTTCTTATGTTTTTGAAAAGTAAAATATGTTTAATCTCTCTCAGTAAAAGAAAACCATTATTGTGATAAATTAAATCTTTCATTTCATTGAGTGATGGCAACCATATTAGACTTAAGATCAGCTGGGTAACATTAAAAAAACCTATTCTGTAAATAATAATAGGAGTCCCATGCATAAATCAGGAGCAAAGTTGTACTGCTACCTCCACAACCAAACATCTCTAAATCTCTCAAAAGCAACACCCATTGAATTCAATGGAGTGCGTTCTTAAACCAGTAGGTGTAAGGTTGGAGCTTCAGAAGTGAAGGCCAAGCACAGAACTAGACAAAGCTTTGTTTTAGCTGTGCTGCTGTGTGTGTGAAAGAGCCATGTGGTCTTTAACGTTCATAAAACAGACATCTGAAGAATGTCATCTCCAATAGCAGGAAACCAAGTGGGGGAAGGGGGTTGGTAAATACATAATGTCCATCTGTCAGCACCCCAGCATGTCATGCAGAGGTATTGTTTAGGAAGAGAATGACCACATTTTCTTACCCAGATGCCAGAGACAAACTGCTGTGCAGTAATAAAAAGTCCTTTTTTATACTGATCTGCAATGGGTGCTTTTGAAATTAATTTACTTGTACTCTGAAGATTATTTTGAGGTCTGGAAGGTGTTTAATGCCAACTAGTTTTATTTTTAATAGAAACTGAATAATACACATTTCATAGTTTTATGAAGGCAGAATTGTAAGGCAAACTAACATGAACATTTAGCTTTAACTGAAATAGGCTATAGACTAAGGTCATAACCCATTCAAACTTACCTAAGAATAAGCTAAAGTAAAATAAATGAGATTCAACAAACTAACTTCAGAGGCAATAGTACTGAAATCATTGGTAATTATAAGTTAAGCTGATTAGAATGGAGACAATAACTTTATCCAGTGTTTGCCATTTGGAATTTGCCATTTTTATTATTGTAGATCTTTCCATTTTTTTTCTAAAAGTGAAATCATGGTAGGTTCTTAGTTCTATATTTCCTTTAGTAATATTCTGAGCATATTCTGAGAAGTGCATTTCCTGGTAACAGAATTCTTCTGCAAAGAGATGAAAATCTCACTGCTCTTATTCTTGTATAGATCTGTCACTGAATGATTATTTTGCAATACAGTCTTAGTCATCTTTCTAACATTGCGATCTTTAAAGCTAGAAAAATCTATTCATGTTCAGTGGGGAGAAAGTCTTAATGGATTTTAAAAGCCTTACATCTCGATAGATATATAATATAATATTCTAACAATATATTATAGAAGAAATAATAACAAAGAACAGGAGGGACTTTAAAGAAATTCAGCAAACTGAATTGGATTTTCTGATACCAAGCAAAACAGAATTATTAAACAGGTTTGAGGATATGATAAAGATCTCTTTTATAAGAAGGAGTAATCTTGGCAGTCTTCAAGGAGATTCCTCCTTCAAGCATCAGTATTTCAGCCCAGTGATGAGCTGCTTTCAGATATCACCTTTTTAAGGCAAGATTATTTAGGCACAATGACTATTCACGAATAAAGGCAAATATACGTGTCCCATCATAATATTGCAGGATCCAATGTGGATCGGTCACCGGAACCAGAGGTTTAATCTTCTAAGCCTTTGGACTTGTGCTGGAGCCCATCTTCAGGGAACTATTTAGAACAGGAAGGCTGTGCAGAGAGTGGTGAGGATGGGGTAAAAGATTATTGGAAGTTCACGTCCTTCGATCCAGGACATGGCATATAAGCACTGCTTGACCATTTTCAGGGATGCTATACATCCTCTCCATGACCGGTTTTCTTTGTTACCTTAGGGGAGGAGGCTTTGTGATATCTGAAGCAGAACAATTATAATCTGTAGTAGCTTTGTACCATATAGTATTTATTTATTTATTTATTTATTTATTTATTTATTTATTTATTTATTTATTTATTTATTTATTTATTTATTTATTTATTTATTAGATTTATATACTGCCCTTCTCCCGAGGGACTCAGGGCGGTGTACAGGGCAATTAAAATATAACATACAAAAGTTAAAAATAGATTAAATTAAATTTAGCCCCAAACAAAATATCTCTTTTTTTTCATTATGTATTCAAAATGGAGTGTGTGTGTGTGTGTGTGTGTGTGTGTGTGTGTGTCTTCTTTGGAGAACAAGCGTCAGCATTTCATTTTAATGTGTGCCATGTGCACACAGAAAAGTGATACTAGCAATAGCACTTAGACTTATATATTGTTTCAAAGTGTTTTATAGCATTCTCTAAGTGGTTTACTGAGTCAGAATATTGCCTGTCATTTTACTGACCTCAGATGGATGGAAGGCTGATTATTGTATCTTGTTTTATCTTATCTAACTTCTCTCTACTGGAAAGCATGCTTCGGGCTATTCTATGCATAGTGTTTATGTGGTGCTTGGTTGGGTGTGGCTTTTTATTGGTTGATTAGAATATTAATGGCTGGCTATTAAGTTGTTGGCTATTGTTTCCTTGTGCTGCCAATCTTTGGCTCCTAGGTATCTGATAAACTGGTGGTAAATCAGCATTCCTGTGACTGACAAGGGACCCATTTCCCAGGTGTCAATTATTTTCCTGGTTATTTTTGCACCTCCTCAGCCAACAATCTTAGTAGCTGCAAAATTGGATGTATGTCCTTGTTCATTGCAATGTGAGGCTAGGACAGACAGAGAGGAAGCTAACAACTAGATTGCAAGAATACTGTACAAACGAGTGGTCATACAAGGAGACCCGAACTCATTGGTAGCCTCACATTGGAATGAACAAGGACATACATTCAATTTTGCAACTACTATTAGAACACTGTGGGAAAAACAAATGTAAACAAGAACTGTAAACAGGATATATGATGAGACAACCAGAATGACTAGATAGAAAAGGAATATTATATTGCTGTGATTATTATTACTAGAAATATTAGAAAACTTCTATACATTATCATTTATTAAAACAATAAGAATTGTATTAATTTAAGGTTGGTAAAAGAGAACACTATGGGGAAAAGAGGAAATCATGTAAAGTTATCATGTGGATTATAGACTATAGAATTTAATTGTTAGTGAATGTTTGTTAAATGTAAACCCAGACAACGCAGTTTACCGAATATCAAGGTGATTATGTTAAAAATTAATAAAACATATTTTTTTAAAAAAAAGATTGTTGGCTCGGAAAATCTGGGCCACAGAAAATGCTTACCTCCTTGTGAATTTTCAGATAGAAAATATCCCTAGAAGTATATACTAACATAATTTATCTTTCAGTATTTGGAGCTACTATAAGAAGACAATTACTTCCTAATAAAAAAAAATGGCTAAAGTGTTTTTAGGAGAAGTACATGTGCTTCTTTTCTGACCTGAGATTCAGTGCCCTCTTAGCTTTCTTAGGCTATTTAAGCAGAAGTAACTTGCATGCCAAAAAAGAGATAGCTTGCCAGTAATACCATGGTCAGTGCTCATCTTTGTACAGACAGACGCTATTCTGCCCAGGAAATGATTCTTTG
This sequence comes from Vipera berus, assembly GCF_964194415.1. NCBI lineage: Eukaryota > Metazoa > Chordata > Lepidosauria > Squamata > Viperidae > Vipera > Vipera berus. The sequence goes on along the minus strand of NC_138207.1, from coordinate 28,310,419 downwards.
AAGGGAAATATGTCATATCCTGAAGAAAACCCAAAATATAAGGTGATCGTTGATTTTTGACACATGCTGAAATAATTAAACAGATGCATTGTTTTCTCAATCAATAAATACATGGGACTCATTGCCCCAGCCATTTGGGGTGTCCTATTTTCTGCAGCCAGCAAGTTTGCTAAACTCTCATAATTATTTTATATGGCTTGGGAAAACAAGCTACCTCTCTTCCACTTATCTAAAAAGGTACTTCCAAATAGTTGCTCTGTACCCAAAACAGCAAGGGTAAATATTTGGATGGAAATATGCAAAATAAGAGTCAGATGAAACATTAAAGAAGCCTTTAAACCAGAAAGGTCAAATATTGGTTTTCAAATATTGCTTATACTAGCCTTAAGGTGTTTTAGGACTTGAGTTCCCATCATCATAAAGTTGTGTTGAATCAAATCTGTAGACGGAGGTTGACACTTGACACAATGACACTTGAAGGTTTCTCAGGGTTTTAGATGTTCACTCTTTCTGAGCCTATTCCAGCTGGCATAGAGTGAGAACAGTAGTTTCTACAAGTAAAACACAGGTTTCACAGTTGAAATACAATTTTCATACTGGGATGCAGTTGGTTCAGTTTTGGACCAGAGTTTGGGCAGCTCTTGATCCTTTATAGACTAGCAATGATCATCAATGTAAATGTTGTATAATGAGATACTGAGTCTCAATATGTTTGTCAAAATCAGTTCATAGTGGCAGGCCATGAAGCAAAAGTATCATCTTACAACTGTATATTAAATCATTTGTCCTCCTGTTAGGGAATAGAAATTTATGGGATAATATTAAGTTTCTCCATTCCTGTCTAAACACCACAGTTTTGTTTATATATTGTTAATGTTTCATATATACTGTTTCTTCTATTAATTAGTTTGATCAAATAGTTAACAATTACCATCAAAATATGGTATTTTGGAAGCAAAATACTTAAAATAATGTTTAAAGGAAGTCACAGACACAAGCTTTTCTGTCAACTAAGAATTTAAGGAATAAGATACCTTCTTTGATTGTTAATATGAAACTGGTGCCTTCTTAGCTTGTATTTCTCAGGTCTGGAAGAAATAAATATGTTGTTAGATTAGCTTTCTCTGCTTTTACTTCCAAACACTATATCTAGCTTGACTAGCATTTTACTTCATTATAATACCTAGTGTGATTGAACTGTAAGCTTTTAAGAGAGATGGGAGAATAGGGAGATGGTTTCCTTCCTTCCTTCCTTCCTTCCTTCCTTCCTTCCTTCCTTCCTTCCTTCCTTCCTTCCTTCCTTCCTTCCTTCCTTCCTTCCTTCATCTCTCTAAAGACATGTTTCCTCAGATACTAAGGCAGGGCAAACAAATAAGGAAAAAAGATTCAGAATAGGCCTTTCGTCTTTGAGCTACATACGGTATGTTGAAATAGGCAGTGGGAACTCCACCTGCTCTCAGTCCTGTTCTGTTAAAAGGAACTAATCCTCATAAAACTGACCTTTCTTGTTGTTTTTCCATCTCTAATTTCCTGCATTCCTTACAGTTCTATATGCTCACTTCTCCTGCTTCAGTTTGCTTTTGGACATTCTGCTTCATAAACAGATGTTATAAATTACCTTTCTTGTTTCTGGTAACTCATCCCACATGGTTTGTGGCATTTTATGAAATAGTTTTCCGTAACCTTTCCATTTGCCTCTGTTTATCAGTGCCGAAAGTATAGGCCTTTTTTTTTCTTTCAAGTATTTTTTCTATAAAAGACAATGTCAGGTTTTTAAAAATGAGAACTTTAATTCAAGCCAGAAGCATGGAATGTTTTTGTTATCCTCTTATGTATCACAGTAGAACTTGCCCCTTCATTACACCCTTATGAAACATGAAAATAATTTAAAACCAACATAAAACAATATTTTTTTGAAATTGCTTTAAAGCAATTTTAAAGTCTGCAACATCTTACACAGTTTAAAACACATATATAGTTATGTATGTGTGAGAGAGACAAATAATATTCATAGCAATCTAATTTTGCTAGAACTTTCTAACTTCATCCAAGGTATAACATGATTGTTATGGGGAGCTGTATATAGTCATTTTTTCAATCATAAATCAGTCTCAAGAGAGCAGTTCTCAGCATTCTAACCCTTCATTATCCTTGTATCAGAACAATCAAGTATGTTGCAGAACAGAATTGAGGAACAGGATTTGAATCCTTGGTACTTCTCTCCAAGCTAAAAACAATTGTCAAAACTGGAAATGGATGTAACATTTCTGAACCTCTCATTTTTTAAAAAAAAATGTATTTGGGATGATGATGATGATAATTAATAATAATAATAATAATAATAATAATAATAATAATAATAATAATAATAATAATAATAATAATAATAATAATAATAAGAAGAAGAAGAAGAAGAAGAAGAAGAAGAAGTTGGAAGGGACATTGGAGGTCATCTAGTCCAACCCCCTGCTCAAGCAGGAAACCCTATACCTTTTCAGGCAAATGGCTGTCCAGTTTCTTCTTAAAAACTTCCAGTGTTGAAGCATTCACAGCTTCTGGATGTACAGGCATTGTTGAGATAGTGGCCTTTTGAATCCATCTTCCACAGGCTTTGCAATGCAGTAGTACCTCAGTATTTGTTAATTGATTTCGGAAGGCACAATAAATACTAACAATGCGTAGAAAACAAACCATGTGACTTATGACCCTTTCCAACCAAATCAAAGGGTCATGTCTTGAGCCACAAGTTAGCCGACACCAAGTACTTCCTTGCACATTGCGTACCAAACAAACAATAAGTACCTGATAGATAGATCTGTGTTTTGAGTTGTATTCATTTAAAATTTAACAAAGGTTGCAGAATTTTTACGTGGCAGGAATGGTTTTTGTCATAAAGGCCAGTAAGTTCCCTTTCTGAATGAAATGAAGGCTATTGCCACTATTAAACTTAAGTATAAATATGTAAAAAAATATTTTAACAATGAGCTAACATATTCTATTATGTCAAATGCTGAAGCTAAAAGGTGAGATAATAAATAATAAATAAATAATTTATTCTGATTCTGTTGTCACTTTTATTGTCACTGCCATGGGTAGGGGTGGTGGTGATTAAATTGTGGATTTTTAACAATTTTATGAAACCCAGAGTCACTGTGTGTGTGTGTTAGGGGACTATATAAATCAGTTTAATAATTAAAAACTAATAATTTCAGATCCAGGAGAAGAAGGATACCGCAAACTAAAGTCATTATCAGCCAGCCTTTGAGAAGAACTGCCACTTGTGAAAATGAGCAGAGACTCATGAAGCAAACTGTAATAAAAGAAATCAGATTCCTGCTGGAATTAGGCAGTTTTCTGATTGTTAGTAAAACTCCGAATTAAAGAGACATCTGCCAGTTACTGGATTCCAATATTCATCTTCTTTCCTGACATGTTGTCCTTAAGCTCCAGATGGAGATTGAAATTTTGTGTAAGATAAAGCTGAAGCTAAATGTAGTTGGTTTTATTCTGCTGGTTCCAACTGTACAGATTCTCATAAATTACCTTATTGTTTCTAAATTTGTGGTTTTGACAATTTTGATGCATGCTAATATGTTGCAGTTTGTTTATGCAATTTTTGTGATTTATCTACCGCCTAAGCTTTCATGAAATTTGGGGTAGTATGTTTACACATATGCACAAACACACACATTTATGCACTCTAATGTCTTACTTTTGTGGTTCCAGTATTTGATAAATATAACTAATTCACATTTAGGTTATCTATTATGGTTATGTTATTCTTAAGAAATACTTTCTATAATATATATTTATATAAAACATATATTTATATAAAATATATAAGTTTACCCAAGTAGGTAACTGAGCAATTTTGCAAAGCCATTAAAATATGGAAACTAATTATTACAGCAATGGCACTTAGACTTATATACTGCTTCACAGTGCTTTACAGCCCTCTCTAAGCTGTAAATTGCCCTCCAACAATCTGGGTCCTCATTTTACCAACCTGCAAAGGATGGAAGGCTGAGTCAGCCTCGAGCCGGTGAGAACTGAAGTGCTGGAAGTCAGCAGAAGTACTGTAGCCTGCAGTACTGCATTCTAACCACTGTGCCACCATGGTTCATTATGCTGTGCAATGTTGAACCCTCTTTAATTAAACAGACTAATAATTATGAGAAGAGAAGTATTTTCCTGTGATCTTTTCCCTACCCTCCATCTTTATCTTTGACCAAGAAGATTTTCTCAGTGGTGGAATTTAGAAAAGTTTTGAATAGGGAGGGCATCCATTTAATCAACTGAGAGACCTACAGTAATATGATCAAAATGGTTTATAATGTGCTGCAGCCTATTAGAAAGGTGAAATAAGATTATACTTTTTACATTTCAAGCAGTGTATTATAGCCTAGAACAGGGGTGTCAAATTGCCAGCCCATGGGTTGGTTGCATCATGCAGAGGCCATGCCCACCCAAGCTCTGGCAACTTTCTCTCTCTCTGTGTCTCTCTGCCTCTCTGCCTCTCTGCCTCTCTCTCTCTCTCTCTCTCACCTGCATCCACACACACACACCATGACAAAAATGTATCTTAGATTTTTTAAACATTATAATGTAAGTTTTTAAAACATTTTTTAACATTGATTTTTCAAAATCAAGAGCTCTGATTACAGACAAACCAGAACCAACATAATTTGGTGTTTCTATTTCTAGAAAATTGGTTCTTGCTGAAGGGAATGCTTTTTGGCAATTCTTTTTATGGCCCATTCTGAAGCTGCACAGATGGGTCTCCAGACATTAGATAAAGGGTCTTGTTCTTCCTCTTGCTTGAGGCAACCAAGGAATATTGTTGAAGACTTGGAGCTGCTGCAGTAAATGAAACCATGACACTGTATTGCTATGAAACGTGGCTTTTTCAAGGTACAGCTGTATCACCATGGTAGTTTTCTCATAGTGTCAGGATCAGGTAGGGCAGAAGCTCAGAGAGGATTGTTAAATTCCATTGTACAGGATGTTGATCAGCACAGATGGAGAATGGTGGGATTTTCTATGTTCTTGAGTGCTAAGAGATTTCCAGAGGTTTGGGCACATGGCCCGATCATGCAAAATTTCAAATATGACCATTAAAAGCTACTTGGTTTTAAATACAGAAGTTGTAATTGTTAGCATTGTAGTGAGGTGCCTATAATCCCATGTTTAGATATCGACATTTTCCCTTCAGACAATCTGAATAATGAATCAAATGGTCTCCACAGTAATTGGATCTTTTTCTGTGTAATTAGCCATTTCCCATTTGGCATTATAATTTTAAGTAGTATGGCTGAATTGAGTAACTCATGAAATGAGTCATTCATTATGTGAAAGCTTTTAAGGAAGTTATTTCTGGAGGTCTTGCTACAGAGGTTAAACTATGTCTAAATTAAAAGAACTGACAAGCAGCAATCAAGGCAGCAAAATAGATGTGCTTGGGAAGAAACCTTGTTATAATAAGAAAGAAGAAAATGGAAGCAGATCTCCATCTCTTACATGGGAGCTGAGGGAATGATGAATAACTTAGGTAACTCACTCTGTGCAAAATCAATCTTTCACTGTCAATTTTAAATGAACTAATTTGTCCAAAAATCTGTTCAGTCAGTTTAGAAACATTTTTCAGTTCATCCATATTAGCAAATCCTTTAATCTTGACTAGACTGCTGAGTAAGAAATCTAGAAATGTGTTAATATGACTAGACATATGTAGTAGGATAAGAATTGATTCTTTTAATTAGTGTCTCCTGAAGTTATAGTGTGTTCTTTCCCTGAACTATTGACCGACTAATACATGAAAAAAATTACTGTTTTGACTAACATGCCTTGTACAGACTAGCTTAATTCTATTTCAACTGGTCAACACTCCTTCTTGTTTTTATAGTGATCAAAATTAGTTTTTCCCCCCTATTTTGTTAAAGGTTATGATTTCTATTGAAGGTATTCATTTTTAATGATCTTTTTAGGTAAAGGTTAGGTCAATGTATAACTTTTCTTTTGGATCTTTTTTCTCCTAAACTTTTTATGATAAAAGAATGGGAGAATAATAGAAATAAGCTCCTGTTGCTCAATATGGATTTAAAGTAAGGTGTCTCACTGTATCAGGTTTCAAAATCACCAGCCAAAAAAGTCAAGGAATCATGAGATTTATAATACAGTAAGCTTTATTTTGTTATTCCATGACCACAGGTCCCAACTTTATAAGAAAGATGAAGCCCAAACAATGGGAAAGCAAAGATTTTTTAAAAAGGTTGAGTCCAGTGATTTGTGTGATGCTTCTATTATTTTTGGAGGGGGTATGGACAGGATTATGGGGGGGGGGTTTCTTTAGAATCAGAATCAATTTGGATTTGGTACATTTAGGTGAAGATAGGAGTTCTTCTGGATCTGGATTTGACTCTGGTCATATCCAAAAATCAGAGAGGAAAGGGGTATAGTCTCCATTTTGTTGATTACATCTATTTTCTCTGCCATAGGTAAATATATATCCAAAAGACCTACTTAAGATGTTTTATCATACATCAGTTAGAGACCAATTTCTCAAGCAAAACGAGTGTTCATCTTCTCTTGGAGAGGTGAGCCTTTTAAATTGCTGGATATGGAGTCTAATAGAATTGGGAGTCTTGTGGTTACTGAAGATTATGATATATCTTATGAAATATTCAGTTCTCTGGTAGGAAATCAACTTTTATTAATCAACGAATAATTTAGCATCCAATAAAGTCTGCTACAAGTAGACTTTTGTAGTACTCATCCATGTCCTCAGCCAATTTCCTGCAGGTTGTTCCCCAGCATCCTAAAACTAATTTCCAGTATGGCACCATTACCACCACAACAAGTTTTGAACTGAGATTGGCAAGAAGTAGGAACTTTTCAAAATGCATCTCCTTAGTCTATCCATGTTTGCATGATGGAGCTTGTCAGGAAACATTGGTTGTGTTCAGTCATGCTGAAGATTTCCTTCTGACTGGGACCAAGTCATTTGCCAAGCTCTCCTTGTCAGGGAGAGTTAAGATGGTCACTGATCCTAATTTTAAAGCTGTTTGTTGCAGCATTCCAATTTTTAATCACTACATGACCTGTCAGCTTGAATATAATCCACATCAATATTTCTTTTTTAAAAAAATCTATTTTAATATTGAGAGTGTCCAAGATTGCTATTTGAACATGTGGTTACATGTTCACTTCACTCCAGATCCTCTTTCTTTGTTTTACTTTCCAGAAAACTTTATTTTTTAAAAAGTTAAATATTTGAAGTAGTCCACAAAGCTAATTAATTTATTGGCTTCCTCATGAAAACAAATATAAAGCCAGCTATTGAGTAAAAACTTACTGCACTACTTCTAAAATACTTCTATATAATCTATCTCACAGGGCTGAAGAGGAAATATTATACCCTTAGCTCTTGGTGTAAAGGGGAAATTTTAATCTATCCAATCAGGCATTCAATAAAATTGTACTAATTTCAACAGTGCTGTCCTTTATATGCTTATATTTAGATTCAATCCTCTACAATTTAAATGAGTTCACCTCCTTCATGCAAGCTAGATTTGGAACAAGGTTTTATGAACTCAGAAATATGGTTCTAAGTCGGTCAAAACAAGCCAAATTAATTTATATTTCTTACTCTAATACAGCAATTTCATGTTATACAAGCCTGGAAAAGAATTAATAAATTATAGCTGCCTGCAAAGAGATTAAAATCTTGTGGCTTCACTAGGCACTCTGCAACTTTGGTTACTTTTGTTTCACATACATTCACATGCATGCACAAACATAGGTTGACATTGAAAAGTCTATTTTATTGAATTCACCTAATGCCTAGGTGTCAACATCTATGCGTCTCTTCATTTCAACTTGCCACTAGGGTTAATTTTCCAGTCAATTTTTAATATAAGTGGCTCAGTAATGTCAGCTGAATAGCCTGTCCATTTGGCAAGCACTACTGTTTTTCTTCTCTTTGGAAGGATATCTTAAGCTCATTTATGACCATAACTCTATCCTATGATTTGTTTCTCTGAAGAGCAAGAATAGAAAAGCATTGTTATTTATATACAGCTGGAAAGCCGGATTCTTACCTTATCTGTTTCCAGGTACCTATTTATTTTATTATCAGAGATGGTTGTCAGAAGTGAAGAAACTGATCTTATTTCAAAAACATTAACATTTCCACCCACCACAACAGACTGCACCAAGGGCAGAGATGCCTCATGTGGCAAGTTCTCCTGATAAACATATCAACTCCCAGTAATAAAGCTCTATTCTTTTTTAAAATGGATTTAACATTTGTGTATAGAAATTAATATTTTGTACTATGTCACATGATTTAATGAAGACAGAAAAATGGAAGACTAAGTGTTATTTATGTCACACTTGTGGCATTGTCAAACAAGTTCAGAAGAGAACACATGTTGCAATTGTTTCTGATAAAAAATTTCTGAGCCAAATAATAGAATGAATATATATTCAGGGTTAAAATGAAAGAGCACATAGTGTTCTGAAAATTCTGAGTCTAGTACCAAATCAGTCTATAAGCAGTTTATTAAATTTTCCTAGTTTTGAACTGCCCAAAAATCTTGTTAGCAATTTAAAGATTTTCAAAGACCAAAATAAATAAATAAATAAAAATGATTAGGTCTTTTGTTTTAAAAAGGAAATACTATATATTTATTTCCCTTATGCTTTTCTCTGATGTGAATAATCTCCTACCTAGTAATAACTTTACCTTGTCCTTTCTACACTTCTTTTCAGCTTCATGTAACAGAATTGCTTCCAGGAATTACTTCAAAATCAGAAGTAGGAAATGACTGTACCAGCTGTTAATTCAAATCAGTGACTATGCCTGATACCAGCTGCCCAACCACATGTGGTGACTCATGGAATCCTTAGACCTAAGTCTGAATTCTCCAACATTTCCATTCTGGGTGATAATACAAGAAAAAAGAGTATTTTAGAGGGTATGGTAGTCTTTGCTATTTTCTATCCTACAGCTTAATATCACCTTTCTTCTAAATCCATCTGCATGAAATCTGGTTTCATCATATTCTCAGCAGGGGCTTACTATGCTTGTGATTGTCACCCATTTGTGTAAAATTTCAAATACGTTGTGCAGACATTTGTTGAGTTACAATAATAATGAATGGAAGCTTCATTCTTCAGTTTCTGAACTGAGATTCAAATTCAGCCTTGAGTCAAATGGAATTAACTCTAAACTGGGGCCCAAACTTAATCTCATGGTCAATGCACAGTCTACCTCTTACCATACTGGCTTAAACTTAATCATGTTATTTCAGCAAATAACATACACAGAGCCTGGGTGAATTATAGCTTCTAGGCTTTCTGGCTCTAATTCAACAAAAGTTACCCAAACACTTGACACAGCATGGCTGGATGTAGATCATTACTGCATATGAGAAGGAAAGTACTTAAAACAGCTGATTGTCCTCTGTCTACAGGAGGGTATAGTTTTTTTTATACTCTAGTTTTAATTCTGATACTATTTATTCCTGATCTTTCTTTTCCCAGGCTTTCTGCTGCAAGGTAGTTGGTTGTTGACATAGCATTACAAATGGATATTTTATTTTTGATCACCTATATTACAACAATCTCTATCTTCCCTTGGGAAATGAGAGATATAGATCAATGGGCGTCATCTCAGATGTTTCTTACCCCCAAAGGATTCTAAACTGGAATGTCTCTCTACTCCCCTGGCAGGGTTCCCGCTTCTTCAGTCAGTGGCCTAACCACAACAGTTTGGATATATATATACATTTGAAGTAAGCATATCTAGATAAATTAACACAGTAAAAAAACTGACATGTCGTCTGATCTCAGAAAGGTATGGGATTTTTATCTTTTAGATAACGTCACAACCAGGTCACACGAAGCATGTTTTACTCTGTCTTATGGTAGTTAACCTTCATTTTTAGTCCATATCTTTTAAATCCTTAAAAATAAGAGATCAAAAGGAAGATAGATGCTTCACACCTGTGCCTTTACAAACATGTTATAAATAGTAAACAAAACTTCAGAGTATGTAATGGGCTGCCCCGGGGCTCTGTCCTGGGCCCAGTGCTCTTCAACATCTTCATCAACGATTTGGACAAAGGGATAAATGGGAAACTCATCAAATTTGCAGACAACACCAAGCTGGCAGGAATAGCCAACACTCCAGAAGACAGGCTTAAGATACAGGAGGATCTGGACAGATTTGAACACTGGGTGCTATCTAACAAAATGAAATTCAGTGGTGAAAAAAGTAAGGTTCTACATTTAGGCAAGAAAAACCAAATGTACAGGTATAGTATAGGGGGTACCTTGCTCAATAGTAGTAACTGTGAGAGGGATCTCGGAGTCCTAGTGGACAATCACTTAAATATGAGCCAACAATGTGCTGCAGCTGCCAAAAAAGCCAACACAGTGCTAGGCTGCATTAACAGAGGAATAGAATCAAGATCACGTGAAGTATTAATACCACTTTACAATGCCTTGGTAAGGCCACACTTGGAATACTGCATCCAGTTTTTGTCACCACGATGTAAAAAAGATGTTGAGACTCTAGAAAGAGTACAGAGAAGAGCAACAATGATAATTAGGGGACTGGAGACTAAAACATATAAGGAACGGCTGCTGGAATTGGGTATGTCTAGTTTAATGAAGAGAAGGATGAGGGGGGACATGATAGCAGTGTTCCAATATCTCAGGGGCTGCCACAAAGAGGAGGGACTCAAGCTATTCTCCACAGCACCCAAAGGCAGGACAAGAAGCAATGGATGGAAACTAATCAAGGAGAGAAGCAACCTAGAACTAAGGATAAACTTTCTGTCAGTTAGAACAATTAACCAGTGGAACAACCTGCCTCCAGAAGCGGCGAATGCTCCAACACTGGAAGTTTTTAAGAAGAGGCTGGACAGCCATTTGTCCGAAATGGTACAGGATTTACTGCCTCAGCAAGGGGTTGGACTAGCTGACCTCCAAGATCCCTTCCAACTTTTATTATTATTATTATTATTATTATTATTATTATTATTATTATTATTATTATTATTATTATTATTATTATTATTATTATTATTATTATTATTATTATTATTATTATTTATAGAGTACCTCCTACTAAATCAAGTTATTTTTATGGCCCCTAGATTGAGCCACAGGATTTTATCTTGTCTGAATTGGAAATGCATTCACAACAGCAAAATATGTAATAAGATTAAATCTAGTTGGAAACTATTCAATGTTTATGTATTTATTCTAACTATAAAAGAGGTTATTAGATTAAATAGGTCTGGTTTCATCAGTCCTTATGCAACATTTCTTCTATCCATTCCAGATTACTTCATTCGTTTCTGAACAGGACATACCAATGTTGTTGTTGTTGTTTTTCATTTAAGGAAACAAAAGTAGACCTTATAATTAGACCTGTAAAATATATAATACATTAAGCTAATAAACACAAAACACCAGGCAAGTAGTATTGCACAGTAGGGGTTGAACAAATTTCCTGTGTTTTCTACCAGTTTTCTTAATCAAAAATGACTTCTTGTGTCAAACTTTTGGTAAGGTATGGGTTTAGTTCAATATGGAAAATGTATAAAGAACTTGGATAGGTAAGATTGTTGCAGAATATGCAAGTTATTTTTTCATTTAATTCTTAATGGAAAATAAAAATAAAGATTACTGGATGTTTAAAATCAGTTGGTTAGTTAGCTGATTGTTAGCATTGTCTTGGAATGTTATGCTAAATATTAAAATTTTACTATTTTGCTTTCCCATTAAAATAAAAAATACTCTGCTATATTCACTTAGCATTAACCTTTCCAAGGTATTTGAAAATATTCAAAGTAAAAACTCTTGGTTAGCATATTCTTCAAGTCCTTATATGCATCATGGTAGTTGGGTAGATGGGATGAGTTGTGGAAAGATGTATGAAGAATACTAGTAGTGTACACGAAGAGTTTGTATTCCCAACAGGTCACTAAAAACATCAAGGTCATCCAAGTGGCCATATAAAAAAAGAAAGCATGTACATTAGGCAGCAGTAATATAGGCAGAGATGGATGGTGGCTTTTGTAGCAGCATCAAAGTCATTACTTCACACTGCATAAGAGGAAAGCAATGGTAAATCACTCTTCTATTTTACCAAAAGAAATCAGATTGACAACATAGCCACATGATGGCCCCCTGATCTTTAGCTCTTCCTTAATATCCTTTTAAGTATCAATGACACTGTTATAACCCTGCTAGATTAAAGCATTTGGGAGATACAGTTGCTAACTTTGCTTTACAGGAAAAGAAAACTTGAATCTGTAAAGACAAAGCTGCAGTGGGAATATGAAATGTAAGAAGCATAAACATAGGAAAACTCAACATGGTGATAAGTGACATCTTAGGCATCTGTAAATTGAAATAGATAGGATTTGGACAATTTCAGTGAAAAAATAATACTGTTAACAATTCCAGACATGAAAAACAAAGAAGGAAGAGAATTCCTTTCATAAGCAGGAAAGATATAGCAAGGGCAAAGGCAGTCAATAACTAAATAATAACTATTAGACTTGTGGACAACCCTTTAGTATTTAGTATTATGATTATCTGAAATTATACTCCAATCACTGATACGGAAGAAGAGTATTATAGTTAAGTTCAATATGAAATCAATAGAATATGCAAACAGTATGTTCAGCTTGTGATTAGAGATTGGAATGTCAGTTAGAAATATGAAGGAGAAAAATGTAGTTGTACGTATTGTCTAAGAAGTCAGTATGAAGCAGGATAATGACTTAACATTTTCTGCCAATCCAATGATTTTTGTCATTGCTAATATAAACTTTCAGCAACAAAAGTAACATCGGTGTATACAGACACCAAAAGGTGGAGTACACAGTAATAAAATTGATTATATTATTGGTGTGGAACAAAAGAGTTAAGTTATAATAACAAAGATATGGCCAGGGTCTGACTGTGGAACAGATCATGAACTGTTTATATGCAAACTCTAAGTCAATTTAAACTGGAAGAACAAAGACCATCATTTTCTAACATCTTGGGCATAGACCCCTATTTTCAAAAAGAAATCAGAAATTGGTTAGAAGTTCTGAACCTCACTGACTGAGAACCAGATGAATGAAAATCAAAGAAGTTCTTAATCAACCATGTCAAGCTGAGGAATGTCCTTGAGAAAATGGAGATTCCCATTTTCCTAGGTACATTTCACAGCTTGAAAAACATCTGTTTGTCCTCATGAAAAACCTACACACAGAACAAGAATCCACAGTCCAGGCAGAACACAGTGAAACAGAGTAGTTCTAGGTTGGCAAAAGAGTAGGACAAGCTATACACTTTTTCCTTACTTATTCAAACTATAAACAGATTATTTGTTGAGGGAGACCAGATTAGCGAAGATTAGCATGGTTTTAAATCTGGAGAAATCCATAGTGCTAAGAATCCATAGTGCTAAGGAAGTAAAGAGAAAATAACACTGAACATCAAGGTGGATAGACATGATTATGGCAGCAATGGCTGGACTGCTTGAATGTAGATCATTTGTGATAAGGTCTAGCTATATAGTTTCTACAAGTGAATCTTGACTTGTTTGGACATATAGTAATCAACCAAACTAATTATTTATTACTGAAAAAATGTAGTACTCCATACCAGAATTAAGTCTATCCCTATTTTAAGGTCACACATGAGGTTATACAATTGCATGTATACAGAAACAACTCTGCAATCTGAAGAGAAGACTCTTTTGTCACCAAAAGGTTTGTACAAATGTATATTTTTGTGTGTGTGTGCATTTTATACATTTTAGATATTGAATTAAAAGGATATAACCATGACAGAGTTTGCTGCTACAGTAGGGACTCTTTATGACATTTACTTAAAATTTCAGAAGAGGACTTACTGTATTTTACCTCCTCCTTTTTCCCTTCCTTGCTGGGATCTTCATTGTTCTGTTCCACAATTGGGGAAGCAAGCCATATTTCAATCATTTCTTCTGGAAATAAAAATGACTTATACATTTAGCTTCCAACAAACTGAGATTCAGTTCCCAAAGGCAGCATATGATCATATATGTGTAAGTCTGGAGATGGTCAACCTTGTTCTTTATATGTTCAGGACTTTTTGTACTTAGTGCATGAAAAGAGAAAAGTCACAGGTATTCTCTGTTTGAAGAATGCATTGCCTTAAATGAGCAGGCATCAGTCATAGGAGGCTGCTTGCTTCACTTCTTCTTGTAACTGTTCTGGGCAAATAAAGATTAAGTTGTTGTTTCACCAGGCAAGCCCTCTCCTCCTTGATCTGAAGGCATACTCAAGCTCCACCCTTACCATTTTTGAGATGGATAAACTTACTTGAAACAAGAATGACTATTGCTAAATAGACATAAATGCTGTGAGTTAATTTCCAGCTGCATTTTATTCCCATGTTTATAAAAAAGGAAGTTAAAGCTAAATACTTGAAATCATCTTAGGATTTTAATGCATTAATTTGCAGAAAAGCTAATAAAACAGTCCAGCAAGTTCCTAATATAACTGTATGGCTTTTGCAAATATAGAAATGGCAGTAAAGAAACTTGGGGAACTACTTCGGTATATGGGTAAGATCAGTTTCTTTTTCTCAAGAGGAGATCAAAACCGTAGTGTATAAAATAAATATTTTTCTCATCAAACCATCCCAACCCCTGCTCAGCATGAGCATTTAATCTTGGATGTTTTTACAGTTAAAGAGATGAGCTAAAATAGCTAAAGAAAGTTCAGGTACTTAAGGTTTTTGTTGAGGTTGGCAACAGCAAGTCTTCAAATAAGTGTTTCCTTACTTCTTTGGCTCTTTCTTTCCATATTCTTTGGAATTTTCTTTCCAGATTCAATTACTGTATCCACTTGGACCACTTTAACACTGCATTACAAATACAAAAGTCATTTGTAAAACTGAATCAAGATTCTCAGCCCCTACTTTGTAAATGATAAAAGGTCACTACAATGAAATGCAATGTGCTCTTTCCATAATTCTACATATTATTTATGTATTAGTACATATTTGTATGTTCAATAGCATCCAATTCTCCTGAAGTTCCTGAAGTTTTCTTGGCAAGGTTTTTCGGAAGTGTTTTCCCATTGGCCGCTTCCTAGGGCTGAGAGAAAAGGACTGATCCAAGGTCACCCAACCAGCTTTGTCCTTAAGGCATTTCTGGAACTCATAGTCTCCAATTTTCTAGTCTGATGCCTTCACCACTACACCAAACTGACTCTTATTTATACAGTAGGGACATATAATTTCAAGAGAATTATATTCTTATTTATATAACAAAAATTCAACAAGCCATTGGTGAAAACAACAATAAAACTGCCCAACAAATTAAAACACAATTACTTCATGTTCAAAACACTTAGTAAGTCTCCTTATGGTTCTAAACATTTGTCAACTTTCACTATTTTATTCAGACACACTAGATATGAAGAAACACTCCCAAAACTAAAAAGAAGTAGACTGTTTCTGGAAACTGCAATCTTGCCTGGGGTGCAGATGAAACTAAATTATGATTAAGAATCAGCCAGAATTTATTGTCCTTGGAACATTAACTGTTTATATGCTAAGTGTGAAACATATACAGGAGGAAAGGGTGGGTAGTACTGTTTTCATATCTGAAGAGGCCTTGGGAAAGTTGGCTTCTTCAGCTGCACACCTACTAGATGTCCCTCCTCCATTATTCTCTGTTTCTTTATTAACCAATAACGAGCAACATCTTGCCAGTATGAACCTCTGCCCAATGTGATCACTAACTAGGTAGCAAGGCTCTGGTCACCTATTCCCTGACCAGAGTCCATAAGTAAGAGATAAGGATAACATTGTCTTTCTCATTACCCCCAATAACTGGTTTGAATAGTGCATTAATTCTGATAGTACATGCAGTATAGAACTATTATGATTAGTAACTTATTTTCCATTTTAGATCACTTTTGTATTTCTTCAAACTTCTTTTCAAATAGGATTGTATTTAGGATTGAAAAAAATGAGTTATGTGGCAGCATTTAGCTGATTTTACTGATTTAAAAAAGTTCAACCTATGTAGTAGTTGTAGATTACCAAAAATAATCTGGGAAGTAAAAAAAAAAGCATCTTAGAAGAAGACAAAGCACATGTCTTTGAATATGGAAAGAAAACTAATAGATGTGGATGTTTGGTCATTCGGGTTTTTCCCCGCGTAGAACTAAAGGTGTAGGAGCAACGTTTCGACGAAATCCCATCCGTCATCATCAGGCTAGTGGCTTCTGCTTCCTTCTTCTGGGAGAAGCATGTGGCTGTTTGTTTCTCTTTTTTAAACTGCCAGAGGGGGTGTGTTCTGTGAGTGGAAGTGTGCTCTGATTGGGTGGGGATTAAGTGTGTTCTGATTGGGTGGGAGTGTGTTTTGAATGGTGGGGGTGTTCTGATTGGGTGGGGGTGTGTTTTGAGTGGATGGGCTGGTCTCAGCTGCCAGCCTTAGACCTGAGCTGGTGAGTTGTGCTGTTTTTGTTCGCCTTCGTGTTTGTGGTGGTGCCATGTTTTTATAGTGGGTGTCAGTTTGCTTATTGTGTGGTTTGGAGGGGTTTAAAGTGGCTGATGTTGCAGCTGTAGTTAGGTTTCTGTTTTGTGGTTGTGCCTCGTTATCATTGTGGGTTCGGATTTGCTTTTTGAATAGTTGTGTGGTGGTGATGTCATGTGGTGTTATCATGAGTTTGGGTCTGGTATCATTCTTGGTGGTTGGGACTCGTCTGTCAATCAAGGCGGGTTTCCAAATAGCTGGTAGGCGAGAGGTATCATCTCGTTTATTCATGCTGTGGGGGCGTTTTTCTATCTCAATGGCTTCTCTGATTATTCTGTTGTTAAAATGTTCAATTTTGGCGATAGTTTTGGTTTTTTTAAAATCAATTTCATGTCCCGTGGCTTCAAAGTGTTGGACCAGGGATGAAGTTTGTTCTCCCTTTCTGAGTGAGTTTTTGTGCTCTTCAATGCGTGCACTTATTCTTCTGTTGGTCTGTCCGATGTATGTGGTGGGGCAGGTGGTGCATGGGATTTCGTATACTCCTTGGTTTTCTAACCCAATTATGTCCTTGGGGTTTCTTAGGATGGTGGATATTTTTCTGTCTGTGTAGAATGCTGTTTTGATGTTGTGTTTTTGGAGGACTTTGCTGATTCTGTCTGTGGTCCCTTTTAAGTATGGGAGGAGGGCTTTGCCTTTTTCTTGTTCTCTGTCTTGGGTTTTTGTGGGTGTCTCTCTTCGGATTAAGTTGGTAATCATGTTTCTTTGGAATCCATTGGCTGTTAGTACATTAGTGAGGGTGTGTAGTTCTTCCTGATCATGCTGGCTTATTCCATTTTATATCCAGGAACACTTTTTTTGGATGATTGCCCAGGAAGTGCTGAGTACAACTGACCTTGCGAGGACCATACATTTTTATTGCACCAAATATTTCTTCTAGATTATTTCTGTCATTCCCATTTTGTTTGATATACAAGCAATTAAGATTTTTATTTTAAAGAGAGAGAGAGAGAGAAGAATGAAAAAAGAAACTATTGTGGGTAAAGCAAAGCTTCTGTATTAGTCATAAGATAATTGATGTAGAGAAGGGACAAAGGAGACAAATGATGAAATGGGTGCTGGGGAATCATGACACAAACTCCCAACTTACATACTTGCCTCATTTTTTAATTATTGGATTTTTTACTGAAAGTCTATGGAGGTACTTTATGTGTGAGACTCCCATCCCTTATCATACTGTCATAACTATAAAACTCCATTAATGACTTCCATAGTTTAATCACATGCTAAGAGAACACGCAGTGGCTCAGTGGGTTAGGATGCTGAGCTTGTCGATCAGAAGGTCAGCAGTTTGGCGGGTCGAATCCTGAGTGCCGCATAACAGAGTGAGCGCCTGTTACTCGTCCCAGCTTCTGCCAACCTAGCAGTTCGAAAGCACATAAAAATGCAAGTAGAAAAATAGGGACCACTATGGTGGGAAGGTAACAGCGTTCCGTGTGCCTTTGGCATCTAGTCATGCCGGCCACATGACCACGGAGACGTCCTCGGACAAGCGCTGGCTCTTCGGCTTTGAAATGGAGATGAGCACCAACCCCTAGAGTCGGAAACGACTAGCACGCATGTGCGGGGGAACCTTTACCTTTACCTTTTTAAGAGAAGAAATCAGGCCTTGAGGTTCCTTTGCAGAATCATTAGCTGTCTTGTATAACATATGTAACCAGGTCAATTACAGATTCAGCAAATGTATAAGGTTAGTATTAACCTTGGTTAGGGTTGTTTTGCTTGTTTGTTGTGCAAATTTAGCACATATAGTTGGTTTGGGTTTACTGTATTACATAAATTAAGTAAACAAGTTCAGTAACCAAGTTTGAACACATGTTGCTATAAAGAAAAATTTTGTACAGTGATAAAAGAAATGCTATAATATTAGATGAACTATTAAGAGCTTCTAGTTTGGCTGAAATTTTCTTTTCTTATGAAGTATTTTTGTAGGATATTTTTTAAAAAAAATTCTGAAGGCTTTTGATAAGATGGCTTATACAAATATATTTTAGCATATGGATTGCCTCGAAGCTGTTCACAAGTGACTGCTACTTTGAGACAAGTTCTTCTAATTAGGAGTTCAAACTGTGTGATTAGTCACCTAAGTTATATGGCATTTCTGTCTCTTGATGGATAATTTCCAGATACACAAAGGAGTTTCAATTTGACAATAAAATAACACTTCTATTGAGCATGACTATATTAGCAACATTATTTATGACATTCCATTTCTACTAATGTTTTTTGAAAACCCCCCACAAATGATTAGATATAATAGTCCTATATATTTTTATATTCATGTATATTTTTAATTATGCACATCCACATTGTAGGGAAAAAATTATGCAAGTTCCCCACTAGTTGCTTTAAACAGCAAAACTCTGAAAGACAGGCTAGCAGGCATTTGCATGGTCACTCCCCTTGTTCAAGGCAACTAAGGCAATGTCAATACTTTATTTTAAAAGCTTTGGTTTATACAAATGTTTAATATGAATATAAACACATGTTCCTAATTGACAGAACACACAGAATTAGTGTTTAAAAATAAGGCAACAGAATAAATATAGAAGATGGACACATAATTAGAGTGGATCAGAAATAACTCCAGATAATCTAACAGCACTTACATATTATTACTATTATTATGGTTGGTCACACAGACAGCTAGATGTATAAACTGGATTTGGTCCTTTTACTCACCTATCTATTCCTTCACAAGGACCTGGGACAGGGAGATGTTTCATGGTGTTAAAGGTATCATTACAAGATGTAAGCTATTCCTAGGAAAGCTGCCTTTTTTCAATTGACTGATGGTGATTTTGTCAATGTTATTGATATAGATGTTTTAAAACTGCACCAAAGGCTTCTATTAATATTGGTATATTTTTGTTTTCTTTTGCTATTATTATTAGATTTTTATCCTACCTTTACTGAGAGAGAGAGAGAGAGAGAGACAGAGAGAGAGAGAGAGAGACACAGAGAGAGAGAGAGACAGAGAGAAAGAGAATGAAAGAGCAGTGAACTTACTTAAAACTCCTTTTTATTTTCCCCACAACTCAGAGTTTAACTGAGAGAGACTGAATAACCCAAAGTCACACTGGCAGTTTTCATGCCTCAGGCAGGATTACACCTCACTACAGGCCAGCACTACACCAAACTGGCTTCCAAATCTGTATCATCATCATCATCATCATCATCATCATCATATAACAACAACAACAACAACAACAACAACAATAAAGTTGGAAGGGACCTTGGAGGTCATCTAGTCCAACCCCCTTCTGAGGCAGGAAACCCTGTACCCAATTCCAGCAACCATTCCTTTTATGTTTTAGCCTCCAGTCCTCTAATCAGGGCTTTTTTTCTCATAGAATGCTCAGAACGGAGTTCCAGCACCTTTTTTGGATGGAACCTTGTAGGATAGGCAAGGCGGGTTGTATGACATGTGTGAGTTCTGGCACCTTTTTCTTTTACAAAAAAAGCACTGCCCCTAATCATCTTTGTTGCTCTTCTCTGTACTCTTTCTAGAGTCTCAACATCTTTTCTACATCATGGTGACCGAAACTGGATACAGTATTCCAAGTGTGGCCTTACTAAGGCATTGTAAAGTGGTATTAACACTTCATCTGATCTTGATTCTATCTCTCTGTTAATGCAGCCTAGCACTGTGTTGGCTTTTTTTTTTTGGCAGCTGCAGCCACTGCTGGCTCATATTTAAGTGATTGTCCACTAGGACTCCGAGATCCCTCTCACAGTTACTACTATTGAGCAAGGTACCTCCTATGCTATACTTGTGCAATTGGTTTTTCTTGCCTAAATGTAGAACCTTACTTTTTTCACCACTGAATTTCATTTTGTTAGATAGTGCCCAGTGTTGAAGTCTGTCCAGATCCTTCTGTATCTTAAGCCTATCTTCTGGAGTGTTGGCTATTCCTGCCAGCTTGGTGTTGTCTGTAAATTTGATGAGATTCCCATCTATCCCCTCATCCAAATCGTTGATGAAGATGTTGAAGAGCACTGGGCCCAGGACAGAGCCCTGGGGCACCCCACTACTCACTTCCCTCCATGTAGATGCAGTTCCATTGAAGACTACACACTGAGTACAGCCGGTCAGCCAGCTATGAATCCATTAAATCAACAGCATGAAGATATTCTGGTCTAACACTGCCCCTAACAGACAAGTAAGAAAGTAGGGAAATATGACTTTTATTTCAAGTTTTAAGAAGAATAAGGACTACAGCAAACTAAATTAGAGTAGAAAAAATGGAAAAAGGAAAAAGGAAAGAACAGAAAAAGCTAAAAGACAAGTGGGGAAATTTGAGAGAAAAGATGCAACTCAGTCTCCTACTTTTTTGGGAGATGATGATAATGCCAATATTTTTAGATTTGGATTTATAAGGAGATTATCAAACAATTTTTATTTTCCTCAGCAAATACTATTGCCACAAATGTGTTTGAATCCGTGTCAACCTGATATCTTAAGTAAGGTTTACAATGAATACAGAATCATCATAGACTCATAAAGTCAGTAGGGCCACTTAGACTGCTGGGTTCAACCTCCTATGCAGGAAGCCAAATTATTCTAGTCAGCTAGATATTTAGCTTCTCCTTGAATACACCCAAAGAGGCTAGGAATACTTTTTCTGGATAGTTGATTCCATAATCAAACTGTTTTTATTGATAGGATGTTTTTCTACCATTCAAGAAGTATTGTCCTTCTTTTAATAGAGTATCCTTATAGTTGCTGAGCTTGTCGATCAGAAGGTCGGCAGTTTGGCGGATCAAATCCCGAGCACTGCGTAACAGAGTGAGCGCCTGTTACTCGTCCCAGCTTCTGCCAACCTAGCAGTTCGAAAGCACGTAAAAATGCAAGTAGAAAAATAGGGACCACTACGGTGGGAAGGTAACAGCGTACCGTGCGCCTTTGGCGTCTAGTCATGCTGGCCACATGACCACGGAGACGTCCTCGGACAAGCACTGGCTCTTCGGCTTTGAAACGGAGATGAGCACCGGCCCCTACAGTCGGAAACGACTAGCACGCATGTGCGGGGGAACCTTTACCTTTACCTTTATATTTGAAGTATTATATTATCTTCTTTTTCTCTCAGTTACTTCAAACTCTCTAGAATCATTGTGAGTACTGAAGTCAGGCTAAATGATCCATATTTTGCTAGTTCTTTATTTCCCCCCTTTTAAAATTAAGGACATTTACTCTCTTCCTATTATATAGCACATCACTAATTTTTTAGAATTTTTCATAAGGAGCATCAAGTTCCCTTCGTCCAGTGCGCTCCCACAGGGAGGGTCTTCTCAGGGTCCCACCGGTAAGAGATTGCCGGCGGGTAACACCCAGGGATAGGGCCTTCTCAGTGGGGGCGCCTGCCCTCTGGAACCAGCTGCCAGTGGAGGTGAGGACTGCCCCCGACCTCCGTTCATTCCGCCGGGGCCTGAAGACCTGGCTCTTCGAGCTCTCTGGCCCAGGCTGAGGATTAATTTATTTTAATTGGGGTTTTATTTGTACAGGAACAAATTTAATCTTTTTTAAACTGGTTTTAACTTTTGTATTTTTGGTTTTTAATTCCCTGTAAACCGCCCTGAGTCCTCAGGGAAAGGGCGGTATATAAATGTAATAAAATAAATAAATAAATAAATTATCAACTAGATCCTTCAGTACCTAAGTTTACTTCAGAACCATAAACATATTCAAATAAATATGCATTCCTCAAGAATATCCCCATTAATTCCATTTATTTCTTCAAATATACTTTCCCTTTGATTAGTGTTAATGTGTTATAACAAATAATGTATCTATCTCAGCATTATGAAAGTCAGCAACATTATGATATTCTAAGGCAGAAATGTCCCAAAACTTCCTTGAGCCTATGTCAATTGTCTCTTGTAAACTTGCATAATTTGTGGAATATATCTCAAGTACACTTTTGTTTCATATTCACTGTTTCCATATATTTAGCATTCTTTCCTTTGTTTAGCTATTCATTCATAAAATTATTTTGTATGCAAATAAAAGCAATGTTTAGGTAAATTTATCCCTATTCAATATTTTAATTAGTACTGTTTATCCTTGAATACATGATCAATAAACAGTTGACCTTTTAAATTGTAATTAATATTAATATTGTAATTTTATCACCAATTTTCAAGTAAGTAACTTTCTAAAGGACAAAATGGGATCACATTTGAATATATCTATTTAGCACTCAGAAACATAAAAATATAAGAAAATGGATCATCTTTAAATACTCAAGAGTATTGCAGAAAGGCAAGACACAAGGTGCAGACAGCTCTATTATTCTAGTAAGCCTTGAAAATTAAAATGCTCAACCACAGTATGGAGAGAAATGGAAAATTAGTTAAGGGTTGTCTAAATTTAGAGATGGCATTAGTCAGTATATAGTTTTATGATATTTAGTAAAGAGGTATGTGGTAACTGAATACACAGAGCATTTAGGAGAATGTATGCCTAACTGAATTTGGAGAATAAATGTGCAAATAAAATCTAGTTTGAGACTTTGGGATGATGGTTATTTAGAAAATCTGGTTTATGACGAACAAATTCATGAATAAATTAGTAAAAGAGCACATATGTGTAAAAAGATATGTAGGATGGACATTTGCAACTAAACTTTTCATGTTATTAAAATTTGTTCTATTTCCTCAGAAGGCAATACCAACCTTTTCTCTTTGCTGGATTAATAAGCCTCTCTTCTCTTTGCTTTTTTAAAAGATAACAGCAGCATAACACAATTGTTTAATCTAGCACAGATATTGTCCATAAGAGCATTTGTATTGTGGATAACGATGCTAAGAAATGCAGAATTAAAAGAAGTTAAAAATTAGAGCACATCCCAAAGTCCGACCCAGTTCATTAAAATAGTAGTAAAATAGGGTACAATAATATAGATAATCAAATCATACAAAGCTACAAAATTAAAAATTGAGAATTGCAGAGTAAAAAAATAATAATAAAGAATTTAAACAGCATAGAATTATACATTCACCCAAACTAAATGAATAGTTTCCAGTTGGTGCTGAAAACTAATATAACTTGATGACATTTCTACATAAACAGGAGTGAATTTCATAATCAGAACAACTGAGACTGTTGTCTTTTATGAAGTTACACACTAAATTGCTGTGCAAAGAGGCATAACTTAAAGGGTATTTCTCAATCTTCGATAGGCAACTCCAAAGATCCCCAAAAAATCTGATAAGGAAATACGACAATAAGACACTCATTGATAAAATTAAAGTGGCCTCATCTGAGCCTAATCAAATGTTGGGATAACATATCTCTACCGATGATGAAGTACAATATATGCCTAACTTACCTTAATAATCAAGTTATATAAATTAGTAGTTATTTGCTATATATATAAAACAATGTCCCTTTCACTGGACAAGAAAAATATTGGACTAATATATTATTTTTATTCCTACATAGCAGAGCTACATACATCACAGTTCTCAACTTACAAGAACTTTCAAAATTTGACCTTAGAATCAGTTTTAAAATGAAAACATATATTTTGTCTATGTAAGATAAGATAAGACAACCTTTCTTGTCATTTTTTTTTACTATGGGCACAACGGCACACATCAAAAATGAAATTTAGTTGCCCGCTCTCAAAGTGAAACACATACATGATACACACCTAACAATACTATATACAACATATGTATAGACCCCATATGTATAGACCCATAACAAGTAAAGCTAATATATCTAAAATTTAAAATGCAAATTGTTAATCTTGTGCATGATACATGCCAAGTAATGTTAAAATACTTCTAATTTTCAAATACTCTTAATTGTGAGATAGACTAATTACTACATGTACAGTAGTATCAATCAATTATTGTTGCTGCCTACCATAGGAGTTATAAATTGCTGCAAAATTGGATATCACCAAGCATTAAAAAATATTGGCAGAATTAAATAACATTTGCAATCAGAATATAAAAAGAGAAAATAATTTTATTCTACTATATTAGCAGGAAGCAGTTGAGCTATAGCATCTGATTGGTAAATAAGTAGCACTGTCTCTCTTAGTTTTATAACAGATATTAATCTTCCTTCTATATTTCATAAACAAGTTACAAATGCACACAAAGCAGGTTAGCATTTCTTAATTGGTCATCAGTGGCAAAATACAATAGGTCTCTGATTTCAAATGTTCATTTAACTCTATTATTGAAACATCACTGAAATGGTTGAAACATCACTATATTATTCATATTGAGGAGTATTAGGCAGCTGTTGCTCTGATGTTCTTTTAAATCTCAAAATCTTTCTCTGGAATCCAAGGAATAAGGTAGCCGCAGTACATAGAACTTTTTAGTGGGTTTTATTCAAAACGATGTTATTGGTCAATGAAGCTTACACTTTACTTTCATGGCCAGTTCAGTCATGCTTGACAAATCATGTCAGCTGCTTAAAAAAGAAAAAAAGAATAATACTGTTGATACAGCTGTGATGCAGACCTTCCAGTTTCTAAACAGATACTTAACTATACAGAAACTGTACAAATTGAATAAAAGTATTGCTTAGCCAACATTCTAAATACATCAGTGTTTTAAGTTTATGACTGGTAAAGCTCTTTCCTCAATGCTGTTATTTTTCTTACATTTTCTGTTGTATAATTTGGGGGCTTTTTTCCTGGCCATTTAACCATGAAAGGGCCCGATCCACGTATCTTTTCAGGAGTGCATTTACAAATAGAGGGTTCTTCTCAATCTTACCCAAATCCTAATTGTATCAACATTTCATCTCATGTTTTAGAGTTTCAATCTCTTGCCTGATTGTATATATCTTTATGGGGGTTCTTCACTTTGATGATAACTCAGACAAAAAACCCCGGTGAAGCTTCTCTGTGAAGCCACATGCAATCTTTGCATCATTCTGAGGATTTCTCCACTGAAAGGACAGAAGAAATTGTAAGGGGATATGTCACAGAAATGATCCCTTTCTCTTTGCCTCAGTAAAGTGTGTCATATAGCAAAGTCTCTGATTCAGGCAAATCTAAACCACTTTTACAGGACAATTCTACATATACATAGGTGCAGATCATTCTTAACAATGACACTTGTTCAGCAACTTTTCAAAGTTATGATGTCCTAAACAAGGGGGACTTATGACCAGTCTTGGTAGTTGCAGCTGCAGCAGCATCTGCATGGGATTATGATCTGGGTGCTTGGCAACTGGCTTGCAATTATGCTGAAGTAGCATCCCTCAGTCACAAGATTGCCATTTGCAACTTTCACTGTGGCTTCTAACATGCCATGGGAAAGTGGCCAAGAGGTTGCAAATGGCGATCACATGACCACAGAACATTGTAATCATATGTGATTTTCCTGATGATATCAACTGGGATTGCCAGAACTGCCATTATTAATCAGTGTGGATACATAACATCGCTTTTTTACAACCATGTCTTTTAGCAACAGAGTTCCTGGTCCCAATTACTGTCAGTTAAAAAGGACTACCTGTTCAACTGGTGTAAACATTGCTCCTCTCAGCGTTTTTGAGTCAATTGATATGGCAACAACATAAGAGCATTTTTTCCATTTTATTCATTACAGAGCATTTGGTTGTATAACTACATTGATACCTATGATCTGTTTTATCTAAGTCTTTCTTAAAATGTAACCATGATATGAATAAAAAATCATTTTATTGTTTTAGATGATTTCCTTGAGAGAGTGAGCGGATTAATTATCTATAAAGTTGAAGCCTTGAAATCTGTTAAATTCTGAAATACATCTAGAAAATTAGAAAATAGGAAAAATTATCAGATTGCAGTATTATTATCAGCATTGCAAAATGGCTACATATTATCATCTACCCATCTAGACTTTAATACACACACACACAGCATTTGAAGAATTCAACAATAATAGCATTTTCCCAAAATAAATATTTCTATTTTATTTTAAAAAATGTAACCCATAAGTTGAATTATGTAACCTAAATTTTAAGATTTTCTTTATTTTTACATATATAAAATCTTTAAAAGTACATTTCAATGAAATGCAGGTAGGCAACATGATTTGTTTCCATGCCCTTCTACCACTGAATTCCCACACTAACTCAGTTTCATCTCTATGAAGATTTTAAACCTCTAAAGGCAAGGGTTCCATCACACCTCCCTTTGGTAATAAAGTAATACTACCCTAAAAAGGTACATTAAAATAAATACAAATAAGCAATTAGAATAATAAAATGAAGTGCTATCTAACAAAATGAAATTCAATGGTGATAAAAGTAAGGTTCTACATTCAGGCAGGAAAAATCAAATGCACAGGTATAGTATAGGTGGTACCTTGCTCAATAGTAGTAACTGTGAGAGGGATCTCAGAGTCCTAGTAGACAATCACTTCAATATGAGCCAGCAGTGTGCTGCAGCTGCCAAAAAAGCCAACACAGTGCTAGGCTGCATTAACAGAGGGATAGAATCAAGATCACGTGAAGTACTAATACCACTTTACAATGCTTTGGTAAGGCCACACCTGGAATACTGCATCCAGTTTTGGTCACCACAATGTAAAAAAGATGTTGAGACTCTAGAAAGGGTACAGGGAAGGGCAACAAAGATGATTGGGGGACTGGAGGCTAAAACATATAGGGAACGGTTGCTGGAATTGGGTATGTGTAGTTTAACAAAGAGAAGAGTGAGGAGTGACATGATAGCAGTGTTCCAGTATCTCAGGGGCTCCCACAAAGAAGAGGGAGTCAAGCTATTCTCCAAAGCACCTGAAAGCAGGACAAGAAGCAATGGATGGAAACTAGTCAAGGAGAGAAGCAACCTAGAACTAAGGAGAAACTTCCTGACAGTTAGAACAATTAACCAGTGGAACAACCTGCCTCCAGAGGTGGTGAATGCTCCAACACTGGAGGTTTTTAAGAAGAGACTGGATAGCCATTTGCCTGAAATGGTATAGGGTTTCCTGCCTGAGCAGGGGTTGGACTAGATGACCTCCAAGTCCCTTCCAACTTCTTCTTCTTCTTCTTCTTCTTCTTCTTCTTCTTCTTCTTCTTCTTCTTCTTCTTCTTCTTCTTCTTCTTCTTCTTCTTCTTCTTCTTCTTCTTCTTCTTCTTCTTCTTCTTCTTCTTCTTCTTCTTCTTCTTCTTCTTCTTCTTCTTCTTCTTCTTCTTCTTCTTCTTCTTCTTCTTCTTCTTCTTCTTCTTCTTATTATTATTATTATTATTATTATTATTATTATTATTATTATTATTATTATTATTATTATTATTATTAGCTATTGGCTTTATTGTAACAATAATGTA
Organism: Vipera berus; assembly: GCF_964194415.1. Lineage (NCBI taxonomy): Eukaryota > Metazoa > Chordata > Lepidosauria > Squamata > Viperidae > Vipera > Vipera berus. Next base: position 28,282,532 of record NC_138207.1, on the reverse strand, counting down.
ACTAATTGAAACTATAGAAAACATTCTTCCTACAATTTATGAAATGCTACTCTGAAAGAAATTTTAAGTGAAAACTGGGGAAAGGACTGAATCCTTGCAGAAAATGTAAATTTAATAAAATAAATAAATAAATAAAAGTGTACTGGCTGGAGTTCAAACTGCTGATTATGGCATTAAAAGGCCTCCGTGGCAAGGGGCCATGTTACTTGCAGGAAAACTAATCCTCAATTGACCCCACCATCCTGCCAGAACCAATGAAGCTTCTTGGATGAGAAGTGGATTGCCTTTTGAAAAGGCACCTTTAGAATTGCAGGACTGATGTTCTCCCTGTACTACTAAGTCCAATGGAAGGAATATGCTCTGAGCTCTGTTTATTAGAATATATTATCTGCCAGAACCTAGGGAAGTGGTTTTCAAGATCTAGTTAACCCTGTTGTGGCTTGCATTTCGTTAAGCCACCCAAAGCCTATGCAGCTAGATGGACAGCTACGTAAATAACATCATATCGGTATTCCTTATATGTCTTTTTCATAAATATATTAAACAAGCAACATTACACACCCTTGAAAATAGTTTGAAAATTCTTGTTTCAAATATATTCTTTCTCAAAAAACTTCTCCTCTTGCTGATTATCAAACTGAACCTCTTCAAATGTTTATGACTGTAAATGTAGAACTTCCAACCAATGCAACCAAATAGGCATGGGTGTTTAGCTCATATAGTTGCTTCAATGGTCCACATGGATAAGTCACAGGAGATAAAGAGCTATCACAAATTGTTCCTTCCCATGGCTCATTCGTATATTCAATACTATGATATTACCTGTAGATTATGGTGTTAGTGAAAGTCAGTACAAAACTAATAGATAAAATACTGACATCATCATCATCATCATCATCATGATGGAAGGGACCTTGGAGGTCATCTATCCCAACACCCTGCTCAGGCATGAAAACCTATACCATTTCAGACAAATGGCTGTCCAGTCTCTTCTTAAAAACTTCCAGTGTTGGAGCATTCACTGCTTCTGGAGGCAGGTTGTTCCACTGGTTAATTGTTCTAACAGTCACGAAGTTTCTCCTTAGTTCCAGGTTGCTTCTCTCCTTGACTAGTTTCCATCCACTGCTTCTTGTCCTTCAGGTGCTTTGGAGAATAGCTTGTCTCCCTCTTCTTTGTTGCAGCCCCTGAGATATTGGAACGCTGCTATCATGTCACCCCTCACCCTTCTCTTCAACCGTTCCTTATATGTTTTAGCCTCCAGTCCCCTAATCATCTTTGTTGCTCTTCTCTGTACTCTTTCTAGACTCTCAACATCTTTTTTACATCATGGTGACCAAAATTAGATGCAGTATTCCAAGTGTGGCCTTACCAAGGCATTGTAAAGTGGCATTAATACTTCACAAGATCTTGATTCTATCCCTCTGTTAATGCAGCCTAGCACTGTGTTGGCTTTTTTGGCAGCTGCAGCACATTGCTGGCTCATATTTAAGTGATTGTCCACTAGGACTCCAAGATCCCTCTCACAGTTACTACTATTGAGCAAGGTATCACCTATACTATACCTGTGCATTTGATGTAGTAATCAGTGGTGTGCTCCTAAATGTTTAAGAATCAGTTTTCTGTGAGATTTTTTGTTTGGAGTTTTGTATTTTGTATTTTAACCTTGCTTTAAATAAAATAAAAATATAGATTAAAAAAAGAGAAACAGTTCTGCTTGCCCCATTACTTCAAAACATGGTGAAGCTGATTAGCACAGCAGACAAAGTAGATGTTAAATAGTGGGCTCCAGACCGCATGGCCAATATGGACAACACAGGACACCAGGAGTCAGCATTCCAACTCTTTATTGATGTAGCACAGACTGGGCGAACAAAGGGGCAACTGCCCCACTTATATACCTAGCCAGGTATACTTGGAACCAATCTCAATATCTGGATTTCCCACCAAAGACTACCCTGCCAATCCGGACAGGGCACCCTGCCACCTGGTGGTGTCAGTGGCTTATATCTGTGTAACATCCCCGATATACATAACACCCCTTCCCCCATACAAAAAACAACAACAATGTAAAACAATAACATACTAATGGAAAAAAACACCTGCAGTGTGGAGCTTGTTTTATCACATAATAACCCTAGTCCTCAAGACCTTACATAGTCCTTGAGGTACGCCGGTGGCCTATGAATTCTTGCTGACCGTTTCACTGTTTGCCCCGTGTTTTGGTCAACCGGGTCTGCAATGGGGTCATCAATTGGGTCGCCAACTGGGTCCTGATCCCGAGCCCTGTCCACCCCTATGTCATTGTGCTGCTCTGGAATCACAGTTTGTGGTTTTTCAGCGTGTCTCTTCCTCAACTGGTCAATGTGTCTTCTCACCTCGCGACCCTCCTCCACCTCTACAATGTATGATACAGGCCCCGTTTTGTCGACTACCACTCCCTGAATCCAGGGATGCCCATGACCATAGTTCCGGGCCCAAACCATTTCACCTATGTGAAGTTCTCTGGAGGTGACTATTTTGGGGTTGACCCTCTTCTGCTGCCACTCGGTCAGGGTGAAGTCTGTCCAACTTAGTCATAAGGTGCCGACCCCAATGTAACTCAGCAGGAGTCTTGCCTGTCGCTGTGCATGGTATGGTATGTTGTGCCAACAGAAACTGAGCCAACCTTTGATGCCAGTCTCCACTGATGATGCGCCTCAATGAGTCCTTTGTTGTTGTCACCATGCGTTCTGCCATACCATTGGACGATGGGTGGAAAGGCGCCAATGTGACGTGCCTAATCGAGTTGGCTCTGGTGAAAGCCTGGAAATCAGCAGATGTGAATTGTGGGCCATTATCGGAGACCAACACATCAGGCAACCCATGAGTGGCAAATAGTCCCCGGAGCACTTGAACTGTCTTTGCAGTGGTCATACTAGGAACTGGTACTACTTCTAGCCACTTAGAATGACTGTCAACTACTACCAGGAACAATTGTCCCTGGAAAGGGCCTGCGTAGTCAACATGCAACCTAGACTATGGGGTGTGTGTTGCTTCCCATTTGTGAATGGGAGCCTGTGGCTGTTCTGGCCTTGATCTCTGACACGTGTAGCACCCTGCTACCTGCTCCTCTATGGCTTTGTTGAGACCAGGCCACCATAAGTAGCTCCTAGCCAATGCCTTCATCCTGACAATGCCTGGATGACCCTCGTGTAGTGACTGCAAGACCCTTTCCCTCCATTTCTCCAGGATAATAACCCTACTACTCCACAACAGGCATCCTTTATGAGAAGACAATTCATGCCTCCTCATGAAATATGCCTGGAATTCCGGTCCCGGGCTCTTTTCCTGCCACCCAGACACTACCCATGTGATGACCCTGCTCAGTACCTTGTCCACTGTGGTGCCAGCAGCAATATATTTTACCTGGAGGGGGCAGTCTGGAAGATCTTGGATGAGTAGGATCTGCTCCGCTGGTGCTGGGTCAGGATCAGTGCTCATTAATGGCAATCTGCTTAATGCATCTGCATGGCCCATGTCCCTCCCCAGTTTATGGACCAGTTTGCAAGCATAGGTGGATAGAAAATGGACCACCTCAGCATTCTTGGGGATAGAATTTGTGGTGTTTGTTTATCAGTTGTGAACAACCCCAACAATGGTTTGTGATCAGTAAAAATTGTGAACTCCTGGCCGTACAGGTAATCATGGAATTTTTTGACTCCTGACACAATTGCCAGGGCTTCCTTGTCAATTTGTGCATAATTCCTTTCTGCCTTTGACAGTGTCCAGGAGTAGTATGCAATGAGCCTTTGCTCCCCATTGTCTTCTATGTGACTTAATACAGTGCCCACCCCATAAGGGGATGCATCACACGCTATGCAAATGGGCTTGTTTTCTATGAAATGTGTGATGGTTGAGTCACTGGATAAAAGTTGTTTGAGATTTCTAAAACTCTGTTCATGGACCTTAGTCCATTTCCATGGGGTTTTCTTATCTAGCAGTCTGTGTAAGGTTCTGCAATTGCTGCTTTGTGAGGTAAAAACGCGTGATAGAAGTTTAGTAACCCCAGAAAAGCTTGCAATTCAGCCTTATTAGTTGGGGTTGGAGCCAACTTAATTGCTTTTACCTTAGAGTCAGTGGGGTGAATTCCCTTGGCATCAATCCTGAACCCTAAGAACTCAGTGGATGCCACACCAATACTGCACTTACTTTTTTTGAGTTTAAGACCAGCAGAGTGAAATCTGCTTAAAACAGCTTGCAGCCTGTCAGCCAAGATATCCTCAGATTCCCCAGCAATAAGGACATTGTCAAAATAAGGACATACACCTGGAATGCCTTTCAGAGTCCTTTCCATGACTTCTTGAAAAATTCCAGGAGCTACTGAAATACCAAAATATAGCCAGTTAACTCTGAAAGGTCCTCTGTGTGTCACTATTGTCTGAGCGTCAGCTGTTTCTTTAGTAACTGTGAGCTGCTGATACGCCTGCGCCAAGTCAGGTTTTGCAAAGAAAGCGCCACCTTGGACAGTGGATAGTACCTGCTGGACCGTCGGGACCGGGTAAGCGTGCGGATTTAAGGCTTGGTTAACCATGGCCTTGTAATCTGCACATATTCTAATTTCCCCATTGGCCTTTAGCGGTGTCACAATAGGTGTTTCCCAGTCTCCCCTGTCCACGGGCTCTAACACCCCCTGTTCCACCAGCTTGTCCAGTTCACTCTCAATCTTATGCTTGAGAGCAAATGGAACTCTCCGAGGCTTTATGCTTACCAGTGGAACAGTCGGGTTTAGTTTAAATTTGATGGGGGGGCGTGTACTTTCCCAGCCTGTCATCGAATATGTCTGCAAATTCATTGCAGACAGATTCAAGACGTTTGGGCTGGATGCTATTCACTCCCCCCCAACCAAATGCCCAGGGCATCAAACCAATCCAGCCCCACTAGACTAGTTCTCCACCCATCGGTCACCAAGATGTCTAAGGGACCCTGGAACTCCTTAAACCCCACAAACACAGTGGCCTTTCCCCTGATTTTAATGGGGGTGTGCTGGAAATCTGACAACTGTAATTTGGTGGGCTTTAAAGGGACCCTCTGCCTGCTCCAATTGCAAATTCCTTTAAATGTCTCGTAGGAAATTATTGAGACTGCGGAACTGGAGTCCAGCTCCATCGTGCAAGGTACCCCTTGCAGATGGACCTGTATTGTTATTTTTGGTTTGAGCAGCTGATGGATCTCCATGTGAGACACGGTCCGCCTGTTCTTTCCCAGGTTGGAGGGTTTGAGCCAGGATTTGTGCCAAGGAAGAACAGTACCTTCGAGTGCCGATGCCAAAGCTTGTACTTCATTCAGGCTGTCCCGGCTTTGATTCTGGCAGATGGCTGCGATGTGCCCCGTCTTGCCGGAGGAGCGACACTTCGTGGATCGGAACCTGCAGTTCACTCGCGGATGATTTCCCCCACAGCTGGCACATTTCTGGATGGATGAGTTGGCTCCCCTCTGTTCCTTGCAGCTACAACTGCACGCTGTGCTTTTGCTGACCGATGTGTGTCTCCGGTGGCCTCCGTCATTGTCCTGCCACGATGGATGCTTCCCAGGTCTTTGCTGTACAGCATCTATCTCTGCCTCTCCATTCGTGTCGCCGCTTCCGCCACTCGAAGCACATTCGTGATGAATGGTTGCTCCTGAGCTGCTGCTTGAGTGGTGTGTGGGTTTGCCAGAGTCGTTGGCTGCTTCGTAAGCCATCACCTCGTCTAAGACCTCCTGCAGATTCATTGGCAGCTTGGCGAGGATCTTTTGTCGGCACTGCTGGTCTCTCAGTCCGAACACCACCCGGTCTCTGATTCTGTCTTTGAGATCAGGGAATTTACACAGGCAGGCAGCCTGTCTCAACACCGTGACGAACTGCGAAGTTGGCTCACCTGGTAGCTGGCTGCGCTGAATGAATTGGTACCACCAATACATTGGGGCTCTCGCCGGCATGAAATGCTCAACCAACTTCGCTTTGAGGTCAGCATAAGAGATGTTTGCGATGGGCGTCAGTGAGCACAGTCCCACGGCCACATCATACACGTCCTGACTGCTTAGGCACAAAAGCACCGCTGCTATCATTTTGTCTTCTGTGATCTTGTTGATCATCAGGAACCCTTCGATCCATCCCAGATGCGCTTCCTATCGCTCTGGTTCATTGATGTTGAAACGGAATTCACTGGTCTCTCCGAACTTAGCCATGTTGCGCCAGTCCTTGAATGCTGCTTCATTAGGAAGGTTCAGAAAATTTACCTTTCCTGCTTCTGAGTGTCTTCAGCATTTGGAAGGTTCCCTTGGGAAAGATTTGCCTTTCCTCCTTCCTTGTGACTTCAGCTCTGTTTGAAACAGCATCCCACCCTTGTCGTCAGTGTTAAATAGTGGGCTCCAGACTGCATGGCCAAGATGGACGACACAGGACACCAGGAGTCAGCATTCCAACTCTTTATTGATGTAGCACAGACTGGGCGAACAAAGGGGCAACTGCCCCACTTATATACCTAGCCAGGTATACTTGGAACCAATCCCAATATCTGGATTTCCCACCAAAGACTACCCTGCCAATCTGGACAGGGCACCCTGCCACCTGGTGGTGTCAGTGGCTTATATCTGTGTAACATCCCCTATGTACATAACAGTAGACAAGCTTTGCTGTCAATGGGACCCATCACATTACTGGGCATAATCCAATGTGAACTGAAATGCAACAGTTTTAAACAAAAAAAGTTACTGAGAATAACTGTTAAGTAAACCAGTGTTAATCCTTGCTCAATATTTTTAATCATGTATTTTTAAAACACATGTCTATGCTGCCATGATCAAAATGTCTCTTAGTGGTTTACACAGGAGAAAATAATGTAATTTAAAACATACCCAGTACAAAAGTTAAAAATATTAAAAAGGCAACAAGACATACAAGTTAAAGAAAAAAGAAACAAAGATGGTGAGATCAAATCATGGAAATGTTGTCTGAAATGGCTCCAGTTACAAAGGTTTCTGGGAAAAAGAAATAGCAAAGAGGGGCATACCCTGATCTCCCAAGGAGGCTGTTTCATACTGGCAATGTTATTACAAAAAAGCAGCAGCCCCATCACTTTAGCCTCTTAAATATTCCTAAAGTGTGGGATTTATAGCAATAGCAATATACTGCTTTATAATGCTTTACAGCACTCTCTAAGCAGTTTACAGAGTCAGCATATTGCCCCCAACAATATGGGTCCTCATTTTTACTGACATTGGAAGGATGGAAGGCTGAGTCAACCTTGAGCTGTTCACAATCGAATTCAGGGCAGTGGGCAGTCAGCCTGCAATACTGCATTCTAACCACTGTGCCACCATGACTCTTGTAGTGGTTTTTCCATGGTAGGTGTAACTGGTTGGAGCAATATCAACTAGAATAGACAGTCCTGCAAGCATCTGGGTACCAATCCATAAAATATAATCCCTACTTAGAGAGCACTGCTGCACTTTAGCCTAATGGTAATATGAATATGTGCTACTACTGCAAGTCCTCCTGCCCTAGGTAAGAAGGCATGTGGGGCAACAATAAAAGATCCAGCAGGAACCATAAATCCAAAAGGACTCCCAAATCACAAACTTGCTCCCTGCTTATCCATCAGTAGTAACATTATTAGTAACAGAAATGTTCAATCTATCCACAGAAACTCTAGTTTGTTGAACCATTTCCTGAACAGTGTTTGATGCATGTTGGGTGGATCTAGGAAGAGTTCCAGTTAGATTCACTGCCCAATTTACAGGTTCTGTAGACTCACATCTCCTTCTGAAGAACAGTAGTAGCAGCTATGTGAAAAGGGCCTTTGTACAATTATCTGTTGTATACCAATTGCATTTGTTGCTAAATTGGGAGAGTTGTTTGGAGTCACTGATGCCTTAGCTATCTTCTATTTGGATTATTGAAACATGCTTTTCTTGGATGATGAAATTACTTCAAGAATGCATCAGTAAGGGTAATTGTGGCTACAACTTCATATGCTCTAATACGACATCTTCATAATAATAAACATATAATACCACTTTGTCATGAGCTGTGCTGGTTCTAAATGGCTTCCATGTTATAGTTCAAGTTGCTCGTGATTATAGGACTGAGCTGATACACTACTTGCCACCAATTGTTTCTGCCCATCCCACATCCTATTGCAATTGCAACACAACACTTCAGGTCCCTTCCTTCAACTCATGTTCCCTGATGAAACCCAGGAGAGATGCTTTTTCTGTTGTGAGTGCCTGGAATGTTCTTTCTTCAACATACAGTTGGCCCTAATCCTAATGGCTTTTAACACATCACTAAAAACTTGGTTCTTCCCCAGGCATTGGAGACAGAATGACAGAAGCTCTCAATTTACAAATGTAATACATATCAAGGCTTTATGACTGTCTATTAATTGTTGTTGTTATAATTTGAATTCTTGTTTTGTACTAATAAACATCATACAGTCATGTGTGCAGGAGTAGGGTTACTGTATACATTACTCTTTCATTTAATTCCTACCTATATAATAGAATAGTTTGTTTCAAGATGGCGTACTTTTTTTCTGAAAACTCAGCTATGGTTGTCTATCATTTTTCATTGGACAATAACATCCAGTAATGATCATTCTGTAAATTTTAGTTTTACATGTAGACACAACATCCTAGATTACATCAATATATTTTTCTGACATATATTTTAATTTATAATTAAATCTATACTTTCACAATCCTGCAGGTGTCCATCAGTTCATTCCATAAGATCAGACAACTGTTAACCAGTTCTGATACATCTGTCCACTTCCAGTTGCACATCATTATGAATACAGTGGCATCTTTTCATATCACTCCATGCAGATGATACAAAGTGAGTGTAGTTCACAAATGTATATACCCTTTTATCATAGCCTACCATAAATTAATGCAGCTCATAAGTATTTTTAATTTCATTTCACTTGTTAATTCATGTTATTTACTATTTATTCCTCTTATGTTCCAAGCCACAATCTTACATGGTCATCATCCAATAGATCCATAGAGATTGACCTCTGCTGCTTATTATGGTTTGAGTCAATTGAGGTTTTCAGGTAATATTATATAATCTAAGAGTACATTAAATTATCATTCAGAGTTGTACCCATATAATATGTTGCATTAATATTAATTGGCACATTTTGCTACAATTGGCCAGTAGGCCACAAGTTTATTATGGCTCAATTTTATCCCAGGTCCAATCCTGTTTTTCAATGCTAATTATGTTCCCTAATCTAGAGATTACCTTGCAATGCAGCTGTTGCTTCATCCTACTAATTGAAAATTAGATGCAGCGTATTGGAAAATTTAGAATTTTTTATTCTGGTTAAATCTATTTAGTCCAGAAAATAGCCATAACTGAGGATCCATTTTAAAATCAAATTTCAGTCCATTGGTATTTTTTTCTCTCTCTGCTGAAAACATAAGTAATGGATCAATTAATTGAAACATTTCCAGTGTCTTTGTAATCCCTAGCTACCAACGTTATTCCAGCAAATAATATCCTTATTATATTTCTGTTATGTGTACTAACTGTACATTGGTTAATATATCAACTCTGTTATATTTGGACTTAAATAGCCTTAAATCCAAACACTTCAATTTTCCTTGGGTGCAGAACATCATGTCAACATTTTAACCATAAGGGTGGAACTAGTCAATTATTATAAACCTTCTTTTCTAAGTAGGAAAAATGAGTATTGTGTAACCTCCTGCCAGGAAAATGGAGTTTTTTTATTATTCTGATCATGAAAACCCCACAAGTTTCTCAGCTATTTTGAGAATAATAACAAAATAACAACAAATACATGTGGCTGTCTCTGAGGTGCTTTTAACCTTAACAACAGCTCCATTAATTTTTCATATTATTGATAAAGTAAATTAAGAAAAGTCTATTTTAATGCAAACCAAACATAAAAAGTCAGCAGATATCAAATTGAAGTAATTTAATCTTGTTTCTCAAGATTGCAATTAAAGTAATGCAAATTAGGTTCATGTATAAGTAGATATGATCAACACAAACATCAACCTGTATTGATATTAATATTGACATGTATTTTAATAACCTCTTAGGGGGTTAGTTTAATGCCGCTATAAAATATTGGTGTTTAATAAATAAATGCATAAATGCAGATAACATTACTTCTAGGGAAAGACATTCATGAAGTCACAAAGCCATTTTCAGAGTAGTAAAGAAAAACAAACCTTTCTTGCTCTGTTGTTCAGAAGCATCAGTGCCATGCAGATGTCAAAGAAAGAAAAAGGAATACTGGGCACATATGAAACTATTAAGATATTAAAACAACAAATCTATCTTCTCTTTCTTCTCCAGATAGGCACAAAGCAGCCTCTATATTTCAATGCTGTTTTAACATGCCACTGTGGATGTGTTATGACTCAGGTGGTCAATGCAAGGTAGTCCTTTAGAGAGTCCTTTATTGCCCTCAAGAAATATTCAACAAATGGCCCTCCAATGACCAGTAAGTCTCCACCCCACACTACCCCAAACAACAGCCCTTTCTTATTACCAGGAAAGTCCACAAGGCAAAGTCCAGGCATATGATAAATGGCTGTCCTCAGGGGAAAGACAAGATACAAAGCAAAGGTAGTTCTTAAGCAAAAGGCAAAAGCAGTCCACAAGGCTAGGGCAAGACAAACGGCAGTCCTTAAAGCAAAGGTGAAAAGCAGTCCTCAAAGCAAGGCAAAAGGCACCAGTCAAAGCAGGTGGGGATGAGACAGCATACAGGGAGGAGGTACAAAAACTATCCATATGGTGTAGTAACAACAACTTGCACCTGAACATCGGCAAGACGAAAGAGATGGTGCTAGACTTCCAGAGAAAAAAGGAGGAACCTGCCCCACTTTACATCGGAGAGAACTGTGTGGAGAGAGTTTCCTCCTTTAAATTTCTGAAAGTCTACCTCTGTGAAGATCTGACCTGGAAAGTTAATATAATCCAGGCGGCTAGAAAGGCCCAACAGAGGCTTCACTTTCTCAGGGTCTTGCGGAAGAACAGGGTAGAACAATGGCTAATTACCCTCTTTTACCGGTCTACTATAGAGAGCGTCCTCTCGTATGGTATTGTGGTTTGGTATGCTGGTCTGACAGCCACGGATAGGAAAGTATTACAGAGGGTGGTGAGTACAGCACAAGACATTGTGGGCTGTCCCCTGACACCACTGGATGACATCGCCAGGGCTCACTGCCTTGGAAGAGTGAGGAAAATTCTCAGGGATGACTCACACCCTGGACGGTATCTTTTTACTCTCCTACCATCGGGTAGGAGATATAGGAGTATAGCCAGCCACACCAACAGGCTGAAAAACAGCTTCTATCCGTGGGCTGTTAGGCTTTTGAATGAGAAATAACTTTTGTGAACTTTATGCAGAATTGACTTGGGAGGCCGGTGTGTGGTGTAGTTGGTTCACATGGTGTAGTAAGACGGAGGGTTTGTTGTCACTGTGTGTTGGGGGGGTGGGAGCACAAAGGGAGGCTCAGCTAATCTCAATGTACACATAGTTGTACTTCGACAATGAAGGTTCATTTCATTTCATTTCATCCAAAACACTTTGTTCCTGTCAAAGACTAACTCCCCACGGCTTCTCCTGAAGTCACTGCACTCCAGGTCTTCCATGTGAGGAGGGGTGAGGCAATTTTCTCCCAAGTAGCCTTGAAGCCCTTCTCTGAGCTTGCCTACATTCCGCTCTCCATGCCCTTAGATCGAGTAGAGGAGGCAGCTGTTCCTCATCAGAGGAGATCTACTGCCTATCAGCACCACTGCCTGTCAGCAGCCAAGCCTCTCCTGTGTCTGTGAAGGCAGGCAGCTCTCCATCCAGTTAACCACCTCCCCCAATACTTGAGGGCCCTGGAACCCACCCTGACCCGACTCATGGAGCGGGTCACACCCTTGACCTGATTTTTCTATCTGGACAATGGTTGGATGATTTGGGAGGGGGCTCGCCATCTGTTGTCCCCCTGTCATGGTCCGATCATTATCTCCTGCGGCTGGTCTTCCATTGGGCCACCCCCCGCTGCCGGGCTGTGGAACTGACCAGATGGTTCCGTCCCAGGCGCCTAATGGACCCAGAACGGTTCCAGACGGCACTTGGGTCCTTACCTATCTCCCTCACTCACAGCCCGGTCGATGCCTGGGAAAGGGCGGCTGCTGAGGCACTCGACTGTGTTGTACCCTTGCGACCCCAGACTCGGCACAGATCCCGTTGGGCTCCATGGTTTACTGTGGAGCTCTGGGAGATGAAGCGTCGGAGACAGGGTCTAGAGAGCGGTTGGAGGTCCACCCGGTCTGAATCTGACCGATTGCGACTAAGAGCCTTCACAAGGTCTTACCTCGCTGTGATGAGGACGGCGAAGTCTAATTACTTTGCTGCCCTCATCGCGTCCGCAGATAATCGCCCAGCCGCCCTGTTTAGGGTGACTCGCTCTCTCCTTAATCGGGAGGTGAGGGAGGAACCCTTACAGGGTCGGGCTGAGGAGTTTAGTCATCATCTGGTGGACAAAATCGCTCAGATCTGGACCGGTTTGGACTCTGACTGGGCAGAGTCTGGCATGGAGGAATCAAGCGTGTTATCTGGACTGAGCATGTTATCTGGACTGAGTTCGACCCTGTTTCTCCCGATGATGTGGACAAGATTATGAGGAGACTGAGCTCCACCACTTGTTTACTGGACCCGTGCCCCTCCTGGCTGGTTTATGCGGCTCGGGAGGAGACACGAGGCTGGTTCCAGGCAGTAATAACTGCTTCCTTGAAGGAGGGTACCTTCCCCGCTGCCTTTTAATTTTTAATTAATGGGGTTTTAGTTAAGTTAAGTTTAGTTAGTTAAGTTCAGGGATTAATTTAATCTTAGTTTTAATCGTTTTTAATTGTATATGATGTATTTTAACTTTTAATCTTCCCTGTAAACCGCCCTGAGTCCTACGGGAATAGGGCGGTATATAAATTTAAATATAAATAAATATAAAATATAAACATCATCCTCAGTCCCTGGGTTCTCCAAACATGCCAAGGGTGATGGGCCATCCCTGTCAGATGGTCCCAGTTCCAAGTCCTCATCCTCCGAACCAGGCTCTGATAAGGTCATAACAATATGTTGTATGTTTGCCAAACTCTCACTCTTGCTATTTTATAGACTTTAAAATTGTTTTGATTATAAAAGATGGAGAACTAGGTGGCAGACTGTCCCATTTGGGAGGATCAAAATGCTTTTATCTTCCGATCAAACTTCTTCCACAAGGTTCCCAGTTCTAGGCATAGCATTTTAAGGGAAACTAGAAGATTTCCATTGAGAGCAGAAGGCAAGGGAGTTCATCCATAGGAAAAATTGGAGGAAGAATGTTCCTTTAAAAATGAAATAGCTGCTTAAAAGAAGCAAGTGTTATACTGAGAGAAATGTTTGAAAAGAATAATATTTGATATATTCTTAAAATAATGCAAGTACTGAATCCAGATGTTGGTATTCCCAGCATTCCTAGAAGATAAATAAGGTAATTGTGTTAGTAATTGTGGTGCATCAACATTTGGAGGCTATAGGTTGTTGATGCCTATTAATTATCCTACTGAAGAAGGTGGATACAATTTTAATATTTTGGGTTAATAATTCTGTCCCTTCTAACAGCCTTCTTGGAATCTGTTTTTTACATTCTTATGTTTTTCATTTTCATTTCATTTTCCTACTTTAAGCTATTTGCATTTTCAGTCTTTTCTAAATGTTTGTTATACATGGAGATATTGTTCATACACACATATTTATATATAACTGCTTGTAGTTTTTTTTTACTTTACACAAATACGGAATATTGAATCACATTTCTAAGTCTTAGATGGTACTTATAAAATGTAGTCATATTCTACACCATTTGGTCATTGTGATACTTTAGTATAATAATTATGGAATATAGATTTCCTTTGAATTGTATGCATTTTCAAAACACATTAGTAGTATATGGAGCAATATCTCAAAGCTGCTCACCTATGCATTGTGAATTGGCAAAACAGTTGTCAATAAAAAATAAATAAAACAAGTGTAAAATCTAATGAATGAAGAGAAATTTTTATCTATATGTGAAGTTCCATAAAGTAGAAATGAAAAGGATATCTTTATGTAGTTCTATAATTAGAAAGTTAGAAAATAATTATGATTGGGGTTAGATCAGATATACTAACCCTCTAATTTCCACTCTTTACTTTCTAAATGCCTAGTTAACAGGTATTAGACAAATAATGTCATTGAAGAAGACAATTTGTGACTCTCATGTCAAAAATTTATCTTCTGCTGGTATTTTATAAACAAATCTGGAGAGCAAGTAGAGACATTTATTTAACAGGAAACAAGATGTCTCCTATAGTCATACAAGCTAGTAGCAGTCTTATTGTAATGATTAAATACATATTTAAATATAAATTAAAGCCTCAACATTTCCATGTGAATTGAAAAATCTCATTTTTGTTTGCAGCAGTGTTGTACCAAAAGGGATCTAATGAATACAGTAGGTATTTATGCATCCATTTCAAACCTGGCTTATAAATTATTCATTTACAGTCATACCAAAAGTGCACATTATAGCATGGATATTGCCTTACCAATTTACTGTAACAAGTATGTATTTTGAGGCTTGAGAAAAAAATGGGGGCTGGGGTTTTTTTTCCTTGACAGACAATAGTGGAACTTTTCAAGCAAGTGTTAATGCAGCTGCCATGTCCCCAAAAGCCATGTGAAACATTGAGCATAAAGAAAAAATGTATATTCAGTATAACGTGATAGTAGGTTCAAATGTTCTTTAAATAAACAAAGACACAGCCCATATTACTCCATAATGGCCAGAAACATTCCAAATTAGAAATGGAAGCAAGTGCCAACTAACAGATGTGAAGTTAACTGTCCATACCTGAAGATGGGAATGGCTCAAGGAGGTCTGACAGTAAGGAATTAACTAACAGAGAATTAACACATTTTTATGGAAAGACTATTCCCTAAGCAGAAATAAATCAGGCAATGCCCTTAGGACCTGTCTGCCGCAATAGCTTCTCAAAAATCATAGTTCATAGCATGAGCAATAGATCAGTCTATATTTCCAGATATCAGTTTCTGAGCAGATAACTCTTTTGAATGACGTACATCCAGAAATGTGAAAGAGGCCTCTCTTTCACTTATTTTGAGGGAAAATAAATAATGTTATAAAAATTCAACATTTAAGATTTGTACATTATTAAATGCTCATTTAAACAGTGTGTAAAATGAATTTTACATTGGATTTAAATAAAACATAGATCTCATCAAAAAAGGTATTACATAAATCCCAGACAGTTACATCAATCTGCCTACTTATCTGCCTACCAACCAGTTGTTAGTTTTTTATTCCTTTTGAGTAGATCTAGAAATGTAAAATAAGTGGTAGGATGTATGTATATATATATATATATATATGTACATATATACAGTATATATATACAGTACCACAATACAATACCACAAAATCCAAAATAAAAGCCACCCCCATCAGTGAAGAGATCCAGCAAACAATCATTCCCAGAGAAAAATCATCCAGATGTCCTAAGCTCTATGGTCTGCCCAAGATACACAAAGAAGGAACCCCACTCAGACCCATAGTCAGCTCCATAGGCTCACCTCTACAAAATCTAGCCAAATTTCTTGCCAAACAACTACAGCCTTACGCAAATTCCATCACCTCACACGTACAAAACTCATTCCAATTCATAGAGATCATAAGTAAACTAAACTTACAGCCCTGTGACCTACTTGTGAGCTTCGATGTCGTATCCCTCTTCACCCAAGTGCCAATCAAAGAAGCCTTGACAGCTATCCTAAATAAATACAACCCCCCAAAACACATCCTAGATCTGACCAACCACTGCCTATCTAACACATACTTCATCTACAATGGACAAAGATACAAACAAATGGAAGGAGCACCCATGGGATCACCCCTTTCACCTGTCATTGCAAACCTCTACATGGAACACTTTGAAACCCTCGCTCTAGAAAAATCCAACCACAAACCCAAACTCTGGCTCAGATACGTAGATGACACCTTCGTAATCTGGCCACACGGCAAAGAAAAACTGGATGACTTCCTCACACACCTCAATAGCCTACACCCCAAAATACAATTTACCATGGAAACAGAAGCTAACAATCAACTTCCCTTCCTTGATGTCTTAGTCTACAAGAAATCCAACAGCTCCCTAGGACACACTATCTACCATAAAAACACACACACACAAACCGCTATCTGAACGCACTCTCACACCACCACCCAGCACAGATCAACTCCGTAGCCAAGACACTCATCTCCAGAACAAAACACCTAGCTGACGAACAACACTTAAAACCGAACTACACACTCTCACTAATGCACTAACAGCCAATGGATTCCAAAGAAACACGATTACCAACTTAATCCGAAGAGAGACACCCACAAAAACCCAAGACAGAGAACAAGAAAAAGGCAAAGCCCTCCTCCCATACTTAAAAGGGACCACAGACAGAATCAGCAAAGTCCTCCAAAAACACAACATCAAAACAGCATTCTACACAGACAGAAAAATATCCACCATCCTAAGAAACCCCAAGGACATAATTGGGTTAGAAAACCAAGGAGTATACGAAATCCCATGCACCACCTGCCCCACCACATACATCGGACAGACCAACAGAAGAATAAGTGCACGCATTGAAGAGCACAAAAACTCACTCAGAAAGGGAGAACAAACTTCATCCCTGGTCCAACACTTTGAAGCCACGGGACATGAAATTGATTTTAAAAAAACCAAAACTATCGCCAAAATTGAACATTTTAACAACAGAATAATCAGAGAAGCCATTGAGATAGAAAAACGCCCCCACAGCATGAACAAACGAGATGATACCTCTTGCCTACCAGCCATTTGGAAACCCGCCTTGATTGACAGACGAGTCCCAACCACCAAGAATGATACCAGACCCAAACTCATGATAACATCACATGACACCACCACCACACAACCATTCAAAAAGAAAATCCGAACCCACAATGATAACGACGCACAACCACAAAACAGAAACCTAACTACAGCTGCAACCTCAGCCACTTTAAACCCCTCCAAACCACAATAAGCAAACTGACACCCACTATAAAAACATGGCACCACCACAAACACGAAGCCGAACAAAAGCAGCACAACTCACCAGCTCAGGTCTGGGGCTGGCAGCTGAGACCAGCCCATCCACTCAGAACACACCCCCACCCAATCAGAACACACCCACCATTCAAAACACACTCCCACCCAATCAGAACACACTTGGTCCCCCACCCAATCAGAGCACACCTCCACCCACAGAACACACCCCCTCTGGCAGTTTAAAAAAGAGGAACAAACAGCCACATGCTTCTCCCAGAAGAAGGAAGGTAAAACCACCAGCCTGATGATGACGGATGGGATTCCGTCGAAACGTTGTGCCTACACCTTTAGCTCTACGCGGGGAAAAACCCGAATAACCAAATATCCATATATATATATATATATATATATATATATATATATATATATATATATATATATATATATATATATATATATGGATCTTTGTATATGGAGCCCTCCTCCCATACTTAAAAGGGACCACAGACAGAATCAGCAAGGTCCTCCAAAAACACAACATCAAAACAGCATTCTACACAGACAGAAAAATATCCACCATCCTAAGAAACCCCAAGGACATAATTGGCTTAGAAAACTAAGGAGTATACGAAATCCCATGCACCACCTGCCCCACCACATACATCGGACAGACCAACAGAAGAATAAGTGCATGCATTGAAGAGCACAAAAACTCACTCATAAAGGGAGAACAAACTTCATCCCTGGTCCAACACTTTGAAGCCACGGGACACCACATGACATCACCACCACACAACCATTCAAAAAGCAAATCCGAACCCACAATGATAACGAGGCACAACCACAAAACAGAAACCTAACTACAGCTAACATCAGCCACTTTAAACCCCTCCAAACCACACAATAAGCAAACTGACACCCACTATAAAAACATGGCACCACCACAAAAACGAAGCCGAACAAAAGCAGCACAACTCACCAGCTCAGGTCTAAGGCTGGCAGCTGAGACCAGCCCATCCACTCAAAACACACCCCCACCCAATCAGAACACACCCACCATTCAAAACACACTCCCACCCAATCAGAACACACTTAATCCCCCACCCAATCAGAGCACACCTCCACCCACAGAACACACCCCCTCTGGCAGTTTAAAAAAGAGGAACAAACAGCCACATGCTTCTCCCAGAAGAAGGAAGCAGAAGCCACCAGCCTGATGATGACGGATGGGATTCCGTCGAAACATCGCTCCTACACCTTTAGTTCTACGCGGGGAAAAACCCGAATAACCAAAGATCCACATACGAACACCCGCGAAAACCTCAGAAAACATATATATATATATATATATATATATATATATATATATATATATATATATATATATATATATATATATATATATATATATATATATATATATATATATATATATATATATATATATATATATATATATATATGTAGATCTAGAGTCTCGGGTTTCTTCCCGCGTTCCTTTCATCTTCAGAAAGTTGTGGCGACGTTTCGACGAAATCCCATCCGTCATCATCAGGCCGGAGTGTTCCTCCTGCTGCTTCCAGGAGCAATGCGTGGTCTGGCTGTTCCTTTCCTTCCAACTGCCGGTGGGGCTGTGTTCTGACTGGGTGGAGGCGTGGCTGCTTTCTGATTGGGTGGGGGTGTCCTCCGATTGGGTGGAGGCGTGGTTGTCTTCTGATTGAGTGGAGGCGTGGCTGTCTTCTGATTGGGTGGATGCGTGGTTGTCTTCTGATTGGTTGGAGGCGTGGCTGTCTTCTGATTGGGTGGGGTATGTTCTGAATGGGTGGGGTTTTTTGTTGTGTTGTAATATCCTGAGTGTTGTGATTTGGTATCCTGAGGAGTGGGCTGTGTAGTGGCCTCCAGAGCTTTGGTTTGGCTCCGAGTTCGAGGACCTGCTATGTATCTCTGGTATGGGTCAGTCAGGTTCGTGTGTGCGTTCTTCTGCTTGGGTGATGGCACTTTTGCTTGACTTGTTCTGTCTTCTGTGTGGGAGAGTTTTTGTTCTGGGTGTGGATGAGTCTTGCTGGGGCTGGTGGCATTTGGGGTTGTTTGTTGGTTTTTTAAATCCTTGTTTGCTGAAATTCGTTTCTCTATCAATGCTGGTTTCCAAATGGCATGTAGGCGGGAGGTGTCGTCTCGCTTGTTCATACTGTCTGGGTGTTTTTCTATTTCAATGGCTTCTCTGATTATTCTGCTATTGAGATGTTCTATTTTGGCGATTGTTTTTGTACCTTCAAAATTGATGTTGTGTCCCGTAGTGTTTATGTGTTGTACTAGTGAAGATGTGTGATCTTTCTTCTGTACTGAGTTCTTATGTTCTTCTACACGTACCTCTATTCTTCTGTTAGTCTGTCCGATGTATGTTGCTGGACAGGAGGCGCATGGGATTTGGTATATGCCCTGGTTTTCCAGTTCTATTTTGTCTTTGGGATTTCTCAGGATGGTTGATATCTTTCTGTCAGTATTAAAAGCGGTTTTGATGTTATGTTTGCGTAGTACTTTACTGATTTTGTCGGTTGTTCCTTTTATGTAGGGCAAGATGGCTCGTCCGTTGTTCTGTTCTTCTTCTTGGATGTTTTTCTGTTTCGGAGTCCCCTGCTGAATCATATTGGTGATTTTGTTTTTTTGGAACTTGTTTGCTGTCAATATGTCTGTCAGGGTGTGTAGTTCTGTTTGTATATGTGTTTCATCTGCAAGGCGTCTGGTTCTTGTTATTAGTGTTTTGGCTACTGAATTTATTTGTGCTGGGTGATGATGTGATTGCGCATTGAGGTAACGGTTGGTGTGTGTTTTCTTTCGGTAGACTGTGTGTCCTAGGGTGCCGTTTTGTTTTTTGTATATAAGTACATCCAGGAAAGGTAACTGGTTGTTTGTTTCAATCTCCATGGTGAATTTTATTTTGGGATGTAGGCTGTTCAGGTGTGTTAGGAAGTTTTCTAGCTCCTTTCTTCCGTGGGGCCAGATCACGAAGGTGTCATCCACATATCTGAGCCACAGTTTCGGTTTGTTTGTAGTCTTTTCCAGAGCGTTAGTTTCAAATTCTTCCATGAAAAGGTTGGCGATAACTGGTGAAAGAGGGGATCCCATTGGTGCGCCTTCTATTTGTTTGTATCTCTGGCCTCTGTGTATGAAGTCACCCACATCCTATGCACAAGCAAACCACCCAAAAGCAACCTAACAAAAGAAGAACAAGTAGCATTGCAAAACCTAAGAAAAGACAACAGCATAATCATACTACCAGCAGATAAAGGCAATGCTACAGTGGTAATGGACACATCAGACTATGAAGAGAAACTGTCCAACTTACTCAAAGAAACTACATACAAACCTATATATAGAGATCCCACAACCTATCTAGAAAAGACCACCAAGAAAAAGATAAAATCAACTTCTATAAGCCAAGAAATCCAACAAACAATCATTCCTAGGGAGAAGTCATCCAGATGCCCAAAACTATATGGCCTCCCCAAAATACACAAAGATGGAATCCCACTAAGACCCATAGTAAGTTCTATAGGCTCACCACTACAAAACTTAGCTAAATACCTAGCAAAACAATTACAACCTCAAGCAGAAATGGCAGCTTCATATGTCCAAAACTCATACCACTTTATAGAATTAGTGAAAAATCTACATATAGACCAAAAAGACTTGCTAGTCAGCTTCGATGTGGTATCACTATTCACCCAGGTGCCAGTCCAAGAAGCTCTATCAACAATAAGAAGCAAATACCAACCACCAAACCATATTATAGAACTAGCAGAACACTGCTTATCAAACACATACTTCATACACAGAGGCCAGAGATACAAACAAATAGAAGGCGCACCAATGGGATCCCCTCTTTCACCAGTTATCGCCAACCTTTTCATGGAAGAATTTGAAACTAACGCTCTGGAAAAGACTACAAACAAACCGAAACTGTGGCTCAGATATGTGGATGACACCTTCGTGATCTGGCCCCACGGAAGAAAGGAGCTAGAAAACTTCCTAACACACCTGAACAGCCTACATCCCAAAATAAAATTCACCATGGAGATTGAAACAAACAACCAGTTACCTTTCCTGGATGTACTTATATACAAAAAACAAAACGGCACCCTAGGACACACAGTCTACCGAAAGAAAACACACACCAACCGTTACCTCAATGCGCAATCACATCATCACCCAGCACAAATAAATTCAGTAGCCAAAACACTAATAACAAGAACCAGACGCCTTGCAGATGAAACACATATACAAACAGAACTACACACCCTGACAGACATATTGACAGCAAACAAGTTCCAAAAAAACAAAATCACCAATATGATTCAGCAGGGGACTCCGAAACAGAAAAACATCCAAGAAGAAGAACAGAACAACGGACGAGCCATCTTGCCCTACATAAAAGGAACAACCGACAAAATCAGTAAAGTACTACGCAAACATAACATCAAAACCGCTTTTAATACTGACAGAAAGATATCAACCATCCTGAGAAATCCCAAAGACAAAATAGAACTGGAAAACCAGGGCATATACCAAATCCCATGCGCCTCCTGTCCAGCAACATACATCGGACAGACTAACAGAAGAATAGAGGTACGTGTAGAAGAACATAAGAACTCAGTACAGAAGAAAGATCACACATCTTCACTAGTACAACACATAAACACTACGGGACACAACATCAATTTTGAAGGTACAAAAACAATCGCCAAAATAGAACATCTCAATAGCAGAATAATCAGAGAAGCCATTGAAATAGAAAAACACCCAGACAGTATGAACAAGCGAGACGACACCTCCCGCCTACATGCCATTTGGAAACCAGCATTGATAGAGAAACGAATTTCAGCAAACAAGGATTTAAAAAACCAACAAACAACCCCAAATGCCACCAGCCCCAGCAAGACTCATCCACACCCAGAACAAAAACTCTCCCACACAGAAGACAGAACAAGTCAAGCAAAAGTGCCATCACCCAAGCAGAAGAACGCACACACGAACCTGACTGACCCATACCAGAGATACATAGCAGGTCCTCGAACTCGGAGCCAAACCAAAGCTCTGGAGGCCACTACACAGCCCACTCCTCAGGATACCAAATCACAACACTCAGGATATTACAACACAACAAAAAACCCCACCCATTCAGAACATACCCCACCCAATCAGAAGACAGCCACGCCTCCAACCAATCAGAAGACAACCACGCATCCACCCAATCAGAAGACAGCCACGCCTCCACTCAATCAGAAGACAACCACGCCTCCACCCAATCGGAGGACACCCCCACCCAATCAGAAAGCAGCCACGCCTCCACCCAGTCAGAACACAGCCCCACCGGCAGTTGGAAGGAAAGGAACAGCCAGACCACGCATTGCTCCTGGAAGCAGCAGGAGGAACACTCCGGCCTGATGATGACGGATGGGATTTCGTCGAAACGTCGCCACAACTTTCTGAAGATGAAAGGAACGCGGGAAGAAACCCGAGACTCTAGATCTACACATACAGACACCCGCGAGAATCTACGAAAACATATATATATATATATATATATATATATATATATATATATATATATATATATATATATATATATATATATATATGGGACGCGGTGGCTCAGTGGGTTAGGACGCTGAGTTTGTCGATCAGATGGTCGGCAGTTTGGCAGGTCGTAACAGCGTTCCGTGCGCCTTTGGCATCTAGTCATGCCGGCCACATGACCACGGCGACGTCCTCGGACAAGCGCTGGCTCTTCGGCTTTGAAACGGAGATTTAGGTTTTAGATCTTTAAAGGAAAACAAAATTAAGCTTCTAGAAGTTAATTTTGAACTATACTATAGAATCTAGAATTTTATAACAAAAGATAGTATTTTAATAATTGTTGTACGGTTAAGACAAAAAATATTTTCCTAATAATTGGTGATCTGTTAAGATGAAAACTAGACTTTACTGCTAAAACATAAGAATGTTTTGTAATGAATAATGTAAGTTTTGTAGATAAGAGAATTATTCTTTATTGAAATAGAGAATTGTGGGTTACCCAAAAATTAAGCTTTCTTTTGTATATTATAGGCTACTCTAGAGTATTTTATTGCAATTAGGTAAAACTTAAAAACAGGATATTGATATTTATTAGTGAAAATATATTGAAAATTCTGTTAATTGTCTAGGTCACAACTAGAAATGTATTAACTTGACTATTTTGACTATGTGATAACAAAGGGAATCAGAGAGGGAATCCTTGTTGATGCAACCTGAACTATTTACAAACAACTTGTTATTTGTTACTTTGACTACCCAACCACTGTATTGCTTCACAAATACATGTATATGTAAATATTTAAAAAATCAATAAAACTTGTATATAAAAAAGAAATTTTGTTTTAATGTATGTCAATTAGTGTACATTCAAAGTGACAATAATGTTGTTCTATTTTATTCTATTCTTCTACCATGTTCTGTTTGTACTGTGACCTCCAGTTTGATGTCTAGGTTTTGTATGGGACAATGAGATATTCTGGGATATATATTTTTCCTAGCATGTTCTACAACATGACATAATTGACACAATCAAAGGCCTTCCTATGATCAATGAAGCACATACTGATTGATTTTTAGTATACTTTGGCATTCTTATCTAGCCAATGTGCATTCTATGTTGATTTTCAGATTTTCTGGCATAGTTTCAACTTTTACTGATTCTTCTGCTATGCCATATTTCTGTGGGTATTTCATAGTTCATTTGGTAAGAACCAGAAAGCTGATCTAACTTCATATTCTGGTCTAGAGTTTCTGATAAGTAGGAAATAGTTTCTAAGGTGTCTTGAATGTTGATATATCTAATGTACAGTATTTCAGTATAGTCTTCCTTAATCCCATACTGTTTCAAGGCTGGAACCTCACCTATGTACAATATACACAATTTGAAATTATCTAGTGAACGTAAGCAAAGAGATTTCAGTCAAATTGTTTGGCTCCATTTTCCAAAAAGCTACACTCTTCCTATATAGCATACAGTATATTTTCCTTTTTTTTTTTTACAAAGTTGTACAGCATCACAGTAGATTAACATAAACTGTACACTGAAAGATACCAAAGACCTGCTTGGAAGATCATATTTGTTGGCATGTAATGCTGAACTATCTGAAGAATGAATGATTATATCCCTGTCAAATTTTAAGTATCATGCTGTTAAAAATATTAGTCACACAGAGTGCTATTTAAATGCAACAGAGCAGTAAAATTCCCTTGTCAATATAAACGAGGATAACCTGATAACATGATACTTAATGCTCTGTATCAGTTGGGGGATGACAGCCTGTGGAAAGCTCTGATATATGTAAGTGAAGTAAAAGATACTGTCGAGGTTGTCAATACCCTGCCAATAGATAAACTCTGCTTGTCATTTAAGCCAGCTGAGGGAAACTTGCCTGTCTCCCTCCCTCTCATTTTGACATTCCCCAGGAGGGAGGGCTTTGGACCCTTTAAGGCAATCACTTAACACAGAGGATGAAGGAAGGTGTGAGGGAACATCCAAAGGAAAGTGAGTTAAGATCCGCATTCTGAGGTTCAGAAAGGTCAAGACTCCTGAACCAAACAAATTCTAAAGAACCACTTTCTTCACTTAAGGGGAAAAAGATTAGATGCTGCCATGTATAAGCAAAACTGTGATTTTTTTTTAAAAAGCCATTTATAGTTAAGACAGTTTTTCTGTCTTTTTTCTTTTTGTTCTTCAATTTTTCCTCACAGACAAAGAGATTCCCACTTAATCAGGAAAAGTAAAGAAAAGAAAGCAGCAACATTGTGTGGGTGAAGGTCTGGCTAATTTTCATTTACATGATGCTGCTTTATCACTAGCTGAACAAACATTAAGGGGTTCCCCCCCATCCTTTTGTGCTTTCCCCACCATTATTTTAACATATATGAACAAATTCCATATATTTTATTCAAAAGTATATTTGGATACATTATCTTTAAATGTGCTGGATTACATGTGTAAGAAATGCTGCACTAGGAAGAATAAAAAAATCTCTTATCAGGAGTAGTAGAAACTACTCATAAAGATATCAGTAAACATTTCTATTCTGAATAGGTTTTTCAGGTCCTAGATTCTGAAATATTGGTATTGCAATAAACCTGCTGTATCAAACAAAAGTTCAACATCTTAGTTCAATATTTTATTACTGCCACTAGCCAGCTTTGGGAATACTCACAAATAGAAAATAACCATCTCTCTTTTGATCATTCTCCTGCAACTGGCATTTAGAGGCATGCTTCCTCAACTAACTGGTAAGTATGAACTCTTGATAGAACTGTCCTTCTTATGCAACCCCCTCTCAAAGAAAACCAAATTAATTATAGACTCAAGGAAAAAATGTATAGTAGAAAACATTAGCAACTCTACCATGCACAAAAGGGGTGTCAGAAATGACAATCCTTAGGAATAGCAATAGCCCACAAACCCACAGCCACATTCCACCAGGAATTACCATATTTTCCGGCGTATAAGATGACTTTTTAACCCATGAAAATCGTCTCAAAAGTTGGGGGTCGTCTTATACGCCGGGTCGTCTTATACGCCGGAAAATACTATTCACCTCTCTGATCTGCAGTCCCCGCAACGCGCTCCGAAGCTGCCTCCCAGCCAGCATGTCGCCGCCAAACTTCCCAGCCCACACCGCGTCTAGGGTCCGGTCCCGGTCAAGGATGCCATGGAGCCCGCTGGCACCGGGCGAGACCTGGCAGAGTTGTCCTGCGTGCGCGTGCGCTGGCCAGCTGCCAGGCGTCGGTGTGTCAATCACTTATCGGATCGGGGGAGGGGACGGAACGGCTTGGAGCTGAGCCGCCACTGTCGCCGTCGCCACCGGGGTTCGGACGGGAGGGAGAAGCCTCCTCTTCGTGAGCCTCCCCTGCCTCCGAGCCAGGCCGGCGATCGCTGGAGGGACGGACGCGGTGTCGGATGGTCGGAAGAAGTAGCCGACGTGCGGAAGGCAGGTTCACGACGAGTCGAGGTGGGCCTGCATCTGTGGCGTGCAGGGATGGCAGGGGTGGCTCCCGTAGCGAGGGAGGCGCGTCCATGGGGAGATGGGTGAGGCCCATGTGGTGTGCTGCGAAGAGGGGCCCTGCTGAATGCCCGTAGGCCGCGACAGACAGTAGGAAGGGAGCACCTTTGCTCCTGCCGAGGCACCGCCTGACCCGCGCCGACCAGAAGAATCGCTTGCCTAGTCACGGAGTGCGGAACAGCGGTACTTGGCTCCCCTCTTGCCCGCAGACCATGCAGCGGCCCTTGCCAGCCGGCCTCAGCATGGCCGCCCCAAGCCCGGCTCTCTAGCGCTTCTTCCGGGCCCGCCTGGCCAACCGTCTCCTGGGCGGGGCTTGGCTCCAGACGCGGCGGCTGCTCCGTCTGCAAATGCTATCTCAAAGCCGAATCGCGCTTGGCCGTGCAGGCTGCCGAAATGCGGGGACTCAGAGTTCCCACGGTGGTTGCGGCTTCTGGCGTGCTGTTTGCAGAGTCTGGCCTGGAAGAGCGTGTGGCTTTGCACCATTTGCATCAGACGGGGCTGAATCTGAATCGGGCTTGTGTCGGACACTTGGCAACTGGCATGTAAGTATTTTCCGGCGTATAAGACGAAAAACCTTGAAAATCTTCTCAAAAGTCAGGGGTCGTCTTATACGCCGGGTCGTTTTATACGCCAGAAAATACGGTATCCAGAATCAAAGACAAGATACAGAAGGATGTAAGAAACAATGTAATTTACAAAATCAACTGTAACCATTCAACCTATTCTACATGGGACAAACATCATGTCAGGATTCAAGAACACCAGCTGGCAGTCAAACACCACAGTCCTAAATCTTCCCACACTGACATGAAACAGCACCAGTTCAATTGGAGCAACACAAAAATTATCGGCCACGCTACCACTGGCCATGCTCATAAATTCATCAAAACCTGACATTCCACAAGCAATTCCATCAACAGACATATTGACCTACAACCAGCCTATGAACCCCTCAGAATCCAGATCAACTGCATAGCCAACCAGAGACAGCATCAACCTTCAACCAACCCATGCAAGCCCCTCTCCCAATGACCCTGACTTGATGTGACCTCCTCATCACAAGACCCATCACAAGACCCATCACAGACCCTCACTTGACACCCCATACCTGTAGCCCTTATAAACAGAAGAACACTGACATCTAGTAAACTCTGCTGAAGATGTTACTTAGCCTGGTAACAAAATGTTCAGAAACCAACCCACAAGCTCAGAGAACAAACCTTCAACCTCAACATTAGCAATATTTTTCCCTTCTTGGAGTATAAAAGTAAATTTCCAAAGTAATTTTAAAGCATCCTAAGAATAAGATAAGAGCCTATTAAAGTAGGAACTACTTTTAAGAAAAAATAACCCTTTCAGAAAATTGGATGATAGAATCCTATATATTAATGAGTAAACAGCTCAATAATACAGTACATAAGATTACATATTATAATGTATATAATTATATATGTATATATAATCTAGTTCTAATATCAGGAAAAAGAAGAGAGTATAGTATCACTGGATCTTTATACTTGATGCCATAATCTACCAATTATACCATAGTAACTAACCAAGCAACTCTTTTTTATTTTTTTGCACTGTTGGTTTTTCTCAATATAGTATCAACTGCTTCAGTGCTCCAAGAGTATGGAATTTTTCTTGGGAATTGTGAGATGGCTATGTTCTATTAGTTGTCCTTGCTTGTGTTTTTGTTACCTAGTGAAGGAACACAAATGTGAATAAATCCCCTGTGACAGCATGGCTGTTAAGGAATGCAATCATTTTACTTATGGGGGAAGATCAATTAGTAATGACTTAAAGCCAGTCCTTTATAGCCCATCTAGGTTTTCCCTTCATTAAGAAATAAGACATGACAGGCAATACATTTCTGGGCAATTTAGCACACTTCTCAATGACTTAAAGACAAGAGGCTGAAGATCAAGAAATTTCCAGATTTTCCAGGAAGGAACTTTCTGGTGTGACCAAATTCTGTTAATGGTGAAATTTCAATCTGAAAAAGAAACTGCTCTTTTAAGTGATATATATATATATATATATATATATATATATATATATATATATATATATATATATATATATATATATATATATATATATATATATATATATATATATATATATATATATATATATATATATATATATATATATATCACTTTACACATATTTTTCTCTTATCTCTACCATCAAAGAAAAGATAAATGAATTTTCTGGGATAAAAAACTACTGCTTGGGAGATGCCCTTGTACTTATGCCAATGCATCAAATGTTATAGGACAATGAGACTTTTAATGGCTGACATAAAGTTTAACACAAAAAGATAAGAAAATGTCTGTGAATCCAAGTTAAAGCCTGCAGTGTTCATGTTAATGTCCATCACAAATCCATAAGCAAGAAGCAAGAACATCTGTCTTCTCCCATCATTGCTTTCCTTCAGAGATATAGTATTATAATGTCCTTTAGCAGGATCAGATAGAAAGCTAATTTTCATTTAATTAAGAAACCAATTAGAAAACAATACTTGACATAATATTAACATAATATAATCTGTTTTCTTATTTTCCACATACCAGTGTGATAGCAATGTTTTGAATTAATCTGAAGCTTCTGGACAATTGTGGTTTTTGACTGATGGGCAATTATCATGAAGTCACAAAACTAAAATTCCCGCAAATCTTCCGCTAGGCCACGAACTTGGTCTAGCTAGCTTCACGAAACGCGGGCGACACGAAGGTGACCTGTGCCGCTCGACAGTCAGCAACACGAACTGCCAGCACTCCAACTCCGGGCCGTGGGTCCCCACGTTGGAACGGCCGCGGCACTCCAGCTCACTTCCCCGCCAGCCGCTCCAGACGTTGCTGCCGTTCTTCCGCCATTCCAAACACCGTTCTAAGCCTCGGCTCCATCAGCTCCGAGAATCAGCTGGTCAGAGCCTTGCAAGCCACGGCTCTTGCAGGCTCAACCGAGGCCCTTCCAAAGGTCGCCGGAACTCACAGGGCCCATTTCCGGTACGGAGGGCTATGCCGCTACAAAAAAAATGGCATTGACAGCCATCTGTCCATCCGTCCTGGCCCCAACACAGAGGGCAAAAGCACCTCTGTATGACTCTCAGGGTCGCCACAGTAGCTGGAACTCCTCGCTCAGCCGAGCAAGTCCACCATCTTGGGCATTTCCTATTGCCTTCCCCTAGACAAGGGTGGCTTTTACTTTCACAACCTTCTAAACATTTCTATTTTTTTATTTTTCAGGAACCTTTTTAGAGACTGATTGATTATGGTTTTCTTGGCACATCAGATGAAGAAATCAATGTATCTGAAGGCCAATACCAGCAAAAGAATTGGTAGCTGTGATTTCACATTATTGTGTATAGCATCATAATAATGTGTCAACCATTGACGGTTGTGCATGCATATATATATATACATATATTCATATATTCATATCATACACACACACACACACACACACACACACACACACACGCACAATCCTCAATGTAGTGGATAGATAATGGCTAAAATGATGATGATAACATGCATATATGTACTGAGCAGGATCCAGTTTGATTTTGAAATTTGAAATTTGTAATTCTGTGGTTCCTGTCATTTTGTATGCAAACTATAGCTATACAGACTTAATATTTTAACATCAGATCAGTTTTCTTTTCCTGGTACATTTTTAAAAATATTTTGCACAGTAAAAAAATGTAGGCAAAACCTCCGCTGGCAACGCCGCGCCGATGGTGGCTTTTTTCGGCTGCCCGTTCTGAGGTTTCATCAGAACCGCAGAGACAGTGAAAATCAGCTGTCCTGCGGCATGTAAACCTCCCCCTCGGGAGAAGAAGGGGAGGTGAGCTTTCCTCGGGTAGAGGTAGAGCTCCCCTAGACCCCCAGAAATATCTGGGGGTCGGAGGGTGAGAGCTCCCTCACAGCCTGAGGCTTTCTCCAAAGCCAGGATGCCTTTGCTTCGAGCTGATGGGGCGAAGCTAGATGCCGCATCCACATCTGCTGATTATAGCGATCTGTGATTGATTTGAAAGCAGACAGAGCTGATCAGGAGGAGTTAAATTTGCAAGTATTTGGAACTTTAACTCGGGGAGTATTAATTTTCTCCATACCCTAATTTGATTTTGAAAGGGAAAAGGTGGTGCCGGAATGTTTTTCTTTTGTTTTTTGAAAGAATAAAGCGTGAAGAAGAATATATATTTTGTAACAAAGTTTGAATAACATATTGGATTTTTGTGTATTTGAGAGTTTTTAAAGTTTTTAAAGATTTTTCGGGGACTTTATTTATCTTGAAGTGCATAGGGAAAGTGAAAGCGATAAGGGAAAGTGAATTTTAACAAGCGGGGAAATGGCTTCAAGATGGCAGGGAATTCCTGTTGTTCCTAAAAGTTCAATTTCCTCTCCTGTAATACAGCCTGCAGTGCAATCCACATCGAAGCCCAAATCTCCTCCACCTTCTCCCCCACCACCTGCATTTACACTTAAGGATTTGCAGGATGCTTTGAAGCTTCAAGCTCAACAAACAGCTCAACAAATAAAGGAGGAGAAGGCTGATCTTTTTGAGAGTAAAAATAGAGAGATGAGAGAAGACATATTGCTCGCACTCCAAGGGCTGGCCACACACATTGAACATTTAGATGATAGTGTGGATGAGGTTGTGGAAAACAGTGCAAAATTAGAAAGTAGAATTGCCACAGTTGAAAATAAAATTGATAGAATGGAGGATGAGGTGACTATCTCACAATATAGAGACATGGAATTTGCCTTGAGAATAAGAGGATTGAAAGAGAACCCACGTGAAGACTTGAAGGAGGAGGTAGCAAAAGATATAGCTCCTGTTTTGGGATGTGATCCTGAGGAATTATCAAGAGAGGTGGATAAAATATTTAGGGTTAACTCTTGGATTGCGAGGCAGGAAAATTTACCTAGAGATGTGGTGATTTATTTTTCTAAGAAGTCACTCCGAAATGCAATTATCCAGGCCTTTTATCAACAGAGGTTTCAAATTGCAGGTCAGGATATTATAATTTTAAAAGAAATACCTCCAAAAATTTTGAGAAACAGAAAAGATTTTGGTTTCCTGTTTGAGGAGCTTAAAAATCATCAGATTCAGTTCAGATGGGAGATACCTATCAGAATGGTGGTGAATTATGCAGGGACACGATATCGACTTAACACAATTTCAAAGGCAAAAGATTTTTATATTCATGTCCTGAAAGCAGGTTCTCCACCATCTCCACGACTTAAGAGAAAAGAAGAAAAGTTGGAAGATAAACAGCAAACTGAAGGTGCAATGTCATTGGTTGCTGGAGAGGCACATCAGGCTGAGTCTACTGAACAGTTTTTGGTGTTAAAGGATGATCCAAAGGAACAGAGAATGACAGGGGCTGCACATAAACGTAAAGAAAAGGAGCAATTGAAACAGAAGATAGATACTGGTTCTACAATACAAGGTCCTGTTACTACTGAGGCGGTGGGAGGAGCAAGACCAAAGAGACCAACTGAGCATCTTCAGGCATTGTTCTATAGGCTTCAGGTCTCAAAGAATGGCGACAAAGTTCCTGACTTGGAATGTTAATGGCCTGAATTCACCACAAAAAAGAAAGAAAGCATTTCATTACCTGAAGCAACATAAAAATGATATTGTTTGCTTACAAGAAACTCATATTTGTGCGAAAGATCAAAGGTATTTGATTAATTCCCAACTGGGATTACATTTTATTGCATCTGCTCCAGATAAAAAGAGTGGAGTGGTTATCTACTCAAGAAAAGACTTACCAGTTAGATTAATTGAGACTGATATACAAGGAAGATATGTTATTATTGAACTACTGTTACAAGGCAAGAAAGTTCTTATTATTGGATTATATGCACCTAATCAACAGCAAAGAAAGTTTTACAAGCTTTTACATGACAAAATAACTCAATTGGATTATAAATCTGTTATTATGATGGGTGACTGGAATGGTGTTTTGGAGTCATGTAAGGATAAGAAGGGACCTTTTAAAACTACCCCTAATCATTCTAAACTGCCTAAAGCCTTTTTTGATTTGAAAGATGATTTGGAATTAAGAGATATTTGGCGGGAGCGAAATTTGGAGGACAGAGACTTTACCTTCTTTTCAGACAGGCATCAATCGTTTTCCAGAATTGATTTTTTTTAATTACTAATGATCTTTTTTCTAGGGTTAAAAAGGTCAAGATTTTTTCCAGAACACTATCGGATCATAGTCCGGTATGGATGGAGTTGTTTAATGAAGATGGGATTAGAAGATCTTGGAGACTGAATGAAAATTTATTTAGATATGATGAGTTCTCGGAGAAATGTAGGGAACATTTGAAAGAATTTTTTGCTTTGAATATGCATAAAGGTACTTCGATTGAAATGGTTTGGGATGCTAGTAAAGCTTATATGAGAGGGGTTTTGATTTATATGCATAATAGACATAGGCGTAAGCAGATGCAAAAACGTAAAGAGTTGGAAGAAGAAATTAAGTTGAAAGAGAAAGCTCTTATTTTGAACCCATTAGATAAGAGAGTAAGGGACTCAATAAATTTGCTGAAAGAGCAATTTAATATGTTAATGGCGGATCAGGTTGCAACTAACTTGCGGTATGCGAAACATAATACTTTTTATAATGCAAATAAACCTGGTAGGTGGTTAGCTTATCAATTAAGGGAAAAACAGAAATTACGTACTATAGAGAAAATAGAATATAAGGGTAAAGATGTTTATCAACAAAATTTGATTAAAAAGGGTTTTTTAGATTTTTATGCAAATTTATATGCTGGTGAGAATATACAAGCTTTAGATATAGATAAGTATCTACAGGGAGCACATATTCCTACGCTCTCAAATGAGCAACGGGAGGAGATGAATTGATTAATCACTTCTGAGGAAATCATTTCAGCAATTAAACAGTTAAAATTGGGTAAGGCTCCTGGTACAGATGGGTTATCAGCAACTTATTATAAATTATTATTTGCAGAGATGGTAGAACCATTAAAGGAATTATTTAACAATATCCAGGCTGGAGGGGTGGTGCCTCCATCCTGGAGAAGGGCTTTTATATCGCTGATTCCAAAGGAGGAGCAAGATCCCACCCAACCAAAGAATTATAGACCTATATCGCTTTTAACTATAGATTATAAAATCTTTGCAAAAATATTGGCAAATAGATTAATGCAGGTTTTGAAACAAATGATTCATAGTGATCAGTCTGGATTTATAACTGGAAGACATATGAAATATAATGTAAGACAAATTGTAAATTTAATAGAGTATTTGGATAAGAACAACCAAGTCCCTGCGGCACTGATATTTTTAGATGCTGAAAAAGCATTTGATCAATTGAATTGGCAATTTTTATTGAAAGTTGTTGATAAGATGAATTTTGGGGATAAATTTTTGCAATCTATTAAGGCTATATATCAACAACAATTGGCACAAATTATAATTAATGGGGGATTAACAGATGCATTTAAAATTGAAAAAGGTACAAGACAGGGATGCCCCCTTTCACCATTGTTGTTTGTTTTAACATTGGAGATTTTATTGATTAAAATTCGTGTATCAACTAAAATAAGGGGAATAAAAATAAAGCAGAATGATTATAGGTTAAGAGCATTTGCGGATGACTTGGTTGTTACACTGTCTCATCCGACTCAATCCGTTACAGATTTAATGGAAATTATAACTCAATATGGGAAAGTTTCTGGTTTTAAGATAAATAATTATAAGAGTAAAATATTATCTAAAAATATGACTATGAATGAAAAAGAAAAGTTAGTAAAATTAACGGGTTTTGAAATAGTGAAAAAGGTTAAATATTTGGGAGTACATATTTCAGCTTCAAATGTGAAATTATATAAGAACAACTATGAGATATTATGGCAAAAAGTACAAAAGGAGTTAGATAGTTGGAAAAAATTACAATTATCTCTGTTGGGGAGAATTGCAGCTGTTAAAATGAATGTTCTACCAAAAGTTTCTTTTTTTGTTTCAAATGATACCTATATTGAAAAAGGATGCCAATTTGGATGAGTGGCAGAAGGGTATTAATAAATTTATTTGGGCAGGGAAAAGACCGAGAGTTAAATTTAAGATTTTACAAGATGTACGGTAAAGAGGAGGACTTAAAGTGCCTAATTTGAAATTATATTATGATGCGGTAGTTTTATCAGCGGTTAGTGATTGGCTTAATTTAACAAATGAAAGATTACTTTACCTTGAGGGATGGGACTTATTATATGAGTGGCATGCATATTTAGTTTATGATAAAAAAGTGGATAAGGCATTTAAATCTCACATTTTAAGAAGCGCCTTATTGCACGTATGGGAAAATATTATTATAAGTTAAATTATAAAATACCAATTTGGGGGATTCCTGGGCATGCGATAGAGGGTGTATCTGTGGGTGTGAGCTTGGATATGACTTCATATAAGGAATTACTTAGATGGATAGGGAATGGTTGGCAATTAAAATCATTAGGTGAGTTAAAACAAGAAAATATCATACAGTCTTGGTTTCAATATACTCAATTGCAAACGAGGTGGAAGATAGATCAGAAAATTGGTATTACATTAACTGATAAAAATTTGGTAAAACAAATTAAAGATCAAAACCGAGTGCATATAAAGAGAATATATAATGCTTTAATAGAATTGGATTCTGAAACAGAATTAGTTAAAGATTGTATGATAAAGTGGGCTCAAAATATTCAAGAACCAATTTCATTGGATACATGGGAGGTAATTTGGGTTAGAAATGTGAAATTTACCCAGGCTCAAAATTTAAGAGAAAACTTTTATAAAATGTTTTATAGATGGCATTTGGATCCCAAAAAATTGTCCTGCATGTATCCTAACTTACAGCCCAAATGTTGGAGATGTGGTAGTTTGGATTTTATTTTTATTTATTTTATTTTTATTACATTTATATCCCGCCCTTCTCCGAAGACTCAGGGCGGCTTACAAGCTTAGCAGTAGCCTTCATTCTATGTATATACCTGCTTGTTAGGGCTTTCGCCCCCCCCCCAAGCGGCATTATTACAAAGTCAGCTTATTGTCCCCAACAATCTGGGTCCTCATTTTACCTACCTTGGAAGGATGGAAGGCTGAGTCAACCTTGAGCCTGGTGGGATGCGAACCTGCACTAATTGCAGGCAGCTGGTGTTACTTAAGGAGGCATTAGCCCACTGCTCCACCAAGGCTACCTATTATCATATATGGTGGACTTGTAGAAATGTTAAAGCTTTTTGGATTAAAATTTGGTGGAATATTCAAAAGATTTTTAAGAGAAAGATACAATTTTCTCCACAATTGTTTTTATTGGGTATTGTTATAGATTGTGATACTAAAGAAATAAATTTGATGTTGAATTTGATAACAGCAGCAAAGCTCTTGGTAGGTCAATATTGGAAGAAAGATAGTTTGCCTACTATAGAAGATTGGTCATTTAAGGTGTCAAATTTGGCAGAAATGGCTAAGATTTCTGCTTATTTGAAGGATCATTCACAAGA
This sequence comes from Vipera berus, assembly GCF_964194415.1. Taxonomy (NCBI): domain Eukaryota; kingdom Metazoa; phylum Chordata; class Lepidosauria; order Squamata; family Viperidae; genus Vipera; species Vipera berus. Next base: position 28,246,746 of record NC_138207.1, on the reverse strand, counting down.
AAGATACATTTCGGTCTGGAGAAGATGGATAGATTATATTCAGAACAAATATGGGACTAAAAAGTTTCATCTAGCTTATGAATGAATTATAGAATGACATTATTAATATTAGTATGTTTTTATGGTATTTTTATTAGTTTTTATTATATTTTATTATTTTTATTATTAGTATTGTTTAATAATATGGATATTATCTTGTTTTTATGTTATTATTATTATGTTTACTTTTATCTTGTTTGTGTTCATGTTAAAGGGGAGTTAAAGTGCATTAGGAACTTAGTTACATATATAGTTGGTTAATGTTATTTAGATTTTGATTGTTATTTTTGTAACCCTGTATTCAGTTCTGGGAAGTGGGGGAGGGGGAGGGGGGGTGGATTGGGGGTGGGTTTGTACTGAAACTTTTATAAAACTTTTTAATGAAAAAAAATCTAGGCATATTTATGCTACTTTTGAATTAACAATGAATTTCTTAAAAACAGATTTTATCAGTAAACCTTAGATGCTTTGAGAATTTGTACAGGGTAAACTCTCGATCAAAAAGTGTGAAGGAATCAATGTGAAAAGTAAAGGTAATTGATAAACTAAAAATCAATCTATATGTTTCTGCATCAATAAGCATTTCTAATAAGATTTCTAATGATTCTATTTTGCATGACAGCAAATAGAGCAAATAAAATATGAAAAATCTAGATTTACATTTAAAAATGATACATGTGAGACTTTATTTCATTAAGAATTTCAGAATCCATGCTCCTGAGGTAGTTTACTAACTTAACTTTTACCTAGGAGGTGTATAATTTAGTCTCTGCATGCTGTGAACTGAACTCTTTGATGTTAGCTAAAGTTGTTTGTGAAGAGAAAATCCAATATCTTCCTGGAACATTTTAAATAAATTTTATTTTTGTCACTGTTGTTATGAAGTGGTTTGGGGAAGCAGAAAGAGATGATATTACTGAATATTTCAACTATAACCAAAAGCCCAATTTCTGTGTAAACAAATGCCTTAAAAATGTATTCAAAGAACTGGTACATTTGAATTAGAAAAACAATAATAGATGGATGCATAGTGTCATCTCATAACTGCTTGCTTTAAATAGTAGATACCAATAATGGGAATCTAAGGAAAAGTAAAAATAAATCTATTTTCTCACTGAGTAAAGATTTTTAAGGCTCCAGTTATGGTTGTTTTAGTATTATGTGTTTTTAAATCTCTTGGCTTGAGTTTATTCATATTGTATTTGTTTGGGTTTAACTCAGTGTATTGTGTGAATACAACTTCTATGGTAAATGACCATAGGCTACTACTTAGTGATATACTGAACTAGCCTTTGTGACTAATAATTTAATAACATAGTCTAATGTGATTGTGTATACAGTCACTAAAAGATGAAAGCTCAATGGTCAGATAAATCATAAATGTTTTTTTCTGTCAGTGATAGAAACTGTAATCTTTTCACCTGGAAGTACAGTATCATCATCATCATTATCAAAATTATACAAATAAATTCATTACAGGAATTTGACTGCTTTCAGCAATGCTGACATGCTGTAAATTATTTTCAGTTAATTCCTTTGAACTGGATTACATCATCTGCTCAGCATTTCTTTGGACATTTTCTGGGTCTTCTAAGATCAAGTATACAAATTAAGTATTGTTATTCAGCTCTGATCTGTTTGTCATGCAATATGACCAGCTTATTGCTATTTTTATAAGGCATTATGTAACATACTCTTGACTGTTGTCCAATCCATATATTTATTTTTAAATTGCATTGGGTTATGCTAAGTATTTGTCATTTGCTTCAGAGTAAATATGTCTAAAATTATGTTGTAAAAATATTCCCCAAAGTGAACTTCACTTCTGCTGTCCACAGGGACAAGTCCATGTACAGTGTGGAAATCTTTCCCAGTAGAATAATTGGTACTTAAATAATGATTTTGGTTATATCATGTGCTTCTTAAAGAACCATACTGATAAATATTGTTCTTCTGAAACCTGTAATTCAGGTTTTTTTTAAAATGTATTACAGTATATAAAGTACAACAGTTGGTTGGCCTCTGGCCATATTTGCAATTGAAAGTTAATACAATATATAAGTAATAAGTAAGTTGGAAGGGACCTTGGAGGTCATCTAGTCCAACCTCCCGCTCAGGCAGGAAACCCTATACCATTTCAGGCAAATGGCTGTCCAGTCTCCTCTTAAAAACTTCCAGTGTTGGAGCATTCACCACTTCTGGAGGCAGGTTGTTCCACTGGTTAATTGTTCTAATTGTCAGGAAGTTTCTCCTTAGTTCTAGGTTGCTTCTCTCCTTGACTAGTTTCCATCCATTGCTTCTTGTCCTGCTTTCAGGTGCTTTGGAGAATAGCCTGACTCCCTCTTCTTTGTGGCAGCCCCTGAGATATTGGAACACTGCTATCATGTCACCCCTCAACCTTCTCTTCGTTAAACTACACATACCCAATTCCAGCAACCGTTCCCTATATGTTTTAGCCTCCAGTCCCCCAATCATCTTTGTTGCTCTTCTCTGTACCCTTTCTAGAGTCTCAACATCTTTTTTACATCATGGTGACCAAAACTGTCTATGCCATCATTTATCAAATCTACCATGGAAAAATAATAGCGTGATAATCACAACATAATTATTATAGAAACAAATTCTTTCAATATATTATGTATGCATATGTCCAGGCATGATTATAGTAATACCAGCTTTAAGAGCTATTATCTTCTCATAAATATTTTCATGGCCTGGAAAAAGAGTTATTGACTCTACTGTAATGATAGATGGGTATTTATATGAATAAATTACAAAATATTTGATGTTTCTTTTTAAATAGAAATATTGTTTTTGTTTCAATGTGGAGAATAATTTTATCCATGCAAATCTGTTTTCTAAACATGAATTTTGATTACCTCCTCGGAAATGATAGGTCACATAGATTTAGAAAAAAACCCTCAAAACCTACATTTTATCCACCAAGCAACCTTTACATGCTTTATATAATTCAGACTACTGAATATGGTATTTAAACATCCTTTATTAATGTGGAAGCAGAAAATTATAAATTACTGTAAGGAAAAATCTTGGAAGAAGAGGATACACAAGCACTTTGAACATTTCAAAGAAAATACTATCCTTTAGAACAGGGGTGTCAAACTGCTGGCCCGCGGGCCAGTTGCATCATGCAGAGGCTGCACCCATCCCAGCTCTGACAATGCAAAAAAGTCACAATACAAGTTGACACCTGTGCTTTAGACAGTGAAAAACTTTTATCACTGTCTTTGTAATTACATGGCAATGGCTCCTGAAAACTATGTGGAATATACATACCTGTATGCATGGATATCTATCACATTATTCCCTTTCAAGTTAGCAAAGTTATGCAAAGTACAGATGTGGAATCAAAAATAGTAAGCCAAAGAAATTAAAGGCATCAGCCAAGAGATAAGAGAGAAAAGGAAATGTAATGAACAGCTACTCTGTATAGACCCAACCTAACTTAAAACATATCCTCAATATTAATTTGTTTATGTTTTTACTATTATTACCGGTATGTTTACTTTTATTTTGCTTGTATTTATGATAAAGGGGAGTTAAAGCGCATTATGAACTTGGTTATTTATATAGTTGGTTAATGTTAGTTAGATTATGATTATTATATTTGTAACCCTGTACTCAGCTCTGGGAAGTGGGGAAGGGAGAGGGGGGGGTTTAGGGTGGGTTGGTTTTGGGGATTATATTGTAACTTTTATAAAACTTTTTAATAATAATAATAATAATAATAATAATAATAATAATAATAATAATAATAATAATAATAATAAACATATCCTCTTTCTATAATAGCCTGGGTTCTATAGGCAAAAGAGCATCTCTGAAAATCACTGCTTGTAAATGTAGAGTCAAAGGCCTGTTATGTAGTAAACTATGCACATTCATTTAATAAAGAGCAGTGATCCTGGTTGCTGGCTTTATCATTCTTTCTGTTTTTGTTTTAAATTTATCTTTGGTGTTTCAGATAAATTTAGCTGATACCTTTAGATGTTTTGGTGTGAAGCTTATACTGAACAGCACTTCCAAATAATTAAATGCACATTTATATTTCTCTCTCCTTAGAGGTAAGCAGGATATTCACATTGACAGGGCTGTTTCTTTTGAGAAGAGTAGAGCATTTAAATATCCTGTTTATAATCATCTACAGATTTAGTGGGTGTGAGCCACATTTATGTGAGATGCTTGCATCTCTGCCTAGAAGCTAAAACAAAAGTTGACTTTTAAGACACTAAGGTCTGAGACAATCCCATGAGAATTGTTTACTTTGCCTCTTTGACATATTTTATTCTGCTAAGTGTCCAATTCAATATTCCAGTGTTGCATATAAAATGAAAATGAGTCACAATCTAAATAGAATTTTGTCTTTGATACCAACGCTCACATTCTGCTTCTTTTTAATCTTAAAGCACACATATCTGAAGAGGAAAATGTCTTTTCTATCTGGAAAAAGATCAAAAGTCATTAAAGAAAGTGAAAGTCATTAAAGAATGCAGAAAAACACTGTCAGATGCTGTACAGCAGGGAAAGTCTCTTCAGTTCTTGAATTTCATCAGCTCAATCATATTTTTGCTTTTGTCAATAGCATAACTCCTACTGACTGCAACGTGGGCATGATATGACCTTGTGATTTTAAACATTAGGAAGTTTTCAGAAAGAGCTCATCTTAAGAGACATATAAAAATAGGAATATAAATAAAACACTTAAAAATAGAAAAAGATCTTGTGGTCTCTTGCTTTTAAAAAGAAAATAAAGGAACAAATGGAACATCTACAAATGGTATAAATCAGTGTTTCTCAAGATTGATAACTTGAGGATATATGGACTTTAACTCCCAGAATTCCCAGAATGATATATAATACAGCAAAAATTTCATTAGTGAGGTCACATATAACCTGGATTTAGGTTATTGAAAGACAGATGTATTCTCAGATGCTCACCACTGTACCCCAACCATCTCATGTATCTTTGTTGGGAATATAAGAAAGTCTTATTGGTGGTTGCTCCATCAGATAATGTTTATCCTTATTAATATTTCATACGGAGGTTAAAAAAAGTTTTCTCCAAAGAGGCTTTGGCTACATAACTGATTTTCTGAAAGGGGGGACATTTGTTTATTTTTTTCTTAATTGAATTTTTAATAGGCTTGTGCAAATCATCTTGGAGTGACTAGATTTGAAAGAGATTTAACTGAATCAATCAGTTAAAACAGATATATGAAGTGGTATATGTCAGTCCTGCCCTGATCTGGTCCCTTAAGAAAGAAAGATCCTCGACTCCATTTTCAGTGAATGATACTAAAAGACCAAGTAGTTTACAGTATAGCATACTTTTTGCTACAAATGGAGTCAAGGGTCTTTCTGTCTTAAGAAACCAGGACTGACATTAAGGCAGAACTGCATTATCAGTCAACCTGTAGGGCTAATGTACTGGGGGCTTGTGCAACCTGTATGTCTGTCTCTAGCGAGATCATGTAAAGATCACAACAGGACCAGCTGTGAAAGCCCCAACACAAGGAGAGAAGCCCTTCCCCTGTCAGGAACGCAACAAGGCTTTTCCTGACCCTGCGTCCTGCAGGGCACATGAAGAGACCCAAGGCCCCCCAGCCAGTGGTGGGATTTAAATATGTAAACAACTGGTTCTCTGTGAATGTCGCTTCAGAAGTCCATTCTGGGCCTGGGCAACAAAAAAATAGCTACTGGTTCTGTCGAAGTGGTGCGAACCGGTTGAATCCCACCATTGTCCCCAGCCCTACAATTGTGACAAGAGCTACTGCTTTTTCACCTTACTGAACTAGCACAAGAGGTGTCACATTTGGAAGCCAACATTGATGCCCTGGGGTGCTGAGAGACAGTGGGGGGAGGCTCTGATGATGAGGGCCTTTCTTTCTTAAGGGACCAAGTTGGGGTAGGACTGACAGTATGGCACTTTTATCTGCTGGATCACATCAGCTGGATCACTTCTTTTGGAATATATCTTTGACCCATCATCTTTCTTCTGTATATGTGCAGTGTATTATCAGCAGCTACTTGCGTCGAACAAATTAAGTATGAGACAATTCACATCTCATTTGCATATGCTTAATTTTGAATTGTAGTTTGTTAATTGTTTGGGGTTGCTTTTAAAAATTACTTTTATTATTGTTAATCTCCATTAAGTACCATTAGTTGGGTTGTATGTTCACATCTAAACAAAATAAAACCCATATATTGTTCTATCTTCCTAGACAAGTGTTCTGAACGTTCATGTTCATAATCAAACATTCTTGTTTGATTTAGTTTTTGATTTTGTTGTTGAGATAAATGTTACTTGTGGCATCTGGCTAATGCGGACAAGAACCAGATAGTTTTGGTAACTGATTTATTCATTTGTAAAACAAATGGAGATTATTTTAAAAATTCAAATGTGGGATCTCTTCCCATTCCTGGCCTTCATAAAGCTAATAGGTTGGATAACATGTGTTCTGTCCCAGCCTATGTGAGTCCTTGTTAACTCACAAGGACAAACCCCTCTTCCAACAAGTAGGCTGGAAATGCAGGAAAAACAAACCTCTTTTAATATTATTTACAGACCTACAAAATGTCACAAAAGCAAAGACAAACAAAACACGATTCAATCAGAGAATTGTTCACAGGCAAAGCAATCAGAACATGATCCCATGAAACTTGGGTTCTTTGCAAATGGTTGCCTTCAGCAACCAGCACCACCCACACCTTCCCTTTTTATTATGCAGCCCCAAGGCATGGCTTCTCAATGCTTTCTCCTTCGACCTTGGAGTCACCCCATTGCCTCCCTCTGTCCTGCTCTTGTTATCTGTTGGGGTTTGCGAGTGTCTATGATGTCTTCCAGCTGTGAGTCCTCAGAGTCTGACTCAGCTTCCCAGCACAGCTGGGTCTCAGCCTGAGCACCAGTGGAAGGGCCAGGCTCTTCATCAGATTGTAAGTCCTGGAGTTCATCAGAGCCTTCCTCTTATTCTGATGGCTCTCCAGGCCCCTCCTCCTCCTCCTCTGATTCTCCAGACTCAACTGCTGGGTTGACTGGCTGGCACGGGATCACAACAATGTGTTAGAATAAGATTCTGCCTTTCTGTGATCCTTTTCTTGAATAGTGATTACTAAATCTGAAATGCAAAACTCCAGATAACTACTGGTTATAATTTGCTATAGTTCTTTATATTATGGCTTTACAGAATTTTTCAGCTCAGATCTTATAGGGGCATTAGAGGTGATTCTCAGTAATATTTTGGAGGTGTGAACAGGTGTCCTTTGTCCCATCCAGTATTGTGTTAACTGAATATGAATTGCAAGACTCATCTCACTTCCTTAAAAGAAGTGCTTATCATCTACCTGATTATCAACTGATTTTCAGGTAGGCGGAAAAATATATATAACTCCTTATTTAAAATTTACTAGCTGTAATGCCCCCATCTAACATTTGCCATGAAAACAAATTATATTAATATGGTTTTTCTGTGTTTGATATTGTGATCATCTGATTTTAATACAATAGTTGATTGCCCCATCTGTGAACATACAGTATCTCTTTGCCTTGTAATTTTGAGATACGATTCATTGTTGTTGTTTTATGGAGGTGAAAGTAGTATAGAAAATATTGCAAAGTGTTCTGGCTTTAAACCAAGCCTGTCATCTAGTGGAGTGCTATGCTATTTCCAAACTTTAATCTACAGGGCTGGCATACATTAAAATAAGGCAGCACAAATGCAATGCAGCTGTAACTAATTTTGCAGCATTAAAATGCTTAGCTGTATTTTACTCCTGTAATACAATTCTCCTAACTAATGGGGAAATCCTATGGGCATAAATAAAGCATGACAATCAGATTGTGTTTGATAGGATTGGTTATAAAAATACCATAAATTTAGATGTTCACAGTCCCTCCAGGTTATAATAAAAAGCTTCCATTGTTATTAGTAGAGCCAATGTTAAAAACAGAATTGAGTTTTGAATCTCACTTAACCAATATCTTGCTTGACACAAGTGTAACATGCAATGCTCACAGCTGGGAATAGGTTCAGAGTTTATTGCCATCCTAATTATGAAACTTTCACATCATGGTGTGTTGTTGTAAAACCTAAATGCCTTCTGAATGATATACTTTATGCCTACTGTGTATTGTTGAGTGTGTATTAAGCTTCTTAAAGCAAGAAGTAGCAATGTAAAATAAATAAATGGTATGTAATTCATATGCCTTTGTCAATAACACATTGATTACAATGCTTCATGCCATACTTATAAATCTAATAAATATTTTTTTAAAAAAGCTAACAGAATAAGTGAGAATAATGTTAGTTTAACATGTGGACACTTGAAACTGATATATTTAAAGAACAATCCTCTGCAAGGCAGTTCAGAAGTAAGTTCCACTGAGTTCAGCAATACTTATTCTCAGATAAGTAGGAATAGAATTGTAAGTGTAATCTTATTTATGCTGTCAGTTACAGAATGCCTTTTCTGCAAGGGGACACAACATGCATTATTTTTCCAACAATAACATCTGTTTTCATTTCAAGTAAGAATTCAGCTTTGAATACCAATTGAGAATGAAGACATAAAATATCACATTAAGTCCCATTTAAATGATGTTTTCTGCAATGTAGTATTTTTAGGCAGGTTCTCTATAGCAAAGATACACTTATATTGTACATATTTTTGGGGGGAAATTCTAGTGACTTTAATTACTTAATTGCCATGAATCAGGCAGCCAGTAGGTCATGTTCTCATAGAGAATATTAAGAATAGGATCTTCTACTAAAAATGATTTCACAAGAGTGCCTTCTCACTTCTATTCAAAGGAGTAACTTAAACAATTGCAATTTTTTAAATTAGGTCAATTCTAAAATAATTAATCCCTAGCAAAAGTTCCTTATTAATCAACATGGCTGTGATTAGTTTAAATACTTTGATTTTTATTAGATATCTATTTATAAATATGATTATAGAATTGTAGAACTGAAAGGAGTAATCCAAATCAGAGCATCCATAAGCTAGCTATCCATAATGCTAATGATTTGTAAAATTACACAGAGATTGGTTCATAAAAATGTAGTTATTTTTGTCTTCAGTAATATAAAATATTTCTATTATCTGATGACTGTTGCATATTATATGTTTAGACAAAAGAACAGTAAATAGCAACATGGATGGGGAAAAAACTTTAAAGTATCCTACTTATCAAGTCTTGGCATCAGCTGAACCAGAAATAATTCTTTGAGCAAGTATCTTACAGAGTTTTCTTTAACAGGATTTATTAAGATGAAAATGATAGATACAAAATCAATTTATCATCCAATGTTTAGGACAATGAGTTACCATCCAATGACTTCAGATTCTTTCTAGTTACCATCTTATAAATAGTTGAGGAGGCAGTTATTTTTACTGTTAACTAAGGAACATGCTGATGGCTACTTAGAAAATTGTCTCCTGAATCCTCAATAGGCTGTGAACTGATTGTTATATCACCTGGACCTAAAACAGAGTGGAAAAGGTACTTTAGCATGGTATGAATGACATCATCATTAGCCAAATATTGTTCTTGGTGATGTGATACATCACGCATGTCAAACTCGCCGCATCACATGATGTGTCACGATGTATCGTGACTTTTTTTGCATTGCCGGAGCTGGGATAGGCACGGCATCTATATGATGCAACTGGCCAACAGGTCAGCAGTTTGACACGCCTGTCATACATGGTCACTAAACATCGACTGCAGTAAAGCAGAGAATGGAATCTTAGCTAATTGATGGAAAGAAACATTTACAGCAAATAAAAAGACCAGGATTAACCTTGGTAAATAATTATTTAAAAGAATTTATAGTGGATAATCTTTTAAAACATCTATATATATGGAAACTACAATGTATGTATAATTTCAGCTATTGTTTGGGTTTTAGTTTAGGCTGGTGCCCCAACCATTTAAATAATTACAGGAAAAAATAGAATTAGATGAGATAAATTAAGTCATAATGAAATGGAATATATTTTTCCTGGCAGCTGGTAAATCCCACTCTGTGACTACTCAAAACCCAAATAGGAATTCTGATGACAGTATACAATAAGGGTATCATGTTCATTATGTATCTTAATGCTCAAGAGAAACAATGTGCAAATGATACCTCACTGAAAGCAAACTTGTTTCATTTAGATACTGTTAATTATTATAATATATACAATCATTATAGACATCTGTTTTCTCTTTATCTTTGTCTATCCCATCTTCTGTTCAAAGTCAATCAAAATTTAATGTTACAGAACAACCATACAGTTGTCTTTTGTGTGATGCTTCTGAAATACAAATGAACTACTTACTTATTTGAAGGAATTATTTTTAATGTAGTTAATAAGGTAAAATTTGAACAAACTGTGCTTGCTTGGTACATTTTTTTCAAGAGCAGGTAGGTATTGATCAAAATATACAAGAGTTATTTTGGGAGAATTATTAGCTATGTCATATGCATTCAACCAATATATTATGGGAAATGATACTGCAGATATGTTGATTCAACTAATTAAAAATTCATTGGATCAGAGCCAATAGAGATGTTGTCTCATAGATGGACATATATATTTGTAATACGTGAATCTGAAAACTATACAGTTCTGTTCAAATTAGTTATGTGCAGCAAATAGAAGATGCTAGTTCTTTTGGTCCTCAGAGTGTACATGAATATATGTTAATGGCAGATCAGCAAAGGAGTACATTCAAACTAAGAGAATATTGTGCCAAATCACTGCCACCCTTTCTGTGGGAAAGCCAATTGTTTATGTTAAAGTCTGTTTATGTTTGTTAAACATCACATCAGAAATAAAAGAAAAAATGGTCAGACACCTGTTTATCCTTCAACGTGTCCCAAAAGAACCAGTGTAGTTTTATTTCAGGAGCACATGCTACTTATAAGCTACTTATAAAGCTATATTACTATTTCTTATATGGTGAAAAATCAATAATTAAATTCAAAATCATGAGTAATTTGCTACAAAAAGGTTATCTAACTTAAAATAAATTCAAATACATCTTAAGAGCCAAGTAAATTATATTTTAGGATACTAGGGGAATTTGTTAAAGTACTTTTAGCATTTGCACTTATTATGTTTGAGAGATTAATTTGATCAATTTTCATAGAATAATCTCTTGCCATTGTATAGATGACAATATTTAAGTGATATTTACTTGTTGTAAACAGACCTATATGCTCATTTTACTAATATATGTTCCATCAATCACCACAAATAGAATTGTTCTCAGAGTAAGTGGTTTTATATCAAACTGTAGCTGATCAAGCCATGAAACAAGAGCTTATTATTTATTTATTTATTTATTTATTTATTTATTTATTTATTTATTTATTTATTTATTTATTTATTTATTTATTTATTTGCCACCCATCTTACCATAGGGTAAATCTGGGAGGCTTACAGTTACATCTTAATTAAAACATAAAATGTTAAAATCAAGCCTTATAGCCAAATACACATGGGGTGGATGGGGGCAGAGGAGGGGGAGATGGGATCTGTTATTCCTCAGTCAACCAACTCCATTGCAGATTCACCCAAGGAGCCCCAAGCCAACTGGCAAAGCCAGGTCTTTAGGCCCTTAGGAAACGTTAGGAGGGTTGGGGTCAACATGACATCGGGGGGGCAAGATGTTCCAAAGGGCAGGAGCAACAGCAGACAAGTCCTTCCTCCTGGACTCCATAAGCCAGAATACTTGAGCTGTTGGGACCCACAGTATGCCTCCTCAGCCAGCACACGTGGTACTGGCCAATCCCAGTGGGGTGAGATGATCCCTCAAGTTACCTGGACCCAGGCCATAAAGAAATTTAAGGGTGATCACCTACACCTTGAATTGCACCCAGAAGCAATGTAGTGCCCTATTCATAATCTAGTAGGCTCTCATAAATATTCAAGGAAATATGACATGCATACAATACAGCTTCACAATCTCTAAAGGCTGGTTATGGTCAAAATCAGGGCTCCCAACCAGGGGTGCAAGATGATATTCCAGGGAGTGCAAAAACTTGCATTTTCAAAATTATAGTATATATGCATAATTTGTTGCCATTATTTCAAACTTTTGTAAGGGGTATGAGAATACATCACAAGCATTCTAGGGATGGGGTATAGAAAAGGTTGGGAACCACTGGTCTTAATCATGCAAAGGGAACATGTGTAGGCCCAATTTCTACAGCCTACATTGATTATTTTTTCCACACTTAGAATGAATGTGTGAACTCTGGGAACAAAGACAGTAAGTCTGCTCTCTCTATATTTTTACTGAATATATATAGAATTCTACACACAGTATTCAGTGAAAATATAGTGATAATAAACATTATCTTCATGAATGGAAAACATAAGTAGTGATAGAGATTATCTCCATATAGGCATCAGTCTCATAGAGGGAATCTTTTTCAAGTTTTTCAAAATCAACTAAACTCCTTTTTGTTTAATACTTCTATCAATAGAATAATTAACTAATTTCCCCATATCAGGTAGAATTTGAATATTTCCAAATTACCTATATCAGGGGTCTTCAAACTTGGCCCTTTTATGACTTGTGGACTTCAACTCCCCAAATTCCTCAGCCAGCATGCCTGGCTGAGGAATTCTGTGAGTTGAAGTCCACAAGTCATAAAAGGGCCAAGTTTGAAGACCCCTGACCTATACGTTAGTAGTGCCCAGGCAGGAATATAAGAATAAAAAGAAATGCATACATTTTAACTAAATATTCCTGGTGTGTTCAACTTTGGCATTTCAACTAATTTTGTGCTAATGTGTTGTGCAGTATATATATTAACTAGGCTATCTTGTTGTATTGAAATGAATAAGAGAAACCTACAGCTAATTTATGGAACTACAAAGCTTCCCCCATTCAAATCTAAGGAACTATGCCAGAAAAAAAATCTCAAGACATATTTATCCATATTTCTTACCAATGCACCAAACTATACCTTTTAAAATCCAGCAGTTTGAAGGAAAGTCAATAGAATCCTGCCAGTAGTAGTGGAAAAATTTATTTCTTCAAGCCTAAACTTTGTGCAAGGTCAGATATATAGTTCTGCATATGCCTTAAAATGTGAGGATTAAAATATAATATCATCAGTTGTTTTGTCATGGTCAGAAAATATTTGTGCCTTTAAAAACTGATGTTTTTCTCACCATCTGATTAAACCTTTTACTTCTCAGCTTGTTTCTCATTATCCAGGTATCCTCTTATGGATCCAAAAGAGACCATGCCTAATTTTAAGTGCAAAACAAATCCTGTTGCTTCTATCTCTGAGAGTGAATGAGCACAAGATTAGAACAGATAAAACACACTTGAGATAAAGTGCGCAAGGTGGATTATACAAGAAAAGAGGATTTCGTGAAGAACACATCCACAACTTTTTTGTTAACATTAAGAATGGTGGCTTTTGTAAGCAACATTTATGGAAACTCAACTGGAGCTTTAAAAGCAGTGCCTTTTGTTGTACATTTCTCTGCATACATTTGCTTTCTAGTCAGTAGGTTTAACTTCAGAAACCATGCTGGGCCTTGACTCCTGTTCATTTTGTTTAATGAAAAGCTAGTGATGTACTTTTACACCCATATTCCAGCTTCCTTTTCTTTGAAGTGTATTAAGCTATCCAGTAAGATGTGAAGCTCATTAGGCTTTTATTATCATGGGCCCAAATTAAGCATCTGTTCCCCAGGGAGTGATAAACAGCAAGTGGATATCAGGGCTACATCCCTGATTACAATATTTATTCACTTACTAATTTACAATTTCTTATCAACAGAAATCCCTTCCATATAGATCAAGCCAGCCGCAAGGTATGACTTTACTCTTTTGACAAAGCAGACTACACTTCACTACTTGGATCTCTGTTTTTAATGGTCATTTAATTTGATCAAGCAAATTAAAAGAATTGGCATTTTGGGTGACAGATTAACAAGTATGTGAGAAACACATTGTAAAAGAAGATTCAAGGCAATGTGAAATTTAAATCATGTTAAATGACCTTCATTCTGAAGTGCCACTTGATATTATCAAAGTCTTTGGTTTTCTTTTATCTACAAACATGTCTACTTCCATTTTAACTAAGATTTTATAAAGTCTGAAGAGTATGCCTGAAATTGTTCTGAAGGTCAGGAAATAAACACATTCTCATCATTCAGCTCAGAGGAAGCAGCTCCAATTGAATCTCTTTCTTTAAAGTGTAGTTCTGTGAAAAGTCAAGTTTATAGACTGATTATTCCTTTCAGTTTATGGTATCAGCTGTCTTTATCTCAAATAGGATGTCATTTTATATTACCTTTGATTTGTAAAATTAACTGATAAGTTACTTTATGATATAGAATGCCAGAGAGTATCATTATTTCCCATGCTGCTATTATATGGCAACATAGACTAACTGGTTGTATTTTAACCCACAGCATTTAATGGAGAAAATGTCACCTGATACTAACAATCAAAATCTAAGCTGTTAGTATATTTGACTTTATTTGAATGGAATTAAATTTTCTGTAAAAATTTGGTAACCTTGCATATACAGTAAGTTCAGAGAAGCCTAACTCAACTGGATGACTTTCAGATAAGAAAAATTATTATTTAGGAAATATGGAATTCAGTTTCCACAATGCTTTGGTAAATATTACTGAGAACACCAAACTGGAAAAGATTGATTTACAGGCTTTCTATCTATGATGAAAGATTTCATCAAAATCGTATACAGGAAAGTTTTATGTGGTAAGTGTAAGTGTTGATATTTAAAATTTGCCAGACGCATATTATGACCTTTCCATGTATTCTGTTCAATTCAATAAAGGCAGCAGTTGGGAGCTTTCTTAAAATTATTTTTATTTCAGGATTTGCTTGTTAAGAAGAATTTTTATAACCTGATAATATCATATCATGCTGAATAGAGGAGAAGGGGATTTTACTAAATATTACCAAAGAGGAGAAAGGGAAACAAGGATGCTGGTTGCATCAGCAGATATGTAATAAGCAAAATAAGTTGCAATAGACCAGGGGTAGGCAACCTCGGCTCTTTTATGACTCATGGACTTCAACTCCCAGAATTCCTGAGTCAGCAGTCCCTTGTATGAAAAACACAAGGGACGCGGTGGCTCAGTGGGTTAGGACGCTGAGCTTGTCGATCAGACGGTCGGCAGTTTGATGGGTCAAATCCCGAGTGCCGCGTAGCAGAGTGAGCCCCTGTTACTCGTCCCAGCTTCTGCCAACCTAGCAGTTCGAAAGCACGTAAAAATGCAAGTAGAAAAATAGGGACCACTACGGTGGGAAGGTAACAGCGTTCCGTGTGCCTTTGGCATCTAGTCATGCCGGCCACATGACCACGGAGACATTCTCAGACAAGCGCTGTCTCTTCGGCTTTGAAACGGAGATGAGCACTGGCCCCTAGAGTTGGAGACGACTAGCATGCATGTGCAGGGGAACCTTTACCTTTACCTTTATGAAAAACACATTTAACCACCATTTTATTAACTTCCCAATGCATAGTGGAGACTGTTCTGAAGTTTTTCTGTTGCAAAGAAGGGATAACCCTAATTAACAGTTTAAATATTCCAAGACAAGATGATAGCCCTGTTGCTTTATGGGTAGGGCAAAAAGTTATTGTTCAGCTGGAAGTAATCCAAAGCAGCTTCTTAAGAAAATTCTGGTGACTCCCTTGCTGCTTATATAATGATGAAGGTAGGATTGTCTTCCATGTCAGGGTACATCTTGCATTGCTGAGGTTTTATAGAAAGCCTTCAAGAATCCCACTTTGCCAAATTTTGTTTTCATCATTATACAGCTGGGAATCAGTGGACCATCCTTTTGTCACTTATCCTACAAATCTATTCCTTTGTGGAATGTGGAATCTCTTTTTGAAAGCAATGACAAAGGTGCTGTTACAGATCAGTCATCCAAATTTTCATCATGGATTTTTCATTGTAAAAATATTCCAAATACTAGAATTCACTTTTCTTAATATCTGGTTGGAGGGATGCGGTGGCTCAGTGGGTTAGGATGCTGAGCTTGTCGATCAGATGGTCGGCAGTTTGGCGGGTCCAATCCCGAGTGCCGCATAACAGAGTGAGCACCTGTTACTCATCCCAGCTTCTGCCAACCTAGCAGTTTGAAAGCACATAAAAATGCAAGTAGAAAAATAGGGACCACTACGGTGGGAAGGTAACAGCGCTCCGTGCACCTTTGGCGTCCAGTCATGCCGGCCACATGACCACGGAGATGTCCTCGGACAAGCGCTGGCTCTTAGGCTTTGAAATGGAGATAAGCACCGGCCCCTAGAGTCGGAAACGACTAGCACGCATGTGCGGGGGAACCTTTACCTTTACTTTAATATCTGGTTAATATTATTAGTGCTATACTAAGAAAAGTTTTCACATTCCTTTGCTTGGAGACATGCCTTTGGCGTATCTTGAAAGGAGATGTTATAAGTACCATATTGAATAGTGTCTCCATCCCTATCAAATCAGGTGGTTATCATTACTTACTATCTTCTCCACTGCCGCATTTATAATGAGGTCAGGGCCAAATTGTTCATGATAGATGAATCAGCTCAGACTCATATATATGAAGTGGACGACTATATAAATTCGAACAATTCAGGACTTAAATATTCTGAATTGGTTTAATTATCTTCCTGCATATATGTTTCCAACTATTAGTAGTCTATAATTTAAATATATGTCCAAATCCATGAATGCATATGCAATAAATAAAACAATAGATTTGTTAGAAAGATATTTAAAATATGTTGTCAATGTATATCTGTAAAATTATTTCAGCAATTTTAAGAATAGGGAATCATTCAATTTTATTTAAGCAACTGGGATAGTGAGGTAATATAGCATAGATAATGATGTCAACCTTCTACAAATTAAATATATGTCCAAATCATGAATGCATACAGAATAAATAAAAAATAGATTTGAATGACTTGTTGAAAAACATTTGAAAATATGTTGTTGATATATTTTGGCAATTTAACATATTCAAAGAAAATATCTTCAATGAAAATATACATTAGAAAACATGATATTTGTAAACTACATGCTCCAAAGCTAAACCTGATCTTTAACCAAGAGCCATGGTCTATCTAGTTGATCTCATCTAAATGCACAGCAGGTAGAAAAAAAATAAACCTATTTAGATTGTGGCCTGTTACTGCAAAAACTTTCTAACTAACTATGCTTCCCTAGAGGGAATATTTAACATGCTTGTAGTCCATGATTCTGTTTATCCAATGACAAAAATAAAATAATCAGAACTATGCTCAGCTTAGAGGAACCTCTGTGATGTCAAGTAGCTTTTAAAAGTTGCCAGTACAAACTGAAATAGAAAACAAATAGTTCACCCAGCTATATTGCTTGTAAAGACATAAGAGGAATTAAACAATTGGCAACAATCACCTTAATATTTGCAACAATTCCAAATGTCAAAAGTGATTAAATGCAGCTGGCTTGCAACATAACATTATGGTAATTTTAGGAGTCCTTAAAATATATGCAAAGGTTTTAAGGCAATTACAACATTGTTCCAAACTATGGTCAAATTTTTCCTTTTGTTAATGGTCATGGGTCAGAAAGGAGCACAATGTGGGATTTTACAATCCTTTAATGCATTAGATCTGAAAAAAGTGGAGGGAGGAGAGTCTCTACATATTGATACTTCTTTGTAATAATAGTTTCATATATTTATTTACTATGATTTATACTACATGTAGCAAATGAGAAATAGGAACAAGAATCTCACTGACAATGAATGAATGAAAACTGACTTTCCATGAACAGAAAAGTTCCTTCCACTCAAACAAGAAATTATACCAAGACTCTGTGATGTTGGGGAGTGTTTGGAGGGGAGGGAGAACCATTGTAATTCAGTCACTCTGTGGTTTTCTAAGCTGCCTCCAGGCTACTCTGGAGGATATGCCCTCCAACCCTTCAAAGTAGATTTTTTTAAGGAAACAGAGGAAAGGAGATAGACAAAAATCAGTTTTCTCATCTCATCTCAACTGATCCCTCCAGAATTAGCAAAGTTCCAGCAATTGCAAATGTGAAATTATCTATCTGCAAGTAGCAACATAGAGTTTCAGAGATATCAGAAAAATTACAAGCATTCACATCTGAGACACTGTGGCTAGAGGAAATCTGTATTAAGTTTCTAGGTTCAACCTTTCTTTCAAACAATAATAAATGTATTCATATACATATGTTATGCAGAGATTTTTCTGAGAAAATATGACAAGATTGATTACATCAATCTTTCCTGGCATCAGTTTGTACAATACTGCAAGATGTTAACCTTAAAAATCATAAAAGCTTAACAATCTTTTTGCAGCACAGCTTCTAAGTTTCCCCCTACTAAAAATCATTATTTTTCAGGATAGATATTCTGTACTTGGAGCTGCACATTTTTTTTCCTGATCTAGACGTAGACGTAGCAGTATGTGGATCGAGAGCTACCAGAAGTACAGGCAGGATTTCGAAGAGGCAGAGGAACTAGAGATCAAATTGCCAACATACGCTGGATCATGGAGAAAGCTAGGGAGTTCCAGAAAAACATCTACTTCTGCTTCATTGACTATGCTAAAGCCTTTGATTGTGTGGATCATAACAAACTGTGGCAAGTTCTTAAAGAGATGGGAGTACCAGACCATCTTATTTGTCTCTTGAGAAACCTATATGCAGGTCAAGAAGCAACAGTGAGAACTGGACACGGAACCACTGATTGGTTCAAAATTGGGAAAGGAGTCCGGCAAGGCTGTATACTGTCACCCTGCCTATTTAACTTATATGCAGAGCACATCATGAGAAAGGCAGGGCTAGATGAATCAAAAGTTGGAATTAAGATTGCCGGAAGAAATATCAACAACCTAAGATACGCAGATGATACCACTCTAATGGCAGAAAGTGAAGAAGAACTAAAGAGCCTCTTGTTGCGGGTGAAGAAGGAGAGTGCAAAACTTGGGTTGAAACTTAACATTAAGAAAACCAAGATCATGGCATCTGGCCCTCTCAATTCCTGGCAAATAGATGGGGAAGAAATGGAGGTAGTGACAGATTTTATTTTCCTGGGCTCCAAGATCACTGCAGATGGGGACTGTAGCCAAGAAATTAAAAGACGCTTGCTCCTGGGGAGGAAAGCCATGGCAAATCTAGACAGCACACTAAAAAGCAGAGACATCACCCTGTCAACAAAAGTGCGTATAGTCAAGGCTATGGTCTTCCCAGTTGCAATGTATGGCAGTGAAAGTTGGACCATAAGAAAGGCTGAGCGCCAAAGAATTGAGGCCTTTGAACTATGGTGCTGGAGAAGACTCCTGCGAGTCCCTTGGACTGCAAGGCGATCAAACCGGTCAGTCCTAGAGGAGATAAACCCTGACTGCTCTTTAGAAGGCCAGATCCTGAAGCTAAAACTCAAATACTTTGGCCACCTAATGAGAAGGAAGGACTCACTGGAGAAGAGCCTAATGCTGGGAAAGATCGAGGGCAATAGAAGAAGGGGACGACAGAGAATGAGGTGGCTGGATGGAGTCACTGAAGCTGTAGGCGTGAGCTTAAATGGACTCCAGAAGATGGTAGAGGACAGGAAGGCCTGGAGGAACATTGTCCATAGGGTCGCGATGGGTCGGACACGACTTCGCAGCTAACAACAACAACAAGACGTAGTCCCTTGTTATTATTTTCTATAATAAAGCTAAGGCCACAAGTCAAAGTGAAAATTATCTCCCTCTACACATAAACCCCCATTTCTCCTAAGACCCATCCTTCAAGTGTATCCTTCAATTTTGAACGAGGAAGGAAACCATGGCTTCCCAATCTTCTTCTCAAGAGATGGATAGTGAATTAACAAATACTGAAACTGCTGAAATTCAGTAATTCTGAACCTATTTCATTGAAGAAGGGGTCTTTCCTCTGAGCAGATTTTTCTTTCCTTTGCATTTTTTATAAAAGAAAAAAAATATTTTCTTTCTCCTAAGGGGGAAAAAAAAGAAATCTATTCCAAATCTCCTTTGTAATAGGATGAAATACTGAGTTGAAGTTGGATTTGAAGAATGGAACATGCTAGACTGGGAGATAAAATTAAAAAGACTTCCATGGCAAATTGGGCTCAGGGACTAAAAGTTTTCTAGTAAACTAGTCGCACACATCCTTTAAGTCAGGCATGTCAAACTCATGACATCACATGACGTTACGTGACGTATCGTGACTTTTTCCCCATTGCCGGCAATGGTGTGGGTGTGGTTTCAGCGTGACGCATCCAGACTGTGGGCTGGCAGTTTGACATGCCTGCTTTAAGTCAATCATTCTAAGATTGCTGTGAAGCACTATCTTGTGAAGGCATCAGTCACCCAGGTAATCCATGGCTCTCCCAGCTACTGTTCTTGGTTATTATTGCCAGTCTTATTCTGCTTCTCTTTTGTCTGCTGCTTGCCTTTCTTTCCAACTTTCTAACTTCCATTTAGATAACTCCAACAAATTTAACTACTCTTTCTCTAAACCCTTTTCTTCATCCCTTTTGCTACCCCTTTCTCTTTCAGAATAATTATGTATCACCTATCAAGTTGGAGTTGACTCTCAAATAGACTTTCAGGATGAATGTCCCCAACCTGGCCCTTCAGGCTTTCCATCACACAGCATTCCCATTGCTGCTGAAATCAAGCTTTATTTGAAAATTGGAATTATCTCTAAAACTTGGATGACTCTTCTAACAATATGTGTTCTTGGCATACACTCCTGGCATTCTTTGCTCATCCCTCTCTTCTAGCAACACTGTCCCTACCATGTTGAGGCAGCATAATAAGACCTAGGAGAGGGGTACTTGGCCACCTGGTGATCTTGAAAACATGGATTTTACCATATTTTATTTTTAAAATCTTTTTTTTTAAATTGTCACACTAACTAGTTGCAGATAGCTTCATATTGATGCAATGTGCTGAATGAAGATGAATGACTTCTAATAATGTATGTTTACCTCATGAATGTTTGAGCAATTACACTGTAATTATGACTTTGTAGGTGCTTTTCTGCTGACATATAGCATACCAGTGCCTTTTCAAGTGTAATTGCTATTCTTTATACCATTTAGCAAACCTCAACCATTGTTATTTGCTGACAAATTACTTACACTTAGACCATAGGTAACTGGCTAGCTAAGGTGATGCTGTCAATAACATTACAACATAAAGAGATACTGAGTGGAAATTCAAGGAATATTTTATTCTTAAACTGTAATAGCTTTCTATGTTTTAAGACAAAAAGAACAAAATACTAGTTTCTAAACTATATATGTCATCTGATGTATCCTTATGTCTTGTTCAAAACTCCCAGCCTATAAATACTGAAGCTCTGTATAGTTGTCTTTGTTTATGCATAGTTTGAGATTCTGGATTATGTTCTCTCCTCTTCCTTATGCTCAGTTCAACTTTAGCTATGTACAACACATAATGTGCACAACTGTACATTCACATCTATATCTCTCCTCCCCTAAATATTTACAGTATATTGTAAATAGTACAAATGCTGCTGTACAAGTTCATAAATTCTTGATCATTGCCTCAGGACTATAAAGTCTCTTTGAGTAACTATTCTGAAAAAGTAACTCTAATTTACTTCAGGTTGCTTTGTGTCATTCTGACTTCCTCACCTGACATATTCAGTAAGCAGAATAATCTGCAGATTGAATCCATAGCTCAGTTCTCAGCTGCATAGGTCTTCCAGAAAGGCCTCTGACTGTGAAATGCAGGCCCGAGCTCCATTCTCAGCTGCAGAATGAAGCTGCTCCTTCGGCCTCAGAAGAAGTGGGCCGGCAAGGCAAGTGTTGATCCATGGGAGGCCCCCACCCCCACCCTAGCTTGATTTTTAGGCATGCGCCTCACCCCAAAACTAGGGCTTATTTTGGGGGTAGTGCTTAGATTAGACCCATCCCCAAAAATGAAGCTAGGGCTTATTTTCAGGGTAGGTGTGACTTTTGGGGAAACATGGTATATCCATTTAAAGGGCCAGTTCTTGGGGGGAAGTTTTCTCCCCAGTCTGATGTTTGTCATACACACTACATTGGCTGATAGTAAAAAAAAGAATTTTCTTTCCTGCTGTAAAAACATAGTTAGCAGTTTTCACCCTTTGTGAAACATACAGCAGTTTTCACCCTTTGTGAAACATACAAACAGTTATACCTTTGAATGGATTATATTCAATTACTGCAATTACTGTGAAAAATGTAACTTTTAGTCTGAAGGGAAGTAGAGAAAGGGCATTAATGAAGATACTGTATGGTCAGGAAAGCTATATGGCATAGCCACACAGATTAGGGAAGGCGTGCAAGAGGAAGACAGAGAAGCACAGGAGGTAGCGTGGGTTGGAAAGAATGCATGGGGGTTCCTTCTTTTCTGTTCCTCCCTCCCTTCCATTTTCTTCTCTTTTCACCAGGCGAGTAAGTGGTTACTGTAGGGTGGGTGAAGACTAAAGGAATATGAAACTGGCTGGGAATCTTTATTATGAAACATTGAAAATGAAGATCTCATGACCACAACATCACAGCAGCAGCCAACAGCACTGAAGCAGCTACATTTTTCACCAATTCCATTCTTTCGAGAGCCATGGGTCCTGGAGTTTGGTCACATTCTGTAAGTTTGAGGTACCCTGGTTCAAAAATTGTTGCCCCCTTATGTACTTTTCCAGCCAGTTAAAGGTGTTAGCAGTGTATAGATGTATACACTGTAATATTTTGAAACCTAGTACTCAGTTTTACAAAAAATTGTAATATTCCAGCATGATTTAAAAAGGAAAATTTAATGTCACAATTAATATTAAAAGTCTGTGGCATTTCCTGCATATATAATATATAATAAATGTATGTGGTAAAACAGATGACAGATATGTCATTATATAACATAAATACAATTTGTTATTTTGGGAAGATCTGTTCAAATCAAGCTTGTCGTCTGATGACTTCATGGACACAGTCATGTAGTTTGTTTGACAACAATACAGAAGTGATTTGGCATTGCCTTCTTCCAGGTTATTTTTCCATCTTCCATTCCTGGCATTCCTAGGTAATCTTTTATTCAAATACTAATCATAATGACTAAGGGACATGGTGGCTCAGTGGGTTAGGACGCTGAGCTTGTCGATCAGAAGGTCGGCAGTTTGGCGGGTCCAATCCCGAGTGCCGTGTAGCAGAGTGAGCGCCTGTTACTCGTCCCAGCTTCTGCCCACCTAGCAGTTCAAAAGCACGTAAAAATGCAAGTAGAAAAATAGGGACCACTACGGTGGGAAGGTAACAGCGCTCCGTGCGCCTTTGGCGTCTAGTCATGCCGGCCACATGACCACGGAGACGTCCTCGGACAAGCGCTGGCTCTTCAGCTTTGAAACGGAGATGAGCACCGGCCCCTAGAGTCGGAAACGACTAGCGCGCATGTGCGGGGGAACCTTTACCTTTACCTTTAATCATAATGACTAGCTTCTGAGCCTAAATGGGTGAGTAAAGCTTTGTTTCTGAGTTATTATTTGAGAACCATATAGATAGGCAACATGGAATAATTTCCATATACTAGAATTTGAATTTCTAAACAGAATATATTTGAAGCTTTCAGCCTGTGCATGGAATGTATGTTTTCCATTCAAAAAAATTCTAAACATAACAAAACATATTTTACTACTGTGGATAGCCCATTTCTTTTCTCAACTCAAAAACATAATTCAAATGCTCTAATATTTTTACAGTATTCAGACCCTGAGTGCAAGAAAATATTAGATATTTTCACCATACACATTTTATTTTATAGCATTTATAGAAGCGCTATATTAACATTCGAGTGGTAGGATGGCATATTTCATATTATTAATGAAATCCAGTCTCCTTGAACGACTTAAATTAAATGCAGCAGCTTAAAAATAATGGTGTATGTGAGCTGCCTAATCCACAAATCTGTCAAACATCACATATTTAATTAAGTATCTACTGCAATTATATATCTGACAATATCTGATCACTTTTTAATCCTTCCAGCAGGGAAATGTGTTTTAAGTCTTATACATTGTGCAGCTTTTAATTTTTTTAACATTTAAAAAATGTTTTACATGTTCAAACAATTTCATTATGAATACCAAGAAAATGGAAAATATTATTTTAAAAGAGAATGGTTGTTCCTCACAATTTCTTCCACATTTGTGGAACACTTTTCTTGATGTGCATCTTGATGAAAATTTTAAAACATTTGCAAATACTTTCAGCTAGCAATAAAAGAATTTATGTTAAAAATTCTGAATGAAGGGAATGATTCATAAAAGTTTGTCACATTAAATCTGCTGTAATACTTTTAAAAGCCCTTGGTTCATGCCTGACGCTAGTAATTTATCAAAGTATGTCATGCTGGAAAACTAGATGGCACAGGGGAATATTATTGGTGTATAAAACCTTTCACCTTCAGGTCACAGGTTTGTTTCTAAACAGGTCCCTGTTGAGTTAAAGAGTTGGACCTCTGATGGATTTCTAATGACCCTTGTGCAAAATGTTGGTGGGCTCTATATAATTTTGCTAACCTAGTACCTCAATCATAAAATTATCCTTGTACATAACATCCCTGGCAATGAAGGAAATCAAATGAACATAGGATCAATATTTCATTTGTAATGGTTTTTTTTGAAAAGGTGAATTTCCACAGTTTTAATGGTGGATAGGATATGAACTAGAATCAGAATGAGAATTTAATTTGAACAATGGGATTTGTTTACATTGTTTTTCTTCCCGAACTCTTATGTTGCCAGAGGGAAATTTATAGTTTATGGATTGTATGTTTCTCCACAGATTTCAGGATCTTAACAAAAATTACAACAACAACACTGTATCTGATATTTTTATGCCAGATAAAAGATTTGTCATGGATTTAAAATCCATGACATTTTCATGGATTTTATTAAAAAGTCCTATATTCACTCATCTAAATGCATCATATTTATTCCTTGTTCTGATTATAACTGGATAATTTATGCTTCTACTGTTATATCATAGTTCTCTACCTATTATTCACTTTCTTGATTTTTTTCTAGATTTCCAGGTTTTTAAAAAATATTGAGTAAATTACTTTTCACTGATGATTGGTAGGAGTAATTGAAAATGCATATGGTCCCTTTCTACTGTCCTAAATGTAAACTAAAAAACTAAAATTACTTTTTTTAACAAGTGTTTTTTTAAAAAAATTTTTTTAAAAAATAAAGCCTAGGCTTAGTCTACTATAGATGTGGATTCATTATTCTAATCGAAAGGCATTCATAACTCATCAAATAAGCTCTACAACACTTATAGTGGTTTGAATAGTTTGGATGTAATCTCTTCCTTTTCCAATTTTGCAATATGCTTGTCCTGCTATTAACTAAAGATTCATAAAAAATGGTTAGTACAGCTGGACAAAAAATGTTTAAAAAAACTTTCCAAAAAGTTTAGAATCACATATCATTGTTTATACAGATGACTATTTGGGAGAGACTTCAATAGAGGATGATTTTACTAGCAAAGAGTCAGCTTTGGCAATAACATTAGATGATCAGCAACAGCGACTCATATTTTCCAACTGCGATCAATGCAGGCTCTAATCCATTAAAACCAGTCTTGAATATCACCCAGCAGATATGAATAAATGGCACTGGAAATGCAGGAAACAACAAAGTATGGAATTGTTTAGTAATGCAATGCAACAGAAAATGAGCCTAATTCCAGGTTTCAATTAACTGACCTTCGATATGGAGTAAAAATAGTTCTTTTCTTACAAAAGCAGGTACTTTTCATTCACATGTGCTTTGCCTTTGTTCATGGAATTGGTTTGTCTTTGTCCTTTCCTTAACAGAGCCTTTGCAAACATTTTAGCAAAGTATGTTTTTGAACTAGTATGGAATAGATTGGTTAGACTGTGAAAGTGACCAACAATCATTTGACTCACTCAAATTGTATATTTAAATACTAATGGTAGTAGGGATAAACAAGAAAGTGTGTGTGGGGGGGGGAAACAAAGCACAAGGTATACTTGTATAGGGGGTCAGTACCCCCCCCCCAAGAAAGAGAATGAAATATTTTGGGGAATATTAAAAAGGCAGGATAGAATATTTCCCCTGAAGGAGAAATGGAGATACAATCTTAAGGGAGGCAGAAATCAGTGCAGTCTCGCCCAAGCAGAAACTGAGGTGGCCACCCTTAAGAAATGCAGATTTTCTAATCCATTCAGGAAGACTGGAGTCATGAAGGCTGGAGCAGATGGGATTAGGAAAACAAAAACTCCTAAAATCTACATTCCCCCACACAGCTCCAATGACAGGACACAATCTTTATGACATAATAGGATTAACCCACCGCCATTAGAATACCAAAAGGTACACACTCAAGCTCAGGTCAAAGTACATTGCACAGGAACAGGCACCTCAAATACAAAGCCCAAAGAAGGTATTAAAATCCACCCACTCTCAACTCCATTTGGTCAGCTGTCCCAGAACCACATGCTGTTGCTGCTTCTGCTCATCAATAAACTGGAACCTTCTTTCCTAAGCAGCCTCCATTTTATTTACTCTCAGCTTTGAAGTAGACCTGATTTTTCTTTCAACACTTGGCATGTGTTAAGTCAAGCTAGGAATGACCCACAAGTACTCTGGAAGCAAATTGGGGGGCCAGGAACCAGTGATGACTTTACTTTCAAAACCACAATGAGGTTTTGTTTTTGGTTTTTGGTTTTTGTTTTTTTTAAATAACAGAATAACCGAGTTGGAAGGGACCTTGGAAGTCTTCCAGTCTAACCCCCTGTTCAGGCAGGTAACCCTATACCATTTCAGACAAATGGTTGTCCAATCTCTTATTAAAAACTTCCAGGGTTGGAGCATTCATAACTGCTGGAGTCAAATTGTTCCACTGATTAATTGTTCTGTCAGGAAATTTCTTCTTAGTTCTAGGTTGCTTCTCTCCTTAATTAGTTTCCATCCATTGCTTCTTGTCCTGACCTCAGATACTTTGAAGAATAGCTTGACTCATTCTTCTTTGTGGCAACCCCTGAGATATTGGAACACTGCTGTCATGTCACACCTAGTCCTTCTTTTCATTAAACTAGACATGCCCAATTCCAGCAGCCATTTTTTATATGTGTTAGCCTCCAGTCTCATAATCATCTTTGTTGCTCTTATCTGCACTCTTTCTTTCCAGATATTGAGGTCGGGCTGATAGGTCTATAGTTTCCTGGATCCATTTTTCCCCCTTTTGTTGAAGATGGGAACTATATCATCTCTTTTCAAGTTCTTTAGTAGTTCCCCAGTGCTCCAGCATCTTTGAAAGATATAGTTCAGTGGTTCTGAAATCATGTCTGCCAGTTCCTTCAGAACCTTGAGGTGTAATGCATCTGGTCCTGGTGATTTGAATTCATCTAGGGTAGACAGGTGCTCACTTACCATTTTCTTACCTATTTTAGCTTGTATTCCTAATCTATTTTTTACGGTACTGTTTTTGATAGATTGGACTGTTGTTTCCTTTTGTGTAAAGAGCGATGCAAAAAATGAGTTAAGCAGTTCTACTTTCTCCCTGTTGCTTGTCACCTTCTTGCCACTTTCTCCCATTAACGGACCAATAATTTCCTTGACTTTTTTCTTGTTTTTTACATGTTGAAAAAAGCTTTTTTTGTTGTTATTCTGGACTTTTGTCACAAGCCTTAGTTCATTTTGAGCCTTAGGTTTTCTCACTTCATCTTTGCAGGCTCAGACTATTGCTGATATTCTACCTTAGTTACAGTATGTGCCCCTCTTTCCATTTTTTATACTTTCCCTTTTTGCCTTTAAATTTAACAGAGCTGTTATTTTTCTTCTTCACTGGTATTGTGCTCTCTCTAAATTTATTGAAATTAGCTCACTTAAAGCCCAAGACTCTAGTTTGACTTTGTTCTATTCCTTGTGCTTGCATAATGTTTTTTTATTAAAAAGTTTTGTAAAAATTACAATATAATCCCCAAAACCAACCCACCCAACCCCCCCTCCCTCCCCCACTTCCCAAAGCTGAACACAGGGTTACAAATATAATAATCATAATCTAACTAACATTAACCAACTATATAAATAACCAAGTTCATAATGTGCTTTAACTCCCCTTTAACGTAAATACAAACAAAATAAAAGTGAACATAATAATAATAAAAACATAAACAAATTAATATCCAAGTTAAACAATACTAATACTAAAAATAATAATAATACCATATAATTAAAACTAATAAAAATTCCGCTATAATAAACTATTAATAATAATAAAAATCTAAAATTTACCCATAAGCTAAATGGAACTTTTTGGTCCCATATTTATTCTGAATATAATCTATCCATCTTCTCCAGACCGAAATGTATCTTTCTTGTGAATGATCCTTCAAATAGCCATTTCTGCTAAATTTGACACTTTAACCGTCCATTCTTCTATAGTAGGCAAGCAATCCTTCTTCCAATATTGCACTACCAATAATCTTGCAGCTGTTATCAAGTTCAACATCAAGTTAGTTTCTTTAGTATCACAATCTATAATAACACCCAATAAAAATATTTGTGGGGTAAACTTTATTTTTTTATTTATTTATTTTTATTCCCATTTATATTCCACCCTTCTCCGAAGACTCAGGGCGGCTTACAATCTAAGCACAAATCAATGTGCTTAGCAATAGCCTTCATTCTATGTATATGCCTGCTTATTAGGGCTTTTGGGGGCCCCCAAGCAGCATTATTACAAAGTCAGCTTATTGCCCCCAACAATCTGGGTCCTCATTTTACCTACCTCGGAAGGATGGAAGGCTGAGACAACCTTGAGCCTGGTGGGATGCGAACCTGCACTAATTGCAGGCAGCTGGTGTTACTTAAGGAGGCATTAGCCCACTGCTCCACCAAGGCTCTTTATCTTTCTCTTAAACTTTATCTTTCTCTTAAAAATCTTTTGAATGTTCCACCAAATTTTAATCCAAAAAGCTTTATATTTCTACAAGTCCACCAGATATGAAAATAAGTGGCATCCAAACTGCCACATCTCCAACATTTGGGCTGTAAATTGGGATACATAAAAGACAACTTTTTAGGATCCAAATGCCATCTATAAAACATTTTATAAAAAAATTCTCTTAAATTTTGGGCCTGGGTGAATTTTACATTTCTAACCCAAATTACCTCCCATAAATCCAATGGGATCGGTTCTTGAATATTTTGAGCTCACTTTACCATACAATCTTTAACTAATTCCATTTCCGAATCCAATTCTATTAAAGCATTGTAAATTCTCTTTATATGCGCTCGATTTTGATCTTTGATCTGTTTTACCAAATTTTCGTCCAGTAGTGTAATGCCAACCTTCTGATCTAACTTCCACCTAGCTTGCAATTGAGTATACTGGAACCAGGACTGTACAATATTTTCTTGTTTTAACTCAACTAACGACTTTAATTGCCAATCATTCCCTACCAATCTAAGTAATTCCTTATAAGAAATCATATCCAAACTCACACCCATAGATACACCCTCTATCGCGTGTCCAGGAATCCCCCAAATTGGTATTTTATAATTTAACTTATAATAATACTTTTCCCAGACACGCAATAAAGCACTTCTTAAAATATGAGATTTAAAAGCCTTATCAAATTTTTGTCATAAATTAAATATGCATGCCACCGATATAATAAGTCCCATCCCTCAAGATAAAGTGTTCTTTTATTTGTTAAATTAAGCCAATCACTAACCAATGTTAAAACTACCGCATCATAATATAATTTCAAGTTAGGCACCTTAAGGTGCTTGCATAATGTTGAATTCCAATATTGCATGAGCTCCCTCCTCCCAAGGTTCCTTCAACCTTCTTTCATTTCATCTCTGTTAGTGAGAATTAAGTCCAATATGGCTGGTCCCCTAGTTGCCTTCTCTATTTTTTGGGAGACAAAGTTTTCTGCTAGGTTTGTCAGGAACCTGTTCGATCTTCCACTTGGTGCAGAGTTTGTCTCCCAGTTGATGTCAGGGTAGTTAAAATCCCCCATTACTATTGTGATGTGCTTCCTACATACTTTATTTAACTGTCTAGCAAAAAGTTCATCTATTTCCTTTGTTTGGGTGGCCTAGAGTATACACCTAAGGTAATGTCATTTTTTTCTGCCTTTATATTGACCCAAATGCATTCAAGACAATTTTCATCACTGTTGTGCTCTATTTCTGTAGAGATGTATTTATTACTTATATAGTGCAACTGCACCTCCTCTTTCATTTTCATTTAAATAATTTAAATCCCTCTAGCTGTGTATTCCATTTGTGGGTTTCATCCCACCAAGTTTCCATAATGACAACAATATCATATCTGTCCTCATTTATTTGAAGTTGTTTATTCCTCATTGTTTATTCCTCATACTCTATGTGTTTAAAATGTGTGGTTTCTGCTTACTGCAATTAATTGGTAGAACATTTTTCCTTTCTAGAGGTTTCTTCAAGTTAGTATGAGTAATATTATGACATGCTATAATGTGTAGCTGAATGACACTGTCATTCTTTCTCCACAAACATTTATAATAGGATTTGTTCATATTCAACGTTTTAAAAACAGTGATACTTCTTGATTTGTGGTGCAAATATTAACATTTGGGTTAAATGTCACTGTAACAAAATTTAGCAATCACAAAACCATCTCTTGCATTTTGTGTATATTTAGCAAATTGCTAATGAATTCTGCTAAGGTGGTTTGTTTTGTGATTATGTAAATTGTTTTCATGAAGTCATATTTTGCCGACGAAAACTGAGGTAATTTATGCTCAGCACTTGTAGACATAGGCAGCCATTTCCCTGGAGCTAATTGGATTACTCTGTCTATATATGTCTATAGATAATGTGTTTGGCAGCAATAGCCCTATATCATTATTTATTTAATTGTAGGGCCAATAAAATTAATATGACTTTTAAAAACAAAAAACAGCTAAAGCACAAAATAATATAAAAAGTAATGTTAGAAAAAGAGAAAAGCAAGAAAAAGAATTACAAGTGGAAAAAAACAACATAGAAAAAGAGTAACTTCCAACTTTCTTCATTATAGATACAAATATATAATAAAGTAATCTCTTACTCTGTGTTTAAACAAAAGTAAAGGTGTATACATAGCAAACAAAAGCAATAACAATACAAAATTTTTTATAATCAAAATAAAGCAAGATATCAAATCCCAAAATCAAAGTTTCATTTTCTATCCTCTTCCAGCAAAATTTTCCAAAGGGATTTTTTTATACAAAGTAAGACAAATTTTAGTTTTTCATTAAAGTGGTCAATTTTGTCATCTCAGCCGGCTCCATTAAATTCGCAATCCGTTCTTCTGTTGTAGGAGTTTCCATATCTTTCCACCTCTGTGCAAACAGACGTTTTGCAGCTATTGTCTTATATAAGTACAAAGTTCCTTGTTTCCTTTTAATCCATTACGTTTAAAAGAAAAATCTCTGGTTTTAATTGCACATTGACTTTTCAAAACTTCTGAAACTTGTAGGGCTAGTTTAACTGAATAGGCTCTTATTCAGCTGAAGCTGGTTGCAATTTTTTTAGAATTATTTACATAATTAAATCCTACCATAATGGTGACACTACTGTTCATCATTACTAAACTAATCATTATTACTAAGTCTGCAATTCTTTTGTCTGTAAATCAGAATACTTACCAGAATTTATAAAATCAGCAAATTTTACCCTTTTGTAGGTTCAAATATTAAAGGGGAAAATTGAATCCTGTATCCCACTCATTATCTTACACAGTTTTCAGTGTGACTTTTCCAGATTTTGGAAATCTTTCAAAAACTTTGTGAAAAACGGTGGATAAGAACCAATGGAGTTTTCAATACAAAATGCTAATTTTCCTGCCATCAAAACCCTAGTTACAATCTGGAGACCAATCTAAACTTTTTTTTTTACTTTTTGAAATGAGTACTTTTGAACTGTATGCATTGGAAGAACAATACCTTGAAGATTCTTAGTTCTACCCTGTCAAGGGATGGCCAACAAGGGGCTTATTGAGGT
The DNA here is from genome assembly GCF_964194415.1 of Vipera berus. Lineage (NCBI taxonomy): Eukaryota > Metazoa > Chordata > Lepidosauria > Squamata > Viperidae > Vipera > Vipera berus. The sequence goes on along the minus strand of NC_138207.1, from coordinate 28,214,637 downwards.
GTTCCAAAATCAGAACATTCTGGTGAGCCACTAAGATTTCTCCATTCAATAATTCAATATTAATATCATTTTCTGCTGCAAATAATAGCCACCTTTTTGGTATTAGATACATAGCCAAATAAAATATCCTATGATTAACTTATATGGTTACTTTCAGTTGAGTTCATTGATAACTAATCTGATCAGTGTTTGTGTTTTTTAAAGCATTTATACCATTTATATTTTCTCAATTTTTCTTGGTACCTCTTAGCCAAGTTGAGTTCTTTAAACATCAGATCCTGAATGTAACATTATTTTTTTACAAATAAAATATATTTAAATATATAGAATACTACCTTCTAAAAGAAACCAAATATTCCTTTTATTATTTTTAACAGTTGCAACCATGTCACACTTCACAATCAATGACATCATTTTAATTTGCTACATAGAATTTTGCATGTGTAATACTCTTCAGTTTATTTCCATGGAAATTTATTGAAATTATTTTCTTAGAAGTCTTGAACTACTTTATTATTTTTTTTAAAAAAATGTTCATTATTCATTTTCTCCTTACTTTTCCCAGGGGCAGCAATACACGATTCTTCCTTTCCTGTTTTTATTCTTATACAATAAGGGATGGTACTGGAAATTCATGCTCATGAATTTCATGAAACTGATGGTACCCAAAAGTTTCAGAAGCTTCTTATACTATGTGCTTTTCAGAATCTTTTTTTTTTTGCTTGCCATTCCTCCCTATTCTTATTATTAAGATTTGTCAGCTGTTTTCTTATGGTAGGTATTTTTTTTCTAAACTGTCTGAAACACTTATCTTCATATTATTTTTAAGAAGTCTTTGTTGGACACTTCAATGTGTTGTGCTTTTCATCGAGTTCTTTTTAGTTTTAGTTTAAGTTCATTGACTGAGTTGTTCTCTCACCATCTCTTCCTTATCAATAAGTATTATCACTGACCCATTTCAATCATGATTTGATATCAGTCATTCTACCATTCTGGCCCTGGTTGAATCAGCAATGATTTCTGGTAATCCAGGCAAGCCATTAATCAACAGTGTTGGTGCTTCTGCATTCCTCTACAGCAGGGGTGTCAAACTCCCGGCCCACGGGCCGGTTGCATCATGCAGAGACATGATTAGCCCAAACTTAGCTATTTCTTATTAGTAGAACAGAAAATAAACTCTAAAATAGATAAATAAATATTTAGCCTTGTTTGGATCTCACAATAAATCTTGTTATACTACAAATAAGGAAAGGCCTCAGACTTAGCCTCAAGCTTTAATCTGTCATATCTGTTTAGTAGATATAGACATGGAGACTTGTAAATAGGAACAAATTAGATATTTGGATAACAATAAAAGCTGAACATTAGCAAAAATATAGAAAACAAGTAGCAGAATCAATCTCCATCCAGTTGTTGAAGTACCTGGCCAATTTCATTACAGTCACAACTGTCCCCCAGACCTCTCTTCTACACCAATAACTTGGAGAGTGAGAGGGCATTATTCAGGAAGTTAAACTGATTTAGGGCTATTTTAATTCATATTTAGAAACATCCAGGGCCCGATAGCACATAAATACCAATGTCATTTTCGTATTAGTTAACTAAAGCTTCTGATAACTCTGCCACTCATTTTCTTTATTCAAGATGTTGCTTATACAAATATCCTAATGTTCCCAAATTCATTTAAATAAATATACATCTTGTCATCAATATTAAGCCAAGCATCCAAATTAAAGATGCACATAGAGGTATACTGCTGCTTCCCCCCCCCCCGTCTGATCTCTTTCCCACCCATTACTCATCAGTTTAATGCTTGCTTCCTTCCCCTTGAAAGATTTCCTCTCAATAAGGGGGGCGGGACCCTTTCCAGTGGCCCCTGCTGTGTGTCAGTTGTTCCAGACTAGACTGTCACTTTAGACTTCTCAGTGATTCAACACCTTGTGATGCAAAAATTCATTTATTGCTTTCATTGGTAGGTCAGCCAAAGTTCTAACAAATGTGTCATGATTTAACAGTTGGATGACCAAAAAAATCCCCTACTTTTGACAAGTCAAGTATTTAGCATCAGATCTTTAGCATCACTTTACATAGGAAATCTTTTTCCGCTATAGGTCCTGTTTCTGTTTTTTGTAAACAACAGACATTGCTAAAAACTGGTATATTATCCTCATTCTGTAATCTTACATGCCAAGTATCTATAGAGAAGAATAAACAGAAGGATTCTCAGATACAGCAATCTTTGGGAAAAGTGAAATAATGATGGTACTAATATTTTCTTCAGCCTTTCGACTTTGTTTCATAATTCCAGATCGGTATTCTTTTGTTCATGCTACATATGGATTCATGACATCTTCATTTTTTTATTATTTTCCCAAATAAAATTTATAGTACATATGTACATATGCTTTGGGACAAACCCATTACACATAATGGGCTTCACCTCAGAGTAAATGTTAGTGTTTCAAAATATTTAAAATTACTTTAGAAAATTGATTTGTTTGCATCTAAATTCCACATATTTTTTTAACGTAAATATGAAATGCATGCATTTTGACCAAAATGTAAGGCTGGGGTGAGGTAGAATAACAAAACATCCTTAACTATCAGCATTGGCTTCCGGTTGCCCTCCGGGTGAGATTCAAGGTGCTGGTGATGACCTATAAAGCCCTAAATGGTGTGGGTCCGGGATATCTGAGGGAACACCTGCTGCTGGCATCAAGCTCCCTTCGTCCAGTGCGCTCCCACAGGGAGGGTCTTCTCAGGGTGCCGCCGGTAAAAGATTGCCGGCGGATAACACCCAGGGGGAGGGCCTTCTCAGTGGGTGCACCTGCCCTTTGGAACCAGCTGCCAGTGGAGCTTAGGACTGCCCCCAACCTCCGTTCATTCCGCCGGGATCTGAAGACCTGGCTCTTCGAGCTCTCTGGCCCAGGCTGAGAATTTTAATTTTAATTTTAACTGGGGTTTTTATTTGTTCAGGGATTGATATAATTTTTTTAATTGTTTTTAACTTTTGTATTTTTTGTTTTAATCACCCTGTAAACCGCCCTGAGTCCTTCGGGAAAGGGCGGTATATAAATATAATAAAATAAATAAATAAATAAATTTTCAGACTACCCAAATATTAATAATATTTTTATTAAAACTCATTATGTGATTTTATTGTACCAATAAATTGAAATATGACTCAGGAATGTATCAATTCTCTCATAATCCTATAAACAGCATTAAACATTTTATTTTAAATGAATAATGAAACAATTTTAAATGGAAAAACAAAACTGATCTCAAGCAGAATTCTAATCATCCCTACCTATTCTTGGCTGGTTGGCTATCTAGATTATTGAGTCCAGACATAAATTAATTTCACTCATAACCAAGAACAACAATGTTGATAGAAAATTGCCTTTAAAAAGTTTCTTAATGAAAACCAGGGGAGTATTTTTCATCTGATGTCAAATCTTGCCATTTAAGCTGCAGTTTCTTTCATCAAGCTCCATCTGAGTAAAGCTGGCTCATATAAGAAAGCGCTTGAAGGCTCAAGGTGTAAAAAACAGTCCATTAGTAATATGGCTGTGCTTCTGAAAATGTTTTCATGATTATAAATGAAGCTGGTAATCTGATTTAAATTAGGCAAGGTTGTTCACATATTGGGAATTGGCAGCCGGTGCTGACATATCTATTTTAAAGACAGCACCTCTTTGGGCTCCTGAGATAAAGGAATATAAACTGCCCATTCTCCTCTTGATGTAACTCCACTATGCAGCGATTTCCATCAATGTATAATTAAAAGTGGATTTCCTTTTTTCCCTTCTCTTTAGTCAAGGATTGAAGGGGGGGCTGCTTAAACCTGGCTGATGTGAAAGGAACAAAGGCAACTTTCATGGGTTCTCATGCAAACAGTCTATCAGTTACAATTCTCAGTTGTTCACGCCTCTGTACTGTTCAAAAGGGGCTCTAGGAAAAAAAAAGTCAAGCAGGGGGTCCAAAAAAAAAATCAGCTTGCATGCCAACTAAGAGAAAGAAAGAGAAAGCAGAGGAAGGAATTGGGGGTGGGGGGGGAGAAAAGCAAACCCTCTGGCTTTTGTTGTAAAAAGAACTAATGACACTGCTGTTAGAACTATCCTTACTGACACAAGTCGTCGCACCCACACACTTTGTGAGAATGCAAGTCACCCAGTAATGAGAAAGTGAAACACGGCCAAGCAGAAGGAAAAATGGGGGGCTGCCTTTAATGATTTAACTGTAGGAAAATGCTAGCCTGGCACATAAGAATAACTTGGGCCAACTGCCCATCTGTCTAGCAATCATTTTATATCTGCTTTCTTGCAAACAAGATGGATGCCTGGGGGAAGCAAGGGAAGAAAAATCCTATTATCATTATAAATTGCTAATTAAATAATTATCAGTTAGGATGGGCAGACAGGTTCTCCCCATTAAACTCCTTAGAGGTTAGGATAAAAAAGCCAATATACTTTAATACCATATGTCATAAGAAGAAACAACAACAAAAATGCTTTTAAATATGCTCTTAAATGCCTCTTGGTGTTGGCATGTATGCACAGAAAATCAGTGTTCATTTAATATCTGTGTGCTTAATGTGTGTGTCTGAATATATGCATATAACAATGAATGCCTGTATGATGTAGCACATATAGAGTATTGGCCAGGAGAGGAGAATTCAGATTTACATTAGTTATGAAGTTTATTAAATAACATTAGACATTTCACAGACCAATCTATCTTGCAGTGTGCAACTTCAGTATGAGAAGATGTGAAGTAGTAAAATATATTTCATGAAATAACAGAAGAAGAAGGAGGGAAGGAAGGAAGGAAGGAAGGAAGGAAGGAAGGAAGGAAGGAAGGAAGGAAGGAAGGAAGGAAGGAAGGAAATCTAAGATGACACTAAGAGAAAGAAGAAGAATGTAACAGATCTGAATGAAGGCAGTCTGATTTTAAGCAGTGGAGTTATACAGAAATAGCAATAGCATTTAGTTTATATAGCATTTAGCTTATATACTGCCTTATTGTGTTTTTCAGCACTCTCTGGGTGGTTTACAATCTAAGTATTATTTGCATATTGCCCCCAACAATCTGGATCTTCATTTTACAGATCTTGGAAGGATGGAAGGCTTGGTCAACCTTCAGTATCAAACTCCAGGCTTTGGCTTGGGTTGCTGTAATATTGCACTTTAAACACTGCATCACCAGGGAAAATAGAGAAGTTGCAGATACACTCAAAAGTATGCTTATAATAATGGAATAATCAAAGATGACTTTGGGGGAAATTTCTGCCAGTTACTATCATGTGAATGTAATTATTGTTTCTGAATTATGAGACTCTGTTGATGGTTTTTCATGTCTTTGTCACCTCATATTTGGAATAATCTAATTCACTCTATGTGCTGTTATAGATCATCTGAAAACTTCAGCTGGTTTAGAATGTAGCAGCCCACATACTAATGACTCAATTTATTTTCTTCGTGTAAGGTGTCCCCTATAGGAGATGCAGGCACTACAGTTTGACTTCCAAGTACAATTCATGGTGCTGCATGTCACCTTTAAAAAATTTAGGGTTTAGGATTCTATTCTGCAAAGAATCTTCCATCTAGTTAGTTCCACACGGAAGGAGAGGGGGTTGTTGTGTGTCCTTATGCTGGAGGAATATCAACATCAGAAATCCTAAGTTTGAATACTCTTGATAACATCCTCCTTCTCTGGAATAGTTTACCTTCCAGATGAAAAGGCAACCTGTCCTTTCCGAAGACATGGTTCCACAGACAGGCCTATGGAGATGGAATGTAATTCTGGTTTCTGATTCTGAAAAACTGACTTTATATGCTGACATTACCTGAAGGCAGGACAAGAAGCAAAAGATGGAAATTAATCAAAGAGAACCAACCTAGAACTAAGGAGAAATTTCCTGACAGAACAATTAATCAATGGAACAACTTTCTCCAGAAGCTGTGGGTTCTCAAACTCTGGAGATTTTTAAGAAGAGATTTGGACAACCATTTGTCTGAAATGGTATAGTGTTCAATTCTTTATTACAGACATTAACCAAAATACAGAAAACTCTGCCCACAGCCTGGAGTTTGATCAAGGCTGACTCAGCATTTCATCCTTCCAAAGTTGGTAAAATGAGGACCCAGATTGTTGGAGGCAATATGCTGATTATGCAAATCACTTAGAGAAGGCAGTAAAGCACTGTGAAGTGGTATATAAGTCTAAGTGCTATTGCTATTATGTATGGCGCCCAGAGTCAGTATGTGTGATGGGTGATAAGTAAATGATAAGTAAATAAATAAATGCTGCAAATAAGGCAAATGCTATTTTAGGCTGCTTCAACTGAAGAATACTTTCAAAACTGTGGGAAGTAATATTTTTTCCTTCTTCTAGTTCAGCCAAAGCCCACTTCAAGTACTGTAAACAGTTCTGGACACCATCACCATAAGAATTCAGAGAAATTAGGATGGGTTCAGAGAATAGGAAACAACATGATCAAGGATTAGTAAACATGTCCTATAAAGAGAGATTGATGAAGCTGGAAATACTAGCCCTGAGAAAAATGTCTGGGGGTGGATAAGTGTAGAGGGACTAGTTATGATAGCATTCTTCAAGTACCAGAAGTTTTGTCATACAGTATAGAATAAAAACCAATCTGAATTCAGTCATTCATGAGCAGAGAAATAATATCTTTCTTGTCTCTCAGTATTGTTGTTTTGGCTGATCCCCTTTCAGTTAGGATTCCTAAAATAATGGTTGAGTTTTACAGTGTTAGGACATGTTTCCATATTTATTAAAAATATCAATAAACTCTAATTGTCCAGGAAGAAAGCTACAATGTGGTCTATATGGATGGTCCTTATACTTGGTCCAGAAGCTTCAAACTGTGATGCCCAGTTTTCTGAATGTGTGCCATGTTGTGCACCCTTACACCAATATAAGAGCAATTGCATTTGTACTAATTAGATACAAAGCCAAGATTAAGGTTGTTGTCTTTATGCATAAGACATAAAGACATTGGGGTTGAGATACATAGCAGATCATTTTGACAGGGCAGTCCATATCAAATACTAAGGCTGAGGAGGCCCTGCTACATTTAGCAGATATCTACTGGCAGGTCTTCTCAGTCTGGAATATGTTTTCTCACGGAACTGACTAGATGCCCACAACTCCATCATTTAAGCACCTCATAGAGATATAAATCTTCATTTAGATCTGTAAACTAAGGTTATAATTTATTGTAGAAAAGTTTGGGTTTTATAAGAATGAGAAGCATAAAAATCTATTAATTAAATCCACAAACCAAGCAGAACTTTTAAAAAGTCATATTTTGCCATTATTATGTTCCCAAGATAACATACAGTTCCTAAGGAATTAGATGGTGAGGCTGTGCTGTTCAAAGGTAATGATTCAAGGAAAGATACAGCTGCATTAAGGAGTTACAGACAGACGTTACATTTGTGCTCTTATATCAGGGGTGTCAAACTGCCGGCCCGTGGGCCGGAGCATCACGGAGAAACCGCGCCCATCCCATTGCCGGCAAAGGGAAAAAGTTCCGATACATCGCACGACATCATGTGACGTCACGAGTTTGACATGTCTGTCTTATAGGTCGTGAAGTAGCACCTTGCTTTCAAATCTGAGACACGTCTACAGCCATGCTAGAAAGTTCAAGGCCTCTCTTAGAACTCTTATAATTTTCAAGACCACATAATATTTTTCTACATGGGTATACAGGAAGGAAGGAAGGAAGGAAGGAAGGAAGGAAGGAAGGAAGGAAGGAAGGAAGGAAGGAAGGAAGGAAGGAAGGAAGGAAAAGAAAGAGAACATGATGTGAGAAATTTTCACAATTGTTTCTTTGATGAAAGAGATTCCAAACATAAATACCCATTGCCTATAAAAGATATGAACAGGGTTTTCACACTTTCAGTGTGCATAGATAAAAATGTGTTTCCTATATCTGTAATGGAAAAAAAATGGTTTGTTGGATCATTGTTGCTGTCAAGCACTAACCAGCAGTAGAGCTATTTATTTTATATTAATACAGACTTAGAGGCAATCTATGCAACCAGCAGATTGATAGATAATTCTTTCCATCTCATACAGCAGATATTGTTCAGGTACACACTTTTCCAGATGGGAAAAAAGAAATCATGTGAATTTTTTTGCAGCTAGATCATACAAAGCAAATACCAACAAAAACAGAGCAGACAAGATAACACGAAAGATCGAAATTTAATTTAAAGTTTAAGTAAGCTTCATTTAAATATGAATGGTGACTCTTTTCTCTGTGTAGTTCAGCTATCTTTTGTCTAGAAATATGAAGCACTCTGAAGGTCCTTTTGTTGCTTTCATTGTTAACTATATGAGACTGAAAGAAATTGCAAGGCTCGTTTCAACTTCAAAAAGCATCACAGTGTGGCTAGTGAGTAATAAAGGCTGATAAATGCATGAAATGCCGATCAGAGTGGGAAAGAAGGGGGAAAAAATTGGTCAGTTCATCTGCTTCTACATGAGCTAAGAGAGATTCTCAGTCATGGAGGGTGGGAACAACAGATCTCTCTGTTCCTCTTTTCCTATTCAACCTCCAATTTTCAATAGAGAAGTTAGAGAACCAGAATATATTAATTCTCTATTATATTTGGGTATAATCTAAACTACTTGGTAACCTATATGCAATTTCTCAATATTCTTCAAGTACTCCTGTTGATTTGTAACATGGATATCATAAACTTGTGGGGGGTAGGGGTGGAAATCACCTTTCCAAGCTTTTCTTGGAGGAATTACTCCCCCCCCATTTATGTACCCTCTGACTTTCAATATTGTCAATGATTGAGTTCATACATGGTATTAAATATAAAGTGTATTGGTTTTGATTTTATCAAAGTATGTTGAGTGAATTGAGCTACTGTGGGTATGCAATCCATGGTTTATTACTTAGATTATTGTGAGAAAGAGACCTGACTAAGGACTAATGTGAATTCACACAGACTTTTGCTAGTAAACTAGCAAATCTCTTTTACTAATAAACCCAGCTAAGTGGCACTAGTCATATTTGGCTGATCTAAAAAGCTACCTAGGGTAGCCTACAAGGCATATTATGGATCCCTCCATATATCAAGTGACAGCTACTAGTGCAACTGAACATCTATAAACCCTTATAGCAGTTTATACACAGACACAGGCTCAGGTTTTACTTCATATCATTGCTTATTAATGAATTATGCAAAGTTTTTTTCATAAGAATGATCATACATAGATCTTTGAATAGTTACTGTATAAAGTACTAATATAAATTTCAGATTTTCTCTTGAAATGTACTATATAGCCTTAAATGTAAAAATAAATGAATTTCTGTGTAATGGTGGAAGAAGCTGTAGAATTGCCCTTTCAGAATAAGATATAAAACCTGGATAAATATCAAAGAATAACTGTTATAATATATGTTCTCAGGCCAAATATAAAAAAGTGAAGAATTAGGGCACAGTTATGTACGATCTTCTCCTGCAAACTTTGCAAAGCATTTGAATTAGAAGTCTTTCATATATTTGCCTTTCACATGAAGACACAAAACTAAATGGCTTTTATTCCTTTTTATTATGTATTTGAAATAATTACAAATGGATTGTATTAATATATTGGAGTACAGGGGAGTAGGCTGAATGCGATATATAATGTAGGGAAAATATTTTCTTCATTGGGAAGTGAAACACTGAGGATCACTGCTAGACATTTTGATTGAGAATTTATTGTGTCAGCTCTTAACAACCATATAGGTTTCTCCATAATGATCTCTCCCTAGCCCACTCATCAGTCTTCCAATGGTGCATCCATGGCCACTGTAACTGAGTCCATCTATCTTGCTGGTCGTGTTCTTGTCTCTTTCCTTCCGCATTTCCCAGCATTAAAACCTTCTGCAGAGACCTGGGTGTTTGCATTACATATCTGAAATAGGATACTTTGAGTCTGGTTATGTCCATCTCAAGTGAAAACACTGATTTGTTGGTGATCCATTTGCTTGCTTTATTGGCTATCCATGGTATCTTCAGGAGTTTTTTCCAATACCAAATGCTAGTGCTTTGTGATTAGCCTTAATGAACTGTTGCAAAATTGCTCTTTCATCTTTTTTGGGGGGGGGTGCTTGAATCATACTATTATTTTCTGTTATGCCTGTTCTGATGCAAGAAAAGAAACAAGATTCAGAAAAGTAGTGGTATATGTGAAAACAGAACGATTCTTGTCAGATGAATGAATTGGAGAAAGAAAGAAAGAAAGAAAGAAAGAAAGAAAGAAAGAAAGAAAGAAAGAAAGAAAGAAAGAAAGAAAGAAAGAAAGAAAGAAAGAAAGAAAGAAAGGAGCCAGATTAAAAATACTCTGGAAGGGTCTCTCTTAATTGAGTTGCAATCAGTTAGTATTGATCATTAAGGCTTTCTTTTATGAGCCTGCTGATGGTAATGATGATTATGATGGCAGTGGGTGATAATAGCATTGACTCAATGTGTAGCATTTGGGTCATAAAGAAAAGATGAAGATTTGTTACAATACATTCTGATGATAATTACTTGCTTCAGACTAAAGAAAAGTAACATACCGGTAGGTACTCTTTTTCCACCATCACTATCATGGATGTGGTTATATCTTTATTGTAATCTACATAACCAGCAGTTATGTATGTTCTGCATATATGAATGCAAATATAGCTATGCATAAACAGATGGTATATATGAAAGAATAAAACTTTACAATTAATGTTCAAATGCATTTAATATTAGCTTGATAAATACAAATCTTCACCTAAAATTATTTACGATACTTTACTTATAATGCTCTGCCCAACCAAATCAGTTGACCAAAGATATATATACTCTCTCTCTCTGTCTCTCTCTCTCTCTCTGTCTCTCTCTCTCTGTCTCTCTGAGAGAGATGATGCAGTTGGAAGTATAAACATTCTTAGAAGTTTAGGAACTAGTTTCCCAGATTTTGGATTCTGATATTAATCATTTTATTTCAGAAATTCACTGGTTGTAAATGTTCTGGAGGGAAAAAAAGGGGAGCAGAAAAATAGAAAGAATCCACCTTATTATTTCTTTAACAGCTTTGAAATAGGTCATATTTATCTTTCGATTTAAAAGTACCTATTGTTCTTATCCAAACACATGCACAAAAACGCTTTACAATTATGTCATTTGGATTGCATGTTGGGAGTATATATAAAAATTGCAGGCAAGAACATTGCACATGGAAAACAATGTAACTGGCACATGTTGCCTTACACACGACAGCTTTACTCATTTGATAGGCCACAATGTTAATTTGAAGTCTTATTTCGATTTGCAAACACTGGTTTGGTGTGTTTTTGTTTTTTGTTTCCCTCACTAAAAAATAAGAAAGCAAAGGAACTTTTTGACTAGTTTATTATTGGAGAATGTTTTCAATTCTCCAATGAGATACATGATTGTTTTTATTTCCAGGAGTAGATAATAATGCTGAAGCAATAATAAAATGAAGGGGGGGGGGAAAGGGGGGGTTCAAGGCAGCTAGCTCAGCACAGGAAGTTCACAGCCAGAGACTTAATTTCCCACACAATGTAATGTGCAATGGGCCCATTAACATAGATGAATAGGCTCTTTAAAGGTTTTTTCCCCTCTTTGCAGATATGCAGCTGCCACTGAATGGCTATATGTTAATAAGGCACTCACATGCCTATTCTTCAGGTACAGCTCTGCATTCTCTACCTAGGTAATCTCCATCTAGCAAAAGCTATTAGGGGTTGTATCTGCTACCACACCTTCAATTATATTAACACCTGCACAGACAATCCCACAAGGTAAACTGGTAGGGGGTCAGTGGTCTAAGTACATCCCCTCCATTCTTTGTATCTCTGAGGAAAGGAGGGGGGGGTAAAGTGGAGGTATAGTTTTTTTTTAAAGTAAAGTCACTTCTATTTCACATTAGTGGGGACATTCTGGAAGAGAAAAAGCTTAGGAAATTGTCATTTCTTCAAATCACTGACAGCCTGTAGTGGCAAGTGTAATGGAAAGCCAGTGTCTACATTGTTATGCATGGCTCTCATGTAGATACATGTGGGTGGATTAAGTTTGTTTCCAAAGGATCCATTGTGCTGGCTGTTAATTTGCAGGACTCTTGACAGTTGAGGCTGAAGGGTTTACATCCTTTCTGTTTACTTAGATGCAGTGCGCCCTAGTTTTGTTTATTTCCCTCTGCTGCCCCTTAAGGCCTGGCAAAAGATACATTCATCTTTATTAATGACAAGGTGTTGCCCAAAGTGAGAGAGAAAATAATTACAAAATACTTACAGCATTATTGTTACCTTTTGCTCTTTTTTCCCATTCATGTTCACATGTATTGTCCTGTAAACACTTATAATTCTTCATATATATATTATACACACACACACACACACATTGCTAAAAAATAATTAACTTATTGATTTACTGTGGCTTTTGTGTTTTCCCATCAACTAGATTCTGAATGGCTTGTAAAATAATGAAATGCAATCTTTTAAATTAAAACAATGTGTGAAAGAAAATATTGTCAATCGTTAAAGCAATTTGGAAAAAATAAAGGCAATTTATGACTACTTTCGATTATTTCTAATAACAGTAAGACTTTAATGCTAATTATGACTACACTAAAGTAGGCACTAGAGTACAATGGGACTTATTCCTGAGTAAGCTGGTATATCAATGTACTTTGTTAGCTCATTTCTTTCCTTAGTTACCTTTCTTTTCCCTATTTCATTTTTTAAAAAGAAATTCATCCAATGTTTTATAGCAAACATGAAAATGTCTTTTGCCAAATAATAATTTTTCCATGATCTTCTGGCATTATATTGTTGATTTCCAATAGGAATTAAGTATACCACAACAATAGGCATTTACATAAAACTCCTTCCTACTGAGATCTAAGCCTAGGAGGGTCTAATGGCTTTTTATTTTAACTTGTCAAAGATGTCGAGAAGTATTAGTTTTTCAACCCTGAGCTAAGAGCTCAGAGTAAGCACACACTATAGAAAAGCCATGATTCTAACTTGAAGCAAAGGACCTGATTGAAAAATAATATTTTTTTAAAAAAAATCTGAAAACATATTCTTGAGTTGCTCAAGTTATTTGTTTCATGTCTCCTTTTATAAGTAAGCCAGCCAACTGTTTGCTTTGTACCATGATAGCCCCAAAGAAAAATAATAATCAGTTTTACTGTATAGGGAATTATATTGTTTATACCCTGAAAAATTGTTTGAGAACTATATTTGTTATGAATGTAAAAAAGACAAACTGGCATTATAATAGCAAATTGGCAAAGGCATTGGAAATGTTGAAGAAAGTATTGGTGGCACTTTTAAAAAAATATTATCTTCTTTTGTGCTGAGTTAGAAAATGTAAAAATCGGATCTCATGTATTTGCAACATCAGGGAATACTACTGTATCTTCTAGAAAACGTGAGAAGCATCTTCGGCATATGACATGATTTCTATAAGATTTATTCCTGAGGATATAGATATATAATTTATCCAGAATTTTAGAATGCATTGGCTGGAAAGAAGTCTCACTGAATGCAGTAGACCTTATTTCTGAGAAAACATGCATCCTCTCAGGCTTAAAATCAGGTAGACTTTCTTGGGGGGGGAATTCATTGAATTTGCTTCTTTTGAGGTGTTCAGTGCTATTTAATAAATTAGCAAATATTCTCCCCATCTCTGTGGTGTTTTATTTGCATGTGCTTAGACATGGCTCAGTTCATGACTGAGAAATTTGTCAAAAGATAAAACCAACATTTATAGAAGAAAATACTGGGATTTAAAATCCAGGTTTTTTAAAAATTTAAATTATATATCCTCTAATTTGTATTTAAAACCTCTATTAATATTTACTCATTCAATTTTTATGCCCTGAGTAACTGGAATTCTCTGGACAATTTCAGTATGATTTAAAAGAGAAACATTAAAATCATAGTAAAGGTAAAGGTTCCCCCGCACATGCGTGCTAGTTGTTTCCGACTCTAGGGGCCAGTGCACATCTCCGTTTCAAAGCCAAAGAGCCAGCGCTTGTCCGAGGACGTCTCCGTGGTCATGTGGCCGGCATGACTGGACGCCAAAGGCACACGGAACACTGTTACCTTCCCACCGGAGTGGTCCCTATTTTTCTACTTGCATTTTTCAAACTGCTAGGTTGGCAGAAGCTGGGACGAGTAACAGGAGCTCACTCTGTTACACGGCACTCGGGATTCGACCCGCCAAACTGCTGACCTTCTGATAGACAAGCTCAGCGTCCTAACCCACTGAGCCACCGCGTCCCTTTTATTAAAATCATAAAAACTGTTAAAACAGTAGCATGCAGGAATCTTCACAGAACAGATTGTATATATACATGTTTGTAAGAGTCACCATCTCAATGCAATGCTAATACTTAAAATCAATATTAATTACAAAAATGCCTAGAAGGAAAAAGTCCTCATCTGGTTTTGAAAATACCTTATGGTGGGCAGCATAATTACCTTTCTTAGTTAACAGATCCTCATAAGAAAGATTTTTCTTTCTCTTATGACTATTCTTTCACTGAATTTGTTGAACTCAAGAAACTTACATAGCACTTTTTAATTTATGTACTGCATTTTTTTACTGCTGAACTTATGACTCCTAGTGGTGTACCATGCATAAAACATAAAACAATTCTCCAGGACAATAAAATCAAGATATTATAAGGTAAAATAAAATAAGAGTACAAATAAGCAGTAAGCCAAATCAAGATTGTTTCTCCAGTTTGAATGTCCTCTAGGACAATTCACCTCTCAACAACTTCCAGAAAGCCAAAAATGAGTGTGCCTGCTCAACCATTCCATTGCATGTGAAAGATTGCAAAACACTGTTTGTGGACTCCTACTCCGTTTATTGCACAAACCTGGGAAACAATGAATAAATGTTGATGAGGTTTTGGATTGGATTGATCAGATAGGTTGATTCCATATGGACGAGTATTCAACTTAACACTTCGAATCCCAGCCACCTAAGTTTCATAGGTTAAAATGAGCATTTTGAATAGTACCTGTAAACTTTTGATAACTAATACAATGCCTTAAACTCAACTATTATATGACTATGGTGCATATGGTTGCCAATATATATGTCATTAGACCATTCAAGCTATTCCTTGTAGAGCCACTGCATCTGGCTAATTCTATGATTTATCACTGCCAGGTCTTCCAGCTTCAGGTAGGGCTATAACTGGTGCATCATCTGGGGCTGGCATCCACCTACCTACCTCGAAGTAAGCATGAATCCAGGAAACCCAAGTCACAGGTCTGTTCTTTTATGAAGGGATCCATCCCATGTCCAGTGATCCTTTTTGCACAAACTGAAGAATCCTGTTGGATTCACCTTCAACCTATTTCAGCTCTTAGTAATTTTGTCATCATAGTAGCACTCTGGACTGAAAAGTAGAGATGTCTCACAGCCAAACAACGAACTTCCATGGTTGAAGTGGGCATGCACATCAGTCCAATTCTTTAGTGAGGACATCTGAAGGAAACCCACTAAGAATGTTCATCACAATCCATTTCAGACTTTCAGAATCAAAATAAACACCTTGTCTTGAGTGAAGGCAATCACAGTGTAGAGCACCCTGAGAATTAAAACTTGCTTACTCATTGCATAAAAAGAGAAGAAAGGAAAACCCACCTTGTTTACAATCTGTTTTATCTTGCATTCTCAATCTGTCATATGGATGGAAAACAACTTGCATAATTGGTGAAGTTGTCAGTAAGCAAATATGGGCTATAAATGAAACAAGTTGCATCTATAATGCCATGCCTATTGCTGAATACATATTTTGACAGGTTATTAAAACGATGCATGTTCCCATTACCATTATCAAGTCAACATTACTATTAAATACCACCATGAACAAATTAATACAGATAATAGCTGCAAAAAACAACATCTGAGTCACTTCACAGAATGCTACCATACAAATAGTATTCAACATGCCTGCTCCTAGGCATTCCACTTTCTATTGTATGATACAATCTACTGAAAGGAGAGTAAATCACAAACCATGAAACTCTGTTATTAGTCTCTCCTTGGAAAAGATATACACCTTCAGCAAATTCCTATAAAAGTGTTTATCCAACAAATAACGAGCACAGGAAATACAGGTGGCCCTCATTATCTGTGAGATTCCTTTCCAGCTGGCTGCTGTTGTGATAAAAAGGGAGTATTAGAGAATTAACCCAAAGTGCTTTGTCTAGTCATGAACAGCATATGAAAACTTAGGACAATACCATTTGTTAGTCAGGACAGATTAAAAAGAAGCAGAATAGGAACTTGCAATGGGAACAATGCATTTCTTACTGATATTGTTTTCTGCCAGTTCAGGGATGGATGGAAAGTCTTTTAAGCTCAGCACTGAGAAAAAAAATCCAAGGTTATGCTAATGAAATTTTCACCGTCTTCTGAAATTCTATAAAGGAGAGGATGAGACAATACAGGTAGTCCTTGACAACAGTTCATTTAGTGATGATTTGAAGTTACAACAGCATTGAAAACAATGAATTATGACCATTTTTCACACTTATGACCATTGCAGCATCTCTATGGTCACCTGATCAAAATTCAGACGCTTGGCAACTGACTCATACTCGTGACGGTTGCAGTGTCCCTGGGGTCATGTGATCACCTTTTGTAATCTTCTGACAAGAAAAGTCAATGGGGGAAGCTAGATTCACTTAACAACCATGTTAGTAATTTAAGAACTGCAGTGATTCACTTAACAACTGTGACAAGAAAGGTTGTAAAATGAGGCAAAATTCACTTAGCAACAGAAATGTTGAGAGCTCAATTGGGGTTGTAAATCGAGGACTACCTGTGCTGTATTTTATTGGAAGGCAGTCTTAAAAACAAGCCACATTTTTCCAGTTTGTGAATAAGAAGATCTATTCAATTAATGCTTTGCATTGAGGCTTACAATCACACTGATAAATGAACATGAATAATATCACTGTGTTAGTTTCATCTCTAGCCCCATCTACACCCGATAATTAGAGTTCTCTATATTCTAAAGGTTCTGAGTCATTTTCAAGGACAATTTTTCATAGAGAGCATTCTATATCATTAAGGTTCAATCAGCATCAACAGATTCTTATTTATTCAATAAGTATTGTTTGTGCTGCTCCAGTATATTACAGAATTTTCAAAAAGATATTCTAATCATAAAACTATCCACGTTTTCTTGAGCTGCCTTTGTCTTCATTCTAGTAATAGTAAAGAAGGCAAAGTCTGTTAGCTAAAAGAAGCAAAGTTTACAAGATTTTGCTTCTTTTTCAGTTTTGCAACTGTGAAAACTTATATATATATATTTATCATTCATCTTATCCCTAGGCAGGCTGACAGAATTTTACTTGTCTGCTAACAAATCTGCCTGCTGTCTGTATATTTTTTCAGCATTAACATATACATATATGTATCTATTTCTTTAGCTTGGGAGTATTTATATAATGGATGAGTTATGAACTCACCATGTCTTAAATCCCACTATATAAAGATTTCTTGGCTAAGAACTATGAAGTTCCTGCAGCCCACATCCTAAGAAGGTAAAAATAAGGAAAAATAAAATGAACAATGGAATAGCTAACATGCTTTTTATATTAACATTTTCCTGATTACATTTTGTACACGTGCATGCTTATGTGCTTATGTATTTATGAATTATAGCAAAAACCAAGTCCACAATGAGGGACCCTAGCCTCTTCCTTGTTAACCAGTCTTCTTACAAGCTTTTATTTGACAGCTGCTATGTTCTTCTCTTCCTCTGTTACTTCCTTCTGTTGAGCCTTGGAACCAGCTGGTTGGTTATGTTGTGATTGGCAGTAAAACCAATAAGACATTATTTTTTATAGTTTATTTTCAGTAAAGAAGGCCCATTTAAGACACATCCACAATATTAGAATCTGATTGGTTCACCTGCCTGCCACTCAGTTTTTAAAGATTAAATCTTAACTGCCATAATCTAGATCAGGGGTGTCAAACTCGCAACATCATGTGACGTGTCACGATGTATCGTGACTTTTTTTCCATTGCCCACAATGGGGTGGGTGCGGTTTCGGCATAATGCATCCGGCCCGTCGGCCAGCAGTTTGACACCTCTGATCTAGATCAACCTCTAACAAGCCAGGATCACCACAGTACAACCTAAAGGATCCATGAATAGAAATATGTTTAGATTGGGATCCTGGTTCACAAAAATATACTATGCAATTTTTTATGAAATCTCTCTATTATTAGAGCTCTGTGCATTTTTTAAACATTGAGATCTCAGCCAGCAGTTGATGAGCAAGTGAAATATTTAAGAATGAATTGCATCTAAGAGATTCCTTTCATCATTTCAGCATCATTTTTCCTTGTAAAATAATATGGCATTATCTCAGAGGAGTAAATCATCCTTCTTTACATGACTGAGCATAATTCAACAATATAGGTCTTTTTTTATTATTGAAGTTGAGTTCCTCAAGATCAGAGCCTGGATAAATGTCTAACACTCTTGTAATTTAGCTGTATTTCAGTGACAAATTTTTAAGATTCAGTAGTACATAAACCATCCACTCATACAAAATATATAATTAGCCCTTTATTGTTTTAGGCTTGTTTTGTTTTTTAAATTACTTAAAATTGCATCTGTTTTAATTATATTTTGAATGTGCATCCAAAAACAGAAAGGCAATACACACACACACACACAAATGAATTATTGAATGGTTTTGTGTAATTTAGGAGAAAAAGGTTTTCTCTTGTAAATGACGGAAAATAGATTGTATTTATTCTGCAATAACATTTGAGCCTATATTTACCATTAGCAGCAGTTTACCATTTTTATGTATTCATAATAGAAAGGCCAATATACCAAAAGAATACACAAACAATTATCTGAAAGATTCTGAAAGCAGAGGTAGATTTACCATCAGCTTCGCAAAGCTTGTAATGCCCTGAGTCACTTTCTCAACTTTCAGGAATTTGGGGTAAACAAGTTAAAATTAAATTTTGCACTTATGAATCTGGATAACATGGAAAAGGGGAAAAAATAACATGAAAAAAGTGGAAAGTTTAGGGACAATAAGGTTAGGATTGTGCACAATGCTTGATTTAACTATGTCCGCTTGCACTGTATCCCAAACTCTATGGCCCAAATATATTCCACAGGGTTCTTAGGCTGTCTTCCTCTAAAAGAAAAAAAAAGGTAAGTATATTTTTAAGTTTGGTTCACTAAAGCTGAGTAACTACTTGTGCATTTCTCCCACCCCCAAATTATACCTGAAATGAAGAATGCCCATATGTGTATAAACAGTTAGAGAGAGGGAAGGGGTAATGGGTGCCTTTCTGGGTGCAAGTTTTTAAAAGTATAATTCTGAATTTGGAAAGAAAAATCCTGAGTTACAATCCATATCTTGTCATTTGAATATGGTTGGGATTCTGAAGCATTAGAAGATAAACCTGAAGTCTGCCCTTTCCAATAAGAGATATTGGGGCCCTAGTAGCACGTGGCATGTCTCTCATAATGAAGACTGTTTGTCTTATATTCTCCCTCTGCTGCTCCTGCTGGCAGCTAGTAAGTGGGGAATTTTTTTTTCCTGCAGTGCATTTGAGAGACAGCCAACATTCTGGGAAAGAGCTGATTTCTGCAGCATCCACAAATAAATGAAGCAATAGCAGTGCTGACATTAAGCAAAGGTAATCATATATACGTGTCTCTCTCTCTTTGTGTGGTATTATAAATACAAGATATGGTAGAGTAAAATGAAGGGAGTTAATTTTAGAAAAAAGCTAGACCATTGCAATGTTACAGAAACAGATTAAGGTGAACATAGAATCAAATGACTTGTTTAAAAAGAAGTTAGAAAATATATCTAGAATTTTTTTTCCTTAAAAGGGCTGAAATACAAAGAATACAACTGCTAGTTTAAACAGTATTCATTTTCATGCTGATTTTTTTTTGTTTCTTTTATTAATGCCAGGTGCAAAAATGTTGAGGGGAATATGTTCAAAATGACTAGAAAAGACTGATTTTTCCCTCTGCCAGCTCTGATGATAATTATTATGTGGCTTTTCCCTTTGCCTATTTTTAAACCCTCTTGTATTTTCCAACAGAATCAAATTTTGTGTTCTGGAGGAAAATAGCTTTCTTAATTCCTAATTGCTTAGAATCTTGATAGGGAAAGGTAGGGCTCCATGTTTCTTTTTTTTAATTTGAAAAGAATTGCACCTTCTTTTTATTTACATCTGTGTTGTCAAGTGATAGATGTCAAAGATGGTAAATGTTGAAGAATTAATCTGTTCCTTAGATAAAAGCACAGGCTGCATATCAAAAATGGAACTGTTCTATATTTGTGCAATTTTTTGCTTACAAATGCATGATGTTTTGCATGCTACACGCTTAGCTATCAACAGACAAGTTTGCTACTGCAAAATCCAACAGGTCACTTCACAAACCTCTAAGGTTCTGAAGACAATGCAAGTTTTTAAAGATAACATTTTGAATGCATGGACATTCCTTTCATCTACAACCATCCATCCATTGATAATACCCAACAACTTAATCACCATCAAACAAATGTATTAAATGTGTGTTAGGAACTGGTTGCCATAACTTACCCAAGAGTGATGCAGTCAGTCAGTGTCTGACTCTTGTGACCAAGGCATTTCATTAGCAACCTTTATAAAGTAAGTGTAGTCCTGACTGATCAGTTTTCTAAGAAGTTCATCATGAAGTCAAATGGATAGAAGGTCCAAGAACAAATAAAAGTATTCTATAATAAAATACAGAATTGGAAATGAGGTTTCCAATTCCTTCCTATTTTATGTTCCGTGCTTTTCCCATTGCTTATTTGCCTCATAGTACAGAAAAAGGGGCAGCACATGACTGACCCTGTTGGACTCTGAAGGTTAAAAAGGATCAGGCCTGGTTCCTATGGTACTTTCAGGGCTAGGCTACTGGTAAGTCAAAAGCATCCCAGAAAAAGACAGTATCAAACCATTTCTGTTTTCAAGACAACCGTATGGAAGCAAAGTTATACTCCAATCAATATTTGTTTGTTGTTGATAAAGGAAAACTTTTTTTCAAGTGTCATAATTATGGAGTTCTGCAATTTCTCAGCTCTGCATGACTGTTGCTTCATTAAAACCAATGGTTAGAATAAAAGTTAGAATAATATTTTGCCAATTTTGATTTTGATTTTGTCAAATCATTCAGTGCATACTCTACAGGTAGTCTTCAACTTTAAAATCATTCATTCAGTGACCATTTGAAGTTAAGCCAGTGCTGAAGTAATAGTCTTATGACCCATACTCAAAGTTAAAATCATTCCAGCACCACCATAGTCATGTGTTCAAAATTTGGTCATTTGGCAACCCACCTCCATTTATGACCACAGGGGTACTTTGATTCACCCTATCTGCCTACCTCTCGCCCTTCTAATGTTGCAAGAAGCAGAAGCAAGAATCAGGGTCCAACAGTGTGGTGCAAGGGCATGCCTCGTCATCAGAAGGAGTAAGAAGACAGTGAAGGTTATCTGGAGCACAGAGTGGTAGGGAGCCAAAAACACATAGATGAGGAGAGAGGAGATGGAGGCAGGTTGGAGGCAATGCCTTATCTTACTGAGGTTTGGGACTGAGAGGGACCAAGATGGGAATGGAAAGGCTTGGTGTGGCTACTCGCTTTATAATCTATGATCCTTGTTTGATGATATGCATCATTTGAAAACTGAAGGGTGGAATTAAGCATTTCATTAGAAGATTTCAATTCATTCTTTCTTCTTGTGGGCTCCCTACATGTCCTTAAAATCTATTTCAGAGTTCTGGGGAATTTGCAGGATCCATGGATGCTGCAGAGGCAATGAAACAGAGGAGTGGAGGTATGAGAAATTGCTTCAGCTAATTCAAGCATATACTTTTTACTCAGATAGTAGAACGTAACTAATTTTGATCTTGAAAAGCCAAGTAATGTCAGACATCGTTGATATTTAGAAACAATATCAGCACTGGTGACTTGAAGGAAGGGCAGCTACTGGAAGAAGGCAATGGTGCACTGTTTGTATAATGCTACCCCCCGCCAAAAAAGTAAGTTTGTCTAAGAAGCCACCAAAATAACACCTTTCCTGGGAACAGACCAAATTTACTGGAAAATGCATTTAAGTGCTACATTCTAGAGCTCTGAGATCCTGAATGTAAATATTTAATAAAATGAAAATGGTGCTAATTCCACTATTTTGCACTGAGTTCCTTGAATTACAACTGTGAGTACAATTCCTCTTCATACATCCAGGTGAAATAAGCAGTAGTCATTCATGGATTTAACTGAATGCACAAAGGGCTTCTAAGTAGGCACAGAAAAAACCTGCATCTGCCCTACCCCTCAAAATTCATGCATGTAGTTATACCGTATTTTCCGCCGTATAAGACGACTGGGCGTATAAGACGACCCCCCAATTTTTGAGATGATTTTCAAGATTTTTTGTCTTATATGCCGGAAAATCAGAGAGCCCGGGAAGGCACACCCTCCCCTCTCACTGTGGAGGAAGCACGGCAGGCTGGCATCTGGCGGGAGCCAGCAGGGCAGTCCTGCACACACGCGCACTCCCCGGCTCCTAAGGAGCACTTCTTAGCAGCCGGGGAGTGTGCGCGTGTGCAGGACTGCCCTGCCGGCTCTGCCGATGCTGCTTCAAGAGGGAAGAGCGTGAGGTGCCTGCCATGGCTCCCCGAGGACTCCTTAGGAGCCGGGGAGCGCGCGTGTGCGCAGGACTGCCCTGCCTGCTCCCGCCAGACGCCAGCCTACCCTGCTTCCTCCACAGTGAGAGGGGAGGGCGTGCCTTCCCGGGCTCACTGACTTGCAGCCAAGCCAGAGCCGAAAGGGGCTTTTCCTTCCACCCACCCTTTGGAATAGACGCAAGAGTTCCCGGGGTCTGGCGTTTGCAAGTGGGAGGGGAAGGGGCTGAGAGGCTCTTGGGGGTGGGAAGGGAGAGTCACGTTGGAGGGGGGACTGGACTAAGGAGGCTTGAAGTTGAACGGGGGCGCTCGATTGATTTATGTACTATTTTCCGGCGTATAAGACAACTGGGCGTATAAGATGACCCCCTAACTTTTGAGATGATTTTCATGGGTTAAAAAGTCGTCTTATACGCCGGAAAATACGGTAGATATGAAGGAGAGCTATACTTGCAGTGGCTTGAATGCACGTCTTGTACTCTGGTCCTAGATCGCAGGGACAGCTGTACTCATGTTTCTCCAAATATGATTAGAGTTTTCTTTAGATTCTGAATACATGAAGACTGAGAAGAAAAGAAGGCTGCAGATAAAATCTTTACCAGGTTGGAAACTTCTCTACCAGGTTGGAAACTCTGCATGCATTCAACTGACTCCCTCAACAGGGCTACTTTAATTCAGTCATTTTAGCCATATTTTAGTAGAAAATATATCTTTTGCAGGTTGAAGATCTTAGCTTGAATCTGTGGCCTGATAACCTAGACAGACAATGTAAAACCATTGACCAACTTGGCACACAATAGGTTTTTCTTTCTCTTACACAACATAATGGACCAGACTGAGTTGTTTAAGCACATTTAGGTAATAATTATTTTGATTCAGAAGAATTAAATCAATACTTAGCTTTCATGGTTTAGTGGTTAAGGCAGGGGTGTCAAACTCAATTTCATTGAGGGCCGCATCAGCATTGCAATTGCCCTCAAGGGGCCGGGTGGGTGTGGCCTGGGTGGGTGTGGCCTACTGGGTGGGCGTGGCTAGAGTGCATATGGCGTACTGGGTGGGCATGGCCAGCTCTACATCGTTCGCATCAAGGGTGCCTATGGGGGCCTGGGCAGGAGTGGGACAGATCTGAGGGTCTCTGGCAGAAGGAGGGTCTCTGGGGCAGGGCCAAGGCAGCGGGGGCCGTTCCCTCACTGTTACCAGGATGGCTTCATGGGCCACATGAAACCACTTCGCGGGCCGGATCCGGCCCCCGGGCCTTGTGTTTGACATGTCTGGGTTAAGGCATCAAGCTAGAAATCAGGAGACTATTAGTTCTAGTCTTGTCTTAGGCACAAAGCCAGCTAGGTGACCTTGAGCCAGTCACTCTTTCTCAGCCCTAGGAAAGATGCAAAGGCAAACAACTGCTGGAAAATCTTGTCTATAAAAAGGTAGGGATTGTCCAGGCATAATCAGAGGTCAAGACTAACTTGAAGGTTAAAAAAAATAATAAATAACTTTCCCGTAGGAAACAGTGGGAGTTGTTGGATCAATTTGCTAGATCAATTTGTAAACACATAAGACAACTTGCCAGCTAAACCTCTGAACAAAATACTTGCTCAGGTAGTCTCTGTGTTTCTTTGGAGGTGCTTACCAAAGAATCAAAGTGATATCTACATCCATATATTCTATACTTTTGATTAAATTGCGAAAATAAAGTAACATATCTCACCTACATCACAATGGCTGTGATATATCCACATCGGAGCATATAACTTTCACGTGAAAGACAGATAGTATTTTCCTTTTTGCACATTTACTCAAATGTGAGAAACGGAATGAGTTACCTGTACATCTTTTCTTGTCACTTTTGAAATAAAGTGTAAAGAACACTTGAGTGATAGTATTTGAAGTCTAGAATAGAAATATAGAGATAGACACACACACACACACACATACATACACACACACACACACACACACACACACACACACACACACATATATATATATATATATACACGCAAACACCTACAGTAAACACAAACACACACATATACACACACAAACACACACACACACACACACACACACAGAGAGAGAGAGAGAGAGAGAGAGAGAGAGAGAGAGAGAGAGAAACATACATACAGACAAGCCACAGTAAGTACAGAAAATAGTGAATGGGATTGGCTCCAGTTTGGCAAAGAAATGGGACAAGCTGTATAGTCACTCTATTTATTCAATCTATACAATATGCTGAAAATATACTGTGTAAAGCTTTATTGGAAGCAGATGAGCATGATTTTAAAATTGGAAGAAAAACATTTGTTATGCTAATGACTCTGATGGCTGAAAATACAAATGAATGGCCAACTCTAGGTAATGAAAGTCAAAGAGCACAGTGAAAAAAATGAAACAAAATTAAATATACTAAAGAAACTAGTAACAACAGATACAGCAATCACCTTTAAACAATACTGAAATGGTCGATAGTTTCTGCATTTTAGGATAGACTAGCAACAGTAAAGCCAGAAGTCAAGAAATACTGCACACTAGGTCTTGAAAAAGATATTCAAGATATTCAAGCTACAAAGATTATAATTATGCAGGCACTATATGGAATCCATGTGATGTTGTATGGAAACAAAACTTGGATACAGGGATACAGGGTAGAAAATTATTTGGTATTGGAATGATTTTAATTTTAATTTTACTCAGAGACCTCACTTGAGTACAAATGACCAGGCTAAAAATATCATATTGTGGACACATCATGCAAAGTACTAGCTCCCTGGAGGACCCTATAAAGCTGGAAAAGGCAGAATAAATAGGAGAATGATCAACAGGTAGGTACATGGATTCAGTTGTAGCACCAATTGATGCACAGTTGGAAGACCTGAAAAATGAGGCTGTGGACAAAACATCCTGGTGAAAATCTATCAGTGTGGTTGTTAAAAAATTGATGGCACATAATCATATCATACATACAAATACATGTATACACACACACATATTACAATTGGTTTGCTAACCTAGCTCCTTTGGGTACAATAGGATTTTCTTCTGAATCTATTTGCATTACGTGATATTGGAACACACTTCCAAATATTTTTTGTATATAGTTAGTAAATACACCGAGAAGAAAGCAGGATTATGTCTGTTTGTCTCTTTCCAAGCATAACTGTCCCCTCTGCTTTGGTAAAACCTGCACATGTTGCATTAGACTGCTAGTTTTGATATAAGAATAGAACAAACATCACCATAGAGCACATTTTAAGGGGATCATGTAAACAGTCTGTGTCCCCTGTTGTTATGCCTGTGGCTGCTATATTACAGTATGCACAAAATGAAAAAAAAAAGTTTCTTCTTAGCTTGTAACAAAATTACCCCATGTCTCATTCTGTTGGAATAACATGAGTTATGTTCCAATTGAAAAGAACGTCAAATATTTTCATCTCTAGATAATACAATTATTGGAAAATTATTTAGGTAACATTTCGAATTTACTTTGTACTCAGCACACTCCCTGTCAGTCCCTCTATCCAGATCAGGATAAGCACATGCGCCATTCACTTCATTTAGCAAAAATATAATTTGATGGTTTTTATTAACCATCAACAAACATTTTTTTTTAAAAAATGATATTGCAAAAATGAGACAAAAGCTAGACAAAAACAGTAATAGAGAGACATTAACAATAAACAAGAGGTAAAAGGGCAAAGGATTTAGTACTAATAATCTATATTATCTTTATATTAGTCTGTATCAAAAACCAGAACTTTTCAAAACCTCTTGGTGATAGCAAGGAGAGGGTTTAGCTTTTCCAGGGTTTTGGTTTTGTTTTGTTTTTGTTTTGTTTTCTTTATGGGCACAATAGCAAAATAAGAGATGGTAAATAGGACACATAAGAAACTGCATCATGAAGAAAACCATTTGGTGATTTGGATCATGTCTCCAACAAAAGGTAGGTTGGATAGTTTTGAGACTCCAAATGAAGGTACAAACAAATTCTGTTGTTTCCTATTATTTAATTTTAAAAAGAATGTGGGGAAAAAGCATACTCACTTGGTCCAAGCTTAGAAAAAAAAACTTAGGTACAAATGACTAAACACTGGTACAAATTGATGTCTGACTTTGGCATCTAATGTATGCAATGACGGTGTCCAGAACATTTTTTAGGAAAGATATTTATAGGTAGGAACATTACAGAGAACATTATTTCTTCAGGTATGACATATGGAAAATACAGTAAATCTCTGAAGACAAATTCAACAACTGAGCAGGAACATCTGAATTTGTAATTGTTCAGAAAGCCAGCAAATGAATTTAAGTTCAAATTGCACCCACATCACCATTATAAAATGTCCAGCTCTCTTTAATTTCCTTCTTTTCCTTTCTTTTTTGCTGAAAAATATTTGTTGTATACTGTAAGAATGTAGAAATTTCCCCTGTAGGGAATTGCTATCTAGGGATAATTATTAATACCTGGAATAGAAGTAGGTATTTCATCCTACATTCTTGTATTCCTAATAACTTAGCATTACTTCTTAAGGTAATTAGCTACTTACTAGACCTATGTGAGGCATCAGCATTTGTCTCATCAAAGCGTGAAAGCAATAAGATTCACTTCATTGCTTTGCCTGGTGCCCTTCCAACAACGTCTTTTGGCATATCCAGTAGCCAAAGAGGGCTTTGGTGCATGTGCCTTATATGAATAGAAGCCTCTTCTGCTGCTTCTAATGAATACATGTTGGCATGAAGTGAAGCAGCATAGCAACTATGCTTCACTTTTCAGAAGCAGAAGTTGCATTGCAATGAAACTCAAAGAAAATATCCTTTTACATAGTACCAACATTTACCTGTGGGAAAAGGTTGTCACACATTTGCAAACCAATAAAATGAAGAGTAAACTGATACACACATGCATGCAAAAATAAAAAACCTAGCACCCTGAATCTACATCTCAGTGACAAAATATTCTGACATTTACGTCTGATATTCTACTCAGTATTGTTTTCATTGTTTTTATCCCAGTGTAAAATAATTGGAAATTCTATGTTCTATAAATCTATAGTGTACTTAATACAGTATGTATGCATCAAAAGATTGAGTCAGTCAAAGTCATATTTAAAGGTGGATGAAGATTTTTCTTTAAGTTAAAGCTTCACAAATTTAAACTCTATGGAACAATATGCAAGTAAGAGTTCAGTTACTGTTCAACATTTTTTATCACTTTTCCTTTGCACTGAGATAAAAACAATGAAGACATTACTGTAGTCAATACCAGAACATTTTGACACTGAGTTGTAAATACTAGGTTTAGTATTTAATACTAGTTTTTATTTATTTATTTATTGCATACATGTGTGTCAGTTTGCTTTAGTTATACCTTGATACACCAAACAGATGGTGCTTTAATGAAAACAATGGGTAATGTGCCTTATAGCAAGGACATCTATTTACACAAAATATATAATTTAGTCAAGCCATATACAAAGAACCTATATGAGAAAATATTTCTGAAATGTGCAAATTGATATGGAAGTAGTTTGGAACAAGCATCAGTGTAGTATTGAATTAAACCTGGGAGATGCAGGTTTAACACAAATCTGAGTCATAGAAATTCAGTCAATAACTGATGCCCTCTGACCTTTGTCTCACAAAGATAGGGGGTAAAAACAAAAGAAGATTCCCATATAAGTTACTTTGGGTCTATGGAGAAAAGTTGGAATATAAATCAAACAAAGAAAACAGTGCAACTGACATAATATAAAATCAACTGTTTCAGCTGTCCCTAGATAGTACACAAAATAGATTTGCAGATACCTTAACAATGAAAGTGAAGTAGTCAGTTAATCTGTGTTTCCATGTATGGCATGTGGAATATAAATGTAAAACCTTCAAAAAGGTTGCATTTCCACTGAGACTTTATGAATTGCTATGAACATAAAAGATTATAGTTTCTGCAGATCTCATGAGAGGTCAGTGTAAGCTTACCACCCAAATGGAATGGTGGAACTGAAGCATTCTCACCAAAATGAAATGTAGAGCTTAATGCATAATTTCATTTTACATTTATGATGTAGTTCTAAAACATAATAGAAACCAGAACTTAACAAATCAGAAAGCTGAATGTCAGAAGTTTTTTTTAAAGCAGCTTTCAAGTTGACCTCTACTATTCAGAAACTTAAAATCTGTTTCACATCAGAAGCTGTGGGGACAAAAACATACATGGAAAATGAATAGGCATCACCAGTTTATCGAGGACCAGTTATATATTTTTTAACAATCCATGGGAT
This sequence comes from Vipera berus, assembly GCF_964194415.1. Classification (NCBI taxonomy): domain Eukaryota; kingdom Metazoa; phylum Chordata; class Lepidosauria; order Squamata; family Viperidae; genus Vipera; species Vipera berus. The sequence continues at coordinate 28,185,593 of NC_138207.1, read as the reverse complement.
TCATGACATAACTAAAGAGCAACAAACAGCAGGTGATAGGAAGGATTTATATGAAAACAAGAATACTTTGAACTCAAGATGCTTTTTTATTGTGTCCACATTTTCCAACCAAAGGGTGCTTAAAAAAACATAAATAACTCATCAAACATTACACTGAAACAGAAATGAGAAATGAGACCAAGTAAAAGAAAATGTTAATTCCTATTCATAGTTGCTTTATATATTTCTTTCAGTTATATTCAAATACATTGAATTTAGTATTTCAATTTAGCATTTGACATGAACAGAAAAGGCATTGTTTGAACAAAGTAATATCATTGAAAATCACAATTTATCTCAGTTTTTATGCACAACTATCAAATGTTGCTAATGCTAAGATTCATAATTTTATTTTATTACTGGCAAATTGTGCAGCTAAGTTTACCATAACAAAATTTAAAAAAATACAGTTGAAATCAGCAACAAATTCTAACAACAAAAGTTTGAGGGAAAAAATAAGAGAGATCATAACAAACATCAAATGTGCCAATTCAGCAATGAACAACATTGTGGAAACACCCAGCATAACAATTCTGTTTTGACAGCTTTCTGCAAAAATGTCAGAATTGGTATCAGTTTGACTTCTGGAGGGAGGGGGGCTATTTCAGAAAGTGGGGGCCACCACAGAAAAGCAGGATGGGTAAAGTCAACATTTGGAGCAAGCATACTACATCTATTCTATCTGAAAAAGCAGGTTTACAGATATGTAGGAACCAAGAAATGTTCCTACATTTCTTGATGTACTTTAAGATTAAAAGGTTCTGTTAGCCATAAAGCCAAAACATTATGACTAGGTACATCTCCTGATTGAGGGTCTTCCACAGTTTGGGAGAAATATGCAACCAATCTTGAGCCCTCGTTGTGTAAGACTGGTTACTTTTAATCATTTTCTGTAGAGAAGCTTCAGACAGGATGCTATCTGATGAGAAAATGTTTAAATCCATTCACATTCATGAGTGCAACACTATAGGTTTTCCTCTATTGTTCTGCTGCTATTAAATATCAAGCCAACACAAAAAAAATCAATGAGGTTTCTGCTTCTTTATCAGAGTAATGCAAAAGTCAATTCAATTCAATTTAATTAGTCAATTCAGCAAACAAATATAAAAGAAAAGAGCAACAGTAGCAGTCAGGTCATTTATATTATATCTTATAATATCTTATTCTTGAAACTAAACTTTGCAACATTATAAGTTACATCTGTAAAAAAACAATCAACAGAGAAATTATCTGAATTGCCAGAGATTGTTGCTAAAAGAAAAAAAAGATTTTAATGTACTGTCAACTAAAATCTATAGAATAAAACAGGGTGATCATTGCAACGTCTTCTGTGCCACATGGATAAAGATGATCTGCTGTAGAAACATTACGTTTTCTGGCTATAACAGTACAGAGAAGAGGCATTGCAACATATTCCAGTGAGATTCTCCAATCTTCATTGTTTGGTGTATCAGGGTGTAAATAAGCCATCTTTCCACTTTAATATTCTTGGTTTCTTGCACAAGCTGGATAATTGTTCCAGTTTATGTTGTAATTCTATTTCCAGATATCATTCTCCAAAGCACCTGAAAGCAGGACAAGAAGCAATGGATGGAAACTAGTCAAGGAGAGAAGCAACCTAGAACTAAGAAGAAACTTCCTGACAGTTAGAACAGCTAACCAGTGGAACAACCTGCCTCCAGAAGTGGTGAATGCTCCAACACTGGAAGTTTTTAAGAAGAGACTGGCCAGCCATTTGTCTGAAATGGTATAGGGTTTCCTGCCTGAGCAGGGGGTTGGACTAGATGACCTCCAAGGTCACTTCCAACTTATTATTATTATTATTATTATTATTATTATTATTATTATTATTATTATTATTATTATTATTATTATTATTATTATTATTATTGGGCAATCATGTTTCTTGCCTGGAACCAATCAAGGTTAATCATAAAGCAATCTGGGAAAATCTAAAACAATATTTTTCAAAAAGATGCTGTAAAACCAAACAATAAATTATGGTAGATCTGTCCAATTTTAATCTAGCCTATTCCTCTCCAAAATTTTCTCTTGGATAATCCAGTCCTTCAACGTGGTTGCTAAATGTGTAATATAATTTTACTGCTGATGTTGAGAAGATTGATGGGTCTAAAATTAACAGTGCTGTCTGTGTTACATTTCTTATATATTAGAATAATAACAGGTACTCTCACTCACTGTGGCGGAATGCTGTTTGATAAAAATATTTTTTTTTAAAAAAAGGATTGACTGATGTGCACCCAGATCAATTTCTCTTTAAAAAATCTGGGAGAATACAGTGATTTCCCCATGTCTTCTCTCAGTTCAGGCATTCTATAATTTTTTTCATGTTGGCCATTGCTGCAACACATTAATTGGTACACTTAGTGAAGAAGGACAAGTGTTCTCGGCTCCATAAAGAGAGATACTGTAAGTCTTCTGCATATGTATAGGGATAAGCAATCCATCTGGTGGTTTGCCAATTTTGATTGGCTGCAATAATATGCCAGAGAAGAAAATTCTTATCCCTATAGGAATTTGGCTTGATGAGAGTATTTCTTATTAAATACAAAGGCTAAAATCTGGTGCATTCATCCTTATCTTCTAGGAATTAATGGTATAGATTAAAAAAAAACTCATAGATAAGAGGATTTCTTTCCCAAAGAGGCAGTCATCTGATAAGCACACTGACCAATAAGGTCCATGTATTTATGCTAATTGTACTTGTACTTCTGCCTACAAACATATGCAAAATATTTAGAAGTATAAAAAGGAAATGTCAAAAAGTCTAGTATTTAAGAGGCTGACCTTTTCTTTTACCCGACTGTTAACATGTTTATATCACTGTATTTAAGAGTCTAATGGAAAAACAGGCCAAATCTATACTTTATGAAAGGATCATTTATAATTCTGTTCTGGTTCCTGTTCCTATCTTTATAATATATGACTTTCTTACTGAGCTACTCCAAACATCTTTCTTCACCAGAACTGATTCAACACATCATCTTCTGGAATGAAGTGATAATGCTTTTATTTATATCTGCCGAGGGACTGACTATAGCAGATGAAAACAGCCATCCTCCAAAAATATCATCCTTTGCAATGTAGTATAATATCAGCATTTTTCTTAATTAGTCTTGACAGTTTATGTGTTACATCACGAGCTTTTACAAGATACCAAAATGAAACATTTTATATAAGCCATAGTCGATAAAAATACTTTTTCTATTGAATATTCCCAGTAGAAATCTTGAGATACTTTACAGGGACAAGAAAAATACATAGAAATGCATGATTACATAAAGCTTTGCAGATGCACTAGTTATGTTCACCCTAAAAGTAATAGTAGATGCAGAAAAAAAAAACCCAGGCTAACAATGGTTGTGAAGGAAAATCACAGGATAGAAATTCAAGCAGTTCCCCCAAAATATTGGAATTAATTCTGAAGTATTTTCCCTCTTCTTAAAATGCATCATAATTGGGTCAGCAGTAACTGTCCAAATGACCAAAAGCGTACCAAGTTGGAGAAAATGGATGTTCCTGACTACATCAATAATTGGTATCAAATTTGAAAGATGAAAAGTGAACCAGAATGTGTCTTGGAGAAATTCCATGATCTATCTCATTCATATAAAAGCACTCAGTTTGCAATTTGCTTCTGGCAGCTCTACTTTGCATTGTGTGGATTAATCTTTGCAAATTGCTAATTGTTGGCCATCTCTAGTGATCTGGCACTAAGTTTATAGGCATTATGAAAAGTAATATCATAAAAAATGTGCAACATCATGGCAGATGTTCAGACATAGATGGAAAGCTGAGTTTTCTGATTCCTTATTTGCAGAATTTAATCTCATGTACTCAATTGCTTCAATCAAGCAAATTGTGAGGTTGGTTTTTTCCCCCTCTGTGTAATGTCTCCTGAGAGTATTTAAAGATGTATTTTAAGAAAGAAATCCTTATGTGAAGAATTTGAACTGATATTGTTGTATTTAGTTTGCAGCATTTTCTTAATCACATCATTTGCAGCCAAGGAATTATCGCTAAGAACTAGAGGCTGCATGTGTTCAAAATCCAATTAATATCAAATATTCTGTGCATATTATATCTTTGTAAAGCATGGTGAAGGAAGAAATGACCACATAGACTTGCCTGGAATTAGTTATTTGGTTTGATATAAATTTCTTTTTAAACAAATGGTTAAATTCTTAGAAGAAGTGGGAATTAATAGCAACTTCAATCTTTCTGTCTGACATAGCAATTTTGCAATATTTTCCAAATTAATATAGTCAGATGCATGGTCTTTAACTTATATTCCCAAGGCAACCCAAAACATATCAGATTAGTATAACAAATATTATCATATCTTCCTCTTTTGAAGAAATGTAGAGTTTATATATATACCTATACCTATACACACATACACACACACGTCAAGTGTGCTTGTGACAAAAAAAAACAGGGTCAGGAAGAAGAATAAAGAAGGATGACTATAAAGAAAGAAATGAAAGGGCTTCAAAGGGCTTCCTAGCTTAAATAGGGGTGTGGGCTGGATGCATCATGGCAAAACCGCGCCTACCCCATTGCTGGCAAAGGAAAAAAGTTGTGATACATTGCGACACATCACGTGACGTTGTGAGTTTGACACCCCTGGCTTAGATGAAGGAGAGAAAACGTGAATACAAAAACTATGAAAGTGTCACAGTATCATTCATTCTCTGAATAGCAACTTCTATGTGAGAAAGTATGCATTTTATTCATTCAGGTGTATAAGGTGTAATAATGAAACACCCATGCTCAGAAATCTCTTCTACAGACATTTCATGTTTTATTTATCATATTTCTCCACATTCTTCCAAAACTGCAAGGCAGCATTTCAGCTGCCCCATTTTATTTTTACAGATATGTTAGGCTGAAGATCAAAGTTACTCAGTGAATGTACAGCTGAATGAAAATTTCAACTTGCCTTTAATTTGACATTTTTAACACTACATGACACTAGATCTCATGTCATCTTAGTTCAGGTTCCAATGTATGCCCTTTCATTTCCTTAGAAAATGAAGCATTTGATATCAATGGAACAATGTTAACCACTTATGAATTTCCAAATGAAATTCCTACAGGTGGTAATCAGTTATGTATTTCTCAAATATTATCATGGTTTTTATATACGTCCTAACGCTAATTTTTGTGTGTTGTATCTTCAGAAATATATGCAAAAGTTAACGTTCTGCATCAGAAAGACTAGCTTTTCAAGTGTGAAATCTAAATATTATCTTTTTCTAAAATAGTATGTTTTAAATTAGAAATCCAATGAATACCTGGAAGTTCCTCTGCAAGAATTATCAATAGTAGATGCACTTACCCAGAAAACTGTTTTATTCTGTGCTACCGAAGAACACTGAATGTGATCCAATTATGGATTTAAAATCATCCTCTGAAATCATGACTGGGTTGGAGTAAAGAGAAACCCAAATTCCAATTTGATAAAGACAATAATGCTAGAACCAATCTCTCTCTGTGTGTATGTGTGTGTGTGTGTGCACGTTTATGGTGTGTGGTGTCGTGTGGTGTGGTGTGGTGTGTGTGAATGTGTGTGTATTGGGACAAGGGTAACATTTCTTAATTCCTCATCTCATCTCCATTATGACTATTCACAAAATCATCCCAACAATCTAGTTCAACACTGTATTGTTCCTTATCATAAACCTTTTCTACGTTATAATCAGATGAAATTTATACTAAGAAACAACAATGTAATAGAGATGGATTCCAGGACAACAATAACACTCTAGTGAGTGTTCATGGAAAAACCCCAGCCTTTTGCAATCTCACTTGATATCTTGGGCTCTCATTGCAAGATTTTATAATATTGCAAGCGTGTGCATGTGTGTGTGTTTGTGTGTGTATTCCCTGTATCATCATGCAAGATGACACAATAGGATTCCATGTCTGAAAAGACTGACAGAGTTGTCAGTTGTCCAGCATTTTTCCAGTCCAGGCAGGAGGAATTCATCTTGCTTCATCTCTTGTGTTAAGACATTCTTTTGCTAATCATCCACAAAATTTTCCACAGAAAATTGATGCTGAATTGACATTAGGTTACAAGGTTAGTGGTATAATCCTGCTATCTACTCCAAAAGGTTAGTGGTATAATCCTGCTATCTACTCCAAGTTTAGTATAAATATAGAACAAATGGAAGTGTACATGTTTTGGAAGTCCATGATAGGTTTCTGACTGACATTTCCCAGACAAATTGGAAAAATGTTCTTCCCATACCCTTGAGAAATATTCTTTATAATATAATATTCTTTCCAGCATATTTTTTTCTGTATTGTATTTTTCTGTATTTGAAAAATTACTCAGCTTGAAGTCAAGAAGAGGAATGTGTAAAAAATAAAACTTCCCCAACTTCCAGTAAAAGAATCTATTAATCCAAACTATGTTGAAAACTGGTTATTTTATTTAAATTTGAACGGTTATTTTTTTAAAAAAAATAATATTGTCTTTCTATTCTGAATGATACAACTAATATTAAGATGAAGCACAGTCACTCCTTCACTATTATCAGTGTTCCATTCAAATATCCACATTTATCATAGCAAAAATAATCACTAAAAGCTTTAAAACTTTTGTTGAAATGAGTAGAAGTGTAGATTCCTTCCCAAGAACAGAGCAGGCCTTGGGGGTAGGGATAGGAGGGGAGAGAATGTGTGTGTGTGTTCAGACACAACAAGCAAACCATGAAACATGCAGTTGAAAAGTTTGGGATGACTGTGAAAAGTTTCCATGTTCTCTTGTTAAATAATGTCCCACGGCAGTCTAAAGCATATGAATAGTTCTTTCACAGGTCACAGATTCTATTCACTTCTTGGACATTGTTATTATCCAACAGAAATAGACAGTCCTAATTAATATTCTACACATACCTGGGAGAACATTCTTAAAGAATTTATTATCTAGTGGCTTAGAATTTTTTTTTAAAAAAAGAACAAATGGCAGGCATTAAAATTGTGACTAGTTAATGTACTGTAAACACAGTGATACTATTAAAAGTTTAATTTAATAAAGAAACTACCACTAAATAGACTTGTTTATCTAGTTTTCTTTGCATTTTACTATTCCGCAGTTCTACTGTGTATATTAAAGTTGAACTGTGAAGTCACTTTGCAAGTAATTATAAGCTTGGCACTTTTCTGAACATAATATAACAATTACCACAGCAACCACACTTTCATTAGGCTTCTCTAAAGAATGAGCAGATTACTATACAGGACAGAAGGCATTTCTATGCACTGCTAATATTTGCTCTTATGTCAGCATACACAAAGGATATACATTTCGTTGTGTGTTGGTAAGACAAGCCACAATTCTAAGTTACGTTTCCAGAAATATATTAATTCAGTCATGCTCTTTTTTTATAGTCTAAAGGGTTTTTTTTAAAAAAAAAGAAATTGAAACTGTTAACTTTTTTATTTCATAAATCTCTAGTGCCCTACTAAATTATATTTGTATACATTTCATGCTACTCTTGTAGCATGACTCTGTTACTTTTCTGTTACTTTGAAATTTATCTTGTTCTATTATATGAATATCTTGCCTTTTTTTTCTAAGAGTTCAATATTGCACTGTGCACCCCCCTTCTCCATTCCCCCCCTTCCTCAACAACAAACCTGGGAGGAAATTGGCTTGTCTGCCCTAAAGGCACCCCAAAAGCTTCAGTGTTTCAGAGAGGACATGCATTTGGGTCTCCCCAGTCCATCCAGTGCTTTTAACCCTTGCATCATAATAGCTCACAATGTAAATCGAACTGAATTTCAATGCATAGTAAGCAAACTACTTTTATAAAAAAAAACAAAAACTAAAATTCACGTTTGTTTAGAAATCAAGTATGTGAGAAGGGAAGGGAACACTAATATCATACCTTCCAATTAAATTCTTCCACTCTATTTATTTACACTGGATAACAGAAGACTTAAATATGAAATATATATCTGCTTCTCACACCTCCTTCAATGAGGACCCAGATTGTTGGGGGCAATAAGCTGACTTTGTAATAATGCCGCTTGGGGGGGCCCAAAAGCCCTAATAAGCAGGCATATACATAGAATGAAGGCTATTGCTAAGCACATTGATTTGTGCTTAGATTGTAAGCCGCCCTGAGTCTTCGGAGAAGGGCGGGATATAAATGGGATTAAAATAAATAAATAAATAAATAAATAAATAAATAAATAAATAAATAAATAAATAAATAAATAAATAAATGTTCTCACTAGATGCTAAAACAAATACATACAAAGGAAAAGGCAAGCACTGTCTTATTACTGTGTTTTCCTGAAAGTAATCCCTTCCCCAAAAATAAGCCCTAGTTTTGGGGAGATGCACACATCTAAAAATCAAGCTAAGGGGATGGGGGGTGGAGCTGCCCCATGCGCCTCACACCCACTTCCCTTGCAGCCAGGCGTCTCCTCACAGGCCCACTTCTTCTGCAGCATCCCCAGGCCTGCATTTCACAGTCAGAGGCCTTTCCAGTCGAGAACCGAGCTATGGATTCAATCCATAGCTTGATTCTGCAAGGCCTCCTCAAGGCCATAGCTTGGTTCTCGACTGCAGTGGCATTCTGGAATGGCTTCTGACTGTGAAATGCAGGCTGGAGCTCCATTCTCAGCTGCAGAATGAAGCTGCTCCTTTGGCCGCAGAAGAAGTGGGCCAGCTGCAGTGCTGGTGGTGCTGGTGGTGAGTGAAAAAGACACACACACCTCAAAAATAGGACCTGGTGCCTCTTTTGGAGGCAAAAAACATGATAAAATAAGACCAGGTCTTATTTGGGAGGAAACACGGTATTATTATTTATTGTGAAAGTTACAACATTACTTTGATTAGTGATAAAGGGAGAACCCAGAATTCATTTTTTTTTGTGTGCATGCATATATGCAGGTTAAATTTAATTCAAACTGTATTAGTATCAGCATTGCAGGAATTATTTATAATATTACAATGAAACATAGGAAGAAGGTTTCTTAACCATTCACAATGAGCATTTGGATTAGAGTCCGAGCAGGCATATAGGTGGCCTATTCACAAACTTCCCTATAATGTGACATGTATTTTTATCTAAATATTGCAGTTCTTGGCATGTTGATTGTATATTAAAATATTTTCCTAATGTTTCATTTTATTGCTACATTTCTTCATTTTTGTAGTATGTGAAACCTCTTTCCTTGAAAGAGATCTGATAGAAGATATAATAATAGAGTTGGAAGGGACATTGGAGGTCTTCTAGTCCAACCCCTTGCTCAAGCAGGAGACCTATACCATTTTAGATAAATCGTTGTTGCCTAGTCTCCTTTTGAAAGCCTCCAGTGATGGAGCACCTACAACTTCTGAAGGCAAGTTATTCCATTCATTGATTGTTCTCAGTGTTAGGAATTTTCTCCTTAGTTCTAGGTTGCTTCTCTCCTTGGTTAGTTTCCATCTATTGTTTCCTGTCTTGCGTTTTGATGATTTGGAAAATAGTTTGACTCCCTTGTCAAAGTGAATAAACTGAGTTGTATACATTATTATTATGGTTTGTCACAGTCAGCCAGATTTTCAGAATGGACTTGGTTTTTTTCGTCCACCTATCGAGTCCTTCTCAAGGACCTGGGATAGACAGGTGTGGATGTTTGATGGTATTAAAAGTATCATTGTAGGATGTAAGTTATTCCAAATAAAGCTGCCCTTTGCAATTGACTGAGGGTGATTTTGTCAATGCCAGTGGTATTCAAGTGATGCTCCAGTTGTTTTGAGATTGCACACAAGGAACCTATTACTATTGGTACTACTTTTGTTTTCTTTTGCCACATTTGTTCCATTTCTTTGTGTTTTGTTATCTTCTCCAGTTCTTTCTCATCTATTCTGCTCTCTTGAGGTACTGCCACATTCACTATCCAGAATTATTTTTGTCTTTCTTATCTACAATAATTTATTCTAGGATGTTTGTTTGAATTCTAAAGTCCCAGAGGACTTTAGCTTCTTCATTTTCTATTATTTTCCTATCCTATGACTCCATCAGTTCTTGCTTGCAAGCAAATGGCATTTCTTGCAGATCTCCCAAAGCACAATGTTGCTACTTTGTTGTGCTTTGTTTGCAGTCAGTCTGTGTAATCTCTGCAGCAGCTAACCAGGTGGTCCACTGTTTCTTCAGTTTCTTTTCAGAGACTTGCTATCTATTGTTTTCTTCTTAATTCTGACTTGGTATCCATTTGTTCTTAATGCTTGGTCTTGTGCTGCCAGAATTAGCCACTCTGTCACTTTCTCCAATTATTCTGCTTTTATCTATTGCCATGTCTTGTTACTATCAACTTTGCCTGCTATTTTTTAATGTAGTGGCCATGTAATACTTTGTTTTCTCATTTCTCTTTTTTGTTCTTCATTTTATCTTTCCTGTAGGCCAGTTTGATCTCTCCAGTACACAGTAAGCTTTACTGGTGTACCAGCTTCATTACATCTTTTTCACTATCCTTCAGATGTTCTTCCAATGTTTTCTTTCCTTCTTCAACCATCTGATTATTTGCAACATTCCACACTCACCTATTGGCATGTAGAAGGTATATTAAAAATGTCATGTTTCATTTTATTGGTATATTTGTCCATTTTTGTAATGAGTGAAAACTCTTTGAAGGAGATCTGACCCCAAGAGCTATCTAATGAATGTGAATAAACTAAGTTGTTTGCATTATTATGATGTTTCATTGCACAGTCAGCCAGATGTTCAGACTGGATTTGGAATTTTATTATTAAATTTATTTGCCACCCATCTCACACTTCAAGGTGACTCTGAGCAGATTAGAATATATTGCATTCATTTATGCCATCTGAATTTTACTCTCCGCCAAGTTGAAGAAGTCAACTGCTGGGTGGGCATTTCAGACTAAAAAATATCATGGGACTATCATTTGCTATCTTGAACAAGCTCATGAAAAAATGGGATATATGCCCTTGTCCACAAAATATAACCATACAGACTGACTTTATTAATATCAATTTGTTTTTCTTTTCTTTTTTTAAAGAAAAAGTATATATTTATGAATTTAGATGGTTACCTTTTCAGGAACTCTGGAAAAAGACAGGGTAAATGCATAAAACAAGCCAATACAGTCATCTTGAACAAAAAGAACAGCAAAATGTAATGGTTAATAATCACTTTTTCTCTCCCACTGTTTGACAACATTTAGAATTCAGGGCACTATTGCATTGCAATGCCTTACTGTTGTTCTCACCTTCTATATCGACTTTGCATGCATAAATGGATGACATGACTAATTACCACATCTATTCTCCATGCATGCATGGAGACAATATTGTGGTACTCCCACACATAAATCTCCATTGACAGTGACAGGCTTGACATTATTTTAATCTGAAGTATGAAACTATTTTATTAGAGCAATAAGCCCACAGCTGAGAGAAGTACCTCTTAATGGAAAGGGAAACATCAAAGTGTCTGACCACTAACATACTTCAGTTAATAGTAGCTTAGCCAAACAATTACAGCCTGAAAATAGCGATCAGGCATTTAGTATTTACACCATAATATGGCCAAACACATTACAAATCTCATCAAATTAAATAGGCCCATTTATTTCCAAGATGTAGAAGAAGGCTAAGTTTCTTTGCCCTGTCATTTTAAGGTCTCCTGATAGTATTTTCTCCTTTTTGAAATTGTCTTTTGGATATAGATCTTCCACTGTGTGAGTATCAGAAAAACTACTGGTAACAAACATCTAAATATACAGCAGATGTATAAGTGCAACTTGGGATAAATACAGTGAAGTCAATTAACAACCATCATATTGTCAATTACTGTTTCACCCGCTTCTTTAATGTACACCTGTGTCTGGTTAGTGGTGTAGTGTGTATTTTAAACCAACATGCAGGTTCAAAGGTGATTGTTCCAAATCTGTTTCCCGACTGCTTAGATGTCCTTTGCATACTTGTTCATCCTGAAGTTACAAACATAACAATAAATTTTAGTTTGTCATGTCACCTATGATATGATTTAACAATCAAGGTTACAAGAGGAGTGTCTGGCACAAGGCCTGACAAGTTTGTTGTTGTTGTTGTTCTTCTTGTTGTTGTTCTTGTTGTTATTTTTGCTCATCATTGTTGCTGTTTGGTCTCCAGTTCAATAGACTAAAGACAAAAGCATATTAGTTTATACATGTGGAGTAATACTGCATGTAAGATGTTCATAATGACTTATGTGTTGAGTCATAATTAATTAGAAGAACAGAAACTTTTTTTCCCACTGATCTAGGGACCACTCCGGTGGGAAGGTAACAGCGTTCCGTGCGCCTTTGGCGTCTAGTCATGCCGGCCACATGACCACGGAGACGTCTTCGGACAAGCGCTGGCTCTTCGGCTTTGAAACGGAGATGAGCACCGGCCCCTAGAGTCGGAAACGACTAGCACGCATGTGCGGGGGAACCTTTACCTTTACCTTAGGCATAGATCAGTATGGTTACTTTGGCTGTAGTTGCTCTGAAAGAGATGTTTCCAATGGATGCTTTAAAATGAACTGAGATATAAGAAAGCAAAATTTGTATTTGTCAAGAGTTATAAAATTGGCAGATAGAATGAGTGAATAATGTGATTAATTAAATGTCCTCACCAGGATTTTCAATAAGGAAAGATCAGAGTGCTTGCTAAAAAGAACAAGATGGAAGGGTAGCTAAAATCAAAGGAACAGTTCAGGCACGGATGAAACTGTTTGCATCTTATAAAAAAAGAACAAGAAGATATAAACTTTCCAAGCTGAATGAAACTAGTTAGAAAACATTAAAGGCTAGAATCGATGATGGATGGATGGATGGATGCATACATGGTTGCATACATGGATGCATAGATTGATCAATCAGTCAATCAATCAATCAATCAATGCTGAGCTGGCTGGATTGCGTATGTAAGGTGGCACGAAATCTTCACCTTCGTGGTACACGTGAATGTTTCTGGCAAAGATCTGAGAAGGGGATGTGTCATCAACCAAGCTGAGAACTGAATTATTTTGGAACCCAGAGGCAATGGAAACTGCTGCTTTGCTTGTTGTGTAGGACAAAGCTAAGGCTGATGTTAAGGAAGCTTCCTGGATAGAATAAACCCTATTAGGTAATACGGATAGTAACTAAGCATACAATTTCAAACCATAGTTTAACTATTTAAAATTATGAACTGAAGAGTAATCCTTTAGATTCATTTGTAAATCACAAACAAATATTGCATCATTGTTGATTTCCCAAAGTCTCTACTAGTGGTATCTTTCTCATATTTTTCCTGTATTGTGAGGCTTCTGAAATTTTGGGGAGCAGCCCAGCAACCTTTCCTCTTTCCTTGGAATTGTAGCATGGATCTTCTCAACCAGTGAAAAGAGTGACCAGAAGTTTATTTTTGGACAAAACAAAGGAACAGGTTGATTAATTTTGGCATTAATCATTACCTAGCCTAGTGACCTCCAATCTAAATGCTAATAACATCTGAAATTGCTCATCTTTGGGAGAACAGGTAATATGTGTTTAGGCGTTGCCATCTATATCTTCTAAATACCAGTTCATGGAGAGCAAAATAAAGATGGTTTTGCAGTTCAAGCCTGTGAGATTTTTGGATAAAGAATAGCAGCAAGTAAAAATGCAGAAAAGAACGTTTGTAGTTTTCTTATAGAAACTGGTAAAGTTCCTTTTATGGATGAAACAATCACATGGAACAGAAGGAATAGCATTTGAAAGACCTAAACATGATTTGATAAAATCTGCTGCATTATGTAGAAGAAATGAATGGACAACTACATAGTGTTAATATCACTGGAATATAAAACAGTAAGGAAAAATGTCATGCAGAATTTGTTTTATTTGGAATTAGATACTGTGCCATTGTCCAATATTTTTGTTTATCCTTTTTCTTCCCTTTACAGAGATCTTGTCAAATGCCAGAACAGAGCTTGATGAAAAAAGGCAATTACATATTTAATAAAGAATAATCCTTCCAGAAACCAATATGATTTTAAGAGTGATTATAATATAACTCTATAATAATTTCTTGAACTTATATAAATATTCATTCCATAATGCAGAGGTTTAATTGTACTTTTTCAGAAACATATCCCATTTTTAGTTAGTCTTCTAATAATTTCCCAGTGTTGGAGGATTTTTTAAATGAAGCATTACAAAGCTCTGTTCAAATATAATTTGTATTTATATATAACTCTTGAATTATCTACTAATTTTCAAGTAAATGAAAATTATGATTTCTTGTGGATTATGTGGATTCAGGTTATGATTTTTATTGTATTCTTGTTCTAGTATGCTTGAAATAGTAAAATATAATTTTTCCCCATTACTTCTGTATGACATTTCTTAAAGATATGCACATTCTTCTTCTATTACAGTGTTTCTTAAATTTGGCAACTTTGAGTTGTGTGGACTTTAATTCTTAGAATTGTCTGTGGCTGAGGAATTTGGGGAGTTGAAGTCCACACATCTTAAAGTTGCCAAATTTAAGTGATGTGATGACAGCGATCATTATTTTTGGTGGTACACTGTATATCCATCATTCATTTTTATTTATTGCTTTTTCTTTTATTTTGATGTTGGTTAAGCAAAATGTCTGAAAGCATTTTTCTTAAAGTGCTGTCTCCTGTATTTATCCTTGTAATTTTTTTTTAAAAAGTATATACTGTACAGATATAATCATACATACAATGGTTAAACTACAATTTATTCCTATCTTACCACACTTTTTAAAAAATGTTTTTATTTTCTGTACTAGAAAACTCAATATATTATAAATCTCTGATTTTAGTAATTAAAATTAGTATTTTTAGTAATTTGTTCCTTTTATACTAACTGAGTATAGAGGCTGTGATTAGTAGGCCCTGAAACAAATAGTTTCCAGGCTAGACAACAAACCAATAAACATAACTCAGCTACCTGCCAAGGTCATCTTGGCACCAGTCAAGTATCTCTCATATCAGTGGACATGTGGAAAAAGTCTAGTGTTTAAATCCTAGATGAGATTAGATATAGATAGAAAGAAAGAGAGAAAGCGAGAGATTATATAGCATACCGCTTGGGGGGGGCAAAAGCCCTAATAAGCAGGCATATACATAGAATGAAGGCTATTGCTAAGCACATTGATTTGTGCTTTAGATTGTAAGCCGCCCTGAGTCTTCAGAGAAGGGCGGGATATAAATGGGATTAAATAAATAAATAAAATTATATACCATTGCATGGATGGGAGAAATTTTACAAGAACATTTGCGTTTAAGAAATTTAGATATTGATTGTAATAACTAGAACATGCATTGGAAACTTATTTTACTATAAATTACTACTCAGACTTTCCTAGATTCTTATCAGCCTGGTCAGTTTTTTCTCAGCTGAGTTTGTCAGAGAATACATGTCTTCTCTGCCTCAAGAGATCTCTTTCATCTGGACCTTTGAAAAGCAGAATCTTGATAGTTCACTCTCAACCATTGCTCTCTAATATAGGAAAAAGCATTTGAAAGCTCATGCCCAGAATTGGCAAACATTAAGGCAAGCAGGAAGTTATGAGAGAGCTGTTGAGGATTTTTTTTTCTTCTTCTGTTAAGTCATGTCCATTTCTCAGAAACTGCCTAAACAAGTCCCTGCAGGTTTTTTGGCAAGGTTTTCGGTGATTGGCCTAAGATCACCCAATTGTCTTTGGGCCTAAAGGGGAACTAGAACTCAGCTAGCCTGATGCCTTAACCACTACATCAAATTGGATCTCAGTAAAGGACTACTTAACTCCAAATTTGTTGTTTTGGGTATATTTGGCTGGTATACTATAAACACAATTAAAGCCTAATTTTACTCAAGCATGTTCAGCTATTCTATGTAAGCCAGGATATCTAGCCTGGCAACTACCTTACAAACCATCGTACTATTGCATGCATGCCATCAATGAGGAGGTATGTACAAGACAAAAAGTTTTCAAAAGGCAAATAACAAACTCTAAAAAGTTTCAATGTAAATGTAACATTGGGCCAAGATAATGAAAATAATAGTACTTTCTTATGAGAGAAAATATATAGTGGCAAAAGTGAAACTTAATGGGATACAGTCTTCTAGAATACATACCTTAAAAAACAGATATGAAAGGGTGCTCTTTTTCTCCTTATATAGAAGGAATATAAAATTGAATATGGTAAATTTTAGAAGATATTTCTACACAGAATCCCCATATAATGAAATATCTGGTCACAAATGTAAATTAGACTTACAGATATGCAAATGCTCACTTTATCAAAATTCTCAGGACATTTTTCAGCTGGTAAAATAAATCAGGGAGGCAAAGGAGAATTTTGCATAATGCTGAAAAATGAGAAACTTCAAGTCCTGCTTATTTATTTATTTATTTATTTATTTAATTAAATTTTTATACCGCCCTTCTCCCGAAGGACTCAGGGCGGTGAACAGGGCATATCTTAAAACTACAGGGCATATCTTAAAACTGCTTAGAGTGCTGTTCAGGTCATAACAGAGAAACCAGATTCTGAGCCTTAGAGCAGCTGGGCCTAGAGCTGCTTAAGTGAGTTTGAGACAATTTGCTGGGAAAGATGCAAAAGAGAACAACTAAAATTATGTGAATACCTTTGTGAAAATAGCAAATAGCATTTGGGAAGTTAGCTTTGAAAATGGTAACTGGGAGCATGACTGAAGTTCTTTTAACTATGTTAATCTGGAAAAAAAATATGTGGTTCACGGTGGTATAACCCTCATAAAAATACCATGCGATTAAGAAGCCATAATTCTGTAAGATTAAGGAGAATTTGAGAAAAAACGTGAATGTCTGGAAGAAGAGGATCTTAAACCCCAACCTTAAAGTCTGAATCAAAAGAAAACTGTTGATCAATTTATGGTGGCCTGCAGTTCTAAAGACCTATTACGATTGAACAATGCCCACATTCTTTTCAAATTCATTCCCATTACCCAATCTTTACTAAAATCAATCATTAGAGTTTTAGACCACTTTATAATTCCCTCTTCCTTGTCCACTTACTATTGGTAATAGTTATTTAGAATAGAATAGAATAGAATAGAATAGAACAGAACAGAACAGAACAGAACAGAACAGAACAGAATAGAATAGAATAGAATAGAATAGAATAGAATTCTTTATTGACCAAGTGTAATTGGACACACAAGAAAGCTCTCAGTGTACATACAATCAACAAGTGATAAATCATGATCACAAAATACAATAATAATAAATCATAATATTCAACACTCATTGATAGTCATAGGATACTAAATAAACAATCAACAAATCATACTAGGATACTAAATAAACAATATAAATCATAAGATACAAGCAAAAAAGTTAAAGACATAAGAAGATAAAGAAATAGGTAACAGGAAAGATGAGAAGAATAATAGTAATACAGCCCTACTAGGTAGTTTGACAGTGTTGTGGAAATTAGTTGTTTAGCAGACTGATGGCATGGGAGGGGGGCAATGGTGTTCTGGCTGCATCACAGGGCCAGTTGTTCAACTTCCCGTCTGTATGCAGATTTGTCATCTCAAATGAGACCAATCAATGTTGTATCATTTGCAAACTTCAGTACTTTGACAGAGGGATCCTTTGAGATGCAGTCATTGGTTTAGAGAGAAAAGAGAAGTGAAGAGAGCACACAGCCCTAGGGGACAATTAGCTCTGTGCTAATTGTACAGGTATCCAATGTGATTTTGCCTAGCTTCACCTGCTGCTTTCTGTTAGAAAGTTAATGATCCAGTTACAAGTGTGGTCAAGCACAGCTAGCTAAATCAGTTTAGTGAGAAGAATATCCGGAATGATGGTACTAATTGCTGAGCTGAAGTCAACAAAAATGAGTCTTGATTAGGTCCTTGGACATTCAAGATGTTCTAGGATGTAGTGCAGAGTCATATTAACAGCTATATTAAATTATTATCATTAAGAGCCATATTAAATAAATATTAAATTATTTCCAAAATGGTCCCATCAGCCAGATTTATTTGTTTTTACAAGAAAATAATAATAATAATAATAATAATAATAATAATAATAATAATAATAATAATAATAATAATAATAATAATAATATATTATTATTATTATTATTATTATTATTATTATTATTATTATTATTATTATTATTATTATTATTATTATTATTATTATTATTCACACAGTAAGCCAGATGTTCAGACTGGATTTGGCATTTTTGTCTACCTATCGAGTCCTTACCAAGGACCTGGGATAGACAGATGTGGATGTTTGATGGTATTATAGATATCATCGCAGGATGGAAGCAGTTCCTAGTAAGGCCGCCTTTTGCAGTTGACTAATGGTAAATTTGTTGTTGTTGTTGTTATACTTATTATTATTATTATTATTATTATTATTATTATTATTATTATTAAAACTTTTATGCATAAAACATGAAACTCAGTCAACTGAACACTCAAATTGACTGGCACTAATGGTTGACATGGGTTGCTGCCAGCATCCTAGGTATCAACCAGGTATCTCCTTAAAATGTAAGATGTTCTGATTATTATTATTATTATTATTATTATTATTATTATTATTATTATTATTATTATTATTATTATTATTATTATTATTCCAGATTTATTTAAAATGTTTTGCCAGGAAAGTTGCAAATGGAACTCTGTAATTTTTCATCAAACTGCTGTAAGCATCTTAATGTGCTTTGGGATAACAGTTCCTTAATGACGATTAACAAGCATCATCCGGGTGCCTATTGTTTCAACAATTCTATGGAGGAGTTGAGTAAATTAACATCAATGGAATTTGCATATTCCGTCTCTCCCTTCCCCCAAAAGTAGCAGCAGCAGCCTGGCTCAAAATCTCATAATCAACTCACAGTATATTTGCTGTTTGTATTTCCTGTTCTGCAATTGAGGTGGTCCCTCCCTAAAGACAAAGGAGGCTCAAGATTGGTCCGACAACTCTATAACAGAACTCTCAAGACTCTTGTCAACCTCACTGTCTAAATTACTTAAACAGGACTCAAAGGGATTTAAAGGGGACAAACGACATGACAAACAATTATATTCTAACACACTATTTATAACAATGCCCTTTCAGATGATTGTTCCACCAAGACTGACACATCACTGTAATCCAAGGAATGAATCTAGGGATCTACAAGTTATATTGTGCACAGCTTGTAGGCATCTTTTAAAAAAAAGAAAAAGAAAAAGAAATAAAGACCTGACATTCAGGAAATATAGAGCTTCTCAAGGATAAATTCTATTGGGATGAGCTTAATTTATCAATGTCAATAACAACGGTGAACACTTCGCAAGAATGCATGCATATTAATTGAAAATAATTCAGATTAAATCACTGCAGTTTGACATTTTGAGATAGGCACTTTATCTTTTCAAGAAAGAGAGCACTATAAAATCTTTAATCTGAAAACACATCTTAATTGCATGTTATCACCTCCTAATTGCTTCTATATTATATTAAACATTTTGCTAATTACTAGCCTGATCATGGTGTAAATAGCTCTAGGCTAGGGTTTTACATCCAGCTGCAGACAACTGGGCACAATGAGACCCAAAATAAGACTTGATGATTTGGCATTGAATCATGAGCTTTCAACCATTATCAGAAGCTATCATGTTCTCTTTTAGCTCCCCTTTCTTGCAAGCAGAAATTTAATAGCTTTGCCGTTTTTTTAAAAAAAAATCTTCTAGTAATCCTGATTGTTTGTTGTGTGTGGGAGGGGAGTATTTTTCCTACTCAGTAATTTTCTCCTATGAGACCAAAGTATCATGGGCATCTGGAAAGTCATCTACAGAGAACCTGAAGAATAACAGTAATGATGGATTCTTTCTAAAAGGAAACAAGATTGTCAACAGCCTAATTAATTTATGTTTTGCAATAATCTGTGCAACCTTTATTTACTTATTTACTTGATTTATTTCAGTTACAAAGCCATCCATCTCATGTAGCAATTCTGGACAGACATATAAAACAATAGAAAACACAACCGTACATACAGCTAAGCATTCTTTCATGACTAGTTTGGAAAGTTCAATTGGTACAGAATTTAGCACCTAGATTAGTTTCTGGAGGTACTCAAAAAGTCCACATTGCATTATTATTAACTACTGTAAAAAGTCTTGATTTGTAACACATTAAAGCTTGAATCTAGATTCCTTGGGGGGGGGGAGTTTGTTGCCAACTTCACTGAGCTCATCAGAGAAGGCTTCCCTCTAGATGTCATAGGCCCAGGTTGCAGTGACTTGGGGACTTATTTCTCTATAGCTGTCCAGAGCATTGGAATGAATTCTTTGCTGAAATGAGTGTTAGCTTTTAAATATAATTGTAAACATTTTTAATATTTCTTTTTACTATCTCAGAAATTATTGGATTACTTAAAGTTTTTTTTAAAAAAAATGTTTTTAATTTGGTATATAAGTCTAATCAAATCAAATCAATACTTTCAAAGTTTTCATCCCTGGCGACTGGCTGGACAATGTTCTTGTCAAAATCATTAGAAAGGTCTGTCATTGCTTTCTTCCTAAAAAAGTTATATGCATCTATATAACTGAGAAGGGACGTGGTGGCTCAGTGGGTTAGGACGCTGAGCTTGTCGATCAGATGGTCGGCAGTTTGTCAGGTCGAATCCCGAGTGCCGCATAACAGAGTGAGCGCCTGTTACTCGTCCCAGCTTCTGCCAACCTAGCAGTTCGAAAGCACGTAAAAATGCAAGTAGAAAAATAGGGACCACTTCAGTGGGAAGGTAACAGCGTTCTGTGCGCCTTTGGCGTCTAGTCATGCTGGCCACATGACCACAGAGATGTCCTCAGACAAGCACTGGCTCTTCAGCTTTGAAATGGAGATGAGCACCCTAGAGTTGGAAACCACTAGCACGCATGTGAGGGGGAACCTTTACCTTTACCTTTACCTTTACCTTATATAACTGATCTGATACAAATGGATAACAAGACCTACCTAGGCAAAAATCATATTGATACTTTTAGCAAGCTTACAGATCTTCAGGCTAGATAGTGATTTCAAATTTGTAAGCACTGCATTACTTTCTGATGCAACTGGATATGCAACTTCACATAATTAATTAAGGAATATATTTAGTATGAGTATTGGAGTTGCAGAAGAATAAGCCCGCTGATCCCATTGATGGTAGGTATCTCTGTATATGTATAATAATAATAATAATAATAATAATAATAATAATAATAATAATAATAATAATAATAATAATAATAATAATAATAATAATAATAATTTAAACAGCCTTATTTAGGCCAGACTTTTTATTCATTGAGCCTAGTACCATGTTTCTAAATGGTGGGTGTTCTCAAACTATGGCATTTCACATCACCTGCCATGTTGAGATTTCAAGATTGATCTTTTGCTTGTAAAACAATATGGATTTTTAGAATATGATCACCTGGAAAATAAATGTGGCTAATGAAAATCAACAAGCTTTATTACACCTCAACAGCACAGAGAAGGCATTAAAGTGGTGGGCGCGACCATACCAAACCCCATGTTCCCAAACTCAGCTATAGACTTTATATAGCATCAGAAAAGCCAATTATAAAAACAAACATTATAGTTCTCTGAACAACCTAAGTGTATATAAGCATATAACCTCAAGCCTCCCTTCCAGATGTAGTAAGTATACAGTTGTTGAATATATAGAGCTGAAAGCATGTCCTGCTGCCTCTTTGAGTATTGGATTCATGCAAAAGAAGGAATAACTAAGTGTTTCATCTTAGCCTAATGTAGTCAGTTGCAAAATTACTACATATAGTCCTGACATATGAATATAGATAGGCATGAAAATTAAATAATTAGCTTTACATAAGGCTGAGAACAATCAACAAGCTAGATCATGAGTATCAAACTCGTGACATCACATGACGTGTCATGATGTATCATGACTTTTTTCTTACTGCCGGCAATGGGCTGGGCGCAGGCCAGCAGTTTGACACCCCTGATCTAGATGATAACAAGTAAAACAGTTAGTTAGAACAATTAAGCAGTGGAATGACTTGCCTCCAGAAGTTGTGGGTGCTCCAACAATGAAAGTTTTTCAGAAGAGATTGGACAACCATTTGTCTGAAATGTTATAAGGTTTCCTGCTTGATCAGGAAGTTGGACTAGAAGACCTCCAATTCCTTTTAAACTCTGTTATTCTGTTAAAACACAGATACATGCTAAATAACAAAAGAGCATGCATCATCTTGTCCCATCTTAATCCTCACTTTATTGTGTTTGACAAGCTAAGCAATTCTGTATTTTTTTCCTCTAACCATGCATGAGGAGTAGAAGTTACCATTAACCAGTCTACAGTCACACCTGGGTCTTTCAAAAGCTTCACTAGGTCAACCAATTATTCTTCTAACAGGAGTTTCCTTTGCAAATGTGCCATTGATTTGAGTGAAAAGGACAAACATTTTGCTTAGTCAGGCCTCCATTGAGTCTCCAAGAAACCCTTCTTTTCAGTTCTAAAGGCAAATTCCAAACTTAATGCCATTAGCGCATGAGTTTCTAAAACAACCATAAACTTCTTCATAACTAAGGAGAAAAAACAAAATAATAACCAAAATGACTGGCTATAATGAAAGCTTCATTAGTAAAAATGAACTAATCCTAGCTCTCCAAGAAAAAATTGTTTTGTTTAGCAGGCATTATGTCCCATAGCTGCACACACTTAATATAATTTACATTAATGTTTAACTACTACATAAAATTTAGATACTTTTCAAATGAATTAATGGCCCATACTTTATTCTAGTAGCATTTGGATTATAAAATTCTTTATACTATGATAATATTCTTAAATCTGAATGAGTTACCATGAATTAGAAAATATGAATACAACATGTCTTTTAATATTCCTTCACTAAAGACTCTTTATATTTGTTATATTTTAGCAGATATTCATTCTAAACTTGTCTTAATTGTATTGTATATCTACAGTAACAGAAATAATACTCTGCATGAGTATTTTTCAATGTAAATATATATTAAAGTAAAGAAGACAATCATACAGACCTAGAAACAAAATTCACTTCCAGAATGTCTTTCACTATTTTTTTCTACACTTTTCCATATTTTTAAAGAACACAATAGTCCAGCTTTGGTCCCTTGTTAGTGTTTCTGGACTGGGAGAATAACCTTTGAATCAACTTAATTAACTGTTCTGGTTGAAGTCCTACATAGCTCTTCCACCAGCCATTAGTAATCTTACAAATGAAGGCAAATACATGTGTCCCAGAATAATGTTGCAGGATTCAATCTGAGATGGTCACCAGGACCAGAGGCTTAATCTTCCAAACTTAAGGACTTGCGCTGGAGCCTATCCAGTAAATTACATCAGAAGTTTCTCCCACCTCCAGGCAATCTTTGTAATGCATGATTTGTCAAATGATTTGTCAAATCATGCATTGCAAATGCAAACGCAAACGCAAATGTAGGACAAAACAGTCAGCAACACCCCAATTAACAACTAAAACTAAAAGCCACACATAACCAAGCATGTGTATAAATACTACAGATAAAATAGCCCAGTGGACATATTCTGGTAATTGAGAAGTTCCCTGAGGATGGGCTCCAGCATGCATCGGAAATCTTGGAAGACTAAACCTCTGGTCCCAGTGACTGACTCAAATTGGATCCTGCATTAGTAATCTTATATAACACAATTTTGATAGCTGTAAGCTAGTGCCTTAGTACCCATCATCCAGAAGAAAAATGGAAGGACAGTCTGGTATAGTTGAGGGCATTTTGGGAGTTGAAGAATACCAGTTTATGTACTCAAAAATTAGTATTTTGTGACTAATGCAACAATCCCAGCAGCTGACTAACCTTCTTATGAAAGTAGCATGCTTTGAAATATTCAAATATGCCCACATTATTCTATGAACAACTACTTATAAGTGTTATAGCGTATGGGTGAGTGAGAGAACATAGATTTGTTTTGCAAATGATCTCCATTTGATTTTGACTTCTCCAATTAAAGGAAGTTAGAGATGAGTGGGAAATCCTATGCTAGATTGGTTCTATTTATTAAGTCCTTTTTTACTGCTGCAGTTGAGAGATTTTTGGTGCATTATAGTCATGCCGCTAAAATATTCCTGGTAATAATTTTTATTAGCTAAATAATTGCAAAAAAACACTCTTTATAAACCTTTTAAGAAAATCATAAAATCTTGTGATGACACTACTCGGTTAAACAGATAAGTTCATTTGATATAATGATTCCTATGTTTTTGTAAACTCCTGAAACTTATTTGTAGTAAAAAGAGATAACTTAGCCTCCTGCATAAATGAGTTACTATTCTGATAACATAAAGAAGTGCTGGCCATAGAGAGTACTTGAGATGTCTTGGTGTTTTTTGAACTTGACTGTTTCCTTGCAGACATTTCATAATTCAAACTAGGTAACATCATCAGCACTGATTATGTCACCTAGTTTGTGTAATGAAACATCTGCAAGAAAACAACTATTAGAGAACCAAGGACTCCTCATTTCAACCCTGAACTATAAATATTCTCCTTTATTGATAGAAAGTTCTTGTTTACCACTACAATTTCTACTCCATAAAAGTAACAAAATGTCAATCCACAATTGTCTTATATGCCATTGACCTTGAAACACAGAAACCAATGATTCAAAGATTTCTGGGGAAACAATGATGGACTGAATATGACTCTCCTTTTAGCAGAGTCAATGACCAGGCAGAACAAGAAGCCAGTAAACAGATCAGCACTTTGAAATTCCACTCCAGTTAAAAGGGAGGACCTGGGATCATCCACAAGTACCCTTGTGGAGGCACCTCACAAGGAGATCATAAAGCATAGTCTCTAGGTTTAGAGCCCTGGGAGTTGAAGGAAAATTACCTTTGCCCAAATCACAGTTTGCAGCCTTCAAATGAACACTGGGTTCATCATTTTCTTCCCTTAATCACTTATAGAAATGGCTTGCTAACTGCTTTTTGAATATTAAAAACCTTCAGAACCACAAGTTTCATCACACTTATTGTCGTTCAATCCTCAGCAAAAGAAGTTTTGGTCTTACAGATTTTTACTTTGGAATAAACAGCAAAAGAGTGATTAGAATGTTAATTTTGTAAAAATTACAAATGGACTAAGGAGCCAGATGAATTGCAAATAAGTTTTTGAAATGAATTATAAGAATTCTTTCTGTGAGTTGTTTAAAATCTATTAAAATATTTGAAAATTTTGAATCTAAGTGTAAGAAATCTTCATGTGGGAAAATGTGGATTGGAGAAAAACAAGTTAAGAGGAGACTTTGAAAGCTGGTGTCAGGCCCAAGGAACCAAGAACTACACGAGGAGTTACTTCAGAGTAGTTTCTTTATTGTTGTTCGCCTATAGATAGAATCTTGACAACTAAAGCAATCACTTAAATATGAGCCAGCAGTGTGCTGCAGCTGCCCAAAAAGCCAACACAGTGCTAGGCTGCATTAACAGAGGGATAGAATCAAGATCAAGTGAAGTACTAATACCACTTTACAATGCTTTGGTAAGACCACACCTGGAATACTGCATCCAGTTTTGGTCACCACGATGTAAAAAAGATGTTGAGACTCTAGAAATGGTACAGAGAAGAGCAACAAAGATGATTGGGGGACTGGAGGCTAAAACATATAGGGAACGGTTGCTGGAATTGGGTATGTGTAGTTTAATGAAGAGAAGGGTGAGGGGTGACATGATAGCAGTGTTCCAATATCTTAGAGGCTACCACAAAGAAGAGGGAGTCAAGCTATTCTCCAAAGCACCTGAAAGCAGGACAAGAAGCAATGGATGGAAACTAGTCAAGGAGAGAAGCAACCTAGAACTAAGGAGAAACTTCCTGACAGTTAGAACAATTAACCAGTGGAACAACCTGCCTCCAGAGGTGGTGAATGCTCCAACACTAGAGGTTTTTAAGAAGAGACTGGACAGCCATTTGCCTAAAATGGTATAAGGTTTCCTGCCTGAGCAGGGGGTTGGACTAGATGACCTCCAAGGTCCCTTCCAACATTATTATTATTATTATTATTATTATTATTATTATTATTATTATTATTATTATTATTAGTTTGTGGAGTGTCTTGAGGGACGACAGGAGACAGTAGGCACGGTCCAAAACAATTCGTTTATTGGGCAGAGGTCCTGGGCAAAACACCGCCGGGAATCCCTCATATTTATAGTGGACAGGGACAACAACAACAACATCAAGAACCAATAAACAGGCGGGGTTCTCCCGCCTAACAAGAACGCCCAATAAGAAGGAGACCGGCTAAAGGTAGGCGCGGCTGTCAGCGGCTTGTTGCCGGGGCCAGCTGGCAGCTTTGACAGCTCCGGCTGAACTGCGCTTGCGCGGTTCTGTGGAGTTTGACAGCTGTCAGTGTACTGCGTATGCACGGCAGTTTGACAGCTGTCAGAATCGGCCGGTTTGACAGCTGTCAGTGTACTGCGCATGCGCGGCAGTTTGACAGCTGTCAGAATCGGCCGCTTGCCGCGTTTGTGTGTGGGGGGAATGCCGCGGCAGCCTTTTGACGGCTGTCAACGGCTGCCGGGGATTCCTTATAGTTGTGAGGGGGTTGTGTGTGTGTGTAAATATATAACACCCCTTCCCCCCTTGCCCCTGGAAGTTCAGCTGGGGTCGCTTCGCCGTTTCTGCTGCCGGCCCACTCATAGTCCGCCAAGTACTTTCCGCGGTCTGGTGGAGCGGCGAAGGGTTGGGCTGGGCTGGGTTGTGCTGGGCTGGTCTTCCCTTTCCTCGGCGGGGAAAGTTTCGGGGTTTGGAGGTTGGGGGTTGTCGGCAATGTCTGGATCATGTGGTGCTGTGCTAGGTGGCGTTGGTGGTGCCGCTGGGGAAATTAGCGTGCCCGGTTGCGCTCGGGAACTGCCGTCCTGTCGCACCCGCGATCTCAGTTGGTCGGCGTGTCTCCGAATGAGCCTTCCGTCTCCTAAGTCGATGAGGTAGGAGACTGGGCCAGTCTGGTTGGAGATCACGCCTTGTAGCCACTTGTCGCCGGCCCCGAAGTTCTTTGCCCAGATGGGTTGGCCGGGAGGGAAGACTTTAACAGGAGGCGCGTGGATTGGTTCGGCGGCTGCCCTGTCGGGGTGCAAACGGTCCAGTTTGGTGACCAGGCGGCGCCCCCAACGGAGCTCAGCCGGAGACTTGCCGGTGGTGGTGCAAGGTGTGGAGTGTTGGGCCAGGAGGTATTTCGCCAGTCTGCAGTGCCAGTCGCCGGAGATGATTTTCTTTAGGGCTTCTTTAGTCGCCTTCACCATGGCCTCTGCGAGGCCGTTCGTGGAGGGGTGAAAGGGCACGGAGGTGGCGTGCCTAATCAAGTTGGTCCTGGTGAAAATCTGGAAGTCATGAGAGGTAAATTGGGGGCCGTTGTCAGATACGATGACATCAGGCAACCCATGGGTGGCAAATACCCTCCTCAATCCCCTAATTGTGGCTGCTGAGGTTGTGCTGGCTACCGGGATGACCTCGAGCCATTTGGAAAAGCTGTCCACTATTATAAGAAAATTTTGTCCTTGGAAGGGGCCGGCGTAATCAATGTGAATTCTGGACCAGGGGTTCTTAGTCACCTCCCACTTATGGACAGGGGCATGTGGGAGGGGTGGTCTGGTCTGCTGGCACAAGTTGCAGGTAGCTACAAAGTTTTCAATGTCAGCATCGAGCCCCGGCCACCATAAGTAGCTGCGGGCGAGGGATTTCATCTTGACCACCCCGGGGTGGCCGTCGTGGAGGGAGGTTAGAGCTTGTTGTCTGTGCAGGGTGGGTATGATAACGCGGCTGCCCCAGAGGATGCAGCCGAGGTGGGCTGACAGTTCATGGCGCCTTAGGAAGTAAGGCTGGAATTCTGGACCCGGGGAGGTGGATTGCCAGCCGGTTAAGACCCATGTTAGAACCCTGGCTAGGAGTTTGTCCTTGCTGGTGGCTGTAGCTATTTCTTTTGCAGATACGGGGCGGTCAGGCAGTTCCTGGTTAGCCAGGATTTGGCCGGCGGGTGCGGGGTCTGGGTCGAAGTTGGGCAGGGGCAGTCTGCTAAGACCGTCTGCGTGGCCCATTTCCTTGCCTGGTTTGTGTTCAATTTTAAAGGAGTATGCTGCTAGGAATGTGGTCCAGCGAAGCATTCTGGGGGATAAAATTTGTGGGGTCAATTTGTCCCAGGTGAAGAGCCCTAGCAGGGGTTTATGGTCAGTAAAAATTGTGAAGTGCCGACCGTATAAGTAATCATGAAATTTCTTCACGCTCGCCACTAATGCTAGGGCCTCCTTGTCAATTTGCGCGTAATTGCGCTCGGCTTTAGACAAGGTCCTGGAGTAGTATGCGATGGGGGATTGAGTTCCATCGCTGTGGAGGTGGCTGAGGACAGCGCCTATACCATAGGGAGAGGTGTCACAAGCGACACAGAGGGGCATTTTTTCTTTGTAGTGGGTGACAGTTGATTTGCTCGAAAGGAGTTGTTTTAATTTGTTAAAACTGTCGTCGTGGGCTTGGGTCCAGAGCCACTGTGCTCCTTTGTCTAATAGCCTATGGAGTGGCTCTGCTATGGAAGCTTTGTGGGGGAGGAAGGCGTGGTAAAAGTTTATGAGACCCAAAAAGGCTTGTAGTTCTGCCTTATTTTTGGGGGGTGGTGATGCCCTGATGGCTCTGACCTTAGAATCCGTGGGGTGGATTCCGTTAGCGTCAATTTTGTACCCCAGAAATTCAGTAGAAGGGACTCCTATGGAGCACTTCTCTTTCTTTAATTTGAGGCCGGCGGTGCGGAATCTTTGAAGCACCTCTCGCAGCCTGTCAGCTAATATTTCCTCGGATTCCCCTGCGATGAGCACATCATCGAAATAAGGGCAGACCCCCGGGATTCCTTTGAGGGTACGCTCCATGGTTTCCTGGAATATTCCAGGTGCCACTGCGATCCCGAACTGCAGGCAGTTCACCCTGAACGCTCCGCGGTGGGTGACTATGGTCTGGGCATTGGCCGTTTGCTCTGAGACCGGCAGCTGCAAGAATGCATGGGCTAAGTCTAATTTGGCAAATATAGTGCCTGCCTGGATAGAGGAAAGCACGTCCCTGACAGCTGGGACTGGGTAGGCGTGGGGGTTCAAAGCACGATTTAGGGTGGCTT
Organism: Vipera berus; assembly: GCF_964194415.1. Classification (NCBI taxonomy): domain Eukaryota; kingdom Metazoa; phylum Chordata; class Lepidosauria; order Squamata; family Viperidae; genus Vipera; species Vipera berus. The sequence goes on along the minus strand of NC_138207.1, from coordinate 28,156,371 downwards.
TATAGTCCGCGCAGAGGCGGACCTCCTCGTTAGGCTTGACAGGGGTGACTATGGGGGTTTCCCAAGTGCCCCCTTCCGTGGGTTCTATGACTCCCAGTCCAATTAGCCTGTCGAGCTCTGCTTCTATCTTAGATTTGAGAGCGAAAGGGACTCTTCTTGCCTTAATCCTGATGGGCAGGACCTCTGGGTTTAGTTTTAGGTCGATGGGGGGGGCATTGAATTTCCCCAGCGACCCGTCAAAAACGTCTGCGTATTGTTGGCAGACGGCTTGTAATTGGTTAGGCTGAGAGTGGTTTACGCCCATAATTTTTATCCCCAGAGGTTCGAACCAGTCAAGGCCAATGAGACTGGCTCGTTTACCAGTTGCGATCTGGGCTGTTAGGTCTCCCTGGAATTGTTGATAGTTAATGGAGAGTCTAGTTTCCCCTTTCAATTTGATAGGGGCGCCCTGGAAATCGGCTAGGAGAATTTTTGAGGGGGTGATAGGGAACCGGCGTCTGCACTGACGCGCGATTCCTTGTAGAGTGTCCCAGGAAAGAATGGAGACTGAGGACCCAGAGTCCACCTCCATCTCGCAGGGGATTCCCTGAATCCGGACCTGAATTTTAATTTTGGGGCGGATAAAGCTGGTGATTAAGGGCCCCTGGTCCGTGCTAGTGGTCATGACAGATGACCATAGGGACTTCCCTGGTAATTTGGGAGAGGGAATATTACCTTCCGGGGCCGCCTCCAGGTCGTGAAGGGTCTCGCGGCTGGTGCTGCAGCAGGCGGAGCGAATGTGGCCGGTTTTGCCGCAGCCGTGGCACTTGGCATTGCGGAATTTGCATGATGCCCTGGCATGGTTGCCGCCGCAGCTGGCGCACTTGGAGCTGATGGTGGTCTCCCTTGAGCCTCCGGCCGGACGATCATGTTCTTTTGTCACCTTCGCGGCGAGCCTGGGGGTTGGCGGGTCTCGGGCGGATGGCGTCCACCTCGGTCTTCTGCTCGGCCATTCCTGGGTCGGCATTTCTGGGGCAGTCGTGGTGGACTGACCCTGTGAAGGGGTTTCCCGCTGGCAGCGCATCTTCCCGATGGCTATCTTCGTATGCCATAATTTCAATTGTTAATTCGGTCAGGTCCATCGTCGGCTTAGTGACGAGTTTTTTCTGAAGCTTCAGGTTCCTCAGACCGACGATGACCTGGTCCCTTATGCGGTCCTCGAGGTCCGGGAAACGGCAGCGTCGGGCCGCTTGTCGGACCGTCGCTATGAACGATTTGGCCGGCTCGCCTGGTCGTTGGTACTGGCGGGCGAAGTTCAAACGCCAGTACAACTCGGACCGTCTCGGCGCGAAGTGACGATTGAGGCGGTCGACTAGCTCGGCGTATGGCACAGAAGCCACCGGAGCAGGGTCACAGAGCCCGACGGCGACATCGTAGACCGCCGGGCCGCTGAGGCAGAGGAGCACCGCGGCTTTGGGGCGATCCTTGACGATGTTATTAACGAGTAGGTACCCCTCTACTTGCCCGAGATGTGATTCCCAGCCCTCGGGCTGGGAGACATCGAATTCTCGGACATGCCCAAGATTGGCCATACTGTCTGGTCCGCGGGTCTGCTTAGGGTGATGTACGTGGAGGGCTCTCCCGGACCAGCAAATGACTTCAGCGGTGTCAGCTGGTGGGACGGCTTCCCTCCTTCACTTGTGGCTTCAGCTAGTGACTTCAGCTAACAAGCAGACCCGGATCCCACCTTCGTCGCCAGGTGGAGTGTCTTGAGGGACGACAGGAGACAGTAGGCACGGTCCAAAACAATTCATTTATTGGGCAGAGGTCCCGGGCAAAACACCGCCGGGAATCCCCCGAATTTATAGTGGACAGGGACAACAACAACAACATCAAGAACCAATAAACAGGCGGGGTTCTCCCGCCTAACAAGAACGCCCAATAAGAAGGAGACCGGCTAAAGGTAGGCGTGGCTGTCAGCGGCTTGTTGCTGGGGCCAGCTGGCAGCTTTGACAGCTCCGGCTGAACTGCGCTTGCGTGGTTCTGTGGAGTTTGACAGCTGTCAGTGTACTGCGCATGCGCGGCAGTTTGACAGCTGTCAGAATCGGCCGCTTGCCGCGTGTGTGTGTGGGGGGAATGTCGCGGCAGCCTTTTGACGGCTGTCAACGGCTGCCGGGGATTCCTTATAGTTGTGAGGGGGTTGTGTGTGTGTGTAAATATATAACAGTTTGCATAACTATTAGATATAGCCTATGAAATACTGGGACGGGGGCATCCTCCTTACCAAAGATTCCAAGCTCTATTGTCTCTTTACTCTCTGTGTAACGGTCCCTCCTTCCTGGACTACAGTCTGGGAACTATAGACAATCAGAAAGAACGAAAGATTATAAGAGACCCACTGATGCAGAATAGAAAAATTATTTTAACTTTGGAAGGATTTAAGGATATTTGGGAACAATGCACTCAAAAAATTTTCTTAAGATTTTCTGCTACCATAACATAGGATTTAAAAGAGGCTATAGAAGAGGATACAGCTGAGAATGAGCCTGTTTTGGATGCAAATTTAAAAATGACAAGTTATACAAATGAAATAGAAAATTTGTGTGTGTGTGTCTGTGTGTGTCTGTGTCTGTGTGTAAAAAAGACAAGGCAGTCTCTCCAGAAACTCTGTAGAAATGTAGGGCTCCAATAGAAAATATTAGTTACTGTATATTGCAGTTTTACATGTACCATGGAAGATCTAGTAACAAATCAATTCAATACTAAATTCTGAGTTGAAAATTCTCAAACAGCAAAATAAACAATTTATTTGTTGCTGTCTATACTTTAGTGAAAAGATGTTTTAAAGTACCTCTTGGTTATAAATGCTCAAAACCGTGTCTGGAACTCCCAAATTATATTAACAAGGTACATTGACGCTTGTGGGCAGCAGAAGTAGAGTCAAAGGGCTTTAGTATACTACCAATCTTCTTGTCAAAAGAAAACTAAGATTACTAAAATAATACACATGTGGAAAAAAATTAATCTTGCTGAGAATCCTTTCTGTTTCACACAACAGTAAAAGATGATAAGATGAGGTGAAATTGAGGTGAATGTAGAGACAAAAAAGGACTTGTTTAAAATTGCTTGCTATAATAGATAGGTTTTTTTAAAAAAATCACAGGTTTCTCTTAAACAACTGAGAAGAGTTGTTGGGTACAAGCTACCAACTAAAGTCCCTGTTTTAGAGACAATTTATATGAAGCCAGATAGTTTGAGCCAAAGGCAATTCTTTTCTGGAAATGGCTGTGTAATATGCTTAACCAGGTCTGGTTGCACAATTCAGTTGCACCACATGCTAAGATTGCTGTATCAATTTAGTGTCTTTATATAGTTTATAACAGTGGGTTGAAAATGGGCATATAAGTCCCATTAAATAAATAAATAAATTTAGTACCTAGGTTAAGCATGTTATGAAAAGGCAGCCAGGGCAAATTATAAACATTTGATTAAGATATATAAATATAATAACCAATGGCTAAAATTTAAAGTGAGACCTTACATAGAAATATTTAAAATGTACAAATACCATATTTATCCATGTATAAGATGATATTTTTTCCTGCAAACACCCTGTTCAAAAATCAGGTGCGTCTTATACAAGTGCAGCGTCTTATACACGGAAAAATAATGGTAACCTCTGCTGCCAAGGGCATGCCTGTGTAGGTTGCCATGCCACCTGGGGCAGGTGTCAAGCCCCTGTAGGCTTGCCACTAATGGGAGGGGGAGGGGGCAAGATCATCAGCCAGCTGACCTTCTGGATTTGCCAACTTAGCTGTTCGGTGCTCCACCGAACAGCTGATCAGCACGGTGAAACTCACATGCCAGAATGTCTTATAGACAGAAAATTACTGTATGGAACATATATACCCTGTTTCCCTGAAAGTAAGAATTACCCCCAAAATAAGCCCTAGTTTTGGGACGAAGTGCATGCCTAAAAATCAAGCTAGGGAGGGGATGGGGGTGGAGCTTACCATTGCAGCCAGGCCTCCCATGGATCGACACTTGCTTCACCTCACAGGCCTACTTCTTCTGCAGCCGAAGGAGCAGCTTCATTCTGCACCTGACAATGGAGCTCCAGCCTGCATTTCACAATCAGAGGCCTTTCTGGAAGGCCTCTGCAGCTGAGAACCAACCCATGGATTCAATCCGTAGCTTGGTTCTTGGCTGCTGAGGCCTTTCCAGAAGGCCTTTGACTGTGAAATGCAGGCTGGAGCTCCATTCATGCAGAATGAAGCTGCTCCATTGGCCACAGAAGAAGTGGGCCAGCTGGGCGTGGCTGTCTGTGTCAGAGGTGAGTGAAAAAGACACCACTACCCTGAAAATAAGACCTGGTGCCTCCTTTTGGAGACAATAAATAAATAAATAATAACTCCAGGTCTTATTTTCGGGGAAACAGGGAACTAATGTATGGATAAATGAGATAAAGGCTTGTCAGCATAATGTCTGCTGAAGTAAAATTAGTACAGACAATAAAATAAAAATAATAAGCACACAGAGGAGAAAACATTTCTTATGAAAAATAGTATGTTTTTTCTGCAAAGGTAAGCCTCTATTAACCTTTATTTTTCATTTTTGGAAGTATCAACAGGCATGTGGATGGAGGTGTTCCTGTCAACACCATATACTTTGAGAAAAGTTTCACCAAAGCATCTTGAGTAAACTTAGTACTTATGTAATAGGGCCTTTACTTTTAAGGATTGCTAAGTGATTAAACAAGCAAAAGCAAAAAAAGTAGAAATAAAAGGGTAAAATGAAAGGACCTGTGCTGGGACCCATACTTTGTAAATTGTTAATCTGGGGCAAACAACTGTCCAACTTTGCAAATGATACCAAACTACTCAAGTTTGTGAAAAACAAAAATAATTGAAATGATATCTAGGAGTGTCTCCTTGACAGATGTATTTTGAAGTAAAGCGATCCTATTTCATATCTCTACTGATTAGGTTTGTACCTAACTAGAAATCATAGTGGAATAGCAGTGGGCATGTTAATTTAGTTACATCAAGTATGAAGAAAGCAAATTCCATGCTGGAAAGCATTAGGAAAAGGCCTGAAAATAAAATTGCCACTACTCTAATCCATTATCTAAATATATACCTAAATCTATATAAATTGAAATATATATCAGCATCTGGAACATTGTGTAAAATTTTGCTTGTGACCTTTGAAAATGGATATGATAGAACTGGTAAAGTGTAAAAGTGAGCTATCACAGTTATCAAGAGACAAGAACGCAGGCTTTATGACCAAAGCTATGGAATTTAGCATTTTAGCTTATAAAAAAGATACATCCATGGAGAACAGCTTTATCAAAAATAATTCATTTTAGGAGAGACAGAGTTATCTCCAGATTGGGGCAGTGTACATAGCTGCCGAGTAATAATGGAAAGAGAGGTATTTGACTCTGCCTTCTGCTTGTGAGTACCTGAGTCATCTGGTTGATCACCATGAGAATCAAAATGCTGGACTAAGGTGGGACTTGGCTAGATTCAACAGGCCTGTTCTTATGTTTGCATATTTAAGTTTAGATTAATTTACCCAGCAGGTTTGTAGATCAGTCAATTCAAAGGTTTACCTTTTTGAGTTTACCAACAGAATGGCAATTCAGAATTAAAATTCTATGTCTCTTGGGGAAATTCCTGGCAATGCCTGGGAATGTAATTAACAGTGGAATGTATAGACCTCTGTTTAATTCAATCAAATAGCTGTGTTACATGGACAATAGCAATTAAAGCCTTCCACAATTTTTCCCCAGCTGGGCCTGCTTATCCAGAAGCAAAATGCAAAGAAAATGAAAATTCTGAGCCAAGGTTTTAGGGCTAATCATTACCAAGCAGAAGGCATCAAAATACTTGTTTGAATTTCTCTGTAACAGAGTGCATTATTTCAAGAGCTGTTTTACTTTTCTGCAGCTATCATTTATTTCTAAAGGATGTGCACAGAAACAATCTGATACAGTTTTGCACTTTTAAATCTAATGGAAAAAACACAATAAAAGAAAACAGGACAGCTGAAATTTGACCATGCCAAAGTCATTTCTGTAGGCTAATAACTAATCTGAGAATCAAACATTGGTTTTGTATGCTGCTTTGTTGCAAGACACCTGTTTCCATTTCATTTACCTATTGTCCTAGCCATAACTTACTTGGTAGCAGTAAATTACATTCAAAGTAAAGGTTTAAACACTATACAGTTTGTAGCTTATTATCTCCCAAGCAAGCATGTGGAAGGATTAACTTAATTCCAAAGGGAGCGCAATGCTCATGTTTACAAGGAAGAATTTCTGGATAGCAGGAAATGTTTGTTAATGCAACCAGCATGTCTCTATGCATTTTACCTAGCCATGCACTGATGCTTAGGAAATCTGGAGCACCTCACTTCACAAATTATAGAATACCCAACTAATTTTGAAAATCCATGCTTAAAAAAACCCAATTGAAGGGAAAACCCTCTCAACCAAACAAAAGACATTATTGCCGGAGATTAAACGGCTTGATGTTATGTATTGTTCTAGCCATACTCAGGAGAGAATATTAATTGAGATGTTCTGTGGATTACAGTGCATATTCCATGCTGGTTCACATGTTTCCTGGTGGTCTTTGCAACAGGAACAGCACAAATGAGGGAAATAAGATGGATCATTTGAAACCTCTCTTGTTAAGTCATTGTTCTGCTTTTCACAAAAAGGTAATGCCTGGTTGATTTGCTTTATTTCTCCATTGTTCTGGGTTGGCTCCCCCCCCTCCTGTTCACTCTAATCTCTGCCATTTCCTCAGTGAGTCAGCAGCAGCTGGACCACTAAGATCACAGGAACTGACTCTTGGTGAAGAGCCCTAATGGAGCTGTTACTCAAGTTCAAATATCTCTAAATCTAATTATATTCCTGAGTAGAGCAGATAAGAGTTTTAATCTGCATGATTTCTGTGAAAGTTACGTACATGCCTTGCAAACACTTTCAAAATAGCTGCAGCTTTTTCTGTTATGTAGCTGTGGAAAAATATTTAGATTGGATAGATAGAAAGTCATATATGACACATAAGCTTCAGCCCAAAAATTGCTATGATTTCCAAATTTCAAGAAATACCTATGCATTGGGACATTTATCAGTGAAAGAGAAAGGAGAGTGGATTAAACTGCTTTCAAATCTCACATACAGTAAGGCTGACTATTAATAAATATGAAACCTATGACAAAATGTATTAAAGTTGATATACTTTTATCTTTATAGTAACTGACTTCAGATATTATAAAATAATCCCTGTGGAAGGAAGATGGTATTCTACCACATCAACTCCAGACTTTCACAACTTTGATGTAAACATTTCTTATCCACCTGGAGAAACTAGAATTGGTGTAATAAGAAAGAAGAACCTTCAAGAACAAATTACATACATAAATTGCTGTAATGAGAGGGGCAGAATTCCCATGGAATAAATAGTAAAGAAAAATTAGGAGAATTTCTGCATCCCCAAGATCTCTTTAAGAACCTCAAAATTCAAAGAACATAAAATTGATACCGTCATTTGATAATGATTTTGATATTCTTACCAATAGGATAATAATAAATAATTAGCAGAAGGTAGGAAGGGTCTAGCAATGAAGAGACACAATATTGTGGGATCTGGAAGTCTTCGAGCTCTCTGGCCCAGGCTGAGGATTAATTTATTTTAATTGGGGTTTTAGTTGCACAGGGTTAAATTTAATCTTTTTTAAACTGTTTTTAACTTTTGTATTTTTGGTTTTTAATTCCCTGTAAACCGCCCTGAGTCCTCAGGGAATAGGGCGGTATATAAATGTAATAAAATAAATAAATAAATAAATAAATAATAAAATGCTGAATGATGGAATTGTGAAAAATTTATAGTGATTGGTAGTTTAGTGTTATCTACTTAACATGATGGTAATCTTGGTGCAGCCACTGTCACTGAATCTTCAATGAGAGATGCTGATTGTGAAAAAAACCAAAATACTGTTTATATGGCCTAAATGTAAACCATAAAAATGTTTGTGTTTAAAGTAAAGGTTTCTCTTGTCCAATTATGTTTGACAGACATCTCTGTTTCTTAGCCAAGGGCACCAGCATTCTATGAACACGCTTCCATGGTCATGTGGCCAGCATGAGTATATGCCAAGATGCAGGGAATGCTGTTATCTTCCCACTGAAGTGATATCTATTTACCTACTCGTATTTGCATACTTTTGAACTGCTAGGTAGGCAGGAGATGGGACAAGTAATTAGAGGTCACCCTATCATGCAGCACTTGGGTTTGAACCTGCGCTATTGACTTTCCAGCTGACAAACCCAGCATCATTAACCTCTGAGCCATCGCACCCCTCTTGTGTTAACTTGTGTTAACTAGCCCCAATGCTAATATAAACATATTATTTTTTTAATTAATTTTGCTTGAGTTTTAAGGCAGTAAATGAATTGAAGCCTCCTGTGTATGGAAAAAAGCAAAAGCTATTCTGTGCTGTTGCACTTGTCTGTTTTGAAATCTAAGGTCACCTTATATTTGCAGGCCACTAAAAGTATTTTGATGGATATTTATGATGGCATAAAAAACAGAGCAGCTGCAAATTGTTCTAAACACTGCTTAAGAACAAGAAACATATTTCTGCTGTAATACAAATAAATTTCTTTGAACTGGGAGGAAACTGGAAACCCTCCTGGTTAATCTCGGCATCCTCTGTTTTTGAAAGCTGGAAAACTGTCAGATGTCTTCTAATTTTATGAAAGTAATAAAGTGATACATTATATATATATATATATATATATATATATATATATATATATATATATATATATATATATATATATAGTATTTGTCAAGGCTTTTTGAAAGCACCTTGCTAATTAACTCTTTCATTCCTGTATTGGCCTGTCTCAAGGCTTATCCACAGGATATATATATATATATATATATATATATATATATATATATATATATATATATATATATATATATATATATAGCATCAGTATGAAATAAATGCACCTTTTATAATTTGAAAAAAATATTCTGGAACAACAAGAATAAACAATAATTAGACATTCAATTTAAATTATGTAAATATTTGTAAAGCCCACTATTATTATTTCAAATTGTCTGAATGCACTTTGACTTTGCTATTCTCTCTTAGTACTTAGCATTTTTCCCCTATAGGACAATCACAAAAAAAAAGATAGTTGATATAGTCATTACAGACAATTGTTTGCAAATGCCATTTGTTTGCAAGTGCCATTTCAGTGTCTTATATCTACAAGAACCTACCTGAACCTTGAAAACTGTTTCCAGTCAGCATACATGACAACTGAATTAGATGGGCTAACAGTATGATGTGGAAAACTGTAATTGTTTTAGGACTTTGTGTCATAGCTGCAATGTTTTACCCACTTCAATGACAGAAATTAGTTTTAAAAATTTGGGCCTCATGTGTCATTAACTGATCACAATTATTGGAATAATTTTTTATTCCCAAGTAAATTCTATAAAGATACAGTCCGATGATGCTTCTGAGATGGCCTTATGACAGACTATCTTTACAAGGAAAGCCTATCAATTACTGTGTGGACCTTCAAAGAATCTGAATGCACTGTAGTATCTTAGGGAGCTGCGACTTAAATAGGCTGTGAACTGCCTCTGCTTTGAAACTAAAATGTATCCTAAAATGTGTAAATGCAGCATGAAAAAAAATCATTCTTCCATTCCTAATTCTGAAATCTAATGATATTTACATGCTCCAGGAGTGTTTTCTTCCCTCCCTAGGTTTTGGCTGTGGCAGGCAATTTTACTTTAATAAATGCACATTCTACTAATCTATTTCTCCCTTATTTTCTTATGCAAAATCATAAGATCACCATGACCTATAAGTACAGGTTTTAAACTAATCACTACATTAATACCCCTTCCCATAAGTTTTTTTTTTTGCATAATTTGTGAAATGGCCCAATTAATGTTCCCAAGAAGGACAGAATGGATTTACTGTAAGTAAATGATGAATTAGGATCTTCATGGATATTATATGAATAACTACAAAATCCTTTATTGTGTTGCTGACAAATAGCCTGACTGTAATGTTAATTAATAATAGATTTTTAAAAATTTTGGTTGTCTATTTTAAGGACTCTACATTCAAATTCCTACCTAACTAATATGAGTAATACTTTGCAGCATGGGGTAAGGAAAGTCAAATGGAAAAAAAAAAATATTCTGCCAAATCGGCAGAAAGTAGTGTTGAAAATAAAGCTAAATAATCATTGTTATGGCATGTGATTAAATCAAAGGAAAATGGAACTATATTTTGTAATTAGTCTATCTTTTCTCATCAGGAGCTGTTATTTCTAGATGGAAAGAGATGCACTTCATGTTCATAAGTAATTTTGTTACACTCATATTGAGTATCAACTAATGTTACTAAGAGCCTAATTTATAATAAATCTACCTTCAGATCAGAGTTGTCCAGTTCAGCAATGTCCTCTGATTGATTATCAGAAGACATGTATAGATAATTTTTATTTTTGCCTTGATTTACCATCAAATCCATGTTGATTCTTTATCAGATAAAAATATATAAATATAGATATAGGCATAGATAGATAGATAGATAGATAGATAGATAGATAGATAGATAGATAGATAGATAGATAGATAGATAGATAGATAGATAGATAGATAGATAGATAGATAGATAGATAGATAGATACCTTTTGCATGCCAGAAGAACATTCTTTTTAAGGTTTTCTAATTATAGCTAAAGATAAGAACCTTATCAGCACTTAAAAATAAATAGAACTGAAAGAAGCTTTCTTCTAAAATCTGAACTGCTATTCTTAAATTGACAAATTTCTTCCCCATGGACATTAAAGTGTCCATATTTACTATATAAAATTTATAGAAATGTCATTTGCCTTAAAAACAAAATAATCCTGGACTTTTTATTCTTCTGTCTGAAATTCATCATGCTTTGTTTTCCCAGAAGGGGTAACTACATTGTCATTTAAAGAAAACTATTTATAAACATAGTCAATAAAAGAGTAGGAATAGTCAATAAAAGAGTAGGAAAAGCAATACTGGGATACAATCCTCAAAATGACAGAATGATCTCAGTTCGAATCCAAGGCAAACCATTCAATATCACAGTAGTCCAAGTCTATGCCCCAACCACCAGTGCTGAAGAGGATGAAATTGACCGGTTCTATGAAGCCCTACAGCACCTTATAGAACTAACACCAAAAAATGATGTCCTTATCATCATGGGGGATTGGAATGCTAAAGTAGGAAGCCAAAAGATAACCGGAATAACAGGCAAGTTTGGCCTTGGAGTACAAAATGAAGCAGGGCACAGGCTGATAGAATTTTGTCAAGAGAATACGATGGTCATAGCAAACACTCTTTTCCAACAACCCAAGAGACGGCTCTACACATGGACATCACCAGACGGTCATCACAGAAATCAGATTGACTATATGCTCTGCAGCCAAAGATGGAGAAGCTCTATACAGTCAGTAAAAACAAGACCAGGAGCTGACTGTGGCTCAGACCATGAGCTTCTCCTTGCACAGTTTAAGCTTAAACTGAAGAAAGTAGGGAAAAGCACTAGGCCACTCAGGTATGAATTAAATCATATCCCTGTTGAATATACAGTAGAGGTGACAAATAGATTTAAGGAATTAGATCTGATAGACAGAGTGCCTGAAGAACTATGGACAGAGGTTCGCGACATTGTACAACAGGTAGCAACCAAAACCATCCCAAAGAAAAAGAAATGCAAGAAAGCAAAATGTCTGTCTGAGGAAGCTTTGCAAATAGCTAAGGAAAGGAGGGAAGCGAAAGGCAAGGGAGAAAAACATAGATATGCCCAATTGAATGCAGAATTCCAGAGAATAGCTAGAAGAGATAAGAATGCCTTCTTAAATGAACAGTGCAAAGAAATAGAAGAAAACAATAGAATAGGGAGGACCAGAGATCTTTTCAAGAAAATTGGAGAGATGAAGGGAACGTTTAATGCAAAAATGGGCATGATAAAGGACCAAAATGGCAGGGACCTAACAGAGGCAGAAGAGATTAAGAAGAGGTGGCAAAATTACACAGAAGAACTGTACAAGAATGAGCTTAATGTCCCTGATAATCACAATGAGGTGGTCACTGACCTCGAGCCAGACATCCTAGAATGTGAAGTGAAGTGGGCCTTAGAAAAGCTGAGCAACAACAAAGCTAGTGGAGGTGACAGTATTCCAGCTGAGCTATTCAAAATCTTAAAAGACAGTGCAGTAAAAGTGCTACACTCAATTTGCCAGCAAATTTGGAAAACTCAACAGTGGCCACAGGATTGGAAAAGATCAGTTTACATTCCAATTCCAAAGAAAGGCAGTGCCAAAGAATGTTCAAACTATCGCACCATTGCACTCATTTCTCATGCTAGTAAAGTCATGCTTAAAATCCTACAAGCTAGACTTCAGCAGTATGTGGATCGAGAACTACCAGAAGTACAGGCAGGATTTCGAAGAGGCAGAGGAACTAGAGATCAAATTGCAAACATATTCTGGATCATGGAGAAAGCTAGGGAGTTCCAGAAAAACATCTACTTCTGCTTCATTGACTATGCTAAAGCCTTTGATTGTGTGGATCATAACAAACTGTGGCAAGTTCTTAAAGAGATGGGAGTACCAGACCATCTTATTTGTCTCTTGAGAAACCTATATGCGGGTCAAGAAGCAACAGTGAGAACTGGACATGGAACCACTGATTGGTTCAAAATTGGGAAAGGAGTCCGGCAAGGCTGTATACTGTCGCCCTGCCTATTTAACTTATATGCAGAGCACATCATGAGAAAGGCAGGGCTAGATGAATCAAAAGTTGGAATTAAGATTGCCGGAAGAAATATCAACAACCTAAGATACGCAGATGATACCACTCTAATGGCAGAAAGTGAAGAAGAACTAAAGAGCCTCTTGTTGCGGGTGAAGAAGGAGAGTGCAAAACTTGGGTTGAAACTTAACATTAAGAAAACCAAGATCATGGCATCTGGCCCTCTCAATTCCTGGCAAATAGATGGGGAAGAAATGGAGGTAGTGACAGATTTTATTTTCCTGGGCTCCAAGATCACTGCAGATGGGGACTGTAGCCAAGAAATTAAAAGACGCTTGCTCCTGGGGAGGAAAGCCATGACAAATCTAGACAGCACACTAAAAAGCAGAGACATCACCCTGTCAACAAAAGTGCGTGTAGTCAAAGCTATGGTCTTCCCAGTTGCAATGTATGGCAGTGAAAGTTGGACCATAAGAAAGGCTGAGCGCCAAAGAATTGAGGCCTTTGAACTATGGTGCTGGAGAAGACTCCTGCGAGTCCCTTGGACTGCAAGGCGATCAAACCGGTCAGTCCTAGAGGAGATCAATCCTGACTGCTCTTTAGAAGGCCAGATCCTGAAGCTAAAACTCAAATACTTTGGCCACCTAATGAGAAGGAAGGACTCACTGGAGAAAAGCCTAATGCTGGGAAAGATCGAGGGCAATAGAAGAAGGGGACGACAGAGAATGAGGTGGCTGGATGGAGTCACTGAAGCAGTAGGCGTGAGCTTAAATGGACTCCAGAAGATGGTAGAGGACAGAAAGGCCTGGAGGAATGTTGTCCATAGGGTCGCGATGGGTCGGACACGACTTCGCAGCTAACAACAACAACAACAACAACATTTATAAACAGTTTTATTTGAAAAACATTAAGGATTTAAAGGAATTAAGTACCGTGCCTGAAAATTTCCAACAATATTATTTAAGTATTTTTATAGCAAAAAAAATCTGTTTGCCATGAGAAGCACAAAGTTTTAGATTTCCATATCTTGTTACTGCGTTTAGATTTCTAAATCTTGTTTCTGTCTTAGGGATCAAGTCAACTTGTGATTCAGCCAGGTTGAAAAAAGCTGCTTTCTGAACTGAGACTTCATGTGTTTGGTATTCATTCTTAAAACCTAGACTATTAAGCATTACAGAAAAACATTATTTTACTGAACCCTTCTTTTGTTTGAAGGTTGAATCATGGCAACTGGACTGTTTTTTCTTGTTAGTTTGAGACGTTTTGCTGCTCATCAAAGCAACTTCATCAGTCAGAGCAAACTAGGCAGAGAGTTGTTGGAATGTACCAATTATTGCCAGACCAACCTCAGGGATTTTCTCCCCAAAATGTGTTGCAATATTTTAATGAAGTTTCTCAGTAATTCAGGCAAGTTGAATCATGGCAACTGGGCTAATTTTTCTTTTGTTTATTAATTTATATCAACATTTCTATTCTGCCTTTCTACTGCCTACACACGTGACATATGACCCTAATTTTAAATCATAGTTGTATGCAATGATCCCTTCCACATATATGAAATCAAGAACTGAAAGCTGTTGTTGTTGCTGCAGTTATTGTTAATATTCTTCTACCTGTATGGCGGAGAAATGCTAAGGAGAAATTGTTGTCTGGCTTAGTAATTGTATTCAAAATTTTGTTGATTTCACCAGAATGATCTTGGGCAGATCTTAAGGACATTTTTTAAGCCAGTTTCTTGTGATACTTGTACTGAAGTAAAAAGCAGTCACTTACATAAAAATAGTATTAAAGGATCCCATTAGAAAAGAAAATACATTTCTAATTGATCTCTGAAAATAAACCTTTTGGAATTGCATTGTTAATTTGCCTCAGCTGTGCCTCAGATGATCCTGGCAACTGAATACTGTAAAACTGAAATGCTTTCAATCTTTTAAAAACAAGACCACATTTCCAAAACAGAAAAAGAACTGTCAATTACCTCCTTTCTTCTTGTATGTTTGGGCATGAACCATTCTAGGATATATTTGAAATTTATCTCCTTGTAACTCTTTCTTCCAAAGAAAGCAAATATTAAATACCTGATTTCAATATTGCTAACTAACCAAGTGCAAAAACGGTACTAGGTCGTCATGTAAAAGAGGTCTACAAAATGTGCTTAGAGAAAGTTTATTTTTTTCCATCTGAAGCAGTTGGCGGAAAGCAATACCACTGAACTGCTAAAGGCATGGTTGTTTTAATGATAACACATACTGAGGCACAGTTCCCTAGAGTTGTTTTAAGTTATGAAGTTATTATCAAACTATGAAACATGCTGATATTCCATCTAGATAAAAGATAGGGCATTTTGAAAGAACAAATAACAACAATAATTTCTTACAATTATTAGTGGGCAAAACAGGCAAAATAGTGATTGTTTTCCTTTTTCTTTTTTTATTGAAGATAAAATGGTTAATGTTTTAAGGGAAATTAACGCGATATCATTAGCACAATTAAAAAGAAAGTGAGATACTGGTAATTCATAGAACAAAACTTTGCCAAATTTACACATTGGTGGAATTGCTGTTGTTAGTTGCGAAGTCATGTCCGACCCATCGCGACCTCATTGACAATGCTCCTCCAGGCCTTCCTGTCCTCTGCTATCAACTGGAGTTCATTCAAGCTCACGCCTACAGCTTCAATGACTCCATCCAGCCACCTCATTCTCTGTCGTCCCCTTCTTCTATTGCCCTCAATCTTTCCCAGCATTAGGCTCTTCTCCAGTGAGTCCTTCCTTCCCATTAGGTGGCCAAAGTATTTGAGTTTCAACTTCAGGATCTGGCCTTCTAAAGAGGAGTCAGGGTAGATCTCCTCTCAGACTGACCGGTTTGATCGCCCTGCAGTCCAAGGGACTCACAGGAGTCTTCTCCAGCACTCTAGTTCAAAGGCCTCAATTCTTTGGCACTCAGCCTTTCTTATGGTCCAACTTTCACAGCCATACATTGCAACTGGGAAGACCATAGCCTTGACTATATGCACTTTTGTTGGCAGGTTGATGTCTCTGCTTTTTAGTGTGCTGTCTAGATTTGCCATGGCTTTCCTTCCCAGGAACAAGCATCTTTTAATTTCTTGGCTGCAGTCCCAGTCTGCAATGATCTTGAAATACCTGCTTATTAACCTAGACCAGTGTTTCTCAATCCTGGCAATTTGAGGATGTTGGCTGAGAATTTCTGGGAGTTGAAGTCCTCACATCTTCAGGTTGCCAAGATTGAGATACACTAATTTAGACACATAGCTATCTGCTGCTAACAATGATGGTGAAGAAATTAAGGACATCACAATGCATTTGTGATGTGATGTTAGCTGAAGTTCATGAGGCATAGAATTTGTCCTAAAATATCATAATCCATGTATCCCTGTGTCCCCCCCACTGTATGGATGGCCATGCTTAAAGAAGCCTTAAATACTAGCAGTTCCCACCTACTGTATTAGCATTCCCTAGCAAAGACATATTCCATTTTTATGATCATGGTTGGTCAAACAGTCAATCAGACTTGGACTGGATTTGGCATTTTTATCTATGTATTGAATCCTTCCCAACGCCCTAGGAAAGGCAGATGTGGATGTCTGATAGTGTTAAATGTATTGTTGCAGGATGTAAGCTGTTCATAGTAAAGCTGCCTTTTGCAATTGACTGATAGTGATTTTATCAATGCCAGTGTGTTCAAATGGTGCCCTAGATATTTTGGGATTGCACATAAGATGCCTACTACTATTGGTATTAACACTGCTTTCTTTTCCCAGATCTATTCTACTTCTATTTTCAGGCATTTGTACTTTTCTATTTTCTCCAGTTCTTTTTCTTTTATTCTATTCTCTCATGGTACAGCAGCATTTGCCATCCAGACTTTTTTGTGTTTCTTATCAACTTTTTAAAGTCTAGAGGTTATGTGGCGGGTGCTTGTCTGTTTGAATTCAAAAGTGTCAGAGCGCTTTAGCTTTTTCATTTTCTATCACTTTCTCTATTTTGTGGTCCCATCAGTTCTTGTTCACAGGCAAATAATATTTCTTTCAGACATTCAATTACACTGTTGTTCCTACTTTGTTATGCCGGTGTGACTGTAGTCAGTCTGTACAATTTTCTTACAGTGGCTAACTAGGTTGGTCCACTCTTTCTTTAGCTTCTTTGCAGAGGTGGCATTTGCTGTCTGCTGCTGTCTTTTCAAGTCTGGTTTTGTATGCATTTGTTGTTAATGCTTGGCTTGTGCAGCCAAAATTAGCCCCTCTGTCTCTTTCTTCAATTTTCCTGCTCTTAGCCATTGCCAGGTTTTGTTATTGCTTGTTTTGCTTTCTATTTTGTTTAATATTTAAACTGGCCATTTAATACTTGCCTTAGCATGTTTCATTTCTATTCTTTATGTGGTCCTTCTTTTAGGCCAATCTGGAGTCTCCAGTATTCAGTAATTCGGTATTCAAACTCATGATATACTGGCTTCAGTGCATCTTCTTTATTGTCTTTCAGATATCTTTCCAATGTCCTTTCTACTTCTTCAGCTATCTAATACAGGGGTGTCAAACTTGCAAGGTCATGTGATGTGTCGCAACGTATCACAACTTTTCCCCCATTGCCGGAGCTGGGATGGGTGCGGTTTCAGCATGATGCATCTGGCCCATCAGTTTGACACCACTGATCTAATGACTTGCAACATTCCACACCCACCTATTTCCCTTGGTAAGTAGGGTCTGTCAACACTACTATGTGAATGAAGGGTATGTTTCATTGTCATTATTTTTATGCTCTTCCAGTCAAGAGCTTTAGTTCTGCTTGAGTTCTGTGCAGTATTCCAGCTATTGCTGGAGTGTTAATTGCCTTGATGAAATTTCCTCCACTGAGCTTGGACTTTAAGATTTTCTTTATCCTTATGATGGATTCACTTCTAACCTTGTTCTTGACTTCAGTGTGCTTAATGCTGTCAATTTGAAAGATACCAATATTTATAGTGATCATCTTCATCCAGATTCTTGATGTTATTTGAGTAGAGCATCTTGATTCCTTCAATTTTCACTATTTTTCCCCTATTTAGAGGAGGGGTCACATTTGTCCAGTCTAAACTCCATTGCATTATTATTATTATTATTATTATTATTATTATTATTATTATTATTTATTGGCCACCCAGCAATAGCAGGCAGAGATATATTATTGCACCTAGCAAATTTCCCTTTGTTTTCTTAGGAATTTTATTCTATTTTAAAATATTCTGTCTCCTCTTTAAAATAGAATTTGGAAATACTTTTATAGTCAGTTTAAACTTAAAAAAATATATTCAAATCAAGTAAATCTTAGTATAGCCAAAGGCCAGCAACAAAACAGTCAGATGCAAACATAATATGTAATTAATATGGGAGGAACTTAATTTTCAGTATGTATCATCTGCTGTATTCTTCAAATTAAATATCTAAATTTGGCAATGTTCAGCTACTAAGACAAACACATAATCATCAGACTGCAATGGCATTATTATTTAAAAATTAGATACTAAATTTTAACATAAAACTAAATTCTACAAATAGGCAACAAATTATAGGAATACTGTGATATCTGCCCTGCATCAGTGAAGAATAAAGGGCATTGTAACCTGCCCTTACAAAGTTTGACCAGTATTTGACCTAAATCAGCAAATGAAGATGAGATGCAATGACCCTCCTAGCAAACATCATTGGAATTCTACAGAAACCAGGTTTTTGATTTAGATTAAGCTGTAGTTCTACATCCAGCAGATTCGGTGTGATCAATTATTTTTCCTGATTCCTATTTAATTGGACTGGTTTTTTTAATCAACCTCTTTTTCACATCCATCCACTCCTTCCATTCTAGTGTGAAAGGCACATGACTCCCTCTTTATACCTTTTAAAGAACAATGACCATTACATATACCTTCCTTTCACTACTAAAACAAACACATTTTTTATTTGATGCTAAACAACATATGAGATGCCCCATGACCGTGGTGGCAAACTATGGCACGCATGCCACAGGTGGCACGCAGAGCCCTCTCTGTGGGCAAGCGCACAGTCGCCCCAGTCTTAGGCCTTCAGCTGGGTTTTATAAAACCTTTTCACTTTAGGCCTCTGCCATCGTGTGCAAAAAAAAAAAGAATCAATCAATTTCAACTTCTCACGGGAAAAAAAAGATCTCGCAAAGTTGGAATTGATTGATTGAACTTTTTAGTCCCACCCAGTCTGCTGTTACCACTGCAGCCACACCCACCCAATGGGCTATGTCCACCCAATGGGCCACACCCACCCAATGGGCCACGCCCACCCAGCACCCTACGATACATAAGTGGGTTTTGGGCACTTGGTCTCCAAAAGGTTTGCCATCACTGCCCCATGAGACCTTACTTAAATAATATAAAGCCAAATATCTAAAGCTAATTGGACAAACTAGCTAACCAAACAAAGCCCCCCAAGAAAAAATTAGAATAAATCAGCAGTTTGCTATTTCATAACAATACAAAAAAGCTATCTAAGACAATTGCCTAAGTCTACTTCTACTAAATACCCTGACTTTTGAATAAACAGAAACTTAACAGTACCCAAAATATTATTTAAAAGAATACACATAATAAATTTCCCCAAAAAATGTGAGAAAATATTATATTCAATTTTTAAAAACATCCTTATTGTATGCTCTCCATTGACCCAAAACTTTTATAACATTTGGATATCTTTAATATGGGTAGATAACTATAGCATGGGTCTGATATATATTTTATATCCCCTGATATTTCTCATGCTGAAATATAAGAACTAAATCCAAAGTGTCGAAATATACACTTTTTTAAAAAGCAAAAGAATATGACAGTGATTATGTCAAAATTTTGGCTTTACTTCTTTTTGTCATTCTAACATCTGTTGTCATAGAGGTGAGTTATGTAAAGTAGACTGAATAATCAGTGTAAAAAATGAGAAAAGTTTTCTTGTGAAAAAAAATGTTTGCTGATTCTTTTAAAATTGAAGCAAAGCAAACCAAGTTCAGGAACAAAAAAAAAACAAATGGAGAAGAGAGGATTATATAGAAGAAAACATGCTATACCCTTTTCCGTGAAGAGCATTGAGAAGGAAATTGACCTCCATTGGGGCTGAATGCAGAAAATAAAGTTCAGTAGCCGTTGTAATTCTTTGCTAACATAGACAAACTTTATCAGCTACAAGCATGAACTTCCACATCTACATTTCAGAATACTACAGCTCTAAGTACAAATCATGTGTCACATTTCAGATGATAAAGGTCTACCTTTTAAGAATTGTAGAAATTCAGACTATCTATAGATAGTGATATAGATATGTATAGCTATTATATTAATACTTATCATGAACTCCTGAAATTGTGAATTAAAAGAACTGATGCTTGTGGATTTACTTTTTGCAGATGGATGAAAATCTGTCCATCAATTTATGAAATTATGGTCACTTAAAAACCAAAAAGGCACTAGATTAGGAAATATGTTGCCATCCATTTTTTAAAAAGTTCCTGTATGATTGTCACAATGTGAATGCAATTGTCAATTCATTTTGAAGTTGTGTTGATAAAGATTTTCACTCTCGTCTCCATATCACCTAGATGATCCTCAGAAGATATCTTAAATTGCAACCATAATAATACTAAAAAAAAAACTACAGGATAAGTAGCATGAGAACCTTAAACTGAAATAAATCTATCTTCCAGTCAATGCTATTTAGATGGAAAAAGATGTATTGCTTCCAGATTTTTTTCCAACATGGAAAGCTAAGGTTATGATTCAAAACATTCATATTTATTGATTGCTTACATCTGAAACTGCACTTTAAGCTTCATAATTCCATTTATATCCACAAAATAATTCAATTTCATTACAATTCCTTTCTAATCTTGGTTCCATGGATTCTGCTCATATAATCCTTTAATTGAGCCACAGTGTTGGGAACTTTACAGTATTTTATTTATGTCTTTTAGCTTTTGTACAGTTTTTATCTTTTTAAGATTCTATGTTGTCCAGAGCTACCCTGTGGAAAGATGAGTAGCCAATAAATTTTACAAATACATAAATAATAATACAGTTATGAGCATACAAAAGAAGGGCATACAAAATATTGCCAAGAGCAATGACACTTTTTAAAAGTGAATCCTAGTTTTAGAAAAGGACTAGATCCTGGCTTTCTTGCTATTTTTTTCTTTTGCTCTCTCTCCTTCCTCATTTTTACAGGCATATAATAATAATATTAATAAACAACAACATATAATAATATAATATAATATAATATATATAAAGTTGGAAGGGACCTTGGAGGTCATCTAGTCCAACCCCCTGCTCAGGCAGGAAACCCTATACCATTTCAGGCAAATGGCTGTCCAGTCTCTTCTTAAAAACCTCCAGTGTTGGAGCATTCACCACCTCTGGAGGCAGGTTGTTCCACCGGTTAATTGTTCTAACTGTCAGGAAGTTTCTCCTTAGTTCTAGGTTGCTTCTCTCCTTGACTAGTTTCCATCCATTGCTTCTTGTCCTGCTTTCAGGTGCTTTGGAGAATAGCTTGACTCCCTCTTCTTTGTGGTAGCCCCTGAGATATTGGAACACTGCTATCATGTCACCCCTCACTCTTCTCTTTGTTAAACTACACATACTTAATTCCAGCAACCATTCCTTATATGTTTTAGCCTCTAGTCCCCTAATCATCTTGGTTGCTCTTCTCTGTACCCTTTCTAGAGTCTCGACATCTTTTTTATATCGTGGTGACCAAAACTGGATGCAGTATTCCAGGTGTGGCCTTACCAAAGCATTGTAAAGTGGTATTAGTACTTCACTTGATCTTGATTCTATCCCTCTGTTAATGCAGCCTAGCACTGTGTTGGCTTTTTTGGCAGCTGCAGCACACTGCTGGCTCATATTGAAGTGATTGTCTACTAAGACATAATAACATAATAATAACATCTTCCTATCCCAGGTTCTTGGTAAGGATTTGATAGGTAGACAAAAATGCCAAATCCAGTCTGAACATCTGGCTGACTGTGCAATGATCAATAATAATAATAATAATAATAATAATAATAATAATAATAATAATAATAATAATAATAATAGTAATAATAGTAATAATAATAATAAAGTTGGAAGGGACCTTGGAGGTCATCAAGTTCAACCTCCTGCTCAGGCAGGAAACCCTATACCATTTCAGACAAATGGCTGTCCAGTCTCTTCTTAAAAACTTCCAGTATTGGAGCATTCACAGCTTCTGGAGGCAGGTTGTTCCACTGATTAATTGTTCTAACTATCAGAAAATTTATTCTTAGTTCTAGGTTGCTTCTCTCTTTCGTCAGTTTCCTTCCGTTGCTTCTTGTCCTGCCTTCAGGTGCTTTGGAGAATAGCTTGACTCCCTCTTCTTTGTGGCAGCCCCTGAGATATTGGAACGCTGCTATCATGTCACTCCTCACTCTTCTCTTTGTTAAACTACACATACTTAATTCCAGCAACCATTCCTTATATGTTTTAGCCTCTAGTCCCCTGATGATCTTTGTTGCTCTTGTCTGTACTGTTTCTAGAGTCTCAATATCTTTTTTACATCGTGGTGACCATAAATACTGTTCAGCACAATAATGCTATTTTACCATCAGCACAAACGCCGGTGAAAATAGGATCATCCATGCCCCTTAAAGACTTAGGAATATTCCTTACACCAGGAAGAAAAGTATTGCAAGGATTGAAAACAATCAGTGGAAAGGCACTCCATCTGTCTCCTATCCCCTGCATTTTACAGAGAGCCAAGATCCTTAGCATATCCTTTCTGATGTATGGGGTGTTTGTGTGTGTGCGTGTGTGTGTGTGTGTGTGTGTGTGTGTGTAATCTATATGGGGAAAATGTTGTTATAGGTACCTGGATATCAAACCACGTAGGGCTTTAAAGCTGATCATGAGCACATTGAATTGAACCTGGAAGTATACTGGTAACCATGGCCATTTCTGTAGCAGAAGTATAGCATTACTAAATCTGGTATCTCCTCCTGCATTTTGAAATAGTTGAGACTTCCAAGTTTTTTAAAAGCAGCCAAAACTTAGTTCCCCCCCCCCACACACACACCATTGTGACAGCTTTTACCTTCTGCTGTAGCAAAAACTATGACTTCAGGAGGATACTCAAATTGTGCAACCTCCCCCAGAGTCAAAGTTGGAACTCAAACAAAGTCAGATCAATAGTTGGCAAACAGGAAATCTGTCATGCAGCTATTTAATCTGACCCACTCATGGATTTACAGCCTCCAAGCAGTGGAATGACATTTTGAGGTTACCTGGGAAGGAGATGTACAACTGATCATTAACATATTAATAATACCTTATCCCACACTATCATATAACTTCTACTAGCTATTTCATGCAGATATGAAATATGTAAATATTAACAAGCTTGTATGAGAGGCCAAGCTTGTTGATAAAATGTCTAAGGGAGAGAGCTTTATAAATCATCCTTTAGAAATTTGTTGGTGCTCTACAGATAAAATCCGTGAGCTGTTCTTTTGAATAAGTTATGATTTACATATTGTTCCTTCCTAATCTTTCTCACTGTATCTTTTTAACTTCTAGATTTTTTACAGGGAAGGAAAATTGTGTACTGGAAATTTCTAAAGGTTACAGTGTCCATCCTTGGCCAGAGGATAGAACGATATATTTCATCCTTTTTATTTAGAAAACATTTTGTATTCCCGGAATTGCAGCATTCAAAACAAACAAGATGTTGAGAATAAACAAAAGATTTGTTAAATTAAGTTTTTATAACCAGCATGCTTAATACCAAGCTGAAACCAGCTTGGTACATCCTTTTGCTTTATTGTTGCTTTTCATCTCCTTAACAGCTTTTGTATCTTTTTTGTGTGCAGATGGGGATACTAAGCTTATGATAGCCAACAAAAAGCTATAAACATGTAACGTAAATATCTACCATCCATTTCATTAATATATAATATAAAAGAAAAAAATAGGGCTTGTCCAGAAGTAGAAGATATGAATCGTTCCAGGTTTCACTTGAACATCTCCAAGATTTTGCCCCAACTTTATATATATCTCAAGGTTGACTCAGCCTTCCATCCTTCTGAGGTAGGTAAAATGAGGACCCAGATTGTTGGGGGCAATTAAGCTGACTTTGTAATAATGCCGCTTGGGGGGTGTATGAAAGCCCTAATAAGCAGGCATATACATAGAATGAAGGCTACTGCTAAGCTTGTAAGCCGCCCTGAGTCTTCGGAGAAGGGCGGGATATAAATGGAATTAAAATAAATAAATAAAAATTTACAGTCTATTTGTGTGTGTGTCCATGCATATACATATGATTATGTATGTACTGTAGATACCCACAGAGATAGATATATATTCACATTTGTTTTTTATATAGTTTTATTAAATATTTTATATAGCTAAAAATAAGCAATGAAACATATAAAGAAATGTGAAGTAAGAAATAAAAAGTATAAAAGTACAGAAAACAATACAGGTAGAAAAAAGAAAAAGGTAATTAATTGCAACATTTTCTTATTCATCAATAACACCCATTCCTTCATCCAAACCAAACAGCAGACTAAAAAAATACAGTTTAAAATCCAGCAATCCTTATCCTCCCTTTTTCTTTACGTTTTGATAATTCTTTATTTCTTCCCTAACATATAAACAGGGACGTGGTGGCTCAGTGGGTTATGACGCTGAGCTTGTCGATCAGAAGGTCGGCAGTTTGGCGGGTTGAATCCCAAGTGCCGTGTAACAGAGTGAGCGCCTGTTACTCGTCCCAGCTTCTGCCAACCTAGCAGTTCGAAAGCACATAAAAATGCAAGTAGAAAAATAGGGACCACTACGGTGGGAAGGTAACAGCGTTCTGTGCGCCTTTGGCGTCTAGTCATGCCAGCCACATGACCATGGAGTCGTCCTGGGACAAGCGCTGGCTCTTCGGCTTTGAAACGGAGATGAGCACCGGCCCCTAGAGTCGGAAACAACTAGCATGCACTCACGGGGGAACCTTTACCTTTACCTTTAACATATAAACCTGAATACATATTTTTGCCATTGCTTAAAAGTTGTGTTATTTTTCAAATAGGTATTGTTTTGGATTAAACATATCATTCTAGATAATAGATTATTTTTTACCAACAAAATTCATCCAAATAATGATAACTAAAAATAATTGTAACTTGTCCCCCTTAACAATCTTCTTAATTTCATTCCATACCTTCACATGATTATTCTGAAATAACCTATAATACATATTATTCATAGTAATGCCAAGGTATTTTACCTTTTGTTTCAACCTGGAAATCATTGTAAAAATCAGTTTTTGCATCAATTATTTTTGGTTTTCCAACTTTATATTACATATATGTTTTGTGTGTGTGGATGTGTGTATACACACACATCCACATACACAAAACATATATGTAATATAAATATACATGCGTCCATATATACAGATATGTTTGGATTCATACACACACATATATAGACAATACATAATATATATTGATTTCACTGATTTAAGGATATTTTTTCCTATATTTTCTAACATTTTATACAAAAAAAATCCAGTTCAAGTGGTCAAACGCCTTTTCTGCATCAAGCAATATCAAAGCAGCTTGTTTTTCATAATGCTGTTCCAAATATTTTAATACATTAAAAATATTTCTTAATATAGTCTCTTAACTGTCTTTTATGTAGTTAAACCTAATTTAGGTAACAAGCCACATTGATCTTCATGTGTGTAGTCTTGAAAGACACCTTTTATCCTTTCAGCTGAAATTATAGTGAATATTTTATAATCATTGTTCAGTGAATATATTGATTGATAACTTTGGGGGCAAAGTCAGAATTTGACTTTCTTAGGAACTAATACATTTGCATCTGTGCAATTTTCTGATATCCTTTCACTTTACAAAATGGAATTCAGCATTTTTTGAAGAAGTTAGTTCATCTTCAAAATATTTTTGTAATAGGAAGCTGGCAATCCAACCGAACCAGGGCTCACAGATTTCTCTTACTGTTATAGATCCATTCATAATCTGTTTTGAACATCCATTACCTATGGTAAAATAGGTTTCCTTAAGTATTTCTCCACTAGACACTGGACATTGGACAGCAACTTATCTGAAATGGTATAGAATCTCCTGCTTGAGTAGGGGGTTGGACTAGAAGACCTCCAAGGTCCCTTCCAGCTCTACTTTGAATTGAATTGAAATAAAAAATTGAACTATTGCTACGGAAAGTTCTTCTCCTTTATAAAGTTGCTATATATTTACACTTATCTATGACAGAGCTAAGAGGAATGAAGAAAATACACCACTACTACCACCAAATTATATTGCAGAGTCTTTAAAGAAATTATTCTGGAACAATGCAAAATGTCCAGCTCCAATTTAAAAATACATTCATTAAAAATTATTTTAAAAATAAGCTTGTACTATGCCATTGGATTTTCCTGAATGCCAGGCTTGGCAGGACTGTCAGGAACATCCATTGCTCTGGTGTATGAATATGTGGCATGATTCATATATGTAGTTCTTTAATAGGTCTCAGATGTCATTAAGCAACTATGATTTGTTAGTAAATAATTTCTCAAGATCTCCTGGAATATCTATCTATCATTCCTCAAATTGTTCTTGCTGTTCCAGTTCCTTCCCTCAGAAAGTCAGCAAAGGGTTAGGTATCTATTCTATATCTTCTGTGGCAGGAGAAATGCATATCCTCCCTTACAATTACTTTTATCTCTTCCTGCCTATCAGCCTACTTTTCTGGGTAGCTTTCTGACCTCAGTTTATATTACGAAATACATTTCTCATGCCTCAGTTCTTGTGGTTTTAAAAAGTCTTCAGGCACTGAAAAGAGAATGGACCTTCTCACTTTTCCTTGAAATTCCTTTTTCCTCTCTAATATATATAAGAATAAATGATGAATTTCATAAACAAAATGTAGGCTCCAAAGAATTTTGGATTTTGAGTCCAAATTTGTCCAAAGTATTTCAAGTGAATTAAAAAGAAATGCCCAAATGAGGGAAACGGACATTAAAATTGCAAATGTAGTACAATTAAGTAAAAATGATCTACAATGTATCATTTAGAACATAATACAGATTCATATATATATATTAATACAGATAGTCCTTGATGTACAACCATCCATTTAGTGACCATTCAAAGTTACAAAGTTACAAAATAATAATAAAAAAGGTTTTATGAATGTTTTTCATACTTGTGAACATGGAGCATCCCTGTGGTCATGTGATCAAAATTCGGAAGCTTGACAACCAGGGACATGTTATCACCTTTTGTGACCTTTTAGCAATCAAAGTCAATAGGGAAGCCAAATTCATTTAACAACCATGTTACTCACTTTTCAACTGCAGTGATTCACTTAATAACTGTGGCAAGAAAGGTCGCAACTGGGGCAAAACTCACTTAAAAGCTGTCTTGCTTAGCAATGGAAATTTTTGGCTCAGTTGTGGTAATCTAGGACTACCTCTTTATGCATACACACACATACACACACACACACACACACACACACACACTAAAGGAGTCTGAGTTGGTGATGAATAAATAAAAAACTAGTCTTGTGTTATGATACATGTTGATTGAACAAATTCCATATTAGAGATCATCACAAATGTTGCAACCCAGTGTTGAAATGCTTCTGGGGGTATGTATTAAGGCAGTCCTCACATCATATCAAATAAGAAGGTACATTGGATATGTTATACACCTTATGATTTGCGTAAAAATAATAAAGGTAGGATATAAATAAATTTTAAAAGTAAAATTCTATGCAACTACGAAACAATTCAAACCTTTGGTAAGAAATATATGTCCCTTCTTTAGCAGCTTGGGTTTGAAAGGGGAAAAAAAAGTCAGACAAATTCATATTCAAGTAGTTGCCTCAGGACATGAGAATTTTTAAGTAAGAAGGAAAAAAGGAGCTGTACATGGTTGCCATGTACCTACATCCCTGAATCCCACTTTTATTCTTCTTATGCCACATCTGAAATATAATATGGTTCTCTGCTTAATTTGTGACCTAATAAAGTTGGGTCCAGGACAGTGCATTTGAGCTATTCCAAGTAGGTCTTCAATGTGAGCAACTTAGGCAACAACAAAAGGCAGGGAAGGTGAGTTGCAAGGACTTAGGTGATAGGAGCAGTGTCCACGGCTCATCACCTCTGCACTTGAAAATTGTCATGTAGTCAGACAAATGCTTAAACAGCTTTGTGTATACTAATCAAGACAGCAATATATTACATCATACATTGGAGACGGGAACAGTTGCTTGGAAACAAAGGCAGGCCTTGTGGAGTCCCATGTACGTCTCATTGGCACTGTGGGTGCAGCACGCTGAACTGATTGAACACAGCTCTGCTTATATTGATATGATAGCTCTGGTATGAAAGATGAGAGAGAAGAAAGATTGAAAACCATCATATTTTTGGTCCATTTAGCACAATATTGAGTACCTAATGTGAAGTAGATCCCCAGTATTTTAGACAGCCCTACTTAAAGATGCTAGACATTGGAACATAATCCTTTTGTATGTAAAGCATAGTATCTATCACTGAATTACAATCTTTTCTTAGCTTTATGATGCCATTGTTTTTAATTAATCATTATTTTATTTTGGCTTCTTCTGAACAGCACTGAAAGGGTATATAGATAGATCTGGATGATTAGGTAAAGATAAAAAAGAAGAAATAGACAGACAGACAGACAGACAGATAGACAGAAAGACAAACAGACAGATGAGAGTGAGTGAGAGAGAGAGAAAGAGAAAGAGAGAGAGTGGGAGAGAGAGAGAGAGAGAGAGAGAGAGAGAGAGAGAGAGAGAGAGAGAGAGAGAGAGAGAGAGAGAGAGAGAGAGAGAGAGAGAGAGAGAGAGAAAATGAAAGAGAAAGAGAGAAAGAGGAGGAAAAAGATAGTGAAGATTACTATCCTGAAATGAAGATGGACTTTCTGCACAAGCAGGAACATAGAACTCTCTGCCCAAAATATAAACCTCTCAGAGATGCCAGGTGTATAATGAAGAGAAGGACGAGCAATGTTCCAATATCTCAGGGGTTGCCACAAAGAAGAGGAAGTCAAGCTATTCTCCAAAGCACCTAAAGGCAGGACAAAAAGCAATGAATGGAAACTAATCAAGGCAAGAATTAACCTAGAACTAAGAAACAGAACAATTAATCAGTGAAACAACTTGACTCCAGCAGTTAACCCTGGAAGTTTTAAAGAAGAGATTGGACAGCTATTTGTCTGAAATGGTATAGGGTTTCCTGCCTGAGCAGGGGGTTGGACTAGAAGATCTCCAAAGTACCTTCCAACTCTGTTATTCTGTCAGGATCCAAGAACCAAGAATGATACATGGAGTTACTTCTGAGTAGTTTCCTGTATTGTTCTTAACCTATAGACAGAATCTTGCTAGATTAAAGCTACTTTCTGCCTACTGTAGATATACTATGGGAACTGTAAGAGAAGAATTCTTTTAATTCTCTTTCTGCTGACCAAACCTTTTAAGCTCTGCTGACTCTTTGCCCCCTGGAAAACAACCCCTTCTTCCTGGGAATCTAGATACATTCCATCACAAAGGGCCCTGGTATTAGTAATTAATGAGTGAAAGAACTAGTTGTTATATTTGAGAAAGCAAACCTCTTCTGGTAACCAGAGATTGTATCCACAAACTAGTCTGAAGGAGAAATGGCAGCAACAGTGTCTCAGAGAGTTAATTCAGGATCAGAGGGACATCAACATATTTCATCTACTTGGCCTAAATAATAAGCATCCTGATAACAGAATTTAATTAGACTTTCTCCATTCAGTCTTTTTCACCTTTTTTACATGAAGAAACTGTAATGTATTGGGCTTTGTCTTGTTAAGGGAACACCACGTGGGTTAATCGCTGGAAGGTTGCTTAAGCAGGAAAGCTGGCTATTGGCTCCCAGCTCCTCAGACAACCCGTCTCCAGCACCGCCATTGTCTGCCTCAAATAGAACCAGACCCGGCCCCAGCAGCCCGCGTTTTGTCCATTCAGGACTTGCCGGAGTTTCCCCTCCACGTGGGGGACATTGCTGCAGAAACAACAGCAGACAAGACCCTAAGTAGAGTGCTACCTTGGGGACACACAGGGTGGCTGGATAAAAGCCCAGGTCCTGAGTTCCAGAGCTATTTTACGAGGAGACACAAGCTCTCAGCTCACAAGGGTTGTATTCTTTGGGGGAACAGGGTCATAGTTCCCACCTCACTAAGAGACAGGGTGTTGCAATCACTTCATGAAGGTCATCCGGGTATTGTTCACATGAAAGCCTTGGCAAGAAGCTATTTATGGTGGCCAGGATTAGATAAAGCCATTGAGGCCCAGGTGCATGTGTGTTATACATGCCAGCAATGAAGGCCTGAAATGCCG
Organism: Vipera berus; assembly: GCF_964194415.1. Classification (NCBI taxonomy): domain Eukaryota; kingdom Metazoa; phylum Chordata; class Lepidosauria; order Squamata; family Viperidae; genus Vipera; species Vipera berus. The sequence goes on along the minus strand of NC_138207.1, from coordinate 28,126,121 downwards.
CACACTCCAGTTCACAGGTGGGAGGAGACTCATACTCCCTGGTCTAGGATACATATAGACTTCGCTGGGGCCCTTTCAGGGACAGCTCTTTCATATAGTGGTCTACAGCCACTCTAAATGGCTAGAAGTTATACCAATTGCAAAGATGACTACTGCTAGGACCAGCCAGGTGCTTAGGAAACTCTTTGCCATGCACGGGCTGCCGGATGTCATAGTGTCCGATAATGGGGCCCAATTTACTGCGGCAGAATTTCAGGCATTTCTGAGAGCAAATCTCATTAGACATGCGACATCGGCTCCATTTCACCCATCTACTAATGGTCAAGCCGAACATATGGTTCGCACCACAAAGGAGTCATTGAGGCGTATAGTGACTGGGGACTGGCACCACAGACTGGCCGACTTTGCTCTGCAAACATTCCACGCCTTGCATGGCAACAGGGAAAAGGCCAGCAGAGCTGTGCTGGGAGAGGTGCCCAACCACAAAGCTGGACAGGCTGCACCCAAAACCCCCGAGGGGGCTGCAAGTGGGCCAGGAACTATGGGTATGGGAACTTGTGGGTGCCAGAGAAGATTACTAAAATGGCAGTCCCTCTCTCATATGAAGTGGGCCTAGAGGGCGGGCAGGTTGTCCGTTGCCATATCAATCAGCTTAGGAAGCGTTTTCCAGAATGGCCACAAGGCAAGGACTTTGTCACAGGTCTTTTCCACAGACCGCAAACCGGCAGCCAGGCTGAGCAATCCATTGGCTCTGAGGGTCCAAGCAGCCAGAGCAACAGGGAGGTGGCCGGAGGGGAAAAAAGCCCAGGAGTGCAACATGGGTCCCCTAATGGACAAAGCCAACCAGAACACTACAACTGCTGTGCTAACTCTGCGGAGCAAACTGACTCTGGGGTGGGCCAACCTGGAAGGGCCAGCCAGAGATTTCCAAGTTAACCAGACTCTTTTGAACTTAAAGACACTGATCTACCCAGCCCGGCGGGCAAGCTGGTAGGCCAAGAAGCGCCTGGGTTCACAAACCTCCCGCATATCTACAGGATTTTGTTTTGCAATAACAGAGCTATAATGTGTCTGTATCATGACTGTGCTGTTAGCTAGGAAACATCTGTATTAGACAGGATGGAAACATGTAAATGCACACTATTGTTGTACCTTGTAAATTTGTATTGCTGTAATCATTTTCCTTTTGTTGTTATAATGTTGTACATTCTAGGGGGGAGAGGTGTAATGTATTGGGCTTTGTCTTGTTAAGGGAACACCACGTGGGTTAATCGCTGGAAGGTTGCTTAAGCAGGGAAGCTGGCTAATGGCTCCCCGTCTCCAGCACCACCATTGGCTGCCTCTAGGGCGGCAATAGGTTGCTTTAAACCTATTAGCCGCCGCCTAGAGGCCACAGTATAAATTGCTGCATTCACAGCCCTGTTTCTCAGTTAAGATCCTGCAAGCAATAAACAATGATCTTTGCTGAACTCACTTACCTTGTCTCGTCATTGAAGCAACGAACCCAGTATCTAACAGAAACTCTTAAAATAAGTTTCAGGACTTAGGGAAATTGTGAAGAAAAAAAAATCTATAGATAACATAAGGGGGCACAAAAAGTTCAAAAAATGATTTATTTTTCAATCACAATCTCCCACAAAAGCACTAACAATTGAGAAGCACCTTATATGTCATACCAGATGGCAACATTATAAGCCACTCTAAGTTGATTAAGATGGGTGAACTTATAAATCTTAATTAAATAAAGGGACCTTCTACATATATCTATATCTATATATCTATCTACATCTATAATCTCTCTCTCTCTCTCTCTCTCTCTCTCTCTCTCTCTCTATATATATATATATATATATATATATATATATATATATATATATATATATATATATATATATACAGAGAGAGAGAGAGAGAGAGAGAGATGATGATGATGATGATGATGATGATGATGATGGACAGACAGATAAAGTTGTCATTATAATCAAACCAATAAATACTACATGGTAACACCATAAATAGAAGTCAAGCAGCAATTGATTTTAGCAGCGGCAGTCCAAAAATTGCAAACTGCCTAATTATCTTTTGTATGTGGGGCTGAAGTATCTACTACTTTGTGAAAGCCACACATACCCTGCTATGATTATTAATGTGTTTTACATTCTTGACTGTGTGTTCTAAGCTGAAATAATAATATTATTCATTATTTAATTTCCAGCCAAGCTTTTGTGTTAATATCACCATGACTGAACCACAATGTTTAATTAATATTAAATCAGAGAGAAGGAAGGAAGGAAGGAAGGAAGGAAGGAAGGAAGGAAGGAAGGAAGGAAGGAAGGAAGGAAGGAAGGTTGGTTCTGATAAAAACATAGCTATACCACATGTACACAAAATCTGCGAGCATAAATAAAAGGCAAAGCTTGGAAAAGAAAAGCCATGGTTTGCATTTTGCACTGGATAGGTTCTGGTTGAATGAGATCTGGGATGTGTGCCAAATTAATAGGGAAAAAAGTCCCTTTCTTCCTCTTCAATAGCCACAATGTTCATTATTAAGGAAAGCATATGAACTGCAGGATTTGATTTTAATAACAGCATCGTCTTCATTAATCTGTACTTTCAATTTAGCCTCATTATGGAGAAAATGCTGAGTTAATGCAGCACCTATTATTGTTGGATTTCCTGGGGGGGGGGTGAAGGGGGGAAGTCGTATAAAAATAAAGAAAGCCTCTTGTTTTCCTTCATATCTTTTGTCATGCTTTCAAGGACTATCAGGTGTGTATGTCATATTTTTAAATGTGCAGGTTGTTTATCAAAGACTGTTTTCATACCTTGGGCCTCCTTAAAAGTGTGCTGACTTAAGTACAAGCTGCGGGGAGGGGGGAGGATCAAAGGGAAACATTTGGGCTTTTGCTAAACATCCTATTTCTTTGGGGTTTGTGTTTTGGCTGTTTGTTATGTCAAGCATCCGCTTGCCATCACCTGCAAATGAGCTGATCTTTCTACTGACGCCTCAGTTCCTTCTAAATCAAGAGCCCATGATAGCCGCTGCCTCTTTGTATCTGCCCAGCAAATAGTGGCCTTTTGTCCTGCACAAGTTCCTAAACAAACTTAATCTCTCTAACACAGTGACAGATGACATTTAGATGTCCTTGTTTCCCTTAAAATGAGTTTTATTGACAATTGGAGAACAAAAAGAGGGCCCCGAGAAAGACCAATGTTTTATAGGCCCTGCTAAACAACATCTTTGCTCTGAGTGCTGTGGGTGCAGAAAAAGCCTGAAGTTGACCCCCCCTTCCCCTTTTTCTCTTGCTTTGCAATATCACCATGACAACAGATATAGAAATCACTTAGTGACTCCCAGAAAGAAAACACAGTGACACAGTCCCCCTTGTATGGCGAATCAAACTAAAGCCTTCATTCAAATGGTTATTGAGCCAGGGCATTCATGTAGAGGATGGGGTGGATTTTACACAGGTAGCTACAACAGAAAGGCCAGCCTCGGCTTCAGCCACAGCATATGGTAAAGTCTCTCCTTAATTAATGCATCCTCAATAGAATTTCTCCATTTAAAATTTGTTTTCTTTTGACGGAAACATCATTAAGGTAAAGGCAACATTAATCAACAACTTGCAACTTAAAGGGCATCAAAGGAGGCTTTCTTTCACCCCCTCTGTTCTTCCTTTCTCTCTTTCTCTGCCTTATGCAACAGAATATTTTAAGAGTTAAGCAAACAACATATGATTTTTTTCAGGCATTTTTGTCATCAGGCACGTCTGAAGAGGCCTCTACTGGCCAGGCTCACGAGGTGCAGCAAAGCTCTTTTAATTGATTTGGACAGGAATGCAATCAGGATGGCAAATTTGTATTGCAAAACTCTTCACAGAGTGACCCCCTGTCTGATCAAAATGTTTTATTTCATGCCTGCTCACTTTAAAAAAATAAGGGGGGGGGGCTATCGTGTCTGTTAGGATTTTACTGTCAAAATACAGGAGAGAAAAGGAACTAATTAAACATGTTTATTTGCTTGTTAGTTCTACTGTAATTTTAAATAATTAAAGTTAATAAAAAGAGTTAGTTGTGTTAATGTTTGTATTGGTGGCGTGCAAGAAAGGGTATGTATCCTAGGACTTTCTGCGACTTTCAACTTAAAATTATTCAATTTTATTTTTTTGGTTGACATTTTGTTTATTAATTTTTAATCAGAAATTTAACCTATGTAATCTAAGTTACTAAAACAAAAGTGTCCTTTCTCAAAATAGGCTCTCTGAAGCCTATTTTTCCAAGGGGAAAAAAAGAAAAATCTTTTCATAATTCTGTCTTATTTTCCCTATGCCATACCTAATTGTAATATATTTACGTAGGTATGTAAAATAATATTTCCTTACCTACCTTCCTTTTTTAAAAAAAACAAAATTTATATATGATTTAATACTGTATTTCTTTTTTAAAAAAAATTTTCAAGTGTGATAAAATGATCTTGGATACTATGGAATCAGCAAAAATATAGGATACTTTCAGAACTGCTAGTAGGTAACAATAATGTAATAATTGAAAAGAAATCTGTTTTATCGTGCATGATTTTTTCAGCATTCTACAATACAGTACTATAGAGAGTTTTCATTTAAATATTATATGGAGAATGAATGTTGTACACTGGACAGAAAAAGTTGAAGAAACAATCCTGAAAAACTGCAGTTACAAAATTGATAGATAAATATTAAAACAAACAGAAAAGAATAAAGTAAATCACAATTATTAAGTGCTACATACTAACTTTCCCAAATCAATCTCCAACTGTCATTTCCTTTCAAAGAATTATTAAAAAATTGACTAATATCAAACTATTTGAAGACTTGGTATTATATAAGTTTGTCACTCCATTTTATCCTTGATTGCCTTAATGATTCTCGTCTTAGAAAAAGTGCATAGATATGCATAAGGAGGAAAATGGGGATAGTAGAAGAATAACTCTAGTTTACTATTCTAGTGCTGGTACATCCTTAAAAATTATGCACTATACAGTATAAAACTGCTACTCGCAGTCGCAACAGTGACACCTACTGGGTGGAACAGGAAATAGAAAGGCTTTCTACTTGGCCTTTCTTTTTTAAAAAGTAGCAAAACAACCCAGATATTTCCGAGTGTTCCCCTGAAGCTATAAAGTAATACAATAGGTAAAATCATCACTATTCTTAGGAGTATTTGCCACTCTATGCTAAAACAATTTTAATGCTATGATAAGAGTGAAATATATAAAATATTACTTAACAAATTTCAAGTGGAAGCTGTTGCTTTTAAAAATGGACATAAACTCTAATATTGTCTATTGTAAACAAAAAACAGCAGAGAAAGTTCTGAATGAATAAAACAAGCATACATGTTTATATGTGCATGTTTGTATGCATATTCATATTTATGTTGTATTTAAACGATGCCATATATCAAATATTTTTCATTATCAACATAGTTTACTAATTATGTTTTGAATATTTTGATGAGTGAATTGTGAATGAGATTACATTAGTTCATGATTAATAATTTCGGTCCAAATAAAAAAAGGTGAAGATGTCACTTTCAGTATGTTTTTAGAGTTTCCATAAATAGTTTATAAATTCATGATTGTGCCATGATCACTTGTATTAACAAAGAAAAAGTCTAAACAGGGAAAGAAAAGGAGCATCTATATTCCCAAAGTATTGTATTTTAATAAAAAAGGCCAAGGCTGTGAAATAGAAAAATTAAAAACAAAGAAATTGAAACAATCCCCAGAGCTCTTGAAATGTATAATATTCACTTTATTTGAGTTTTGACAGTTATTGAAGCTTGATACTTTAGCATCATGTTAGCCTTTCCTTTCTTTTTGTAGTTTTCTGTAGCCAGTGGAATATTTGAAAATTTTTGGCAACAAAAGTGCAATAAATTTTCTTTCCCAAACATGAAATTGAGTGATAAATAATATATGGCAAATATATCATTAAAATTTCCACAATGTAAAAATAATATATTTTGTAGAACAAAGGGGATTCATTGGTTAGATGAGAGAGGAGAAAGGTAATACACATAATTATACATATGTGTTTCAAATTAACCACAGTCTTACTGACTTTTAACAGAAAAAGGTAATAATTTAAAATCATTTTTACATATTATTTCATGAATATCAATTGCCAATTAGTTCTATTTAAATTGTTAGGAAATGTTTTGCCCAGTATTAAAACACAATGTTATTAATATTAAAACAATCTTACAAGTGACCACAGACATTTCTAATATTGGCAGAACTGGAAATTCTGCACAGTGTCCCATGAGAGATTGTCTGAAATAAGGAAATGATGATGTGGACTATATTTCTAATATATTAGAACCTAGGTTATTTGTTTATTATCTTAAAAACATTAATTACAACATGTAATTTCCAGTCACAAAAAGTCTATCATTATTGTTTGGGGTATTTGAAAGCATGCAAGATACATTTTCTACAACATTGCTGGAAAGTATGTAGATTACACTGGCCCTAGAAAATAAAACTCAGTGAAGAATGTGGGGAAAAAATAATGATATTGAAAACAATGGGGGAAAAGGGGAAAGAAATTACTACGTTTTCATTTCATTTCATTTTTTAATGGAATAGTTTTAAATATTTAAATATTTTTAACTAAAATAATTCATTTGTGAGAGAAATGAAATACAATCAAGATACAATTTAGTAAAATCAAACAAACCCTAAAACTTTTGCTGATATATTTTGTGAACAGATGATTGTCCTATTGGGGGAAAATATCAGTTGATGCAGCGAAAGAGAAATGTAATGTGCTAAAATTATCTACTATGATGCTTAATTTTAAATTATTTAAATTATTATGCAATAGAAACAAACTTCATTTAGAGAATGAAAAACCTGCATTCTTATAAACTTAAGAAAAAAGTTTCTAATTCCATTATACTGATTCAGAAAAAACTAAACAAAGTTGTTAAACTGATTAATATTTTTGTGTGAGAGGGACTGTGAGCTTACCAGGCTGTTCACTTTACATGCTCCTCATATCTTGGCAGATTGATAAATCTACTATGAGTTGTAGTTAGGCTTGAAATATGCGTGGTCATATCTTTTGTATTCAGTGGCTCTGGCATTCATGAATTATTTCTGTTGACAATGGCAGGCAAAAGTGGGTTTAATATAGTTAATTGAGGCAATTATAAAAACAAAGGGGTTTCAGACTAATATAATCCATAATATATTACAATTATAAATACAATTATTATAATATACACTTATTTAATCATACACAAAAGTAAAATATGATTTGCAAAAGCACTGCTTATGAATGAGTAATGCAGAACAGTTTTGAAAAGCTCCCTAAAAGACAAAAAGAAAAAGAAAAAAGGATTTTGTGGCCTATGCTCCAGTATCTTGTGTAACATATAAAATAAGCCCCAAGAGCTAACAGAAACTTAACTGGTGAGCTAATAAACCTGAGTCTAGACTTTCTATCAAAAAAGTAGTATTTGCGAATTTTCTCTGATCAGAAAATTAGTTAACATTTTTTTTTCTTTCCTAGAATGGTGTTTTTTGTTTGCCTTATGTGGTGTTCTGAATGTCTTTTTCCCTTCATTTCTCCCTCCTTTTTTTTCCTTATCAAAGGAATTTTGTAGGTGCTGTAATTAGCTGCAGTTCAAATGGGATAAAGATTCCCGCAAAACATGAAGAAAATGGAAGCAATGAGTAAGGTAGCTCTCCAACTTTGTTCAAAGAATATTCCATATATCCAGGAAATGCCTATATCAGAGTTCCACAGACCTGTTGCCTAGTAAGGTGCCAGGTTAGGGTTAGGTTATCCCAGACAGACAGATTAGCACTGTGATTTAACTAAAATGCATCTGGACTAGACACATGCATTTCCCCTTGCCCAAGTAAATTGATAGAATTAATTTTGGCTTTCACACTGAAGTTATAAGATTCTTTCTTTATTCCTCTTTCAAATTTTTCTATCCCACTTCCCATTAAAACAAACATCAAAGCAGTTTATATTTAAATTTAACTTTTCAGTTTACAACAATAGATTAAAAGCATTAAGGAAAAACATACACTGTAAAGTCAATCAGGGAAATTTTGCAAGACCAATGGAAAGCAAGAAGAATTTGAAAAGTTAAAAATCAGGGCAACATTGGTACATTATGGAAAAGCCTCAGAAAAGTAAAATGTCTCTGCCTAGTGCCAGGGAGATAACAACGAATGGCCAAACCTTGTTTACAATGGTGGGCCATTTCAAAGAATATTGTAGAGGTATTTATTTGGGGGGGAAGGGCTACTGATGAAAAGACCACTCATCATATCTCACATTATGGGGACACCCAGAGCAGATTCCCCAATTATGACCCAGAGGTGATCATTCAGATACTATAGAAGTTGTCAGTTTATGTATATTTTTCACACGAATGTGCATAAAGTATTGAAAATATTTTTAACTATTCATAGGAATAGTTAAAAAAAATCATGACAGGCAACCACAACAGTGCAGTCAAAGCTTCTTCCATTTTTCATATGTAATGCAGGCAGAACTTCAATTGCACTATTGTGAATGTCATTTTTAACTATCCTGCAGCACCTCTGAAGATATACAAATGGTATAGAGTAGGACTGTCCATTATTAACAATGCATGGAACAGTTATATTAAGTTCAGATTAGTGTTACTAGGGTTCTCATGCTATCCTTTTTTCAGATATTTTTACAATTAAAAAGAAAACATGCTGGACACTGGACAGTCTGTTCACAACTTTTTTGTGTATAACCTTCCTGAATGATCAGTCAATCCAGTTGAAAAGCTATAGTAAATATCTTTTACATACCTAATCTGTTATAGGTTGTTTTGAAAAATATGGATGTAGAATCCATATACAGTAGAACATAATGGGATATAACAGGATATAGGCTATAGAATAATAAACATATAAACAAGTTCAAGATATCATGTTCTTTACTGGGAAAAGAAAACTGTTGCAACCATTCTAGTCTTACAAATTACATGCCTCCTTCTGTATTATAATAGACTGCAAGGAGTAAAATCTGACATAAGAAACAGGATTTACTGTCATGGATTTATGATGCATGATATTAAAGAAATCTTTATGTTAGTAAAAACTAGCTTGAAGATTTCTAATATGAGAGATGGAAAATTTTAAAGCATTTAAGCCTATTATTAGCTGATATTTAAAATATTGCATTTTTTTCTCTCTTTTTTTGCTGTTGATTAATGATGTGCATTTAAGACATATGATTTGGTATATTAGATCATGTTTATTTTGTATATAAATAATACCTACCATCTCAGCAGCCCAGCAGTAATCGGGAATACTAAAAAAATCGTTCTTGTATCTGAGTTTGTGTTTATATGTGTGCGTTTGTGATTGTGTGTGTATTTTTTTTAATTAAAGGATCCTCTTTTAGTAAAGCTATCAGAGCAATATATAGCTATGATAATCAAGTACCAGTATAAAACATATACAATGACACCACAGAGGTTAGAATGGAATATATTCTATGGGTAGATTTGTAAAGCTTTCCATTGATATTGCATGTTTAGAGCTGAATGTGTTTGTGCAATAATCTGGCAATTGATGCCAAATTGGCATTTCATAAATAAGGGCCACAACTACTGTAGAAATAATAGTTTCCTTACCTGTCTTACCATAAGTCTTTCTCTACACTTTCTGATAACAACTCTGCCTATTTAGAAGAAGTTTCAATTCTATTTAGAATGCTAGAAACTGGTACTGTTTTTTATTTGCACCATACAGAACTGTACCTCAATATTGAATTATTATCATAACTGAGTTAGAGGCTTTCTTTCTGATGAAAATGTCTTCCTTCTAATCACTATCTTCAGATGTTTGCTAGACAGGAATCAGGAGATGAATTCAGTGAATTCCCAATCTGTCTGTCTATAAAGACTTTTTATAATGACTGTAAATCTTTTGGGCAGAGATATCTGCTGATGTTTCTTGAGGGAACAATATTTATTGATGTATGCATGTGGATTTACGAGTCATTTTAACAGAGGTAAATTAGATGCTTCTTGTATGCAGAAAATTATAAACAATCTGTCTGCATTAAAGAGAAAAGAGAGAAAACCTGCAGTTGTTTGCATCAGTTACAGTATCTGAACATGATTAGCCAACTGCAATCAAGACAATCTAGAAATGTCCTGTTCCGTGATTGTGTGTACCCCCGTGATGAAGAATAATTGGAATTTTACAAGAAAGTTAAATATGTACTTCTTAATGAAAACTTTAAAAAACTAGAACCTGAACAAAATGTTCCAGTGGGGATTATTTCTGATCCTTATGTCTCATATTCTCCCTACCTTTTGCTGTTGTTCTCACTTTCCTATTCCATGCATCCAGCCAACATTCCAAGCTTTCTTATGCACTCATTTGTTTTTGTCTATGGAGATTTTCAGTCATTTAGGTTAGCAGCCCCCAACCTTTCCGGCACAGGAACTGGTTTCATGGAGAAAGGTTTTTCCCCAGACCAGAGGGGGCATGTTTTGAATGCATGATGCAGCATGATTCAGCATGACATGGACAGGTGCCTGTCCACAGACTGGGGATTGGGGATCTCTATTCAGGTCATGGTTGTCCCAAAAATGCTTTTTCAAGAGACAACTGGACTTTGTATTTCCTTGAAGATGTTTTACTTCTCATCCAAGAAGCTTCTTCTGTTCTGATTGAATGGTGGAGGATGGAATGATTTATATTTCTTGCAGTCATCCTTGCACAAATCCTTCCATCCTCCACCATTCGTCAGAATGGAAGAAGCTTCTTGGAGGAGAAGTGAAACATCTTCAAGGAAAATCAAAGTCCAGTTGTCTCTTGAAAAAGCACCTTTGGGGCATTCATTTGTTTTCTTTCTTTCTTTCTTTCTTTCTTTCTTTCTTTCTTTCTTTCTTTCTTTCTTTCTTTCTTTCTTTCTTTCTTCTTTCTTTCTTTCTTGTTTTAAACTTTTTTCTATTCTTTGCATGAAAGTGTGCTGACCTGTGCATATTGATCAGTATGAGGACTGAGTTTGCTTTTCTATATACAATAATTTATATACTATAATTTAGCAATATAATGTAATAATGAAAGTGGCATAATCAGCTTTTAGAGTGATGAGACAAAATATCAATAGAGCTTCCAATTAAACAACAAATGGAAAGTCATACACTTAGAGGAAATCCTCTGAAATCAGTGCAAGAAGTTACCTATGGCTAATTTGTTAAATAGTGTTTTAATGTGTGCATAATCAGGAGAAACGTTCTGGTGTTATTTGCAGTACTTATATAGCATTATTATGTACATGGCAGTGCGTAAACTTTACAAACAAAACAAAAACTGCTAGCTGGTCATAAATAGCAAAGAAACTAAATTTTATGCTCATCAAGAACATGAAGTAAAAAAGAATTAAGGAAGTTATGACCAACTAGATATTACTGAACTACAACTCCAAGTAAGCGTCACTGGTGAAGAGAGATGCTGAGACATATAAATTGGTTTAGATTCAAAGGCAAAAAAGTGCTTTTGAGTACATGAGGGTGCCCTCATGGAGTGCCTGTCTATAACTCCTTAAAACAGATATATCTATTTCCAGAATCAAAAAGAAACTGAGGAGAGCTGCCATGAGATTCAGGAAAAGACACAGTTACTTCAAGAAGCTAGAGTCAGCTGCTGCACGACTGCCCTGAAGGACTTTGCTGCTTTCAAATCCAAAACACTCTGCTATATACTACTTCAGCAATATCTGGAAAGTCAAGAATTTTCCTCACTTGGATTATAGTGAGCAAAAGAGTTGTTTTGTTTTTGCTAAGTCAATATTAATTAAGAGATGGTGATCAAAATTCCTCCCAATAATTATAACAATATTTGCTAGCAGAGTTTAGTTCACTTAGAAAAACCAGAGAAGATCCTATGTAGGATTAAAAAGGCTGCTTGAATGAAAGTTAATTTTCTGTTTTCAGAAAGTTCATTTCTGCTCAAGAAAGGATATTCCTTTCAAAAACATTTTTGAGCCCAGAACTTTTTTTTCCTGAATCCAACATTTAGACCAGAGTAAGATAGTAGTTTATCATGTTGATGTATTTTTAAAGAAATGTAAAATAAACATTGACCACAATTCTGTGCATAACAAATATTTAGTAACTGGCAACCCTCAATGCCTTCCAAAGAAAGTAAACATGCTTTTTTTTAATCAAACAGTTCTTTTTTTAAAAAAATCCCTATAAAATCACTTTATACCACTGAGGAATAAGAAGCTTTTGGTAATTTAAGCAATACTGATAGACATCTGTGGTCAGTATAATGGTCATAGCTAAGAGTATAACCAAAAAGAAAATATGCAAGAGGGGCTAACCAATAACACAAGAGAAACTGCATACTGAACTTCCTGGATAATAAACCAAGCAGTTGAGATCTGGAACTACACACTGTTTTTCTTTCATTTATTTTTTTTAAAAAAATGCTCAGTAACAGAAGTAACTTTGATTTCACTGATGGGCTTCAGTGTTGGAAAGGGAATTTCATAATGATTATTATTTCTGATCCTACATCAACAAATTCATTCCAAATGGACTTTAAATATATAGTTGAATTTATGCCAATGACAACATGGTTGGGAACATGTTCCAGTTCTTTTGCTTTATGTAAGATGGAGTCAGAATATAAAGATAGCACATTTGTAAATCCCACATGCTTTTGTTCTTTGGACAGCAGTTATCACGTTTATAGAGGATTATGTGTCAAAGAAAAGAAAAAGTCTTTAGCAATTTTTAAAGGGAAAATATTTCCAGAAATAATATGAATCATTAATTTCATGCGGTTTAATTTTCAGTTCAGTATACTGATAATAATGTTTAGTAGGAAGAGTATACACACACACACACACACACACACACACACACACACAACGTAATTAATTGAGAATCCTAAGTGATAACCTGCAGGACTTTGTTTTCCATTAAACTTTAAAGCAGACGTACAAATGAGCTGAAAATGTGAAGAATCAAAATAAACCAATAGTGAGTTATAGGAAAGTTGTAATGCGTTATTACAGTTTCAGAACATTATTTTATTTTTAAGAAGGTGTTGCAATATCATTTTATATTTCAATATGTTGTATTTGCCCTTTTTAAAGAAAACACTAATAATTTGGATTTATTTGCAGTAATAATATGAGATTAACTTTTTTTACTTTTTTGTTGCTTCACCTCTTTGAAATTCCAGTTTCAGAAATCTGTATTCTAAACTTCAACTTGCTTTTGTTTATTAGTTTTTCTTCATTTTTAAAAGACAAATTATTTATAACAATAAAGGGTTATTTAAAATAAAATAAAATTGGAAGAGACACAAATGTTTGCTATGAGAAACATTGACTAAATGTAAAATTGCAAGACTTTATAAAGAATGAACCTCATAAACATATTCATATACATTAATAAGGCTAATGAAATTTTAATTTTAAAGTGAATTTATTTGTATAGAAAGATCAGTGTGCATCCTTTTGCCTTTAAAACAGGCAAGTGTACAGAAGTCTAATTAGCTGAAGATTCTCTATTCCCTAGGAGAATTGTCCAAAATATATTGGGATTTGCTTATAATGATGTTATAGGATATTTTGGCTGCTATATCTGCATATGCAGAGAATTTAATATTGATTTACTGTACTTGCTTGCCAATCTTTAAGCACATAGATGGCCATTACGGCTGCTAGTGGTATCTATTTTGTCTTTTCATAATTGTCATTTCTGGCTCTACTTAAGATTAAAATATGAAAATTGTGTCATATGGCCCCAAACAACGCATTAGCCAGGTTATCGGCAATTTTGTGGCATAGCTATCATGTTTATTCTCATTCATTCTCATTTTATTTATGAAACTTACATTCTATATTAGAAAATGTTTTTAACGTGAATAATTATTTTCCATCCAGTTTTTATATGTGCATGTCTGGCGCACATAAAATCTTATTCCAAAGGAAGAGTTTGTCATCTGCAAGGATACTGTGCGTGCTTTGTAGAAATCAATATTTGCTTTTTTCAGTGCAATCCCAAGTAGATTTATTTGGAATTAACTCTCTTCAGTGGGGCTTATTCCCTGGTAAGTTGTGTGCAGGACTGATAGTGTGGCAGTTGTGTGCAGCAGGTACTTTTCTGATATTCACATAAGGGATGAAATTATGTCCAGATAGTTTGGATGTGCTCAGCAATTACTAAAGTAATATGTTTCTGAAAGGAGTACAACTATTTGATCTGAAATCATCTGGATGCATTATGCAAATACTTCTGGCATATGCTGAAAAAAAAGCAATGCATATGTTTTTCCACTGTTCTAACGTTATCTATTCATTTATTGCTACCAAAGGGTCTGTGAGGAAGAAAAGTGTGGGGAGAGAAAGTCTCTGTCAGGGGTCAGTATTCCAGTTCTCTTTTGACAAAGCTATTCATGAACAAGTTACAGCTGAGAAAACAAAGAATAAATATTGCATGAGAAAATTATCCTCAACATCATCTTCTTTATCCATTTTTCCAAGATGCACATCTTCCCTTCCTCATAATTGCAGTGAAATTAATTTTTTAAAGGGCATTTTTATACTGGAGTGAATAGTAAAATGTTCAAGATAACACTGTGTTCTTCAGCTGCTTATAAACCATATTTGAGTAAGTTATGAATTCTTTACCATTTAGTAATGCTCTTCATGAATCATTGCCACCTAGTCACATGGGCCCAAAGAACATATTTTCTTTATTAAAGCTGAGGGTGGTATTTATTGTTGTTGTTTTGCCATCTAGCTAAAAAGGCCTCTCTCTCTCTCACTCACTCCGTCTCCTTTTTTATACAACAGGATTTTTGACAGGGTTGACTTCAGACAGCTTTCCAGCTGGGGTCGGGGGCCTGGGTGAACCTTCAAAATTTTCCCATTTGAGCCTCATCAAAGTGAAGGAAATTCAAGGATCACTAACGTCTCAGATGGTAGCACTTGCCCTAACAACCAAAGTTCAGGAATTCTTTGGAGCAGGCTGAGGTCATTTTTTCTCCTAATGCTTTTCTCTATTAATCAGAGCTCATAGCTCAGATTGGTCTTCAACTTCCTTCCAATCCTTGCTAAGCCTGTCATTTCTAGCTATTATTTACTTTAATGGACTTTGGCTGATCCCTTATGAAGCTTTGGATCTGAGAATAATACGGCTGGAGAGGAATGGGCACAGGCCTGGGTGTGGGTTTGCCTGCAGATTAACCATGGCAGATGGGCTTTATCGCAGCTTCCTCTGTGCGGAGTGTTGATTGAGAGGGTATAATGAGAGAGGTGGTGTCAACACAATGGCTGCAGCCACTGCATTGCACCTTGTGTCTAAACAAATTCTCCCTCCCCCCCACTAAATCTTAGGGTTGTGAAATTTCAGGAAGTCAGAGCACAAGAACAAGCACAAAAACAACTGTAAATAATCATGAATGTTAATCCAATGCTAATTGGTCCCTTCTTTCATTATAGATACATTTTGCTCAGTTTTTTAAGGAAATTAATTATGTGGACAGTTATACATAATTGGACTTTTATAGTAGCTTGAATGTTAGTGCAACCAAGTAGCAAACTTAATTATTATTATCTCATTAATTTGCAGAACAAATGTTTCCAATAAAAGCATAATCTTGATGCAGTCTGCATGTTTTTGATACATAGGGGATACATTCTTAAGTGGGGGGGATCAATTAACTATTATGTAGAGAATAAAATAAAACAAATGACAAGAGAACTGCAACTTATCACATTAATTTCATTTTGTAAAAACCAGAAGCCATGTGCATTTGTTTGCTAATACAATCATTAAATATATTGGTTTGTTAGTCTTAAAAATGCCTTTTTGTACCATTCTCAATTTAAAGTTTTCACTTAATTCCTCCCTTTCACTGATGGATTAAAATCAAAACTATTGATTCTTTTATTCCTTAGGGCTGTCTCCATCTGTCTTATCTCTTTCATCACAGCACCCCTTGGACTGAGAGAGAGAAGTGTTGGACAGATGAATGGGAGAAAATCAGGAGAAGATTCTAGGTCAAGTTTGTGTACAAGAGTTGAAATTTTTAGTGACAGTCTCTTCTCTCTGCCAAGCTGAAGTTTCCACACAGAGTTGCACAAGCTAGCCCAATTATCCTCCTCTTTTGAAAACCATTATCAAGTTTTTCAAAACTTCTTTCATTTCACTGTTGTCATTCAATGAAAAGGAAACTAACCACCATGTCAAGACAACTCAGCTGCCTAGCAACCAAGGGCCACATTTTAATTCTGACTTGCTTCTGGTCTTGACTAATGGAAAGTGACTATGTTAAGCCAGTCAGAAAGGTTGTTTGTCACATATGAAATGCAAACAAAACAACATTGTTTTCTAAAGTACTGTCTGTGATAGATGTAAAGATTTACAGTAACCTTATTAATTTTATCTTGTGTTTTAGTGGGATAGATGTCATATACATTCATGCTTTATTAAATGAATTATAAGATCCAACAAACACAATGCTTTGTCTGCCTGAAAACAAAACAAAACAAAAAAACCCTAAAAGTGGGGTGGAATTGAGGGAGGTTGTAAAGGATCTACAAGTTGTATGGATTTACGAAATGTGCTATTACTGTTTTAATAAGTAAATAATAAAAATAAAAGCTCAGTCATAAATATGATCACACAACAAGCAAACCCATCAAAACATATAAACGAGATTAAAATGACTAGCAAAGAAGAAAATAAAAAAGCTATTATTCAGTAAGTGGTTAATTTAGCACAAATTTTCCCACCTTTGCTTGCTTGTACACTTCTGAGATTAAACAAGGAGACAGATTGGTAGGAAGGCTGAAAGAGTAAAAAGAAATATATGCTGCCCTCTCAAGAGCTGTAATTAGAAAGCACCATTGACAGAAATCAGCCGCCTGTTGCAGTGAACTGTATCTACTACTATTGGTACTATGATTAGTACTGAATGAAGTAATATGTGATATGCTAAAATATCACCCTAAAATAGTTAATAATTGCTTTCCAAAATCTAATGCATCCATTTTAAAAAAGGTAGTTGAAGCTATTGTAAAGTCAACTAGGTTTCTTTTTCTTTTTTAAAAAATGAAACATTTTTTTTATCAAAATTAAATATAGGGGTGAACTCTCCATATAAATGTAGACAGTAAAGAATACACACACAAAAAAAACCATATACATATACATCCATTCCTTCTCTGTCTCTCTCTCTCTCTCTCTCTCTCTCTCTCTCTCTCTCTCTCTCTCTCTCTCTCTCTCTCTCTCTATATATATATATATATATATATATATATATATATATATATATATATATATATATATATATATATATATATAGTTAAACATGAACTTTCATTTATCAAGAATAGAGCTGATAAAGGAATTTTGGGAGTTGCAATTCCAGCTCATGTAGAAGACATCAGGTTGAGAATAGTTTAAGATATCTATGCTTTATCACTATCCCCATTACTTTTGGTTACTGTCTTAGAGTATTGGAAATGGTGTCTACATATTAATTACTTATAGATTTATTTATTGGTTCATTCATAATTCATTTTATTTAAAACATTCTGCTTCATTTTTCCAATGGATATTCCAATCCAACTCTATGAATTACATAATAAAAATACATATCTAAACCAAAAGAGAGCAACTCTTACAGACTATCTTCACTTGAATTTACAGTTAACAGAGCAAGCCTCAATAGGATTCTCTGAGAAAGACTTCTCTAACTGAAAAGCCTTATTTTTTTTTTAAAAAAAGCAATACATTGTGCAAATACATTACAGAATTTTACAAAGATTTGAATAAAATGTACATATGCAAAATTAGGTTCTGATGAACATTCAAATAAAATTGCCATGCATCTCACCTTGGTGGGATAACTATCTCATGTCCGGAGTGGATGCTCAAATTATATTTATGAGCAACCTCAAGATCTCTTATGTTTTCCTTATGGTTCTTTAGTATAAACTGAACTTAAATCCCCAATAGTGAAATGCCTTATTATAGAGTATTGCCTCTCTTAAAGACAAATGGTTACCCTCTGGCTATTATCCATCTAATCTATGATCATTTCTTCCTTTATAGCAAGCACCCTGATGAAGATCTTGGAGGAAAAAAATGGGAAGTGTAAAAGTCAGGAATAGGGACACAAAATTTGCAGAAATTCTTATGCAGCAAGACTCTTTTTCACACAAACTTTAAAGAAAAAAATGAAATATAATAGAAATATGGAGAAACATTGAAAAATATTCAGTGTCAGTATTGCAGCATTATAGAGAAAAAGGCACTGTTGTGGTTTGCTCATAAATTTAAAAAATAGATTATTGGATCAATAATTATGATTATGTTGATTATTTTTGTTGTTGTTACGCTGTTGAAACCTACAGAATGAAACCATTTTTGCCTGTTTAGTAGGTGGAAACACACAAAACCACTGAAAACTAAGAAACAACCATAATTTTAAGTCGAAAAGTTATATATTTCAGACTTTGGAGAAAGTATTAACTTGCGGGGGGGATGAATTTTACCAGTATTGAGATAAATTTCTCTATGCTTTCATAAATTACAATTTTACTTCTTTTGTTCTGAGTACTTTCAGAATTTAATTTATATATATATATTAAAAAAATCTGTTTTTTAAAGAAAACAAAACAATGTCATAAGGATTTTTTATAAGGTAAGAAATTCAGCAACAACAAGAAAATATTAAATAAATAGGGAATGAATTACCCAGATTTTTCATTCAATAGGCATCTTACACAAATATAATGAATCTTGGTTTTTCAGAGATATGTGAGAATTTGTAGTAAACTAGAATGTTGGGTTCATTTATGAAATGTAGAACTGCTATTTTTTATTTCACAGTATGTTTTTAATTGAATTTATATATAATTTATCATCTTTAATGACAGCCTCTTATTTGTAATTTGTATAATATTTTTTCTCAACTATATAAACATTAGTGTAATTCTAAATGACAAATGATTCCTGGAAGAACTGTTCTGGAACTATTATTTTCTATTGAAAATTTCATAGGATTATGAGCTCAGAAGTTTTTCCCTAACACATCATCTAAATTTGCCATAACAAAATGATGTAATTTATGCAATTATTATGTCTATGTTCTAGGTCTGGATAAAGCTCAAATTCTGGGCCACTCTAGGGTAATTGAAGACAAATTGCTATTGCACAATTAGATGACACCAATTTGTCCTGTCCCAATTCACAACATCTGCAAACCTCCGGCCTCCAATTATTGCCTTAACTCTGTGTTTCATATTTTCTTGGCTGTGTAAATACCACAGTAGAAAAGGGAGATGAAGAAGAATTGAATTCAGTGATTGAGGAATTCATTTCCAGTTCAGAACAATTACTGGTGACCCCAATCAAAGTGACATTTATAATCAAAGCACCATCAGTCACTCCAATCACAGCAATCTGAACAGGAGATGAAAGGTAAGAATAAGAGAGAGGAGATCAGAGCAGAAGAGGTCCTGTCATATGGTCAGTACTGTGGTCTATGGAGAACACAGAACATAGAATAAAAGGGTTGGAAGGGACCTTGGAGGTCTTCTAGTCCAATCCCCTCCCCATGGCAGAAGATCCTATACCATACCGGACTTTCTTTGATGGGATGGATACATGTAATCTTAGAAAGAATAACAGAATAACAAAACAAAATAATAGAGTTGGAAGGAAACCTGTAGGTCCTCCACCCAAGCAGGAGACTGTATAACATCCTGGACAAGTGGCTGTCCAGTCTCTTCTTAAAAGCCTCCAGTGATGGAGCATCCCCCAACTTCCTAAGGCAAGACGTTCCACTAGTTAATTGTTCTCACTGTCAGGAAATTTCTCCTTAGTTCTAGGTTGCTTCTCTCCTTGATTAGTTTCTGTCCATTGCTTTTATTTTATGTTTGAACAATAGGATTACTTGTTCAAACATAGAGGATTACTGTAGAAAATTCTAAACAAATAGTATGTGTGATCTAGTACAAAGAGAAAACTTACAATACAAATAGCTTTAGTAAGTCTTATCAGGTACAGACAAAGATTTGCAGCTTGGCTTACAAGGCACTAGGATGGCTATTACAAGAAGAGAAGGTTACACTTGTCTCCCTCCTTGCATACAGAACAACTAAGTCTCACTCTCCAGAAAACCAAGAGAGTAGGACATACATAGTGCAATGGGAAGAAAATTCAGGTAGTCAGACATAAAATAATGCCTGTGTAAAGAAACTGATAATACAACATGGGGCTAAAAAAGAGAGAATAATACTTTTAAAAGCAAGCACAAAAAGACACCTTGCTACTCTGCAGTTATTTCCTGTTATCATAGTAGAAAATGATGGCAATCAGTGACCAGCTTCAATTTTTCTCAGTTAAAGAATAGAGGGAAAGCCAACAGTTTAGTAGCAATGAAAGACACTGGATTAGAAGCCAGGAAACCCTGAGTTCTAGTTCTGCCTTAGGCATGAAACCAGCTGGGTGACTTTGGGCCAGTCTTTCTGTTTCTCTCAATCCTAGAAGGAACAAAGTAATGGCTTCAAAAGATGCCTCTGAAAATTAGGCCAAGAAAAACTGCAGGGATTTGTACAGACAGTCACCAGGAGCCAAGAATGCATAAAGGCATGAGGTAAGGGAAGAATACACATTGAGGAACTGAGTTATTTTAAACGTATATACTTTTCATTATTTTCATTCAATTTAATAGAAAATAGCCCAAGGGCAAAAACAATTCAATGAAACTGTTATGAGCGGACTCCTGGATTCTGGCTTTTATGAAGAGGCCATGGGTGTGTGAAAGTAATCTATTGTACAATCATCTCTCCAGCAACTACAAACTTTCTGGCTTCCCAGGTTTGACTTAAGGGAAAATATCTTGTAGAAACCTTTCTTATGAGACTTTTTTAGATTAGGAAATATAGGGGCCTAGAAAGGTTGCATAATAGTCAAGATCTGCTAGCTTGACATCTAAACTGGGAAAGATCTTCAAAAAGATGGTGGGTGTGGAGAATTTGCTGCATGCTACAGTTATGAGGTATCAGCATGGATTGATAACAAATTGGCCAGATAAAATCTCCGTCTTTGATAGAGTTAGTAGTACAGTAGGTTAGATAGATCAGAATACCTTAGAAAATATATCTGGAGCTCTCAAAGTCTTTGCCATAGTGATGATATCCAAAGATGGACTCACACTTGGCTGAATGATCACATCGAAAGATATGGCATCACAACATTTACAGACTGCATTGGACCTATTTAAAGGTCCTCATGTATGGGGTGGTCCTTATGTAAAGGGTGGTAATGGTCCTGGGCCCCATACATGAGGAGACACCACCCAAAAATAATTTAACATTTGAAATCATGAGAGGATTGGGTTTTCATTACAGGAAGCAAAATTAATCAGCTAAAATATATTGGCAAAATTTGTTTCAATATTTCAGACTTCCTGGCATTAAAGTTATGATGCTATTGACTGCAATGATTAAAAAAACAATGGAGAAAAAACATTGTGATATAAAAGGTCAAGAGTATGTAGTGTAAAGCAAGGAAGGCAGTTAGGCTCCAAAAAGCATCTGAAGTAAGAATTGGTTACTTTGATGAGGCAAATTCTGATAAGATTATTATATTCAGAACAGAACTTTTATAAGATCTGATGAACAGGATTTGTCATTGGGATTGGCTGACAAGGATGAGCTTGATCCTGTAAGGAAAATGTGGTAATAATAGCTGAAATATTATGAGAACACTAGCTGGATCCTCCAGCTAACACTGTTATCTGTATTTAATAGAGCATATGTATTTAAAATATAAATAAAACAAACATCACTAGAGGATCTGGAGCAGAAGTTACATGCTTCAGTAGAAAGTCTGTGTCTCTCAGCTTTTGTTCTCAGCTGGAAGAAAAGAAAAATGGGGAAATGAGAACACTGTATTAAAAAGCAGGCAGAAGGAGAGAGTCTAAGATCAGTTTCCCTTCAGGAGCAATTATAGAAAACACCAAAAGAGGAACAAAAAAAAAATCCTTTGCTTATTCATTCCATTTCTAATACCCCTAGTTATCAGTAAAAGAAAAGGTGTAAAGAATCAGTGCTTTCTAAACTTCATCTCAAATTAATCCTACTGGCCAGTTTGCAACTTAGAAACGTGAGACAATTTAACAGTCTTGATGACATTAGCTAGACCAGACATGTCAAACTGCCGGCCTGTTGGCCAGATGCATCACGCCCACCCCATTGCTGGCAAAAGTAGTGATACATCGCGCAATGTCACATGATGTTGCGAGTTTGACATACCTGAACCAGACCATAATGTGGTTTGTCTGTTACTTAGTGACTTATATGGAGCCAGCTGTTATGGTTTAACATCTGTGAATGCAACAAATCAATCTAGAGTCCTTGTTCAGTCCAGAATTCTGGAAAAGTCTAAAATGTGAGAAAAGTGGAATTTAAAAAAAGAGGACAATCAACAGCAAGGTTGATTGGATGGTTCAATTATAGCAACAATGGTTGCACTGTTGGAAGACCTGAAGGACCTGAAGGACCATGTTGAGGGAAACTTTCCTATGTCAATAGTGAAATGATGGCATGTAATCATCAGTGGCATTATTGTTTTTACCATTGAATGTTGGAACATTCAAATTATTAAGGTGTAAAATGCTAAATCATTTGCATTATTAAATTATCTACATAGATTATTATGACGTTTCTAATATTAGTTTCAAAAAGTTTTCTTCCTACCAGTGCACCACAGAAATATCTTTTATGATGTTCGCCCACTCTGACAAAAACAAATATACCCATTTTCTAAACCATATTATTTTTAAAAATGTAGTCATAAAATACTAAGAGATCTGGCAGAAATTTAGGTTAGAAGCCTTTTACTGACACTAATTTTTTTCAATATTTTTTTTAATGGGAGGAACAATGAAAGAGAAAGGCAGTCACTGAAGCAAACAAGAGAGAGGGAAGAATCAACTAAAAAGTTTTTATTTGGCCTGACAATTTTCAGATATTTTTTTTTTGCAAGAGCTGTAATTCAAAAAATTGGAGGAGCATTTGATTATATTATATCTTTGAAAGCGAGACAAATTAAGATAGATTCCTGCTGGGTATGTGTACTGATTATCTTACTTTTTAGGATACTTTTTACCTTAGGATAGGAATATGCTATTAACCTGTTAATGCTAATTATGAGTTCTGTGTTTTGGTTGTTGTCATTCTGTTTACATATGGTCAGTTGGTCAACATATGGAGCAGTATAAAAGTCTAGGGAAGAGCATACATACATATCTACATATTGCACTGGTACGGTTTAGAAGAGGTCCCATCATTTTATTTTCTGATTCTGGAATATTTGAGCAGTCCAAGAATTTACCTAACATTTGATACCTAGTAATTCTTTTTATCTGATAGATGACATTGATCAAAACAATTCCTTTTTTTCTAGTCTTATCTATTGCACTCACATTGCAAAATAGGCCTGTCTTGCACCGATTTACTTCCACTGAATTTTTACACTGGCAGTTTGTCTCAGAAATCTTTATTTTGCCTGGGAACATGATTTATTACCATATATTTACTACAACTATTTTTATATTGTTGCATTCTAAAATGATTCTGTTTTAAAATAAAAAAAACAATTTGATTTGCTTAACGACTGCCACAAAAAAGTTTATAAAAATAGGTCAGTCATGTGACCAACCTGTTTTACGACTATTGCAACATAAGACCACAATGGGCATCCATTTTGGTTGTAAATCAAAGACTATTTATGTCATTAATAGCCACTAATTTTATGTGAATAGAACACCCAGATTTCTAATTTTCTATCTTCTGTCATTTAGCCTCCACTACCAGGTTTGTCAGTATCATTTAGCAGTTGGGACTAGATCCTGCTCCAGTTTTTATAGCCAAATGGCAATAGATATACATTCCCTGAGTTACAGTGGTAAAGATTATGCAGCTTGGCATACTAGACACATAGACGTATCCTTTCTTTCCTTAAACCATTGGCATATGTGAAACAGATTTTACAAATGTCAAAATTACCTTTGTTTATCAAAGATGAATTTTATAAACTTGGTTATAGGATAGCTCATAAAAGATAAAAGACAGAGGTCCTAAATAATTATTTAACATCTCTGCCATCTCATACAGTAAGATGTTTCGATATGTAACATTTATTAAGGAATTATTTGGTCTTTAATTTGGGCATTACAGTAATGGGAATTACTGTATATATGTGTGCAGTGGGGGGAGACTATGGTCCATTGCCTTTGTTCAATGTTGCTTTTTATTTATCTACAACCCAAAACAATGCAAAAAACTTTTTTGATTGATATGATTTGAGCTCAGTTTAAAAGGAGAAATGTGAGCATATGATACAGAACAAAACCTTTCATTTGAATTCAAAGTTCATTCTCTATAGCTTTTTATGCCTTTTATTATTTAAAAAATACAGTCTTAAAAACTAAATGGGGTTAGGAATTTAAAATTAGCCAAGAAAAATAGTGCCCAAAGAATATTGACTTTTTAAACAAGGAGACAATTTTACCAAACCCTATTTTGCTGTTATAACCACAAATATCAAGCCTTGTAAAATTCTGAACTTCATTTCACTGTCAGTTTTCTGATTCAGACAAGGAAGTTCATTATCTATTAAATTGAAAACAAACCTCCCACAGAGGAATGCTATCTAAAGATGGATGTATTTGTATGGCGAAGGATAGCTTTTCTTCACCATTCATCAAAACGACAACCATGGGCTCAACCTAGATCCTTTACTGTATTATCAAAAATTGCAAAAAAGCAAGAAGTCATATTTCAGTACTACTTTATTTTTTATTTTCTTTTAGAGAGGGAATATTCACAACATGACTAGTTAATTTCAATTTAGCCTAAGATGCATTTTTATAATCTTCAGTACTACTGCTAGCGATATTATTGCCATCTGTGAGAAATAGTTGGAGCCTGTTTTAAAAGGCTTGTTGTTTTCTTTATGACATAAGCTATTTTCCCTAAGCTATTTGTGTAATTGCTTGAAGATTCTGCTGCAAAATTAATAACCTTGTTTTGGACAATGGAAAAAGGCTGGGCCCAGGAAGAGAAAAGATAAAACAAGGTGAAAAGCAAAAGCAGTTTTTCCTTCCACCATAGAAACCTCGTCAAGACTAGCATTATCTGGTAATCCACTTTTAAACTTTAACCTGTAGGGGGGCTCTTTGTGTTAGTTAATGTAAGCAGAAAAAGAGCTGGAACACTAATCAGATTAATCATATTTTGTGAAATACAAAGGCTTCATTAAAAGAACCTAGTTTCCAAGCTACACAATTCACACTGAAAAAAACTTTGCTACAAAAGGCCAGTAACAGATAAATATACAAAGAAACAAGTCCAATCCTTAAGATCTGAACAAAAGGCAAAAGTCTACATAATGACATCTTAAAATTAGTCCAACAACTAAAAATAAGGTTTAGTTTTATAGTTTTAATATAATGTATACGTTTTATTTTTTGATACGTAGCTGCCTAGAGATAGTTAGATGATGGGCAGCTATATAACTGTTTTAAATAAATCAATAAAATAAATAAATCTTTAGTTTTCCAAGAGTGCTTTTAATGTATACATTTAAATGATTTTTTGATAATATAAAATAATTGATTTGCACAAAAATAAAAAAGGGCTGCTTTATTTGAGTTATACCAATAAGAGCCCACATTCCTAAAATTAAATTTAAGATTTTGTTGCGTTTAAGCAACAATGGCAGTAATATCTATTATGAATTTGACTATCACAAATATTATTTAAAATACTATTCAGTATTTTTTCTAATCTTTCAGCACCTAAACTATAGATGACAACTTTATTTTTAGGTTGTAGTATCAATGGATTTTAGTTTTAATGCCAGGAAGAATCATAAGCTGAAAACAGTGGTTTCTATGACACGTGCATATTTTCTTCTAAAAGTTTTAAACTTTTCATATTATTTTCATTCTAGAATATTTTCCACATTTCTTAAGTCAGTCCTGTTATGGAATTTATTGTGCAGAGGTCTCCTTGTGCTACCAAAGAGTTGCACAGACAAGGAAGGGCACTGAGAGCAGTAAAAAAGTCACACACAGGAGTACACTGAGTTCTAAAAGCAAAAAGTATTTTACTTTGAGGTGGTGTAAAAACAAAAATGCACAGTCAAAAATAAACAGTCCAAGTCATACACAATAGCAACAGTCCAAGGAGTAATCCAAACTACAAAGTCTTCTTACCGGTCCAGAGGTCAATACACAGTTCAGGTTTACAACAGTAGTAAACCAACAGCAGAGCAAAAAACAGTAACAGTAGAGATCAGTGAATTCAGAGAGAGAAAGAAGCTACGTTCCTAGCTTCCTCTTATGGCCATGAGAACACTTACACACCCATTGGCCAATTAACAACTTAAAGACATAGCATTATGGTTAATATATTTTCAACCCAACATTGTAGGCTAACACCATATGCCTAACATTCTCCCCTTTGGGTAGAATAATATATAACTCTTACAATCTTATGCACATTCTTTCACAATTAGCATTGTGTTTCACAGCACTTTGTACCTTCGTAAAATGGTCTGCAATATTTACATCAGATGGACAATACTCTAACTGTATTAATTTATCTTTGACACATTGTCTGACATTTAAATAACGAAGATCAGTATGTTTAGATCTTGTTCTTACTGCAGCATTATTAGCCATCTTTATCGCAGCTTGATTGTCCTCATACACAATAAATGGATCATTTACATTTAAACCCATATCTAACAATAATTGTTTGTACACTAGCAGTTCTGTACATAACACTGATAAACATGAAAATTCAGCCTCCATTGTAGATAAGCTTATGTGTTTTTGTCTAATAGACTTCCATCCAATCAAAGAATCACCCAACATTACAGCCAACCCTGAGGTAGATTTACGACTGTTTGAATCAGAGGCAAAACTCGCATCTGCATATGCAGTAAGGATTAACTCACGATTTGGCTCTAGATATAACGAGTAGTGAATAGTCTGCTTCAAATACCTTAATACTCGTTTAGCTGATTGCCAGTGTCTAACAGTTGGTTCATTGTTGTACCTAGCCAATTGGTTTACACAGTAAGAAATATCAGGTCTAGTCCAATTACTCAGATACATAAGACTTCCTATCAAAGATTGGTACATAGTCTTATCAAATACAGGACTCTCAACATTAGTGTCCTTAATATCCATAGCCATCGGAGTTTTTGCTGGTTTACACATTTCCATATTGTATCTCTTTAATAACTGAGATATTTTACTGGCTTGCGACACCTTAAAACCCCTATTCGTTTTCACAATATCTAACCCCAAATAGTGGCCTATTTCTCCAAGATTTCTAATTGTGAATTTATTTTGCAATCTTGAAATGATAGTTTGTGCTTCTAACTCAGTTTTTGTTATTATTGCAATATCATCTGTGAATAATAAGAGAAAAGATAATGCTCCGTTGTGTTCCCTTCTAAACAAACAAGGATCAGCATTACTGGCTACAAAACCTATTGCACTTAACTCATTTACTATACATTTGTTCCACTCATAGCCTGATTGTTTCAATCCATAGAGGCTTTTCTTTAACTCCCAACAATCATGGTCTCTATCACTGGTCAATCCTGGTGGTATTCTTAAATAAATAGTATGTTGCAATGGAGCATGTAGATATGCAGTTTCAACATCTACATGATTAACCATATATTGGTTTTTAGCCGCCCATACTAAAGCTGCTCTTAAAGTAGTTGCCCTTAGACTGGGTGCAAACACTTCGTCATAATCCTCAGTAGTTTGGGCAAAACCTTGTGCAACCAAACGTGCCTTATGGGTTATAGTCCCGTCTACACCCTTCTTTAACTTATATATCCATTTACAACCTATAGCTTGCTCACCAGGTGGCAGTTTTGCTTTCTGATAAACCTTAAGATTCTGCAAAGACTTCAACTCCCTGTTCATTGCAGCTTTCCATGATGCCTGTTCCTTTTCAGGATACATCCTGATCTCATCATAGTTAGAAGGTACTGAACTAACTTGACATATTACACTGGCTTCATAGCGATCAGGTGGATGTCTGATGCGCGTTGAACGCCAAGGAATTACAGGGTTTTGAGTTTCTGACTCCTTTCCTTCCTCTGATTCATCTATTATCTCCCCTATCTCCTCTTCATCTTTTATATTTACAGGAGATGTATTATCATTACTAGTTACGTTATCAGAGGAGTCCTCAAACACTAGAGGATCAGTATTAACAGTTACTTGCTCTAACCTATCCCAACCAACGTGCTCAAGGAATTTTGCACTAGCACTGTTATATACATTAGTTGTGCCTCGTTCCCAGAAACGATAGGATCTGTGATTAGCTTCGTAACCTACGAAGTATAATTGCCTAGCCCTATGTTGGCCTTTACTCCTGAGTTGTGCAGGAATGTGGACCCAAGCTGGGGTGCCAAATGTGTGCAGGTAATCAAGGTTTGGTCTTCTACCATGCCATATAGTATATGGTATTTTACCAGTAGAAGTATTAACAACTATATTCAGAACATGGTTTGCACATTTTGCTGCCTCCCCCCACAGTCTATCTGTTAAGCCTGAATCTCTTAACATGGTTCTCATCATGGCTTGTAACGTTTGCCCACGTCTCTCAACAAAAGCATTATGTTGAGGCCTATAAGGGGCTGAACGTTTATGCTCAATACCAGCAGATTCTAGCATATCAACAAAGCGCTTGTTTGTAAATTCAGTACCATTATCAGTAATTATGCACTGAACCTTTCTCTTTGTTTTTCTCTCCACGAACTTCAGCCAGTTTGCAAATTGTTGGAAAGTATCTGCCTTTGACTTAAGCAGATAACAAAAACCATATCTAGAGTAGTGGTCCAATATACTTAAAATATAACATGACCCTCCTAAACTTGGTTTCATGGGTCCAATTAAATCAGCAAACACAACTTCCAAAGGTACAGTTGTTTTGAAGCTGTTTATCCTGTTTGCAGGAGTTGCCTTACTCTTTTCCTGATTACAGGCATTGCAATTCAAATACTTACTACATGGCTTCAGTTTAACTCCCTCTACTAATTCCACTGTTTTACGTAGTGAGTTAAAGTTTACATGCCCTAACCGCCTATGCAATAAATGTATACATTCATCATGTGGCTTCTTGTTCTCACATATTGAGTTAGCTTTAACTGTACTAACCTGGTTACTTGTGAGAATGAATAAACCATTTTTCAAATTAGCAGTTACACAGGTTCCATTCCTCTCAATAGTGCATTGCTCCCCTCTGAATGTTACCACAAACCCAACTTTAACCAATTCCCTTACAGATAACAGGTTGAATCTTAGCTTAGGTATATATAACATAGGTAACTGTTCATCAATGCATGGACAATAGGAATTACCTTCACCAGAGGCCTTCATCCTCCAACCGTTGGCTAGTGAAACATATTGGTTGCTGTTTTTCATATTAACCTCTCTTTCACTTTAGTAATGCATTGTGAAGCCCCACTATCAACAACCCACAATTCATTGTTTCTGGATGTTGGTTCACCAGAAATAGCCAAACCAATGCCCTTCTTAGCCTTCCCACTGCTATTCACATTCTGTTTTCTACCCTTTCTACAGAATTTGGCTATATGCCCTCTAGCCCCACAAGAATAACATTTCTTGACGTTGTAAGCAGTGGTAAATTGCTGCTCCTCTCGTGGCTGTGTCTCTCTCAGCTGGTCTCTGTCACGCCTCCTTCTGGACTCTTCCAGCAATCTCCCAGTAATGTTAGTCAATGTCAGTTCCTCTCTGGTCAGGACTTCCAAAGAAGAAACATACTCATCATAACTCTCATCCAAAGATGACAGAATAATGTAGACCTGATGCAACTCTGAAAAAATCAGCTCCTTTTCATGAAGCTCTTGAAAAATTGCCTTCATGTAATTTAAATGGGTCAGCATATCTCCATTCTTCTGCAGACGAGCCCTAAACAGCTTACGCGTAAGGTGTATATGTGCACCCACACTGTCACGAACATAAAGCCTTCGCAAAACATCCCAACACCTAGCAGCAGACTCCTCACCACGAATATGGACAAGCTGCTGGTCATTCAGTGTTAGTCCAATAATGCAAAGAGCTTTCTCATTGCTTCGTTTAAAGTCGTCTAACTTCTTTGCATCCTCTTCATCATCTGGATCCCAAGCAGTAGTATCTGGTGGGTTATTTACAACAGCCCATAGTCCTTCCTTGCGCAAAAGCAAGCAGCATTTTGTGGACCAGGAAACATAGTTTGTCCCATCCAACCGGGTTATCCAGGAGATGCCTGACAACAGTTCCTGTGCCATTTTACACCAAATACAAACTCAGCTAGGAATACTGTGTGTACTTACTCTCAGTACAGGCCTGGGCCCATAACCAGTGTTATGGAATTTATTGTGCAGAGGTCTCCTTGTGCTACCAAAGAGTTGCACAGACAAGGAAGGGCACTGAGAGCAGTAAAAAAGTCACACACAGGAGTACACTGAGTTCTAAAAGCAAAAAGTATTTTACTTTGAGGTGGTGTAAAAACAAAAATGCACAGTCAAAAATAAACAGTCCAAGTCATACACAATAGCAACAGTCCAAGGAGTAATCCAAACTACAAAGTCTTCTTACCGGTCCAGAGGTCAATACACAGTTCAGGTTTACAACAGTAGTAAACCAACAGCAGAGCAAAAAACAGTAACAGTAGAGATCAGTGAATTCAGAGAGAGAAAGAAGCTACGTTCCTAGCTTCCTCTTATGGCCATGAGAACACTTACACACCCATTGGCCAATTAACAACTTAAAGACATAGCATTATGGTTAATATATTTTCAACCCAACATTGTAGGCTAACACCATATGCCTAACAAGTCCCATGTTTGAATGTGAAACCAGGTAGGCCTGTTAGAGTTTATCTAATATAGACTTTGCTCAGTTAAGCATTTCTGTGCTTTTGAAAAGAAAGCCTCCCATTGGTATGGGGTTGGTTAGTTAGTTGGTTGGGTTGTTTACTATTAGCTTGTTTGGCAGTTCTTTGGTTGCAGTATTCAAGGAATTGCCAATTAAGTTAATACTAAATAGCCCAACCAAAACAAAAACCCCACAAAGACTACTCCTACCAACACTCTCAGCAAAAGTCACTAGGATGTAATATAAATTGAGAGCAAGTCCCATTCCTTATTGACTAATGAAATGTTTGCAAGAAAACAACCAAGCTCAGAAAGCACCAAGAACATAGTTCCACCCTGAACTATAAATATTCTCTTCTATTAGAACCCGCAACTGATTGTCATCTGCAGTCTTAACATTTGAAAGACTTAACCAAAAAAAGGGAAGAGATGAAATTGAAATGAAATTGAAAAATCTGGGCAATATTATTATGATCACAAAACTCATATATGGATCATTTCAGACTGAAGCAGATGAACAAATTTTAGAGCCAATAGACCTAGTGTTTCAACTGATTCAATAATGGTCCTGCCCATTATTTCTGTTGGCAGAAGGAATGGCAATTTCCAGGTAAGAACAGGGAGCTTCAATGTAAAGTTAATCAAGGGTTTTGCTTCTGTTCAGAATGTTCTTCTGAATACTGAATTTATTTGGTGTATTTTTATGCTGCTTGTTTTCTTAATGGCTCAGGAAGCACTGTTCAAACAGTAAAAGTACAATAAACATCTTTAAACTTTAGTAAAGCAATAAAACAGGACAATTGGAAATAATGAAAGTAAGTAAAATAATTTAAAAAATTAAAAGGACTAGGTAAACAAGTATATTTTGAGCACATTCCTACACTGCTATATGGATGGAATGCTTCAATTCTTGTCATTCCATGTCATTCTTCCTCTTCCTCCCAGGAAATTTTTCAGATCCTTTTAAGCTTGCTCTTCTTATTAAACCTTCCTTGTATCCTTCTTTATGTCCAGTATACTGTCCATTTTTCTGCTTTCTTTGAATCTTTGTCTTCAAATGGCTGTCAGGATTTTGGATAGTTAACTCATGAATCAATTTTATTACACTTTAGATTTATTGGGTTTCAATTTCCTTAATTCCAAAGACAAGTTCAGATTGTTTGTGAATTATAGAAATAGCTCTTTAGAGAGTGGTAGATTAATGAAGTTTGTTCAAATATAAATAATGACACAATGACATGGAAATAATTTTTATTGCCATTCCAGAAACAGAGCAACTTTGCAATTCACAGGTGATTCAGTGACCATAAACAAATGAATACATAATAAAAATGTTCATCATTTTATATATCATTATTTTAATGATTATTCCTTGTAGGAGAGTAAGATGACTTATAAAGCAGAGCAGTAAACAAAATCTTTAATGACTGTAGTTCAAGACATGCTCACTTTCAGATTCATTTTCAATGATAGATGGGTTTATTAGCTTCTCCAATTATAAAATAAATAAATACAACTGACTCAAGATAGATAAAAGGAAGCACTTGCTTTTGTAATATGTGATTAATGTATGTGGTCCACTATTACAAGAAAAGGGAAGCTGGTAATTTAAATGATTTTTGAAAGATTAAACATGTTTGAATTTTTTTCCTCCGTGCCTCTTAAACTTCATTATTGTTATATTGGATGAATCAATTGCAATATTCTGCTGCAATTGATTGCACTATTGGGAGATCTGAAGGACCAAGTTGGGAACAGATTGCTCTGGACAATCTCTATGTACTCATTAAGTGTCAACACTGATTTGATGGCACATAATCAATCAATCACTCAATCAATCAATTAGTCATTTAATACAATCGGATAGAAGACAATTTTATGGGCTACATATATTAAAATACTAGAGTAAAAATTCAGGGAGATCATCCTGAGAAATATAGACAAAAAACATTGCATAAGCAAGGAAGGCTGAAACATTCCTTAAGTCCCAGGAAGAAAGGCAATTATTCATAAGATATTTAGGCAGACTCCTTCCTGATTCACTGGAATATAAGGACATAATCTTCATTTCAAGATTCAATTATTTTAGTCCCTTTCAATTTAGTAAAGTCCAATTATTCCAATGGAGATTATTTCCTGATCCAGTAGACCCTGAAAGGCTGGCAACTAGGATACTAGGATACAGTCTTTTTTATTATTGGGAATAATTATTATGCCAATATTAAATTAAATGTTTTTCTGAACAATATGCTTCCTGTGATTTTATCTATATATCTCTACTTTAATTACTGTTTTCATGTGTAAAATGCCCAGTGTACCTATTATCCAGTACCTCTTGCTATGAAATGGAGAGTGTTCCTGAAATGAAATGAAATAAATAAAATGAAATGAAGGTGCTGTTCCTGACATTGATTGAGCTAGGGTATGGTATTGCTGCTCCTTGTGACTTTTGCTATTCAAGCAATCTCTCATTTGATTCTGTACATCAGATGTATACATTCCTCTGGGTTAAGCTTTGAGCTTATCTGTACATCCGTGCATTTGCCAGATACTAATTGTCATTCTCCAGCCTTGTTTCCATATCTTCTATTACCAGCTTCTCAGCTTGTTAATTTTTTTTTGTCTCTGTTAATTTACTAAACCACTAAATAGCTCCACACTTTATAAACTAGTATATTATGTGACTCCAATCTATGTACCGGTAGTTAATTTATCATTCAGTGTATACTGCAGGTCCATAAAATTGGGTTCACTATTAGTAAATGTGTCATATGAACACAAGTACAATGACTGCTACTTTTCTGCATCTACATTTTAATTCCTCCTTTGGTAAGATTCCTAATTCATATTCTGCATCAATCAAATCTGCCTCTAAATCTTATAGAACATTAGTATAGTGACATAACTAAAAGCTTTGAGAGCAAGTTATGAGTGTTATCACAAATTACTCTAATATAATATGGTGGTCACAATTTACCAATCTCTTATTTGGGGAGGTTGCTCTGTCTACTAAACAAAGCTCAAATTATTTTTCCTGGAAATGCAAGAAAATCTTTCTCTTTAATTAAACTAAAAATCTGAATCCTGGGCATATTTAATGCTAGAAAAGAATACTTGAACACCGGGATAGAGTTCAAACTACACAGGTTAATGTACCTAGTTTTCATTGGCCAACTGCCAATGTTGTCAGAGTAAAATTGCTGGAGATAAGGGAATGCATTTACGTATATTGCCAGCGCTTTTTGCGCTCTGCTCATAGAACGCGTCATGGGTCTATTCGCCTCCACCGGCAGCTCAGGATAATACAGCCAGCGGAGGCGAATAGACACATGACGCACTCTATGAGCAGAGCACAAAAAACACCGGCAATATAAACGCATTCCCTCATCTCCAGCAATTTCACTCTGACGACGTTGGCTGTTGGCCAACGAAAGCTCGGTATAATAAACTGTGTAGTTTTGACTCTATCCCGGTGTTCGAGTATTCTTTTCTAGCAGGAAAATCTTTATATAAATCTTTGGATGATATTAAAATGTAAGAATTGTTGAAATACATTGTTTAAGTAAAGATGATCGCAAAGATTGTTATTTTTCTTGCAATACAACAGTTTCTCACCTATTTTTTAAAATGAAAGTAATATTTTAAATATAATCAGGGCTTTTTTTATCATAGAACGCTCAGAACGGAGTTCCGGCACCTTTTTTGGATAGAACCTTGTAGGGTAGGCAAGGCGGGTTGTATGACATGTGTGAGTTCCGGCACCTTTTTCTTTTACAAAAAAGCACTGAATATAATAATCAAGTGAGATCCTAACATAGATTTGTTTTACTGGAATCCTATTCTGACCCTGATAGTTCTCATTCTCTAAAGTTTCCATATACTGACAACAGCAAAGTACTGTTATAACTCTAACAAATAAGGGGAAAAATAAGAGTATTGGCTTCTCTACACACCTAAGCAAAAATTCTTACCTCTACACACCAAACAATGGGGAAAGTTAGTTGCCCTTTTGCCCTCTTTGGTATTTCATATTGAAATCAGAATCCTGACAAATCTTTGTGAGCTCAGGAACAGCTGGTTGATTAGTGTTAGAAAATGACTGTTTCTTAGTTATAGCAATACAATGTGTTCTGTTATATTCAAAACTGTTTTACCCATATTTGCATCTAAGCTTATTGCTGAATTTAATGACTAAATTGTATAAAAAGCTGACATGGTAAATAAGACTTAATCTGGACTCTCATGAAACTGTGAAATGTTAAAATTGGATGGGTATAATTAGCTTATTGACGGGGATACTTCATCCAATCTGCATGTTTGGAAACATTACTGAACAAGCCATTTTTGTGATGTAGCAACATTAAATTGGAACATTATCTGCTCTGACAATGACCCTACAGAATTGTTAATCCCATAAAGATAATAGTACAAAAATAACAAGAAAAAAGCTAATGTATACTTTCATTTCAAGAAATTAAAGGTGACGTAGTCAAAAAAGAAACTGCCATTCTTTTCTATAAGAAATGAAATTACAGATAGTGCCAGAAGGATTGTGTTACAAAGGCTTTTATACAAAACTATGTTATTCATGCAAATTATGCCTGCGACCCAATGCACAATTATCCTGAGTAAATCCACAGGATCATGATACAGCTATCCTGGAGCTAAATCTAGCCTGACAATTAATTTGGACTATAATTCCTCTTAGCTGCAGCCTTCATTGCCAATGACAAGAAATTGTGTGAGTTATGGTCCAAGATGAGGGCAAGAAACTATGGCAGATGCAATCTAAAAATTATCAACAGGGAAATTTCAGAGATTTGATTGTTTTTCCTCAGAATTTCTTATATGTCTGGGATATTTCAAATTCTGTTTTCAATGTGAGGAAAACTCTACTAGGATAGCAAACTTACCCACTGACAAATACAGCAAAATAACAAAAGAATCACAGTTTTGTTTTTCTATTTATACCACAAATCTTATCCTATTCTTTTGATTATGTCTGGCTCTGGAATTGTGCTAATGCAGCTAAAGCTACATTTCTCAATACATATGAGAGCTGAATGAAAAATAATGCCTCCAATATTATAAGTTGTCGACAAGTGGTAGTACCAAGGTGCTAGAGGCTCTGATGTGTTCATTGTTCTTTAATTTTAATTGGTGGAAACTTGCTCTGACAAAAGATGTTGCTACGTTCATGAGATGGAAAACTGTAATGAATGCTTGTCAATGTCCTTTAAGCGCCATGATTAAAACTTGAGTGCTAAAAGAGTCTTTCCAATTAAAATTCATTGCTGAATGCAGGTGGTTTTTGGTGATGATGTGAGTGCTGTGAGCCACTAGGCCACAAAACGTAAAGATAGCGAACTGAGAAGAGCTGGTTTGTCTGATCAAGAACAAAGTTGACTATGTGTGACAGCACCCAACAAATGTCAGATGGGAAAGGTTGATGATCTCATTAAGAACAATCAGCAAGTCACTCAACGGGAAATTGCTGTCAAATTTGGTATTTCACAGCAACATATGGGTCATATTATTGACGTTCTTCAGTATTGCAGGGTTTATGCAAAATGGGTTCTTTGCATGCCAAAGAAGATGAAAGTTTCAAGAATGGAATTGTTGGAATTTTTCCAACAATTGTCATGCTACAAGAACAAAAGTGAGATTCTTTCTTTTATTCTATCATGTCAGCCAACAAAATATGGACTCATCATTTTGAGACAGAAATGAAATGTCAGTCCACATTCACTTGCAGGAAGAAATAATCAAGTTTGGAGCAATGTAGATGGCTATTCAAATGTATTTCCTTTAAGCTGCCACTGCTACCAACTCAGAGTGCTACACTGCAACCCACAACATTTTGAAACAATATTTAAGCTCAGCTCAGAAACACAAGAAGGACACCACTGAGCTTCAAAATCAAGATACCCAAGAGACAATTGTTAATTTGGACCTTGCCATTTTATTCCATACAATCTAGACTTGGTGGCACATAACATTCATCTATCCCCAAAATTGAAGGAATATTTAATAGGAATCTATTTGACTCATATAAAGAGGTACGTAGAAAGGACTTAAAACCTAGATGAAGAGACAAAGTGTGAAGTTATTATTATTATTTATTTATTAAATTTATATACCGCCCTATTCCCGTAGGACTCAGGGCGGTTTACAGGGAAAATTAAAAGCATAACATACAAAAATTAAAATCAGTTAAAACAATTAATTAATTCAAGTCCCCAAAATTTAAAACTAAAACCCAATTAAAAATTAAAACCCCTCAGTGTGGGCCAGACAGCTCAAAGAGCCAAGTTTTCAGGTCCCGGCGAAATGAACGAAGGTCGGGGGCAGTCCTAAATTCCATGGGAAGTTGGTTCCATAGGGCCAGCACGCCCACAGAGAACGCCCTTCCCCTGGGAATAACCCGCTGGCATTCCTTAACCGGCGGTACCCTGAGAAGGCCCTCCCTGTGGGAGCGCACAGGACGATGGGAGGTTGATGGCGGCAGCAGGTGTTCCCTTAGATAATCCAGACCCAAGCCATTTAGGGCTTTATAGGTCATTACCAGCACCTTGAATCTCACCCGGAGGGCAACCGGAAGCCAATGCAGCTCGCGGAGAAGAGGTGTTACATGAGAGTATCGGGAAACTCCCATCACAACTCGCGCGGCTGCATTCTGCACCAGTTGAAGCCTCCAAGTGGTTCTCAAGGGCAGCCCCATGTAGAGAACATTGCAGTAGTCTAGCCGGGAGGTCACGAGCGCATGGGTGACTGTGCGTAGGGCATCTCGGTCCAGATAGGGCCGCAGCTGGCACACCAGGCGAACCTGGGCAAAAGCCCCCCTGGTCACGGCTCCTATATGGTCTTCAAAGCTGAGCTGTGAATCCAAGAGGACGCCCATGTTGCGAGCCCTATCAACGGGGATAACACCTTACCCCCCACCATTAATGATGGAACAGCCTGGCTAACCCAAGATGCCTGTATGCACAGCCACTCAGTCTTGGCAGGATTGAGATGAAACCTGTTTCTCCCCATCCAAACCCGGACCGTCTCCAGGCAACAGGACATCACATCGAGTGCATCACTGGGTTGGTTCGGGGTGGAAAGAAAAAGTTGGGTATCATCAGCATACTGATGATACCCCACCCCAAAACCACGAATGAGCTCACCCAGCGGTTTCATGTAGATGTTGAACAGGAGGGGAGAAAGGACCAACCCCTGAGGGATTCCACAAACGAGAGACCTCAGGGCGGACCTCTGCGCTCCCATCAACACCGACTGTGAGCGGCCCAGGAGATAGGAGGAGAACCACTGTAAAACAATGCCTCCCACTCCCAAACCCCTGAGACGCCGCAGTAGGATACCATGGTCGATGGTATCGAAAGCCACTGAGAGGTCTAATAGGACTAGGACAGAGGAACATCCCCTGTCCTGAGCCCGCCAGAGATCATTCACCAGCGTGACCAATGCCGTCTCCGTGCTGTACCCAGGCCTGAAACCCAATTGGTACGGGTCAAGATAATCAGTTTCCTCCAGGAACAGAGAAAGCTGATGTGCCACCACACTCTCAACAACCTTCGCCAAAAAGCAAAGGTTGGAGAGCGGACGGTAGTTATTTAAAACAGCCGGGTCCAGGGCAGACTTCTTGAGGAGGGGTCTCACCACCGCCTCCTTCAAGACAGTGGGAAAGATGCCCTCCTTCAAGGAAGCAGTTATTACTGCCTGGAACCAGCCTCGTGTCTCCTCCCGAGCCGCATAAACCAGCCAGGAGGGGCACGGGTCCAGTAAACAAGTGGTGGAGCTCAGTCTCCTCATGATCCTGTCCACGTCATCGGGGGAAACAGGGTCAAACTCAGTCCAGATAACATGCTCAAGACCGCTCGATTCCTCCATGTCAGACTCTGCCCAGTCAGAGTCCAAACTGGTCCGGATCTGAGCGATTTTGTCCGCCAGATGATGACTAAACTCCTCAGCCCGCCCCTGTAAGGGTTCCTCCCTCATCTCCTGATCAAGGAGAGAGTGAGTCACCCTAAACAGGGTGGCCGGGCGATTATCTGCGGACATGATGAGGGCAGTGAAGTAATTAGACTTCGCCATCCTCATCGCAGCGAGGTAAGACCTTGTGAAGGCTTTTAGTTGCAATCGGTCAGATTCAGACCAGGTGGACCTCCAACCGCTCTCTAGACCCCGTCTCCGACGCTTCATCTCCTGGAGCTCCACAGAAAACCATGGGGCCCAACGGGATCTGTGCCGGGTCAGGGGTCGCAAGGGTACAACACGGTCGAGTGCCTCGGTGGCAGCCCTTTCCCAGGCCTCCACCAAGGCATTGGCTGGGCTGTGAGTGAGGGAGATAGGTAAAGACCCAAGCGCCATCTGGAACCGTTCTGGGTCCATTAGGCACCTGGGGCGGAACCACCTGGTCGGTTCTGCAGCCCAGTGGCAGGGGGTGACATAGCAGAAGACCAGTTCTTTTGAGAAGGTTTTAAAAAAGCTTGGCAGAAGTTTGCAGTGAATGATAGTGACTATATAAAGTAAGTACAGATGATGCAAGCTCATTTCAAGGATTCTTTTCCTGATTTATTAAAATACCCCAATTTACACAAAAATTATGGAGCTTGAAGAATTATTTTTTATTCAACCCTTGTACAATCTTCCTGGCTTTTCTTTTTCTTTTTTTTTTTTTAAAGATAATGTAAGCAGATAGAGGATTACAAGGAAGAGAAAGCACAGGTTTTTTGGGAATTCTTTCTAACCCTTACTTATAAACTTTGTTCTGGGTCATAGGAGTAGAAATAAAGAAGATGGGTGAAATTAAAATAGGTGTAATTAGATTATGAATTAATATTGCCAAGTGGGTTAACTTTTCTGGATTGTTTTCTATGCAATTTTTACCTTGACCCAGCCCTTTTTAAAATTTAGTTTATTTTATCTGGTTCCTCCCACTGTACCACATCACTTTCCAGAATTATTCTGATGGACAGACAGAATCTCATGCCTTTGTACACAATTTATGTATAATATTCCACTGGGCTGAAAAAGCAGAAGAGGAACCCAGATGTGACCTGCCTGTGGTGTTTAAAAACCACTGACATCTTTCATGTTAAGAT
The DNA here is from genome assembly GCF_964194415.1 of Vipera berus. Taxonomy (NCBI): domain Eukaryota; kingdom Metazoa; phylum Chordata; class Lepidosauria; order Squamata; family Viperidae; genus Vipera; species Vipera berus. The sequence goes on along the minus strand of NC_138207.1, from coordinate 28,086,003 downwards.
GGCATTTGATAAATGAGTAGCTGGACAAAAGGGGGAATTTAAGTGTTACCTGTTTTCTATAAGAATTAGACTCCTGATGACTACACTGTCATAAATTAGAGATGTAAAAGAAATCCATGATAAATTTATTTTTAAGTCAACTAAGGTGATCTGCCAAAACAGAATGGATTGTGGAACAAATAGGCATGGAATTCATGGAACCTGCTAGTGTCTGTCTCAAAATGCATTTTGGCTCAAAAGTTTCAGACAAAAAAAATATCTGCATTTGAAGAAGTTATGAAAAAGGAAGCCATATATCATGAGAAGTTTTATAACATGTGCTGATTAGTAAAAGGTGCATGCAAAATACAAATGTAGAAAAATGCATTTATCATAGACTGTTCTGTAAATCATGCCCATATCAGGAGATGGATGCCTGAAAAATAATATCAGGGAAAGTTAAGGACTACAACAAATGTGTATTTTAATGAACTGCAGAATATTTGACAGACAAGATTAAAATTTGAATGCATACTGACATAGCTCAAATTTGAAATCTACACGTATCCACCATAAATAAAAAATGGAAAGATAGTCATATATTCCATTGTTAATAGATTATGCCACTGAGTCCATAACAATGTAATTTTGCCACCATAATCTCCAAAGTAAACCAAACTGAAAAGAATAAAAAAAAGTGCAATATGAAAAATAAATCAACTGTAAATTTTCTGGATGCTTCTATAATTTTTTATAATCTTTTATTGTATATAAAGTTATCCATGCTATTCAGCAATTTTTATTTATTACTTTTTTCTTAAATATAATTCTAACTTTAACCATATCTGATATGTGGAGACTGTTCCCAAACATTTCTCGCAGATATTCAGTAGCATAACATCAGTAAGTTTTCCTGAATTTGATTAATAAATATTGAGCCTGCCCCCCAATTTAAAAATTTAACTTACCTTAAATCTCCTTAACTTACCTTAAGTCTGTAATAAGGCTTCATACAAAACAGGTGGTTTTCCTAAATCTTTTTATCCACTTCCAACTTGTCTGAACTCAGCATATACTCTCTCCCTCATATTTAATTATTTATTTGTATCCCACCTTTATTATTTTTGTAAATAACTCAAAACAGCAAACATATCCAACATATCTCCCTCCTCCTATTTTCCTCATAACAACAACCCTAAGAGGTGGGCTGGGCTGATAAAAAGCAACTTGGCCCAAGGTCACTCAACTGGCTGTCATGGCTAAGACAGGGCTTATACTCACAGTGTACAATTTCCTAGCCTATGCCTTAACCACTAGACCAAACTAGCTCTCATAGTTCCTTAAGTCTGGAATTATGTGAATAGACTCAAGATATCCAATCCCGAAGTCACAGGGTCACAGAATAATAGAATAACAGAGTTGGAAGGGACCTTGGAGGTTTTCTAGTCCAATGCCCTGTTCAGGCAGAAAATCCTAAACCATTTCAGACAAATGTTGTCCAATCTCTTTAAAAATCTCTAATGTTGGAGTACCCACAACTTTTAGAGGCAAGTCATTCCACTGATTAATTATTTAAGCTTAGGAAACTGTAGGAATTTTTCAAGAGAGGCTTTGCAGAGTCATGTGAGATATTTTTGTTAGATTACTCTTATATATTCTCATGTGCAATCACTAAAAATAAGAACAGTACAGGCAGTTTGTTTAGTGACTGTTCAAAGTTACAACGGCACTGAAAAAAGTGACTTATTACCATTTTTCACGCTTATCACTGTTGCAGCATCCCCATGGTCATGTGATTTGCATCTGGATAACTTGGCAACAGGTTCATATTTATGACAGTTGCAGTGTCCAGGGCTCATGTGATCACGTTTTGCAATTTTCTGACAAGCAAAGACAATGGGGAAGCCAGATTCACTTAATCATGTTACTAATTTAACAGCTGCAGCGATTCACTTAACAAATGTGGCAAGAAGTCACTTAACAAATTTCTCACTTAAGTTGAAGGAAAAGTCTTCATCATGGTTCAGTCCAAGCTGGGAATAAACAACATGGCGACTGCTTCAGAAAGAAGGTTTCAATTTATTGAAGAGGAGAGCCAGACAAGAAGATAGCTCTGGAAGAAAAGAGAGCGAGCACATGTAAGGAGTGAGTGGGTTTTTATACCCTCTGGGGCTCTTGAGGTTGTTTTCTGTTCCTGTTTGAGGCTTTGTATTTCCTGTGTCATGTATTTTGACCTGAGTCTGGGTGTGCCTTTCTAGTATTCTGATGGTGATGGGTTAATCCTATTATGTCCCAAGAGTCATATCCTGCTTCCCTGTGGCTGTGGCTGATGACTCTTAGATTTTTGGTGTTGATTCTAGAGATCTTTCTTCCTAATCCCAGTTTCTTGACTCCATTCTTTCTGACAAGTTTATCATCTGCAATTCTGCAGAGCTGGTTTCTGCTTGGGGGAGGGAAACTTGGGGCTATTAAGAAAACTGGCATGCTTTTCTGCCTCTTTAAGATCCTTTGAGGAAGTATATTTGTCTGCCCTTTTAATATTTCCTTCTCTGGGGGGCTGACTTCCCACAAATTCCTCCCTTTGTGCCATAAGTGTGTGAATGACACACTTACTGGCACAAGATTAAAATTGATCTGGTCAGGGAGATCTGGTAAACAAGCTTTAAACTGTTAAGCCAAAAAGACACTAACGGAGGCAAGCAGAAAAAGATTCCTGCAGTGGCTCCCAAAAGGGGAGCTTCCTACCCATAAAGTTCTAAAAGTCAGGGCAAAAATTTTGTTAGGTGGAAAAGAAATTTATAATTTCCAATATTCTGTGCCAATCATTTTCAAATGTTGGATGTCACTTTGAGCTTCCAGTCAGGTTTGCACATTCCTCTCAAAATTCTTCACAGCCATGGTTTGCCTCAGTACATAACCACTGGCTGCCCATTTTCAAGGGTTGTTTCCTGCCTTAGCTCTTAGTTCAGTGCATCCAGGTTTGTAATGTCCAATTGAGGTTAGCCAGTATGCAAGCCAGGCTATTACATTTTCTTAAATTGCACATAGTGAGCCCTAGGACTCCCAATGTGAGTCTACCAGTGCAAGATATTCAGGGCTTAGGTTTGGAGATCTCTTTCCTGCTACTTCCTCAGTCAGGACATATGAATTGAAAATTGCCTGAGGGGGCCTGGTTCCCTTCCCCTTGGAATTTGCTGGAAGTTGTACATGCAGAGTTTTAATGACACAGGGAAAGAATCAGACTGGAGCTTAACTGAAGGTAGGTGAAAGAGATAGACTCAGTGTGATTCTGAATGGTGTGTGTGCATGTGCATGTGCAGCTGCTTCTACAAAACAGGCAATACAACCATCCTGGACAAATTTTCCTCCCACCAGACAGAAATCCAAGGTGTTCAGGACTTGCTGTGCCAACTATTCCCAAATGCTATCTCTCCATAAATACATTCAACTGGCTTATTACTATACAAATGGGGCAAGAAAGAAAACTTTACAATGAGTTTCCACCCTTCCCCCATAGTGTTCCTAATTTTCTTCTGAGGCTTCACGTCAGGACCAATGGCTCCAGTACTACTTCCTTCCTCTGCAGCTTTCACAGGCATCTGGGGGAATGGTAGGACCTGGGAAGGTCTGTTCCACTCTGGTTGCATGATGGCTTTTTAGTGGATGGCTGGATTCAAACCCCAATTCCATGGCTCAAATGGATGGAGGCAGCATCTGGGTCAATGTGCTCTGCTTCCAAAGGTTGGGGGGGTCATCTGTGTAGGGCTGAAAGACATGAGAACAAGATCTCCTCCCCCTTTTCTGAGTGGATTCTCCCAGGAGAGGCAGACAAAAGCATGGAGAACAGAGAATAAGAAAAGGAGAAGTAGAATTTAGGGGGTGGGTAGCTTGCAGACAGAGTTTGGAAAGGCATTAATACTGCAGTGGTTAAAGAAACAGAAAAGATGGAGACAACACAGATGAGGACAAAAGAGATGCTGGAGGCTGGTAAGAGAACAAAAATGAAAGGTCTCATTTCTGAAATTGAACATTTGCAACATATTAAAGAGAACTAAAGAGTTGCAACTTGAAAAATGCTGGACATGTTTCAGGAAAAGGATAGACAGATAAATCCCATTTACAACACATAAGTAAATGCTAGAGTGAAACTTTTCCAGCAGATGAAGTTAAAACATTCCCTCCTGCTAACTTTGGGCTGTTCTTAAGAGTACAGAGAGAGAGAAAGAAGAAGAAAAAACCACATTTTTCTTCACTCTGTTTGTTGGCCAGACAAACAAAGTAAGGGTATTTTACTTTTGGTGGCTTAATTTAAGCAGAATTTCTAGCAGAATTTTAAAATTCTTTTCTCTTTGGATTAGAAACAATTAACAGTCACATTTACCTCACACACAAAGACTTTGACATACATATATATACACAAAGACAAGATAACAGAAAAGGAAACAGAAGTCTTAGTTTTACACACCTAGTCATTCCCACCATAAATCTCAGTTAACTCAAATTAGGGAAGGCACAAATCTTAAACATACCGTGTGGTTGCAGAAAGAGAGAGGGAGAGAGAGAGAGAATCACTATTTCTTATTTTCCCTTTAAGTACCTTTATTTAGCCAAATTGGTTTCCCAGCAAAAGCCTGAGCAAAGCCCATTCTTCACAAATTTGTCTTGCTCGCTTCCTTTTTCATACTATCCAGGACAGGCACTCGCCTCTCGTCCCACACCTCGAGCAACTCTCCAATAGGTGACCTAATTCCAACCCTCAAACTACAGCTAACCATGTTCCCCTTCCGATGTGGGGTTCAATTGGCTTAGTCGGGTTCCTAGCGGCACTTCCCAGCCACTCTTAGCGACACTTTCCCTGCTGCCCCACTGTCACTTTTCAGACCAAAAGGGGGTTGGGGAGGACCTGCCGCCCTTGGCTCAGACAGGTACGTGGCCTCCTTCTACCTCAGGGCCTTCAGTTTTCAGACTCAGGAAGAGTTTGGGAGGACCTTTGCTTTGTGCACTAGTATGAGCCCCTCTTATAGATGGGCTTTGCTTACAGGGCCTTGCTCAAGGGCTGCTTTGGAAAGAAGGTAAAGGTGAGTACCTCTAAATTTTAACTTTAAAGGCCAGGGGAGCAAAGGAAATGTATGTATGTCTGTGTGGGTGAGTGAGAAGACCCTTTTCCCAATCACAGTTGGATTTTGCTCCCTCTGGTCTTTCCAGCTGCAGAAAGGATCTGTTCAAGTGGCAGACCTTGGAGAGCATGGGATTTGGCCAGAGTGCAGGACATTTGTTAGGGAAAACGGAAAGGCTGTGGGCAAATGAAATGAGTGAATGAGAGAATTGGATTTGGGCAACCCCAAGTATGGCCAGGTTAACTAGATTTACTCCATTGATGCTAAAAACCATGAAAAGATAAACAGCAAAGAATTGATTTGGGAGATACAAAAAGAGTTATTTTTTGTTACTGTCTTACGTAGCTGCACAACTGAATTCAAACTCAACCATTTGCTAACCTAGTTCCTCAGATGGGAAATACATTTTTCCCAGAATAGAGAAATGAATAAATAAGTAAAAGAACAGATGCAATTAGAATGACAAAATGTTCTGCATTCTTTAAAGAGTTTCTGCTCTTAATGTGTTTCTCATATACTGCTATAATCCTTGTACCACAAATTAAGCTACATCATTATAATTACATGTTCAAACTCAAGTAAGCACACAAGCACACTACCATTTTATGTCTTCCTTCCTGTGAGTATATAAATAAGTACTTCAAATGACTAAATTGCTCCCAAAGAAATAGGAATTATGTTGAAAGTACCCTAGTGCTGCTGGAAGATTCCTACTGCAGTAACTCCTGCTGTTTTATATGGCCTACAGAAATACCAGTCTTATTTCTGAACTTGTATTTCAAATTGTCCCCCAAGGAAGGAAGAAAAAAAAATACTATTCTGCAATCAATGCCTTTGTGTACTGATAATGCTAGAAAGACAAAAATGAAATTAAAGCTAATTATTTCTATATTTTTATCAGCAAAGAAAAATTTATTGCAGATATGCTATCTTTCTTTCTCCTAAATAAGAGTCTAGTATAAATTATAATACAGATAGACCTCAATTTACAATAATTCATTTAGTGACCATTTAAAGTTATGGCACTGAAAAAAGCGACTTATGACCATTTTTCATACTTAACAACCATTGCAGCATCTCCATGGTTTTGTGATCAAAATTCAGACTCTTGGCAATTGACTCATATTTACGACAGTTGCATGTGACCACCTTTTCCAACCTTCTCACAAGCAAAGACAATGGGGAAGCCAGATTCACTTAACGACCGGGTTACTAACTTAGCAACTGCAGGGATTCACTTAACAACAGCAGCAAGAAAGGCCATAAAATGTTGCAAAACTCACTTAACAAATGTCTCACTTAGCAACCAATTTTTGGGCTCAGTTGTGATCAGAATTCGAGGACTACCTGCACATTAATATCTTGGGGGAAAAGGTGACATAGTGTTTGTAGATTAATAATAACAAAAGAGAGTGAGAAGAGAAAGTAAATATAGATATTCTTTTGGAGAAACTTTAAAGAAAGAAGATATACTATAAAAAGTTACGGGGATCTTTATCACTTTGGCAAATTATGAATTTTCCTTGGGGTAACCCAGCTCTGTTTTGTATGTCACCTACACACATGCTCACACACACACCAGTCATTCTGTTGAAGGAGCTAATAAGAAACTTCTTGCAATATTTTCAAATGTGTTGTATTTACACTGAAGTTGTAGTTTACACTTCAATGTAAATCAATTTGATAAATGCAGAAATGTGTAAGCATAATTCTATATTACTATTCATCATCATTATTATTAGCATTTGAAAAGCTTACCATCTGGACTATGCAATAAAATTGATGCTCAGCTAGAATCTGGCTTGTTAGTATAAAAAACTGTAAGATAAGTTGCCATGCTCACAAATACTCACACACTTTTTGAAGGATCTGTTTGAAAAGATTAGCATCTACCTTCAGGTTAAAACTATTGGAGACATACACTATTTGTTTTTATTTATTTATAAAATGTACTGTCCATCCACATTACCATAAAGCAGCTCTGGGTGACCTACAGTTACATTTTAGTTAAAACAAAAAACATTAAAATCAAACTTTAAAACCAAGGTCACATGGGGACAGTGGAGGAGGAGTAGGGGAGAGGCAGGATCTGTTATTACTCCATCAACCATCTCCATTGTGCTGTCACCCCACTTGGTCCCCAAGCTGACTGGAAAAGGCAGGTCTTTAGGCCCTTATGAAAAGATAGAAGGGTTGGGGCCAATTTCACATGGGGGGGCAAGATGTTCCAGAGGGTAGGAGGAAAGCAGAGAAGACCCTCCTCTTGGACCCCGCCAGCCAGAATAATCAGGCTGATGGGACGCGTAGTATGCCTCCTCTGCCAGCACGAGTGGTACCAGCCAATCCCAGTGGGATGAGATGGTCCCTCAAGTAACCTGGAGCCATGCCATGAAGAGCTTTAAAGGTGATCATCAACATCTTGAATTGGACCAAAAAGCAGACAGGAAACCAGTGCTGTTTGCAGAGCAGCAGTATCACAGGGGCCACTCTTGGGGGCCCCAAAACTATCCGCACTGCCACACTCTGCACCAGCATTTGCTTCTGAATGTTCTTCAAGGGTAGCCCCATGTAGAGCACATTACAATAGTCCAGTTGTGAGATAACTAGGGACTGAATGACTGAGCACAGTGAATCATGATCCAGGAAAGGCCACAGATGGTACACAACATGAAGTTGTGCAAAGGGTCTCGTAGCTGCAGCTACCACCTGTTCCTCGAGCAGGAGCTGCAAGTCCAGGAGAACCTTCAAGTTGCAGAAACTAGGACTGCAGAAGAATGAATGTGAATCCTCTCTTCCAAAAAGAAAAAAAAAGGATTCCGATAATTATCAGCTACTGAGTCTAACATCAATAATAGAAAAAATGTTGGAGATGATAATAAAAGAACTAATCATCTTCAGGACAATGCTAAGAGTCAGCATGGCTTTGTCAAAAACAAAATCTTGGCTCCTTCTTTGACAATTACTTTAGTGGTTGCTGTGAATACAGTCTATCTCAATTTCAACAAAGCTGTTGATGTTAGCTGGATAGCACTGTAGCAAGTTAAGTCCACAACTGACTGTTAACTGTACTCAGAAAGTCAGTATGAATGTCTCTATATCAAGATGGAGAGCAGCAATCCATAAAGTTCTCCAGGGATCTCTTTGGGCCAAGAAAGAAAATATATATAATGTGGGGTGTGTGTGTGTGTGTGTGTGTGTGTGTGTGTGTGTGTGTGTGTGTGTGCGTGTGCATACAATTATAACACATTAGAGGAAGCATTTATCAAAGACAGATGAAGTCCTTATTCCTATCTGTACCACTCTGGTGTGACCATACCTGGAATACTGTATATGATTCTGGGCACCAAGTTTCCATATGGATATAGACAGATTACTAGAGCTTTGTACAGTGGGAAGTCTTAAGGACTTTCTCTATAATGGCAAGCTGAAGAGTTGTTTTCTCACTCCGAAGAAAAGAAAAATGAGAAGTAACATGACAGTAAAAGAATGTTATGGTGAAGATGGTCAGGAACTTTTTTAAATTGCCACAAAAACTGGGACCAGAAGCAGATGACTGCAGGTTGCAGCTATCCAGATTTTACTGAAATAGAAGGAAAAAATATCCTGACAATATGATCTGTACAACAAAAGAGCAATCTACTTTTGGAGGCTGGGAGTTCATCTCTTTAAGAATGGACTGAACAACCTTTTCTTAAGGGTGCTTTAATTGGTTTTCTTGAATATTGAGAAGGTTAAACTAAATGATCCTCCTGATGCCTTCCAATTGCACAATTTTGCCATATGTTATTCTTGTTATTCCTCTTCCATAGAGGACATTGTTTCCAGGATAGGACCATTATGCTCTTTGTTAGTAATTGCATTTGATACTTTCTTTAACATGTTTTATCTCCATGTAGTTAGTGGTTTTATTCTCCCATCTCCCATTTCAATTCATCAAAAATATTGGCAGGGGATTCTTCAAAGAAGGACTTTTAGACCACAGAAGTGCCTGGGCACTGAGAGGTTCAGTATTTCCTGGCATCCAAGAGATTCTTGAATTTGAATATACATAGTAATAGAAACAAACTCATTCTGATTCAGTTCTGCAACTAAGAAAATAATGAAACTTAAATGCTACTTTTCTTGTTATTAATAATTTTTAAGGTTGATGATAACAAATATTGTAAGACAGGAACTCTGTAATCTGCAGGACCTGCATCGCCCTACACTTTTCACAGTTGTACAGATTTACTCTATGGGTACACATTGCAAAGCAACTTTTAGAAGAAGTTCCAAAAACAGAGAACAAAAGTTGCTTCTTTTTGTTATTCATTATCTTCCTTGTTTTGATCCAGTAGCCTTTGAAATAAACGAATGTATGCAAACAGGGATTCATATATTTTTCTGCAGAGTTGTCAGCAGAATTTTCAAGGAAAGGAAAGGAAAGGAAAGGAAAGGAAAAGAAAGGAAAGGAAAGGAAAGGAAAGGAAAGGAAAGGAAAGGAAAGGAAAGGAAAGGAAAGGAAAGGAAAGGAAAGGAAAGGAAAGGAAAGGAAAGGAAAGGAAAGGTCCTTTCCTTATATCTACTATTTAATCAATGTTTATAGATTGATTAAATAGTAGATATAAGGAAAGGACATTATATCTTATATTAATGTTTGTAGATTGATCAAACCGTAGATATAATCTCTGTTTCTCCAAAACTAGAACTACCTTTCTCTGTATTCTTTTTATATTTTTCACATTTATCATTATTACATGTACAGTACATGTGTTCTGGGTAGATATAACATTACAAAACAAACTTATTAAATCAAGGAGCAAACTTTGAATACAGCCTCAGAAACCTTATTCCTCTAACTTATGATGAAAAATTTAATATCAACTCATTTGGATGCATATTTTTTCTCCAAGTACCTTGTAATACATTTATTTATATAAGAAGATTTCCAAATATGTTTGAATGATTCCATATGTATCCCAATGTTGTTAGAGAAACTTTTCTTGAAAAAGAATATGATCAAATGACTTCCTGGGTGGTTGTTGTTGTTGTTGTTGTTGTTGTTGTTGTTGTTGTTCTTTCTTCTTCTTCTTCTTCTTCTTCTTCTTCTTCTTCTTCTTCTTCTTCTTCTTCTTCTTCTTCTTCTTCTTCTTCTTCTTCTTCTCCTTCTCCTCCTCCTCCTCCTCCTCCTCCTCCTCCTCCTCCTCCTCTTCCAATAATTTATTAAACTTGTATGCCACCCAACTCTCCATAACTCTAGATGGTTCATGGTCATGGAATCCCATCTTCCACAAATTATATTGTTAGTAATAGATCAAATGTTATAGTTTTTTTCGAAATGCATACCATATTTTCCGGCGTATAAGACGACTTTTTAACCCATGAAAATCACCTCAAAAGTTGGGGGGTTGTCTTATACGCCCAGTCGTTTTATACGCCGGAAAATCAGCAATTGGGCGGGAGCCGGCAGGACTGCCCTGCACACGCATGCGCTCTCCAGCTGTTAAGGAGCACTCCTTAGCAGCCGGGGAGTGCGCGCATGTGCAGGACTGTCCTGCCGGCTCCCGCCCGACGCTCTTCCCTCTTGAGGCAGCATCCCCGAGGACTCCTTAGGAGCCGGGGAGCGAGCGAGCAGGAGAGCCAGCCAGCCAGCGAGCGAGCGAGCGCGCGGGCAGGCGGGCGAGCACCACCTGCTTTCGCGCCGTGCCGGAATTTCTCCCGCGCTCGCGCATTGGCCTCCCGGATGCCCCTAGCACAAGCTCCGGATGCTGCCACGCGCCTCCCGCCTTTCTAGCGCGGCTTCGTCTCTTTCGCGCTGTCTTGTGGGCGCCACCGCCGCCACCCCTCAACGTGCATCCCCCCGCCACAAGAGGGTGTCATTTGTCGTGAAAAAAAAATTGGAAGGGGAGGAAGCGCCCGACGTACATGTGGGCTATAGGTAAGCCAACCCTAGACCGTGGCAGCAGGCGGCATTGGGATAGGCGAGGCGAGACGCGCGTTCTTCCTTCCCTCTGAAGAGGCAGCCCTGGCAGTTCTTCTTCCACCAGGCTTACTCCGTTTGCTGAATCTTTGTAGTTACTTAAGTAAGTGCTAGGCATTTTTAATAGGTCGCATCCTTTCTTTTCTCCATGTATTGGCACCTCGCCTTTCTACGCTCTTACCTCTCTGGCTCTGTGTTTGAATACACCTACATGCTGCACGCACCGGTAACTTTAACAAACCAAGATGACGTCAAAATGATTGTACCACTGATACGACAAAATCATTGTACCACTGATATGAGGGTTTGGTCATTAGCATGCCTCCACATGCCTCCCTTTCCCCGACCCGTGAATCCTTTGCAAACACACATGATAACCATCAAAATCCCTTTTCAGGGCAAACCATATTATGAATTCTCTTTTTTTTCCCCCAGCATTTTCTTACATGAGAGATTATAAATTAGTCCTAAGGAGTGCTCGTTAACAGCTGGGGAGCGCGCGCGTGCGCAGGACTGCCCTGCCGGCTCCCGCCAGACGCTCTTCCCTCTTGAGGCAACATCGCTCCTAAGGAGTCCTCGGGGATGCTGCCTCAAGAGGGAAGAGCGTCAGGCGGGAGCCGGCAGGACAGTCCTGCACACGTGCGCACTCCCCAGCTGCTAAGGAGTGCTCCTTAACAGCTGGGGAGCACGCGCGTGCGCAGGACTGCCCTGCCGGCTCCCGCCAGACGCCAACCTGCCCTGCTTCCTCCACAGTGAGAGGGGAGGGCATGCCTTCCTGGGCTCGCTGATTTTCCGGCGTATAAGACGAAAAATCTTGAAAATCATCTCAAAAGTTGGGAGGTCATCTTATATGCCCAGTCGTCTTATACGCCGGAAAATACGGTAGTTACAAAAATATCATGTTTAGTAGAGTTTTGCCATTTTTAGTTGTGCATTTTCTATTGTTAAATCAAAGTACAGAGATTTTCATAACCGAAAAATGAGAAAGAAACAACAGGATGACAGTGCAACAGAAAATCCTTGCTATGAATAAAAGGTCACATAGAAAACTCTGAAATATGTGAACCTCCCTTCGCAATTATTTTGGTAGGAAAGTATGGCTGTGAAACACTGGAAAATAGCAATATTTTTCCTTCCTCTTCTGAAGGTTTGTGTGTATGTGGAGGGGGAGCCATTGTCAAGTTTCTAAAAAATGCACATTTTCCTTTCCTCCTGTCCATCCTTCCCTCCTGTAAGCTCTAGAAGAAAGCACAAATCTTTGTACTTTTTCAACCTTAAGCCAATCAGCTAGCAATAAAAGGGGCTCTGACAGATAAAGAAGTGTAGACATTCTGTACATGTATATAGGCAGTATACCTATGTGTCCAAAGGCTATAGTTTTCAGTGAAGGGAAGACAAAAGTTCACATTCAGGGAAAGAGATGGCTCAAGACAGCAAGAAATAGCTAGAGCATCAAGGAACCATGAATAAGACAGGCAGTTACAGGCAGCTTGATTAGAAGGAAACCAGCATTGGTATAGAAAAACAAAGTGTAGAGAAGCAGCAGTATGACACATTCCATAAAGTGACTCATCCAGTAGTCCCACATAACTTCATCTGCCTATTGAAAAAATCATACAATGACTAGGAAAAAAGTTCAACATGGAAAAAAGAATATAACTAGAATATACAGAAGGATCTTGACAGAGTTGAACACTGGGCTTATCTAACAAAATGAAATTCAATGTAGAGAAAAGTAAAGTTTTACATTTAGGCAAGAAAAATCGAATGCACAATTATAGAATAGATAGTACTGGCTCAACAATAGTAACTGCATGAGGATCTTGGGGTCCTAATGGACCATCACTTAGACAGGTCTGTAAAAGCACTGTGAAGCAGTATATAAGTCTAAGTGCTATTGCTATTGTTATATGAAAAATGGTTACAAGAATTGAGTATGTCTACTTTAATGGAAAGAAGGACTAGGGATGATATGATAGCAGTGATCCAATATCTAGGGGGCTGCCACAAAGAAAAGGGGGTCAACTTATTCTCCAAAGCACCTGAAGGCAGGACTAGAAGCAATGGATGGAAAGTAATCTAGAAGAGAACCAACCTAGAATGAAGGAGAAATTTCCTGAGTTACAACAATTAATCAGTGGAATGACTTGCTTCCAAAAATAGTAGATGCTCCAACAGTGGAGGTTTTTAAGAAGAGATTGGACAATCATTTGTGTGAAATGGTATAGGGTTTCCTGCTTGAGCAGGGGATTAGACTAAAAGATCTCCAAGGTCCCTTTCAACTCTGTTATTCTGTTAAGAGTGTATACTGTCCCCTTACTGATTTAACTTAGATACATAACACATAATTGGAAATACTGGATTAGAAGAAACAGAAGCTGAAATTAAAATTGCTGGAAAAAGTATTGACAACCTCGACTATGCTAATCATAAATAATTTTTGGTGTCTGGAAGTTAAGACTGAAGGAGTCTATAGTTGAACCTGAATATGGGAAACAAAAATCAGTCTGATTCTCTCTCCCTCTCCCTCCCTCCCCCTCCCTCCCTCCCTCCCTCCCTCCCTCCCTCCCTCCCTCCCTCCCTCTCTCTCTCTCTCTCTCTCTCTCTCTCTCTCTCTCTCTCTCTCTCTCTCTCTCTCTCTCTCTCTCTCTCCTAAAATTATGTGAACTACTTGTGCAATGCAAGTAAGTGAAGTAGTAGTAATAATCTTTATCTTGATTGGGTTAGGGTTAGTAGCTACACCCTTGAACTAAAGAGGCGTCTCTGTTTAGGAGAAAGGTTATGCCTGATCCACAGAAAATATTAAAGTACAGAGACTTCATGCTGGTACCAGAAATATGTATGATCAAGGCCATGTTTGTCCCATCTGCATCTGAATGAAGATAAATTGATGTCTTTGAACTATGATGCTGAAGAAAATAGCTCAGAATCGAGTAGATTGTTAGAAAAACAAACCATTTAATATTAATTGAAATAAAATCAGGCTGCTAAAGCTTAAATGTTTTGGACCCATAATAATGAAGAAAGAGCCTGGAGAAAACCCTGTTTAATGTCAAAGACAATAAAAGAAGAGGCTGGGAAAAACGAGATAGCTAAGACAGTACAATTGATTGCATGAATGTGAGCTTACACAAAGTCAAAGAAGCAGTTACTTGTTTCCTCATCAGGTCACAAAGAGTCAGAAGCAACCAAACAACAACAATGTTCTGAAATGTCACTAGGAGATGTCAAGAATATTGCATCCTCTGACCACTGCCACCAAGTTGGAAGAGACTGCAACTCTCCCCTAGTGCAATGTTTACATATGAAAAGAGCCACAGTATCTATTCCATAAATTGTATATTATGCAACTGGTGCAGAGAAGCTTCAATGAAGCCAAGATTCTGCAACTTTGTGAAAAGGGAAGCACAGAACTATTATAAGTAAGAACTAGAGATTTCCATTTCCCCCCGCACAGAAAAAAAAGAGAATAGAGAGATACAGCTGCAGTGTTTTTGCTTCTTCAAAAGAGAAGCATTTGCAGCAACAGAAACATATTCACACTTTCAGGCATAGTGAAATATTTTCTAATCTGAACATCCTTTAAAAAGAGGTAAAATCAATAAGTGCCATGAAAAAAACTTCAAAGGGGGACCTCCTGTCAATGACAGAGGTTTTTTTTTAGCAATGTAAAGTCTTTTGAAGAAAGGTTCCCAGTGCTGGGAAGCCTTTGAAGTGACAGAAAGCAGGCATTGATAATTACAGAAAGGTGTGGTGTCCAGCAGAGATAGTAAAAAGATATAACAGAAGTATGTGTGGGGGGGAAGGTTGAGAAGTGGCACAGGCAGTGGCTGACCCTGTTCACCAGGACTCTTAAAGGGGAAAAAATGGACCTACAAGGTCAACTCTATCACTACAAAAGAAGCAATTTGCAAAACAGGAGCTCTGGATAAGACTTAGGACATGCATTTATGAAGCAATGTATTATCTTTTTCTCTCAAACTCTGAAGTTTCAAAGCACATATGTGTTTTCCCCACTTTTTAATATTCTGATAACTTTCTGTAAAATCATTATCATCAACATCTATAACAATTATTTTGTCACTTCTGCTTCAATTGGTTATTATTTGCTTACCTCAATAGTGACAAGAAATGGGAGACAACTAATTATAGATACCAGTGATTTCAAAATGTACTTTCAGGAACAATTTCTTCTCTCCTGTATATTTCCTAAGGTCTTTTATGTATTACTGAAGATATAATCAAGGCTTTTTATGAAAAAGCAGAATCAGTGTGTAGGAGTTTCACTCCCGGTAGCAGAAATCTGTAGGGATTAGATAGCAGAGTCTTGGCTGATGCAAACTCCAATACTTCTCCAAAGATTGTTGCCAAATTGTATTGTGTAATAGAGCAAGATGGAAAAAAATATTAATATAGGGGAAGTCATATTATTAATTGCATCTTGCTCTTTAAAAATTCTTGCAGGCCATAGAAAGATTTGAAAAAGAGTTCTGTTAATTTGCTTGAACAAGATTTTCTTCATTGTTTGTCATAACTCTTTCTTGTTGTCATGCATTCCCTGAAAAGTGTGATAAGTGCTTGCTAAGGTTAAAAATGCATTATTACATAAGTAAAGTCAAGGTAATATAAAGGTTGACTCTCCAGCTTATAGATCCTGCTTTTTAATGCTGGGTTAATTGCTATCAAAATATATTTAATTAGGATTTAATCCTGGATGACAGCAGTGCCTTGGCATGTATCACAAAAAAACTGACTGAAAAAAAGAAGGGAGACATATTCTTTCCCAATTCTGTCCACTGTGTGGTGCAGCATGCCTGGGATGGAGACAGAGAAAGGTGTAGCCATAATTTATAGCAAATCCATCTCATTTATCAGAAAGCCCAGCTGTTTGAAGCATTGTTTTTATTAGTCACAAGGGGTTTTAGAAGTCTTTAAAAGAAAGTCTAATCTTGTCATGGTTTCTGCAGGGCTAGCTTATGCCTCCAGAGGAACCTGAAGTAGAACAAGAAGGCAAAGGCTTCATGTAAGCATGGGAGACAGGATATATTGGTCCTGACTGGTGTGACTACTAGATGGCAGGAAAGGAGAACACAAAGCTTAACCCTAGTGGTAATTTTGAATTTAGAAGTCTGGTTTTAGTATTGATGCACCCTATTAACACTGCTTTGTTCCTGAAAGCACTGTGACCTCGCACTGCTGCTTTTTCTCCATGAGACTGGCTTGTGTCAGTTGCCCTGAGCACCAGAATGTAGTTTCTAGGTCTTTAACTGATGAGCAATGTTGGAAAAGAGGCATCCAGGACTTCTACTTATAGTTAGAGAAGAGTAGAACTCCAAGAGTTCTATTTGTAACCTGTAGTGGATGTCAAACCGGGTACCGCCGGTTAAGGAATGCCGGCGGGTTATCCCCAGGGGAAGGGCATTCTCTGTGGGCGTGCCGGCCCTTTGGAACCAGCTTCCCATGGAGCTTAGGACCGGCCCCGACCTTCGCTCATTTCGTAGGGACTTGAAAACTTGGTTTTTTGAGTTGTCTGGCCCAGACTGAGGGGTTTTAATTTTTAATTAATGGGGTTTTAGTTAAGTTCAGGGATTAATTTAATCTTAGTTTTAATCATTTTTAATTGTATATGATGTATTTTAACTTTTAATTTTCCCTGTAAACCGCCCTGAGTCCTACGGGAATAGGGCGGTATATAAATTTAAATATAAAATAAATAAATAAAATAGCTGTTGAGTTAGATGACTGGAAGATCAGGCAAGTTGGTTTTGAAGTCTAGATAGCAACTTCAACATTCAGGTTTATGATCAAAGTAGACTAGTGAAAGTGCAATATCAGATACATATGCACACATGCAGCTGTGTCTTATAGTAGTCATTATGAAAGAGTTATATGTATTAATATGCTACTGGGCACATATCATTATATTAAAGAATTTCTTTAAGCATTGGCTTGCACTTTGTCCAATTCCTTAAGACTAGGCATTTCATGACAGCATCACCCCTGAATCTATTAGCCCTGCACTTGACCTCAGTTGGCAATATCTCTGCTTGGTAGCCATACATTTCACTTCAATTGCAGTACTAATACCAGAACCTTTAATAATTCAGGAAATAAGCTATAAATTATAGATCATAACACACTGGCAACATATGATTGTGTTTTACAGAAGCCATTGTAATAATAATCCAACTGTAATCAAATTAAGGGTTTTCAAATGTCAATAAATGTAGACATATTATCCAGAAAAGAAAAGTAATACTAAGATGATATAATACTAATATTGAACAGATAGCATAATCACAATACTGAAAATCAACTCTAACCTATATCAAAACAAGTGTTTTTCCACTTGGCCTCTGCTCTGAGAAAGAGAGTGAAATGAATCATATCTGAATTTCATAAAATGACCAGGACTTTGAATGTCAGTGCGTAGCAGGGAATTTCCCAGAATCTTCTAGAATAAACTGGAACCTGCAGAGATTGATTATAATAATATGTGGAGGAAATATTTCAAGGATCTAACTACAAATAAAAACTGATTTAACTATTACCCAGGGATAATTCCCCACTTACAGAAAACCACCACCCCAACCCTGTCAAGATAACCAAATCAAACACACATTCCTTAACATTTGAAGTCAAAAAGATACTGAGATCAAGTTTGTCATGACCTTAGTCACTACAAATTCAGTGGCCAGTGCCTGGAGGTCTAGTGTTCAGATAAGCTTCCTTCTTGGCACTCAAGCTATTCTTAAATTCTTTTGGAAAAACAGAAATTCTAAAAACATTATTTGGCAAAAAGCTGTTTATAAAAAAATATTGTCACTTTGCAAGTTTCTTCCTGACAGTTCTTCCATCATCAACAAGACATTTGTGAGGTCAAAGCAGTTCTTCTCAATTTAGTAATGATTCAACAGCTCAACATGGCTTCAATTAAAATAACAATTAAGTTTTATACTTACATAATGCTTTCCATGCTCATAGCATTTTACAGCTAGTAGCTAATGAATTTTCACTATACACTTGCAAAGAGTTATCTTAACCTTAAGTACAATTAAAGTGGCCTATTAAGAGTTTAAGTTCAATGTATTCAAGTTTTCATCACACTAAAATGTAAAGATATGTCTATTAAATAAGAAGAGACTTATTGCTAAGAATCTTTGGATACCTTAATCCTTTGATTTTTTTAAAAAACAATAGACATAAAGACTTAAATCCAAAACTACAGTTCTGTAAAATGGTCAAATTTCCCATAATTAGGACAAGAATTTTGCAAAAATACATGACAGACTGCTAGTTATAATAAAATGAAGAAGGCATGAGTAACCCTATAAATATTATCATAAGAATTTCCAGTCATTTGGCAAATACAGTTATGTTCCAAAGCCTACCAAACATTTTTTCTAAATTCCATTTCAATATCCAGAGTTATAAATGCTTCTGACAATTTAACTGAAAGTGTGAAGGAATTCACCAACTGTTATAAACCTTATAAACTAAATTTCTTCCTACATATCTTCTGGGAAACTTTCTTCCCTTCCAGCCACATAATGACACGAATGCGATGCTAAGACCAACATCCAAAATACCCAGGATGATGGAAATGTAAAATAAGGCAAAATAATAGAATCATGAGTTGGAAGCAGGCATTAAGGCTATCAGGTTGAACCCTTTGCAGAAATGCAAATTAAAGTATCTCTGTCAGATCTATCCCTGGTTATCAGTGGATAATCAGTGCTTCAACACGTATTCAACATTTATTCTGTCTTTTGTTAATTTAAGACCTGTGGATGTCTACATGTCCTGTAGACCTATCTGTCATGCATGTCCTATACCATGCTGGGGAGGCTGTAGGGACCTGAATGGAGTGCAATAGGCTTTGGCTCAATTTAAGCAAGATTAACTTGCTTTGGACATTTGGCTCTTCTAAGGCCTAGAACCTTCTCTTATTGGTCTTAGAGAGAGTGTCACTGCCTCCAACAGACCTGATGCAAAATCTGGTGGTCTTTCTTAATGCATGATTTCTGGCCATCTTCCTCATGAGCACTGCACAAAATGTTTTTGGTGTTTTGGAAGGGGCAGAGGTATAGCATGTGCAAAGTGGCCAGATTTCCTATAATATAGATATAGGCCTTGTGTGTGTTGGCACATCTTACCTTGGGCAGATAGAAAAGCCCTGCTAGCTCCCTCTACAGGGAGTCAACTTGTGATATCACCAATGTGCAATAACAATCATGGAGAAAAAAAATGAAAATAGTAGCAACTTCTATTCTCATTTATACTCTGCTACAATTTAATATGTATATCATCCATACCCAAGCAGTCCTTTATTTATGCAGTCAAATCCTTTGGAATACCCTGACAAATGTATACTTCTTTCATTTCATCTGATAGTCACTCTTTACATTTGTCAGTTAGATTTCTCCTATTCCAGCCCACTTCCTGTGCTAATAGCTGAAAGTCAGCAGTATAATCCACACTAAGTGCTTACCCTGTTGGAAGTGAAAGATTTCACAACTGGCAGTTATCCATTTGACTGAATCATTAAAGTTAGCCTTCATATAAATACAAAAAATAATGTACTTGTCCATGTCTGTACCACATTTGGGGCTGACTATTTTAAAGTTCCATCTAGCATTAGGATAGTTACAAAAATTTAATCAGTGAGAAAATTGTCAGATCTCAGGGAGATATGTATTGAGCTGGGTACATCTTAAATTTGCTTGGGTTCCCATAATATTAGTCAGACAGGATAGCACCCTCTTGTGACAGGGCTGAAGCTGATACAGTTATTCATCAATGCTCTCAAGTCTTAGGATGGTACTGGTACAGAAGCAGGCAATTATGGTAGATTCTGTCGAATCTGCTAAGTTAAATTGTTCATCATATAGGCTAACTGGTTTATCTGGATTGCAGTTTGGTTCTGGTACCAAACCAAGGTATTTATAATTTGACCAAAGGGTAACAGGATTGCAAGAAATAAGTAGTCATAATATATCATTGGCATCAGAAGGCCAGCTACAAATTGACATCATAGGCATCAGCAAATTGAGATGGACTGAGATTGGATAGTTTCAGTCAGATGATCATATCATTTCCTCAGGTCTTGAAAAGCAAATACCGGTAAGAAATATTATTCCATCAGGAGCTCTGGTGGTGCAATAGTTAAAATGCAAGATAACTCTGCCCATAGTCTGGAATTTGATCTTAATGAGCTCAAGATTGATTCTACCTTACATCCATCCAAGGTTGTTGGGAAAAATATGCCAACATTGTAAACTGCTCAGAGAGTGTTGTAAAGCACTATGGAGCAGTATATACGGTAAGTCTAAATGTTATTATTATTCTTTACACGCCAGGATTCTGTGTAACACAGGAGTGCTATACATTCACCTCACTATTAATGTAAGAAATGTGGTTATGTTAGAAAGCCTGAATACTAACTCAAGGCACTTTATCAGCTGAAGTTTCCATGTTACATATTTTGCCAATTGTCTAGTATTTCATGATAGTTTGAATCCTACTTGCTCATCCATAATATACAGTACCTGCTTTTAAACTTTCTTTCAGCCTACTGCAAAGTCAAAGGTAATCTTTCAGAGTGCTGTCAAGTTGTTTTTCTTAGCTGTATTAATATTGTCACCTTGAGCACAATTTCATGTGCACAATGGCCAGATGCGTCTCTTGTACCTGAGCAAGAATAAACAACATTTTTGCACAAAATTCATAAAATTTAGGCCTACTTTTGTTCCAATAATCTGTATTGTACTTACAAGGGAATCATAGATTTAGAATATTGTTCTTTCCAGACACAGCAAATTTGCACTAGACTTAGCAATGCATTTTTTTTCTTCTTTAAATTTCTTCTTTATTACTTTACATTGTAGACTAGTTGGTGGTAAATTGTAAATATGGCTGCAACCTGTGGAGATCTTTTTAAAAGTGTTTAAAAAGCAATTTAAGATTCCATTCAATGGATTATTAATTTACTTCAGAATCTGTGTCTTAGAATGCTCTGCTGAATAACTGTGTCTGTGTGTTTCATTGTAGAAGGGTAGCCATGTCAGTTTATGGAAGTCCAAAATTAGATAGTTTAGCAATACTTTTTCAAACTAATACATTTTATGTCTTTTAATAAAATGTGTAAATCTGAATGGGTACTACTATACTCTTTCTGATTTCTGTATTTGTATTTATAATCATACTAAAGAAGGTGGGCTAATTTTGTTAATAAAAGATATGTATACATACACATACATACACACTTATGGAGCTTGTTACACACATCTGGTACTACATCTCCAATTTGTAAAAATGCATTGTTGACAACAAATGAGATACAATTTCTATTTTCTTAAAAAGTTTAGTAGATGTTGTATATATGCTATACATAATTCTTGGAAAATTGAGGGGAAAGGAAGGACAAATACATGGATGCTAATTTCACCAGAATATACTCATTAAATTCAGGAGATCATCACCATAAATATGCATGTGCTGATCAACCATGTGTGAGAACAACTTTCTAGAAAACACTTCTTTCAGGCTGTAATCAGGAAAAGCCACATTTGACATTCAGTAGTATTGTGTCGTGGGCTCTGATGAGCAGGAAGGAGAACATGCAGATGAGTACAGAAAAACTCATACTTTATTTAAGCAGAAACTGTACTGAGAGATTGGAGTCACCCTGCTTCAATATATAGCCAGGCCCTATGGTATTTTGACTCAGCAGGGTGAATCCCACTAGCATCGATACGGAAACCTAAGTATTCCGTTGAAGAAACCCCAATACTACATTTGTTTTTCTTTAACTTGAGGCCCGCATCGCGTAGCCTTTGTAACACAGCCCTGAGCCTGTTGGCCAATACTTCTGGGGATTCCCTGGCAATGAGAACATCATCAAAATAAGGATAGACACCCTGAATTCCTTTAAGTGTGCGTTCCATAATTCCTTGGAAGATGCCTGGTGCAACGCTAACTCCAAACTGCAAGCATTTGACTTTGAATGCTCCTCTATGAGTCACTATAGTTTGAGTCGTGGCTGTGGCCTCGTCTACCGGCAGCTGCTGATACGCCTGCGCTAAATCAAGTTTAGCAAAAATGGTTCCCCCTTGCAAAGAGGCTAGAATATGGCTGACTATCGGGACCGGGTATGCATGTTGATTTAAGGCTTTATTTAACGTGCATTTACAGTATAGTCTGCACAAATGTGAACCTCCCCGTTGGGCTTTAGTGGCGTGACAATAGGAGTTTCCCACTCCCCCCCATCAACAGGCTGCAATACACCCTGCTCTACTAACTTATCAATTTCAGAATCGATTTTGTGTTTTAAGGCGAAAGGAACTCTGTGAGGCTTGACTCTTATCAGAACAACGTTAGGATCTAATTTAAAGGAAATGGGTGACCCAGTATAAGTTCCTAGTTTTGACTCGAAAACATCCGCAAATTCCTCACAAACAGCCTTGAGGTCTGCTGTCTGTGTTCGGTTAATGCCTGTTATTTGAATGCCCAAAGCCTCAAACCAATCAAGTCCTATAAGACTTGTTCTTGGGCCCTCTACTACTATGACATCCAGGTGCCTGAAAAACCCTTTAAATTTCACCAATAAGGTGGCTTCACCCTTAACTTTAACCCGAGCATTTTGAAAATCTGTTAAAATAATATCTGACGGTCTTAGTTTAGCCCACTGGTTGCTGCGTCTGCACACAAGGTTGAATGTGTCCTGTGAAATAATTGAGACCGCCAAGCCGGAGTCCAATTCCATTTTGCATGGAATTCCTTGTAGCTTTACTGAGAGCTTAAGTTTAGGCTTACGGGGATGTTGAGCCCCGGTGCGACAAACGCTTCTCCGGCTCTTGAAGAACCCCACACTGACTGGACCCAGGGCCCCAGTACCTTTCCTAGTCAGTTCCTCCAACTGGTGCTTGTGTGGCCTGTCTCTCTGGCGAGCTCTGCACACCACCGTGATGTGCCCAGTCCTTCCGCAAGCTCTACACGTGGCCGAACGGAATCTGCAGTTTGTGTGGGAGTGGTTGCCTCTGCACCCTTTACATCTAGGTAAGAGAACTGCCTTGTAATTGTTCTCTCTTTGCTGATTTCCGCGGTTTTGCATGCTTGGCTGTCTCTAGAGCTTATTTCGGGTTCTTCTTCTTCAGACGATTCTCCGCCGCATATGGCGACCTCGTGGTGGACGGAATCTTCTGTCTTTGGAGCTTTGGTGGACTGTACTGTTTGTACTGCACCTCCGTCTGCTTCATCAGCCATGACCTCGTCTTGTGCTTTGGCGAATGTGAGATTTGGTCTGGCAAATAATCTCTGCTGCAAGGTTCTGTCTCTCAGTCCGCAGACGAGTCAGTCTCTCAGACGCTTCTCTAAATTCGAGAATTTGCAGAGACGTGCGGCCTGCCTTAGGCCTGCGATAAACTCAGATGCTGTCTCACCAGGAAGATGCACTCGTTGGTCAAATTTAAACCGCCATGCCATCTCCAACATTTTTGGCTGGAAATGCCCGGTCAGCTTCTTCTTAAGGTCAGCAAAAGATACTGCTTTGATGGGCGTTGGTGCAAAGAGGTTTTCTGCTTGATCGAAGGTCGCTGGCCCACACACACATAGCAACATCGCAGCTTTTAGGCCTTTCTCTGCTATATGGTTAGCTCGTAGGTAATTCTCTACTTGTGACAGGTAAGACGGCCAATCTTCTGGATGTTTAATGTCAAATTCTTTGAGTTTGCCGACCTTTGGCATCTTTCCTCAATTCCTGCGCTGCTGTTGAATCCTGCTTCTAGACTCAGGGAACGTGTCTTCTGAGCACGCGGCCGCTAGCGTAGTTTACTAGCCAGCTAGAGAGAGAGGGGGGAAGATGCCTCTTCCCTCCAGCGAGTAATGCCGTCCCCTCATGACTTCAGCCCTCAGGCGGTGAAGCAGGATCCCATCCTCATCGCCACTATTGTGTCATGGGCTCTGATGAGCAGGAACGAGAACACGCAGATGAGTACAGAAAAACTCATACTTTATTTCAGCAGAAACTGTACTGAGAGATTGGAGTCACCCTGCTTCAATATATAGCCAGGCCCTATGGTATTAACCAATCGGATTGAAGCCATGCTTGCTGCCCAAAGTTGACCAATGGCAGGACCAGAGACGTCCTGTCTGAGTTGCTGGAGAACCATTAGTTCTTCAGCAACGCACATGGTGATATTCCAAAAGCCCAGTACATAACAAGTGGCTTATCCTAGTTAAAGGTAGATAGGCACTTCCCAACATGGTGCTTATCCCACTCTTTAATGGCTCCATGCTGCCTCATTTCCACAATAGTTGCTAATTAGTTGCTAAATAGTCAACTAATTTTTGGTTTAGCTGCTGTTCAAAATGAAACACAGAGAATCTAGTATTTCATATTAAGTTGAAGTTCCATGAAACTTGGTGATGACACTGGAATTCTTAACTTAGTCCACATCTACCTGCATATAGCTTGAACTGCCATAATACCATGCTGTCATTGACTGATAATAATAATAATAATAATAATAATAATAATAATAATAATAATAATAATAATAATAATAATAATAATAATAATAGTAGTAGTAGTAGTAGTAGTAGTATAAAGTTGGAAGGGACCTTGGAGGTCATCTAGTCCAACCCCCTGCTCAGGCAGGAAACCCTATACCATTTCAGGCAAATGGCTGTCCAGTCTCTTCTTAAAAACTTCCAGTGTTGGAGCATTCACCACCTCTGGAGGCAGGTTGTTCCACTGGTTAATTGTTCTAACTGTCAGGAAGTTTCTCCTTAGTTCTAGGTTGCTTCTCTCCTTGACTAGTTTCCATCCGTTGCTTCTTGTCCTGCTTTCAGGTGCTTTGGAGAATAGCTTGGCTCCCTCTTCTTTGTGGTAGCCCCTGAGATAGTGGAACACTGCTATCATGTCACCCTTCACCCTTCTCTTCATTAAACTACACATACCCAATTCCAGCAACCGTTCCCTATATGTTTTAGCCTCCAGCCCCCTAATCATCTTGGTTGCTCTTCTCTGTACCCTTTCTAGAGTCTCAACATCTTTTTTACATCGTGGTGACCAAAACTGGATGCAGTATTCCAGGTGTGGCCTTACCAAAGCATTGTAAAGTGGTATTAGTACTTCACTTGATCTTGATTCTATCCCTCTGTTAATGAGCCTAGCACTGTGTTGGCTTTTTTGGCAGCTGCAGCACACTGTTGGCTCATATTGAAGTGATTGTCTACTAAGTCTCCGAGATCCCTCTCTCAGTTACTACTATTGAGCAACGTACCACCTATACTATACCTATGCATTTGATTTTTCCTGCCTAAATGTAGAACCTTACTTTTTTCACCATTGAATTTCATTTTGTTAGATAGTGCCCAGTGTTCGAGTCTGTCCAGATCCTTCTGTATCTTAAGCCTATCTTCTGGAGTATTGGCTATTCTTGCCAGCTTGGTGTCGTCTGCAAATTTGATGAGTTCCCCATCTATCCCCTCATCCAAATCATTAATGAAGATATTGAAGAGCACTGGGCCCAGAACAGAGCCCTGGGGCACCCCACTACACACTTCCTTCCATGTAGATGCGGTTCCATTGAGGACCACACGCTGAGTACGGCCTGTCAGCCAGCTACGAATCCATCTGGTGGTAATGCTATCTAACCCACATTTTTCTATCTTATCAAGTAGTAGGTTGTGATCTACTTAATCAAATGCCTTACTTTTTTTTATTTAAAAAGTTTTACAATACATTTTGACTTTAATCCCCCCTCCCCCACCCCTACCCAACCCTCCCTATCCCTTCCCCCCATTCCCTCCTCCCCCCCCCGACTTCCCAGAGCTAAATACAGGGTATAAAATCAAAAAACAAACATAAGCACCCCTATGTTATCAGCAATAAACTATTAGTTCTATCTCCCTCTAGCTCATGTAAAATGAATACAAACAATATTAATATTATAAATAAAGTAAAAAAGAAAAAGAGAAAAACAGAAAAGAGCTTTACTCAGAATAGATTTTCTTAATCCCAGTCCTTATTCATATTAATTTAAAAAAAAAAGAAATAAACAAATTCTCAGTTACGCGCCAAAAGCGCCTATCTGTTAACCTTAATAATCTCCAACCAAACTAAACCATAATCAAAAATAATTCTTGCATGTATCACACCAAATGTCTCGCAGTTCCAAGTCATCCTTGAGTTCAAATAAAAAGAGTAAAAAAAAAGGTTTAAGCAGTCTGTAAGACAACTTGTTGTTAATTAGGAGCTTGCATACCCATTCTTAGTTCAACACATAGTTTTAGTCCATAACCCTAATATACTTTTCTAACAAGCAAATAACATCCATCTTAAATTGTGTTAAATATTAAAAAAAAAAACTTTCTTTCTCCTCTATGATAAATTTAATCCATTAAGATACTAATTAAATTTAATCAGCAATCTTAACGCCCCAAAACTTTTGGAGCACGTCTGTCATGACCCCCAAAACTTCTTTGGACCGCGCCCCTCCCACATCTTCACTGTAAATACACTTTGGAGATTCCATAACTATCTGCTGGTCTTGCTCTTGCTCTCGTCTCGCTCTTCTTAAGGCGGCACGCGTCTTCCTCTGGCCTCCTGCAACATCCGATGAAACTGTATCTTGATCCCCTCCAACACCATTGTCCTCTATCTGTCTGTCTGCAACATCTTGAAGCTTTCCCTCGCCGTATCCCTTTACAGCTTCCAAAAATGATAGGGGGGTTGCTTTTAACACATTGCTATAAAAATCATGTGCCTGGGCCACAGTAACCAGACGATGTCTTTTACCTTCATGCGTCACCACCAGTCCAACTGGAATCTCCCATCTAAACTTAATATCACATTTCTTAAGTTCCTGTACTAAAAATGCAAAATCTTTCCTTCTCCTTAAAATCTTCGGAGGAATCTCTTTTAAAACCAAGACTTCTTGCTCAGCCACTACCAGTTTAGTATCATAAGCAGCTTGAATAACTTCATCTCTAATTACTCTCTTTGTAAAATGCCTTACTGAAGTCCAAGTAAATTATATCTACAGCGTTCCTCTGGTCCACTAATTTTGTCACTTGGTCAAAGAATGTAATAAGATTTGTCTGGCATGAGCTGTTTTTGACAAACCCATGTTGACTTTTAGTGATGACCTTGTTTGCAACAAGATGTTCGCTGATTTGTTGTTTGATTAACTGAGTAGATGAAAGGTGTCTTGGTGGTTTATGTCTTGAGTGGTTGAGGAACAGCCACTGGTTGGAATGGATGTCATTTTACCTTTGTCTGTCCTCTTGGTCAGGGCTTTTCAACCTTTTCACCCATTGTACCACTTTTAGGATATGGCAACATCCGAGTATCACCAGTCGCCTAGCAAGGTGTCAAAAACTTGAAGATGAAAAAAAGAAAAAAGTGATGAAGTACACGTAGTCCTTGACTTACCACAGTTCACTTAGTGACTGTTTGAAGTTACAGTGGCACTGAAAAAGTGCCCCCCAAGCCACAGCCAAGCAAGACACCTGCCTGCCCACCCGGCTGCGCTCTTCCTCCTGTCCAAGGTTTTCATTGTTGTGAGCATTTCTGTTGAGGATTGGCAGCGGGGGTGGGGGTGGGTTTTTATTCCCCCTGTCTGCTAGGTGGTTGCAGCAGGTTTTGGTCACTTCACATGACCCTGGGACACTGTGACCATCATAAATATGAATCAGTTGCCAAGCATCTGAATGTAAATCACAAGACCCTGGAGATGCTGCAACATTCCAGCTGATCGGCGCTTCTTCTGGGCTCAGCAGAAGCGCCAGGATCAGCGCCGAGCTCCAGCTGGAGCCTGGCACTGATCCTGGTGCTTCCACTGAGCCCTGACAGCCCCAAAGAAGTGCTGATCCTGGCACTTCTGTTGAGCCCTGACAGCCCTGCAGATCCAGCCATCTCTCGCTCAGGCCTTTGCAGTGCTGCCACCAGTTCAGCTCATTCCCCTCCCCCACTACTACTTTTCTAGGATGGTCGCATACCACCTGCCAGGTGCCAATATACCACAGGTACATACCACTGGTTGAAAAGCCCTGCTCTTGGTCATTTGGAGTATGTACTAATATGCATTTTCTGCACTTCATGGTTGTTGGTCTAAAGGTGACCAGAGTTTGGTCAGAAACTCTTAAGATTTTGGAAAGTAAATCTCATGAAAATGGTTATGCACTTTCATGCAGTATTCTTCTGTTAATATAACCAATTTGTATGTAAGTTTTAATACATAATGTGTTAAACTCACATTTTCTTTTCTTTTACCCAATATATATAATCTGACTGGAACACTGAACTGCAATTTGCAGCATATCCCCATAAATGACAGCTGTCAGAGGCCGCTCCACGTGGCCGCACTGACAGCTGTCAAAAGAATCGTGCATGCGCAGTCACGTTCCGCGGACTGTCAAATCCACTCCACGCGGCCGTTTGACAGCTGTCAAACGCCGCACATGCGCCCTGCCCGTGAGCTGTCAAAACAACGAAGCCGCGGGCTGTCAAAACGGCGGCAGCCGCGGGCTGTCAAACTGGCACATGCGCCTGAGCCGCGAATTCTGACAGACACGAGCTGTCAAAACACCGGCTGCTTGGAACGGCCAGCTGACAGGATTCCCCAGCCAACGCGCTTGCGCTATCACTGGGGAAATATCAAAGCTGCCAGCTGACTATTGGCACAGGGTCCCTGATTCGCTGTCCCGTTTGACAGCTGCCTATAAAAGGCTTGTTCTACCGCTCTGTTTTGTCCGGGCTATGTTAAATAAACAGTTGAACTGAAGACGCGTCTCCCTCGTCCTTGCCATCGCTAATTCACCTGGCGACGAGGATGGGATTCCGGTACTAGCTGAAGTCACGGCCCAGAGGCGTAGCTGTCCCAGTCGAATCGCTGAAGTCACGAGCTAAGTCACCAACTGGGCAAGCGAACCCTGATTTCTGGTGCCACGGTACCGCGGACCCAGCATGGCAAATCTAGGGCACGTGAGGGAGTTCGACGTCCGCCACCCAGAAGGCTGGGAGTCGCACTGGGGCCAAGTCGAGGGGTACCTCCTCGTGAACAAAATCACGGAGGACCACCACAAGGCCACTGCACTCCTATGCCTCAGCGGGCCGGCGGTATACGACATTGCCGTCGGCCTCTGTAGCCCGGACCCGGTCGCCGCAGTACCGTACGCCGAGCT
Organism: Vipera berus; assembly: GCF_964194415.1. Taxonomy (NCBI): domain Eukaryota; kingdom Metazoa; phylum Chordata; class Lepidosauria; order Squamata; family Viperidae; genus Vipera; species Vipera berus. The sequence continues at coordinate 28,056,759 of NC_138207.1, read as the reverse complement.
CACGGATCGCCTCAGCAAGCACTTCATGCCGAGGCGGTCGGAGCTGTACTGGCGACTCTTCTTTGCTCGCCGGCGGCAGCAACCCGGGGAGCCCTCCACCGCTTTCATCGCTGCCGTCCGGCATGCCGCCCGAAAATGCCATTTTCCCGACCTGGAGGATCGAATTCGGGACCAGGTCATCGCCGGTCTCCAAAACGTGCGCCTGCAGAGGAAGCTTGTGGCAAGACCCACAATGGACCTCGCAGAGCTCACCTTGGAGATAATGGCGTACGAAGATAGCCATCGTGACGAGCCCCAGGCATTTGGCGACAACTCCGGCGCATCCGTCCATCAAGCTCGAGAGCTCGACCAAGGGCCTCCGGAGCCAGACTCTGGGGTCGATGCAATCCTCTCCCGGTTCAATCGCATGGTTGCCGGCCGCGAAGGGAACCGCAGCCAAGACTGTCCGGCAAACCCCAGCTCGAAGAAACCGCAGACCGGCTTTAGGGCAAAGTGTGCGAGCTGCGGCGGGGGCCATGCCAGGGCCACTTGCCATTTTAGAAACGCGAAGTGCCATGGATGTGGCAAGACCGGCCACATCCGCTCCGCTTGTCGCAGTCTAAACCGGGAGACCCTCCACGACCTTGACGAGATCCCCGCAGGTAGGACTGACTTCCCCTGCCCTCCCCAGGGGTCTGTAGGGTCCGTATTCTCCCTAACCAAATCCCCTGTAAATCACCTCACCAGGGCAAAAGTCAGAGCCTGGGTCAAGATTCAGGGAGTCCCCTGCGAGATGGAGGTCGACTCGGGGTCCTCCGTCTCCATCCTGTCAGGGGACACACTCCAAAGGATAGCAATCAAATCCAAACACCGCATCCCCATCCAACCCTCGAAGGTTTTGCTGGCAGATTTCCAGGGCGCTCCAATAGATTTAAAAGGACAGGCCAACCTAAAGGTCGATTTTAAAAAAAATTCAGGAAACCTAATAGCTCAAATAACCAAACAACCCAGAACCAGTCTAATCGGATTGGACTGGTTCGAGGCATTAGGTATTCACCTCGAGGGGACAAACCGCATCCACGCACAATCATTGGAAAACATCTGCAAAAACTTTGCAGATGTATTCGATGGCTCACTGGGCAAATACAACGGGCCGCCCATCGACCTCAAACTCAAACCCGAGTTAGGACCAATCAGAATCAAAGCCAGGAAAGTCCCCTTTGTGTTGAAGCAAAAGATAGATAAAGAGCTAGACCGCTTAGTCAATTTAGGAGTCCTGGAGCCCACTGACAGCGGAACATGGGAAACCCCCATCGTGACGCCTGTCAAACCAAATGGAGAAGTGAGAATCTGTACGGATTATAAAGCGACCCTGAACCGCGCACTGAACCCTCACACATATCCAGTTCCCTCGGTGAGAGACGTCCTCTCAGAAATTGTTTCCGGCTCCATCTTCGCCAAATTAGACCTAGCACATGCCTTCCTGCAACTCCCTGTAACTAGGGAGACTGCAGATGCCCAGACTATAGTCACACATAGAGGGGCGTTCAAAGTAAACCGCCTCCAGTTCGGCATCTCCGTGGCACCTGGAATATTCCAGGAAGTCATGGAATAGGCATCCACGGAGTCTGCCCTTACTTCGATGACGTCCTCATCGCGGGTGACTCCACCCACACGTTAGCAACCAGACTGCACGAAGTCCTCACCAGATTCCGGACAGCTAGTTTAAAACTCAAACGGAAGAAATGTTCCATCGGGGTACCTTCTACAGATTTTCTTGGCTATAGGATAGACGGCAAGGGCATTCACCCCACTAATTCTAAAATCAAGGCTATTAAAGCCGCACACCCCCCCCAAAAAAATAAAACGGAGCTCCAGGCATTCCTAGGACTCCTAAATTTTTACCACTCCTTCCTACCAGGCAAAGCCACAATAGCGGAGCCGCTCCATAGATTGTTAGATAAAGGAGCCCCCTGGCAATGGACCGCCTTGCATAATGACAGTTTTAATCAGCTGAAACAATTGCTGTCCAGCGATACCACTATATCACACTATACCGAGACCAAACCCCTTTGCATCGCCTGCGATGCTTCCCCATATGGCATCGGGGCAGTCCTCAGCCACTCCCTAAACGACGGCACCCAAGCCCCAATAGCATATTACTCCAGGACCCTTTCAAAGGCCAAACGTAACTATGCTCAAATAGATAAGGAAGCCCTGGCCATAGTAGCTGGAATCAAAAAATTCCACGATTATCTCTACGGCAGACCCTTCACAATTTACACAGACCACAAGCCCCTCCTAGGAATATTTACTTGGGATCGTCAAACACCCCAAATTTTGTCCCCTCGCATGCTGCGCTGGACCACATTCCTGTCCGCATATTCATACCAGCTGATTTACAAGCCCGGCAAAGAAATGTCCCATGCTCCCTCTGCCACAAATAGACCCAGACCCAGCCCCAGCTGGCCGCATTCTAGCCATACAAGAGCTCTCAGAATGCCCAGTGACAGCCAAGGACATCACCTACGCTACAAGCAGGGATCCCACACTCAGCAGGGTACTATCCTGGGCCTCATCAGGCTGGCAAACTTCCTGCCCTAACCCCTCCATCCAGCCATACTTCTCAAAACGCCACGAGCTCACCACCCATTTAGGCTGCATTCTCTGGGGATGCAGGGTGATAGTTCCACCCTGCCACAGAACCAAGGTTCTCCGGACCCTTCACGATGGCCATCCGGGCATCACGAAAATGAAAGCCTTGGCACGAAGTTATGTATGGTGGCCTTCAGTAGACAAGGACATAGAAGAACACGTAGCCGGCTGCTACCTCTGCCAGCAAACCAGACCAGCCCCTCCCCATGCTCCCATACACAAATGGGAAATCACAAACAATCCCTGGTCCCGTATCCACCTCGATTTTGCTGGCCCCTTCCAAGGACAAACCTTCCTAATCATAGTAGACAGCTATTCCAAATGGTTGGAGGTTCTTCCGGTTTCCAGCACCACCACAAGCGCCACCATCCAAGCCTTAAGGGGGGTTTTCGCGACCCACGGTCTTCCCGATGTAATAATCACTGACAACGGGCCTCAATTTACCTCCCGTGATTTTCAGATCTTCACGAGGAGCAACTGTATTAGACATGCGACATCGGCTCCCTTTCACCCGTCGAGTAATGGCCTCGCAGAGGTCATGGTGAAGACCACTAAAGACTCCCTCCGCAGACTCGTCGTCGGAAACTGGCACCTCCGACTCGCCCGTTTTCTCCTCGCTCACCACACCACACCCGTGTCCACCACCGGGAAATCCCCCGCAGAACTCAGATGGGGTCGCCGGCTGGTGACTCGTCTCGATAGACTTCACCCAGACAGACCAGCAGCAGAAAAACCTGACAACCTGCCATCAAAGCCATTCACTCAGGGACAAAATGTCTGGGCCCGCAGTTATGGGGGAAGGGATAAATGGACCCAGGGGGTAGTCCTCGATCAGACTGGCCCCCTGTCCTACACCATCAACATCGGCGGAGGGCTCACCTTGCGAAGACACGCCGACCAACTTCGGCCCAGGGCACCCGCCAATATCACGCCGGAGCCAACGTCGGAAATTCCCGACCCCCCGAGCACTAATCACCCTGAGGACATCCCAACATCCACTGATCTACAATCCGACACCCCCGAGGAGACTCCCGAGGCAGACGAGGAACCGCCACTCCGCAGATCCACACGACCTAAGAAACCCCCAGCATACCTGACGGATTTTGAGTGGGCTGGCAGCTCGCCAACGCGTTCTAATACCAGTTGAATGTAGTTCTAGGTTATGTTGTTCAAACCAAGGGGGGGGGAAGGGGTGCAGCATATCCCCATAAATGACAGCTGTCACAGGCCGCTCCACGTGGCCGCACTGACAGCTGTCAAAAGAATCGCGCATGCGCAGTCACGTTCCGTGGACTGTCAAATCCACTCCACGTGGCTGTTTGACAGCTGTCAAACGCCGCACATGCGCCCTGCCCGCGAGCTGTCAAAACAACGAAGCCGCGGGCTGTCAAAACGGCGGCAGCCGCTAAACTGTCTGAGGCGTGAATTCTGACAGACGCGAGCTGTCAAAACACTGGCTGCTTGGAACGGCCAGCTGACAGGATTCCCCAGCCAACGCGCTTGCGCTATCACTGGGGAAATATCAAAGCTGCCAGCTGACTATTGGCACAGGGTCTATTGGCACAGCCCCTGATTCGCTGTCCCGTTTGACAGCTGCCTATAAAAGGCTTGTTGTACCGCTCTGTTTTGTCCGGGCTATGTTAAATAAACAGTTGAACTGAAGACGCGTCTCCCTCGTCCTTGCCATCGCTAATTCACAATTTTTGTAGAAGTGGCCATTTTGAAAGATTACTTCATTTCATGTATTGACGTGAAAGTGCAAAATGAGATGAATTTACATTAAATTGTGACTCTTGTACCCCTGATATGGGAGAAAGACAAGCATATTTTTCTGTCTTTTTATTGACGTATCTAAAGAATATTGCCAGTATTATATATTGAACTTGCTAGCCTTACCAGAACAAATTGAACATTTAATAACAATATGAAGGATGTTATAGCTGCTATATTTATTTTTCAAATTTAGGCACGACCCATCTCACTATTAGCAGAAAAAAATATGCAACCAGTTGCTAAACAGCAAATACAAGTTTTAAAGTGCTTACGGCGTGAAGCGTTATAACTCAGCAGCATGGAACAGGACCTCTTACTGGGAAGGTCTAAAGAGGATGACTGAACCAGTACAAAGAGAACCCCCTCCAGGGAAGAACTCCAATACTTGGTCCTGAACACCCATTAATTCAGGCCAAACCTGATACTTTTATCTTCAACCTTTGACCTTAACATCTGGAAACATATTTTGAGCCCAACAGAAAGAAGTTTTATTTTCTATTTCTGGTGTGTTGTTTTTTTGTCGAACTCCAACTTATCTACAGCCAAGTGAATTTGCTCAAGCTATATTTTGAATGTACTTATGACACACTTTGAAATGTAGAACGTTTGGAGGAAATCACAACATTTAAAAAGTAGGGTAATAGAAAGAGGAAACATGATCAATTAAAATAGAATGTGAATGAATTTAGTAGGGTATATAAAATAATTTGTTTAATAGATATTTTATTTATTTATTTATTTATTTATTTGTTTTTATAAACCGCCCTTCTCCCGAGGGACTCGGGGCGGTGTACAGAATAAGGTAGGTATACAGATTGAACAATAGTGAAAAAACAATAGTAAAAACAAACTGGGACCCCAATTAGAGCTATCAGGCCAGGCCGGACTGCTGGAACAGGTAAGTTTTTAAGTCGCGCCGGAAGGTGCGGAGGTCGGGGGCCATCCGGATTTCGGTTGGCAAGCTGTTCCAGAGGGCTGGCGCACCCACTGAGAATGCCCTCCCCCTGGGGGCCACCAGCCGACATTCCTTGAGCGGTGGCACCCTGAGGAGGCCCTCTCTGTGGGAGCGCACAGGACGGTGGGGTGCTGACATTGGCAGAAGGTGCTCCCGTAGGTAGTCCGGACCCATGCCATGTAGGGCTTTGTATGTCATTGTTAGCACCTTGAACTTCACACGGAAGGCAACTGGAAGCCAGTGCAATGCACGGAGGAGAGGTGTGATATGGGAGTATCGGGAGGCTCCCAAGAGTGTCCGTGCCGCTGCACTTTGCACCAGCTGAAGCTTCCGAGTGGATCTCAAGGGCAGCCCCATGTAGAGAGCGTTACAGTAGTCTAGGCAAGAGGTCACAAGGGCATGGGTGACTGTACGTAAGGCATCCAGGTCCAGATAAGGCCGTAATTGGCGAACTAGTCGAACCCGGGAGAAGGCCCCCTTGGTCACAGCTCCTATGTGATCTTCCAGGGAGAGCTGCGAGTCTAGGAGGACACCCAGGTTGCGGGCCCTATCAACAGGGGGTAGTAACTTGTCCCCGATGTTAAGGGATGGGATGTTCTGAGTATCCTGGCTTGCCGGTATGTACAGCCATTCAGTCTTGTCCGGGTTCAGTTGAAGCCTGTTCCTCCCCATCCATTCCCGGACCGCTTTCAGGCAGTGGGACATTACGTCAAGGGCATCACTGATGTTGTTTGGAGTTGAGATGAAAAGCTGGGTGTCATCAGCATACTGATGGTACCCTACTCCAAAGCTGCGAATGATCTCGCCCAGCGGTTTCATGTAGATGTTGAACAGGAGAGGCGAGAGGACCGACCCCTGAGGGACTCCGCAAGCGAGAGGCCTCGGGGTCGACCTCTGTCCCCCTGCCAGCACCGACTGCGAGCGACCCTGGAGAAAGGAGGAGAACCAACGCAGAACCGTGCCTCCCACTCCCAGTCCCCTGAGGCGTCGCAGCAAGATACCATGGTCGATGGTATCGAAAGCCGCCGAGAGGTCTAATAAGACTAGGACAGAGGAATGGCCCCTGTCCCGGGCTCTCCAGAGATCATTTATCAGAGCGACCAATGCCGTCTCCGTGCTGTAGCCCGGCCTGAAGCCCGATTGGTACGGGTCTAGATAAACCGCTTCATCCAGGATCTGAGGAAGTTGGTGCGCCACCACGCTCTCAACAACCTTCGCAAGGAAGCGAAGATTGGAGACTGGACGAAAGTTATTCAATGAGGATGGGTCCAAGGTGGGCTTCTTGAGGAGAGGTCTCACCACCGCCTCCTTCAAGGTGGTGGGGAAGTGACCCTCACTCAGAGAAGCAGAGATGACCGCCAGGAACCAGCCTCGTGTCCCCTCTCGAGCTGCATAAGCCAGCCAGGAAGGGCACGGGTCCAGTAAGCATGTGGAGGAGCTCAACCTCCTCATAATCCTGTCCACTTCCTTAGGAGTCACAGGATCAAATTCCTCCCAGATGACGTCGACAAGACTGTCCATGTCTTGTTCTTCCATCTCAGCCCAGTTGGAGTCCAGGCCGGTTCGAATCCGAGCAATTTTATCCAGCAGATATTGACCAAATTCCTTCGTTAGATATTGCTAACGAAGTGCCGAAAAACATAGATATTTCACACATTTGAAATTTGCAGTTGTTTTGTGTTTTGTATGTATGTAAATTTTATTGAAAATTTTACATAGATAAAAGATCATGTAAAAGATCATGGCCATGTAGCCAGCATGACCATATGCCAAAAGTACAAGGAGTGCTGCTACCTTCCCACCAAAGTGGCATTTATTAATCTACTTCAGGGGTCTTCAAACTTGGCCCTTTTATGACTTGAGGACTTCCAGAATTCCTCAGCGGGCACTCTGGCTGAGGAATTCTGTGAGTTGAAGTCCACAAGTCATGAAAGGGCCAGGTTTGAAGACCCCTGATCTACTTGTATTTGCAAACTGCTGCTTCAGCCAGAGCAAAGGCAAGTAATGGGACCTCACCTGTTGCACAGCGGTCAAGTCTTGAACCTGTGCTGTCAGCTTAGAAAACCTTATACCTGTAATGCCTAACATTGTTGTCTCCTCCTTCTTGCTGCCAATTTTTTTTCCCTTTAAAGGCATTGGACCTTTTGCCAGAAATAACAACATATTTTAACATCCTGACTGCGCACACAAATTAAATTCATTTAGCTTAACTTGCATTTCCTACATTTACTGAAACATTAAATGTGATATAAGTCATGCTCTTTGTGGCACTTATTTTCACTGTTACGTTTATTACTAATTTAAGAGACTCTTCTTTGAGAAAGGGGGGACTATTGAAGTTAGACATTATAACATCAAAACTGCTTGAACTGCAGAAGTTCTCGCTTTCCTCTTATAGCACATTAAATGACAGGACTGAACAAGTTTCTCAATACAGTTTTACATTTTTTTTAGTTTATGTAAGTTTTAAATTAAAAAACCCTGTCACCCCGTTTCAAAAATTACTTGTAGAAATATGGCATCATGAATATAGAGATTTAAGTCAGCTCTCAAAATCATCCTATTCTTATTTCTGTGGATTAAATCATTTCCTCCCAGAGTTGTAAGGTGCTCCATCACTGGAGGTTTTAAAAAATAGACTGGACAACTATATGTCTGGGAAGGTATAAGGCTCCCGTCTTGAACAGGGGATTATCCCTTCCAGCCTTATGATTCTGTGTTCTACGGGTACACACAAAAAGCTCAGTGCCAGGTCTTAAATATTTCCGAGGGCCTACAAAAAAGTTTTGTAGATTTTGTAGATTTGAAAATTAGATTTCAAAGATACTACTGAAAATAAGAAAAAAATTAAGCATACACACACACCATACATGGATTGTATCAAAGATGTAGAATCATATCCTGTATGTAATGCAAGTAATTATAGATAGTTATTTTGGAGTGCACTAGGACAGGGCTGAAAATAAGCCCGATTGCATTCTTTCATTATACAAACTAATATATTACACAAAGGTCTTGGATTGTTTAGTCATAAATACTTTCTTAAATATTATTTTTTTGATATGGTAAACTAGTGACAATTTAATTTGCCTCTTATGTGAAAAATACGCATATTCCTGTGAATATTTTAAAATGGTATTTAAAAACTAAAATATTCTACTCTTACTTTAACGGATATTGGATTGCCTTATATTCTTTTTTTTTAATTTTTAACTTTATTTTAAATTGAAAACTTTAATTTTGCAGTTTAGGTCTATAGGTATTGTAGATAAATCTATGATCAATTTCCTAATTTATTCTGAACATTATATTGAGATTTGCTATTATTACAATTAGGAGCTCAAATACTGATAAGTATAACATTTGAAAATGGAGAATGTCAACAAATAGCATAGTGTAGTTACAGAAGTTATAGCTACATATCTCAAAAATGTGTCAAAACAATTTACCATTTAGCAATTTATTTTTATCATCTATTGCATGAAGAGGACTACATACATGCAATATAACAAAACATGCATGTTAGGGTGTTAAAAATCTACTGTATTTCCCACTAAAAAAAAATAAATGTTGAAATAAAATACAAAAAATAAAGCACATAAAACCAACAAAATTGCATTAACTGAGGGTATAAATAATGGCATTTTGAATTTCAGATACAAAACTGCAATATAGCATGCATAATATTTATAATGTATAACAGCCTACTAGGCATTACCTCACTGATTCAACAAAAATTGAGACAAATATTACTTAAATATGTTTAATTAAAGGATTCTTCAAGACTTTTTGCTGCTGTGTTGATTTTTCAGCTTTATTATTTCTCATGTATTTCAATATTTTTTCTCCAAAGAAAGATATTCTTTAATTTTCTATTGCCTGACAATTAATGACACTGTTCAATTAATTTCTTTAGTGATATTTAGTCCTGAGAAAAAATGGACAGAAAAGTTACTCTGCATTGATTTCCTGCAAGATCTCCTGTTAGTGTCTCTTTATATTAAATCAGTGAAAATCATTTTTTTTCCTTCTTGGCACAAACATTTTGTTTTTGATCAGTCAAAGATAGAATTTCATAAGTTTTCTAGACAATTAACAAAGTGACAGAAGTGGAATTGAAAGAGAATCCACAACAATTATTCAATAGAAAAAGTCAATTGCTACAAGAAACTGGAAGAGAAATTGTCATTAGCTTAAACAAAATGACCAAGGCAGCGATACTTCATTTAAAAACGTAGATGTGAGAAAACATATTCATTGCAAGTGTTCAGTTATGAAATTTGTCTTAAGCAGGACATTTCCCCAGGAACCAAATTAAGCCTAATGATACTTAGCAGCAAAGACTGCTGCTTAATTAGGGTGGTAATTCTGCCTAATTGGGGTTCTTGGAGGCGGGAAATGGTGCACAAACAGGTATGAATTGTTTCGTCTTTCTGACTTTCTAACTCTAGTGATGCTTGATTTCTTTCATAATACAGGTAGTCCTCAACTTACGACCACAATTCAGCTCAACATTTATGTTGTTAAATGAGAAGTTTGTTAAGTGAGTTTTGCCCCATTTTATGGTGGGTTTTTTGCCACATTTGTTAACACTGTTAACACTGCAGTTGTTAAATTAGTAACATGGTTGTTAAGTGAATCTAGTTTCCCCACTGACTTTCCTTGTCAGAAGGTTGCCAAAGGGGATCACATGACTCTGGGATATGGCAACCATCATAAATGTGAAACATAAATAGGGCAGCCTAGAAAAGCAAGTAGCCTCCTAACCATACCCAAGCATTCCGAATTTGTTGGCGATATTTATTTATTTATTTATTTGTTTGTTTTATATACCGCCCTTCTCCCGGAGGACTCAGGGCGGTGTACAGAGAAATAAAGTAAGAATACAATAAAAATAAAATTATTAAAGCCCAAATCCATCAGGCCAGGCCGGCTTGTTGGAATAGATAAGTTTTTAGATCACGCCGGAAGGAGCGAAGGTCGGGGGCCATCCGGATTTCAGCTGGTAAGCGGTTCCAAAGGATTGGCGCACCCACCGAGAATGCTCTCCCCCTGGGGGTCACCAGCCGACATTCTCTGACCGGTGGCACCCTGAGGAGGCCCTCTCTGTGGGAGTGCACAGGACGGAGGGATGTTGACACTCTATGAGTTCATGGTGACCTAACCCTAACACTAAGTGGAATTTTCCTCCAATGGGATTTTTCTCATGGATTTTACCAGGAAACATAGATAGGGCAACCTAGAAAAGTAAGTGTCCTCCTAACCATACCAAATCACTCTAAATTTGTTGGCAATCTCCATTTTGCTGTATGAGTTCATTCCACTTAGGGATAGGGTTAGGTCACCATGAACTCATACAGCAAAATGGAGACTGCCAAGAAACTCGTAGTGCTTGGGTATAATTAGAAAGGCACTTACTTTGGAAGGCTGCCCTATCTATATTTCCTGGTAAAATACATGGGTAAATCTCATTGGAAGAAAATTCCACTGAGGGTTAATAATAATAATAATAAATAATAATAATTTGATTTCTATACCGCCCTTCTCCCGAAGGACTCAGGGCGGTGAACAGGGCAATACACAATAAAAATCAAGTACAAAAATTAAAAAACCATTAAACATCATGCCCATAAAATCAATACATATTAAGTTAAAAACTAATTTTAAAAACCCAACCCCATCCCGTCAGACCAGGCCAGCTTGTTTGAAAAAGAATGTTTTAAGATCGCGCTGGAAGGAGCGAAGGTCGGGGGCCGTCCGGAGCTCAACCGGTAAGCGGTTCCAGAGGTCTGGCGCACCCACAGAGAACGCTCTCCCCCTGGGGGTCACCAATTGGCATTCTTTGATCGGTGGCACCCTAAGGAGGCCCTCTCTGTGGGAGCGCACTGGACGGAGGGAAGTTGACGCCGGTCGCAGGTGTTGCCGTAGGTAATCCAGACCCATGCCATGAAGGGCTTTGTAAGTCATAACTTTGTAAGTCATAACTAACACCTTGATCCTCACCCGGAGAGCCAATGCAGCTCGCGGAGCAAAGGTGTAACATGGGAGTATCGGGAAACTCCCAAGACGACTCGCGCAGCTGCATTCTGCACCAGCTGGAGTCTCCGGGTGGACCTCAAGGGCAGCCCCATGTAGAGAGCATTACAGTAGTCTAGACGAGAGGTCACGAGCGCATGAGTGACTGTGCGCAAGGCATCCCGGTCTAGATAGGGCCGCAACTGGCGCACCAGGCGAACCTGGGCAAAGCCCCCCCTAGTCACAGCTCCAATATGCTCTTCCAAAGAGAGCTGTGAGTCTAGAAGGACCCCCAAGTTGCGGGCCCTATCTACGGGGGGTAATAGCTCACCCCCCATGGCCAATGATGGAATAATCGGAATTTCCCGGGATGCCGGCACGAACAGCCACTCAGTCTTGTCAGGGTTGAGTCGAAGCCTGTTCCTCCCCATCCAGACCCGGACCGCCTCCAGGCAACGGGACATCACGTCGAGGGTGGTTTGGGGTCGAAATAAAAAGCTGGGTATCATCAGCATATTGGTGATACCCAACTCCAAAACCACGAATGATCTCACCCAGCGGCTTCATATAGATGTTGAACAGGAGAGGCGAGAGAACCGATCCCTGAGGAACTCCACAAATGAGAGGTCTCAGGGTCGATCTCTGCCCCCCTGCTAACACCGACTGCGAACGTCCCAGGAGGTAAGAGGAGAACCACTGGAGAACTGTGCCTCCCACTCCTAACCCCCTGAGACATTGCAGCAGGATACCATGGTCGATGGTATCAAAAGCCGCTGAGAGGTCTAAAAGGACTAGGACAGAGGAACAACCCCTGTCCCGAGCCCGCCAGAGATCATTCACCAGCGCGACCAATGCCGTCTCCGTGCTGTACCCGGGCCTGAAACCCGATTGGTACGGGTCTAGGTAGTCAGCTTCCTCCAAGAACAAAGGGAGCTGATGCGCCACCACGCTCTCAACAACCTTCGCCAAAAAGCGAAGGTTGGAGACCGGATGATAGTTGATAAAATTGCTGGGTCCAAGGCAGGCTTCTTGAGGAGGGGTCTCACCACCGCCTCCTTCAAGGCGGCAGGAAAACTACCCTGACTCAACGAAGCAGTAATCACTGCCTGGAGTCAGCCTCGTGTCCCGTCCCGGGCTGCATAAGTCAGCCAGGAGGGGCACGGGTCCAACAAACACGTGGTGGACCTCAGCTTCCCCATGATCTTGTCCACTTCTTCAGGGGTCACAGGATCGAACTCTTCCCAGATTAAATCGACAAGACCGCCCGTATCCTCTTCATCAGACTCTGCCCAGTCGGAGTCCAAACCGGTCCGGATCCGAGCGATTTTGTCCGACAGAAATCGACTAAACTCCTCGGCTCGACCCTGCAAGGGTTCCTCCCTCACCTCCTGATTAAGGAGAGAGCGAGTTACCCTAAACAGGGCGGCCGGGCGATTATCTGCAGACGCAATGAGGGTGGCAAAGTGGTTAGACCTAGCCACCCTCAATGCTGCGAGATAAGTTCTCGTAAACGACCTTAGTCGTAACTGGTCGGATTCGGATCGGCTGGACCTCCAACAGCTCTCTAGGCCCCGTCTCCGACGCTTCATCTCGCGGAGCTCCATGGAGAACCATGGGGCCCGTTGGGATCTGCGTCGGGTCAAGGGCCGCATGGGTACAACTTGGTCGAGTGCCTCTGTGGCTGCCCTTTCCCAGGCTTCCACCAGGGCATCGACCGAGCTGTGAGCAAAGGAGGCAGGTGGGGGCCCAAGCGCCGTTTGGAACCGCTCAGGGTCCATAAGGCGCCTAGGGCGGAACCATCTTGTTGGCTCAGCAACCCCACGACAGGGAGCGGCAAAACGGAAGACCATCCGCAGGAGATGATCGGTCCATGACAGGGGTGAATTAATTGGAGAACCCCCCCCCAAGATCATCTAACCACCGTCCGGATAGAAAAACCAGATCGAGCGTGTGACCCCCCCCCGTGAGTTGGGCCTGGAATAACCTGCTTCAGGTCCATGGCCGTCATGGAAGCCATGAACTCCCGAGCTAACTCAGATGATCCCCCCAGGGATGGTAGGTTGAAGTCACCCAGAACTATAAGTTTGGGGAACTCAACCACCAACCCTGAGAGGATATCGAGAATCTCAGGCAGGGCTGCTGCCACGTGTCTAGGTGAAATATACACCAGCAGCAAGCCCAACTGAGCTCTGGGACCGCATCTCAGGAGGAGGGACTCACACCCGGCTATCTGGACTATGGTGGCCTCCCGCGGACATAAGGTCTCCCTCACAACAACTGCCACTCCACCGCCCCTACCCTGAGCCCTAGGCTGGTGCAGCACCCAGAAACCTGATGGGCTAAGATCAACCAGGGGGACCCCGCCCTCTGGGCCCAACCAGGTCTCCGTAATGCAAGCCAGGTCCGCATGCTCCTCCTCAATCAGATCGTGAATGAGAGGTGCTTTATTCATTACGGACCTGGCATTGAAATACACGAGCCTGAGCTCAGGTGGCTGCTCATCCTCGCTCCCGGTACCACGTGCTGAAATCAGAGGGTTGGAGCGCATCACCGCTTGAAGACAGCAGGGACGCACCCCCGGGTATTGATGTGGCCCTCTGTTCCTACACCTGCGGCCATTCCCAACCGCCGTGGGAATAGATAAACCCACACCCCGCCCCGGGGCCCCGTAAGCCCCCAGCCCAGCCCCTACCATGGCGCGATCAGTCCCTGACCTGGTCTGAGAAACGGTTGGTGGAACCCCCCTAGTTTCCAACCGAGCCAATAAGCCCACCCCCCTCCCTAACCCCTCAAAACATTTAGCTAAAAAACACACCAGGGGCCTCTTATTAAATTTGAGAGAGAGGCTCCTGTCCCTGCCCAGCCATCTCTCGGGGTCCCAATAATTGGGTCCGTCATCAAGAGGCACGATGGAAAGGCAGGCGGGTCGCACCCAGGAGAGGGGGACACCCCTGAGCGCCAATAAGGCTGTGCTGGAGTAAGATAAAACCATTAGTCCGGGGGAGTCCAGTCAGGCAGTCCATCAGTCAAAAGTTGGAAAGCTGAAAAGCTGGAAGGTCAAACGTGTCCAATTCACCAGCTCCCTGCCACTGAGCTGGGTACCAGTCAGATGACTCCAGGGTAGAACAGGCACCTCCCTCTCACGAAGGGCCCAGATCTACGATGGGATGGACAATTGCCAACTCAAGAAGGCATACCTCCCTAGATCTCTCACCTCTAGGGAGGCAGCAGATGGTAATTGGTTGGTATCGATGATAACATATACGAGCCGCCGTCTCACAAAGGCTCGTCCAAGACCTTCTTGCTTCAGTGGGGACCATAGAGAGAGAAAAAGAAGAGCAGCAGTTATCAGGGTTAACCTGAGGGTAACCATAGTTAAGTTGGAGAGCAGAGTTCATCTCAAGGCGGGAAACGCCAAGCGGGGAGAGCAGGAGACGCAGGATAGCAGATCGATGGACCCCGATGCAGGGGGCTGAAAGCCGGAGGCAAAAAGCCCGTCGCCCAGCCAGCCACACACAGCACCAGAAGTCAGGCAGTCCCACGCCAGCTGCAGGCCTCCCCGGTCGAGAGCAGACAAGAGTGACTTCAAACAGTCCTCCACAGACCGCGCAGGGGCCACGAGCCAGCAAAACGCTCCCCATTCCGCTCGCAGTCGATCACTCCACCGTTCTATTCTGAGGCCGAGTCAACCTCCATTACTAAGCAAACAGGAAAATCGGAGGCCACTCTAGGCCGCGGCTCTATCGGCCCCGAGGATCCACCATTCGGAGCCCTCCAAGCCGCGGCTCCTCCCAGCTCCACCAGGGCCTCCGAGATGAAGACACCGAAGCTTAGTTGGAAAATGGAGGGCTGCAACTCCAACTGCATGCCGACTCTTCTTCTCTCTCGGTTCAATCAACTCTCCGAGCCACGACAAAGAGGAAAGACATCTCCGCGGGCTCGTAGGAACCCCAAAGGACCGGTAAGGACGCCAAAACTGGAGACGCTCCACGGAGCTCAGCCCAGCACCTCCGCCATCGTGGGCATGCGCAAATTAGTCAGGGTTAGGTCACCATGAACTCATAGAGTAAAATGAAGATTGCCAAGAAACTCTGAGTGCTTGGGTATGGTTAGGAGGGCACTTAATTTTCTTGGCTGCCCTATCTATGATATCAGCAAAATTGAGATGGCCAACAAATTTGGAGTGATTTGGAATGGTTAGGAGGGCACTTACTTTTATAGGCTGCCCTATCTATCTTTCCTGGAAAAATACATGGGAAAATCCCATTAGAGGAAAATTCCAGTTAGGGTTAGGGTTAGGTCACCATGAACTCATAGAGCAAAATGGATATCGCCAACAAATTCGGAGTGCTTGGGTATGGTTAGGAGGGTACTTGCTTTTCTAGGCTGCCCTATTTATGTTTCACATTTATGATGGTTGCCATATCCCAAAGTCATGTGATCCCCTTTGGCAACCTTCTGACAAGGAAAGTCAGTGGGGAAACTAGATTCACTTAACAACCATGTTACTAATTTAACAACTGCAGTGTTAACAGTGTTAACACTTTTCTAGCCGGCCCTATCTATGTTTCCTTAAAACTACATTACCCAAGAGGTGATCCCTTAAGTGGAATTTTGCCTAACACTAAGTGGAATGAACTCATACAGCAAAATGGAGATTGCCAAGAAACTCTGAGTGCTTCGGTATGGTAAGGAAGGCACTTACTTTTCTAGGCTGCCCTATCTACCTTTCCTGGTAAAACACTTGGGAAAATCCCATTAGAGGAAAATTCCACTTAGGGTTAGGGTTAGGTCACCATGAACTCATGCAGCAAAATGGACATTGCCAACAAACTCAGAGTGCTTGGGTATAGTTAGGAGGCCACTCACTTTTCTTGGCTGCCCTATCTATGTTTTCTGGTAAAATACATTGGAAAATAGCTTTGGAGCAAAATTCCACTTAAGGGATTGCCTCTTGGGTAATGTAGTTTTAAGTTACTTGGTCACATCTGTGTTTTGGATTGGCCACTGGGAGGGACTTCCATTTGGATACCTGGGTTTTTCCTGCCTACGTGGAAACCTGCATGGCTTTAATGAATTCCAGCCATGGAAGCTGTTTGTTCCCTCAAAATGGCAAAATGACTACCTCTTTTCACCTATGTGTAGGGAACAGATTATGAAATGTACTTCAGAAGAATCTCTCCAGTAGCTGTGAGTTAATGTTTAGAGAATGCCTGATGAATTAAAGTAATCTGCATGAAATCCTTTCCGTGGAGTTTATCTGCCTGTATCAAGTGATGGTAGCCTCCTCCTTTGCTTGAAGCAGAACACAAGCTATTCTCCAAAGCACCTTAAGGCAGGACATGAAGCAACAGATGGAAACTAACCAAAGAGAGAAGCAACCTAGAACTAAGGAGAAATTTTCTGACAGTTAGAACAATTAATCAGTGGAACAAACTTCCTCCTGAAGCTGTGAATGCTCCAATACTGGAAGTTTTTAAGAAGAGACTGGACAGCCATTTGTCTTGCCTGAGCAGGGGGTTGGAATAGATGACCTCCAAGTTCCTTCCAACTTTATTATTATTATTATTATTATTATTATTATTATTATTATTATTATTATTATTATTATTATTATTATTATTATTATTGTGAAAAATGGGCATAAGTCCCTTTTTTCAGTGCCATTGTAACTTCAAATAATCACTAAACTTTTTAAGTCAAGGACTACCTGCAGTTATTAGGCAGTTTACTAGTATAAACTAGATCTGTAGTATAAATTCTACAATTTATACTATACAAATTCTACAGCTTTCTTCAACTTGGTACCTTTCCAAAGGATTGAAGTCATCAGGATTCTAGAGAGAACCAAATTTGAGAAAATAACTTTAAATGTTCTATTATTGGGAAATGTAATGCTATTTCACCATTTTTTGTGCACATGGATGATCCTGATCAACATTAATCATATTTTCATGTAAATAAAATAAGCAAATAAAAGTTTCCAATTGATTGTGTCAACAAGCCTGTTCTATACTATTTTTTTTTTTATTGAAAAGTTTTAAAATACAATTTTCCTTTAAAAAAACCCCCTTCCCCCTCCCTCCTCCCCCCCTACCTCCCCTCCTCCCCCCTCCCTCCTCCCCCCCCTACCTCCCCCCCTCCCCCCCCTACTTCCCAGAGCTGAATACAAGGTATATATATATAAAAAAAAGCAAACCTAAGCAACCATATACTAACAACTATAAATTCTAAAATCCATCACTCTCTAGCTTATATAGGATAAAACAAACCTTAACAATATTAAATATATATATAAAAAAAAAACTAGAATATGAAAAGGACACTCTCTAGCTTATATAGAATGGAACAAACCTTAATAGTATTAAACATATATTAAAGACAAAAAAAAAGGAAAAAGAAAAAAAAAAACCCTTCTCAACCCTATACTTATCCTAAATAAACTCCATCCATTTTATCCATTCCATGATATAACATTCTTACAAATAATTTTCCAAATTAACCAAGGATCCCAAATCAAAAAAACTTTAAAGTCAACTCTTCTGTAATCGACCGTTCCTCTTCCAGTACCACATCTATAATTATTCCAAACACAACAAAAAAGAAAAAAGAAGAAAAAAAAAAAAAAAAAGATTGCAAACAAAACTTGAACTTTAATCCAAAAAAGCTCAGCCTTTCCACAAAACCACCAAATATAAAAATATATTGCGTCTACACCCAAATCTTTTCCCCCCTCCCCTGCTTGACTACTTGACTATATCGTAAAAGTTCCAAAGACTTCTGCGATTCCTGCTACTTTCTCTTCTTAGATCGTTTTGCAGCAGCACGCGTCACCCTCTGTTTTATAGATTCATCCGACGAGGTTATATCTTGATCTCCTCCAACACCGTTGTCTTCTATCTGACCATCTTCGGCCTCTTGATGCGCTCCTTCTCCAGATCCCTTTCCAGCTTCCAAAAGTGTTAATGGCGTTGCATTTAAAACATTATTGTAGAAATCACGCGCTTGCATCACAGTAATCAAACGGTACTTTTTACCTTCGTGCGTCACCATCAACCCCACTGGGATCTCCCATCTGAACCTTATATCTCGCTGCTTGAGCTCTTGCACAAGAAATGTAAAATCCTTCCTTCTCCTTAGAATCTTTGGAGGAATTTCTTTTAAGACCAAAACTTCTTGATTAGCAATCATAACTTTAGTATCATAAGCAGCTTGTATAACTTCATCTCTAGTTTCCCTTTTTGCAAAATATACCACCACATCTCTAGGCAACTTCCTCTGTCTGGCAATCCATGAATTCACACGAAACACTTTGTCCATGCCTCCTTTTATTTCAGATGCTGGCTGTTTCAACACTGTTTCAAAAGCCTCAGAAACCAGCTGCTTTAGATCTTCCTTAGTATTCTCCTTTAAGCCTCTAATTCTAATGGCAAACTGCATCTGGAAATATTGAGCAAGACACAGTTCCTTTTCCATTTTATTTTCATTCTCCAATACTTTTGCTTCTAATATAGCATTCTTTTGAGTCAAGTCTTCTAGCTTTCCCTCCAATTCTTCCACACACCGAGCCACTTTACACACTGAAGTCAAGATGTCTACCCTCATTGCTTTGAGCTTCTGTTCCATCCTCTCCTCCATTCTCTCCTCCAATTTCTCCAATTTCTCCTCCATCTGTGCAAATCTAATATTAATTGATTCCAAAATTACCTGGGTATGTTTTTCAAGAGCATCTTGTAAGTCCTTTGATGTCAATACATCAGGAGGATGCAGCGCCTGCAATAATGATTGTTGCACGGGAGAAGTTCCAGCACTCCGAAGAGTTTTAGGGGGTGGTTTAGCCGCCATCTTTTACCAAATATGATGCACTTTCACTTCAGATTTGTAATCCAAAAAAGTCCATCAAGCTGGAGAGTAAAACATAGTAATCCTCTTTACCATTTCCTCTTGTATCGCTCTGCCTGCTCCTTTAAATCATAGTCATTCCTTCAGGCAGGGGTGGTCGCAGACGGCTGGCTCTGCTCCAAGAAGTCAGGAGCAGAGGCGACGGCCAGCTGGGAGCAGCCCAGGCTACGGGGGAGTTCAATCCTTCAGCCGCCCAAGCCATAAGCTCAGGCGGCCCTGGAGAACTCTACCCCTACCTGGGAGCTCGCCCCCTCCTCTTCTCCCGAGGAGGGGGCTTCGGATTCGCCCGAACAGCTGATCGGCGCTGTTTCGGGCGAAAAAACAACAGCTGAGCCGCGGGCAGCCCGGGAAGGCTCCCTTCGTCGCCGCGGAGCCACCGGAAGTCTGTTCTATACTATTTTATATGCTGGTGTTTAAGTTCATGGCTGCCCTATCTATGTTTTCTGGTAAAATACATTGGAAAATAGCTTTGGAGCAAAATTCCACTTAAGGGATTGCCTCTTGGGTAATGTAGTTTTAAGTTACTTGGTCACATCTGTGTTTTGGATTGGCCACTGGGAGGGACTTCCATTTGGATACCTGGGTTTTTCCTGCCTACGTGGAAACCTGCATGGCTTTAATGAATTCCAGCCATGGAAGCTGTTTGTTCCCTCAAAATGGCAAAATGACTACCTCTTTTCACCTATGTGTAGGGAACAGATTATGAAATGTACTTCAGAAGAATCTCTCCAGTAGCTGTGAGTTAATGTTTAGAGAATGCCTGATGAATTAAAGTAATCTGCATGAAATCCTTTCCGTGGAGTTTATCTGCCTGTATCAAGTGATGGTAGCCTCCTCCTTTGCTTGAAGCAGAACACAAGCTATTCTCCAAAGCACCTTAAGGCAGGACATGAAGCAACAGATGGAAACTAACCAAAGAGAGAAGCAACCTAGAACTAAGGAGAAATTTTCTGACAGTTAGAACAATTAATCAGTGGAACAAACTTCCTCCTGAAGCTGTGAATGCTCCAATACTGGAAGTTTTTAAGAAGAGACTGGACAGCCATTTGTCTTGCCTGAGCAGGGGGTTGGAATAGATGACCTCCAAGTTCCTTCCAACTTTATTATTATTATTATTATTATTATTATTATTATTATTATTATTATTATTATTATTATTATTGTGAAAAATGGGCATAAGTCCCTTTTTTCAGTGCCATTGTAACTTCAAATAATCACTAAACTTTTTAAGTCAAGGACTACCTGCAGTTATTAGGCAGTTTACTAGTATAAACTAGATCTGTAGTATAAATTCTACAATTTATACTATACAAATTCTACAGCTTTCTTCAACTTGGTACCTTTCCAAAGGATTGAAGTCATCAGGATTCTAGAGAGAACCAAATTTGAGAAAATAACTTTAAATGTTCTATTATTGGGAAATGTAATGCTATTTCACCATTTTTTGTGCACATGGATGATCCTGATCAACATTAATCATATTTTCATGTAAATAAAATAAGCAAATAAAAGTTTCCAATTGATTGTGTCAACAAGCCTGTTCTATACTATTTTATATGCTGGTGTTTAAGTTCATATTGTGACATATCTCTATGGGGAAAAGTTGATGTCATGTCAAAAATGTATTTTAATGAATTTGCCTTTGTATTTTCAAAAAGTTATATTTGTTTATTTTTATTACAAATTTATTACAAACAGATAAATGAAGCTTAAATTCAGACATTTGGAATAGGTGAGGAGAAGAAAAGGCTGGGAGACTTAACAGTACAGTCAACCATGTGTTTTGAAGACCTTGTCTCCTATGCTCTGGGCTTTTATATGTATTGCCAGGTTTCCAACTGTTCTGTGTCAGCATAAAGGCTTTTAATTCAGCACTAGCACATTCTCTATTCTGCTATTTCAGCTTTGATTATGTTCCTCTTCTTTCAACATATCCCTTCTGCATTTCAGTATTGAATAATTCCATCCGAAGGCACACTTTTCTTCTTCCACCATTATACAGTTAAAGTATGTGCATTGATTCTTATAAAATGGTCTAAAGCTTGTTGTTGTTAAACAATTTTAATTCATTCTCAATACTGTATTCAAATTATCTCAGTTGGTTGCAATCTTTAGCTTGATTTTGCTGCTGGAAAGCTTTACTCCCCCAGACAATTCCTATTTCTGTTCTCTCCTGGTTTTTCAAGGTTTAGATTTATCACTAATGCTCTTTAACATTTATATGAAACCATGAGGCAAGATCATTTGGTGGCACAGGGTGCAGTAACATCAGGATGCTGAAGACACCCAGTTTATACATCTCCATTCATAGTTGGGCATAAGATGCCATTCAGCATGGGGTCTGGAAGGCAAAGGACTGTCTCCAATTTAAACTTAAAAATCAGAGTGTCCTTGGGTTTTGGTTCCCCTGGCATCTTTGACTTTTTATGGATCAGAGCTCATGTGCACTGATGTCATCTTGGATTTGCAGCTCCTAGGCATATCGTCAGGTAACTTTCAGATTTTGCACAGACTCATCTTTCATCCATTCCCAGATTAGGAATTATATCACGCATCTTAGGTCACTTTCCAGTTGGAGTACTGCAATGCATGGGACTACCCTTGAAGTTCATCGGGAAATTGCAACTGGTACAAAATACAGTGGCATCTTCAGTTTTGCCATTATTAGACTGCTGCAGAAAGCTGCACTGGCTAATAATAGCAAAACTGAGGATGCCATATATTTTGTACCTGTTGCAATTTCTAGATGAAGTTCAAGGGTTCAATTCAAGGTATCACCTTTAAAGTCTGCATGGCACAGGGCCAGGTTAGACTCTCCCTAAGGCTTTCTGTCAGGCCTTTTCTCAAGTGTTGTCATCTAGTAGGTCTTAGGCTACAAGCCTTCTCAGTAGCAGCCCTAGCCCTATTGAACACCCTTCCCACTCTTCTAGCCTTCCAGAAAGCTAAAAAAAAAGAAAAAAAAGCTGGTTTTCCCCCAGACGTTGGAGCAACTAAGGTTGAAGCCCAGTGATTGTGGTTTTGTATGTATTAGGGAATGTTACTTTAGAACATCAGAAATTGTTTATAGGTATTTTTAATTGTTTTTTAAACTTGCACTGTTGTGAGCAGCCAAGAGTTATGGGTCATAAAATAGATTATCATATAATTTTATAAGCAAGTAAATAAATTATATTTTCTAATATTTCTAATATTTACTATTGGTATAACTATCCATTTTTATTTTTTTATTCTATTGAAAAGATTTGTTTTTCCAGCAAAAGTATACCCTGCTACAGATGTTTTAAGATTTGGACTTAGCAATGGCTACCAAACAAATTAATTTGCATGTTTTTATCTTGAATAAAGCCTAAGTGGTGTTAACATAACTTATTGCATGTCAAGTGGAATAGCATTTTTAATTCTATCTAGACGTAGTCCCTATGATATTGTACATCTTCTCTCTGCAAAGGTTGGCAGAGCTACGTACATATGCAATAAGTATAAAATTCAGTACTGCCTGTAGCTCTGGATCAGAATCATTTATGTGACACTTCCATTAAACAAGCCAACCATAAATAGGTTCTGAGGCATCCATCACTCTAAATCTTGATTTATTTCAAAAGCTTGTTTGAGGCTGGATCAGAGGATTGCAAGTATATATCGGGGGGGAAATAACTGCTACTAGAATTCTAAATGACAACTTTTCAAAATGAAAGTCACACTTGATCTTTGCATTTTATCCTGGAATAACACTTAAAAATAGGCTAATAAAATGAAGTGTATTAATAAAAATATAGTTATTATGGTAAGTTGCCATATATCTAATACTGTATATATTTTATACTTTTCTGTTCAGACTTTCTACAAATTACAATTCAACAGGATCTTCTTTTTTTTTTATTGAAAAGTTTTAAAATACAATTTTCCTTTAGAAAACCCCCCTTCCCCCTCCCTCCTCCCCTCCCTACCTCCCCCCTATCCCCCCCCCTCCCCCTCTCCCTCCTCCCTCCCCTACCTCCCCCCCCTACTTCCCCTCCTCCCCCCCTCCCCCCCGACTTCCCAGAGCAAAATACAAGGTATATATCTAAAAAGCAATCATAAACAATCATATACTAACAATTATAAACTCTAAAATCCATCACTCTCTAGCTTATATAGAGTAAACCAATCCTTAATAATACTAAATATGTATAAAGAACTAAAATAAAAGAAAACTAGCGTCATTCCCATCTATGTTCTTCCACAATTCACTATTTCCTAAACATATTCTCATTTACACATCACAAGCACCTATCCCTATTAACCTCTCTAGCCAAAATAGGCTATAATAGATAGTTCTTACACAAATTAACCCACATTAACCCACAAACTTTCTTCCTCTTCCTCTGTAGTAAATTGTCCATTAATTCCAAATTAAAGATTCTGTTACCATACATATCATCCCAAAACTCTTAAAAACACAACTACCATTTGACTATCAGTATGTTGTGGAAGTTCCATAGATTTCTACTAGTCCTATTTTCTTATCTTTTTTGAGCGTTTTAAGGCAGCACGCGTCACCCTCTGTTCTCTAGGATCATCCAAAAGAGTTGCAGCTTGATCTCCTCCTGTACCATTCTCGTCTATCTGTCCATCTTCATCCTCTTGATGTTCTCCTTCTCCAGATCCCTCTGCAGCTTCCAAAAGTGTTGATGGGGTTGCTTTTAAGACATTGTTGTAAAAATCATGCGCTTGCTTCACAGTACCCAAACAGTACCTTTTGCCTTCATACATGAAGCTCAACCCAGCTGGGATCTCCCATCTGAACCTTATATCTCTTTGCTTGAGCTCTTGCACAAGAAATATAAAGTCCTTCCTTCTCTTTAAAATCTTTGGAGGAATTTCTTTTAGAACCAAAACTTCTTGACCAGCAATCACAACTTTAGTATCATAGGCAGCTTGTATAACTTCATCTCTAATTTCCCTTTTTACAAAATAAACCACCACATCTCTAGGCAACTTTCTCTGTTTAGCAATCCACGAGTTCACACGAAACACTTTGTCCATGCCTTGTTTTATTTCAGATGCTGGATGGTTCAATACCACCTCAAAAGCCTCAGAAACCAGCTGCTTTAAATCTTCCTTAATATTCTCTTTTAGGCCTCTAATTCTAACAGCAAACTGCATCTGGTAAAATTGAGCCAGACTCAGTTCGCTATCCATTTTGTCTTTTAAATCTTCAATTTCCAATACTTTTGCTTCTAATATAGCATTCTTTTGAGTCAGTTCTTCCACTTTGTCATCCAGCACCTCCACACATTTAGCTACTTTATGCACTGAGGACAAAATGTCTACCTTCATCTCTCTGAGTTTCTGTTCCATCCTTTCTTCCATTCTCTGCTCCAATTTCTCCAATTTCTCCTCCATCTGTGCAAATTTAACACCCATTAACTCCAAAATTAACTGGGTATGTTTTTCAAGATCCTTCAATGTCAATACATCTGGAGAATGCAACGCCTGCAGTAATGATTGTTGTTGCACCGGAGAATTTCCAGCACTCCGAAAAGTTCTAGGGGGAGGTTTAGACGCCATCTTTTACTTACAATTGTGACGCACTTTCACTTTAAGTTTTAAGCAAAGTCCATCAAGCTCGAGAGTAAAATAAAATAATCCTCTTCATCTCTTCATCTTTCCCTCTTGTACTGCTCTGCCTGCTCTTTTCCTTTCATAGTCTCTCCTTCAAGCAGGGATGGTCGCAGACGCCTGGCTCTGCTCCATGAAGTCCGGAGCAGAGACGCTAGCCAGCTGGGAGCAGCCCAGGCTACGGGGGAGTTCGATCCTTCAGCCGCCCAAGCTCCAAGCTCAGGCGGCCCCGGAGAACTCAACCCCTACCTGGGGGCTCACCCCCTCCTCTTCTCCCGAGGAGGGGGCTTCAAATTCGCCCGAACAGCTGATCGGCGCTGTTTCGGGCGAAAAATCACACAGCTGAGCGGCGGGCAGCCCGGGAAGGCTGTCTCCGGCGCCGCGGAGCCACCGGAAGTCCAATTCAACAGGATCTTCTGAAGGGGTAACAACTTTTGAAAGGAGTGTCTGTGTCTTCTGGGGGTAGCATACAGTATGTTCCTAAGGCATCCATCAGGGAATTTCTGGTCTAAATTCAAAAGTTCACGGAATCAAGTCTATGCATTTTCTCTAAGATATGAAGTATCTATTGTGAAGAGTGCTTCCATTCTATTGCTGAGATTTAAGTACTGTCATTTTTTATCATTGTAAATAAAACTTTGTTCACATCTGTATAGACTGATCTGTTTGTTCTAGATGACGCAGACTAAACAATTAGAGGACAGAGTGAGCAAAGAAATTGGATGAACAATTTCTCCAAATTTCTTCAGGGTAAGAAAGAATTTCTCAAGAATGCTTCAACAGTAGGGTTGCCTATTTTGTGATAAAAGTTATTGGAAATAAAACAGAACAAGACCAATAATAAAAGCAGTTCTCACATGAAGACTTCCAGTGGAATTTAATTGCAACATACAAAGCCCAGGAATGCTGCAGACAGCAAGAGAAATGTTAATAGTTATCATTCCAGTGATCAGTCCCTATCTTTTAAAAATTAAGTAAATGCAATATTATAAACAATCCATCATAGTTTCTCTGAATAGTTTTGCTATCAAGTTGAATGACAGTGGTAGAAATAAATGCAGGCAAATTTCTCTATTGTTGTTAGTTGCGAAGTCGTGTCCGACCCATCGCGACCCCATGGACAACATTCCTCCAGGCCTTCCTGTCCTCTACCATCCTCTAGAGTCCATTTAGGCTCACGCCTACTGCTTCAGTGACTCCATCCAGCCACCTCATTCTCTGTCGTCCCCTTCTTCTCTTGCCCTCAATCTTTCCCAGCATTAGGCTCTTCTCCAGTGAGTCCTTCCTTCTCATAAGGTGGCCAAAGTATTTGAGTTTCAACTTCAGGATCTGGGCTTCTAAAGAGCAGTCAGGGTTGATGTCCTCTAGGACTGACCAGTTTGATCACCTTGCAGTCCAAGGGACTCGCAGCAGTCTTCTCCAGCCCCATGGTTCAAAGGCTTCAGTTCTTTGGTGCTCAGCCTTTGGCGCTCAGCATCTTTGGACAAAAATGACCTGGATAACTGAGAATCTCCACAGACATTAAAGACAATTGGGTTAACCACTGTTTGCAATATATTTTCATTCCTGTTTGTATAATTCTCTGTTTTGATCTTAATCCCCATTTTCTTATTGTTTTTAATATTGTTATTTTCATTTTAAAAGGTGTCATATTTTTGAGAAGTCAGCTTTTGGGTGTGCATCACTTATTATTTTGCCTTACTTCCTTTTTTTTAAAAAATGGGTATCATTCACCTTTCAATTTAAACTATTCTGGTGATGTGTCACTTTTGTAAATTGGGCCTAATCTAGGGCTATGCAATGCAGCCATTCCATTTTTATCCAGAGAGTTTCTGGATTTGTACAACAGCCCCTTTCCATCACATCAAATCCAATTGCTGTAATGTTGTGTATGAAGGTGATGCCCAGAGCTGGAATGGAGCTGCTTCACACAGGTCTATAAAGCTAACTAAAAATGCCAGTATATATGCTGAACCATTCACAAAATAAGGTCTATGTACATGAACACACAATGAAAATAGTAAAACAAAAATCAAATAGTTAAATATTTATTCAGTGAAGGTAAGTTACTTGTAAAAATCTCTCCATTATCCAGTAAATGGCTTTTTTTTTGGCTGCATTACAAATTGAAACTCAACGTCTACTAAGACCACTTCCCCACCCACAAAAATATTATTGAATAATATTAAAAATGTAAAACTAATTTTATTTCCATTCTCTCTCTGTGGCCTCTACTATAATGCACACTCTAAATTATCTGTTATTGAAAATTCAGCAATGCTAAAAATGGCTATATTAGCTCCAGCTGTGCTTCAATAGCAAGCCCTAGCATAGTTATTATTCAGAAAATTTTCATCATACAGTAGTTTCATTTCTTTTTGGGAAGAAGGACAGGCAGATATTTTCACATGACATCCTCTAGCAAGACATGGATACTATTTTAATGAGTCAATCTCCAAGCCATTCCAAATCTCGCTTCTCAGAATACCAAGGGGGGGGGGTATCCTTCTATTTGTTTCTTTTCAAATGTTGAATGCCATTATAAATCAGATCTTCAATGAAAGTAATATCTATCAGGTGTAAAATGTTAGCACAGCAATTTATAATATAAGAGTCAACTGGCATGATGAATTATATTACTAATAAGGGCTGCAATAAGAAAGAAAATAGGGAAACTCAGTGAAAGAACAACTCAATTTTAGAATGTTATCATAAAAGAAAAGTAACTCCTCTTTCCTCAGGAAAGATAGATATACACAAATAAAAGCATTGAATAATATTTGTTCTTCCAGGAGAAGATGGGAGGGAGGGAGGGAGGGAGGGAGGGAGAGAAACACACACATACACACAGAGATAATCTTTCCAACATTACTACCAACATTATTAGCCTACCACAAGTGAACATATCTATAGATCTGAAAAATAATAGTAGAAGTGTTACACATTTTATTTATTCATTTATTTATATTTCCTCTCCTTACCTCTCACATATCACTATACAAAGTTAAACAAAAATAACTAAATTATTTTTTTAAGTAATGAAATAGTCTGCAAAGGATGATAGAAAAAGGCTGAGTTATACAATTCATTTGTTTTTCTCTCTCAAGGATGTATAGCCAGGCATGCTCTCTACATCAACAGGAAAACATAGGGAAATGGAACAGGAAGGGGGTAGGATCTTCAGGAGAAAGGTCTAGCTCAGGATCCATGAACAGCCTCTACTGCATGATAACAAACTTGCTTTAGAATCAGATTAGAGCTGGAAGGGACATTGGAGGTCTCCTAGTCCAACCCCCTTCTCAAGCAGGAGACCATATATCATTTCAGACAGGTGGCTGTCCAGTCTTTTCTTAAAAACCTCCAGTGGTGGAGCCCCCACAACTTCTGAAGGCAAGCTGTTCCATTGGTTAATTTTCCTCACTGTTAGGAAGCTTCCCCTTAATTCCATGTTGTTTCTCTCCTTGGTTGGTTTCCATCCATTGTTTCTTGTCTTGCCTGCTGGTGCTTTTTTTTAAATTCCATTTATATCCCGCCCTTCTCCGAAGACTCAGGGCGGCTTACAAGCTTAGCAGTAGCCTTCATTCTATGTATATGCCTGCTTATTAGGGCTTTCACACACACTCCAAGCGGCATTATTACAAAGTCAGCTTAATTGCCCCCAACAATCTGGGTCCTCATTTTACCTACCTCGGAAGGATGGAAGGCTGAGTCAACCTTGAGCCTGATGGGATGCGAACCTGCACTAATTGCAGGCAGCTGGTGTTACTTAAGGAGGCATTAGCCCACTGCTCCACCAAGGCTTTGGAAAATAAGTTGGTCCCCTCTTCTTTATGGCAGCTCCTCAAATACTGAAATACTGCTATCATGTCACCCTAGTCCTTCTTTTCTCTAGATTAGCCAAAACCATTTCTTGCAACTGTCCTTCGTTTGTTTTTGTTTCCAGGCCTTTAATCATCTTAGTTGCTTTTCTTTGCACTTTTTTAGGTTATGAGTAAAATTTCCATTGCTAAGTAAGAAAGTTGTTAAGGGAGTTGTGGCTGATTTTACGACCTTTTTATGACCCACAGTTGCTAAGTGAATCATGTAGTTGTTAAGTAAATCATGCAGTTATTAAATGAATCCAGCTTCCCCCATTGACTTTGCTTGTCAAACACCATCTGGGGAGGTCGTAAATGGCAATCCCATGAATTTAGGATGCTGCAACCATCATGAGCACATGCTATTTGCTAAGCACTTCAATTTTGAATATGTGACACTGGAAATGTCATGACAATTATAGCCAGCCTAGTGAACTGTTCCCATTGTAGAGCAGGACCACAACTACATTGAGGTTGTAGAACATAGGTACAATATGTCCAATTACAATAGTTAACAAATATCATAATTATCAACCTTTTCTCAGGACCTGGTGAATTCTTCATAGGATCAACGTATTTTGTTCACATAAGTTTCCACGCATTAGTGATTCAAGTTTGAAACCTATGGAAGAAGCTATGCATTCACTATCTGTCCACAAAAGAAAGATAAATACAGGTTTTTAAAGCACTTTTTTTCCTTTTGTGATCTTGTTTCAGATGTTTTATAGCAACCTGTCTACAAATACACACTCCTACACACGTTCTATTAAGATGGCATCCATCAAGGCTTCTGATATTGGCAATCTACATATTATTTCCCTAGTCCTGTCCAAACAATCCTAGTTACCTTTTATATTTTTAATCCTTTGTGTAGTTTTACACTAAGGCAAAAGCCTTGGATACGCTCCAATTTTGTAACACTTGTCGTCTCTGAACACATTTCCAGATAATTATTTGACTTCTCATAATTCTACTAACAGTTCTGGAAAGTTGCATTACCAAAAAAAAAGCAACCCCCTAATTTCTTTTCATATCAAAGTGACTTGTTAATTATTAGCATGGAAAATGTTATTTAGTGAGTAGGGCCTTATACTTTCATCAATGAAATGAACTGCAAGATTCAGAGTTAGGTGAGGACTAGGACCTGGCACTTAATTTACTAAAAGCTTACTATATCATTGGTAAAGCTTTGTAGCATCCAATTTTGGATTTCATTTCTCCTCCAACCCCCCAAAAATGCTTCAAAGTGCACAAAATTACAAAAACAGCCCCTGTCTCTAGTGCTTAAAACAGCTGTGCCTGTTCCCAGGATCATATGCTCTGAACCACCTTCTGAAGATCAAACGCAAAGTGCTACACAGTCCTAAGATTCTTACATCTTTGAACTGTACTTTTGATTATGTCTCTCTACTCTTTCAGTGATGCATTAGTGATCATTCTGTCTGACTTTAATGGAGAGGCATAGTGAGCCTCTGTTACCTTCACTGTAATTCCAGTCCTCTGCTACCATTTCCTTTTTCCCAAAATGAAGTCATTTCCCCAAGGGAAGGTGAAAAGAAATAAGCAAGGAGACGTGGGATGAAATATAATGTAGGCTAATATTCTTTCAACAGAGCTAGGACCAATCAGTTTTATAAGTCAGTCCTTGTACAGAAATTATTATTTGGGAATTACACCTTTATATTACACATTTTATGCTCTGATTTAAAAATCTCAGAAAAGAAGTATTTGCATCTGCATGTTAATAATTTTTGTAATTTGATCAGCATGTTATATCAGCTTTCTCTAAAAGTGTCAGAGAACTTGAAGACAACATATTAAGAATCCCAGTTTCCTACATTTTGTTTCTAGACCTTCAATATTAACAGTCAATACATCTTCATTATGCGGGATATTGTTTCCAGTGGCTCTGGAAAAATCAGAGTCTTTTAACAAATATAACTTAAATACTTGCCTGTTTAAGTCTTTACCCCTCTTTTTGCCTGCCTTTGTCTTGTTTTGCCTGCTGTTTCTTAAGGTTTGTTGATGCAACAAGTTATATTTTTGCTAGTGCCGTGAGTAGTATGTGCATATGCTGTGATCTGGACATAAGGAGTGACTGGATCTGTCAATCTTTATATGCAACATAAAATGGAAATTACCCACAGTAACAGTCAGGATTGAGCTAAAAATAGCGACAGGCTGAAGATTATTCAGTAAGATCTTTGGTCAAGAGATAATAATATACAATAAAACAGTGCAGGCCAATTCCTAAATGGAATTCACAAATATGAAAGTTTTCCTGCATTCTGATTTATTTTTATAATATAATTTGTACAGTACTGGAGGTGAAACAAAAGTATGCATAATTTCAACTCTGACTGATTTTCACTTAATTCTGAAAGAAACTTCCAACAGTAAAAGTCTTCAGAATTGTAATGTAATATAATAATTTAAATTTTGTCCAATTTTTACATGTAACATATTAGGTTATAATGCTAATCAACTGTCAGATACCATCTGCTAATCCAAATCTTTAAATGATAAATATAGACATTATATAAACTAGTGTGTTTTTGGCCACCAAAATTCTCAGAGGTAAATATTGTACAAAAATTCTTGGAACAAGTTTCTTTTAGCTTTATGGGATAGTTATAACCATGAGAGTGATGAGAACATTTGCAGACATCAATTTTAATAAGTAATAAAGAACAGATGTGGTTTAATAATCACCTCTGAAATCTCATGTATAAATATGATAGATCTATAAAGAAAAAAATTAAATATATTTACCAATTTAAATATTGGCCAGATAATATAGGCCAGGTCTTTTAATCACACTTTTCTGCTCATAGTGCCAGAAAAAGCTACCATTTAGACTTTTAGGAGAATATTTGCCAAATAGTTGCTATTATCCATCATAGTCTTGGACTAAAATGCTAAATAACATGCCTTGAGGTATTGAGGTTTGTGATTGCTAGATTTTCTGCCTGACATATGCCAAGATAAACTAAAGTCAAAGGTAACTGCACAAAACTGCAATTGTAAAAAGATTCAGAAAAACGTAGGATATTACTGGTTTTCTGCTAAGAAAAGAGCTAACAGTTGATCAAGGAATGGAATGCATATTTCTCCAACAGAAGTACACACGTGAACCCTGAAAAGGAGGGCAGAAGGGAAAAATTATTAATGTCCTTATAAAGTATTAGTAACAAATTCAAAGTAGATGAGTAAAAAAAATGCAAGTAGAAAAATAGGGACCACTACTGTAGGAAGGTAACAGCGTTCCGTGCGCCTTTGGAGTCTAGTCATGCTGGCCACATGACCACGGAGATGTCCTCGGACAAACGCTGGCTCTTCGGCTTTGAAATGGAGATGAGCACCGGCCCCTAGAGTTGGAAATGACTAGCACACATGTGCAGGGGAACCTTTACCTTTTTATACTTAATTACCTATCTCAGTTAATTCCTTTCAAATGTAGCCAGATTGATTCCAATCTGGATCAGGGTTATGGCCTGATTCAAGGTGTTTCATAATCCAAGTTAGATAATAATGTATATGAATGGAAGGATAAGAGACGTCAGATAGCAATCAACGAAGATGTTCTCCAGGGGCTATGAAATTGCAGCTTTGTGCATGAAGATATGAATGAAACCCTTGAACTTAGAGGACATATAGAGAAAAAGAATACTCTTCAATATTTAGGATGATACACAAATAAATACTGCTGGGCAGTCATTTTTAAATGTTCCAATTGAAGAATATCCCTATGTTTCTAACTTAGTGACATTGTGAGATTTTATGTCAAGAACACACATTTCAGATCTATGATTTTATTGAAATTCTGTGTCTTTTACCTGTAGGCCACCTTTAATACTCATATAACTGCTAAACTTTGAATGGGACAAAGTGGTGGGATTCAGCCAGTTCACACCCCTTCAGCAGAACCGGTAGCTAGTTTTTTGTTGCCAGGCCCAGAATGGACTTCTGGAAGTGGCATCCACACAGAGAACCGGTTGTTCACATATTTGAATCCTACCACTGGACACTATATATAGTCACAGAAAGGGATTGCTGTGTTCAGTATTAAATGTTGATTAACGTATTTATTTGGAGTTTCACACAGCAACTTTTTATTTAGGGCTGGACACATCTATCAGTTTTACTTTCTTCTACATGTGAAACTTTTTCACAAACATTTCTTGGAATTCTTGACAAAAATTTTAGATGATCTTTGCAAAAGTAAAGGCATAAAGCATGCTACCCTTGATGTAGTCCCATATGGTCTTAGGCCTAAGGCCCAAAGCATGCTCTTGAACTTTCATGAAGATCAATAATTAGTGTTTTGCCATGTTTTGCATTGTATTGCACTGGTCACTTGGTTGATATTAGGCTAAAGACTAAAAGAATTCAGCAGTCAAATACTGTATTTCTCATTAATTGCTTATCGTTAAGCAATTGCTCATTGCTTATTGATAACATACATTGATCTGCCAATTGCATCCAAACAGAAACTCCAACTCTTCTAGTAAAGTAAAAGTTCAGTCTCTTGAGGGGACTGAGTCATTATAAGCACAGTGGACCCTGGTGTTCACTTGTGCTGATGCAAACATCAATTTCCCTACAGGTCTGCATCGGTTAATACTAGGACAAGTTTCTGATGATTGACTTTGGTTTTTCACAGCAGGCTTTTGGCTCAGCTCAGAACTCTCTTGGTATTGTTCATATACAATGATCAGACAGCAAATTCACAAATAGGAAGGTTTTACTATTATTTTTCTTCATAACTCTCCATTATAGTTACTTTTTATCACTGAACATTACTTCACAAATTTCATATATTACAAAGAAAGATATAGCTAATGTCAGGAAGGGAAAATAATTTGGTAATATATTTGGTAATGTATTATATTTCTTTATAATGTATGATTATTCAGCCTTAATTAACTTTATTTCATATTAATGGCAGGACAATACCCCCAAGATTTTGGTATAACCCAGAGACCACCTACAGAAGCTGCCATCATAATTTTTAATATAATATAATGAAAAATAAATACACACGGGGAGCTGCCATAACTGATCATAGACATGATCTGCCTTGAAGGGCTGACAAAACTAGATCAGATTAGGAAACCAAAGTCATGAATGCTAATTCTACTTTTATTATAAGAATTGTGCAAGCCTAAATGAACTTCCCTGAGAGAGCAGTGAGGCACTCAGGATTTTAAAAATTAATTTAAAAATTAATGTAAGTTATATTTAATTTACATCCTGGAACCATGTACTTTAGTAGCATAGTCCTGGCTTGCCACCCAAAACCCAGGGATGGCTGTTAGCCCAAAGTTGTGTACCTCTGATCTGCTGCAACTTATGAAGTTGTTTAAGCTGTAATTTTTACTGTATTTCACAGATTCCAAAATGTTATCAGCTACATATAAAAAGAACTGATACATAAGCTGAATCAATTTGACAGGACTTCAACTATTCAGATCAAAACATTCAGCATCCTTTAGGCCTGCAACATTTTTGCTACTTGATAAAGAGAGTCAGTTTTGACAAACTTCAGGAAAATCCTTTGCTCTCATCATAATTATTTCCCTAGGATGTCTTCAGTCAGTTCCACATTCGTCCCTTTTTAACACTAGAGTTTTCACTGCAATTCACAGGAGGCCAAACCTTTCTATCTGCTGTTGCTTTATCAGTCCTTAGCTGATGTGGTATAGCTTGGTATGAAAGCCTCCCTAGTTTAAAGATAATCAAGGAGATCTGTGACTGAGGAATAAGCCAATGGATACAGATAGCAGATCCATCAACATCAGGTTCATGTGTTCTCTGTTGAAAGCATATAATCATTTTGAAGTATCTACACTGTGAGAGCTTACATGTGTTGCGTGTTTCAAAGATGTCAAAAAAGCAGAGTGTAATTTTATGTGCCCGGGAGTAACTATTTGAGCTTCAGGCCATACAAACCGTTGCTATTACTGGGGAGTAAAAGCTCTGCATAATTAAAAAACATCATCAGTCTTACAGTTCCTGTAGAATGTGGTAACTTTCTTGCCTGAAGGCTGTTCTTGTCTTACTAAGTCTGTTTACCCTGTCCAAGATTAGATTAGTTTAATTATTATGAAAAAGACTGCTCAGATCTTACAACCTAATTATGCAAATGTTTTTAAATGTTCACAAAAGTAATTTATTTATTTGGGAGATAAATGAATCTGTTTTGTCATAAAACAGATTGGAGTCCTGGCAATGTGCAGGCTAGGTTATATCCCCTAAGGCTGATTTCTTTTCTTTTCTTTTCTTTTCTTTTTTTTGCCATAGATATCTGTGGTATCCCTAGATTGCAACATTTTCTAAAGGCATAAATGATCTGTTAAAAAATAAGAGGGTTTTGTATTGCATGTGTGTCTTTGTTTTACAAATCATCATAATCCCAGAAAGAACTATTACAAGTTTAATATACAACAAGCCTTGTTATGAAAACAGGACATTTCAGCCAGATTCATCTATAAAGTTTTAACAGCTAAAACATTCCTAGCAGACCTATTAAGTTGCACCTGTTTTATGAAACTCTGCATCATATTCCTTTTAAGGAATTCTGTTACACATACTACCGTGAATAGAATTGATCTAGAAATAGTCTCTTCTTCAAAAGAGGGCAGAAATGTCTTTTCATAAGTTTTTACAACTGATTGTGTTACGAGTTGTAAATGTGATGTATTTGTGTCATAAATGTAGCAATTATTAATTAAAATGATGAAGTTTTTAATCAGCTATATATCTTTATATGGCTCCTTCAAATTTTTCCCAAGATCAAGGAACATTTTCAACAACTCTATATCTTCAAAGAATAGTGAATTATCTGAATTTGTATACTCAGCTTATTGGCCTAATAAGGAATTGAAAGGACAAAACACAGATGGTTTTTGGAGTGGAGTGGAATTTTGAAATTAGTTTGGAAAGTATATTCCAATTATTGCTTTTGCTGGCAAGATTAGTTAGATTTTACTGACAAAGACCTTGCTCCTGACATGATAATTATGAACATCTCTTATCAAGGCTGCAACAAATTCAGGTTTGAAACAACAACAAAAATCCCTGCTGCCAAATACATACACTAAATCATGGCAAATATGGCACCTTCTTTAAAAGAAGATAAATAAATTGTCCTTTACCCAGTTTGCCTTATGGTATGATCATAGTTTTAAGTTATCCAAAATGCATAGTTTTAAGTTACCCAATATTCAGTTAAAACACCCTTAACAGAAAGATGTTCAGTCTTGGTTTGGATCCATCCAATGAAGAGCAAATCATAACCTCTTTCCTTTTGTCTTTGATCCCAATGTCAAAGCACAAAACCAATTCATTGGCAAAAATATTGTGTAAAAAAACAGGGAATGGCCAGAAAGTTTTGTCCATTTTATTCTGATGGAATAGTTCATGGCCATATTAAACATCAGATGTTAGTATCATATTATTCATTAAAATAGACAGGGTTTTTTTCTCATAGAACGCCCAGAACGGAGTTCCAGCACCTTTTTTGGATGGAACCTTGTAGGGTAGGCAAGGCGAGTTGTATGACGTGTGTGAGTTCCGTCACTTTTTTTTACATAAAAAGCACTGAATATAGATATAAATATTGTATTAGTTTATGTAACTACATCTATTAATATTTGTTATATTAGATCTCAGCAAAACGAATATAATTAATAAAGAACAGAAAAAAACAAATTAGCAAATATATATGAAAACAGAAGCCTGCAGTATAGACAAAAAAATTGAAAACACTGTTCTCAATTTAAGTAAATATTACCATTTTTGCTGTATAAGTTCTCTTTTAGTATGAATGTTCTGTGTTTAGCTCCATCATTAATGTCACAATGATGCATCAAAGCCTTTTATAGTCAATGTTTATTTCCCCATCTCAAATGATGTATTTCATTAGAAATATATTGCTCTAAGAACAATACATACTGTCTCCTTGATTTGTATATAAATTAACTGCTGTTTAAATACGCAGGGCAATGGCTCTACATGGAGATTATATCTAGAGTTCTCTGGTGTATTAAATGGAAAATGTGAGCGATGATATTAAGTAGTTAGTATGACATCACCATTATCAGGGATATTCAGGAGATTAGAAGCTGATGGCTGTCATTTAAATGAACACATCTCAAGTGCACCTGCTTTATAATTATTTGTTGGAGTAGGATCATTAACATATTCCTTAAGTCACTGTAATTTGCTAGTAATTTGGATCTACATTAATGATGTTATACACGCACATGCACACACACACACACACTTACAAAAATGCACAAACATGTACTGTATACTGTATGTATATGCACATATGGATAAAATAAAAAAGCTTTTCAAAATGCACAACATATATTTCAAATCATATATCACATTCACATACCTACCTACCCACATTCTAACATTAGTGGGACATGTAATAATATTGCAATTTGTAACTACTTGGCATTTGTTAGGAGAATTTATCTAGCTTACGTTCCCCCCTACACACCAAAAAAAATCTAGTTATATAGCATTTTAGAAGCTTCCTGTCGTTATAAAGAGAGTGGCAGTTGATTCTTAATCTTTTCCTTCAGTCTTCTTTATTTACGATAGGAGTGTGCAAATTTAAATTCCAGGAATTGTATGACTATCAAGATCTCTCCAAAATTTGCTAGAGAATGATAATGTGCAATGTGACAGAAAAGGAAGGTGACAAAAGTGAAATATAGACCCCTGATTTTTTTTAGGTTTGTCTCTCTATGTATACCATATACAAAAGATATGGAAGTCCTGAAATGGGCAGTTAGACTAAGAGTCTTTAAGAACCCATTTACCTGAATTAGCTTTATTAAAATTGCCTCTGGGATAGGCAAATTCCCTCTTAAAATAATATCATTTGTTATAAAATATTCAGCAAAGAACTATTGAAAATGCCCACAAATACACATATCCATCATGCTGTTCCCTTTAAGAATAAGCAATAATGTGAAAAGCTCAGGAAAAAAAATAAGCCAAAAAAGTAACAAAAATGAATGTTGCTAAATGTAGTTTATTCATATCTCAGTACTATTCAGTATACTTTTTCATACACTTCTGGTTTTGCTTTTATCACATTCATATGCTTATGTCATATGAAGTTTGAACTTCTCATCTCTCTTTTTCTGAAGACCTCACCAACTTCATTCAGCTGTAACTTTGTCAACCCTCCACTTCCTTTCAACTTATTCACTCTTCCATCGTATGTTTATTTTGCATTTTGATCCTCATTCATTCTTTCTGTATGACCAAACCATCCTTATTTCATACTGATTAGTCATACTTGTATTAAATCTGTATTCATTCAGCATCTATTCATTGTCTAACAGAATTTAAGAACAATTTGGAAAGCAAATAGCAATAAGTAAATTATCTGTTTGGAAATAAGTAAAAAAAACAGCAGTTGTATTAAAGAGCAGACATAAAAAGATTCCTACAGAATTTTGCATAGCTGATGCTAAAAAACTAATGATCATGCTGATTTGGATGCTATCTAAATAATTTAAATAAAGTTCATGACATAAGATGAAATAATTATGTAAAGAGTGCAGAAGTGCAGAACTATATTATTTAGGTTTAAACCTGTACTTCTAAGTTTGTAGGCAAAAATAAAAGCATATACACACTAAAGACTAGAATTAAGAGGTATATTTTAATTAATACATTTTGAGTTAACTACTGTCACATCAAAAATGTGATTGATTATCTACTTGAGAGAGCAAGTTGTAGGGGTTTTTTATGTTTTAATGAGAAAGGTATGCTTTTAGATTTAAATTGTAAGACCTTGTTTAAGGAAGAATTTATGGGACCAGTATTAACTAATTCACAAAGGAAGGCACTTTTTTCCTGAAATGTCTTATTTGACACAAAAATGAAATTCAAGTAAATGAAGTTTTCTTCAGGTGGGCTCCTGAATACTTTATAGATACATTCCAAAGTAGCAGAATTAAGGGCTTCAAAATGAGTAGAAAAATATGTAATAAATGAATTGTTGCTCCAGCAACTTTTTGGTATAGATATTTCAAGTGTCTTATCTAAGTAATCTTCCATAGAATTCAACACCTTAGAGAACCATTGGCAAATGGCATGTCAAATTAGAACCACGTAGAAGACTCCCTAGTTGTAAAGGTCATTGGACGGTCTTGGGACAGTCACTATAGTTCAGCTTAATCTCCCTGATAGATTGAATAAAACACATCCATCTAAACTCTGTGGAAGAAATGTAGGATTTATATGTAATAAAAAAATAGTAATTTGAATGGCAAGCAGAAGGTAAATTGAAACACTGTTACTGCTATATTCCCTCATTCTTTTGTCATCACTTTTAATTATCTTTTTTTCCTTCTTCTAATATGATTTGCTAAAAAAGTAAATTATGCATTTAAGAAGTTTTATTCCAGCTGAAGGTATAATTTAAATCAGAGAAAAAGTGGAAAGTAACAATATTGTCAATATTACGGCTGATTTCATTTTCAAATCAACATTATCACATCATTACTGATTTGTTAGTTTTATGGAACAATTATTCAGTTGGTTTATTTCAATTTCCAATTATTTCACATTCCACAATTCACGGTGAACACATTCTTGTTAACTTTCTTTAATTGGATGTTTTGTTCATAATAATTTGTTTTAATCATAAAGGAAAAACACTTGGCCTGAAATGGTTAAAGTTCATGTTTCATTATGAATGATAGCATTCCTTAACACCAGTATTCCAGACTATAGCTGAAGTAAAACTCAGATATATTATAAATAGATCTACAAATGTACTAAGTCAAATGTACAAAGTCACTCTGTACTAAGAGCAAAATATGTTTCTTAAATTCTGTTAACGATTAAAATCTGAAGTTAAGGTGTCCTTTAAAATACTTGAATCTTGTTCAAGAAAACTTACTCTTGTCAGCTATGTCTTTAAAAATTACACATATCTGATGTTGTTGTTAGCTGCGAAGTCGTGTCTGACTCATCGCGACCCTATGGACAATGTTTCTGTCCTCTACCATCTTCTGGAGTCCATTTAAGCTCACGCCTACTGCTTCAGTGACTCCATCCAGCCACCTCATTCTCTGTCATCCGCTTCTTCTATTTATTTATTTATTTATTTATTTATTTATTTATTTATTTATTTATTTATTTATTTATTTATTTATTTATTTATTTATTTATTTATTTACATTTATATACCGCCCTTTCCCTGAGGACTCAGGGCGGTTTACAGGGAATTAAAAATCCAACATACAAAAGTTAAAACCAGATTAAAAAATATTAAATTGACCCTGTACTCTTAAAAACCCCAATTAAAAATTTCTCCTCAGCCTGGGCCCGAGAGCTCAAAGAGCCAGGTCTTCAGGCCCCGGCGGAATGATCGGAGGTCGGGGGCAGTTCTCAGCTCCACCGGCAGCTGGTTCCAGAGGGCAGGCGCTCCCACTGAGAAGGCCCTATCCCTGGGTGTCACCCGCCGGCAATCTCTCACCGGCGGAACCCTGAGCAGACCCTCCCTGTGGGAGCGTACTGGGCGAAGGGCGTTTGATGTTCCCTCAAATAACCCAGACCCAGGCCATGTAGGGCTTTATAGATAATAACCAGCACTCTCAATCTTTCCCAGCATTAGGCTCTTCTCCAGGGAGTCCTTTCTTCTCATTAGGTGGCCAAAGTATTTGAGTTTTAGCTTCAGGATCTGGCCTTCTAAAGAGCAGTCAGGATTGATCTCCTCTAGGACTGACCGGTTTGATCGCCTTGCAGTCCAAGGGACTCACAGGAGTCTTCTCCAGCCCCATAGTTCAAAGGCCTCAATTCTTTGGCACTCAGCCTTTTTTATGGTCCAGCTTTCACTGCCATACATTGCAACTGGGAAGACCATAGCCTTGACTATACGCACTTTTGTTGACAGGGTGATGTCTCTGCTTTTTAGTGTGCTGTCTAGATTTGCCATGGCTTTCCTCCCCAGGAGCAAGCGTCTTTTAATTTCTTGGCTACAGTCCCCATCTGCAGTGATCTTGGAGCCCAGGAAAATAAAATCTGTCACTACCTCCATTTCTTCCCCATCTATTTGCCAGGAATTGAGAGGGTCAGATGCCATGATCTTGGTTTTCTTAATGTTAAGTTTCAACCATGTTTTGCACTCTCCTTCTTCACCCACAACAAGAGGCTCTTTAGTTCTTCTTCACTTTCTGCCATTGGAGTGGTATCATCTGCATATCTTAGGTTGTTGATATTTCTTCCAGCAATCTTAATTCCAACTTTTGATTCCTCTAACCCTGCCTTTTTCATGATGTGCTCTGCATATACGTTAAATAGGCAGGGCAACAGTATATAGCCTTGCCGGACTCCTTTCCCAATTTTGAACCAATCAGTGGTTCCGTGTCCCATTCTCACTGTTGCTTCTTGGCTCACATATAGGTTTCTCAAGAGACAAATAAGATGGTCTGGTATGCCCATCTCTTTAATAACTTGCCACAGTTTGTTGTGATCCACACAATCAAAAGCTTTAGCATAGTCAATGAAGCAG
This sequence comes from Vipera berus, assembly GCF_964194415.1. NCBI lineage: Eukaryota > Metazoa > Chordata > Lepidosauria > Squamata > Viperidae > Vipera > Vipera berus. The sequence goes on along the minus strand of NC_138207.1, from coordinate 28,015,472 downwards.
AAGTAGATGTTTTTCTGGAACTGTCTAGCTTTCTCCATGATCCAACATATGTTGGCAATTTGATCTCTAGTTCCTCTGCCTCTTCAAAATCCTGCCTGTACTTCTGGTAGTTCTCGGTCCACATACTGCTGGAGTCTAGCTTGTAGGATTTTAAGCATAACTTTACTAGCATGAGAAATGAGTGCAATGATGCGGTAGTTTGAACATTCTTTGGCACTGCCTTTCTTTGGAATTGGAATGTAAACTGGTCTTTTCCAATCCTGTTGCCACTGTTGAGTTTTCCAAATTTGCTGGCAAATTGAGTGTAACACTTTTACTGCATCGTCTTTTAAGATTTTGAATAGCTCAGCTGGAATACTGTCACCTCCACTAGCTTTGTTGTTGCTCAGCTTTTCTAAGGCCCATTTCACTTCACTTTCTAAGATGTCTGGCTCGAGGTCAGTGACCACCTCATTGTGGTTATCAGGGACGTTAAGCTCATTCTTGTATAGTTCTTCTGTGTAATTTTGCCACCTCTTCTTAATCTCTTCTGCCTCTGTTAGGTCCCTGCCATTTTAGTCCTTTATCATGCCCATTTTTGCATGAAACGTTCCCTTCATCTCTCCAATTTTCTTCAAAAGATCTCTGGTCCTCCCTATTCTATTGTTTTCTTCTATTTCTTTGCACTGTTCATTTAAGAAGGCATTCTTATCTCTTCTAGCTATTCTCTGGAATTCTGCATTCAATTGGGCGTATCTATGTTTTTCTCCCTTGCCTTTCGCTTCCCTCCTTTCCTCAGCTATTTGCAAAGCTTCCTCAGACAGCCATTTTGCTTTCTTGCATTTCTTTTTCTTTGAGATGGTTTTGGTTGCTACCTGTTGTACAATGTTGCGAAGATCTAATTCCTTAAATCTATTTGTCATCTCTACTGTATATTCAACAGGGATATGATTTAATTCATACCTGAGTGGCCTAGTGCTTTTTCCTACTTTCTTCAGTTTAAGCCTAAACTTTGCAATGAGAAGCTCATGGTCTGAGCCACAGTCAGCTCCTGGTCTTGTTTTTACTGACTGTATAGAGCTCCTCCATCTTTGGCTGCAGAGCATATAGTCAATCTGATTTCTGTGTTGACCATCTGGTGATGTCCATGTGTAGAGCCTTCTCTTGGGTTGTTGGAAAAGAGTGTTTGCTATGACCATCATATTCTCTTGACAAAATTCTATCAGCCTGTGCCCTGCTTCATTTTGTTCTGCAAGGCCAAACTTGCCTGTTATTCTGGTAATCTTTTGGCTTCCTAGTTGAGCATTCTAATCCCCCATGATGATAAGAACATCAGTTTTTGGTGTTAGTTCTATAAAGTGCTGTAGGACTTCATAGAACTGGTCAATTTCATCCTCTTCAGCACTGGTGGTTGGGGCATAGACTTGGACTACTGTGATATTGAATGGTTTGCATTGGATTCGAACTGAGATCATTCTGTCATTTTGGGGATTGTATCCCAGTATTGCTTTTCCTACTCTTTTATTGACTATGAAGGCTACTCCATTTCTTCTGAGGGATTCTTGCCCATAGTAGTATATCTGACAGTCATCTGAATTCACCCATTCCTGTCCATTTTAGCTCGCTGATACCTAAGATGTCGATGTTCAGTATTGTCATCTCTTGTTTGACCACGTCCAGCTTTCCTTGATTCATGGAACTTACATTCCAGGTTCCTATGGAGAAAAAATCTTTACAGTATCAGACTTTCCTTTCACCACCAGACACATCCACAGCTGAGCGTCCTTTTGGCTTTGGCCCAGTCGCTTCATTCTTTCTGGCGCTACTAGTACTAGCCCTCTGCTCTTCCCCAGTAGCATATTGAACGCCTTCCGACCTGAAGGGCTCATCTTCCAGTGTCATATCGTTTTGCCTTTTGGTACTGTCCATAGGGTTTTCACGGCAAAGATACTGGAGTGGGTTGCCATTTCCTTCTCCAGTGGATCACGTTTTGTCAGAACTCTCTGCTAGGACCTTTCCGTCTTGGGTGGCCCTTGTTGTGACTCAGGGTCAGCCTGTGGGTTCGGCACCCGGCTCAGAGGTATCGGATGACTCAGATGAGGGGGAGGAGGTGTGTGTGGGTGACGAACCGGCTGATGATGGCTTGCAGGCTTGGCAGAGCTCCCAGCCGGGGACCTCCTCTCAGCTGCGTGAGCCCGATAGTGCGGAGGATGATGACCCACAGCTGGCCCTGTTCAAGGACGCCCGACGCAGGAGGCAGTCGAGCAGGACTAAGCAGAAAAAGGCTGCGGGTCTCCTCGGGAGGAGGCACAGGGAGACCACGCCCTGAGCTCTCTATAAAAGGAGTGTTTGGGGAGGGGCTGGTTGCTGAAAGCAACTTTTCCGCTTGAGAAGACAAGCTCTAGTGTTTTTGTTATCTGCGTAATTAAATCTTGGCAGAAGCCTTTTAGCCTTGGACGCTTTCCAGTCTCTTCTTTTGAATAGGGGTTTGCTAGAAGAGGGCTGGTTCAGAACAGTTTGCTTTCAGCCACCCACCCCTTATTACTACGATGGAGCAGCTTCTTGCCGAGAATGCCCAGCTCACCCAGCAACTCACTTTGCTGGCAGCTCAGGTGGCACAACTGCAAGCTCAGGTACATGCTGCACCCCCACCCAGGAGGAAATGTCAGATAGCTATGCCGGATAAATTTGCTGGTAAACCAGAACTGTTTCCTGCCTTCCTGGGTCAATGCCAGCTTTATATCAGCGTGAGAGCAGCTGATTTCCCCACTGACCGAGATAAGGTGGGATTCATGTTGAGCCTTCTGTCGGGAGATGCAGCTCGTTGGGGCACGCCTCTGTTGGCACAGCCTAGCCCTTTGTTGGATAACTTTGGGGGGTTTTGTGACCATATGCGCCTCATGTACGAGGACCCGATTAAGGCGCAGACTGCCACCCGACGCCTGAAAGCTTTGAGGCAGGGTCAGCGCCCTCTACAGGCCTATATCAGCGATTTCCGGCTGCTTAGCCAGGATTCCGCCTGGAATGAGGCTGCGCTCGTGGATGCCTTTCAGGATGGCTTGTCAGAGGAGATGTTGGATGAGCTGGCCCGCGTGGACATTCCCTCAGACCTGAATGGGCTGATCCATCTTTGTCTGCGGATCGATGCCCGGCTGCAGCAGCGTAAGAGTCGCCGTGCCACCCCACAGACCCCTGCCGCCCCTGTTGTGCGTGAGCCCCCAGTCCAGAGGGAGGAGCCAATGGAGCTGGGTGCCGCCAGGTCCCGTCTATCGGTGACGGAAATGGACAGACGACGATCGGAGGGGTTGTGTTTTTACTGTGGGGACCCTGGACATTTGGCTGCTTCTTGCCCGAAGAAGCGTCAGCGGGCGTCAGTGACCAAGCCTGCCCCGAGAAAGTCCCCTGCTTTGCTATCGGGAAACGGCCCGAGCCCGATCTAGACGGTGTGATAGATCGGGCGACCCACAACGACCACGCCGAGCGACGCCGTTCCGACGGTGCCTGTGAACCTCCACGGCATTTGATTTTGGAGGCACGACTGATCCTTCCTGGCAAGCCAGAGGGGATTCCGGTCCATGCCTTAATTGACTCTGGGGCTACCACTAACTTTATGGACTCGGCCTTCGTGGCCAAATGGGCTGTTCCCCAGTGTCCGGTGGATCCGCCCATGCTTGTGGAGACCATCGATGGTCGAGTGCTCCTGTCCGGGCCTATTACGGCCGCCACGCAACCCGTGTGTATGGCCATCAGTTCCCATGTGGAGGCCATCCAGTTCTACATCACTTCGGATCTGCACTTCCCCGGGGTCTTGGGACTGGCGTGGCTCCGGGCGCATGATCCACAGATCTATTGGTCTCAGAACTTGGTCACCTTCCCAAGTTTGCAGTGCGTGGACCACACCCGCCATATCTGTGCCGGCCAGGTGGAGGGTTCCTCGGGGGTTTCCTTGCCTCCCGAACTGTCCGACTTTGCTGATGTGTTCAGCGAGTCAGAGGCGGACCAATTGCCCCCGCACAGGCCCTACGACTGCTCCATTGATCTAGTCCCTGATGCGCCTCTCCCAGTGGGGCGTTTGTACTCCATGTCGGAGCCCGAGTTGGCTGCATTGCGGGACTTCCTGACAAAGAATTTGGCTCGTGGTTTCATCCGGCCCTCGTCCTCGCCTGTGTCTGCGCCCGTGCTCTTCGTCCAAAAGAAGTCGGGCGAGTTACGGCTTTGCTGTGACTACCGGAAACTCAATGCCATCACGGTGCGTAACCGCTACCCGCTGCCCCTCATCCCCGAGCTCTTGGACCGACTCCGGGAGGCTAAGATCTTCACGAAACTGGACCTGCGTGGAGCTTACAACCTCGTCAGGGTTCGGCCGGGTGATGAGTGGAAGACGGCGTTTGGTACTCGCTATGGACATTTCGAGTACACGGTGATGCCGTTTGGCCTGACCAACGCCCCCGCTGTGTTTCAGCATTTTATGAACGACATCTTTCGAGATCTGTTGGACCAGTTTGTCGTGATTTACCTGGACGACATCCTGATTTACTCCCCGTCGCGTGAAGCGCATCATCAGCATCTCCGTCAGGTCCTGCAGCGCCTCCGGAAACATCGGCTGTTTGCCAAGTTGGAGAAGTGCCAGTTCTACCAGGTGACCATCGATTTCCTGGGTCACCGCATTTCTCCTGAGGGCATCGCCATGGAACCGAGTAAAGTTGAGTCGTTGCAGAGTTGGCAACCCCCGCGTCGCGTGAAGGATGTTCAGCGACTTCTTGGATTTGCCAACTACTATCGGACATTCATCCCTGGCTTTGCTGCCTTGACAGCCCCCCTCACCCGGCTCCTGCAGAAGAAGACTCGGTTCCAGTGGAACGCCCCCGAACAACAGGCGTTCCAAGCTTTGAAGGACGCCTTCATGAAGGAGCCCATCTTGAAGCATCCTGACCCGCAACGGCCGTTTGTCGTGGAGGCGGACGCCTCCGACATTGCCATTGGGGCCGTGTTACTCCAGGCAGCGACACCCAGCGGTACCCTTTTCCCTTGCGCGTATCACTCCCGGAAATTGAATCCCTCGGAGCGCAACTATACCATCTGGGAGAAGGAGCTGCTGGCCATCAAGGCGGCGTTCGAGGCTTGGAGGCATCATCTGGAGGGGGCGCGGCATCAAATCGAGGTCCGGACGGACCACAAGAATCTGGAAAGCCTGCAGACCGCTCGGAATCTGAACCAACGCCAGATCCGGTGGTCCCTCTTCTTTGCGAGGTTTGACTTCCGGGTGCGGTACATACCCAGCGGGCACAACCAGAGAGCGGATGCTCTGTCCAGGAAGCCCGAGTACACCCGAGTGGAGGACAAGCTTCCGCCCAGGACAGTGATCCCCATCGAGTCTTTTGCTGCGGTGCGGGAGCCGGTGGATATACGGGCTCGGATCAGGGAGGCGCAGCAGCAGGAGGCGTGGGTGGCTCAGCGGAAGGAAGAGGTGGGGCCAGATTCGCCTTGGTCGGTCACGGATGGACTCCTGTATTATCGTGACCGGCTCTATGTTCCGGGAGGGCCACTCAGGGGACTCGTCCTCAGCCAGTGTCATGATAACCCGGCTGCGGGGCATTTTGGCCTGTTCAAGACTCTGAACCTGGTCTCCCGTACCTTCTGGTGGCCCCGAGTCCGACACGACGTCCAGTCTTATGTCACCTCCTGCGTCCCATGCAGGCAGGCCAAGTCAGCGACAGGGGCCCCGCCTGGTTTACTGCAGCCTTTGCCAACACCCAAGAGACCCTGGGGGGCTGTGTCCATGGACTTTCTGACGGATCTACCCCCATCCTCCGGCTTCACGACAGTGTTTGTGGTGGTGGACATGCTGACCAAGATGGCGCACTTCATCCCCTGTCGCGGCTTACCGTCAGCTCGCGCCACTAGTCGCATGTTCATCCAACAGGTGTTCCGGCTGCACGGCCTCCCCGATAGAGTCGTCTCCGATAGGGGGGCCCAGTTTACAGCCCGCTTCTGGCAGGAGTTGATGCGGGCGTTGGACATTAAGGTTTGCCTCTCGTCCGCGCATCATCCTCAGACCGACGGGGGTACCGAGAAGGTCATCGGCATCTTAGAGCAGTATCTGCGCTGCTACGTTAACCTGCAGCAGGACAATTGGGTGGACTATTTGGCCATAGCCGAGTTTGCCTTTAACAACTCGCAGCACACCTCCACGCAGATGACACCGTTCTTGGCCAACGTGGGTTATCACCCCCGGTTTTTCCCCCTTTCGCCCGTGGACTCACCGGAGCCGGCAGCGAACGAATTCATGGCGGAGTTACAGGCGATCCATCGGTTGGTGCGACGGCAGCTGGAGAAGGCCAAGGCCGACTATAAGAGGTTCGCCGATCGGTCGAGAAGGGATACGCCTCCACTGTCGGTGGGGGATCGGGTCTGGCTGTCTACCAGGAACCTACCATCCACTCGGCCGGCGAGGAAGCTGGACCACCGTTACCTTGGACCGTTCCCAGTCGAGGCCGTCATTAACCCGGTCGCCTATCGTTTAACTCTGCCACGTTCCCTGCGCGTGCACCCCGTCTTCCATCGGTCCTTGTTGGTCCCCGAACAACCGGCTTGTCCACTTCGCCAAGCGGAACCTCCCCCATCAGGACCTCGCGATGGCGGCAGCACCCCCGAGTACGAGGTCGCCAGCATCCGGGATTCCCGTTGGCTGAAAGGTCGCTTCCAGTACCTGATCGAGTGGAAAGGGTACGGGCCGGAGGACTTCACATGGGAAGACGCGACCGCCGTTCATGCCCCTGCGTTGGTGACTGCTTTTCACGAACAGTTCCCATCCCGACCGCATCCGGATCGGCAGCCCCGGGGGAAGGGCCCTGCGGTGCGGGATAGTGTTGTGACTCAGGGTCAGCCTGTGGGTTCAGCACCCGGCTCAGAGGTATCGGATGACTCAGATGAGGGGGAGGAGGTGTGTGTGGGTGACGAACCGGCTGATGATGGCTTGCAGGCTTGGCAGAGCTCCCAGCCGGGGACCTCCTCTCAGCTGCGTGAGCCCGATAGTGCGGAGGATGATGACCCACAGCTGGCCCTGTTCAAGGACGCCCGACGCAGGAGGCAGTCGAGCAGGACTAAGCAGAAAAAGGCTGCGGGTCTCCTCGGGAGGAGGCACAGGGAGACCACGCCCTGAGCTCTCTATAAAAGGAGTGTTTGGGGAGGGGCTGGTTGCTGAAAGCAACTTTTCCGCTTGAGAAGACAAGCTCTAGTGTTTTTGTTATCTGCGTAATTAAATCTTGGCAGAAGCCTTTTAGCCTTGGACGCTTTCCAGTCTCTTCTTTTGAATAGGGGTTTGCTAGAAGAGGGCTGGTTCAGAACAGCCCTGCACGGCATAGCTCATAGCTTCATTGAATTACGCAAGCCCCTTCGCCACGACAAGGCAGTAATCCATGAAGGGGATATATCTGATGAGTGATTTATATTATGCCACAATATTTTTTATAAGCTAAATAATTACACAAAATACTATTTCTTACTAAAGTTTATTATGATTTTTTTCTTTAACAAAGCTTAGCTATTTTCATACGAACCACTAGATGGCAATAAATATAACCAGAACATCAGAAACGTTAATAAGAATTCAACATTTTAAATTATAGTCACCACCACTGCTCAACTGCCCACAAAAGTCATCTCTCATCAGTGAAATTTATAAGAGTCAGACCATCTTCCAGTCTGCTCAGTGGATAGTTTGTATTTCTAAAGAACACTTTCAGTTTCCCAATGATGTTTACCAAGAGCCATGCAGTTTTGCCCTGACTCATCCCAAATTGCAACTGGTTAACTACCAATGAATGTAATTAAAACAGAAATCTGTCATGGATTTTATTGATAATAAATTTGCACATTTCACTGCCATGATGAAAGGATACAGACAACTATCACATTTTTAAAATTCACAAAATGCTTTAGTACTTCCTTCTTTCTTTTTCTTTCTTTCTTTCTTTCTTTCTTTCTTTCTTTCTTTCTTTCTTTCTTTCTTTCTTTCTTTCTTTCCTTCCTTCCTTCCTTTATCCCTCCCTCCCTCCCTCCCTCCTCCAAATACCCTTTCTCACATAGATTGAAGCAACTGGGAGAATGTTGGGTACAAAAAGTTTAGCACATCACATAGTTTTAATCCTCTAGTGGTAGGCAACCTTGGCTCTTTTATGACTTGTGAACTTCAACTCCCAGAATTCCTGAGCCAGCCATGCTCTAGAAGAAGCAGAGGTTTTATAGGAAAGTATGTTTTGAGTATATTATGTTTTAAAGGTACTTTCTGTCTTAGAGAACACTAGATCCAACTGCTCTGTTCACATTCAATTCCATGCCCAGGTTAATAATATGGTTCTGTGAAGTTTTGAAAGGAATGCTTCAAATTGAGGGAAATTCAATTCACTCGAAACTGGATATTTGAACTGAACCTTTCAATCACTTTTAGACTCAAATCAAGTGGCTTTGAATCACTGCAGAGAAATTTCATAGGTAATATAAACTTCAGTTGGACTACCTAGCTTTTGAGAGTCTAAAATAGCACTAGCAATAGCACTTAGACTTATATACTGCTTCATAGTGTTTTACAGCCCTTTCTAAGTTGTTTACAGAGTCAGCAAATTTCCCCCAACAATCTGGTTCCTTATTTTGCCAACCTCAGAATAATGGAAGGCTGAGTCAACCTTGAGCTGGTGATAATCAAACTGCTGGCAGTCGGCAGAATTAGCCTGCAGTACTGCAGTCTAACCATTGCACCACCATGCCTCTTAGTATCATAGCTTTCCTTATATACAGAGACAAAGCTAAAAAGTGATTGAGTTGGATAATGATATGGATAGCCTGCCAATAACTTCTGTCATTTTCAAAGGATTTTATTTATTTCCATTTCCATCTGAAGAGTTTGCACTCAGGACAATTTTCATGAATAAGAATCTGCATCCAGGTTACATGCAGGATATATTTTTTTATGAATAAGAACCTGAGTATGAACAGATTTAATACATTCTGAGAGATAGTAACAATTGTGATCTAATTATTCATGATTTTACTTCTAATTTGAAAAGACCTCATGCCACAGAAACCTTCTTGGTACCTTTTAGAAATGCATTGCAAGTTGATTGTGGTCACTTATGCTCAGGTAAAGTGTAGTGGAGAATGCATCCTCTCATGCAAATAGAATGTTACTTTTTTGCAAAAGTGGAAAAAATTATCCTTGAATGAAACGATTTCATTTTCTCTATTCAATAAATGTAAAGTAACTTGCAAACTTTTTTTGTGTACCAATATCACCTGGAGAGAGGGAAGAAGTGGTAGGTAATCAGTGCTTGCACTCGGGACATGTAGGTGAGCCTAAATATGCAGTCAGTATTAAGGCACTAAATACAAACATATTATTTGTTCTATTAATTTTTATAAATTAAATTTAAAGCAACATTGCCATGCAGAATGTTTTGTAATATTCAGAGATACTGTTTGCAATTTTCTTTGAAGTTTATGGCTAGTTGGGAATAATGGAAGTTGAGCCAATTCATTTGCAATGGGTAAGGCTGTCTTATAAGTCAAAGCACCATTAGCTTATGACGCTCTACTGAAATCTATTTATTCCCTGGGAAAGAGGTTTTTGTTCTTGTTTTCCAACTTTATTCTCCAATTGTTTGAGAATTTGTTTCTAATTTCTCCTGATGGCATTTTTAAAGTTTGCTTCACTAGAGAGGTTGATATTTGGCTGATGTTATTTTCTATGAGACTTATTTTACTCATTCCAAAGTCTCTTTTGTTGCCCACACCATCCAGTTTGAAAAAGGTCCATGGAAGGAGCTCCTTCAGACTGTCTTTCTTTGAGATTTAATGGAAAAGTGCAAAGTAAGGAAAGATGGAACTCCTGGTGAGATGATTGTATAAGACAAGACATTTTTATGCAGACCTTTACCATCTCATCATTAAGTTCTCGTAAGAACACCTTATTCTTCCTCTGAGAATCTCCATGAATTTTTTTCTCTTTTCCTTAAAAAAAACATTTTAAAGTAAAATTTCTTTCATCAAATTGAATGATAACCTGGTAGTTTTTAAAAACTGCAGGCAATTTTTTCTGCATAACACTGTCCAAGTCATGTGACACCACTCTATGGAGCAGAGAGAAGAAATGACTGATGAGGCAGCCCTTGATAACAATAGACAGGTGATGTTCTTCTCACATATATATCTAAGAGAGACTCAGGAAAATACCAAAGAAGCATTTTAACCTGTGTATGTGGAATGTGACACACACAGAGAAAGAGTTGAGGGAAATCTCATAAAGGAGATAATACATTATCCCAATAAAACTCCTGCATTTATTTTATTTAATATGTTATGGTGCTGAAATCTAAAAATATTAAACTAACAAGATGGAGTTCCATTCCCCCTCTCTTTCTCAGATACCACTTTTCTTCCCATTCTTCCCCATCCCCACTCTTTCCCCCTTTCATCTAAACCTTTTTCTGGATTAACGAAAATAAGAACCAATCAGGAAGGAAGATAAAGCTAGCCATTTTGGAAAAGCCTGAGTGCCTCCAAATGGTAGATGAAAGGCCCACCTAACAGCATTAGGGCAAGCATTTTGGTAACCAGTTACCACCCACTGTGCTTATTACACAGAGTAAAAATAGGGGACATAGTGCGGGATGATTATACAACTTTCTGACTTATATAAATCTAGTGCAGTGGCAGATCTGGGGAAAAATGTATCCTAGTTTTCTGACATATGAGCTCTTTGCAAATTATTGGCATCACTAGAAACCTCCCTAAATTTCTTAACACATACAATAGTCATTTTTTTGCATATGAATTGGAGTCAGGCTGATCTAAATTGAAATAATAAATAAATGAATGAATAAATGAATGAATAAAATAAGAAATTCTAGATTGCCACTCTAAAGATTCCATTTTCCAATTCATATACTGTAGATAGTTGTAAATAAATTTACTAAACTTTATCGTGATGGTTGTCGGGCCCTATCTAAATTTGAAACCTGCGAAGAAGAGGAGGGAAGAAGGAGGAAGAGGAAGGAAAGAAACTTATGGAAGTCTTCAGTCACCAAATCAAAGAAAATTATTACTTGAGTTTGACTTCTTCTCAAGAAAATTTCTCAGAATTTTCACATTCAGGAAAGCAAATAACCCAAAATCTTTCCACAATATACTACTGATCACGTCACCTGCAGCTATAGTATCTGTCAGTGTATCTACTTATCTATATATCAATCTCTGCTTATTGCTCCCTCTTTTCATAGAAGGTCTATGAAGTACTAAAGAGAACTGAAACAAATCAGCCTTTGTGGTTTGTACCTGCATGTCAAAGATTGCATATCAACAAGGGTTTGCAGATTTGTGGTGGTTGTGATAGGGTATGGTGGAGTTTTCAGAGTTCCCCAAGTTAGAAGACTGGACACAAGAACAAACATCTAAGCTTCTTTATGGATAGGGTAGATCATCTCTGCTTTCAGGCCTTTGGACAATCATCAACTGAAGAGCACATGACAATGTTTGACACATGTCGATTAACACTCATTTGGATGCAAGGCAAACTAGCCAGTTCAGTAAGTTGAGTAGGGTATAAATACTAAAATAAACAAGCAGGATATTTTCCTGCAAGTTTTATATGTACAGTGTATTATAATGGATTAATGTACTCTTTTTAAATACTCCCTTGTTTGTAAGCTACCTACGTTCATTTGATGAATCCATATTTAAATGTGATAAAACTGATTTGCAAGTATGAGATACTATTAGAATATAAATCAACATTTAAAATATACATTCAGAAAAACTGAATCAGCAAACATAATCTTGTTAGATGCAGAAAAGAACCAAATATGATGCAGTTTAAATTTAAATTTGGGGGGGGGGGGAATTACAGCAGTTGTTTGTGAAAAAAATTGCTGGGAATAATGTGTTTACCTTATCACTCCTTATTATAATGCAGTCCATAGATGCCTATTTATTATGGTCAGTGGTTACTTCATTTTAATTACTTCAAAGCAAATGCATTTTGCAAGTATTTGATTCCAATTTTAGGCAAGGAAGAACAAATTATAACTTTATTTGATGTAACGTAATCTTCAAACATAAATAGCCTGCAGTTAAAAAAGAATGATGTGTTTGCTTCTTATTTGTCTCTGAAGACGACAATTTTAACAACATATCTAAATGTTTTCCATGTTACATGAAGATCTTCTCTTTAATATTCCTGAAGTATAATACTGTTGTGAAAGTTGCCTGCATGCCAGTGTAGACTGCAGGCTCAGATGCACACATATACAACCACACCTCCTACTGGATATTAAAAAAGGTTTAGTTCTTTCAAAACAAAGGGTAGAACTCAACTCTCAAAAGTTCAGAGAGAGAAGCTGCTAGAAGGCTGAGGCAAGGTGGGGTGATATCCCAGCAATCTCTTATTAAGATATTGCAATTTTCAAGAAGCTGGAAGAGTCTGTGTAATTGAAGCAGAGTAACATTTGCTTCGGGAGTCTTGTATTTCTGTAGAAATGTATAACCAGTAATTTGCCCTAGGTTTTAGATTTTTGTTTTCTTTATTGTGCCTTAGATTCTTTACTTCTTTGGACTCATTGCTACATTGTGCATTTAATGTCAAATATACTTCAGGTTGTTTATGAAGTATTGTTTAAAGTTCTCTTTCAATATTTTTGATTTGTAATAATAATTTGAAATCACAATCTTTTCCAATTTACTGGTAGTGTTTCATTTTTAGAGTTTCAGTGTCTATCTTTTGGATTTTTTTACTAATTTGCCAACATGTTGTACAACAGTTGTGTAATTTATCTGGTTCCACAATGAATGTATTCATATAAAAACTTTTAAAGAATTGTTTTTTAACATTTCTTTTTCAAAAAAGGTAAAGTTTGTTTTTGTTTATCTCTTGTGTGATTGGAAAATATTCCATGGGTGTCAAGAAAAGTTGAATCATCTAATCAGCACTTTCAATGCTATACAATATTTCAATTTTTGCATTTTAATTTTAATCACAAGAAAAGCAATTCATACTATCAGAGCCCTATCGGTGTCACCCATAGGAATTTGGGTAGATATTAGGCTAGGTGTCCCTTAGAAGACAAATGACACTTCCAACTTTGGAGCATTCTTCAATGTAAGATGGGATTGCTCAACTGAGACTCATACACATGAGAAAAAATGAATAACCTACTATGTGAGCAAGTGCACAGCTAAGCTATACATAATATTTTAATTATGATATACCATTATATCTGCTCTTCAGTTTTATTTTTCTTTATTTCCTAGTCCTTTTCTATACTGATTGTATGAATGACTGTGTGTACAGAGGGCTTCATTGCACCTCCATTTTTAATTTTACCTGTCTTTTCTACTACTATGAGATTGCTTGCCAAAGTAAATTTAAAATTCAAACTTGTTTATGACTCTATATGTTTGGTCCTTATCAATGGAGATAGCCAAATTCAAGATGCTGGTACTGCTGTTAGAGGATTATGATACCTCCAAAAATCATTGCATGCAAGTAAACACTGTACATGAAGAAGGTTTCTCAGATTCTAACTGCTAGACTTCTGTGACATATTTTATTCAACCACCTCAGCCTGTATGGTATTGAGAAAATGTACCACTCATATTGGATTTCATCCCAGTTGTTTACTTTTAACACAAGGTCTTAAACAAGGGAACTTCTTTTTCAGCACTGAATGTCTGAATAGCTGACAATGATGGAAGATCTCTCTAGGTACTAACTTGGGGAAGACTGCTACAGAGTTTCAGATTTCATTTATTGAGCCATGTATAAACTGATAGCTCTATATTACACTGAAAGATTCTGGAAGGTTGAATCTTTTATTTTATTTTTTAAAAAACAATATTTTTCTATCTCATGGGGCACAGCTGCAGCTCCTGCTTCTTCCTCTTCTTTTTGAACCTGTCCTTGACTGGGACTTCAATGTAGCTAAATAAATGGAATGATAGGATTTTGGAAATTTGCAGGCAGAACACACACATTTCCCCCCCCCCTCCCTCTCTCTGTTATAGCGAGAAAAAATCTGGGCCCAAAAAAGGAATGTTAAAAATATTGATAATATGCACATTTTCTTTGAATTCCTCTGAGTCTGCTTCCATATTAGTCTTTCTGGTATGTATGAAATGAGAAAGAAAAAGAAAATGTAGTAATTCTGTAAACTGACTTTAATTGAATTAAGCTACAAATTAACATAAACCATTCAATATTAATATATGCCATGAATGGGAGAAATCAACTTTCTGATTTTTATATGTTATTTCAAGCACATGTCTTTATATCCAATAGGTAAAAGTAACTGAGGCAATTTAAATATGCTCTGATCACAGGAACACATGCCCAAGCAATGCTAGCCTCTTTGTTGAAACCCATTCTTTCGGAAAATCGTTTTCTTTACCCATTGGACAACAAGAATGCATTGTCAAGAAATTTTATAGCAATAATTATAAAAGATGTCCATTTGAACCCATTGAGGTCTCACTGATTTTATCACACCCAGCAGACCTCCCGGCAGGAGGACACTATATTTATGTTAGCAATATATGCGAGAATTGAGATCATAAAATTAAATGACCACATAGAACTGTCATTTGGGTGATGAGCGCCTACATATGTGCAGGCCGGTTTGTTTTGCAGCCAAGTCTATACTAAATGGTCCACTCTCAGTGAATGTTCTTAATCACACATTTCTTCACTGTTCCTGCATATTACACTTGAAGGACTGGTAAGCAGTTTGCTGTAAAATGGTAAATGGCTACAGGCAGGACACGGCTGATCGAAGAGCTCACTAAAATAGAAGTACAGTACATCTTGTATGCAATTGTTTTATGAGAAACATTATGGTTACTAGAATAACATTTCACCATTACCAACTGCTGAGAGGAAAGTCATTAAGATATTTGGCAAGCCTATGTAATTTTTCAAGAGAGCTATACTATAAGACCTCAGAATAGCTTTTGCTGAAGGTAGAGGGCTGGGGGGGTGGAGGGGGGAGGGGAGAGAGACTAGCTGTCACAACGAAACAACTTAAGTCTTCTGTGTCATATTATTCACAGGGGTTTATTTTCACATTCCAATGAGAGAAAGTTATTGCTTCTGTAGAGTGAACAATTGAGCCTTAACCCTTATTATAACAGTGCAATTTCTGAGCTGCAAAGATAAATCTTACAACAATCTTTCCATTAAAAATCACACTTTTATAAGGCACTTTTATAGTCATTGAGATACTTTTTATGCTTGAGTTCTAAATCGCAGCTTTAAAACAAAAAGAACTTTAAAAAAAAGAAAGAGTGAGACATTTAAGTACACTTCAGAGATTCAAAAGCAAGCAAATTCAAAATAATGATCCAAGTAAACACTTGTGATTCATTTCATTTCTTTATCATTTGTTGATTCTGGGAAACATAAGAGGTGGACAAATATTTTAGAGTTAAGAAAATTACTGGTTCTCTTCAATTCTTTGTCAAACAAGCATTGGACAAATTCAGTTTTTATTTCTTGCATGCATGACAGTTTGCTTTGTAATCCTGGTATTATTTAATCTCTCATTAACATATTACAGTATAAATCAGAGCTGTCAGCGTATGTCATCCAACTCCTGCTGCTCTCAGTAAATAGAAATGGTTCCCCCCCCCCTCTACTTCAAGGATCAGACTCTGATGAAATGACAGGACATTGTAGCTTCAATGTACAAACAGTAATCCTCTGGAAAAACAGGTTGCTGTGAATCACTTACTCAAATCCATTTCTCTGTAACAAGTACAGCAGTGTTTTTCAACCACTGTTCCGCGGCACACTAGTGTGCCACGAGATGTTGCCTGGTGTGCCGTGGAAAAAATTGAAAAAACACTGACCTAGGAGACAGCGGTGAGAGGAGGAGGAGGAGGAGGAGGAACAGCCGCGGGCGGAGCGGCGCTGCAAGACTCTCTGGCGGGGAGCGCTGGGCACCGGAGCCTTGGCTAAGCTGACGGCCCTACTTCGCTGGAAGCAAAAGCCTGGGAAAAGAAGTGGGCTCGACCTCTCTAGGCACCAGGGCTCCATGGCAGTGTAGCTCAGCCCCCTTCTCTGGCTTCGGAGGGTCTCTTGCTGAAGAGAGAGAAGCTGGGGAGAGGCGACCGGCTCGCTTATCGGAAGAGGACGGACGGGCGGCTAGCCCGGCTAGCCTGAGCTGTCACGTGGTTGGTTGCCTGCAACGTTCGAAAAAGCTCTTCTTCCCCAGCACGTGCCGCTTACTCCTTACTCCCCGCGCGGCTGAGGATGCGAGACTCGCGCCTGGTCAGCTGCCTGGCTCCGCTTTCTTTGCTCGCCGCGACCCCTCGCCCCAGCCCGAAATAGAGGGATCTGACCGCTTCGCTCTTGGAGGCTTCGCTTGCGTCTGAAAAATTACATGGCTGATTTTTTTTTAACCTGTCCTTTTGATACGTTGCATAATAAAATGTCCTTTGGACCAAAGTAATTAAAAACCTTTGGGGTTTCCCCCCCCCCTCTGGAGTGAAGTGCTTTTGATGGTAAAGGTGAGAAAGAAAGAAAAAAGGAAGGGAAAAAAGGAGAAAGGGGGAAGGGGAAAAGGGAGGGAGAAAGAAAAAAAGGAGAATAGAAAAGAAAGAGAGAGAGAGATGAAGGGAGGAAGGAAGGAAGGAAAAAAAGCAGGAAGAAAAATTAAAAAGAAATGCAAGTAGCTTCCAGTTTCCACAACAAGTAGAAAGCAAGAAATTGAGAGAGGGAGGGAAAGAAAGTGGGAGAGAGAAAGGCAGGAAAGAAAGGAAGGAAGATAGAAAGAAAGAAAGAGAGAAAGAAAGAAAGAAAGAGAAAAGAAAGAAAGAAAGAAAGAAAGAAAGAAAGAAAGAAAGAAAGAAAGAAAGAAAGAAAGAAAGAAAGAAAAATAAATAAATGAAGGAGAAAAATGCAGAAAGAAAAATTAAAAAGAAATGCAAGTAGCTTCCAATTTACACAACAAGTAGAAAGCAAGAAATTGAGAGAGGGAGGGAAAGAAAGTGGGAGAGAGAAAGGAAGGAAGGAAGATAAAGAAAGAAAAGAGGGAGGGAAGAGAGGGAAGGAAGGAAGGAAGAAAGAAAAGAAGAGAAAAAAGAAAATACAGAAAGATAAATTAAAAAGAAATGCAAGCTTTCCTTTTCCTTCACAGCAAAAACAAACAAACTAAAGCCCCAAAATAAAATAAAATAAAATAAAGAGGCTAATAATAATAATAATAATAATAATAATAATAATAATAATAATAATAATAATAATAATAATAATAAGAAGAAGAAGAAGAAGAAGAAGAAGAAGAAGAAGAAGAAGAAGAAGAAGAAGAAGAAGTTGGAAGGGACCTTGGAGGTCATCTAGTCCAACCCCTTGAGAACACAGGCCATCCTCGACTTACGACCGTTCGTGTAGCGACCGTGGGGAGGCCCAATGGTGTGGAAAACGGTGGAGTGCCTCGTGATTTTTTTCATGAAACAAGTGTGCCTTTGCCCAAAAAAGGTTGAAAAACACTGAAGTACAGTGATGACCTATTACAGTAATATCATGAGGTTAAAAAAAACTCAAAATAATGAGGCCCAGTACAACCTATGTCTTCCGATCATTAGCATAGCCAGAGGCAGCAATGATTTTTGGTTGTATGAAGATTTCATAGAGGCTTTGTAAATGAGATGATCCAGCACTAAGTAAGGTATTTCATTTTGGTTTCTTGTATCAAATCAGGAAAAAGAAGTTATAAACTGAATGGGCTAACAACAAAATAACTCTTTCCTCCCAATTTAAGAAATGTCTAGTGTTTGCCATCTAAAATAATCTCATCCATTTCATAGCAAATTCTAATCTGTAACCATAGAAGAACACAGTCTTCCTGAAAACATAAAATAAAATGATCAGCCATAATCCAATATGAAGGAATGATTACAAACTTAATTTTAAGAGAACCTGATGGCTATTCTTACTTAACTAATAGAGTTTTGTGCAGATTCAAATATACATTTTGGATAGATCTGCTAAATAATTATTGCTTTGAAACTGAATGACATTATGTGTAATTTTTCCATTATAGTGGCATACAATAACCCCAAACATGCAAACAAGTTTGGGCTTGAAAGACACATCAGATGATACTCAGCCAAATGAATGACTGTAAGAGATCCATTATTGAATGTTCTGATGTTTCATAAAGTTTCACTGCAACTGGTCCTGGTGCTGAATTTATCGTTTGTATTTTTTTACATTCTCATTCAAGTCTGACAAAAAGACATTGTTCTCAAAAGCAGTTTTCACACTCAGTTAATTTAAAGATGGCAGAGACTTCAGTCAGAAGTTCATCTTTCCTTCCACAACTATCCTCTCTCTAGAAGACTGAAACCTCTCTGCTTTCTCATGTTTCAATTAAGGGGAACCATTTTAACAAAATTTTTGTGTAAAGAATTTCCTTTCCTTCCCCTTCCCTTCCCTTCCCTTCCCTTCCCTCTCCTCCTATCCACTTTCTGTGTGCCAGATCCCTATGGAAAACTGCCATTTGCTACTTTGCTTGACAAGTAAAGCACATATATACTAGCACTATACAAAAATATAATGTAAATGGCTGTGGGGAAAAAGTGATCAGAAGCAATCTGAAGAGGAGGAGGAGGAGGAGGAGGAGGAGGAAGAGGAGGAGTTATTGCATACTTAGGTATGTTTATGTGGAGAAAAATATTAAAATTGTTTGAACTATGGAACAAATGCTTAGTGTTTCTGTAAGATAAGAAACCAGTTTACTTCCAGATGTGAACTGGATATCCAGATTTGCTTATTTGTCTGATACCTTTGGTATTTTTATTATCACAATGCTTACATACAAGGAAGGAATAAAATATGTTTTTCAGCAGCAGACAAAATGAAAGGGCAAAAATAAATTTAGGGGCTTGGAACAACAATATTTCTACAGATTGTTATGAAATGTTTCCAAATTTAACAACAATTATCAATGAAGCCTTACACATCTGTGAAAATGTATTACCAAAAACCTTATGAATTTAATAGAACTTTATGAAATTTCTTCATTCATAAAATGAATGCCTTCATTCATAAAGGAAGATCCATCACAAAGAATTCATGTACTCAGAATCCATTTATTTCATCAAAAGATAATTTATATTAATACTCTTTAAAGAAAAATAAAATATTGGAACCTGCTACAGATAAAGGAATAAAGATGAATTACAATATAGCATCTCTTGCCTCATTTTTGATAAAAGTTAAAAATAAATATCCTGAGCTTTCTAAAACTGCTTTAAAATCTCTTTTTAATTGCAAACAACATAATTTTTGAAACCTGTTTATCTACAATAAGTGTTATTAAAACAAAAAATGGAACCAGCTTAGATATACATTATCCCCTACAAGCAGATTGTTATCAATTTAACCTAGATTAGATAAATTAAAAAGCCAAAAGCAATCTCACTTGTCACATTAAAAATATTAATTCAATATTACTTTATTAAATTATTCCATTGCATTAAATTATTAAAGATAATATTGTTATTAATTATTAAATATTGATATAAACAGTGTTCAATCAAAGTGTGCATATAGGCATCTAATATGAGGAATCACTGTTTCCCTCACAACATTTTGCTTAGTTACAAATACAAAACAATAAAAAGTTACAACTAATAGCGATTCTTAGTTTATTATTAGTTTCTTAGATGCACAGTTTCAATGAACATATCAGATTGGGTAATTATTTGGTAATTATTTTCTTTTTTCCTACATTGCTCTAATTATATTTATTGAAATGTAATTTTATGTTTATTGAAACTAATGATTAATTGCATTTTGTATGCTTTTTTAAAAAAAATCACTTTTCTAATTCATTTTTATTGTATGTTTACAAAGTTTTGGCCTTAAATTTTAAAATCCACTACAGTAATGAGAAGTACTGATTTAGAATAAATTCAGTTTTCTAACAAGATCTGATCAATTTAATACAATAATTATTTATTATTTTAATTTCATTTGATCTATACCTGCTGCAATCAAATAGTATATTTATTTTAAGACAATAAAATATATCAATGAAACAGAGAATAAGAAATCAACACACTATGATAAAATAAAATATCCATTGTAAATAAATGGAATAAAATAGAGATAAAAAGGTCAACTATCCACAAAGGCAGCTGCTCAGTGATATGGAAGATAAAAACAACATAATATATTATAATCTATTTTGTTATGGCATGAATCACACCCAAGAATGGTTGATGTCTCCTTGAAGTTTTAAGGATTAGTAGTAGGGGTCAATTGGAGTGCAAAGTCAGTTAACAGCTTTAACTGCATGTTGCCAAGCAACAAGGTAAATCTATTATAATTTGTTTCTTAGTCTAGTTCACTTAAGTATAAAATTACGAATGTATTCAATGTACAGAATGTTGATGTCATTCTCTATAAAATCTGATGTATTTTTCAACTAAGCCATAGAATTGTTTGTAAACTACTGTACTATAGCAGTCTTTCCTTAAGTTTTAATATGGACCATTTACTCAATAAAATTGAGGATTGAGTTTATTTGTTGTTGCTAATAATAATAATTGTACGTACATACATACCCACACACACATACATACGTACATACATACATATTAGTCAAACACATATCCATAAATAAATATTAAATGAACAATTGTCAAATATTGAAAGCACTTATATATGCATTCAACACACTGTTGAAGGTTATCTCTTATTCAAACATTCAAAATGCAGATGCAGTTCTTTCTTTGACTAGCTTAATAAACGCATATTATAGAGGCAAATAGGTAGTTTGAGCAGATTGAACAAAATACCTTGAAATAAAAAGCTGATATTTTACATGGTTTCTTTCTTTAAAAAAAATAGATCAAGTCTACTAGGCTTACAAAATCATCAGAAATAGGGCCATGTATAAAATGGATTTTGTTTCAAGCTCAGAAAAGATCAGCTAATTCAAAATGCTCCATCAGAATATTCTGAGTTGGTAGCATTTCAAAGTAACAAATTCAAAGTAGCTCACGCATTCTGTTCTTTGCTGGAACAATCTCCTGAATATCTGAGCATTCCAACTATATAAAATAATAGGAACATGAAAGAAATCATTGTCCACCTAGAGCCCAAACAGGTATAGGGAAAGCCTATTCTAATTCCTGTTAGGCGGCTAAATTGCAGGAATTGAAAAAATGAGGCTAGAGTAAAAAAATAGAAGTAAACACTTCAATAATTGAGCTATGCTGCAGGTAGATGAAAATGCATCAAGGACTCCACTACTCTGATAGATGAAAATACAAATGATCTGTAAGCACATTGATTTGTGCTTAGATTGTAAGCCGCCCTGAGTCTTCGGAGAAGGGCGGGATATAAATGGGATTAAAATAATAATAATAAATAAATAAATAAGTTTTAGTAATGAAAGTCAAGGAGCAAAGTGAAAACATGGGATTAAATTAAATGTAAAGAAGGTTGAGCTAGTGACAACATACAACAACCAGCCTTAGAATCTACAATGAAGATATTGAAATGGTGGATAGCTTTGTCTTTTTAAGATCAACTACAGTAGGGGTATCAAACTGCCAGCCTGTGGCCCGGCTGCTTCATGGCGTATCCGTGCCCACCTCATTGCCGCCAATGGAAAAAAAGTCACGCTATGTCACAACACGTCACATGATGTTGCAAGTATGACACCCCTGAACCACAGTATCAACAGTACAGAGACACGTAAGCAAGAAATGTAGCACTTAGTAGGATAATAATAATAATAAATAATAAATAATAAATAATAAATAATAAATAATAAATAATAATAATAATAATAATAATAATAATAATAATAATAATAATAATAATAATAATAATAGTAATAATATTGTTGGAAGGTACCTTGGAGGTCATCTAGTCCAACCACCTGCTCAGGCAGAAATCCCTATACCATTTCAGACAAATGACTGTCCACTCTCTTCTTAAAAACTTCCAGTGTTGAAGCATTCACAGCTTCTGGAGGCAGGTTGTTCCACTGATTAATTGTTCTCACTGTCAGGAAATTTCTTCTTAGTTCTAGGTTGTTTTTCTCTTTGGTTAGTTTCTATCCATTGCTTCTTGTCTTCAGTGCTTTGGAGAATAGCTTGGCTCCCTCTTCTTTGTGGCAACCCCTGAGATATTGGAACACTGCTATAATGTCACCCCTCACCCTTCTCTTCATTAAACCAGACATACCCAATTCCAGCAACCGTTCCTTATATGTTTTAGCCTTCAGTCCCCTAATCATCTTTGTTGCTCTTCTCTATACTCTTTCCAGAGTCTCAACATCTTTTTTACATCGTGGTGACCAAAACTGGATGCAGTATTCCAAGTGTGGCCTTACCAAGGCATTGTAAAGTGGTGTTAATATTTCACGTGATCTTGATTCTATCCCTCTGTTAATGCCTCCTAGCACTGTGTTGGCTTTTTTAGGCAGCTGCAGCACACTGCTGGCTCATATTTAAGTGATTGTCCACTAGGACTCCAAGATCCCTCTTACAGTTACCACTACTGAGTTAGGTACCACCTATACTGTACCTGTGCACTTGTTTTTTCTTGCCTAAACGTAGAACCTTAGTTTTTTTTCACCATTGAATTTCATTTTGTTAGATAGCATCCAATGTTCAAGTCTGTCAAGATCATTCTGTATCTTAAGCCTATCTTCTGGAGCATTGGCTATTCCTGCCAGCTTGGTGTTGTCTGCAAATTTGATGAGTTTCCCATCTAACCCCTCATCCAAATCATTGCTGAAGAGTACTAGACTCAGAACAGAGCCCTGGGGCACCCCACTACACACTTCTTTCCATGTAGATGCAGTTCCATTGAGGACCCTGTTATGTACTGGGCTTTTGGTACCACACCACGTCCATTGCTGGAGAGCTAACAGCTCTCCAGCAACCCAGACAGGACGTCTCCAGTCCTGCAATTGGTCAACCTCGGGTGGCAAGCACGGGTTCAATCTGATTGGTTGCTACCATAGGGTTTGGCTATACATTGTGGCGGGGTGCACCCCAAGTCCTAGTGCAGTTCCAGTTTGAATAAAAGAATGAGTTTCTCTGTACTCAGCTGTGTGTCTTCATTCCTGCTCACCAGAGCCCATGACTGAACAGTGGCGACGAAGGTGGGATCCTGCTTCACCACCTAAAGGGCTGAAGTTCACGAGGGGTCACCATTACACGCTGGAGGGAAGAGGCATCTTTCCCCCCCTCTCTAGGTCGGCTAGTAAAGCTACACTAGCGGCTGCGTGCTCAGTGGACGCATTCCCTGAGCCCAAGAAGGAGGATCCAAGAATGCAGGAATCGAGGAAAGATGCCAAAGGTCAGCAAACTCAAAGAGTTCAATGTAAAGCATCCAGAAGAATGGCTGTCTTACCTTTCACAAGTGGAGAACTATCTACGAGCAAACCAGATTGCAGAGGAAGGCTTAAAAGCTGTCACGTTGCTGTGTGTGTGTGGGCCAGCAACTTTTGACCTAGTGGAAAATCTTTTCGCGCCAACGCCCATTGAAGCGGTATCATTTGCAGACCTTAAGAAGAAGCTGACTGGGCATTTTCAGCCCAAGATGTCAGAGATGGTGTGGCATTTTAAATTCAACCAAAGAGTGCAGCTTCCCGGAGAGACAGCTTCAGAGTTTATCGTGGGCCTAAGGCAGGCCATACGCCTTTGCAAGTTCTCAAATTTGGAGGAACGGCTGAGAGACTGACTCATCTGTGGCCTTAGAGACAGAACCCTACAGCAGAGACTGTTTGCCAGACCCAATCTCACATTTGCCGAGGCACAGGACGAGGTCATGGCTGAAGAAGCAGCCGGAGGTGCAGTGCAAACAGTGCAGCCCACCAAATCTTCAAAAGTAGAAGATTCCATCCATCTTGAGGTCGCCAAATGCATTGGAGAATCATCAGAAGATGAAGAACCTGAAATAAACAAGCTCCAGAGGCAGCCAAATGCGCATAACCGTGGCAACCACCAACGAGAGAATGATTACAAGGCAGTTCTCTTACCTAGATGTAAGGGGTGCAGAGGCAACCATTTCCGCGCCAATTGCAGATTTCATTCGGCCACGTGTAGAGCTTGCGGAAGGAGCAGCCATATCGCGGTGGTGTGCAGAGCCTGCCAGAGAGACAGGCCACCCAAACACCAGTCAGAGGAACTGACTAGGAGAGGTACTGGGGCCCAGGGTCCAGTTAGTGTGGGGTTCTTCAGAAGCGTTTGCCGCACTGGGGCTCATCACCCCCTTAAGCCTAAACTCAAGCTCTCGGTACAGCTACAAGGAGTTCCATGTAAGTTGGAGTTGGACTCCTGCTTGGCGGTATAGATCATCTCGCACGACACATTCAACTTTGTGTGCAGACGCAGTAAACATTGGGCTAAACTAAGGCCCTCAGATAATATTTTAACAGATTTTCAGAATGCTCACGTTAAAGTTAAGGGTGAAGCCACCTTATTGGTAAAATTTAAAGGGTTTTTGGGGCACCTGGATGTCATAGTAGTAGAGGGCCAAAGAACAAGTCTTATTGGACTTGATTGGTTTGAGGCTTTGGGCATTCAAATTACAGGCATTAACCGGACACACACAGCAGACCTCATGACTGTTTGCGAGGAATACGCGGATGTTTTTCAGTCAAAACTGGGAACTTATACTGGCCCACCAATTTCTTTTAAATTAGATCCTAACGTTGTACCGATTAGGGTTAAGCCTCGCACGGTCCCCTTTGCCCTAAAACACAAAATCAATTCCAAAATTGATAAGT
Source organism: Vipera berus (assembly GCF_964194415.1). Taxonomy (NCBI): domain Eukaryota; kingdom Metazoa; phylum Chordata; class Lepidosauria; order Squamata; family Viperidae; genus Vipera; species Vipera berus. Next base: position 27,990,690 of record NC_138207.1, on the reverse strand, counting down.
TGGTAGAACAGGGCGTATTACAGCCTGTTGATGGGGGGGGAGTGGAAAATTCCTATTGTCACCCAACTAAAGCCCAACGGGGAAATTCGCATTTGCGCAGACTATAAATGCACATTAAATAAAGCCCTCAATCAACATGCGTACCCAGTCCCTGTAGTCAACCATATTCTAGCCTCCTTGCAAGGGGGAACCATTTTTGCTAAGCTTGATTTAGCGCAGGCGTATCAGCAGCTGCCGGTAGACGAGGCCACAGCTGCGGCTCAAACTATAGTGACTCATAGAGGAACATTCAAAGTCAAATGCTTGCAGTTTGGAGTTAGCGTTGCACCAGGCATCTTCCAAGGAATTATGGAAAGCACACTTAAAGGAATTCAGGGTGTCTGTCCTTATTTTGATGATGTTGTCATTGCCGGGGAATCCCCAGAAGTATTGGCCAACAGACTCAGGGCTGTGTTACAAAGGCTACGCGATGCGGGCCTCAAGTTAAAGAAAAACAAATGTAGTATTGGGGTTTCTTCAATGGAATTCTTAGGTTTCCATAGTGGGATTCACCCTGCTGAGTCAAAAGTTAAGGCCATCAAAATGGCTCCTAGGCCAAAATCAAAAGCAGAGCTGCAAGCATTTTTGGGCCTCCTGAATTTTTATCACACATTTCTACCTCATAAGGCTGCAATAGCTGAGCCCCTCCACAGGCTACTTGATAAAAAAGCCCCTTGGAAGTGGACTGAATTACATGAAAAAAGTTTCCAGGATCTAAAGGCCCTTCTTTCAGAAAAGTCCACTGTAATTCATTACATTGAGTCTAAACCTGTATGTCTTGCATGTGATGCATCTCCCTACAGGGTGGGGGCAGTCTTAAGCCACATAGAGAAGAATGGGAAACAAGTTCCTATTGCATTCTATTCTAGAACCTTATCTGCTGCTGAGTGTAATTATGCACAGATTGATAAAGAAGCCTTAGCCATAGTGGCTGGAGTAAAAAAAAATTCATGATTATTTATTTGGCAGAGATTTCACTGTCTTCACTGACCACAAACCCCTTTTGGGCCTATTCACCACAGATAAGCAAACTCCCCACATACTATCTCCAAGAATGCTGAGATGGTCTATATTTTTGGCTGCATACAAATTTAAGTTAGTTCACAAACCTGCAGATGGCCTCAGCAGACTACCACTGCCACTAATGCATCCTGATCCACCTCCTGTTGCTAAAATATTGTCCATTCAGGACTTACCTGAGTTTCCCCTCCACGTAGGGGATATTGCTGCTGAAACTGCCAGAGATTAAATTCTGAGCAGAGTACTGTCATGGGTATACACAGGCTGGTTGGAAAAAAGTCCAGGCTCTGAATTTCAAAGTTATTTTGTTAGGAGACATGAGTTATCTGCACACAAGGGCTGCATTTTATGGGGCAACAGATTCATTATCCCCACTTCATTGAGGGACAGAGTCTTACAATCTTTACATGAAGGCCATCCAGGCATTGTGCGAATGAAAGCCTTAGCTAGAAGCTACCTTTGGTGGCCTGGCCTGGATAAGGCTGTAGAAGATCAAGTTCATGGTTGCTATACCTGCCAGCAATCTAGGCCTGAAATGCCTCAGGCCCCAGTTCACAGGTGGGAAGAAACACATACTCCCTAGTCCAGGGTTCATATAGACTATGCTGGGCCTTTTCAAGGACAGCTTTTCATGGTAGTAGTGGATAGCCACTCAAAATGGCTGTAAGTAGTTCCAGTCCCTAATATGACTACTGTTAGGACCATCCAGGTGCTGAAAAAACTCTTTGCAACACATGGGTTACCTGATGTTTTGGTTTCTGATAATGGAGCTCAATTCACTGCTGCTGAGTTTCAGGCTTTTCTTAGAGCTAACCTCATCAGACATGCTACGTCTGCACCATTTAACAAGCATTATTTATTATTGTTATTTTATTATTATGTATTTTGGTTGTTGGAGTGATTCATAAGTCTTGACTATTGTCAAGTTTATTAAGGGGATTGCAGCCTGATCTTAGGGGGGAGGGGTGTTATGTACTGGGCTTTTGGTACCACACCACGTGCGTTGCTGGAGAGCTAATGGCTCTCCAGCAACCCAGACAGGACGTCTCCGGTCCGGCAATTGGTCAACCTCGGGCGGCAAGCACGGGTTCAATCTGATTGGTTGTTGTAGGGTTTGGCTATATATTGTGGAACTGTCCTAGTACAGTTCCAGCTTGAATAAAAGAATGAGTTTCTCTGTACTCAGCTGTGTGTCTTCATTCCTGCTCACCAGAGCCCACGACTTAACAGACCCCATACTGAATATGGCCGATCTGCCAGCTACGTATACATTATGATTATCCAATCCAATGATGGCCTTGAAAACCATATTAAGGTGACATGCAGTGCTTTTTTTGTAAAAGAAAAAGGTGCCGGAACTCACACATGTCATACAACCCACCTTGCCTACCCTACAAGGTTCCATCCAAAAAAGGTGCCGGAACTCCGTTCTGAGCGTTCTATGAGAAAAAAAGCCCTGGTGACATGACATGAGATCAGAAATCAGAATCATGCAAACAATGTTTTTTTTTCTTGTGACACTCTATGGAAATAAAATTTGGGCAGCAATTAAAATAAATTACAGCAGTAATAAGTACACCACTGGAACATCTAAAAACCAAGTTGGAGACAGATTATCCTGGACAAGACTGAACATTATGTTTGTTAAGAGTCAACACCAACTTGATGGCACATAATCAGTCAATCAATCAATCTGACAGCCAAACTAGGTCCAGCAACATCAGAAACAATACAGTGAATCTAATGCAAGTCCAAGGGAGCAAGAAAGAAGGAAGGCAGAGAGGCAAGGAAGGAGGGAGGGAGGGAGGAAATGTTATTGGCATGCACAATTACAGTAATTACTGTACTGAATCCAGTCACAGCAATGCAAGAGTCACAAACTAACCAAGATTATGATTATACGCACTTAGAAATGTTAAATAGAACTGATAAAGAAACCAATATCAATCATTTTACAACTGGAATGTAGCATCTTATAACACTGTAGGCTATAGAAATGCACTTCTAAATTCAATTTCACTAATAGGACTGCATAGCCTTTCCTAGGCTTTTTTGTATTTCTACAAAATATAAAAAAGCATTTTAATAAAAAAATATTTTTATATAAGAAATGTAAAATTTCTTTTTATATACAAAATATAAAAAAATGAGATAAAAGATAAGAAAGTTGTGATGAGAAGTAAGATAAAGAATGGAAATCTTGTGTTTTTCTAAGAAAGCTACACTACAGGGTCCTATGATTTTAATAATCTTTCATTATGATTAGTGGTGAAGGGAAGTGGGTTGTCACATCTAAAAGCACTCCAACACATAAAGAAATGAAGTATTAGCAAGAAAACTCAATAGATGTAAAAGTCAAGCTCAAAAGAAGACTATGCCTACTTAGTAAGTCGAAAATCCCTTTTTCCTTGTGCAACCTAGATAACTTTGGATAAGCAATATTTTGTTTCCTGAACAATTTTGGGTGTATCCTATAGATTCTTGGCTGCTAATCACAAAAGTAACCTCTAAATAAATAAATAATTTAACCTATCTCAGAAGTAACCTGCCCAGAGAAAATTACCTGGAAAGCATTCAAAGATGCTATTGAGAATCATATTGGCAACTACAGATCACCAAACTACATTCAGGGGTTAACATTGCTTACAAGACCATGAAGTGCAACGTATCACTGAAGATTGATTTTCTGCATTCACACTTGGACTTCTTTCCCAAAAATCTAAGAGCAGTCAATGACGAACATAGTGCAAGTTTTCACCATGGATCACAAAAGGAAGATTGGCAGTTCAGGACCCAAGTATCGTATGACAGGGTGAGCTCCCATTACTTGCCCCAGTACCTGCCAACCTTGCAGCTTGAAGCATGTAAATGCAAGTAGATAAATAATCATCAGTTCAGTGGGAAGGTAACAACATTCCGTGTGTCTCAGCATATACAGTAGTCATGCTAGCCACACGGCCATGGAAGTGTCTTCAGACAACTGTGGCTCCCTCAGTTAAGGAATGCAGATGAGCACTGCCCCCTAGAGTAGGACATGACTGGATAAGGGAAATCTTTATCTTTACCTCTTATATAGTCATGGTCTTCACTGTATACCTGTACAGGTTATATACAATAGGTGAGTGTAATATTTTATTAGTGCTGCATTGGCCAAAATTATTGACTCTATTTTTACTCTATCTGTCTATTTTTTATGTAGCCAGCATCCTTATGCAGCCAGTGTCCCATGAATTGTTTACACCCACTTACCTTGTCTATAGTTGGCCCTCATGTACCACACCAGCATGGCGCCTATCTTTGATAAATCATGTTAACTCAGAAAATGCATTCATTTTCTTCAAGAAGATCATAAGGTTGTGAGTGGGGTTTTTTTCCCACTGAATCAGCTGTTTTTTTAACATAGCATCTGAAATCTATATAATAGATACTATATGTTGTTTAGATGCTTTCCCCAAAGCTAAAGCTCATAAATTGTGCAGAAAAGGGGGGTGGGAGGAGAGATACCACCCATACTAAGAGAAGAATTGTTACAAAGATTTAGCTTCAAAAATAAAATGAGTGCTAACATCAATGTGTGCGGAGGCCAAAACAAGGGAAATGAGTGAAAAGCTCTTAAGTACCAGTGATTGAAAAACAGAGAAAAACATCATTTAAAGGCCTGTTAAATTGTCATTCTTTTCTTTTGATACTAAATATCTTTTTGTTTTGTTGCGTGCAGCTGGTGGGATGATGACAAAGCGGCGTGCAATTATCTGAGTGACATTAGAATCCATCTGAAATGGACACTAAAGGAAGAACGCAGCATCCCCCATCTGCAATTCCAGCTTTGCTTGGCACCAAACCAACTTCACAAATATACATTCCTTTTTTCTTCCCAGTAAATCCCATGGCCAATGAATGCTGCTATGGCAACGAAAGCCTGGAAAGCTGGGGGGGGGGGGGGGCTTGGATATAAACAGAGGTTTTTTTAAAAAAAATGTTCTGGAAGAATTGTATGGTAGAATCACATAATACTGCAGGCCTGATGACATCCTACAGGTTTAGAAGAGGTCATTTATTTTCCCATCTCTCTTTCTCTCTCTCACTCACACACACTCACGCACACACACACACACACACAGAGCCCGATAGACTCACAGTAACATAGAGATCTGCATCATGCTATGGAAACAGGCTTCTTATGTGTCAGTTTTCTAATTACAGTGTTAAGATTTTGTAATCAATTATTGTATAATTCATTCATGCAGGTACATTTGTTCCTAGTCATGCAAAGCTTCCTAAAATAGAATTTCTAAAAGAGAAGGCAAGAGTCATAATAAATGTTAATGTTCCTGCCATTCTCCCCATCCACCCCAAATCAATTTTTCCCCAAATCAGTTCTAGGTAAGAAATGTAAAACTTATGTTCTTAGATTAGTGCATTAAGTAGTTCATACTCGTTTAGTAAATCATATATTCCATACTGCTAGCTTAATAAGATGGGAAGCCATGCATGAAATGACTGCCAGGTTAATGACACAGACAAGCATGGGTGGCATGTATTTGCATAAAAGAGTACCAAGCATACTCCTAAATCCTCTAAATTAGTCATCAGTTCTTAAATAGCTATTTAACTAAGTCTTTTGCTAAAAATCAGAAAAAAAATAAGTAAAGCTCTTTTCCATTAAAAGAGATGAAGTGATGTAGAAGAGTTAGAAGCAGACTGTTGAGTATTATTTCTTTCCCATTTATAAAGCTGAGAGCAAATTAGTACATTTTATTTATTTATTTAATGTATTTCTTTCTTGCCTTTATTTCTTTATAAGTAGCTGAAGGCAGTGAATGTACATAATACTCCTTCTTCCACTTTTCTCTACAACAACAAACAAAGATGTGATGTGTTTGTGTATGGCAGTGGTGGCGAACCTTTTGGAGACCGAGTGCCCAAACTGCAACCCAAACCCACTTATGTATCATCGGGTGCCGAGTGGGCGTGGCCCATTGGCTGGGTGTGGCCCATTGGCTGGACGTGGCTGCGGTGGTAACGGCAGACTGGGTGGGACTAAAAAGTTCAATCAATTCCAACCTTGCGAGATCTTTTTCTCCCCATGAGAAGTTGAAAATTGATTGATTGAAGCTTTTTTTTCCCACATGGCAGCGAAGGCCTAAAGCGAAAAGGTTTTATAAAACCCAGCTGAAGGCTTAGGACTGGGGCGAGGGCATGCATGCCCACAGAGAGGGCTCTGCATGCCACCTGTGGCATGCGTGCCATAGGTTCACCACCACAGGTATATGGAGAGATAGATAAAGATAGAGGAAAGAGAAGTGGGGGGAATTGAGAGAGAGAGAGAGACCAATATATACATAAACATTACAGTTACGTGTGTGTGTGTGTCTGTGTGTGTGTGTGTGTGTGTGTAACATATAAATAAAGTGGACCAATCTACTAGTTACTTCTACCACTCTATTCTTCTTAATGAAATCTAAATAGAATTGAAATGATATAGGATAAATTGATATAGGACAGTGATGGCGAACCTTTTAGAGACCTGCAACCCACAATCCATCTATTTATCGCTGGGTGCTGGGTGGGCATGGCCAACTGGATGGCCGTGGCCACAGTGGGTGTGGCCACCTCAATGATGCTTGTGGGGAGGTATGCCTGTGGGGGCTGGGCAGGGTTGGGGAGATCCAAGGGGGTCTGTGGAGGGTGGGGAGGTGGACCAAATGCTCGTCCTGCGGGGCGAGGTGGGGCAGGGCAGGTGTGCCAATTGCTGCTGGGCAAGGCAAGGTGAGGCAGGGGACAGAGCAGCTGCTGCTTGACACCATCACTGATGGTGTCTGTCAGCAGCAACAGCCTGCTGGCTGTCCTGCATCATAGCAGCCTCATCGGCAGGGTGGAGACGGCCCCGGGATGGCCAGAAAGGAGCCCTCACCTGATGCTGGCCCTGTCTACACAGTGCTCTGATGGGGGTAGTGGCAGCTGCTCCTTCTGCTGCTCCAAGCCCCTTGACTGGCCAACCAGACAGGGAAACAGGAGGCGGTGGCAGTGATCCTTGCATTGCCAAGCCTGGCCAGCAGTAGATCTGGAAGAGAAGCTGTGCTGCCCATACTTGCACTGGTAGAGGCAGTGGCAGGGGAAGGTGAGCTGTGGCACATGCCCACCCCTTCCCACTGTCTGTGTGGTTGGCCGGTCAAGGGACTTGGAGCAGTAGGAGGAGCAGCATCTGAAACCTCCGTCAGAGCCACTGTGTAGACAGGGCTCGCACCAGGTGAGGGCTCCTTTCTGGCCATTCCAGGGCCCTCTCCGTCCACACTGATGGGGATGCACTGGAGAAGGGAGTTGATGGCTCTGATTACCGCCCTGCTGGCTGCCCCCCAGCCCCCTGCCTGGTGCCCCTTCTATGCAATCCTACATTGTGGATGAGAGGCCCAGCTCGTGGGGGGGCAGCTTTCCTCCACAGAGATGTCCCAGTCCTCCTGCCACCCCTAGCCAGACCCCTTCACCTTTCCCCAGCCAGGACCTGATGACCCCACTCTCTTGCCCCCACCCCAGCCAACCCCACGTGCAGCCCAGCCTGACCAAGATGGAGGGAAGGTGAGGCAGAGAACCAGTTGTTAAATGATTTGAAACCCACCACTGGTTGCTTCCAAAACCCACCACTCTCCCACCAAAACTGCTCCTTTTATAGGTTCCCTCACCCCGACCAGCTCTTGCACCTGTTCCCAGACTCTGCATGCATAGAGAGGGAAAGGGGAGGAGTTGGCCCTGCATCCCTCTCTCTGTGGCAATGTTGCGCATGCCCACAGGGATGGCTCTGCATGCCGCCTGTGGCACATGTGCCATAGGTTCACCACCACATACATAGGACTTCCATAGTATAATTGACAGTTTACTTCTGTACAAAGCATTTCAAGTCATCACATCTTCTTAGCATGAAATGGAAGGACTACTTGACACATAGCATTAAAAGAGAAAAAATCATGAATGGCAGGAAAGAAGGAGTAAGTTGAGGGGGGAGGTTTGTCAAAAAAATTGTAACTACATCCCAGAATAGTTTTTATTTTGTTTTTCACATTTAATTATTGGTGAAGTCTAACAACTAGAAGATATGATGAAGCATCACCCAAAATACAACATTGCTAATATAATCAGAAAGGAATACACAAAATAGTAATTCATTAAGTGAGTGACCTATATTCATATATTCATGAAGTATTAATATAAAACAAGCCCAGTTCTTCAACACATTATTAAACCTAGCAATATAGACCATCTACAGTTCACTTTCTTAGTTTTCATTAATTTAATATATTATTTAATTTAATATATTATTTCTGTACAATGAAATTTATATAATAGATTCTTAATATTCTATTCTACAGTATAGATGACAGAGTAATAAATAAAGATAAGAGTGGAAATTCAATCAATATTAATTTTATTAATGTTATGGTTATTGACTTTTCCAGAATAGTTTGCATTTTATAACTGCTTGCTTCATCTATAGGAGAAATATTTTGGTTCCAGGTCCAGCAAAAAAATAAAGACAACCTATGTTAATATGTAATGCTATGCTAATATAACCCCCAATTGCACTCAAGAACTTTGATAGTTTTCTTCTATTTGTTTTTAAATATTCTCATTTGTCTTTCTAATACAGACATTGGTTGTAGCTAATTACACTGTTATTTTGTATTCAGAGTTTTAAAATGAACTTTCTGAAGTGATGCTGAATTGCAGAACAGAAAAGGATCATCCAAAGGATGAACTGTATGAAACTTGAATAGAACAGAACAGAACAGAACAGAACAGAACAGAACAGAACAGAACAGAACAGAACAGAACAGAACAGAACAGAACAGAATAGAATAGAATAGAATAGAATAGAATAGAATAGAATAGAATAGAATAACAGAGTTGGAAGAGACTAAAACAGGACTTCTAGTCCAATCCCCTACTTAGGCAGGAAACACTTTACCATTTCAGAAAAATGGTTGTCCAATCTCTTCTTTAAAATGTCCTGGGTTGCAGCATTCATAACTGCTAGAGTCAAGTTGTTCCACTGATTAATTGTTCTAACTGTCAGGAAATTTCTCCTTAGTTCTAGGTTGCTTCTCTCCTTGATTAATTTCCATCCATTGCTTCTTGTCCTGCCTTTGGGCGCTTTGGAGAATAGCTTGACTCCCTCTTCTTTGTGGCAGCCCCTGAGATATTGGAACACGGCTATTATGTCATCCCTAGGCCTTCTTTTCATTAAACTAGACATACCCAATTCCAGCAACCGTTCCTTATATGTTTTAGCCTCCAGTCCCATAATCATCTTTGTTTTTCTTCTCTGCAGTCTTTCTAGAGACTCAACATCTTTTTTACATTGTGATGACCAAAATGCAGTATTCCAAGTGTGATCTTACCAAGTCATTATAAAGTGGTATGATCTTGATTCTATCCCTGTTAGTGCAGCCTAAAACTGTGTTGGCTTTTTTGGTAGCTGCAGCACATTGCTGGCTCATATTTAAGTGATTGTTCACTAGGACTCCAAGATCCCTCTCACAGGTACTACTATTGAGAGAGGTACCACCTATACTATACCTGTGCATTTGGTTTTTCTTGCCTAAATGTAGAACCTTACTTTTTTCACCATTGAATTTCATTTTTTAAGATAGTGCCCAATGTTCAAGTCTGTCAAAACCCTTTTATATCTTAAGCCTATCTTCTGGAGTGTTCCTGCCAGCTTGGTGACATCTGCAAATTTATTGAATTACCCATATATCCCCTCATCCAAATCATTGATGAAGATGTTGAAGACTACTGGGTCTAAAACAGAGCCTTGGGGTTCCCCACTGCATGCTTCCCTCCATGTAGATGCAGTTTCATTGAGGACTACAAGTTGAGTGCAGTTGGTCAGCCAGTTATGAATCCATCTGGTGGTGATTTATTTATTTATTTTTGGGACTTATATGAAGGACTCAGGGTGGCTAACAACAATAAAACACAATAATACAAATGTTAAAAAAGATTAAACTAACAAGCCCCAATGATAAAATGATAAAATATTAAAAATATTCTATTTAAAAATCCCTATCATCAGTCCAGGTCAGCCTGATGGAAGAGAAATGTTTTAAGGCCGCAACAAAAGGACCGGAGATCTGGGGCCATCCGAAGCTCAAGAGGAAGTTGATTCCACAGGGCCGGCACTCCCACAGAGAAGGCCCTTCCCCTGGGGTTCACCAGCCGACATTGTCTAGCCGACGGCACCCTGAGAAGGCCCTCCCTGTGTGAGCGCACCAGGCGATGGGAGGTCGTTCCTGGCAGCAGACGGTCCTGCAAATATCCCGGGCCTAAGCCATGTAGGGCTTTATAGGTAAGAACCAGCACCTTAAATCTGTCTAACTCACATTTTTCAATCTTATCTAGTAGTAGGTTGTGGTCTATTTTATCAAATGCCTACTGAAGTCCAAGTAAATTATATCCACTGCATTCATTTGGTTCACTAATTTTGTCACCTGGTCAAGGAATACAATAAGATTTGTCTGGCATGATCTGTTTTTGACAAACCCATGTTGACTTTTGCTTATGACTTTGTTTGCTTCTTGGTGTTCACTGATTTGTTGCTTGAATATCTTTTCCAGAATCTTCCCAGGTATTGAGATCAGGCTAATAGGTGTGTAGTTTCCTGGATCTATTTTTTTTCTTTTTTGAAGATGGGAACTACATCAGCTCTTTTTCCAGTCCTCTGGTAGTTCTCCACTGCTCCAGAATCATTGAAAGATATAGTTCAGTGGTTCTGAGATCACATCTGCCAGTTCCTTCAGAACATTGGGGTGCAAACCATTTGGTTCTGGTGATCTGAACTCATCTAGGGTGGACAAGTGCTCACTTACCATATTCTTGTCTATTTTAATATATTTCTAATCTGTTTTTTACAGTACTGTTTTTGATGGGTTAGACTATATTTTCCCTTTGTGTAAAGAAGGATGAAAAAAAACCAAGTTAAGTAGTTCTGCTTTCTCCCTGTTGCTTGTCACCTTCTTGCCACTTTCTTCCACTAATGGACCAATTGTTTCCTCTACTTTTTTCTTGTTTTGAAAGAAGCTTTTTTTGTTATTTTTTACTTTTTTTGCAATCCTTAGTTCATTTTGAGCCTTAGCTTTCCTCACTTCATTTTTGCAGGTTTGGGCTATTGGCTGATATTCTTCCTTAGTTATGTGCCCCTCTTTCCACTTTTTATACTTGTCCTGTTTGTCTTTCAATTTATCAAAGTGTTCTTTATGCAGCCATGCTGGTTTCTTTTAAGAGTTGTTATTTTTCTTCTTCGTTGGTATTGTGCTAGACTGGGCTTTTATAATCTCACTTTTCAAAATTTCCCAAGCTTCTTGAGTTGTTTTCCCCTTGAGGATTCTCATATATGCAATCCTTCCCAAACCCTCTCTAAGTTTGTTTATATTAGCTCTCTTAAAGTCCAAGATTCTAGTTTGACTATGTTCTACTGCTTGTCTTGCATAATGTTGAATTCCAATATTGCATGATCACTCCCCCCCCAAGGTTCCTGTTAGCTCTTGCTTTTCTTGTTTTTCTTCCTCTTTAAGATCTCAAAGCTGCTTGGTCCAATTTCTTTATATCCAATAGGGTTAGCATCACTTGATTACTAAAGACAAGAATTGTGACTTGCTAGAATACTTTTTCATGCATGGATCAATTAACTCTGCCTCCGACTGTGTGTGATATAGTAGACAGCATACTTTATGCATTACTTTGAAACTCTCCCCCCTGCTTCTCCATTTTGTGCCAGACAATTTTTTAATTTTAAGGTATTTATATATTTATTTTATTATTACTGTTTATGATGAGTATTTTATCCTATCCTTTGCAAAAAAACTCCCAAAAGTGCTTGGAATATCAGTGTTAATATCAATTTTATAATCCATTATGGTTTTGTTGCTTATATTTCTGCATTTTACTGTGAGTTATGGAGAATATTTATTTTTATATAGACTTAGGTCTCATCTTTCTGTTTCTTCAACTGATGAGGAAATTTTCAGTATTAAAAAATATAAGAATGTTAAGTAAAATAAATTGCATCTCTTTTAGATTTCAAATTCTGTAACAAAGGGATAAAAGGAAATACTAAAGGAGTAGGATAAAGCTTATTGTTGTTTGTAAACTACCCAGAGACACTTAGGTGAGATGGGAGGTGTAGATTTTTAAATAGATATCATTGTAATAGTATTATTAATAATTCTGGACTTCTCAATTGGGATTTGGATTCAGCTATATTCTATCTAATTGTATTCAGGATCTTTGAACTGTCAAGAGAAGAAGATAAGGAAACAATTAGATGGAATAAAGCTAAATATAGCTGGCTTCACCTACAGCACATTGGTTCACATATTACTTTTCTATATTTGATTATTTTTCCCCTTTTACTGAATATGGGTTCTGAACAGAAGAAAAATCCAAGTAATGTAACCATACACTATTGTCATCTTAACAATGATTCCATCTAATACCTACAGATAGATAAATAACCTTTATTGTCATTTTTTACTGTGGGCACAATGACAAACATTAAAAATGAAATTTAGTTGCTTGCTCTCAAAGTGTATGCATACATAACACGCATGTAAGCATATTATATACAACATATGTTTAGACCCAGTGCTTTTTTTGTCATAGAATGCACGGAACACCTTTTTTTGAACGGAAGAACCGGTTCCTTCTAAGCTGCCAGCGCAAGTACAAGTAATCCCCTAATGCTCTCATGCTTCCCCCTTCCTTCCTGCCATGCAGGACTCACCTGGAAAAGGTCTTTCTCCTCTCTGCTGTGGTTCCTTCTGCCACTCCGATCTGAGGCCAGGGGAGGCATCCACAGCCCCCTGGAGCCCGATCCAGGCTCCAAAACCCAAAAAAGAACTCTGAAGCCCAGATCTATGGCTGCGGAATGTTTTTGTGCCCCCCCAGTGGCCTTTTCCAAGCCTCCGGAGCCCGGATCCATGGCCACGGAGCAATTTTGCACACACACCCCAACGGCCTGATTGGGGCTCTGGAGGCTGAGAAGGGGCTGTGGATGCGTCCCCTAGCCTCAGATCAGAGCGGCAGCAGGAACCACGGCAGAGAGGAGACAGACATTTCCAGGTGAGTGAGGGCTTTCAACTGGAGCTGGAGCTGTGCATGAGTTCCGGCACCTTTTTTTCCCCAAAAAAGCACTGTATAGACCTACACCCTTATATATAAGTAACATATAAATATTAATCAAAAATAGATTCTGTATCACTAATTATGCCTCATTTATTGAATGTTGATATTAGTGGCTGTTGATATCTAGAATGGAGAGTTATTAAATTTGTATTTTAAAAGTTTCACTGATATAAAATTAATTACATTGCAGGGTTTGTGATGTTTATTATCTTCTTCCTTTGTGGAATTTGCAATTTAACCCCCAGTATTTTAAGAATTATTAATAACAAGAAATGTATTTGACAATTTCCAAGTTTTATTTCCCAGAAAGAGATTTTTAATTATTTTACTATTTGATTTTTAGAATGTATTCTTTCTGTATTATTTCTGGTTTTAGTTTCTCCAGCCTTGGAATATAGGTCATGACTATTTTCTCCAATACTAAAGTTTAAAAAATGTCAATGCTCTTCCTATCCTGCTTTTTCAAAGTCCAACTTTCACTTTCATTGAATGTGACAGAGAATGCCTTGGCTTGCACTATTCTGAACTTTGTAGATGTGGACACACCATGGCATCTGAATACATTTTCCAAGGCCTTCATCACAGCTTTGCCAAATGCTAATCTGAGGCATACTTCCTGGCTACTTGTTCCTTGATCCTGTTGATGATAGATGCTAAAAGGCTAATTGATTTATCATTTCAGTATATTAATCTTCCCTATAGCTTCCTTTTATATACCTGAACAAAGCTATCGTCACTTCCCTAACTCATTTTTATTTCCAATTGAACATCCTAAGTTTATTTCACCTACAGTACAGTATCCTCAGAATATGTACTCCTAGTACATTTTCATATTGCTTATCCACTTTCTACAATCTTTTTTCTTCTTTTATTTTCTTCAATCTTTTCAAGCATAATCTTTCTTCTAATTGATTATTGGCTCACATCATATACCCAAAGTACACAGTTTTCTTTGCTAATCTGTACCTTAAGGCTGTCTGTATTTCTATATTTCTTCCAGCAGCGATTGATTGGTTCTTGCATCCATGCAATGATATTGTAGCCTTTAATGGTGCTGTCTTGAACATAGCGGTGGTGGCACAGTGGTTAGAATGCAGTATTGCAGGCTGACTTTGCCCAGTGTCAGAGTTTAATCCTGACCAGATCAAAGTTGACTCAGCCTTTCAGCCTTCTGAGGTTGGTAAAATGAGGAACCCAGATTGTAACATGCGGACAATAAGTTGACTATGTAAACCACTAAGAGGGTGCTGTAAAGCACTATAAAGTGCTATATAAAGTAAGTGTTATTGCTATTGCTCTAACCAGATGTGAGGTCCTTGAGAAATTGAGCTTTCTGCTAACCTTTCTCCTGCATTATAGCAGTGGCCTTGTCTAAGCCCCTTGGCCTTGTGGCTGAGTTGGTGGTGGAGGCACCATAAATTCAAGAATGTCCTATCTTACTTACCGTATGAGAATTTTGTAAACATTTCTTTTCTCCTTTGAAAAACCTCTAAGGCAAATTTTATTTCATTACTTTGAATGAAAATTGACAGGAAAAACATGCAAGAAAATTTCTATTTAGTTATGAGGTGGCATATGACTGTATATGAATGTTCTGTCAGTTCTCTGCAGCAGTCAGAAAAAAAGATAGAAAATCAATTTGTTTTTCTCTGAATAGGAAAACTCTGGCAAAGAAATGTTAAGGCAGATTAAGCAGCCGCGAGAGTTGTGTTGGGAGTCTCCCGATACTCCCATGTTACACCTCTGCTCCATGAGCTGCATTGGCTTCCAGTTGTCTTCCGGGTGAGATTCAAGGTGCTGGTAATGGTCTTTAAAGCCCTACATGGCATGGGTCCGGAGTACCTTAGGGATCACCTGCTGCCGACATCAACTTCCCTCCGCCCAGTGCGCTCCCACAGAGAGGGCCTCCTAAGGGTGCCACCGGTCAGAGAATGTCGTCTGGTGGCCCCCAGGGGGAGGTCCTTCTCGGTGGGCACCGGATTTGTGGAACCGTTTACCGGTTGAGCTCCGGATGGCGCCCAACCTTCGCTCCTTCCGACACGATCTAAAGACCTACTTGTTCGAACAAGCTGGCCTGGCCTGATGGGTGATGGGTTTGGGTTTTATTATTGTTTTAATGTATTTTAATTTATTGTTGTATTGGGCACTTTGTTTAATCTCTTTTTAATTTTTGTATTCTTGTATTTTAGTATGTATTGCCCTGTTCACCGCCCTGAGTCCTTCGGGAGAAGGGCAGTATACAAATAAATTATTATTATTATTATTATTATTATTATTATTATTATTATTATTATTATTATTATTATTATTATTATTATTATTATTATTATTATTATTATTATTATGACAATATAAGAATAACTGAAAGGATGATGAGATACTAGTAGGTAATTGCACTGTTTCAGCAGCAAGGGAAAGTTGTTTTATTTGGATTATGATCCAAAGTGGAAAAGGTACTTTGGATTTTTAAGGCTTAGACTGGAAGCAGGCATTGTAAGCCTGAATTCAGAACAGAAATTATAGTAAATTTTGATGACATCACTCTCCTCTATTTAAAAAGGTCATTGTTTAAATGAGAGATAATACTCCAAATTATTTTATCAATGCAACAATTACAAAAGTAAACATATCACATAGTCATAAAATTATATGAGACTATATTTGGTCACAGCAATTATTTTCAGATCAGAATCTTACATTTTCCCATTCCTCATCCTATTAAAGTTATAAACCCTAGCTTCATAGCAATTGTAAGTAATCTCTTCAGAAAACAGCTATCAATTTTTCCTTCATTGTGGTCGGGCATCTTTCCAGTAATTGCACTGTAAACACAATATTCTCTGTTGATAGGTCAACAGGGAAAATAAAAATGGTCACTGGGAATACTACAGCTTGACCTTATATGAAATGTGTACACACTACAATATATCCTTCATGTATATTTTTGTTTTTCTTGCAAACCACGCTACAGTCAATCAGAGTACCAAACTGAATTCCAATTAAATTCTAATAAACAAACTATATCCCAGACTTATGATTCAAACTGAATGCAAAATTATATTTCAATTTTCAACTTATTATACCAAAGTTAGTGTCTGTGTGTCTGAGATACAATATAAACAAGTCCCCCACCCCACCACCCCCTGAAAATTTTCTAGGCAAATTTTCTTTTAATATAGTGCCAGTGTGGACATATATAAGGTTCAGGCAATGTGACTAGTTTACAATGTTGGACAAAGCATGGAAAAGTTGGAGTGAATGCAATTTGTAGTCAGGGGACTTGTGGGCAGTTATCCATGGCTCTGGGAGAGAGGCAGTAAATAATGGGAGTTTTGCTCTTACCTGAGAAGGCGGCAACAAGGTAAAGGGCATATTTCATCTTGGATGAGAGGGCTGACCTCTTGTGCATTGCTGCTTTTTCTATTTTTATTGGTTGCTGTGAACCACAGAGAATCACTATAGCAATAGCAATAGAACTTTGTAAGATAGGCAGTCATATAAGTTCAATCAATCAATTAATTTTATTTTGTTTTTTACCACTGCTTAAAGGACATTCCTAGCCAGTTTGTATAATTTGGGGAAGTTCCCAGGGATTTTTTAAAACTGCATGACAAGAGAATATGAAGCCAATACTTTCCAAGTTGAATGGTCTTTCATGAGAAACAGTTTTAAATCATGTACACAATACTGTTCATAATAGAGTTAACACCATCTACATCTGTGTATGCCTGAAAATTACTCAGAAAACGTAAACAGGGCACATTTTGTATAGTTGGTCTCACAAAATGTGCATTTTTAAATGCACTTTTTTTTTAAAAAAATACAATTTTGTAAACATAACACAATTCATACAGAATTTCAACATCTGAAGACCAGCTAAATTTACATTCTGCATCTTATTCTATGATCATGTTTTTCTTAAACATTTTTTCTGTCAGGACCATTTCCTACTTTTAAAAATTATGGAGGACAAAGCTTTTCTTTGTATGGATTAAATGTATTTATATTTACCTCGTTAAAATGTTAATACCTTAGTTGCCACATTAAAAATAAAAAACAATACATTTGCTGCCATTAACATTTCTCACTATTGTTTGATGGTATTTTAATATTGTATTACTATTCACTATTGGCTAGCAAATAATTTTGATTTTGTGGACCTCTGAGAGTGAGTCCTAGGACCACACATTAAAAAACATTTTCTAGGAGACATGAATCAAATTAGTTCAACATTATTTGGATTCATTATATAGTCCTATATAATAAAGAATAGCAATGCTAATGCAGCTAACTACTCTTAGACTTTTTCCATAATTACAATTGATCTACCCATTATGTGCCATCTCAAGAAACTATAGAAATACTGCTAATCCATTTTCTTGATTTGCACCATCTGCTTTGTTGGCATACCTGCTCTCTTCCACAAAGCAATAAAGATTTGAGGAAATTAGTTAGCAATGCATCCCTATAGCAGATCTTTATACTATAACATGTTTCTTATCTTTCTTCTACAAAATTAAAACATCTCAAAACCAGACATCCATGCTTTAATAATTATGGCAATGTTGCTGAAAAAACTTACTCTTATTAGATTTAGCATTGTTCCTTGTCTACAGCATATATTATTCTGCCTATTTCTAAAAGGAATGACTTCTTGTTAGCTATACATTTTATTTTCCTGATATTTTTGTTTCCATGAACAGAGGCAATAGTTGTGGATATTCTGGGATATCACATTCGCTCATACAACACTACCATATGAGAATATTCTTTACTTCATCACAAAGTGTTCAAGTGTAGGTAAGATAGGAAGAATATTATAGTGGCATGGAAGTCTGCCTATTAAAAGATATCTCTTATACTGTAGCTGTAATCTGTAAAATGATCCCAAACTATTACCCTGCTGGCTTATTGGTGATAATGAGAAATTTTGTTCGCACTGAATTAATTGAGATGCTAATTGAAGGATCTTTGTCATTGGTGTATACATTTGTTGTGCAGTTTATTTTTAGCAGAAGTCAGGCTAGCTGTCTAACGCTGGGTGAAGAATACACCCTGCATCTTGTGTAAAGGCATAATGAAGACACTTAGCCATTAGAAGATTTAATTATTGTTGTCCATATTCATATTACAGCTCCCTAGACAATACTGTTACTGTCTCTTGCAAAAACATTGCAGTGCTGTCAAAGCAGGGAGCAGTTAATTATCTGAGTGTTGGCAATGTGGTGAGCCTACATCCCATCCAAATGGCTCTCATTTCAAGGATCAGAAGCTGCCACTCCCTACAGCACGATGGGCAAGGTACTTCATGCTGCAGAGTTAATAGCCGGCAGCATGCCAGACAGCTGATAATGACTTTTTAACCAAATTAGTTTCAGCTCTGTTTAGGAAAACTCTGAGTTCTGGAATCAGAATTGCATCTAGGCAATTGTAGACCTTGGACTTAATGAACTTGTGGGGTCTTCTTTAGAAAGCCATGTGTATCTGTTGTAAGGAACACCACTATTTTTTTCTCTCTCTCCTTTCTCCACTGCAGCCTCTATTTTTCCAATACAGTAAAATAACAATTTTTAACCCTAAAGAAAGACTTACTTAGAAGCATGTGCAGTTTCTGAAGGTCGACAAATAGATAATAGATTATTGGTAGATAGTAGATTACTATAGATAGATAGATGATAGATAGATAGATAGATAGATAGATAGATAGATAGATAGATAGATAGATTTTTTTAAAAAAAAACATAAAAGTATATATAAAAAGATTTCTGACCCTTATTACAATATTAATATAGTTATTGTTTTTTTAAACAAGGAAGGAAAGGAAAAAAGGCCAGATTTTTCTTCTTTTTTAAAGAAAATTTTATTGGTTTTCTAGTTTCGCATTTAAATATTTGAAAAGCAATGTGGCGGCTGAGTTGGTCAATAATTCAATAACATACAAATATCTTTAGTACAGATCTCAAATTATTACACTAAATGTTTCTTCTCTTTCCCCCTTAGTATTTACTGTCTCATATTTAAATTAAGACAATTCTTATTATATCGATTAAATAAAAAATAACTTTCTTACATTTATCAACAATTTTTAGTTTATACATATCCTAGTTGTTTTAATATTCAATATTTTTAGACAATCAATGTCCTGGTTAATTTTTCCCAATTTTTAATTTCCCATTAATATTTATATTTAATGTTTGATATTTATAATTTCCAAATTTTAAATAACCCCAATTCCCTTTATCACAATTCATCACAAGATCTATTGTTCAGGATACACATCTTATCTATTTGAATTCTCAGCATATTACATCAACCAATTAGTAATACAGTATAGTACACTTATTTTCTGGTAATTTCCAGATATCTTAAATTTAGTAACTAAGATTTCTCCTATTTCAACATTTAATACTTTCTGTCTTTTTCCTCTTAATATCTATTATCTCATATTTAAGCTAATAATTTTTATTATTACTACTAAATAAAGACATATTTGTTACATTCATTGATAGATTTTTACCTTATATAAATCTTAATTACCTTTACATTTAACCTTTATAAAAAAATCAATATTCAAATTTAATTATTTGTATTTATATTTCTAAGTTTTAAATGACCAAAGTTTTCTTTATCTCAACTCATAACAATATCTAGTACACATCTAGTACACATTCAAAGTACACATCTTATCTATTTGAATATATTCTATTTTAATTCTCATGAGTAGATCAAAACCCCAATTTTCTTTAGTCTTGTTCTGGCTTTCTTTCTTTGCCAAATCGTCTTCCATGTCTATGCTTTTGACTCACCAAATAAACCTCCCTGTGTTGTTATGTAGATTGTTTGACATAGAAAAAACATTTTTTTTTTTTTGGTTTTCAGAGGACTAACAAATCATCTCTCTATTTTTCCGTCTCAACATAGTTGTCCTGAATTGTTTTTCTTTTCTTCAATCTGTTCTTCTTCTTGATCCTCAGGTTCCTTCTGATTTATATAGAAAGTCTTTTCCTTTTTCCATATTGTCAGTCCCTTTTCTGGGTTTTCCATTGACTGTATTTGTTGAGCAGTTGAGTCTTCTGTCATAATCTTTAATTGTTCCACATTTTCTGTTATATTCTGTGTAGTTGATTTTTTAGTTGTAATCAAAGTTTGAGTTCATATATCTGGGCTGACATCTTGTTCTTTTCTGTAACCTCTTATTTCATCAGTAGCTGTAAGAATAGTTTGATGAATTGCTTTCAGCATAGAAAGAATCTGTTCCTGATCTTCATCCATATTCTCTTAGTAGTGTATTAGATTAAAAGCTTTACAATCAGAGAATTTAAAAAACAAAAAAGATTTTGTCACTGAATATGAAACACAGCTGAGCTTCTCACAGCTGGTGTTTCAAGGTTACATAAATCTTATCTGTTGTCTGGGCTGCTTGCCAAGTCTCTTTTAAACAATAACAAATTGTAGTATCAGGTTTGGAATTGGAATGTAAACTGATCTTTTCCAATCCTGTGGCCACTGTTGAGTTTTCCAAATTTGCTGGCAAATTGAGTGTAGCACTTTTACTGCACTGTCTTTTAAGATTTTGAATAGCTCAGTTGGAATACTGTCACCTCCACTAGCTTTGTTGTTGCTCAGCTTTTCTAAGGCCCACTTCACTTCACATTCTAGGATGTCTGGCTCGAGGTCAGTGACCACCTCATTGTGATTATCTGGGACGTTAAGCTCATTCTTGTATAGTTCTTCTGTGTAATTTTGCCACCTCTTCTTAATCTCTTCTGCCTCTGTTAGGTCCCTGCCATTTTGGTCCTTTATCATGCCCATTTTTGCATGGAATGTTCCCTTCATCTCTCCAATTTTCTTGAAAAGATCTCTGGTCCTCCCTATTCTATTGTTTTCTTCTATTTCTTTGCACTGTTCATTTAAGAAGGCATTCTTATCTCTTCTAGCTATTCTCTGGAATTCTGCATTCAATTGGGCATATCTATGTTTTTCTCTCTTGCCTTTCGCTTCCCTCCTTTCCTCAGCTATTTGCAAAGCTTCCTCAGACAGCCATTTTGCTTTCTTGCATTTCTTTTTCTTTGGGATGGTTTTGGTTGCTACCTGTTGTACAATGTCGCGAACCTCTGTCCATAGTTCTTCAGGCACTCTGTCTATCAGATCTAATTCCATAAATCTATTTGTCACCTCTACTGTATATTCAACAGGGATATGTTTTAATTCATACCTGAGTGGCCTAGTGCTTTTCCCTACTTTCTTCAGTTTAAGCCTAAACTTTGCAAGGAGAAGCTCATGGTCTGAGCCACAGTCAGCTCCTGGTCTTGTTTTTACCGACTGTATAGAGCTTCTCCATCTTTGGCTGCAGAGCATATAGTCAATCTGATTTCTGTGTTGACCGTCTGGTGATGTCCATGTGTAGAGCCGTCTCTTGGGTTGTTGGAAAAGAGTGTTTGCTATGACCATCGTATTCTCTTGACAAAATTCTATCAGCCTGTGCCCTGCTTCATTTTGTACTCCAAGGCCAAACTTCCCTGTTATTCCAGTTATCTTTTGGCTTCCTACTTTAGCATTCCAATCCCCCATGATGATAAGGACATCATTTTTTGGTGTTACTTCTATAAGGTGCTGTAGGGCTTCATAGAACCGGTCAATTTCATCCTCTTCAGCACTGGTGGTTGGGGCATAGACTTGGACTACTGTGATATTGAATGGTTTCCCTTGGATTCGAACTGAGATCATTCTGTCATTTTGAGGATTGTATCCCAGTATTGATTTTCCTACTCTTTTATTGACTATGAAGGCTACTCCATTTCTTCTGAGGGATTCTTGCCCGCAGTAGTATACCTGATGGTCATCTGAATTAAATTCACCCTTTCCTGTCCATTTTAGTTCACTGATACCTAAGATGTCGATGTTCAGTCTTGTCATCTCTTGTTTGACCACGTCCAGCTTGCCTTGATTCATGGATCTTACATTCCAGGTTCCTATGGAGAAAAAATCTTTACAGCATCGGACTTTCCTTTCACCACCAGACACATCCACAGCTGAGCGTCCTTTCGGCTTTGGCCCAGTCGCTTCATTCTTTCTGGCGCTACTAGTACTAGCCCTCTGCTCTTCCCCAGTAGCATATTGGACGCCTTCCGACCTGAGGGGCTCATCTTCCAGCGTCATATCGTTTTGCCTTTTGGTACTGTCCATAGGGTTTTCATGGCAAAGATACTGGAGTGGGTTGCCATTTCCTTCTCCAGTGAGTTTACATCAGTTTACATTCCAATTCCAAAGAAAGGCAGTGCCAAAGAATGTTCAAACTATCGCACCATTGCACTCATTTCTCATGCTAGTAAAGTCATGCTTAAAATCCTACAAGCTAGACTTCAGCAGTATGTGGATCGAGAACTACCAGAAGTACAGGCAGGATTTCGAAGAGGCAGAGGAACTAGAGATCAAATTGCCAACATACGCTGGATCATGGAGAAAGCTAGGGAGTTCCAGAAAAACATCTACTTCTGCTTCATTGACTATGCTAAAGCCTTTGATTGTGTGGATCATAACAAACTGTGGCAAGTTCTTAAAGAGATGGGAGTACCAGACCATCTTATTTGTCTCTTGAGAAACCTATATGCGGGTCAAGAAGCAACAGTGAGAACTGGACACGGAACCACTGATTGGTTCAAAATTGGGAAAGGAGTCCGGCAAGGCTGTATACTGTCGCCCTGCCTATTTAACTTATATGCAGAGCACATCATGAGAAAGGCAGGGCTAGATGAATCAAAAGTTGGAATTAAGATTGCTGGAAGAAATATCAACAACCTAAGATACGCAGATGATACCACTCTAATGGCAGAAAGTGAAGAAGAACTAAAGAGCCTCTTGTTGCGGGTGAAGAAGGAGAGTGCAAAACTTGGGTTGAAACTTAACATTAAGAAAACCAAGATCATGGCATCTGGCCCTCTCAATTCCTGGCAAATAGATGGGGAAGAAATGGAGGTAGTGACAGATTTTGTTTTCCTGGGCTCCAAGATCACTGCAGATGGGGACTGTAGCCAAGAAATTAAAAGACGCTTGCTCCTGGGAAGGAAAGCCATGGCAAATCTAGACAGCACACTAAAAAGCAGAGACATCACCCTGTCAACAAAAGTGCGTATAGTCAAGGCTATGGTCTTCCCAGTTGCAATGTATGGCAGTGAAAGTTGGACCATAAGAAAGGCTGAGCGCCAAAGAATTGAGGCCTTTGAACTATGGTGCTGGAGAAGACTCCTGCGAGTCCCTTGGACTGCAAAGCGATCAAACCAGTCAGTCCTAGAGGAGATCAATCCTGACTGCTCTTTAGAAGGCCAGATCCTGAAGCTAAAACTCAAATACTTTGGCCACCTAATGAGAAGGAAGGACTCACTGGAGAAGAGCCTAATGCTGGGAAAGATCGAGGGCAAGAGAAGAAGGGGACGACAGAGAATGAGGTGGCTGGATGGAGTCACTGAAGCAGTAGGCGTGAGCTTAAATGGACTCCAGAAGATGGTAGAAGACAGGAAGGCCTGGAGGAATGTTGTCCATAGGGTCGCGATGAGTCGGACACGACTTCACAGCTAACAACAACAAGTATCAGGTTTAGCCACAAGATGTCGCCCCTACCATTTGAAGTTTTCTTTTAAATCCAAAGTTTATTATAATCTTTTCAGTTTTGCTTCTTTTTTATAAGTAAAAACCCCGATCTTCAGTAACAATAAAAAATCTTTCAGTCCACAAACTTAAAAAAATAAAATTCCAATTAGGATCAAATTATTCTTTCAATGTTTTAAACTCCCCTGGATAGTCAGTTGCTGCTGTTTCTAGAAGGAGGGATAAAATCTCCCTTCCCTCTCCACAGGGAGAAAAGTACTCTAGGCAGCTTATGCAGGTAAATAGATAGTTAGGGTTTAGGAAAGGTAGATCTCACCCAGTCTCTTCTGCGCTGCTTTAAAATTGCCTGGTGGTAAGTGTGACTTCGGCTGTCTGCAGCCTAGTGCCAAGCCATATTGCTATGGCCGGTCTTTGGTCCGCTGGTTTGGAGGGCTGCCCTGGATCGACCAGAAGGGCTACCACCCTTCCACGATCCAGTGGTGATCCCCTCCTTGCTGGTTGCCCCTACAGGGTGACCCCAGTGATGCAAAACTGGATGCGAAAGACAGAGCTCACCTTCCAGACATCCATGTCAGCCGCATTGGCAAACTGAAAGTAAAAAAGGCCAGATTTTTCAGTGACAAAGTGAACTTTGAAAGAGATAGTTCTCATTTTATGAACACAATTGGGACCAGAACTTCCATCATTAATTGATGAGTTCATTAAGTAAATTGTGTCCAATTTTTTTTTTATTTTTTTTTTTAATTCCATTTATATCCCGCCCTTCTCCAAAGACTCATGGCGGCTTACAAGCTTAGCAGTAGCCTTCATTCTATGTATATGCCTGCTTATTAGGGCTTTCACACACACCCCAAGCGGCATTATTACAAAGTCAGCTTAAATGCCCCCAACAATCTGTGACCTTTTTTGCTGTCGTCATTAAACAAATTGCACTATGGTTAAGTGAATCTGGCTTCCCCCATTGACTTTGCTTGACAGCAGTTCCCTGGGAAGGTCACAATTGGTAAATCATATATCCCAGGATACTGCAACCATCATAAATAAATGTTGGCTGCAAACTGACCAATTTTTGGTTTCATTGTAACTTTGAATGGTTGTTAAACAAATGGTGAAGGACAACCCTGAAGTATTAATGCAGAGCATCCTGTATCCTCCACTGCAACTTTAATATAATTGAGAAAATGTTGGAATGGAACTAGAGAAGTCTAGTTCTAGTCTTTCTGTAACCTTATAGCTCATTGGAAAATTTATGGGCAGTGAGTTTTTCTCAGCCAAGCTGATTCTCTGGGTTCTTGTTATGTAGACAGTATATAAGGGGAGACTCCATGTAAGCTTTTTTATGTTCCAAGAGGAAAGGAGAAAATAATTTTAAGGTGATAACAATTATTTTCCTATCCTTATTGGCTACAACTTTGATTAGCTAAATCAAACCAATTCACTCTTATGATTTTCAGTGTTTGGTGGAGGGAACAAGCAAACACGTAGTAAATGCTTTCAAAGTTGCTCTTAAATTCTGTACTGGAAGGGAAAATGGTAGAATGCCTTTCAAGTCATTGGGTAGAAAGAACAAAGTCACAGTAGGAACAAAATAGATGACTAATGGAAAAAGGAAGCAAAACTTCCTATGAAACTTCTAAATCCTTGCCAAAACATCAGTCAAAACAATAACAGATCAATCAATGATATCTCTTCTTCCTGTAATAAAACTCACTTCCATTGTCAAACATTCTTAATTAAAAAGTCAGTCTGTCAGACTCAAATCTTATTTTCATAACTTTGTCTCCAATTCCCCAACTCATTTTAAAACCTGGATACCCACAGCAGGCAGTAGGGAAAACCAATGAGTAACTGCTAGTCATGATATCCCAAGACTGTGCCCCTTATGATTTTGAGTTGTAATGTTAGATACAAATATATAAGGGACAGAGCTTGCATCTGGATGTCACAATTCACATTTCATCATTTGACAAAATCTTGGCTTGCTGCAGATGTCCTACTTTTTAAACCTGAAAGCCAGAAGGTATTTTACTAATGTAAACAGATGCAAAAATATGTTGGGTGGGCCAAAGCTAGTTGTAATTTACCACAGGCAAAGCTAGTGCTTCCATGAAGTATTGCTATTTCTCTGAAGGTCTTCCTAATAATCCTAAAACATCCTTACCAAATCATACAAAACTATATATAAAAAGCAAGTCTTAGAAGAGTGAGTTCATAAAAGATATTGCTCTCTGGACTTTTAAAAAGTACAGATAATTCCCAATGTACAACCACAAATGAGCTCAGAATTATGGTCATCGCAGTCATTAAGCAAGACATCCATGCAATCCCAGCTCTCCGAATTATGCTATGTGGATCATGAGGTGCCTCAGAAGGTGGGTTGCTGAATGAATGGCATAAATCAAGGACTACCTGTAAGGCCTACTTAAGCTAAGCTTGGCTCTTCATGACTTCATAGACACATCCATGCAGTTCCGTATACTTCTGGTCTCCCCAAATTTTGAGCCTAACAGTAATTTAAGAGGGACTAGTTTTTAAGTGACATATCCACTGAAACATCAATTCCAACATTGGTAATCAAGGTCATGAGTTCTCCCTTGGTTTGCTTTAACATCCTTGACCAGATTATAGTCTCTTAAATAGCAAGAATGTAATTGCATTTACTTGCTCCTAGTTACCAAGTTTAATTCATTTTGGTGTGAAAGATCACCTGGAAAATTTGAAAAACATACTGTCTTATCTCAGAGATGACAAAAACTACAGCTTTAAAGATAAAAAAGAAACAAAGATTTGTGCTATACTTTACCACCTGCTGTACAGATTCACAAGATTTCAGCTGGATATTTCATACAGAAGCTCTTATTTTTGACTTGCTTATCTGTTTGTTTTTCAGAATTCAGACCTACCACAACTGCAAAACTTTGTACCTTGTTATAAGCCTCATTAGTAAACAACGTGAGATTGAATCTACTTCAGTGTTACTGCCCATATCATTAAAACACAATTGCACTGATCTTGGAAGTGTGAAGGTAATATAACCAATAAGACATATTTCTACACAGCTGTGAAGTGAACACACAAAGGATGTGCATTGTTATTTGGATTTATTTTCTTCATACTGAATTGTAAGTAGTTTATATATTGTAGGGAGCCCATTACAAATTTTAACAGTCCATGATTTTTGCCTGTCCATTGTGTTTAAAGAAAACAAAAACAAAAAAATGGAAGGGAGAACACAAGGTATTATCCCAAATAGTATATTTATATTTTAATTGTCCTTCACTAATTCTAGTCAAGCAGGAAATTTAAGTTATTGCATGTTAAAGGGGATGCAGTATATTTTTGGCTCCTAGACTGCACTCTGGGCTGTATTCTGTATTTTAAATAATAACCAGGCTCCCACAGCAATCATGCTGCAAAGTACATTGAGGCTGTGAGAGTGTGGGCCATTGTACTTTGGACTGACTGGCAGTTTCTGGGAGTGTGTGAGTGAGCATCTTCAGAGTCCTCTGCTTTGGTAAGGTCACAATTGATGCACCAACAGAAGCTAATCAAATGAGGTGACTTCTGGTTTTTCGTCATGGTGGAATGGACACAGGAAGGCAGGGCTCTGCCCTCCACACCCAATTTTGCCCTGCTGGGGGCTCTAAAAAGGGCCTAAAGTCACCCCCAAAAGGTAATGAAGAAGAGACGTGCCTTTCTGATCATGGAGAGATGGTGGCCTTTCCGTTCGATCCAAGGAAAGCCCTCCAAACTGGCAGGGAAAGACTGGCTATATTCCTGTGGCCGGCCATTAGCTGCTGAAAACTGAAGAAGAAAAAGCACCAATTAACACATTGTAAACAGCATGTTTGGAACTGGGTGAGAATAATGATCCTTTCTTTAATTTCCTGGGAAAGGCTCCCAAGAAGCTAAAAACCTCCAAATGTGAAGGGAAGCGGTGTTTTAATTTTATGGGGGACAGAAACATACAATACTGAAATGGAAGTAACATAAAGCTACAGCTTTGATAAATTTGAGAACTGATATAACTGTTAAGATTTTCTCTTTAACTGAAAAAAGAAAAACGTTGAGGTGAAATATAAGAAACCAATCCTTTGTCTTAAGAGTGGCAAATGGACTTTGAATGACATCTAGTGGTGGATTTGTCTACAGCACTATAACTTGTTTCCTGGCTGCTTGGTGACTCCTAGCTTGGGAGAACAGCTGGCAATAAAAGAAAGTATTTAGGCATACTTATCATCCTGACCTTCTTGGTTTATAAATACCTACTGAGCTTGTGCTTATAATCTCATGAGCTAGTGGGAGAGAAAAAAAATTGACTTTGGACTGCACCTGGCTGGGAGAGACTTTTGAGCTGTTTTCAGGGAGGTTGAACATTTTGAACACTTTGATGGATTTTAAAAAAATAATGTTTATCCATGTTTTTCTCTTAGTACATGCCAACTTCAGTTGATTATAACTTATTCTGATTGGGGTGGATTTTTTTCTTCTTTGTAGCATTTATTATGACTCATTTTTACATTTTTGATTAGGATTGTACTACTCATGTAATATTGTAGCTAATGGGTTGTATATAACATTGTTTTACCCATTTGAATCAAATCTTGGATCCAACACATCAAATTTAGTGCCTTCAAACTCATGTGGCCATTTTATTAATTTTTATAAAAGCATACAAAAAGTCCTTAGTGAATCATATGTTTTAATATAATCAACCCAAGCTTGGCTACCAAGCTGAAACTCAGCAGTAGCTTCCTAGATAGTCAACTCAGCAAGGTAGATGAGATTTTTTTTTCTTATTGCATACCAAGATGAAATTGCTATAAATAGGTCTAGAAAAAGCATTCTCATAGGCCGAGTTCACTCTAAACGTAGCTATTGAATCAACCCTTTTGAAGTTTACATTGTGCCTTGAATCATAAGTAAAGAAATAGCAAACTAACCATGGTGTAGTATGTGTAGACAAATACTGTCTAACTTAGATAAATATCTGTGAATCTAATCTATAGTTCTGTTTTTGCAGGTGTCCTTAACTACTCAATAACATTGGATAACTATGCACCATCCTTAGTCTTTATTCTTGTGCTTACTGAAAATTATTTTTAATTTCCTGTAATTTACTTTGCATTTAAAAAAATGCAAAGTAAAAGAAATAAGTGGAAATTGTGCTTAATATTGGGAGAAAGCAATAATAGCAAACGCTTTTGAAGAAACACAGTATATATCCTCATATTTCAGGGAAGAACCACAAAAAGTGAGGTGGAACTATGTTTTAATATAATAATTCCTAATCTGTGATCATCCAATCCTGATCATCACCCATCCAGACTATTGCAACACAATCTACATGGCTACCCTTGAAAAGTATCCAGAAGCTTCAGCTGGTACAAAATGCAGCTATGTGAGCAATTTGGGGCATCCCACAGATGACATATGTAATACCTGTTCTGTGAACTGCACTGGATGCCAGTTTGCTTCCAAGTGCAATTCAAGTTAATGACCTTTAAAGCCCTACATGCCATGGGGCCAGGTTATCTGTGCAACAGTATTTTCCCTATTATATTGGGCTGTCCAACCCAGTCAGGCTAGGAAGTTATGTTATAGAGCTCATCATATAAAAAATTTTGACTGGTAGGAACCAGAAAGAGAGCCTTCTCTGCCATTGTTTCTGCCCACTAGATATCCTCGCCCCAGAGGTGAAGCAGTCTCCCACTTTCCTGGCCTTTTGGAAGAAGTTGAAGACCTGACTCTGCCAACTCGGAGACTCTGCCTACTTGGGTGTCTCAGAGAAGCAAGCAAATTTGGGGTTGGCTAGCACCTTAAAGTCGGTCCCCTGCCTTTTTAATTGTTCCATTCCTGCTTTAACTGTCACCTTTTGAAATAAGATATTTATGTGATTTATATGTTTTAACTGTACATTGCCCAGGATCAGTCTTTCACTGCGATGGGAGGTTTCTAAATTTGACATACAAATCAATAAAATAATAAAATAAAATCAAATCATAGGACAGGGTTTTTGTGGATTTCCTGTAGTGTGGATGCTCAAATAAAAATATATTACTAAATATGATAAATGTTTCAGATCATGCATACTCTTTGCAATACTGTGTTGTTTTTATTGTTGTTTTATTGTAATATTTTGGATAAGAATAACACAAAATTGCAAAAATCAGGAAAAAAAACTCAAGGAACTTTGGTGATTTGATAGTTATATTATAGTGTCTCACAAGTTATGTAGCCACCCCTAAACACTTCAAATGATGATGTAATAAATTGAATACAGATGAAGATCAGTAACCATCATTCTAACCATCGTAGAACTGACAGACCAGAAATTGTGATGTATTCAGTGCTTAATGTCCCTGTTTGTTGGAAATATCACTAAATGGGAGCAATAGTTGTATGAAGCAGAAACTCCTGTCTGTCTGTCTGTCTCTGTCTGTCTGTCTGTCATCTAGTAATGAAGAGAAAGGAGCGTGTTGATTGTTCAGTTACTGATTACAACCAGACACATTTTAACAACTAAAGCCCTATTCCACACCTTCAAAGTACAAGTAAAAGGATATTTCCAACCAAACATTATAATGCTATTCACATGTTGCATTTCAGCAAATATTTTCTGGCATACTGTAAATAATCATCTTCTTTGTACAGTAAGCTGCAATAATATTTTGTTCAGAGTAGGTAAACAGTATTTTTACATTGCCCCAAAACATTCCATTGATACTATAGTGGTTCTGCTCACTTGCAAAAAGGAATGTCAGATTTCAATACACAGAGTACATCAAGATATATTTCACCAGACTCAAGAATTATTGCCTTATAGAGACATCTGCTGGTAAGAAGAAGATTGTGAAGTTTGAATATTTTCTCTCTACAAAGTTGTGTTTTTCAAAAATTGAGAGTTGAGCTCAATATGTATTTTTTCATGGGATAGGTAGATAGGATTCAGATGTTGTTGTTTTTTTTAAAAAAAACACTTGAAAAAAGTTTTTCCAATCTTGAGTCTCAAAAAGAGCCAGAGAGAAGTAATCTGGCCTGAGAGACAAAAAGGCAGTTTTGGATTCCAGACATGATAAATGAATCTGTCAGTTTTCCTTTCTTTTTCCCAGGCTGCTGCTGAAACAGAATATTGGACTAGAAGAATGTTTATCTTGATTCATTAGAATTCATAGCAAGATCTTTTGGAAAATAATCCATGTGAGGGTGAAAAATGTTTTGTCTTGATTGTCTTCCATCTTTGTTGCAGGCACTGGAGGATTGAATACCGGTATTTTGTTTGGATGTGCATATATGTAGCTTCATTTCAGAATTACATGGTAAGCAGGGGGAATCAGTGAGGGAGATAGAGATAAAGATTGGTCTTCAGTTGCACAATAATCTAACAGCCTGCATCCTGTCTTGCTTCAGTTTCAATTAATACATTGGGGAAGATATCAAATAAGAAACTCTTTCAATTGGGTGTTTTCAGAAAGCAACATGTGATTACCTGGAGTTGTTTCATACTGCTGGGCAAGAGGTGCAACAGAAAATAACAACACAGCCCAACACCATCCACTTCTTTCAAAAATAATGTAAGCTCTAGAATACCTGTGGTGGAAATCCTTAAGGCATTCTGAAGCAGGATAAGGGTTGTTTTTTTAAAAGTCTCTTTCACAGGTAAATATTTTTTTAAGAAATAGCTTGACTTGTTCCAGTGTAATAGTCAACCGGCTGGCATATAAATTTAATGAATTATTACTAATATTTGTCCTTCAAACTGTCATTTCTATAATACACAATTGCAGACAAACATATAAGACATTTGAAGCAATCTTGTAAGGGATAAACCAGCTTGATCCTCACAAATCTGTCTGCCTTGTTGTCGGGCCTTTTAAAATGAAGTAGGATATATATTTTTGCCCAATGAAAATCTTTTAATGTGACCAATTTTGCCCATGATAGGTTCAGTGGTTAATGCTTTGGGAACTATTAGTTCTCTCCTAATGTGTTTCAACATTTAGGAGTTCATCCATCTACCCATCTCCCCCACCCACCCACCCGCCTCTTTCTTTCTTTCCTTCTTTTGACAGACATCATAATATACTCAGATCTGCACTTAGATCTCTACTTCCCTGTTCTCAACTTTTTTAAAAGTAATTTTCAATAGCTGAACTATGTACGGAACTCTAACCGTAACCCTCTACCTCTTCACTCTATAATTGTTTTCCTTTTATATGATGTTCTTGAGAATGTAAGTATAAATTATATTATTTCTGATTTTTGCAAGTTACTCTGGGAGATTTTTCATTGGAAAAATGGAACAAAAATCTTCTATACTGCAAAAAACACATAAATATAGGCTCTCCATCTATTCATGTCTGGGTCAATTATTTTGTACACAGTATTCAGTTTGAAGTCAATCCTGTTATGTATTGGGCTCAATAGTAATACCACGTGGGTTGCTGGAGCAGCTAACAGCTCTCCAGCAACCCAGACTACAAGTCTCCAATGCTGCTATTGGCTATCCCTAGGCAGAATTGGTTGTTTCAAACCTATTGGCTGCCGCCTAGGGGCTAGACTATATATTGCAGCTAGTTACAGCCCAATTCTCAGTTCAGATTCTGCAAGCAATAAACCATGAGCTTTCCTGAACTCACTTGCCTCGTTTTCATTCCTGCGCCAAAGAACCCGCTACACAACAAATCCCATCTCCTTATCTTGGCCTATCCAGTTGTTGGAACATAAATGACTCTGAATCTGAAAATATATTGCTATTTAAAAAGCTCTGTGCTCCATTATTTTTCTAATTCCGTTAAAATCATCCATAATCAAGTAACATAAAAACTTTTGAAAGCTCTCTGCTCCAAAACCTTTTCTTTAAATCCTTAAGTCATCCATATTTAAGTAATGCAACATACTTTAACAAGATGTTGTCATTTTATTATTGAAAATGTATTGTTCTTTCTATAAAAATTAGTGGAATTTGTTCTTTTTCCTCCTCTCTATTTTCAGATTAAAATGCAATGGAAAAGTTTATTTTATAGCCATTGTTAAAAGATAAAAGATAAACTTGCCTTTTCCAAAAAGTTGCAAACTTTCAAGAGTCTCTGGAAATAAACTAAGACATAGCAAAGGATTTGGAGACCGGGATAAATAAATATAGTTTATAGGACATTGATGGGACACATACATTCAAAATGAATTCTAGCTAATTTATATGAATCAGTTCAAATGTGGCATGATTTTTTTTTAAAAAAGTGTGTTGCTTAATTTTTTATCTTATTGTAAATAATTTTTGAATAGATAAATGGCAATAAATCCAGTTGTTGAATTTAGAATTTGGAGAGGCATTATACACAAAGACAACTCAGCCCTAGGAAAGAAGCAATAACAAACCACTTTTGAGATCTTGCCAAGAACTGCA
This sequence comes from Vipera berus, assembly GCF_964194415.1. Lineage (NCBI taxonomy): Eukaryota > Metazoa > Chordata > Lepidosauria > Squamata > Viperidae > Vipera > Vipera berus. Next base: position 27,957,443 of record NC_138207.1, on the reverse strand, counting down.
GGGATTTGTCCAAGCAGTCACCAGGAGTCCAAACGGAGGGGGGGAGGGGAGGGAGGGGGAGGAGAAGGACTGGTAAAAAAGTACTATTTGCTTGTCATTATTTTAAAATTCATGGTAAATTCTCATGCTGTCAAGTTTCTCCATATTAATTTTCCTTTTCATTTTTTCTAGATAATTCAAATTTTTGGGAGCAATAACAAATTCATTACTGAAAGTGTGAATAATGCTTAGTGTTGTTTTCATGATTTATACACTGAAGCCATTTTGATTTTGTTGATAATACTTAATGCTAAACATAACCAGGAATGTGGTTTTCCTTCCCTATCTTGTATGCCAGCATTCTTTATTCCATATTTCAAGTGATGTTATTCCGATTTTTTAAAACAGAGATAACTAATTTATAGAGGCTAAAAGACCCATAAAACTGAATACCCCTATAAAATTTAGATATACTATTTGTATTATGACTATGGTGCTTTCATTGATATTAGTAATGCAAACTCCCAATAAAAGATTTTAAATTATTTACCTTTCTAGTTCAGCACATGTGTCCTGAGCCAATTACCATGAGATACTGCCTGGAAATTAACCAGTCACATTGTGCTCCTCTCTTTCGATTTACAATTAGTAATGCTATTAATGTTGTTCCTGTACTTAGTGTTACTAATTATATTGCTATGAACTAATGGAGTTAAAAATAGCAATAGGCATCAACTACCAATTAATGCTTAATGAGAACATATAAAGTCTGGCATTGTAATGAATATACAGATTATTGTTCCTTTGGAATAGTAGAAAAAAACAGGTATAGCCAGCAAGTAGTGATGGAAGGCAGCGATTTATCTTAGATCAGCCTTTTCCACGCTAGCACTTTCTAGATATGTTGAAATTACAAATCGTAGAATTCTGAGCCAATGTAGATGGGGCAGGTGATTTTAGGAGCTACAATCATAAAGTATGTAGTGAAATCCAAGGCAGAGAAACATATTTTAGATAAAGAAGAATATAGAGTGGAAGAATTTGAGGGCTATCTATAATGTGTTGTTGATTGGTATCAGGTCCAGTATTTTTTTTTTACATCATGTATAATTAACATCTGGATTAAGAGGTATTAATATTGATCACCAAAGATGGATTTTCAAAAGGATAAGACAACTCCATTCATGTCATGCTCATATGCATGATCTTTGAAAAGAATGAAGTCTGTTCATTAATACTAATGTATAAATAAGCACAAATGGTTTACCATTCCCACTAGTTGGATTATTTCCATTACATCATGATATGTAATGTACCCTTCTTTAGAAGGTCAGATCCTGAAGTTGAAACTCAAATAATTTGGCCACATCTTTCAGAAGTATGCCTACTTTTTCAAAGTGATCTCTCTCAAATAATTTTTAAGAATTGTTCAGCATTCAAACTTGCTGGTGAGAATGTTTATTCCCTAGCAAAGACTTAAATCTATTTCACTGATGATAAAATGATCTGTAACGTGTTTAAGACCCTAAGCAAATTTAATTGCCTGAAAAATAGATTTCTGATGCGTTTATCCATTTAATACTATTACATTAAAAATAAAAAAAGAAATTTTCCTACAAAGGTAAGTCTTTGTTCTTATAGAAACTTGTGAAGTTACCTTATGCTGAACCATCTGGTCTTCTAACTCAGCATTGCTCTCCAACTAGCAGTTTTTAAAGTAACCTTGAACATGATTTATGATCAAAAGACACAGCCATACTCCAAAAATTAATAAAGAAGCAGTGATTTTTCATAGTAGAAGTTGAACTTGGAACTTCTATGCAAAATAACAATTGATAATCTGATGTTATTCTGCAACTTGGAGAGACCAAGGCAGCATAGTGAATAGTCATGGACGGTAGGAATTATTATCTATGGTGTAGAAAGTTGTGGTTTGACATTTTTTGAGCAGTGGTTGCTTGTAGAAGGCAAGGACCAGATGTTTGGGGACCATGAAAGACTGGCAAGGTGATAATGATTTAGACTTTGTCCCCTTGCACCTATACCTTTGTAGAAAGTATTAGTTAGGTGATATCTGCCTAAACCTGTATATTCAGAACAGGTTACGTAGCAAGGTTTGTGTGTTGTGCATTATAAAGCTCTTTCATTTCTCAGCCTTTGGTGTGTAATAAGTGTGTAACTTGCAAGAATCTGTTCAATTGCATGCATGCTATAAGTAACAGTTAAGATAAAGAAGACAACACAACCTCCCTAATCTAATACTTACCAAAGATCAAAGGTTGCACAGAGGAAACAATATTTCTGATAAAGATACTCTTAGCAAAAGATCATTTGTCTGTATTCCTAAGTTTCTAACGAGCTCTACATGTGGCTGCCCTTAAAAAATAACCAACTGGTTCAAAATCCAGTGGCCCACATGGTTTTGTGCAGACCCAGATATGCCCAGGTGTCATGTTACTGCACGAGTTGCATTGCCTGCTGATTTGCTTCCAGGTTAAATTCAAAGTGTTGGTTGTCACCTTTAAAGCCCTACATGGCTTTAAACCAGATTATTTAAAGAAGCATCTCTACCCTGTCACATCTACCCAACCCACCAGAAGGGAAGGCAGGGAAAGTTGCAAGTCTTCTCTTCTAAGGAGGTACATCTAGCATAACCCAGAAGAAGAGCCTTCTCCATGGTGGTGCCCTCCCTTTGGAACATCCCCATGGAGATTAGATTGGCCCCCACTTTAACACCCTTTCACAAGGCCCTGAAGACCTAATTTTGCTGCCAGTCCTGGGAAATACAGAGTGGGATGGAGCCCCTCAAGTGGCTTATTTGGTTGATTGTTTTACCAGGGGGTAGGGAGTTATTGTTTTTATTGTTTGTCTTATTGTTGGTTTTTATTTGTGCAAGCCACTCAGAATCATTGAGAGTGAGTGAGCAGCCATATATATTTTCTTAAATAAGGCATAGGCCAGCTATGACATCTGGCATATCTTCCTTTCTGTGTAAATCTGTTAATATTTCTATGATAAAATTCTTTGGGGTATTTCATTCTGAGTTTAGTGTTTAAATCCATGGCTTTTAAGATTCAGCTAGACTCATATCTATCACCAAACCATACTAGCAAATTTTTACTCTTTGTTGTTGTTAAAAATGGGTCAGGGAACAGGTGTCCTTTGGGGTCCTCTTCTCATTCCTGTCCTTAAAAATCTCCTCCCTTACACAACCTCAGATGTGCAAAGGCTCAGACAGAAATCAAGGTTCCCAGGCTACAAATGGCTGCTAGGCAAACATACTAAAATATCCTATCAAGTACCATCCTAAGTATCTGTTCGTTCAGAAGAATGGGAGGAATAAATCTTGAGTTTAAGTCTTGAAAACATATAAATGTTGCCAATGTGTAGGGCAATCAATTATTGTGTTTGAGGCCTCATTCATGCCTTCAGTAAGGATTCTGGAGATAATTTTGAGATGTTAACACTTCTACCAAATCAATCTGAAAAGTGTGTTTATGTATTTTTATGGAAATTTGTTTCAAGTCTTCTCAAGTGCATGACATACTTTGTTTTGTAATTTCTCTGACAATTTTATAGGAGAGTTCAACTTCTCTACTGAAAATGAAAGGGACTTAACTACAATTATGTATGTTATGTTATTGAACAATTGTTTAGTTATATTTCTGATAAACCTTTGACTCTCTATTGCAGGGGTGTCGAACTGCTGGCCCATGGGCTGGATGCGTCACGCCAAAACCGCGCCCACCCCATTGCCAGCAATGGGAAAAAAGTTGCTATACATTGCGACACGTCATGTGATGTGACAAGTTTGACACTCGTGATCTATTGGCTCCTAATACAAACTTGCTAAAAGACAATTGTTTTCTGTTTTTCCACCACTTTTTTTTCCAACTAGAGTTTTAAAGAGCTGTATCACATTATCACAACATCAAAGTCAGGGACCAAGAGGCTTATCAGAGAAATCCAGCCAATATCTGTCAACCAAAATCTCTCAAAATTAAGTTATAGGATAGGAAAGGTAGGGGAGAAGGAGACAGCTAAATTAGCAATCACCAACATCTTTCTTATATAACCAAGCCTCTTGTTGATGATCAGGAAGACAGATCTTCAGCATTCTTGGTTGCAAAAAGAAAAAAGAAAAGAAAGAAAGCCCATTAGCATAAGAGTCCATTGTGGGAAGGAGGACACCCAAGATGGCAGAAAATGCATCGTAATGCAATGCTCAGGAAATTTATTATAAGACTGACTAAAATTGGGCCTAATATTTATTTCATAATATGGCATTATCCAGTGGGCAGGGAGTGAATATTTTAGCATGAAAACTAATGGAAAATGCTATCTAATTATCCCCCAAAATAATCTATGAAATAAATGTACATTTCACTGAATAAAAATTAGGCATATACTTAATTCAGCATTATAATATGTTCAAGTTTTATTATTTTAACATTCAAGACAGAAGCACAACACTGCTTTATAGTAAATGCTTTCAAATCATATGAACGGAAGACAAAGGCGGTGATTTGGTAATTAAGGTTTACCGAAACAAAAATGGGTAAATTTCATAAGAGCATGCTTTCTACAAATACCTTCATTTTCAGTAATAGTTTATCCTCTATTTCATTAGCAAAATAAACTAAACATATTCTCTCATTAATATCCCTTTTCTGCTTTGGCTTCAACAAATTTGATTGGGTGAAGAGTATCATAAGACCATATTATTATACTGATTACTTGAAATTTGATTGGCTAAAGGAAAAAATCTAGCAGTGCCATGTATCAAAACAGCTACAGAGAAAGGAAGTCAATTGGACTAAAACATTTTGAAAATAGATAAAAGAGATTTTTGTAGCCATAGAATGAAATGTAATTTTGTATTTACAACTATACTTGCTATAAAAGAAATTGGATGCACCCTCTTTCTATTTTTTTTCTTTTTGGATCTTTATTTATTTTTCTTTTTAGTATGTATTGGTTCTTGTTAGCTTTTGTGTTCAGTTTAAAATTCTTAATAAAGCGGGATCCAATCTGGGTTTGTCACCGGGACCAGAGGTTTAGTCTTCTGAGCTTTTAGACTCATGCTGAAGCCCATCCTCAGAGAACTTCTCTCTCACCAGAAAGTAAAAGTTAAATATAAAATGGAATGAAATATTGCTTTGATTTTCTTTCTTTGTGCACTAAAATATTGTTCAGATCATAGTTATGTGATAATATAGGTCCTTCATTCAAAGTTAATATGTGTTCCTTATTAAAGCTAATTCTAGAAAGAGGTTTTTATTATTCAAGAGATCAAGTCTGACATTTGTTCTATTCAACTGTAGCCAGAAAAAGTTCAAATACAGTCATTACAATATTTTATTTTATTCTTCTTCATTCATATGTCCTATGTTTCACCACTGATAGTTGGCAAAGAGGTTTTCTCCTATTATTTGGTAGACCCAGTAATACAACTGGCAGAGTAAACTTTAGTCTTTCTTTCGAGCCAGTTACATGGGATAATCTTAAGGAAAAAAAGGTTTCCCTAGGTGTAGTAACTTATTAACACAAGATGGTGCTCTATTCTTATGAAACTGCTGGTAAAAACAAAGGTCAAACATTTCCAGCTCTCTGGCCACTTTAGCAAAGGAACTGCTGCTTTAGAAACCCAAGACCATGCAGCAGTAACTTCGGAAACTCCAATGACTTTTTTTCCTAGATAATTTTCTTCCCTTATTGCATTTGTCACCTCTTGTTTTAACAGCAGTTGGATCAGGATTCCTTATTGATGGCTCCTACCTACTCTCTCAGTGTGAGTTGCCTTTTGATACATTTGTCTCCTCCTTACCAGCTGGATGTCAGCAGGACCCTGGTGTCCAGCTGGAGGTGAACAACACACATCTCTCTCCAAGGCTGCCAAGAATCTAGACGATGGGTATCAAGGTGTAACTAAAAAACACATTCAAGAATCCTTCCTTCTCCTCATCCTGCCCCACCTCCTCCCAGAAGGGATATACATTATATTTTTGCAGCACCTGGATTCAACCAGTGGAAATCTACAGCTTTATTTTTTTTTGAGCAATAGTAAGTCAGAACTTGAAGAAAGCAGCCTACTTTAGGCAGGCTATTGCATTATGAAAACATCATACATTTCTTTCCAGAACAAAAGAGAAGGCAATGCAGTAAAATATATCTCTGGAAAGTAGGTTTGCATTTGTCCATTTTTTTATAACAAGGTCATAATTTTCCATATACAGAACTGGAAATGAAGAGGTCCCTTCTTTTTGCGTGTGGAAACTAAATACTTAATTCAAGTAGTGGTGGCAGAAGTCCATTGGTTTTAACAAGCTATAAGATCAATGCTCTATAAATCAATGCTTGATTTCTGCCTTTATTTACCAACAGCTACTCTTCAAAATATTTTTAACCTGGAAGTTCTATGTAGCCATTATAACAAATAGTCATTCTTTGACCCTTCCTTCCTTCCTTCCTTCCTTCCTTCCTTCCTTCCTTCCTTCCTTCCTTCCTTCCTTCCTTCCCAGAAACTGGTCCAATCAGTAGTATCTAGTGATAATACATATATTATCATAAGTATTAAAAGAATATTGAGCTAGGACCAGTAGTTCTGTGACAGTTTTCCTTTGAGGAGAAAGACAGGATATAAATTGAATTACAAGGAACAACAAGAACACATGGGTTTATGGGTTTCTCAGAAACATCTACATGGCCACCATTCTATGTTATGTGATCTAAGTTTGGTTTTACTAAACACTACTTGAACATTCTCATGTTTATTTCAGATAAATTGAGAAATTCTTGATATTCATATTTTAATATATAATATACCTGGAAATACAATAATTAGGCCAATGAGAAACTATCCAAACTTTCTTTTATAAACATTTCCTTCAAAAGTATGATTGATGTTATGCAATTGCCACATTTCATCTTTAAAAAACCAACATGGTTCCTCATTATTATAACACCTCCATCAGAATTAATTAGAATAAAAAATGTGAACAAAATTAAATTTGAAAGAGAAGGAGCTTGACAGAAAACTGATAATGACTTACATGACTTCTGAAACCTACATATAAATAAAATCATACTGTTTGGTAATTAAATGGAATAATACTAGACATTTCTAGAGCTTCATAAATACTACAACCAGCTACTTTCTGCTTCATAACCTGTTTCTTGTATTTTTTATTATTCTTATTCTAATTAGACATTTGAAAAACTGTTGATCTATACTTTTTTTCAATGACTCTTGCTTGTAAAACTATCCCAACATAAAAATATCTTTTTATTATGTTTAGAATGCTACCTTATAAGATGTTCATATTCTATCTTCAGAAAATATGTATTTATATAGTTTGGAAGATTTAATTACCAAACTCTTAGCATTTGGGGGGCTTGGTATTATGAGTTTCATAGATTTTTTCCCCATTAGACTGGAGAATAAGCACAAGCAATATATAATAAACCATCTGGGTCTCGGTCAAATACTGAAGATATTTTCAACTGGGAACTTCATATGATTACAATATTCATGTGACAATCAGTTAGGGAATATTGTCTACAGTGAGTTCTAAATTTCTGTGGATTTTTATCCCAATAAAGAGGTTTTATCCTTAGGATAATAAACATACAGGTGAACACTCCTGCCTACTGCCTCCCTATGTTCTTCAGCTAAGCATTATATATATGAATCATTGAAAAACTTTTCCATCTGCTAGGACATATTCCTATGTTTGAGAGTGTCAAATAGCATGACAGCAATTTCATGCTATCTAAAACAAAGCTTTACTTAAATGCAAAGTGTTCTGTATACAACTGCACAGCCCCGTGATTGGCTAATCCAGCCGGCGGGAATTCTAGGACACCGGGTTGGGTGCCTGAGGCAAGGCGGGAGATTCCAGCCAGGTGGTTGGGTAGCGTCCGGCACTTGCCGGACATATAAGCAACACAGGGCCATGCGAGGCCAGTTCAACCACGTGCAGATAGAATAAACAGTCTAAACCCTGAACCATCTCCGTGTTATCTGTCGCCCAACTGGACACAACAGTGGCAACGAAGGTGGGATCGCGGCAGAACAGCGGAGAAAAGGACGCGTGAGCAGGAAGCGCGTGGAGCGGGAAATTCAAATAGCCGTCAGCAGCACAACGAGTCTTCAGCCCAGCGGTACAGAATCGCGGATGGAAAGCAAGAATGGCTCAAGTCGGCACGGTGAGAGAATTCGACCCCAGACACCCGGAAGACTGGGAGGAATATGTCGGCCAAGTCGAGGGGTACATGTTAGTGAATGGCATAACCGAAGACCAGAAGGCTGCCGTGCTACTGACGATCAGTGGCACACCGGTTTACTGGGTCGCCGTGGGCTTGTGCCAGCCGGCCGCAGTTGCCAGTTTGTCATACACTGAGCTCTTAGCTAAGCTCAAAGAGCACTTCACCCCCAAACGACCGGAACTTTTCTGGAGGAGAATCTTCGAGAAAAGGAACCAGAAGCCGGGTGAATCCATAACAGAATTTGTGGCTACAGTGAGGGAAGCTGCACTCCATTGTAAGTACGACAATCTGGAGGTGCGAATTAGGGACAGAGTGGTCCTAGGGCTACGCGATGAACAATTGCAAAACAGAATCATCGCAAAGCCCACGGGGAACTTACAAGAAGTCCTGGACAAACTACTCACTTACGAAGCCACGGGGCAACGCGACCCCCCCACAACAGCAATGGCGCAGCCGGAGCCATCAACCAGGAGTGCCTTGTGGATGGTGGGGTGGAAGACTACCCTTGGGAGACGGACATCGATGAGATCACCCGGTGATTTTGAAAAATCCCAGCGAGGACAACCCGATCGGAAGGCACTGACTGTCCCAGAAGACCACCACCGTCGCAACTACACAAATCACTGAGAGAGGCTCTGAACAGACAAAGAGACCCCAAAGCCAAATGTGGAAGCTGCGGGGGAAACCATCCCCATGCCAGCTGCAGGTTCCGGAATGCGAAATGCCGGAACTGCGGAAAAACCTGCCACATTCAAATAATCTGTAGAGGCAAACCGCGCGAAAACCTCCACGACATCGACGCCTGGGCCGCAGGTATGGTAACCCCACACAAAAGTGGCAAAGAGACCCACAGGCCACAGGCACAGAACCCTAGCCGGGAAGCAGGGGTGGTCATCAATCAGCTACTGAGCCTCAAACTAAAAATCGAGGTCAGGCTGCAGGGCATCCCCTGCAGAATGGAAGTAGATTCGGGGGCAGCAGTGTCCATCATATCGGGGGAAATGCTGACACACATCGAGGCCAGAAGCGGGTGGTGAGTACCCATTAAACACACACATATACAGTTAGCAGACTTCCAGAGGACACCCATCAAAGTGAAGGGAAAGGTCACCATCAATGTCTGTTTTAAGGGGTTTAAAGGACCATTAGAACTCCTAGTCACTGAGGGACAGAGAACCAGCTTAACCGGTCTCAACTGGTTCAGTCCGTTAGGCATATGGGTCGGGGGAATTAACACAATACAACAGCGAACCCTAAAATCCGTCTGAGACAGCTACGCAAACATCTTCGATGGGACATTGGGAAGGTACAGGGGGCCGCCCATTAACTTTAAATTAGATCCATCAGTAAACCCCATAAGGCTAGGAGGGTTCCCTTCGCACTCAAACAAAAAATTGAGGCTGAGTTAGACAAGTTAGTAGGCCAAGGGGTATTGGAACCGGTGGAAGGGGACCCCTGGGAGACACCCATTGTTACCCCCCTTAAACCAAACGGGGACGTGAGGATATTTGCCGACTTTAAAGCGACACTAAACCGTGCGTTAAAACAGCATGCTTACCCGGTCCCGACGGTGAAGCAGGTCCTCGTGACAATCCAGAATGGTGCCATCTTTGCTAAACTTGATTTGGCACAGGCGTATTTGCAACTAACAGTTTCCAGGGAAGCCGTGGACGCACAAATGATAGTTACCCACAAGGGGGTGTTCCGAGTTCACAGATTGGAATTTGGCATTGCAGCAGCCCCAGGCATCTTCCAAGAAGTGATGGAGAGGACTTTAAAGGGCATACCTGGGGTGTGCCCTTACTTTGATGATATATTGATAGCAGGAGAAACTGAGGGAGTCCTAGCTGAGAGGTTGGAAAGGGTACTGGGGAGATTTAGAGCTGCAGGGCTTAAATTAAAAAAGGAAAAATGCTCTATTGGGGTAACATCCACTGAATTTTTAGGGTACAGGATTGATGCTCAAGGCTGAGGGGAAAAAATTTTCCAACTGAGGAAAAAATAAAAGCAATCAAATTAGCCCCAGCACCAAAAAATAAGGCAGAGCTACAAGCATTTTTAGGTCTCATAAATTTTTATCATACATTCTTACCACATAAAGTGGCCATAGCAGAACCACTGCACAGGCTACTTGACAAAAATACACCTGGCAGTGGCAGGAACAACACAAAAGAAGCTTTCAAACACTGATGGAGATACTATCCAGTAGGTCCACAGTCACTCACTTCATTGAGGATGAGCCAATATACTTAGCATGTGATGCATCACCATATGGGGTGGGGGCAGTGATCAGTCATATGGATAGTAATGGGGAACAAAGGCCAATAGCATATTATTCCAGAACCCTGACCAAGGCAGAGCGGAATTATGCACAAATTGATAAAGAAGCATTAGCAATCGTGGCAGGTGTGAAGAAATTCCACGATTACCTTTACGGCAGGAATTTCACAATATTCACGGACCACAAACTGCTCTTAGGTCTTTTCACAACTGACAAACAGACCCCCCAGATAATGTCACCAAGGATGCTGAGATGGTCAATATTCCTATCAGCATACACGTTTTCCATCAATTACAGACCAGGGAAAGAAATGGGCCATGCAGATGCATTAAGCAGGCTACCCCTCCCTGACACAGACACAGACCCAGCACCAATGGGACAAATCCTCACATTACAAGAACTCCCAGAATGCCCACTAACAGCCAAAGACATTGCCATAGCCACCAGCAAGGATCCAGTACTAAGCAGAGTAGCATCATGGGTCCAAGGGGGGTAGACAAGGGAAAGCCCAGGTCCACAATTCCAGCCTTATTTCAGGAGAAGGGACGAGATATCATCACACTTAAGGTGTCTACTATGGGGGAACAGGGTAATAGTTCCAGAGAAATTTAGAGACAAGGTCGTCTGCGAATTACACAAAGGGCACCAGGGTATCGTGCGCATGAAAGCCCTGGCCAGGAGCTACCTGTGGTGGCCAGGGTTAGACAAGGCCATCAAGAAAAGGGTAGCAGGGTGTTATCAATGCCAGAAGTCAAGGCCAGAACAAACCTACGCACCAGTACACAGGTGGAAGGCGACACACAACCCCTGGTCCTGAATACATATAGATTATGCGAGGCCCTTCCAGGGTCAGACATTCTTAATAGTAGTAGACAGCTATTCCCGGTGGTTAGAGGTAGTGCCTGTTAAGAGCATGACGTCAGCAAAGACAATACAGGTCCTGAGGGGACTCTTTGCCACTCATGGGTTACCTGATGTAGTTGTATCTGACAATGGCCCTCAATTCACATCTTCTGAATTTCAGGATTTCCTCAAGGCCAACTGGATTAGGCATGCAGCATCGGCACCCTTCCATCCCTCCAGCAACGGATTGGCAGAAAGGAACATGAGGACAACCAAAGACGCACTGCGCAGGATTATTGTAGGGGACTGGCACCAAAGACTGGCCCAGTTTTTGCTGGCACAACACACAACACCATGCACAGCAATGGGAAAAAGTCCAGCGGAAATGAGGTGGGGCAGGAGACTAACAACCAAATTAGATAGGCTCCACCCAGATAGGATAACAGCTGAAACTGAACAGGCCTGCTCGGCCAGATCATTGAACATTGGGGATTTAGTGTGGGCCAGGAACTACGGCCAAAGGGACAAGTGGACACAGGGAGTGGTCGTAGACAAGCTGGGGCTGTTATCGTACATCATAGAGGGGGAAGGGGAATGCCAGGTCAGGAGACACATTGACCAACTCAGGAAAAGGGCCCCTGAGAACACCCCACCGGCACCCAGAGAGACGCAGCCGTCGCAAAGCCACACACACTACGAACCACTCCTATCTCCAATGACAACACCCCCACCTAACCCAACGGTCAGGGCCGGACCAACAGAGGCTGGGTCACCAAGGTCTACTACAAGGGGGTCAGAGTCTACAGAGCCAGCCACAGAGACAGTGCCAAGGGATCTCACAGGAACATTGCAACCAGCGGGGCACCTACAGAGGGGGGAGTTGCCACAGCCAACAAGGCCAATCCAGGAGAGAGAGACTAGGCTGGACAGCCCACCAGGGAGATACCCTGTCAGAGAACACAGACCTCCGGCATATCTAAGGGACTATGTAAGAAAATAATCAAAGGACTACGGGAACCAGGGTATTGGTTAATCCACAATTGGGGGGTAAGGGGTGTTCTGTATACAACTGCACAGCCCCGTGATTGGCTAATCCAGCCGGTGGGAATTCTAGGACACCGGGTTGGGTGCCTGAGGCAAGGCGGGAGATTCCAGCCAGGTGGTTGGCTAGCATCCGGCACTTGCCAGACATATAAGCAACACAGGGCCATGCGAGGCCAGTTCAACCATGTGCAGATAGAATAAACAGTCTAAACCCTGAACCGTCTCCGTGTTATCTGTCGCCCGACTGGACACAACACAAAGTGAGAACAATTAACAGTGAAGACAATAAACAGTGTTTATTTTTTTAACAATAAACAGAATAATTAACCAGTGGAACAGCTTCCTCCCAGAAGTTGTGGGTGCTCCATCACTGGACATTTTTAAGAAGAGATTGGCCAGCCATTTGTCTGAAAGTTCCCTTCCAAATCTGTTATTCTGTTATATTCTGTTATTCATCTTGATTGCTTTCAGGACAAGGCTATTCCTCCAAGAATATATCAAATAAATATTGAACAATATTTAGTAGTCCCAGAATCTTGGTATGCACCTACATCTCCAAGAAGCTTCCTGACAGTTAGAACAATTAATCAGTGGAACAATCTGCCTCCAGAAGCTGTGAATGCTCCAACACTGGAAGTTTTTAAGAAGAGATTGGACAGCCATTTGTCTGAAATGATATAGGGTTTCCTGACTGAGCAGGAGTTGGACTAGATGACCTCCAAGATCCCTTCCAACTTTATTATTATTATTAAGAATAATGAAGAAGGTGAAAATCAATGCCTCTGTCAATGTTCTGCTGATATTATTAATTTGGGGACTGAGAAATAGACCTCAAAACTGGCCCAGAAATAATTTATTAGTCCAGTACAATAAGCCTACTGGCCATACAGATAGATGAAGAAATACCACCTGCTTAGGATCTTTTGGCTTGAAGCAATACAAAATATTTGATAGATAGAATCCCCACTCAAGTACAATACAGTATTTAAATGCTATTTGTGTTACAAATGTCTTGGTCTTCTGCACTTATTCCATAGGTATCTATTTCTAATTAAGAATAGTAGAGAAATACAAAGTGATTTAAAAAGTCCAAAGAACAGTTTTGAGGTATTTCCAGTGTCTTATAATAAGAAGTGTTTTAATGCACCTATATGCATCATCAAAGGCTTAGCACGCAATAAACATATATTGACTTGCCCTTGTTTTTCTGCTTTGCTGTGTTTCCATAGTCATATTTTATTCTTAAATATTAACCATGAGGCCAAGGAAGTTATATAATGGTTACTAGTTTATGAAGTTGCATGACATTATTAAAGTTCAATTACACATACACAAACGGATACACAGATACACACACATACACAAACGGATCCGCAGGCACTAGCATGAGTGGGGGTGAATGTGTGAACATGTGTGCATGCACTGGCCAGCATATCCCATGGCCCAGTGGCCAGTAGACCATGGCCCAGTAGTAGGCCGTGGCCCATAGCTTGGGAACCCCTGCTGTTAAGCACTATGGGGTGATATATAAGTATAAGTGCTACTGCTACATCATTCCTAATAATTAGATTTAAGTAAGTTGAAACAAACAGAAAGCTCAAAAGATGAAGCAAGAGAAGTAGAGTAGTACATTTGTACACACAGAAACAGAGAGATGGATAATGATCTGGAAAATGACCTGTTTCAAACTTTATACAACTTTTGGAACAAATAGAAATCATTGCAGGATCTATGAATCATTCTATTTGTCTTCTATTTATTCCACTTCTCTCTATTTAAGCAGCACAGATGTACACACTGGCAAACTACTGATGTGTAAACCAAACATTGCCTTGAACAGAAAAAGTATTAGGGCATGCATTTTCTATTTTAGAATGTATGAATAGGCCAGATAATTTGCAACTATGAAGTACACTGTTATTCTATAACATAATATCTATAATGAATAAAATAATAAGTTCCTATTATCTATCCTCCATATACTATTTAATTGTACTCTTAATTCTATGGTCTTAGTTAAGCAATTAGTTTAACTAGACATAATTATATATTTGAGACATGTAATTATGATGTGCAAAGCAATTCAATAACTAGAGTATATAAATACACAGGGTCATATTCTGTACATGAATTTAAGTAGAATTTAATAGAAATATGAAGTTATGTTTGAAACCTTACCATATAATATGGCTCATAAGATAGAAAGGTCATGTTACCTGTATCAGTGATTCATGATGTGTCTTTTCCTGGGAGGTTTAAATCTTCCTTAAATGTACTAATAAAAGATAATATTTATAGCTCAGGGTTGACCTGAGGAGTCTTTGGTGCTCTCTGAGCTTGCTTGTTTTCTTGCATCAGCTAGCCAGTACTAGCTGATGATGTTACCTAGTTTGGATAATGAAACATCTGCAAGAACACAAGGAAGCTCAGACAGCACATCTTCCTTCAATGTGTTTGAAATTGAATTTGAAATTGTACTGAGTAGAGATAAACATCAGGAAGAGTCTATCATATCCTGCAATTTAACGGCTGAATGAAAGAAAGGAAAAGACACACAGTCTTTCATTTCAAATTATCCAGAATTACTGTAAGAAATATGCTTCACATGCACATCCAGATTGCCAGAAACAGGAAAAGAAGACAAGATGAAAAGGCAAACCTTCTCATGGTACAGAAGGAAATTCTGATACAAAAACCATTCAGGCAACTTTTAGGAATAGAAGATGGACAACTAGAGATATCTTCTTGGTTCTAGGTCTACAAAAGACTATAATGATTTACAGACCTTTGTTGAACAAATACATATAGAGTCAGAAAATTATCTATTGATACATTCAGGATCTGATATCTATTCCAGAAACAATTAGACAAGACTCTAACTTCAAACTCTTTAATGCCATTGAGACATTAAGCACAGAAGAGTCATCCTGGATTTGCCCAGGGATCAAGGTAATCTAGCATTCTTTTTCTAATGCCTGCAGGAATCAGCAAGCCATGCGACAATAAGGTTATTCTCCAGGTATTGCCCAACAAATGATAAAGGGAAGCATACCACTACAGATAATAAATAATTTCTAGTCATTAACAATGGAGTCCTGGGCTGCATCAACAGAGAGGTAGGATCAAGATCATGTGAGGAGTTAGTGTGACTATATACTGCACTGGTGAGCCTTGACTTTATACTGCACTTGAAATACTGTGTCCAGTTTTGGCCACCACAGCATGCAAAAAAATGTTGAGACCCTAGAAAAAGTACAAAGAAGAGCAACAAAGATGATTAATGGACTGGAGGCTAAAAAAACATGATGAATGGTTGCAGGATCTATGAATGTTCACTCTAACAAAGAGAAGAACTAGAGGTGAAATGATTGCAGTCTTCCAATATTTAAGGGGCTTCACAAAGAAGAGGCAGTCAACCTATTCTCCAAAGCACCTGAAGGCAGGACAAGAAGTAATGGCTGGAAAATTATCAAAGAGAGAACCAACCAAGAACTAAGATGAAATTTCCTGATAGAACAATTAATCAGTGGAGCAGCTTGCCTTCAGGAGTTGTGGGTGCTCCATCACTGGAGGTTTTTAAGAAGAGATTGGACAGCCATTTCTCTGGAATGATATAGGGCAGGGGTCTTCAAACTTGGCCCTTTTATGACTTGTGGACTTCAACTCCCAGAATTCCTTAGGCAGGCAATTTGAAGACCCTGATATAGGTTCTCTTAGTTGAGCAGGGGTTGGATTAGAAGATATCCAAGGTCCATCCCAAGGTCTATTCTGAATTGAAATTGAATTATTAACATGACTGCAGGATGCAGTAAATAGTCATTAATGACAGCCAGTTGTCAAATACCCAAATGAGATCATGTGACCTCCAACATCTTTTCCAACTCTGTTATGTTCACAATTCAGACTTTAAATATTTTTTAAAGCTAACTAATCATAGCTCAAGCATATGTAAATATTTTAATGTGTCATAATTTCAGATGGAATATTTTAATTAACATGTACTCATCTATTCTACTAAATGCTGTTAACTTAAATTAGCGTAGTTTAAATATTTTTCACATTACTGATATTTAAATAATTATTGGAATGTTTCCCTCTTCCAATCTTTTTATATTTTGCTTCCAAGCTTTGGTATGTACACTTTCCCTATATTAAATATTGTGAAAATTGAGCACAAACGTAATTGTGGGATGCTTAGAAAATTAACCAAATTTGCCTTTTTTATTCATAATGCTAAAAATAGCTTTTTGCCATTTTATTTAGGTTGTCTTCTATGTTTATGCTAATATAAGATGAACCCTCTCTTTGTGAATAAATTGCATAATTTTTAAAAATATTTCATTGGCAATGGTTTCACTATGGTTCATAATTTCTACTACACTGCAATTTAGAGACAAATCAAACCAATAAAATTAAACCATAAGCATACCCATACAAAGACAGAGAAAATTAACAGTATTCTTCAAGCAGTAAATATAACTTTAAAAAGAGGGGAAATCTTTGTCTTAAAAGAGGGTTTTCAAACATCTCTCTCTCCCTCCCTTTCTCTCTCTCTCTCTCTCTCTGTGTGTGTGTGTGTGTTTGTGTGTTTGTATGTGTGTGTGTGTGTGTTTCTTCATGCCATCACTATGCTGAACACCTAATTCTCACAGTGCTTTCTCATCTCTATGTGTACCCATGCCCATGTAGTATGGCTGTATTATTATTATTATTATTATTATTATTATTATTATTATTATTATTATTATTATTATTATTATTATTATTATTATTATTATTATTATTATTATCCTTCTTACTATCTTGTTTACTCTCCCTCTTATTGGGATGATAATGATGATGATGATGATTCTCTTGCTTTATACGCTGAGAGTTTCTGCAGTGGAGAGAAATTCTTTGTGTTTCTAATCACATTTGGCCAAATAAAGTATTCATTCATTCATTCATTCTATATGAAAATATATTAAAATATTAGAGCATTCTAGTGATTAGGCATTACTAGTATATGTTGTATCTCCTACTTGCACATCTCTTAGCAGTGAGATAAAAGGCAGAGCCCTTAACCTTATTCTTAATGGCCAGGAAGTTTCATGGTTCACAAAGCAAGCTGGTGCTGGACCTTTTAAGACTTTAAAGGTTTGCCACCACACTTTTAAACTGAACCTAGAAACAAATAAATGGCCAATAAAACTGAAACAAAATAGTGCAATAAGTTCAGTTGCTGGGCACCAGCTCCCTTTTAAAAACAAATGTAATTTTTAGAGTGTCTACTCTAGCTGGTAAACCAAAACTGGTCAAATGTCATCTATTTGGAAAACCTGGAGATCCACAGAGAATGCTAGAATAGACATAATGACGTTGAATGGATGCAACTAAAACCATAAACAAAGATATACCTTTCGGGTAAGATCTAATACCTGGATATGAAAATGATTTCATTACATTATATAGAGGCTCTTTTCTAAGAATATAGTTGAAAGATTAATTAACATGGAAAAGAACTTCTTGCAGATTTTGAATATGAACCCTGGATGATTGATGGTAGCAATGATACATATTTGTGTCTAGAAAGATGCAAAAAGGCAGACGTAGAAACTATTTTAGGGAGGAGCATCTTATTTCTGTCCTTGACCTACACAAAATACATGCAAAGAAACTTCTTCTTGGCCCCAGACCAATATCCAACTTGCCATGACACCATTTTGGAAAAGAAATGAATATAGAGATAGCAACTTACCTTCTTTTCATTCCCTTTGTTCTTTTTTCTTATCTAGTAGATAAGCAGGAGGAATGGATCTATATAATAAATAGATAGAGCCTTTATCCATCTATGGAAATAAGAACAATTACAATTGTAGTGGTTTAATTAATTACCGCTGTATTGTTCAGTCACATATTTAGAAATCTTCAGTTTGATTGCATACTTGAAGAATCTGTCCTCTTGCATTGTGTTCTTCTAACAAGGACAACAATAAACAATATAAAGAATACTGCCAGGTAATAATTTTGTATAAAAAGAACCTAAATATTTATATAAATGAGTATTTCTAAGATTCTGATTATATATCATGATCAGTGCTGTAAATAGCCAGCTGATAGTTACAACACTCCAGTTCAGTACATGTATATTAAATAGTATTTTATTTAATTTTTTAACAGTTTAAAAAAACTGAAATACAAAACAGAATAATAAAATATAGAATAAAAATACATAGAGATATTCTTAGTGATGCTTCCCTTCCAGGCCTTTGCTCTGAAGTGAAAAAGATCATATGATACTGATGTGAATACATAGCAGACAACTAATTAAGGAAGTCAAAGAAGTAATTCAAGGACTAAGCTACCTCTTGTACCAACATCAAATACAAGCTAGACAACAAGAAGCAGCACTCAACCAGCCACCAAGGAGCAAAATTCCTCACAAATCTCCAAATGCTTCAAAGGTGGAGAGGTAGGCTATCTCAAGACAGCCTGTCTAAAATGAAGGCTCAAGTAAACTAAGTTGAGTCTAAAAGTCATGGGATGGAGGAATCCCTAAGCCACTAGCAGTCTGGAGAGATACTAGACTCATGAACTCTACGAAAAACACCTTATTTATCAAAGACCAGCATTTGAAGGTAGCAGCACAAAGATTACTTACTCTTCCATGCTTAAAGATCAGTAACTCTCAAGTAAGTGTTTGGGTAGGGCAATAAAAAATACATTACACGGATCTTTCAAGTCTCCTATGAGATCAAAATATCTCCTTATAAAAGAAGATACTTCTTGTATCTTAACTCTTTCTTTGCTCTTCTTGTCTTGTAAGGTCATTCCCAATAGTGAACATAGCAGATGTTGACTGAAACAATAGTGAACATAGCAGATATTGACTGAAATAACTATCAAATCCATTGCTTTTCTGTCTCTCTCAATTCTCTGAGAGAGAAAATTCTCACATCCATGTCAACCAACCATCTTTGGTGGAGAAATAACACACAAACTCTGTGGAATTTGTGGATGTTATAGAAGATAGATGCAGAATGTTATTTTAAATTTTAACCAGACAGGAAATATTGTGGAAATGAATTAGAATGAAATATTTCACTCATTTTATCACATAATAGCTCTGCTTTCCTTGTTTTCCTTGTAACTTCTGAAATTAGTACTCTCACCACAGACACTGTAGATGTCTCAGTTACAGGGCTGGTCTTAGATACTTTTAGAACAGTGCACCAGAACTCGGTGGGAGAAAGGAGGCAAGCACTTTTGTATGTTTTAAACCTGACACCACCATCAAGATATATTCAATTAAAGTGTCATGTCTCATCTCAACTGGAAAAACAAAGGTAAAAAGCCAACTGGTTCAATAGCATTTAACAGCTGATAATAGTGTTTCTGCCTGATTTAGTCTAATTACACAGATTGCCATGCTCTGTGTTACAGGCAACCATGAATTATCTGTTCCCTAACTCGACTGTATATTTTTCCTCAGATTTTTGTGGTTAAGGTCCAAATAAAATAGCTGCACACAAAAGTTAACCTCCTCAAAGTGAACTATTAATTGTTGTATTTTTCTGGTTTCTGTATCATGAAGGGTTAAGGTCTGCCTGCAATCTCCATAATATGTGAAATACAAAGTCATAAAAAGTTAAATGAAAATAGTATAGTGGTTGCCCCCCCAACATATTAAATTGCTTTGAGTATGATAAATATATTCTAATATAGCACATACCAGAAATATGACATCTACCAGCCTGATTGTTACAAAACCTTCCTACATTTAAGAAACAATTTACTTTCCCAAAATAATTCCAGATCATAATTTTAATGTAAGACAAGTGGGTAATTGTTAAATACATTACTGGATAATCATCATATTACTGATATTAATGTTAAGAAAAAATGAAATCAAAATCATATTAATTTTTTACTTATTTTCTCACCAGTGCTATAGCTCCTGGTATATCACAGGAAGACCAAATATGGTCCCTACCCAGAAAATATTGATGACATTATCCTCTCCATGAAATCTGCTGGTAGTCTGATTAATAGTAAGGTTTTGAAAAACATTTCAGGAGATTCATCAAGAATACCATTCAAGGAAAAATTCAAGAAAGAATGAAAACATTTTCTGCAACTTACATCACCTTGCGCTCCTAAATATGGCATTATCCTGCCAGTCTTTCACACAATATTTTCAAAAGTGATCAATTCACAATCACTTGTTAAGATGAATAAACCAATTTTGTCTCAAGGTTTAGCTGATAAGCAATCCTCTTTTCTTATTATTTACCCAATATTGTTCAATTTTCCCCCTCCAAAAAAGCCTACTATTGTTGTTCTGCATGCATATATATGAAATTATACATCTGGTTGTTCTGCGTGCATTTGCCTCTTACAAAGACATATATTCAGAGTAAAAGCTTTAGGTGAATAATTCTAGTCAATAGTCACGGGAATTTCTTGGCCTTGGTGAATACAATTCTTTCACTTCTTCTTCCTATTATGTTTCATCGCCATGCAGCCAGAAATTCCCATAAATATTATTAGTCTGTGTATCCTCCAGAGGCTCCCTATGTGAATTTGCTCTTGCTTGATTTATTCCCATATAGATTTAACAGGAGAGCTAGGAAGATCTCAGGGGCTCAGTAATATTTAAATAGACCTCTGGGTATAGAACTATTGCTGATCTGTTCAGTTTGTGAAAAATGGTCCTTGGGGAAGCACAGATTTCTGCAGTTTTTAAATCTCACATTGTACTGAAATTTTATGTCTCCTTTCTCTAGAGAATGGTGACTATTATCATGTTAGTTACAAATTTTACATTTATAAAACAAGCATCACTACAAACATTTTTTCAGATTGATTCATTAAAAATGCCACAAAAATATAAGTTGTTCCACACAGTGTTATGACATTTCTAACAAACTGTGCCACTAATTAATTTTCATAACATCACACAACTTGGTACTTGAATGCTATGTTTGGATTCGTAGAAGTTAAGGCTTCTGAACATGCGTAAGGGCCAATACAAATGCTGCTGTCTTCTGCTTCAGATCTTTAACAACCATAAAGATGTTCAGGAGCGGTCAGACAGACATACTTCATCAGCATGCCCAAAAAGAACAGTCCTACTTTTTTTATTTGCTTTAGACTTTCATGTATTGGGCCAAAGTTCCAAAACAGCTCTTTAATTCTAAGATGGGCTAAAATATGACACAGATCTACCTTAAATATTTTTCAAGATAAAATGTTCTGGCAAATTCATTGCAGGTAACTGAAGGCATGTTGAAGATTTTTGCAGGATTTACTCCAGGGAAATACACCAATGTGAAGTAAAGTAAAATAAAGTATACCTTCTGTTGTGTTGATTATGAAAAAGGAAGAAAGCAAATATAAGCCTCAGAGGGGGAATGCTACAATTATAAAGATATTTTATGAAAGATCATACCAGGTTTCTGTCTTCTGTGGCACTAAAGATAGAGATCCCCATAGAATGAAGCAAGTTGGGTTGCACAAATACTTTTTAGATATTTCAGAAAGTGTTCCAGGTTGTACAACAAAAGCACGGATTTATGCTGGTATCTCCTTTGGGGAAAAAATTCAATATCTGATAAATCTATGATGCTGATTTGAACTTTTTAGAAAATCTATTTGCAGTATGGAGAATCAGAATAGAGCATGAAAGGGACCTTGGAGGTCTTCTAGTCCAGCCCCTGCTGAAGCAGGATACCCTATATCATTTCAGACAAGTGGCTGTCCAATCTTGAGTGATGAAGGCAATCTGTTCCACTGGTTGATTGTCCTCATTGTTAGGAAGTTTCTTTTTAATTCAGGTTGCTTCTCTCCTTGATTAGTTTCCATCCATTGTTTCTTGTCTTGCCTTCTGGTGCTTTGGAAAATAAATTGACCCCCTCCTCCTTGTGGCAGCCTCTCAAATACTGGAATACTGCTATCATGTCCCCCTCTAGTCCTTCTTTTCTCTAGACTGGCCATTCCCAAATCCTACAACCATTTTTTATATGTTTTAATCTCCAAGCCTTTAATCATCTTAGTTGCTCTTCTTTGCACTTTTGCCAAAATCTCAACATCTTTTTTGTAATGTGGTGACCAAAACTGGATGCAGTATTCCAGATGTGGCCTTACCAAAACTTTATAAAGCGGTACTAATACTTCACGTGATTTAGATTCTATGCTTATGTTTATACAACCAAGGATTATATTAGCTTTTTTGGCTGCTACAGCACACTGCTGGCTCATGTTTAAGTGATTGTCCACTAGGACTCCAAGGTCCCTGTCACAGGTTTTGAGCCAGGTTTCACCTAATCTCTACTTGTACCTTTGGTCTTTGTTTTTTCCTGCCCAGGTTTAAAACCTTGCTTTTCTCCACATTAAATATTATTTTGTTGGATAAGGCCTATTGTTCAAGTCTGTCAAGATCTTTTTGGATTCTGAGCTTATCTTCTAGGGTGTTGGCTATTCCTGCCAGCTTAGTGTCATCTGCAAATTTGATGAGATCCCCTTCTATTCCCTCATCTAAGTCATTTATGAAGATATTGAAGAATACTGGGCCTAAGATAGAGCATTGTGGTACCCTGTTGCTTACTTCCTCCATGCAGATGTAGTATCATTAAGGACTACTTATGTCAGCCAGTTACAAATCCATCTGGTAGTGATGCTGTCTATCCCACATTGTTCTAGCTTACCAAGAAGTAGGTTGTGGTTTACTTTGTCAGATGCCTTGCTGAAGGCTAAATATACTATGTCAACAGCATTTCGCTGGTCTACTAATTTAGTCACTTTGTCAAAGAATGAAATAAGATTGATTTGACATGATCTGTTTTTAACAAACCTCTGCTGGCTACTAGTTATATCTTTGTTTCTAGATATTCACAGATTTTTATTATTATTATTTTTCCCAGTATTTTCCCAGGTATTAATGTCAGGCTGGTTGGTCTGTAGTTTCCTGGGTCTGTTTTTTTTCCCTTTTTTTGAAGATGGAATCACATCAGCTCTTTTCCAATCCTCTGGTAATTCCCCAGTGCTCCAAAAAATTTTAAAGATATGATGCAATGGTTCTGAGATAACATTTGCCAGCTCCTTCAGAAATCTGGGATGTAACCCATCAGGTCCCAGTGATTTATATTCATCAAGGTCTGATAGGTGTTCTCTTACCATTTTCTTGCTTATTTTAATTTTTATTTCTAGTTCGTCTTTTACATTATGTTTTTGGAAGATTGTGCTATAGTTTCTTTTTGTGTGAAGACTGATGCAAAGAATGAGTTAAGCAGCTCTGCTTTCTCTCTACTGCCTTTTACTTCCTTGCCACCTTCTCTCTTTAGTCGACTGACTGTTTCCTTGACTTTTTGTTGTTATTTATATGTTGAAAGAAACTTTTATTATTATTTTTCACTTTTGTTGCAAGTCTTTGTTCATTCTGAGCCTTTGCTTTCCTGACTTCATCTTTGCAGATTTGAGCTATCTGCTGATATTCTGCCTTAGTTATGTATCCCTCTTTCCATTTTTTGTACTTATTCTTTTTGTCTTTCAGTTTATCAGAGAGAGCTTTGTGCAACCATGCTGGTTTCTTCTTGGTTTTCTTTTTTAGTGGAATTGTGCTGGACTGGGCTTTTATGATTGTATTTTTCAGTGTTTCCCACACTTCTTGAGTTGTTTTCCCCTTTAGGATTTTTATCCCTGAAAGTTTGCTTAGACTCTCACTGAGTTTGTTAAAATCAGATCTTTTAAAGTTTAGGACACTGGCTGGATTACATTCTATTGCTTGTGTTCGTGTTATATTGAATTCCAGTATGACGTGGTCACTTTCGCCCAAGATTCTGGCAATTTCAACTCCCTCTATCACTTCTTGTCCATTAGTAAGAATTAGGTATTAGTAAAACTTTTCCTCTAGTTCCCTCCTCTACCTTTTGGTTGAAGGAGTTGTCAGCTAAGTTGGTTAGGAATCTGTTTGATCTCCCACTTGCTGCAGAGTTTGTCTCCCAGTTGATATCAGGGTAGTTAAAGTCTCCCATTACTACTGTGGTATGTTTCCTACATACATTTGTTAATTGATTAGCAAAGAGTTCATCTATTTCTTCTGTTTGGTTGGGTGGCCTGTAGTATATGCTTATAGCAATGTCATTCTTTTTTCCTTTTATATTGACCCATATGGATTCTAAGTGGTTTTCATCCTTGGTTTTGTGTATTTCTGTAGAGATTTAAATGCAACCTTTGTTAGCTTGTTAAGTAAATCAGTTTAATCCAGATTATTCAGTTGGACTTCTCCACCTCAAACAAGAAAAATGTTTGAGAAAAATGTCATCATCCTTTAGCACAGGGGTTCCCCACAAGGGATGCTCACGCCCTCTGGGGGTGCGAGACAATATTCCAGGGGGTGCAAAAACTAGGTTTTTCAAAATTATAGTGTATATGCATAATTCATTGCCATTATTTCAAACTTTTGTAAGGGGTGAAAGAATATATCAGAAGCGCTTTAGGGCTGCAGGGTATAGAAAAGGTTGGGAGCCGCTGCTTTAATTCTAGTAAAAACAACAGTCCATTGTGGGGGATATTTTAGAGAGAATGAAAATAGAAGAATTACTAGCTTTCATTCAGCTTTGTAGTTTGCAATTTCTAAAGGCCACTCTTCAATGAACAGATGAAAAAAGTCTAGAATTTTTATCAGGCTTTTATTTTCTAATCCTCTGAGACAGGGCTTCTGACTAACTAGTAATGGAATATATGGTGGGTTAGAGAAAGGGATGCATCAATATCCTAGCAACCAATTAGAACAATTGCAGGACCTCTCTCCTGTGGGGAAAAACATATCTGAAGCACTTCCTGGAAATGGAAATAAATGGACTTCTTAAAACAAGTTTAACAGTTAATGAAAAGAAACAAGATGTTCTGTATTCAGACTATCTCCTTCTTCTGTAAAATAAAAATATATTTTAATAGTAAATGTGCAAGAAATGACTTTGTCATCTACAAACAAAAAGAATTTCTCCTGGAGATAGTGATGTCTTTAATAAAATCTCTATATGTGGATACTCATACATATCCATACAACCAAAAATATAAACATACTCTTTTAACAATATTTTAAATGCAAAGCATAACTGGGCTTGCATTCATTTTTATTGTTGTGGACACTGTCGCTTGTGTGGGTATATACATTATGTGATATTACCTTGAAATATTGTTTATACAAAGGCCTTTATGGCCACAGCTACTACTTGCTATTCTAGCAAGATCCATAAGTTCAAGAGGACCCCCAGATTGTGCACTGGGTCTGTCTGGGCAGTGCCACCCCATCCAGAACTTGTACTGGAAAAACCGTATCACCAGAAGGCTCAAATACTCAAAGCCATTCTGTCTTCCCTGAGTTGAGTTGCAATCTATTGCAGCCCATCCACACTCTTGAAAGCTCCAGCACTCAGACAGGATATGCATAGAATTGCTCAAGCAACCTCAGATGGAGACAGACACCCAAAGTGTTGGAACTCCTTAATCAACAGTCTCATATAGATGTTAAAAAGGAATGGAGAGAGAACTGAGCTGTGGAATACCCCATAAAGTAGGGATCATGGACTAGATCTCTTCTCCCTATCAACACTGAGTGGAACTGACTCCAGAGGAAGGAGGAAAACCAACAAAGACAGTGCCACCCAATGCCAACTACTTAGTCTATCCCAAAGGATACCAAGATAAATGGTTTTTAAGGCTGTTGAGAGGTCAAGAAGAATAAGGATGATAGCCAGAAGACTTCTAAGAGTGTGATCAATGTCATCTCAGTCCCATGACCTGGCCTGAACATTGACTGAAAAGGCTACTTCATCTAGGATCTTCTGCAGCCGCAATGTCAACGTCTCCCCCAAAAGAGGAGGTTGGATGCTGAACAAAAGCTATCCAGACTGGCCAGATTGAATGATCGCCCCTCCAGGAGAGAGCACACCACTGCCTCTTTAAGAGCCAAGAGAACCACCACCCCTTAATCACTGTTCTCATCCAATCACATGACCACTGCCAGGCAGCATTAACCAGCCAGGAGGGACATGAATATAATATAGAGGTAGCTGAACTAGCAGCTTCACTGTCCACTTTCTTGGGTGTAACAGGATCAAACTCCCCCAATTAACTTTGTAAGATTTATCCCTATGTTCTTCAGGATGGAACTTGCATTTGGTCTATAATGGACTACAACTTTGGGCAGATCCAGTAGAGGCTACTGGGGCAAAATCTTTCAAAGTATCTGGGGGAAGTTTGATCAAGGGAGACCCAGTATTGATCTCTCTAGGTCACCCAAAGTAGGGTCACTGGGCAGAAACATTTCACCACTTAGTGCCATGAGACAGACTCTAATAATGGCTCTGGCTTGTATTTGATCATTTGCCAGTGCTACTCTAGGCATTTCATAGCCCTCTTTAGCTCTCTCAACTCCTTTGTATACCATGGGAGTACCAGGAACCATAGGCACAGAGAGACCACTCAAGAATGATCCAGTCCAATCCCATCCTAAGTGTATATGGTAATGCTGTACCGCGATTGTCAATAAAAATGATGATTTTTTTTACAATCTAATTTTGAATGGACTTGTAAGTGATCAGGGTGAGCTGTGCATCAAGAGAGTGGAGAATTTTCTTTACCATATGTGTCAAAATGGCAAATAAACAGATATGGGAAAGTGAGTGCAGAAAGGAAAAAAAAATCCAAAGAATATTTTTTATTTCTTTGAAAGTTTTTTTGCTTTCAAAATTCTGAAATAGTTATAAAAGGTTCCTTTTTCCTGTCTCCCTTTTTCTTTTTTGTTAGTAATGGTTCAAATAGGTAATTTTGAGGGACCTAACGGATTAAAAAAATGTCCATCACACACTATTGCACTCCTGATGATAGTTTCTTTCTTTTTAAAATATTTTTTTTTTCATATTGACATGGAGTATTTAACTAAATTATGGAATTAAAGTATGTAGAAAATGATGCATTGTGCATGTTACAAATTTCACAAAACAAAGGCTCAGCAATGTCCAACTTTAGTTTACATCTCTTTCTTATAGTATTAAATAAACAAACAATAGGATGCTGTCATAAACCAGCTTGTTATCAGACATATCACTGACTGCTCAAATGTATTCCTCTTTTAAAATTGTTTGGCAAATACCAAAGCTTATATATGTTTGTAATATTCCACCTTTCTACACTGAACTAAATCATTAGAATAAGGTATAAAAACTAATAGAAATGATTTCATAAGGTTCTGGAAGAAAGTAACACAAGAACATAAGAACAGCAAGAGGTCTCTGAGGCTTCTTTCAGAAATTCATCTCAACAGAATACATCTAAGTAAATCTCTTTTTACAAATTTTCTGCATAAAGCTTACGTGAAATCTTTACATATCCCTTGATGCATAAACAAACCTCCAAGGGAACTGTTTTATGGTAGGCATGTGATGTTGGCAAAACCGTGAAAAAGAATGATAAAATAGCCATCATATCATACAAAAACATTATGGATACATTTTTAAAAATGATTATTTGTTTAGTGCTATAATATTATCAGGTGTTCTAAGTTGGATTCAAATTGCATTTTAATAAGGCAAGAACATAAATAGAGGCTTTTTTGTTGAAAATGATTTCCAGTAGCCATTTTATTAGGAAAAAGAAATAGCAAGCAAGGCCACTTAATTGTCTTTAAAAATTCTTCTTTTGTTGAACATTTCCATTCCAGAAAATTGTAACAAAGTACCCCATTGCAATGGCACCATTATCCGAGCCCTAACATATTAAGAAATGGTATTTACTTGAGTATTTTTATTGATAATGTGGAAAATCATGCTAAATAACTTTTGATAGGTTATGCAAGACATCCTAGGACAGAACCATATTTTTTATGAATACTAACTGGAATTTCACTGAAATAAAAAGGTAAAAGCTAAAGGTTCCCCTGCACATGTGTGCTAGTCGTTTCTGACTCTAGGGGCCAGTGCTCATCTCCATTTCAAAGCCGAAGTGCCAGCGCTTGTCCGAGGACATCTCCGTGGTCATGTGGCCAGCGTGACTAGACACCAAAGGCACATGGAACACTGTTACCTTCCCACCGTAGTGGTCCCTATTTTTCTACTTGCATTTTTACGTGCTTTCGAACTGCTAGGTTGGCAGAAGCTGGGACGAGTAACAGGCGCTCACTCTGTTACATGGCACTTGGGATTTGACCCGCCAAACTGCCAACCATCTGATCGACAAGCTCAGCATCCTAACCCACTGAGCCACTGCATCCCTTTTCACTGAAATGAATACAGTCAAATTAAGCACACTCATTGGAAGCGGAGGAAACACTTAATATCTATGGAGATTCTTAATCATCCAGGTCATGTTTGTCCCGAAGATAGCTTTCCAAAAGGCAACTTGACTTTCTTGGTTTTTTTCCCTTGAAAATGTTTTGCTTCATATCCAAGAAGCTTCTTCAGTTCTGAGTCAATGGTGGGGAATGGAACAATTTATATTCTTTGCAGTCATCTGGTCATTAGCACTCCCCTTCTATTGAGATAACACAGATGGCCTCTTTGACCACTCTTTCAAACCAGTGGTCTTCTCTGTTCTGGGTAGACTTCTCAACAGAAGGCGAGGAATACAACATCACCTATCTCCTGTCTACAACACAGTCCTTTCAGCACTGCCAAGAAGGTTCCACACTAATTTGCACTCTGATTCTGGTGACTCTGAGGATACAGATAAACCCAGTGGTGGGCTTCAGATATGTGAACAAAGGGTTCTCTGTGTGTATGCTGCTTCAGGAAGTCCATTCTGGGCCTGGGCAACAAAAAATTAGCTACTGGTTCTGCTGAACTGGTGCAAACTGGCTGAATCCCACCACTGGATAAACCCCCAAATGGTCCCTTGACTCTCAGAGAGTTAATTTAGATTCAGGGATCAAATCATTATTAGTTTTTTATTAAATCTTTTAAGGACTACCCATGCTCAAACTGGTTATTTAGTTGCACCATTATCTCTTTGGTACAGAGTCAGTTGCACTTAATTAAATGTAGTTAGTGCAACTATCTACACTCTAAAATATCTGTGGGAAGGTTTACAGGCTGAATTCTTTTAAGTATCTTCATATAATTAATCCTAAAATCTTCAGGTTAGCAAAGACAAGTAGTTCAGGTTATTTATCTCAGATTATTATTGATAGCAATAGATAATTAAGGATGTCTATCAGGATGTAGAATGTGATTAAAATTAATATCAAGTTTCTCATAGTAATATAGATCAAATTACTCAGTGCTTGCAATGTTCTTGCAATATAGACAAAAAGCTTCTGCAGCCATGTGATCCCAGACTGTCATGTCTGTTTGACACATGAGCTGATTTATTTCCAAGTCAGCTGTAGTACTGAAATCAGTTTTCTGCTGCATGCACTGAAGCTTTGCAGAGCTTGAGAGTGCTCATTTTCCCATTGCTGGGAACATTTATTTCTGAGGGACAGTTTATTATGCTCCAGAGAGAGAGAGAAAGAAAGAACATCTGCTGGAGTCAATTCTACTGCCTCCCTTTCCCTCCCCATATTTTATAATCCGATGCCAGAAGATAGACAGTGCTATATTTGTTTAAGTGATAAGGCTTGAAAGACCCAGATGTTTGATGTGCTCACTTGTTTAGTTTTCACACCTTCCAAACTGTTTTGCTTGTTTCTGAATTGATGGACATCTTAATTATTCTGCAGCTGGAAGTGTTAATTATGTTAAAGAACTAGGTGATAATTCACATGTACTAAAAGTTCCCACCATGGTTTTGCCAAGGTAAGTTGAGCACCCTTTACTCATTTGTATAACACACAAACATTTTGCAAATGTTCCTGCAAGCAAAATTATCAGCCTGAATTTGGACTAGACCTAGTACCAGCTGTTTTGATAGGAAAAAATTAAACAAATTTGATATGCGTTTGGCATGTCTTTGTAAAATGATTGCCTCGTACTGTTCATGCAGTATAACATTAAAGGAGATGTCTGTCTGGACATTCAAACTTTAATCCATTAATATTATTTCATATGATAAATTACAGCATAAATTTAGTGAGACATTCTGTCCTGATCTTGAAGCAGAATAAAGCATGTTGGATGACTATGATGGTACTCAATTTTTATTTGTTTTCACTTATCATGTCCTGTTCTGTCACCTTACCCTGGCTAGACCAGGGGCTTTGAAATATCCTTCTTTTATTGTAATAATTTAGTAATATTTAACTTTTTCTTGTGGATGACACCTTCACCATAATAAAAAAGGACCAATCAGAGAACACACCCACAGAACCATCAGTAACATTTTTAAAGGAATCCAGTTTACTAGATAAGAAGAAAACAACTTGCTATCCTTCCTGGACATCCTTATCAGCAGAGACCACAATGGCAAACTAGAAACACAACTCTACAGAAAATCCACCCATACTAACCAGGTGCTCCACTACTAAAGCAACAAACTAACCTCCCACAAGAGAAGCTGCGTAAGGACATGATTTAGATGAGCCCAAACACACGGCAGCAACCTGAAACAGCAGAATAAGGAAATACAGCATCTATGCAACATATTCAAACAAAGTTAATTCATAAACCACATATTACCATTTTAAAAATCTGAAAATTCCACTAGAAGTGAAAAAAAGATATGGTGTTGGAATAACTATCAAATACTATAGTTTCCAACAAAGCAACCTTCATTTCAGGGGAAAATATGAAAAAGTTCCATTAGGAATCATAAACTAAATATTTCATTGCACTTTTCTCTTTTTTTTCTTTTTTTCTATCCTATCCTGTTGATCTAAGTACTGAAGTATTTAGTCTGGGCAATTTGGTACAGGTAAGATTTAAAAACTGTTGTAAACTGCTTTATATAATCATAATAAAGCAAAAGTTGGGTTGAAACTAAACATTAAGAAATCCAAGATCATGGCATCCGGCCCTCTCAATTCCTGGCAAATAGATGGGGAAGAAATGGAGGTAGTGACAGATTTTATTTTCCTGGGCTCCAAGATCACTGCAGATGGGGACTGTAGCCAAGAAATTAAAAGACGCTTGCTCCTCGGGAGGAAAGCCATGGTAAATCTAGACAGCACACTAAAAAGCAGAGACATCACCCTGTCAACAAAAGTGCATATAGTCAAGGCTATGGTCTTCCCAGTTGCAATGTATGGCAGTGAAAGCTGGACCATAAGAAAGGCTGAGCGCCAAAGAATTGAGGCCTTTGAACTCTGGTGCTGGAGAAGACTCCTGCGAGTCCCTTGGACTGCAAGGCAATCAAACCGGTCAGTCCTAGAGGAGATCAACCCTGACTGCTCTTTAGAAGGCCAGATCCTGAAGCTAAAACTCAAATACTTTGGCCACCTAATGAGAAGGAAAGACTCACTGGAGAAGAGTCTAATGCTGGGAAACATTGAGGGCAAGAGATGAAAGGGACGACAGAGAATGAGGTGGCTGGATGGAGTTACTGAAGCAGTAGGCGTGAGCTTAAATGGACTCCAGAAGATGGTAGAGGACAGGAAGGCCTGGAGGAATGCTGTCCATAGGGTCGCGATGGGTCGGACACGACTTCGCAACTAACAACAACAATAACAACAACAAAGCCAAAAACAAGAATATTTAAAGCGGTTGGAATAAATTAAAAAAGTGTAATATGAGAAAATGATATTATGATATATAGTATCATGTTTTTTTTCAATCAACACCTTTGACTAATAAGGGAACTATATGGATTTTTCATTTCACATGTAACAATATTTTATGAGTTAAATGATATAATCTAAATGTTTATGCTGAGACTGGAAGGCATGAAAAATATAATTCATCAGTTAAACATCTGGTGTAAAGGAAGTCAGTCTCTATTCTTTCCCCCCTTCAGTCTTGCTCCAACAAATTTTGGAAACATCAGAACAAATCTACAGACCACTAGTAAATTAATTAGGCTCCTATTCACAAAAGAACAGGACAGAAAAAAGACAATAAATGTCTAGAGGGTAGAAAAGCAGTTTTCAAGCAGCAGAAATCAAAAAAGGCAGAATGTACAAAAGAAGAAGAAGAAAAGGACAACACAAAGAAAACATGCAGCGCTCCTTAGAGGGAGGCAGTGAAATAGAAGCTTTAAAATAGTAACACAAAGGACACATTGGGAAAAGAATTTGAAACTTTAAAGGTTCAGAAGAAAAAGAATTAAAACAAGGAGGAAGCTACAGAAATTTCAGAGGATATAAAGGGAACTTTAAAAGGTGCAGAATTTTGACTGTTAGCCCTGATCTTTGACTTAGGCAGACTTTGAAGACACAAAGCAACAAAGCATTTGACAGAAGCATAGTATATATAAATAATGCCTCTGAAATTTCAGCCCATCTGTGTCTCAAAAGGATTAATAATTTAAAACAGAGTTAATTAATTCCATTTACCTGCATTCTTTGTTCTTCCAAATTGTATACTACTTTATAAACTAGTGCATGCAGTCTTACTTAGCTTTATCTAGGTCTATACAATACAATGCTGTAAAAATAGAAACTTGACTCTCTCTATGTGTGTTTCTGTGTGTGTTTCTGTGTGTGTGTGTGTGTGTGTGTGTGTGTGAGAGAGAGAGAGAGAGAGAGAGAGGGAGGAAGGGAGGGAGGTTGAGAGAGAGAGAAAGAGAGAGAGAGATGGTATAGTAATCTATCAGAGAACATAATTCAGAATCTTATTGCTTCTAACATATTTTACATTTGGCCATTTTGATCACTTGTTATTCATTCTTGAAATTTTTAGGAGAAAACTGAATCCTTAATATAGCCAAGGATCATTCCATAAGTTCAAATGACATGGTAGATATATGTTTCTGTTTTTTATATTGATAAACAAAAATAACACCTTGCTGGAGAGAGATTAAAAGTAATATTTACAACAGTTGCTGATAATCATGGATATCTGGTTTGAAACACACACACAAAAATAATAATATACACATATACTTGTGTGCACACACACATAATACATAGACACACAGCTTTGCCCATGTTTTATAGTCATACTATGTAAGAACCTGGTGATGTGGATTCATATCATTTTGGATTTCATTCATTCATATAGACTTTGATGTTTGACATCTGTGGACATTTTTTTCCACACCTTAAGCAGCTTTAGTTAGAAATTGCTTATTATAGCTCTGCAGATAGAAAATGTTCATCATGCAATACTCTTAGTCTAGTGACAGCATTCTTCTCCCTCAAATCCCAAAAATATTGGAGGAATGAAACCAATGGTCTCTGTAATCTCTAACCTATCTGTCAGGTACTTTTCTCTTTATCAATTGGTGATGTCATTGTCAGTGCCATACATTGTTAACACTAAAATATATACAGTAGCCTAAAGCAGGCTTGTCTCAGAGGAGCAGACATCCAAGTATTCCATAAAATATTTGGTGAACATTTAAATCATTGTTACTATATTTATGCAATATTTCCTCACAGGTTTTTATCTAATAATCCTTAATGTACACTTTGTCGTAGTCATCTTCCTCAAAAGTCAGGCTTGAAAACTCTGAAAAGATGAGGGGTGTGTGCAGTGGTGGGATTCAAATATATGAACAACCAGTTCTCTGTGTGGAAGCTGCTTCCAGAAGTCCATTCTGGGCCTGGGCAACAAAAAATTAGCTACTGGTTCTGCCAACTGGTGCAGACTGGCTGAATCCCACCACTGGGTGTATGTTTGTCCAAAAACTCCTACACCACCAGAAGCCCTACTAGTGCAGTTGTTAGAATGCAGTACTATAGGCAGACTCTGTCCACAGCCTGGAGTTTGATCCTGACAGGGCTCAAGATTGACTCAATCTTCCATCCTTCCAAGGTCTGTATAATAAGGACCCAGATTGTTGGGACAGCATACTGACTCTGTAAACTACCCAGAGAGTGCTGTAAAGTGCTGTGAGGCAGTACATAATTCTAATATAATATATGCTATATTGCTATATGTGTGGTTGTGATCCTAACCTTAAACAGAGTTATAGCTTATATGCTCAATAGCAATCTGCCTGAAATAAGTGATCATTTATATCAATGTGGATTACATTTTGGTCATTATTTCATTTTTTTTAATATGAAGTAGTGCAATCTTTATCATGGTAAGCTGATAGTTTGCTGTCACTCACTATTGAATTTATCACATTATGCATGAATATCCTTCTAAGGGTCTAACAATCTGTTGAAATAAATTTTTAAAAAACTAGCCAATTAAAATATTGGCAGTGACCATATGCAGAGATAAGTTTTATGACTTCTTTTCATTAAATCATGGAGCCAAAACAAAGCACAAATGTTCCTGTCAGCCCAGTACAAATGCTTTAGAACTTGTGTTTAAATATATAGCAAGTTGAATGAGGTTGACAAAAAGCAAACATTCATCTAGTTATTAAACAGCAAGACAGCAAAATGAAACACCAAGAGAATCATCTAGAGTCAATAAACTCTGAATTCAGACTATCCTGCATTTGAATTGTTGTGATTCTATTTATGCTATAAATTTTGGAAGGCTGAATTTGAGTGTTGATTTTGATCAGCTCCTTAAATATGTTTCTTCTCAGAAGAATCATCAAGGTTTCCATGTTGCTATAAATTATATTAATTCATTGGTACTGCCAGTTTCTGTATCAGCTTGCACATTTTCTAAGTTTTTTTGTAGATGCAAGTATCATCTTTGAGAGACCTATGATATATGCGTATAAAGATAATTTCTTCTTTTATGTATCAAGCAACAATTTAACAGCTTACTTCTGGAGCAGTTAACATGTTTCATCCATTTCATGGACAGCGCCTTGAATTGCAATAACCTAATCAAAGTGTTATCAAAGCACTGGCTGTGATTTTAGCACCTGTGTTTAACATTAACAGTTTGTGCATACTGCCACACTATAAGTTACATATCTGTCAGAAGTGGGGGGGATAACAAAAGAGTGCACAAGCAAATGATAAGAAGCTTGAATTTTTCATATTATTACATTTGGAAAAATGTGTTACTACTGTCAGAGAAAAAACTGAAACTCACTTTTCATTCAACCAGCTATAAACCCAGTGCAGGAAGACCAAAAACTGATTCCAATATAAATATTTCAATATGCTGATACACTATCCATAGTAAGTAAAGACAATTAGCAAAAAAACCTAGATCAACTTCTATATGTACAGCTCGGGTGAGAACTTGTAGCTGTCCAGTTCTTGCTGAATGTTGGTAAATAAAAAAATCCTCATCTTTGCATACGCAAGCATATTGAACTTGCAATATATGGAAGAACATTACCCATCATAAGAACCACATTTATCTGCATTATCATTGGCCCACTGTATAGTAAAAGCATGTTGATCTGGTGGAATGTAGTCCGGACTCAGAGGAGGTACAGGCAAAGAGACAGCAAACCATTCTATATAGGATTCCTGGTAAGTAGGAAGAGGATGAAGTCAAACACTCCCTAGCAATTCCCAAAGTATATCTAATAGTCATGCAGGTAGTTGCTTCAATCTGGCAAGATTCTGTCTGTTGGTGAAACAATGATAAAGAAATTACTCAGAAGTAACTCCGCATGTCATTCATGGCTCTTTGGGTCTGACAGTTGTAGAATGAGAGATTGTAATCTTCTTGAGAGACAGAAGTTCTTCAGTTTACAATATCTTAACAATGATTATTGAAAGAAAGATATTAACAGCACATCATAATTTGCCGCTGCCTCTGCCCTCTGGAATATCCTCCCTCTAGAGGTCTGAAGGCCCCCAACCTCCTGGGCTTTCAAAGGAGTTTGGCCTGGCTTTGGCAATTGGCATGTGGTCATTAAGCAGCATGCTTAATCCCGGGGATGGGTAATGCCATGACAGCCCTCCTGCCACTTTTTTTACTTTTAATCCTTGTTTTTTTCTGGCTCCTTTTATGCATATATTGTATTCAACTTTCATGTTTTCCATTATACATTGTCCAAAGTCATTCTAAGATTGAGATGGGTGATACCTAAATTTAACAAACAGACAAATAATTAAAATAATTGTAACCAATATTTATAAGTAAACAAAAGAATAGGCTACTATAACCTTAACATTGGTTGTCATGATTGGAATGGCACTACAGTTAATCAGTTCAAAATCCCTGTCAGGTTGACTCAGCAGATGGTGGTGGAACAATCCACTGTTTTTGAAAGCAATATCTTGTGTTTTTGAATGTAAGACAGAGGATAATAACAAAAATATTACAGCAGAATAAAACAATTGTGAATTATCAATGTCGCTAGTACTTTGTCATCAAATATCACAGAAGAGATTATAGTCATCTCTATTTTGTAAGTAACTGACCAAAAGTTTCTCCGTCTACCTAACTACTACCTCTTCCTCTTTTTTCTCCAGGTTGGATGTGGAACTTGATGACTTTATTGGCTTGTACAAAAATGATAAGGCATTGAAATCCTATACTCTCTGGATAAGTTCTCATGTATTTCATATACTTTGCAACAGAATTCTAATTCTGGTTCCACAGTGTCTAATCTTCTCCACTTATTTTGGTTTTACAACTTAGTCTTACATATAGGTATGGGAAAAGTGGGATTATTTGGCAGAAGTCTTATTCTCAACATGACTTTTATATACTGTATATTTGACTCTATATTTAATTTAATTTAATTTAATTTAATAATTTAATTTGTATACCGCCCTTCTCCCGAAGAACTCAGGGTGGTGAACAGGGCAATACATAATAAAAAACAGGATACAAAAATTAAAAAGTGATTAAACAATTATGCCCGTAATAATTAATACATATTAAAAGTTAAAACTAATTTATAAAAAACCCAACCCCATCCCATCAGACCAGGCCAGCTTGTTCAAAAAAGGTTTTGAGATCGCGCCGGAAGGAGTGAAGGTCGGGGGCCTTCCGGAGCTCGACCGGCAAGCGGTTCCATAGGTCTGGCACGCCCACAGAGAACACTCTCCCCCTGGGGGCCACCAATCGGCATTCTTTGATCGGAGGCACCCTGAGGAGGCCCTCTCTGTGGGAGCGCACTGGACGGAGGGAAGTTGACGCTGGCCGCAGGTGTTGCCGTAGGTAATCCGGACCCATGCCATGTATGGCTTTGTAAGTCATCACTAACACCTTGAACCTCACCCAGAGAGCAACCGGTAGCCAATGCAGCTCACGGAGCAAAGGTGTAACATGGGAGTATCGGGAAACCCCCAAGACAACTCGCGCGGCTACATTCTGCACCAGCTGAAGTCTCTGAGTGGACCTCAAGGGCAGCCCCATGTAGAGAGCATTACAGTAGTCTAGACAAGAAGTCACGAGCGCATGAGTGACTGTACGCAAGGCATCCCGGTCTAGATAGGATCGCAACTGGCGCACCAGGCGAACCTGGGCAAAGGCCCCCCTAGTCACAGCTCCAATATGCTCTTCCAAAGAGAGCTGTGAATCTAGAAGGACCCCCAAGTTGCGAGCCCTATCTACGGGGGGTAATAGCTCACCCCCCATGGCCAGAGATGGAATAATCGGAATTTCCCGGGATACCGGCACGAACAGCCACTCAGTCTTGTCAGGGTTGAGTCGAAGCCTGTTCCTCCCCATCCAGACCCGGACCGCCTCCAGGCAGCGGGACATCACGTCGAGGGCATCACTGGGGTGGTTTGGGGTTGAAATAAATACAATACAATAAATCTAAATACAATACAATACAATAAATCTAAAAATATTTCATATCATAACACATTATTCACATTTAGCTGTTCTTTTTCCTACTGTCAAATGCATTATCCACAGTCAGCACACTCTGAATCCTTCCTAATCTGGAATTCTAGCCTTGTTACTAAGAAAGTGTAGTGAATTAATTTCTGAAGTAGCACAGAAAAACCTTGGCAAAATAAAAATGTCAAGCTCAGAGTTCTTCTTTGTTCTCTTTTTTTTCTTTTTTGGGGGAGGGAAATTATGGGGTAGGAAAACACTTTGCACACATGGTAAAGCTTAGTTCTGATGACAGCACATATAAAATCTGGGCTGACAACAATGCCAAAATGAAGAAACACAGAATTGTATCAAAGGTTATGTTTGCAATTCAAGAATTGGTAAC
The DNA here is from genome assembly GCF_964194415.1 of Vipera berus. Lineage (NCBI taxonomy): Eukaryota > Metazoa > Chordata > Lepidosauria > Squamata > Viperidae > Vipera > Vipera berus. The sequence goes on along the minus strand of NC_138207.1, from coordinate 27,918,961 downwards.
GAGGTTGAGGAATCATCTATTCCACTTTAGATTTCAATAAATTATTGTAGAATGTGATCTGGGAAAGTATTTTGACATTTCAAATGTGTTTTTAATCTTTTGCAAGAGTGAAATCTGAGAACACAGCTTTTGCTCTGCTGTAATACTGATTTTAACACTCATTATATCTACTGATAACAAAACTTGTTATATCTTTTACAATTTACATCAGCAAATAATATACAACTCTAGTAATATGTTTAATAGTATTCCCAAATTATAAAAGAATCTTATATCCTACTCCAGCGCTTGAAACTAGATCTTGTCAAAAGTCAATGTTCTGCTGTGCTTTCTCCAGATGTTTACAAATTCTTACAGTAAGAAAAAAAATCATTTGTCATCATTTGTAACTTCCATATTACCTAAAGCACAGGTCGGCAACCCGCGGCTCCGGAGCCCAGGCCTCCTCCCTCTTGAAAAAAAAAATGGTACTAAAAAAACTTAATCAATTTAAACTTCTCACAAAAAAACTTGAAAAGTTTAAATTGATTGGTTGGTTTGTGGGACCGCCCACAAACCGTTTGTGGGCTACCAACAAACCTTTGTTTTTTTACTGGCAGAGTGGAGGAAGAGAGGAAGAAGTAAAGCGTAAGTAGATCTGCTTCTTCCCCCCCCCCCGTTCCCTCTCGTCGCCGGGGCTAGCAGCCCCGACGAGCAAGAAGGCGCGCTTCGCCCGCCCGCCCCCCGTTGGCTCCTCGTCACCGGGGCTGAGAGCCCCGCCGAGCGAAAGCCGCGCTTCGCCCGCCCGCCCCCCGTTGGCTCCTCGTCACCGGGGCTGAGAGCCCCGCCGAGCGAAAGCCGCGCTTCGCCCGCCCAACCCCCGTTGGCTCCTCGTCGCCGGGGCTGAGAGCCCCGGCAAGCGAAAGGCGCCTGCCAGCCCCACCGAGCGAAAGGCGCCCGCCCGCCCCCCGTTGCCTCCTCGTCGCCGGGGCTGAGAGCCCCGCCGAGCGAAAGCCGCGCTTCGCCCGCCCGCCCCCCCCGTTGGCTCCTCGTCACCAGGGCTGAGAGCCCCGCCGAGCGAAAGCCGCGCTTCGCCCGCCCGCCCCCCCCCGTTGGCTCCTCGTCACCAGGGCTGAGAGCCCTGCCGAGCGAAAGCCGCGCTTCGCCCGCCCGCCCCCCCGTTGACTCCTCGTCGCCGGGGCTGAGAGCCCCGGCAAGCGAAAGGCGCCCGCCAGCCCCGCCGAGCGAAAGGCACCCGCCCGCCCCCCGTTGGCTCCTCTCGTCGCCAGGGCTGTAAGCGCTTCCCCCCCTTCCCTCTCGTCGCCGGGGCTGTGCACGCTTCCCCCCTTCCCTCTCGTCGCCGGGGCTGTGCGCGCTTCCCCACCTTCCCTCTCGTCGCCGGGGCTGTGCGCGCTTCCCCCCTTCCCTCTCGTCGCCGGGGCTGTGCGCGCTTCCCCCCCTTCCCTCTCGTCGCCGGGGCTGTGCGCGCTTCCCCCCCTTCCCTCTCGTCGCCGGGGCTGTGCGCGCTTCCCCCCCTTCCCTCTCGTCGCCAGGGCTGTGCGCGCTTCCCCCCTTCCCTCTCGTCGCCGGGGCTGTGCGCGCTTCCCCCCCTTCCCTCTCGTCGCCGGGGCTGTGTGCGCTTCCCCCCTTCCCTCTCGTCGCCGGGGCTGTGCGCGCTTCCCCCCCTTCCCTCTCGTCGCCGGGGCTGTGCGCACTTCCCCCCTTCCCTCTCGTCGCCGGGGCTGTGCGCGCTTCCCCCCCTTCCCTCTCGTCGCCGGGGCTGTGCGCGCTTCCCCACCTTCCCTCTCGTCGCCGGGGCTGTGCGCGCTTCCCCCCCTTCCCTCTCGTCGCCAGGGCTGTGCGCGCTTCCCCACCTTCCCTCTTGTCGCCAGGGCTGTGCGCGCTTCCCCCCCTTCCCTCTCGTCGCCAGGGCTGTGCGCGCTTCCCCACCTTCCCTCTCGTCGCCGGGGCTTGCAAAACGGCGGATCCAGCCTCTGCCGGCGGCTTGCAAAACGGCGGATCCAGCCTCTGCCGGCGGCTTGCAGAACGGCGGATCGAGCCTCTGCCGCCAGCAGAGGCTCGATCCGCCATTCTCCAAGCGTGTCTGCCGGCAGAGGCTCGATCCGCCGTTTTGCAAGCCGCCGGCAGAGGCTGGATCCGCTGGTGCACGTTTTGCCTCTCTCGCCCGGTGGAGAAAAGGGGGCAGCGGGAGCCTCTGGGTGCCCAAGCCACGCCGGAGGGTCTCCAACCTGTGTGTGTGTGTGTGTGTGTGTGTGTGTGTGTGGCGGGGGGGGAAATCAAATTGGATCTTTTTATTGATGTATCCTACTTTTATTCGGTATTAGGTTTTTATGGATCAATTATGAACACCCGGGGTCCCTCTGCGACTTACGGGCGAAATATCTAACTTCAGAGCCATCCTCTCCAGCTGCGGTGGCCCGGGGGAGGGCAGCGCGGGGCTGTAGGTACTCAAGATAGTTGGGGGGTTCCAACCTGCCGCGGGGGGTGGGAGTGGGACTTTAGTCACGGACGGCGAGAGGAACCTTCTGAAGGGGAAGCGGGAACGAAGAGAAGATGAGGGTGGAGCGATTGGTGAGCCGGTAACTCAAGTTCCCCGAGTGGCTTTCAGCACTGGAGAAAATGCAAAATCGCTCGAGACCAAACTCGAAGGAATCAGCTGCCGGTGGGAGCGAGGCGATCCGTGTGGTCCCGTGACAGCCAGTCGGGCAAGCAACGCAAAGAGCGGCAGGGCTTTATTTTTGCACCGTGGAGCTCCCCCTCCCCCCCAAACTCCCCCTCCCTCCCCCTCACTTCCCAGAGCTGAATAGAAGGCAGAGGCTCGATCCGCCGTTCTGCAAGCGTGTCTGCCGGCAGAGGCTGGATCCGCCGTTTTGCAAGCTGCCGGCAGAGGCTGGATCCGCCGTTTTGCAAGCCCCGGCGACGAGAGGGAAGGTGGGGAAGCGCGCACAGCCCCAGCGACGAGAGGGAAGGGGGGGAAGCGCGCACAGCCCCGGCGACGAGAGGGAAGGGGGGGAAGCGCGCTCTGGATCCGCGCTCTGCAAGCCTCTGCCGCCGGCAGAGGCTCGATCCGCCATTCTGCAAGCGTGTCTGCCGGCAGAGGCTCGATCCGCCGTTTTGCAAGCCGCCGGCAGAGGCTGGATCCGCCGTTTTGCAAGCCTCCGCCGCCCCATTCTCTCAATGGGAGGCTTGCTTCGGCTGCTTTTCTTTTGGCAGAGCCATCCATACTGGAGGTGGATGGGGGCAGGGCTGGTGCACGTTTTGCCTTGTTTTGCGCATGCGCGTGCGTGCATGCACGCGCGCGCACATTTTGCGGCTCCCACTTTTTTGTGTTTGTGACGGAACCGGTTCTGAGTGGCTCTTTGCCTTTTTCCGGTTGCCGACCCCTGACCTAAAGGAATGGAATGGAAATTTTCTTTCCAGTTTTATATAATTGTGAGTGCAAAAAAAAAACAGTTGAGGCAAGGACAATATGAGGTTCTGAATTCAGAATTACCAACTTCTGGGCTAGAGAAAGGACAGGATCACAAGTTGAAAAATACTGCCTCCCTGAGAAATGCAGGGATGCTGGACAGGCCTTTATTGACATTTACATGCAGAACTGAACATGCCTACCTAATCCAAACAACTAGAGAAAGTCTACTGGGAAGTCCTTCTCTTACAAGTAATCCTCGACTTACGACAGTTCATTTAGTGACTGTTAAAAGACACAAAGGCACTGAAAAAGTGACTTATGACCATTTTTTACAGTTATAACCTTTGTAGAATCACCCATGATCATGTGATCAAAATTCAGAAACTTATGACAGGTGCTATGTCCCAAGGTCATGTGATCATCTTTTACAACCTTTTGATAAGCAAAGTCAATGGGCAAGCCAGATTCACTTAACAACTGGGTTACTAACTTATCAGCTGCAGTGATTCACTTAACAACTGTGGCAAGAAAGGTCATCAAATGGGACAAAACTCACTTAACAAATGTCTCACTTAACAGAAATTGTGGGCTCAATTGTGGTGAAGGACTATCTATACATGGAGTCATGACTGGCCCTTTTGGTGATAGCCCTAACACTATGAATTATGCCATTCCTAAAGTTATATATGGTTGCAACCTTTCTTTCATTCACAAGCTTCTGAAAACTATTTTATTTAACATATCCCTGGCACTAGCTGATGGTGGGAATCTATCCTAGCTATTTTTAAAAAATACATAATTTACTGTTTTTTATTCTTTTCATATTATGGTCTTTTGTGTTTTGCTGTTAACAACCCAGCATCCATTTGTAAATAGAACATTGAATAGAGTTGGAAGCAACCTTGGAGGTGTTCTAGTTCAATCTCCTGCTCAAGCAGGAGATCTTATGCCATTTCAGATAAATGATTGTCAAGTCTCTTTTTGAAAGTGTCCAGTGATATAGCACGTACCACTTCTGAAGGCAAGTTGTTCCATTGGTTGATTGCTCTCACAGATAGGAAATTTCTCCTTAGTTCTAAGGTTGCTTAGTTAGTTTCTTGTCTTGCCTTTTGGTGCTTTGGAAAATAGTTTGACTCCGTTGTCTTTGTAGGACAGTATTGGAATACTGTTATGTCTCCTCTAGACCTTCTTTTCATTAGACTAGATATACCCAATTCCTGTAACTGTTCTTTGTATGTTTTAGCTTCCAGCCCCCTGATAATTCTTGTTGCTCTTCTCTGCACTTTTTCCAGAGTCTCAACATCTTTTTTATATTGTAGTGACCAGAACTGGATGCAGTATTAAAAGTACTAGGAGTGCATTGGCTTTTTTGGCTGCTGTCACACACTGCTGAAACACTGTATTTAAATGATTGTGCACTACGACTCCAAGATGCCTTTCACAATTACTGGCATTAAGCCAGATTTCATCTAGCCTATACCTATACAGTTGGGTTTTCTTGCCTAAGTGTAATGATTTGCTTTTATCTATGCTGAATTTTAGTCTGTAAAATCTTTTCGGACCTTGAACTTGTCTTCTGGTGTGTTGGCTATTCGTGCCAACTTAGTGATGAGTTTGATAAGTTCCCCTTCTATTTTCTCATTTAGATCATTTATGAAAATATTGAAGAGTATTGGGCCCAAAACAGAACTTTAGGGTACCCCACTGTTTACTTCCCTCCATGTAGATGTAGTTCCATTGAGGAATACACATTGAGTATGATTTGTCAGCCAATTACAGATCCATCTGGTGGTGGTGCTGCTGTCTATCCCATATTTTTCTAGCTTGCCAAGAAGTAGGCTTTTGTGAATAATTTTGTGAAATAATTTATTAATGGATTAATTAAGTGAGAAGTACTTATAACTACAAGGCTGAACAAGAACTTTAAATCAATAGAATTCACAGTGGAAAGGCATATTTCCCACATTACTTTCTACAGCCTGTTTTTCTTTCTCCTTACTTAGCACATTGAATGTCAAGATACAGATTGTAGACATAAAATCTGATGTTCATTTAAAACCCTCTCAAACATTGCCTCTTGCTGCTGGTATGTTTCCAAATAGGCAGATTTAAGTAGCTGCTAATGAACTAAGACATAGTATAATGTTCCATTTAATTTTGTGTATGATTTTGTGAGAGGAAAATTCATCCTGTGACCTTTGCTGTGCCCTGTTGTCCCGTGAGATTTCCATTTTCCGGGGGAATTAGAGTATGAGCAGAAGCAAACCAATTCTGTCCCTTATTTGTCCAAGGAGAACATTTGTCTATGACAACTTGTTTTTATATAGCATTTTAGTCAAGGAACACAGAGTTCTGAGCAAAGGCAGAAAAGGGGGCACAAGGAAGTCTGAACAGAGTTTTTAAAAGATTGGAAAAATAATCATTCAGAGAAAATGAAGCTAATAAAAGTATATTCAGGCAAGCCATGCACCTGTAACTGTTGTTCCAATTTCTCATTTCATATTTGTTATGAAAGAGTCTACTCAGAGTTTAATGCCACCTGTCATTCTTTGAATATTTTTTTTTTGTTATTTTGAGTCTCTGCTCAGTAAAGTACTGTAAAATGGAAACAAAGCGGTAAAAGAAATCAATTTAGGCAGGATCTATTTAGTAAAATATTTATAATAATCTCAGTCAAAAAGTTACTACAATCTTCTCAGTGCACTGCTTTTATCACACTTTTCTGTTATCATTAAACTCGATTTCCAGCACTGAGGCTCAATATTCAATACAGAAATAATAATACTGATTTGCCTTAGAAGGTTATTGCCCAGCTTATAGTAACTCCTTCAGAGTGCCTGAAACATTCAAAAGCTCTGGAGTTTCACACACTGCATTAAACCATGGTTTTCACTGTCAAGTGACCACAAGTATAAACCACAATGGCTGAGTCACTAAGCCAAACCCAAAGAAATTATACAATAGCAGAGCCTTCACAATATTAACATAGATATCCTTTACAAGCCACATCATGTAAATTATTTGATCTACTTGCCTATTGTTAGAGGACAGGAAGGCCTGGAGGAACATTGTCCATAGGGTCGCGATGGGCCGGACACGACTTCGCAACTAACAACAACAACTTGCCTATAGATGCTATCATCTTGTTTGCAAGAGCGGGAAACATGAGTCTGGCTACTTTAATGACCCAAGAGGGGCCAGGATCTAACAAATGTGTGACTGGACTAAAAGAAAAAGAGTCTCATCCACTATCTTAGGCATAACAGAATCCAAAGCAGCTCAGATAACATTACAAAGCTGTTGGTTGGGAAACTTTTTTGGGACAAGTCCAGTCAGAAGTGGCAAAACCCCCAAGTTCCCTCTGAAACCTATCAGGATCCATCAATCACCCAGAGTGGGCTAGCTGAGTAGGCCTTCCTACTCAGCTAGCCCACTCAGCCAGTACCTGATCAATAAAACTTCTAGTCTGATCTCCATAGAGTTAATACAGTAGGAGAACTGCAGGCCATACTTTCAAGCATATTTTGCACCAAGCAGAGTGCAGTTCATTTCTGTTCCTGGCATCTTCCGTTTAAAGAATCAGGTAGCATGTGAAGTGCCTCTGTCAGTTTTTTTTTTAAAAAAGCAAAACAATGATTGATAAATCATCTAATCTACAATACCTTTTTAAAAAACAGAAATTTTATATGATGTTGTTTTGGATACAGTTGGAAAAAATAACTGGTATTGTGCATTCATATAATTCTGGCCAATGTTCCACTCCAATGATTCAAAATGATAAAGATTAAATCTTCAGCAGCCTACTTCCCTCCAGATGTATTGTATCTAGCAGAGAAATATGCCTATTGGATTATAATCATACAACTGACAGCTCAACCCATTTGGAAGGCCCTAAAATGGAGAACTCTAAGTTATATTCACTTTCCAGTATATTGCCTTTCAGCAGTGAACAAGGCTTCCATCGGTGAACTGCTGTAGCCTTTAGTTGCTCCTCCTTCCTCTTTATAAATAATAAATAACTACCCATTTTATAATGCATTTTTCAAACAAATTAACTACATGGATGTCTAAATGACAGCAACACTTTATGTTCTCTTTTTAGATGAAACACATAGATGAGTCGCATCTAAATGCCTATTTCCACTTTGAAAATTATGCAGGTATATCACTTTTTTGAGGTGATGATTAACATTGCTGCCCAATTAAAGTCCATGAAAGCTGAGTGTTCACCACCTACAGAGTCCCTATAAACCATCAAATTAATCCTTCAGCAAACAAGAGATATGTAGTTTTGCTTTCAGGTAGGAAGACTCATGTATTTAAAAACTTGGATATAAAGCACTAGAAAAATCATAATCTAGCCATTATGGTCATTTGATAAGTTTTTAAAATATTTATATAAGAATTATAAAGTTTCAAAATACATGATCTGATTTTTTTAAAAAAAACATCATCCATCCTATGGAGGATAAAGCTAATTGTACGTCTATAAGAATGGATATATATTACTTTAATATTAATATATGAGGTAAAATACAGAAGTGGGGAGGGATTGATAGGAAATAATTCAAGCAAGTATAAATATGAGTAAAATAAATATATTTGTAACTTTAAATTTTCCATGAGTGTGTTCAGACACAAGAAAGAAAAAATCATATTGCTGAAAATGATCTGTTTCTAATAAAACTGGAATCTAATATGTATATTCTTAATTATTGGAAACGCTTAATAGTTTTCTATTTCTTTTTGCACTATATAGTAGCCATACAGATTTTTGCAGACCAGAACAAGGTCAGTGAATATAGACTAAAGCCTAAATAGGAGCCTGCAGATGTAGTGAGGAGAACCAAAAAAATTCAAGGTGATGGTTATAATCTGAGACCAAACCTCTTTGTGAGGATTGCTCATGCAAACACTAAGGGGGCAGGGCTTGATTTTCATTTTCATTTTTATCCAGTATGCCATTTCCTCTTGTATTTCTTGGCTCGAAGCTCATCAAGGAAGAGATGACAACCAATAAGCCACAACTAGATGACCTCTAAGGTCCCTTCCAACTTATCATTATTATAACTCTCACAGAAGCATTTTAATTCTTTTCAACTCAATGGAGTTTTAGAAAAATAAAAACACATTCAGGGGTTTATCAGTTTGTCCATCTGTTGGTCTACACTCTCTTAAAACAGACAGAACAACATTTTGGTGTGGGAGAAGATAGCAAAAGAAATGGTCTTGACCAGGCTGCGTAATTGGGGGAAAAAAAATTAATGTCCCTGGTTTAAGTCTTTGACAGGACTTTAAATTGGGTTCAAAAATCAAGCAGTATCCAATTCTAAATGGCTTGGAATTGGTGATATATTCTGAAGACTCAGCTCTACTACAGCTGCATTTTTTTATCAGTTGAAGTTTTGGAATGCACATAGAGTACATTATAGTAATCCATCCTAGATTTAACCAAGCACATGTCACAGTGGTGAGTTCATTACATTCCGCTAGCTCCTCTCCTTCCTTTTTTTCCTCTTATTGTCCTGTTTTCTCTTTTACTTTTTCTCTTTATTTTTTAAAAAAACTATTATTTTTTAAATACTCTCAAATATGCATAACAATAGTATTTATTTCACACTATTAATATATACATTAGTATATTATGTATAGATACATAGCTGTACAAATGTAGATTGAAGTATAAAACATAGTAAAATATTTTAAATTCTGAAGTCAGCAGTATGAAGGTGGAGGCAATGATGGAACAGGGAAGTCTAGTACCTAAGCATTTATTTATTTTTTGAAAAATGTTGAAAATTGCATTCCAAAAAGACATTCTTGTTGTTTTTTAAGTGCAAGCAAAACAAGAGAGCATAAGGATTCTAATCACTATATTTGGCATCTTGGGCTTCCATATAGTTTTGGGAATAGGAAGACACTATTTTGTTATCAGTATCATGTGCTCTGATAACCTAGAACATAAATGTTACAATAACTTTGCAATATCAACTCTATGTCATCACCATCTTCTCTAAACTGTCCATGATTGATGCTGTCTGGTTGAGGGGGGAGGGGAAGATGCTGCTGTTCATCCATTATCTGTGTTTTGATTGTCATTGTCAGTTTTGAGCAAGCCTTGGATACAACTGGTATTGAACTGACAGAGTGACAGGATGTCTTCAGGCACTCTATGCACATTCAAGGTCACAGTTCTTCTCCCTTGATATAGTCCTATATCCATTTGGTGAGAATAAGCCATATTGACATCAGTGAGTTTTATTTACATGACTAGAATTATGTTTTACATCATTTATACTAGTCCAAAAGAAAAATAGAAGATTTTTTTCTGAGCCCTCACATTTTAATCTACTGTGTTCATTTAAATTTATTTAAAAAAACTGATGAAGCAGATTTTTTTCCATTTTCCTTTCTATTTAACTCCAAAGCTTGCTGAAAATTAAGTAATTATTTGAATATTTTTAAATAGAAAAGGAGTTAAACATTTTAATTTAATAATTTAATTTAATAATATTTATATACCGCCCTTCTCCCTGAGGACTCAGGGCGGTTCACAGGGCAAAAGTCAAATACAAAGTACAAACATTAAAAAGAGATTAAATAATTGCCCAAGTTAAAACAATTAATACAATAATAAAACCCCAAAAATAAAATTAAGAGTACAAAAAAAATAAAAACCCCACCAATCCCCATCAGGCTAGGCCGGCTTGTACAAACAAAAACGTCTTGAGATCGCGACGAAAGGAGCGAAGATCGGGCGCCATCCGGAGCTCTACCGGCAACTGATTCCACAGCTCCGGAGCGCCCACAGAGAAGGATCTCCCCCTGGGCGCCACCAATCGACATTCTCTGATCGGTGGCACCCTGAGGAGGCCCTCTCTGTGGGAACGCACAGGGCGCAGGGAGCTTGATGCCGGCAGCAGATGTTCCCTAAGGTACTCCGGCCCCATGCCATGAAGGGCTTTGAACACCATTACCAGTACCTTGAATCTCACCCGGAAGGCAACTGGCAACCAATGCAGCTCACGGAGCAAAGGTGTAACGTGGGAGTATCGGGAGACTCCCAACACAACTCTCGCGGCTGCATTCTGTACCAGTTGGAGCTTCCGGGTGGTCCTCAAGGGCAGCCCCATGTAGAGAGCATTGCAGTAGTCCAGACGAGAGGCCACGAGCGCATGAGTGACCGTGCATAAATCATCCCGGCTAAGATAGGGCCGCAACTGGCGCACCAGGCGAACCTGGGCGATTTACTTAAGTAAAGTAACATGCCCAACCATGGCATAGGGCTTAATCTGTAGTATGTCTAGAATAATTCTTTTATTGTTTGTGCCATAATCTGGTTTGCTAAATAAACATTACAAAAATTAATCCATTAAATAATAGAGATGCTTAATAGCTTAATTTTATACAAACCACTCATTTCAAATTGAATTGCATGCACAAACCAAAATATCTGTATTTCAGAATTCAACTATTTTACAAAATACAAAATGACCATAAAGTATCGTGGAAGTACATTTAAACGTACAAATATTACTGGGAAATCAACAGAAATCATATCATAGTCTTTTTTTAAAAAATGTTCCTAATATGTGTAAAAATGCCTGCATTAACAGAACTACACATAAATCACATATATAAGTTTTGGACTAACCTTTTCAGACAAATGGACAAGTCTACTGAAGCAAATGAAAAACTAGATAAATTTAAAATGAAAGTTATGCTTCTGTCCATTCCTTAAATTAAGGATTTTATTAAATAGGACTAGTTTAAAAGAGACATTTGCTAAAACAAAAAAACTTTTCTATGTTCTGCTCCATTGGAATACGCTATTGGAACATAGCATATTATAGTATCAGACAGAAATTCTGTAAGTCTGTAGATTAGTTGAATAGTTGAACATTAAGTAAACTGTGTATTCCTTACTAAATAATTGTTTTTACAATTAGCTGGCTTTATAATCTGTGATCAGATGGGTGTTTGTTTGTTTTTTTGAGAAAAAGCTATGTATGTGATCTTTTCTTTATTTTTCTGTACAATTTTCTTCACTCTTGAGACACAACTGAAACAATTTTATGAGTTACATTTCAGTTCCTAGTATCTGGTTTCAGTCACGTAACTCTGGGACAGATGGTATTCATTATGTTAGCCAGAAGATATTAATGAATGGGACAGTTTTACAAAAAGAAAAGCCATAATTCCTTGTAAGCAACACGTGCTTGTTCTATATACTAATTGCAGTTCATTCTCTGAATGGCTGTCCCAATGTAGCCAAAGTGGCATCATTCAGACATGGAAAGGAGGTCTCTGAAATATTGGGAAAAGTCCAGCCTTTAAAAATTATGCCCAAATCTTTATGGAGGGGAGGAGAAAAGACAGAATCAGCAGGGAAGTAGCATGTGGGAAGGGCTCCAGTCGATTGCTGAAGGAACAAGAAAATTGTGGAAAAGAAAGAAATTATTGAAGAGAGAATCCTAATAGAAGAATGGCTGGTTGGCTGGAATCCTTAGATGGAATACTTTATACTTTATTTGTGTTGCACATCCATTTATATATGAGAAAAGGATGGAATCAATAGATTAAGTTAAGAAGGTATTTAATTCTAACTATACAACCCACACCCCATTGAGTCATCATTTCAGATATATTTCCTTACCTAAACAGAGGAATAGAATGAGTCTTCCTTCCTTCCTTCTTTCCTTCCTTCCCTCCTTCCTTCTTTCCTTCCTTCCTTCTTCTTTTCTTCCCCCTTCCCTCCCCTCCCTTCCCTTTCCTTCCCCCCTCCCTCCCTCCTAACTAGCACTTGTTCAGCATTGTCATAATTATGTGGGTTCAATAAACAAGTAGGTATTAAACAAAGACCAATGGGTATGCAATTTCTAGTTCTAAGGTTACTTTGGGGGCAATCAGAATAATTTCCCCAGATCCTATACAAAAGTTACCTTCAGTATTTGAAATGATCACATAGATATTTTCCATTTCAAGCAGTAAAAATAACTACCTCAGAAATTGTTTCAATACTTTTAATTTTTCCACCTCCTACTATGTAGTCAAGCTTAAAATCTGGTAACTTCATGGACACCTTTCATGACAAGAAACTGGAAAGATTTGTCGTGGCCTTTTTCAGGAGCATTTTTTTTACTTCCATATTTAGCCTGCAATTCTGGTATTTCCTGAAATCCTGATAAATTATCCTTCTCTCTTCTATTTTTTTTCCTCAGTTCAATCATGTCCAATTCTCAAAGACTGCCTGGATAAATCTCTGCAGTTCTCTTGACAAGATTTTTCAGAAGCAGTTTGCTATTGCTATTGTCTCTTTCCTAGGGTTAAGAGAAAGTGACTGACTTTCATATAGCTAAGGCAGGACTAAAACTCATGATTTTCCAGATTCTAGTTTCGTGCTTTAGTCATTACACTAAACTGTGTTGTTTTTTTCTCGTAAAATCTTTAAAAAGGAAACCCTCAAGTCAGCCTATTGACTTTACAAGTGAAGGGATGTCTTGTTGATTGCTTCACCCATTTCAGAAACTAATTCCTGCAATTTCAGTTTTTAATTTCATCTGAAGCAAATGAGAAAATAAAACAGATACAACAACATACAATCTCATAGAGTTGAGAAAGAGCACAAGTTTGAACATGCAGATATTTCCTGTTTTACAATTTAAAAATGATGATTTAGAATGAAAGCAATCAAAATACCGTTCTGTCCTGTATGCGGTACATTTCCCAATGAATGTCTAATACTTTCTAGTTTTAAATATCAAAATTGAGTGAGCCCCTGAGATTCGTACCTTCTTTGCATAATAAATCTATCATGGATATTTATAAATCCCTAGACCAGGGGTGTCAAACTCAATTTCATTGAGGGCCGCATCAGCATTGCGGTTACCCTTGAGGGGCAGGTGGGTGTGGCCAGGGTGGGTGTGGCCTACTGGTTGGGCATGGCTGGAGTGGGTGTGGCCTACTGGGTGGGCATGGCCAGCTTTACATCATTCGTGTCAAGGGTGCCTATGGGGGCTGGGCAGGAGTGGGACAGATCTGAGGGTCTCTGGCAGAAGGAGATGGGACTGGGACAATTGCCAAGGCATGGTCCACTGGAGGAGCCTCAATGTTCCTCTCAGGCCATGCGTGTGGGGGGGGGCAGGACGATGGTGCAGAGGTCAAATGCCCAGCCTAGCCCTCAAGCACCCACAGCATTAAGCCCACCCCCACTTCCCCAAGAGGGTGCCCAGCTGCTGTGCTTGCTCTCCTTAGCCAGGTTGCTCATGATGAGTATGAGGGCAACGTCAAGAGGGAGGCCCACTTCCTCTCCATGTGAGGAGACCTGGCTTTGTATCCAAAGCTTCCTTAGCAATAGGATGGGAGACCACCCAGGTTAGGCCAGGAGGAGGGGGCAAGGGGATGCTGAAAGGGCAGCAGAGAAGGACTAAGGCAGGACTTCCCTCAGACCCTCCCTCCCTCCCTCCCTCTTCCTTCCTTCCTTCCTTCCTTCCTTCCTTCCTTCCTTCCTTCCTTCCTTCCTTCCTTCCTTCCTTAGAACAGTGATGGGAAAATATTTGAGATGAGGGAGGGAGAAAAACAGGCAAGAAACACAGCTGGGGAAGTGTCATCCTTCATGAGGAATGAAGAAATGTACCATCGCCTGGAAGTGGCCAGCACATGGCCCTCTCCTCACAGCGCCGAGAGGCTGAGCCGGTGGCACAAATCTGAAGAGAAGCACAACGCTGCCCAGCCCCTAGCCTGCCCGAAGTAGGCAGGGCCATATGCTGGCCACTTCCAGGCAATGGTGCATTTCTTCATTCCTCACAAAGGGTGATACCTCCCCAGCGTGCACCCTGGGGGCAGGGCCGATGCAGCAGGGGCCGGTCCCTCACTGTTTCCAGATGGCCTTGTGGAGCTAAGACTGAATGTATTTCAGCATAGATGACCACCACAAAATTGTACATTGGCTCCTGGCCGGCCTGGGCCGGAGCCAAGGCAGCGGGGGCCGTTCCCTCACTGTTTCCAGGATGGCTTTGCGGGCCACATGAAACCACTTCGCGGGCCGAATCTGGCCCCTGGGCCTTGTGTTTGACATGTCTGCCCTAGACAGTCTATTTGTTTTAATGGTCTTCCTTAAAAACAGCTTGTATTTCATTCATTCAAAGGATTGTGCATGGGTGTGTGTTTTCCTGTCACAGCTGATATAAGCTTATAGGAAGAAACTTCAGTGCAGGAAGCTGAGCATTCCTCAGTTTATCTATTCCTGGATAAAAAAAATGCTATTGTGGAAAAGATGTCATTTTTCCCATATTCTTATTTTGGCACTCTATCCATGTTTCTTCTATCTAGCAAAGATAAAGGATATTAAGGGCAGAGTTTCTCAACCATGGCAACTTTCACATGGCTGGCTGGGGAATTCTGGAAGTTGAAATCCTAGCTGACAAATTCTGGAAATTGAAGTCCCCACATCTGAAAGTTGCCAAAGTTGAGAAACACTATGCTATGTTTGACTCAGCTGGGCTCATATTTAATCAAAATACTTTGAATAAACTAAATCCATCCTATGTTCTGTATCTATTGTCTGTCTCTGCTACAGTATATGTGTTCAAATAGTATATACTGTACTTAAGAGGTACAGCAAAGATGTGTTATCATTTTTTCCAGAGCTTGATTTCAGCAGTCCAGTTTTCCTAGGAAACACATTTTTTTAAAAAAAGTCCCTGCTAAAATAGAGTTTCTTATTTGTAATAAATGCAGATATTTCTGATTGGATTCCTCCTGCTATGTAGCAGAACCCAAGCCAGAAAATGCCTTCATTTATGATTTGGATTTTGGACTTATTCTAAATATGCCTTAGGACAGCATCACAAATTTTCATGTAATCTATTTATCCATCCATCCAACCAACCAACCATCTACTGGGTGAGAACTAATAGGTGAGTTTTATGGTCATACTTTCCTTAACTTAGACCAGATTACAGGTAATTTCCCTTTCTTTATATTATTGGCTTCTTCAATGAACTGAAAGTGCTTTGTTTTCCATATCTGCTTTGTTATAGTCAAATGGAATGGCTGATGGGTGATAATTAAAGAATAGGCAAAGCCTTCCTGGTGGACCCAAGCTTTGCAAGGGACTTGGTTGCAATTTTGTTGGGGGAAAATATATCTTTGCCTAAAAAAAATGTTACAGATTACAGGAAGGCTTAAATTCTCATACATGTTCCTTCCAGCTCCAGTGAGTGGTAGCTCTTAGCTAGCTTTGTCTAATTTCCAAAGCTATGTAGGATCAATAGTACTTAGTGCTACTTCAAGTTACTACTTAGTTCTAAGTTTAATAGTACTTAGTTGAAAGAACATAGCAATCTAGAACTTTAATCTAGACCTGGAAGTGGAGAAAAATATTCTGATAGAAGATAGTGGCTTACTATTTTAGTACTGTAGCCAAGATCAGTGCACGAATATTGAGCTTGGCTCAAGTATAACCTTTATCTTGCCATTTCCCCCATGTGCCCTTATGAGTCAAAAATATAAACCAAATCCTCCACAATTAGTTTTGAATTAGGAAACAGTATTGTTATATGTAACTAATATAAAAGATAAAGTATAGTTTGGATTCAAGATTGTCCATCTAGGATGGTAACATTTACTCCAAAGGTTTTGAATATAATCTCCCTAAGCCTCCTAAAAGTGGTAATCAAACCACAATTTTGACACTATGACATGACAGATAATGGAAACAATTAAATACTTGATTTAGATATCAACAGGATATTTAAATTAAATTCATTTAATGTTTATCTTGGCCATTCCCTTAATTGGAGTGCAATCTTGGCAGACCTTTCACAGATCATAGCCTAGTGTAAATGCCTAAGAATTGTCTGGAAAAAAAGAAGAGGGAAAATGCCTCAGCAGTATATCAGCTTGCTTAACTATGTGGAATTTTAAAAATGAAGAGAAAGAGAAGAGAAATTATGGAATTTCTCAGCTTTAGATATTCAACCCAGAGTTCAATAAACAAAATCTGTCCACATGGCTAGGAGGATGTTGATAACCCTGAGTTCTGATCAGTGAAGCAGAGGCTTATTCTAATCTTGTTTATATTTTATTGAGTAATGTTTTGCAGCATGGAAGGGATAGCAGTTAATACTATACTTTGGAAGGGATACAGTTATATAAAAAATAGGTAGGAACCATTTCTTTATATCGTTTCTATATTGCTATTTATTTTTAAATTGGATTGTTGCAGCTTCTTCTATTGCTAACAAGAAAAAAACTTTATCTTAAGGAATAGAAGAATCAAAAAAGTGTGATAAAGCTTTCCGAGGCCAACATGAACAAATAGTCCTCAACTTACTACTGCAGTTGGGGCCTAAGTAATTCAATAGGTAAGTCACACTCAATTTTATGACCTTTCTTTGCCAGGTCAATAAGCAAATCCAGTTGGCCCCATTGACTTTGTTTCTTGGAAATCACTGGGAAGGTCACAAAAGGTGATTGTGTTACCCCAGAACTCTGCAACTATTGTAAATATATACCAGTTGCAAACTATCCCAAATTTTGAACATGTGCTGGTGAGGACACTTTGATGGTTGGAAGTGCATGTACCAGCTATAAATCACTTTTCTCAGTTTCACTCTACCTACAAATGGTTGTTAAACTAATGACTATAATTCAAGGACTACCTGTTCTATACATATGCTGAGTTCCAGGAGAGCTAGAGTTCAGCCATGCTTGATAATACCTCAAGAAAAGCAGGTTAAACTAAAGGAACATTTCTCAATCTTAGCACAAATTGCATGAACTCAGATGTAACTATACACAAATATGTGACTGCAAACCATGTGAGACAGTATCCACTACTGTGCCAATGGAGACATGACTATTATGACAAATACTATTAATCTGTCTAGGAAATGTGACATAAAGTCTTCAGTAAATTAAAGACATATAATACATGGTACATGTACAGGAAAACATATAAATAAATACTGTAGAATTGGATATGCTTCTCATTTGCTCAGAGAAGGAAAAAAAGAAGGAGTTAATAAATTATATGGTAAATATTCAGCAAAGTTAAGAAATAGTGACAAACGACAAAGCAATGAACTAGAAATTACAAGATGAAAACTGAAAACTGTAACTTTATTTATTGAATCAGTCTACCTGCCTAATGTTGCTGACATGATTGGTTAGTAGCTTTTTGTAGTTGTAATATAATAGCCTTGTGCTAGTCCTGTGTAAAGTTGTCAGAAATTTTCCATGTGACTTTTACTTTCACAGCTCCAAGTCATATTTAGCCCTTTCAGAGGCAGGATTAAAAGTAAACATGGTGTCCTTTTCATTCATGTCTTTGTACATGGACATTTGCCTGGAACAGTTACAAATATAAAGCTTCCAGCTTCTAAGAGAGAAAAAGATTAGGACCTCAGCTAAGCAGCTACACTACTGTCCTCAAGCCACTGTTGCCTGAGACATCTAGTCAATTCTAAATAAAGTCAGGGATAGTTTTGACCCACCTCATCTTTAATGACTAAATATAGCTCACTGCACTTTTGTATCCAATAATTTCATGGTTCTCTTTTAAGTGCAAGTTACAATGAACTCTTGTTTTATTAAATATTTAAGTTGCATTTTTATAATATGGTACATGAGCAAATTACTTGCTCTGGCAGATGCTGAGGTTATTCTGGTGGGCACTAAGGCACGCACTGAATGCTTTATTGCAAGCATATGACGGTAGGGATGTTTTGATAGCTGGAACTCCTGTCATAAATACCACTCATTCAGCAGTGCCGCAAGTTCAAACAGTCCCTGAATGAGTAGTTGTTAACTAAGGACCACCTGTAAACTCCAGTAACTGAAAGATTTTTCAATATAAGTTATAAATCAAGAGCCACAATCTGGGATCATATGATTATCTTGGTCTCTGTACTGAAAACAGTAGTCATGAAACTTCTGTACTGTTTGCAGAGCAGATGGTTGTTTCCCTTATGGAATAAAGTGAGCTATCTTCACTACCAGTAGAATGGACATTGATGGACATTGCATTGGGAGATACATAATAAAATCCAGGGAACTGGTGCAGTTGGCATTATTTTGTCCCCCCTCCCCCACAGTTCTCCTGCAGGTTTCCTCTTCCAAAGAGAGTATTGCCAGCTATGCAGCAGCCTTCATGGCCAGTCATCGTTGAGGTAAATTGTAATCCAAACAGTGAATTACCTGTGGCATGTGCTCTCTGCCCCCACCCCTCTCCAATACCATCTCTCCAATTTCTCTTCCAACAGTGGGCTACCTCAAGGCCTGATCTGGTGCTTCTCTGAGAAAAGAGTAAATGGCTTTCAGGATATAGCTTTATTGCCAGTAAAGAAATAAAGCAGAATCTTGAAAATTTACCCAAATTTACTCCTACACAACCTAGACTCAGTATAAAAAAGGCAAAGTTATGCTGAATCTCTTTCTCACACTTCCCCCTTCCTGAGATTCAAGAATCTTTTATGTGATGCCCTGTCTGCTCCCTTAACTGTCTCACTGATTCTTTGTGTTCCCAAGCTCTCTTAGGAATCCATCACAGTATTATTTATTACATTAAATTAAAATTCTCTTCATGGCTGTCTTTTTTTTTAAGTTTGCCTAATAAACAAAACACCTGGTTGTTGGAATTATCTACCTGAAGACTATTTTATCTATTAAAACTTAAGTTCAGAACTGCCAATAGAAACTAATTATGTAAGCTTTATTCCATGAAGTTTGGCAGGTTCACGGTTAGAAAAAGGGCAGCACGCTTGAGTGAGATCAGCTGTTTATTCGTTTCCACAGGAACAACTTAGCGTGTTTCAAACCCCATTATATAGTCCCGCTGGAGGACTCCTGACCAATCCCTATTCGGGGATTCTCCCGCTGCTTTCACTCGACCAATCCCTGCCGACCACATGTGGAGCTGTCAGGTCACAGCTGTTATCAGTAGCTGTCAGTGGTAGCCGCGTGTGGAGCTGTCAGCAGGAGCCGCGTGTGGAGCTGTCAGCTGTCAAAGAACTGTCAAACCGCTAACTTATGTTTATAACTATTAAAATCCCTTTAACAACGTATATTACACGAAGCATTTATCTCATAAGAACAGATACATCTGTAGAAATTGTAATTTGGATTATTCTAATTATTTTTAATCTCATATCCAATAAGCAGTTGAATAATTTTATACATATGGCATTATCAGTAGAAATCATAAATAAGCAAAATAATTGTCTGATGCTTCTTGTTACCCAGACAAGTTTATACTTTACACAATGCTAACCAATTGATAATTGCAAAATACCTCTCATCTGACTCAAAATGTAATCACTTCTATAATCTGTTGCTTTGTAAATGGGGGTGATGAACAAAGATGATGTTTGAAATCTTATAACATCATAGCATCATGGCTTTTGTAGATTTATAAATTTTCATAATTTCATTTTATTTTATGGAAGAATTCATGCATTGGAAGAAGGCCTGACAGTAAGGTAACCTTTTTTATTTGTGAACACAGTTCATCATCATCATATTTCTAGAGTTTTTCCTGCTTGGACCAGGGTCCAATTTTCAGATCGATAAATGACATCTTGAAGGGTCAAACATAGCATCCGGGTCATGTCACATTTTGGCAAAGATGGCTGTAGATCCATAGGTTGCAACCACAACAACAAAAGGCTTGTTACCTGGACCTGATGTTTGATATGTGAACAGCTAATTATGATTGATTTGATAAACATACTCAAGATGATTAATGAACCTAATTCATGTTTCAGGATTTCTGTGATCAAAAATAAAGTGAATATTTGAGCATGCAAAGCTGGTGAAGAGGCTTACCCAATAATCCTCAATACACATACAGTATAGAACAAAAAAGAAATTAATTTTACAAGTAAAATAAGTAGTCAGACAGTAATTCACTATATTTATATGTATTTACAGAAAGTGACATTATCATATTCAATTACTTCTGTTGCTTTACATCAGGGGTGTCAAACTGCCGGCCTGCTGGCCGGACACATCACCAGGAAACAGCGCCAACCCAATTGCCAGTAATAGGGAAAAAACTCCAATACATTATGCAATGTCACGTGATGTCACGAATTTGACATGTCTGGCTTACATTAATAAAAGGAATATTAAAATGGTCAGTTGTGGATTTTATTGGTTTCTAATACCCAAAACTATATCACAGTATTGATTCCATGTCCATTTTCTTCAGAAAAATTGCTCCCAATTTCTAGCCTTGATACCTTCACCAGTACACCAAATATGACTCTCTCCTGTCTCCCTTAGTATAGTATTTAGAGATCACATATGGCTCTCAGCTTCAAAACATTATGCACTCTAGTTCTTCTTATATATCTACAATATTTCAATTTTACAAAATAAATCTCCAATGACCATTCTTCATATGAAAATCCTTATAAATGCATCACAAATATAGAAGACTTTAGTAGTTCCTTACCATAAGTGCCATTTCTTTTTCTCCTTTTCTCAATCTGATATCCTCCAAACTGATGGATTGTAGCCACAGAAATTCATTATTAGTCTTGAAAAGCCACCTTTACCCATGCTGTATGAGAATATAGAGCTTTGGTGGTGCAGAGTTCTAACTCTGCTCAATGCCAGCAGTTCGATGCTGTCTGGCTCAAGTTAACTTATCCTTCCATCCTTCCGAGGTCAATAAAATGAGGGCCCAGATTGTTGGGGACAATATGCTGACTCGGTAAACAGTTTAGAGATGTCCAAAAAAAGCACTATAAAGCAGTATATAATATAATATAATCTTAAGTGCTGTTGCTAGTGCTATTTTGTAATTCCTAACACCAACTTTTCTAGAGGGCCTAAGATTCAAACAGCATGCTTTATTGAAACTTCCAATAATTATAGTGAAGTACACATAACATGTGCAGACATCTTCTGAAATAGAAGTAGAACTACCAAGAATTACTAATACAGGTATATACTTATTTTAATTTATTTTATCCAGTAATCAATTCTAGTAAACATTAATGACAGCTTTGATACAAATTCTATGACTTTGTAATGTTTACTATGCTATAGATTGTTGTTTATTCATCTCTGAAAACAGTTTGGCACATTTTACTTGTCCCATGATCTGAACTTCTTCTGTTTTCATCAATTTAGACTTTATCGCTGACCTTTAATGCTTATGGGAGATGAAAAAGGGAAGTTGTCCATCAACTGTCTAGAAACCAGAAGCTTCGTTTTCTCTCTCTTTTTCTCTCTCTCTCGGTGTGTGTGTGTGTGTGTGTGTGTGCGTGTGCGTGCGCTCATATGCACATGTGTATTCCAATACTAGGACTTTATTTCCTGTTCACTGTGGGAAATATAATTATAGGTGACATATTAACCTTAGTTTATTTCTATTTGCCTTTTTTATTGTTAAATATAGTTTTGCAATGTTATTTTTGTATACCTGACAATGTAAACATTTTAGTCAATGTCCTCTCCCACTGCTTAAAAAAAAAGATTTCAATATGTTATGGGATGTTAAAATTCTTGTTGCTGAGGGAGCTTAGTTTGAGGGGAAATCAGCAGAAAATAGTAGAATTGTACTTTAAAAGGAGTACGTCCCCCTACTTATTCTTCAGTGGTCAAATAGCATGCTTAAGCAAAAGGTCTAAAGCACCAGGCTAGCAAGCAGGAAACTTTTAGTTCAAATCCCACCTTAGCCATGAAAGCCAGGTGGGTGGGCCAGTCACTCTCTTATAGCTCAACTACTTCATAGAGGTGTTGTAGGGAAAACAAGGGAAGGAAGCTTTGTTGGATGTGTTCACCACCTTGAGTTACTGTATCTGTAAAAATAATAAAGGAGGAATTCAAATAAAAACATTTTTTAAAGCCACGAACATGTATTATCTGATGAAAACCATAGGTGGGAAGGTAACACTGTTCCATGCTGGCCACATGACCACAGAGATGTCTTTAGACAATGCTGGCTCCCTTGGCTAATAAATAGAGATGAGCAGTGCCCCCTAGAGTCAGATACAACTGGACAGGGAAAACCTTTACCTTTATTTTATCCCTGTACAGAGGTTTTTAAACCTGTAATTCTTCAGGAAAGCCACCTACAGTAATTTTAAGATTTGTTTCATGGGTTGTTTTTTTCAGCACAAAAGGTTTCAAGGCAGTCCCTGGCTACATGAATTTAGGTAGGATAAAAGCAACACACAAGGCAGAGAAAGAGAGAAGGAGAGACGGAGAGGACAGGTGGATAAATTCAATGGAAGACATTCTTAGGAGCCAGAATTGATGGAATTACTTTGGTTTCCATCCCAGAGTTTATTTTGTCTGATTATATTTGAATATTTATATTAACAAGACAGAGTCATATCCATGACTCCACTTCCAAATTAGGGATCCATATGAAAAAAGTGAGCACATGAAAAATTTAAACAGTCCTTAGCTATGTTTGTGGGCATGGAAATATAAACCAGTGTAGCTAAGATAGAAAAGTAGGAATATAGCTGTATACAGTAGGTAGTTATAAAAATACATGCACATGCATATTCTCACACACATGCTTCACACACATCTAATCCAAAAGTGTCTTAATACTTATGATTCATGTTAACACAAAAGCACAGTTTCTAATTCTTGGTCATGTTGCACTTTTAGTGTTCTCTCTAGTGAGATATTCCTTCCTGAAAGAGAATTATTGCAGGCCTATGGTGGGTTTCTTGTGTTCCTTTGCAATTCATGTATCATCTCGGAAGCAAGTTGTCTTCAAAGAGTAGGTTAAACTGGCAAAAATATCTCAGTTAACACTGTGTTATTAATAGTTATAAACATGTTATTAATAGTGGCAGTAATAATTTTGTTTCATTTGTACTTATGACTAGCTGAGGTACATAGAGTAAAATCATAACTAAAATACATTATTCATTACATTACAATGAATCATAATTATAAAAAATAAAATCATAATTATAAAAAAATAATTACACTAAAAGCTTCACAACATATAACAAACTTCTGTGAGTTTAAATGAGAACTTAAAAAGGCATTTATTTATTTAATAAAAAGGCTTTTACAGTATTTTAAATCAACTTCATAGAAGTTTGGAGTCTGCACAGTACATGTTAGACTTTCCCCAGAATTTTTGAAGCCTTATTTTGCCATTTCCAAGAGAATGCAGTCAATCTGGCAAGATTCTTGTAACACACAATAAAACTCTGGTATTATTGGTTCTGGTTCTGATTGCTTTCACTGACAGGTATGTGATCTATCAGTAGTTCTTTCAAATAATTGGGTCCTGTATAAGAGGCAAGCTGGACATCCCAAAAACATCTAGATTATTAATTTCATAAAATAAGAGACAATGGGGTAGAGAGAAGGAAAGGAAAAGGAAGGGAAATTCCCTCACATTTGCTATGGAGGAAATAATTTTTGATCCAATTCCTAAACAAACTTCATCCGGTTATATCCAAATCTTACCATATATAATAAAGTAACTTTGTTGATAATGGAATGGACAAAACCACAGCTGTTATGTTCAGACAGAAAAAATGTGCAGCACATCTATATCACTAGACAGCAAAACAAAACAAATCTAAACCAAAAAAATCACTGGAAAAAGCAAGAGATTATCAAAGAAAAAAAATATTGCAGGCTGCAATTCAAAGAGTATGTAATGTCTGCAATGTTTGCTTTGATGAATATGAATTTAAACAGAAAACTGTTTCCACAAACATAAATCTCCTCTCACATTTTCTGAAATAATTGACTAGGATAAGCATTTGAAAAATATTAAAGATGTTAATGCCTTCTTTTTCTTACCGAAGAAGCACATCAGAAACATTTTACTGGCATTGCCCTTATGAGAGTACAGATTTGTGTGTGTATAATAACCACCACTGTATATGGGAGAGGGGTTGTATATGACATTATAAAAATTGTAACTCTTTTCTGCAGTTTTAATGACACTCTGTTTGATAGGAGTAACTTGCTGCAGCTCTGCAGCTGTTTACATAATCATTAATCTGAAGTAACTGTAAACTTCCTTTCACCATTTTTATGCTTCTGTAATCTCAATGAAATTATTTAGCCAGCATGTATTTCCCACACATCCCTGACTGAAAATTGGACAATAGTTCTTGTGTTTTTTTCTCCTGAAACAAAAAATTGGTTAATGAGTAAGGCATCAGCTTAGTGTCACATTTTATTGCTTGTATCTTGCCCTATTTTAGAAATCAAGATATACAGTATATAAGAACATAAGAAAAGCTGTGTAGGATTAGATCAAAACTTGTCTCATCCAACACCCAGCTTCCGTGCATCCAATAAAATGGCTTAAGGAAATCCACAAATCCACAAATATGAACTGAATGTAATAAGATATTTCTGCTTTCCCAGCAAGTAGTATTGACACAATGAAAGACAGAGTGAGAAATGTCCATTCTTAAATCCACAAAATTTCTATAGTAAGGAGGGAGCCAGTAAGGAAAGAGCAAGGCAGATACCCTTGTATACCCAAGGCAGATATCCTTTGTTACCCTTTGTTATCCAAAGTAACAATTGGGGACTATCAAAACATTTAATCTCTCAGCACAGGTGATGGAATAGATTGGATTCTTTTCTTCAGCCCTGCAGCCTGACTATCTCAAGGGGCAATTGGGGACATTCAACTTTACTCCCCTTATTGGCAATAATTAACTTGCTGATTGAGATTCACAGGAATTATAGGAAACAGTCAAAATCATCTCTCACAATGAAGGCAAGAGAAGAGATGCCAGAGAAAAATCTAGCTTTGATGGGTTATCAAATAAAACACTGTGGTTCATCAACATGGAATCCATCACGGTAGAAATGAACATTTAATTTATAGATTCTACTAGTCTCCTCCACCATGTTTTTATTGGCTTAAAAATTATGTCTAAAATACATAGAGTTGTGTGCAAACCATTTATATTGGGGAAAATGTATTTCAGTAAAGGAGAATATTTGTAGCACAGGGTTGAAATAAGGAGTCCTTGGGGATCTCTGAGCTTGGTTGTTTTCATGCAGGTATTGCATTACCCAAACTGGGTAATATCATCAGTTCTAGTGGTGGAAATGTATTCAATAGGCAAAAATGCATTCATTTTGGAAAAGCTATGTACCAAAATGATTTATTTGGGAAAGATACATCCAAGATTTATTTATTTATTAAATTTATATGTTGCCCATCTTACTCGGAAAAGTGACTGTATATTCAAAATCTGTACAAAATAGAAATGTCTATGGAGATTCTCAATCATGTTTGTCCCAAAGGTGTTTTTCCAAAAGGCTACTAGACTTTCTTTGTTTTTCCTTGAAGACGTTTCACTTCTCATCCAAGAAGCTTCTTCAATTAAGAAGCTGGAAAATCTGAAGCTCCAACACTGGAGGTTTTTAAGAAGAAATTGGACAGCCATTTGTCTGAAATGATATAGGATTTCCTGCTTGAGCAGCGGGTTGGTCTAGAAGACCTCCAAGTTCCCACCAACTCTGTTATTCTGTTATTAGAAGCTTTAATAAAAAGGACATATAATTTATTATATATGATTTTGAATGGTTTTTAAGTACATGATTTCACACATTGTTAAAGCAAGTACAAGATGGGTCAAGATAAATTTGAAACCTCTGGTTTATAAATGTAATCTGAGTTGTCTACCGAAGCTTACATGAGAGTTTCTTCTCCTGTAGTTTTTTCATCGCACAGACAGCCTACTCAATATAAAAAATCATGGGCTACTCAAATGAGCTTGTTCTTCACCTATCTTTTCCTTCCCTAGTGGAAGAAGGTATGGGCAGTTCAAGCCAATCCTTACAGGTGGGATTTGTCTATGGAGAACATAAAGATAACATGCTCTGTTTGCCATCATGGGCAAAAAGACTGTCCATAGAGCAAAATATGATGCATTGATTCCCATTTTCATCCTGCATGGATGATTTTTGTCATTCAGTGAAAAAAGGCATTAGCCTTCTCCACTTAGTTTTGCATGGACAAATTAATGATTTCAGTTTGGGGTGATTTTTCTAAGGAAGGTGGGGTTTTACCCCTCTGAAGCCTTGCTGTTTCCTGCTGCCACTTGGGTCACCAAGGCAGTTGAAGAATTGGATCTTATATTTGGACTAGATTTAGTTCCCCACTTCTGGAACAATAAATACATAACATAAAGAAGATCATACTTAATTGTTCTATACATCAGCACAGAACTTCTCCAACAGGTCTAAAGACCACTTATGGACATACTAATTTAAGTAGTTGCAGAATTTGCAAAGCAGTCACAAATGTCAGTACCTAATCACACACCCTGTATTATCATCATAGTATTGTCATGTAGCTGTTACTGATTTTAACTCCGTGACTGATCCCTTTCATCTAATTCTTATAACATTGATACTATGGATTTCTATGAGAATATTATTATAGATTTTAAAATCTATTAAAGTATGACTTACATGAAGGCTTGATTTGTCAACCAAACAAAAATAGAATAAATGGTACACCAAGACTGTTAGCCATTTTCAAATTATCTGTAGAACAAGTCTGAGAAATGCAGTTCTAGAAGTTCTTTATTTTTACATTGACATAAAATATTCACAAAGGTTTTGCTCTTTTCGTAAAACCCAGAATGAGCAGTGTTGCTATAGCATATTTTTTTTACCTCTAACTGGCTCTCTGAATATACAACATCAAAAGTTGCTTTGCCCTCCCACCTCTTATGTTGCTCATTTTCTTAGCTCCACACCAACTTCCTTTTCTTGCATTTTCATAATAGAAATGTGATTGCACTGTGTTTCTCTCTACAGTACTTTGTAGATGAGAGCAAACATCATGATCTGTAGAGTAAATGTAGCAGAAATGTGGCAGAGGTTGCTTCATCCCAAATGGTTGCTTGGAAATAAAAATATGGGCATGCAACATAAAAGTTAATCTTTCATTCCAAAGAAAGTTCTTTCCGTACATTGTTTATATATTAAATAATTTAGAAAAAAGAGAAAGACATCTCTATTCATTGAAACATACCCTAGCAAACAGACATTTTAAAAGACCAAAATATTTGACGTGTTCAACAGTGTATGATAAAGGATTTTTGCTTTCCTTATTTTACACTTGCAGTATTATAATTGATAAAGTAAGAATGTCAAATACTTATCATGAAATCACTCTTCCAAATGGCTGAATCGTAAGAATTAATACAACAGGATTAGTAGACCATTTGAGAATAGACATTACTAGTCTAATATTTAAAAATAGCAAAGCAAAAATAAAGTTCCCATACTTAGATAATATTTCCATTTTCATTCCAAAAATAACAGTGAGATTGTTCGCCCATTTCCATACCTCATGGCTGCTTTGATGCCATTATTTATCATACTCCTTCTTACTTTTTTCTTATCCTGGATTAGTCAAAATAGACTATAATGGAACACGTAGTCACTGGAACTTTAACAAAGAACTATTCAACATGCTACAATATGACCGCATCACTGAGGAAAACTTGCCAAAAATAAGAAGAATGCTACCTAGATAAATCACAGAGAAAATTCCATCCAAGTTTCCATAGCAAATAAAATGCTACCACCATTACAACAGAACATTGTTTTTCATCTTCAGCAATTTTATCAACCTCAGAAATTGACTGAGGAATTCTGGGAGTTGAATTCCATACTTTTTACCATTGCCAAGTTGAGAAACACTGCAATCCAATCCTTACACGAGCTAAGTTTTTCAAGATTACCAAAACTGTTTCTAAAATCAAAGACCATTTTGTCATAAATTTAAATTATTCTTCTGCCTGTAGTGTAAACAATGTTTTGGAGTGATGAAAGCATTTTATCTCACTACTGCTTGTTGACATGGTCCTTATATCTATTAATATATTTACAACAATTCTGCAGATAATACAATAGAATACATCCAAAATACAAACTGGTGAGCAGATTCAGCTAAAAATCCATCGGGAGGGCCATTCAGTGAGATTATGACTGTGTTGACATTTATTCTAGATATTATCTGTAATCCTTGTCTCCAAACCCTTGGCCAAAATGTGCTCTTTTCAAATGGTATTTCACAGAAACAGAGTTCTGTGA
Organism: Vipera berus; assembly: GCF_964194415.1. Lineage (NCBI taxonomy): Eukaryota > Metazoa > Chordata > Lepidosauria > Squamata > Viperidae > Vipera > Vipera berus. The sequence goes on along the minus strand of NC_138207.1, from coordinate 27,890,472 downwards.
TAACTTGATGAGGTTCCATTAAAAACCATAGGCAAAAAGGAAAAAAAAGCATCCGCTAATATGGCCAGGGACAGTCATAGCAATTATTTTTGTAAGAAGAGCGAGGCTTGTCAGTGGCATTCAAACCCCTTCCTTAGAGGTTTTTGTGCTGATGATTTACTGCTTTGCCTCTTGATCAAGAGTTCCAGGATTTTATTTTTTTTTAACCAGCAGGTTCTACACCTTGAAAGAGTTTAAAAACTCTTTCTCTGCAATAATGCGTTGTTAAGACACAGCAAAGCCCACAACCATTGTATCTCTGATCTACAGAATTCTTAAGCAGGTTGGTTAACTCAGTCCTATTTTCATGATGACTTTAGAAAACATATTTTATTGCTAACTTTGATTTAGAGTACATCTATAATGTTAAGGATCAAATTATCACAATGGTTGAAGTGCAGATGAACCCATGCTTGATTCCTCTGTGAAATGTGTGTACATAAGACTGACAAGATCATACTGCAGTTATGATTATAGGACCAAATGTGGAATATTCAGACTTGAATAACTTCAAAATACAATCCACTCAAAGGGTTTTTTGTGTTGTTGTGGTTTTTTTTTTTTTGGGGGGGGGAAGACAACCTAGACCATTTCCCAATCCAAACTATACCACAATGTCCTGTTACCTTCAGTGAATACTAATTCTTATATAGATCACTATTGTAAATCTTACTATGGGAGAAGTGAAGATGCTATTTCTAGAGACCTTTAGAGTTGAAAAGATAGATAAGGAACAAAATGAAAATTATTATTTATTTTTTTCTAAAAGAAAAAAGTGCTAGTTCAGGTGTATAGGAATATTCTTTGAACGTTAAAGCTTCCCTTTCTTCAGCCAAGAATTCTCTCCCTCAGTCTACTTTAATGTTTTGGTGTTATTTTTCAAACTATTAAAAAACAACTCATGAAGCTGTTCTATTCCATGCTTCCTCTTAAAAGCAAACAATATTAGCAGCAGCAGCAATTAGTCCTTTTGAAATATTTGTTCTTAGGAATGAATGAATACAGCAAATAATGAAGACCTTAATGTTTCTGTTTTGCTTGCTTTCCTTTTTACTAATAAGATCTAATCCAATAAACAGTTCCATTATCCTCAATGTTTACCTCATTTAAGAGCTGTCATGTTGACTATATCCTTCATAAAATCTGTACTTTAGTTTCATTTTGCAAATGCATAATAGTGCAGACTCACTTATTGTCTGAGCGTCAAATCAGATTTTATTCCAAGTTCCTCAAAGAAAGTTTTCTGTGCACATTCTTCAGGCAGCTCCTTTCATTTTCCAATTAGTGTATGGCCTTATTTAGCACTTTTTCCAACACAGTATTACATACAGCTTCTGGAAAAGATTGTATACAAGCGTAGTCATTATTGCATAAGAAAGCATGTGATTTATACTACAAATCTTAATGTACTTCATATGTTATATGCTGTAGTTCTTGGGACACTCCAGAAATATTGTTCAACATATAACAGAGTAAGACATTATCCTCATTCAGATGATAGAGTAGATATGGAATCCCTAGCAGATCCAGCGGGACACAGTGGCGTAGCGGCTTAATTATGCTGGAACCGCCAGCCAGAAATGGTTGGCACTCCAGTGGTTCAAGTTTGGCTCCACAAGTCAGAGTGAAACTCCTGCCACTTGTTCCCCAGCTCCGGCCTATCCAGCAGTTTGAAAGCATGCAATATTGTATGTAAATGTGTGCCACTTCAGTGAGAGAAACCTAGCTGCTTTCATAGGTGTGGAGAGCAGAAGCCAGGGCTGGACCTGGCTGGATGCAAGGCATTGTTACACGAGGCAAAGCAAGGCAAGACCAGTGGAGAAGCCTGGAAGAGACAGCAACCCAAGCACCACTAGTCAGCTAGTTTGCCCCTTGCCAAGGATAGGCATGCAAGTGTCAAACAGAATAAAGTAGCAATTTAGGCTGTCAGGACTGCATCGTGTCTAGTATTTGTAGAGTTCCCTGACATTGTATGCTGCATGCTAAGTAAATGTAAATGAAACAAGTTGGACAAAGGCATGAAAAACCTAACATAGCTTTGCGCCAATGTTCATACCTGATTGTGATGTTGTCCCAATTCCACCAATATTATTCAGATTTCTATTTTTCTTCTTGACTCATCCAAAATTCCAAGGAAGCTTGACAGCATGCATTAATATATATAGCCCAAGCAAAGTCAGTAAGATAAACTACTGTCTAATAACAAAGCCAGCTGTTTTATTTAAATCTTTCATTTAAATAAAAAGGGAGAAAGGGAGCTTAACATTCAACAAAAATTAGATGTAATGATTGCAATAGATAAATAAATAAAAGAAAACCAAACTCCAGGAAAAGACATTTGCATTATTTTAGGGAAAGGGAGATTCTTCTTACTGAAATAATATAGCTATTCAAATCTAGTTTAATCACCCAGATGCAAAGTTCACAGGGTTCTATACAAATCACTTACAGGTAAATCTCATGGGATATTGTACAAATTACATTTCAATCAATCAAACAAACAAACCTTATTATATGGCAAGCAGAAACTCCCAACTCTGATGAACCCTTAGGGAGGCAAGGCTTGACAGGTTTTTGTCCATGCACTTTAGGATATCTATAGATAGATATCTATAGCCAGGGCTTTTTTTCTCATAGAACACTCAGAACGGAGTTCCGGCACCTTTTTTGATGGAACCTTGTAGGGTAGGCAAGGCGGGTTATATGACATGTGTGAGTTCCGGCACCTTTTTCTTTTACAAAAAAAGCACTGTCTATAGATATCTATAGATGAGACTCAGAAAGAGAGGGCCTATTGAAGGGTGAATCTGCAGGTCCAGAGCAATCAGTAATCAATTAACCCTTTTAGCCTTTTGTAAGGCTTTAAAAGACCTGACTTCCCACCCCACACCCCACCCCAAGAATGTTAGATAATAAGATTAGCACAGAATGGCACCAGGGTTTTGTTGTTTTAATGCTTTGTGCTTAAACTGGTTGAATTTTATAGTTTAAAAATGATTTGGGGAGGGGGCTTTTAATTTTTGATTGGGAGCCACCCAGACTTGAAAGATGGGTGGCTATATACAGTAATTATTTTAGATAAACCAAATAGATAAATAAATAAATCTAATGTGGAAGTAGAGCAGCAGGCTGAATTACCTGATCTAGAGCCAGAGCAGGAAAAGATTGTCAGACCCATACTCGCAAAATAAATAAATAAATAACCAAATGAGTCCAAAGAAAATGTTCTATGAGCCACCACCCCCCTCCAAAATAATCCCAGGAGCAGTCCTTGGGTCTGGTAAAAAATTACACTCTGCTCTGATTTGTGGATTTGTTTGCATAGACTGAGTCATAGTGACTGAAGTCAACTTCTTTGGTTTTCCTGAATTCTTGTATTCCTGCAATTTAGTGAGATTTACAGCTACTATAAAGATCTCTGGACTCCTGCACTTGTAATTTCTGGCACAGGGCAACTTATCTGCTTTGAACTATGATAATAAATTTAAGAATTACGTTCTGTATCCCACTGCTGAAAACATTTATAAAAGCATACTACCTTGTGATTTCCTTTCAGCTTTATGTTCTGCCTTAAAGCTTAAAATAAGACTGAGAAAGCTATGCTTCAGGAAAGAAAGGAGTAGATTTAGCAAGCAAATGCATCTCATTATCCTTTGCTTCTGCTGTCCTGTGGCCCATTCCAAGGCATAGCCTGAGGGGGAAAATGTTATGGCTTTAAAAAGTGGGAAGCAAATACTTGTGACTTCTTATACTCTGACTTCTTTAGAAGTTGTATGTAAAGCGCTGCATAGTTCTAATAAAAATGTACAATGTTTGTTTTGTTATATACCAACTCTACTATCGCAGGAAGTTGCTTTATAGTGCCTAATGATAGGAAGAATCCTGAACCTGGCAGCTAATCAATTTACAGTGCTTATGTTGCATGTTAAACTGGACCATTTCCAAAGTTTGTATTGTGGTCTCTGTCTGTTCTGATTCTACATGAGGAATTCTACTGTAGTTTTCTTTCTACATACTTTATTTCTGCAAATTGAATAAGCAGATGTTCACCATGACCAAGCAAGTTTTCAAAAGAAACAAAATTCCCAGTTGAAAAAAGATTGGGGAAAAAACATTTAATTTCACAAACTGGAACTGAATAATAATAATAATAATAAATAATAATAAATAATAATAATAATAATAATAATAATAATAATAATAATAATAATAATAATAATAATAATAATAATAATAAGTTGGAAGGGACCTTGGAGGTCATCTAGTCCAACCCCCTGCTCAGGCAGGAAACCCTATACCATTTCAGACAAATGGCTGTCCAGTCTCTTCTTAAAAACTTCCAGTGTTGGAGCATTCACCACTTCTGGAGGCAGGTTGTTCCACTGGTTAATTGTTCTAACTGTCAGGAAGTTTCTCCTTAGTTCTAGGTTGCTTCTCTCCTTGACTAGTTTCCATCCGTTGCTTCTTGTCCTGCTTTCAGGTGCTTTGGAGAATAGCTTGACTCCCTCTTCTTTGTGGCAGCCCCTGAGATATTGGAACACTGCTATCATGTCACCCCTCACCCTTCTTTTCATTAAACTAGACATACCCAATTCCAGCAGCCGTTCCTTATATGTTTTAGCCTCCAGTCCCCTAATCATCTTTGTTGCTCTTCTCTGTACTCTTTCTAGAGTCTCGACATCTTTTTTACATCTTGGTGACCAAACCTGGATACAGTATTCCAGGTGTGGCTTTACCAAGGCATTGTAAAGTGGTATTAGTACTTCACGTGATCTTGATTCTATCCCTCTGTTTTTTGTTTTTTGTTTTTTTATTGAAAAGTTTTATAAAAGTTACAATATTATCCCATCCCCAACCCACCCCTTGATTCTATCCCTCTGTTAATGCAGCCTAGCACTGTGTTGGCTTTTTTGGCAGCTGCAGCACACTGCTGGCTCATATTGAAGTGATTGTCCACTAGGACTTCGAGATCTCTCTCATAGTTACTACTATTGAGCAAGGTACCACCTATACTATACCTGTGCATTTGATTTTTCCTGCCTAAATGTAGAACCTTACTTTTTTCACAACTGAATTTCATTTTGTTAGATAATGCCCAGTGTTCGAGTCTGTCAAGATCCTCCTGTATCTTAAGCCTATCTTCTGGAGTATTGGCTATTCCTACCAGCTTGGTGTCGTCTGCAAATTTGATGAGTTCCCCATCTATCCCCTCATCCAAATCGTTGATGAAGATGTTGAAGAGCACTGGGCCCAGAACAGAGCCCTGGGGCACCCCACTACACACTTCCTTCCATGTATATGCAGTTCCATTGAGGACCACATACTGAGTATGGCCTGTCAGCCAGCTACGAATCCATCTGGTGGTGATGCTATCTAACCCACATTGTTCTATCTTCTTTCTATTAATCTGAAGATATTATCCTTGCTCCTACTTGTGCCCCATGATCTGCTGTAATGGAATGACAGGATGATGATTAATTTATTCTTTATTCCCATGGCATAAATAAAATCCTAACACTACATACCTACTGTGTGGAAAGGTTGCATATATTTCTATAACATAGGGCTCCCCCAACCTCCAGGCCATGGACCCACACAAGTCTGCAGGGTGCCATAAACTGGGCCGCACAAATGAGTGAAACCCCATCCATGCACACACAGGATGCAGGCAGCACTTGAAACCATGTCCCCTCTGGTCCACAGAAAAAAAATCTCTTCACAGAACTGGTCCCTGGTATCCAAAAGATTTGTGGACACTCTACAACAATCTAACTGCCACCCTTCTAATAATAGGAGAGTCTTCTGGTTTCAGAAGCTAGCATATTCCAAAGGTTGCATTGGAACTTCTTCAACTTCTAGTAAGCTCTTTAAATAAAACTAGCATTATCTCTCCCAGAGTCAAAACTTGGCAAAAATGTGATAAATCCCCTCAGATCCTTATTTTTGAAAGACAAACTAGGGAAAGAAAACTGCAACATGATGGTGTACAGAAAGAGATTTATTACTAATTTGACTCTGGTTATATTGCAGAAATTAAAGTGTTGAAACATTAGTACTACAGCATTATGACAGTTCCCTTTAGTTATTTTTTTCTACCCAGACAAAAATTATGCTAGCAATTCTGTTCAGTCGTTTTTACTGTCTAATTCACCCATTGGGAGATTAATATGGCTTCGTTTTTAGAACAGGCACGCACAAGAAAAACAGTGTTTTTAGTTCCTTCATATTTGGCAGTTTAGAGCAATGCCTGAATGGTGACCCATAACCACAACTTCATACTTCTGTTGTTTTGAATATCTTCCTGAACTTTTTCCCCCTCTTGCTTGCCTTTTCTTCCTCCGTTTGTTCCCTCTCATTCTCTCTCTCTCTCTCTCCAACTTGGCATCTCCTTGTTGATGTTCTATTTGGATTCCTCATTTCCTCATCTGTCCCTGTCCACCTTTTCTTTCTCTCTGCCACTTTCACATGTTCAGACTCTACCCTCAAGGACTTAGCACTCCCCTAACTATCTGTAGACACTGCTTCTTTTGCAGTCTCTTCCTGTCAAAAGTCTTTGCAACAAACTCTTCCTTGCAAGATGCAAACTGAAATGGAGCCAAGGAAATACCACTTTACAATGCCTTGGTAAGGCCACACCTGGAATACTGCATCCAGTTTTGGTCACCACGATGTAAAAAAGATGTCGAGACTCTAGAAAGAGTAGAAAGAAGAGCAACAAAGATGATTGGGGGACTGGAGATTAAAACATATAAGGAATGGTTGCTGGAATTGGGTATGTCTAGTTTAATGAAAAGAAGGGTGAGGGGTGACATGATAGCAGTGATCCAATATCTCAGGGGCTGCCACAAAGAAGAGGGAGTCAAGCTATTCTCCAAAGCACCTGAAAGCAGGACAAGAAGCAATGGATGGAAACTAATCAAGGAGAGAAGCAACCTAGAACTAAGGAGAAACTTCCTGACAGTTAGAACAATTAACCAGTGGAACAACCTGCCTCCAGAAGCGGTGAATGCTCCAACACTGGAAGTTTTTAAGAAGAGACTGGACAGCCATTTGTCTGAAATGGTATAGGGTTTCCTGCCTTAGCAGGGGGTTGGACTAGATGACCTCCAAGGTCCCTTCCAACTTATTATTATTATTATTATTATTATTATTATTATTATTATTATTATTATTATTGTTATTATTGTTATCATTGTTATCATTGTTATCATTGTTATCATTGTTATCATTGTTATCATTGTTATCATTGTTATCATTGTTATTATTATTATTAAAGGTTGCAAAATATTACCTAGTCTACATTTCAATTTGACCCATTGTTATCATAGTGGTTGAGATAGATGCTTCAGTATCAATTTTGTTATTTTAAAAAACTTTGGTTTTAGTTGTAGAGTTTCTTGCAGGATAGTTCAATTACTTTATATGATTTAAACAGGTTCAGCTGTAAAGGATATTTCTTAATAGATTCCAAAATTAATGCTAATGTTGTATTTCTTGTCTTACTGTTTTATTCTTTTATAATATTGTTTTATCAGATTGCAAGCTGCCAAAAGTCATCATAAGATGGGTGGCATATAAATGTAATAAATAAATAATGAAAACAAAATGATAATCTATTATTTTGTAAGTCAACATTCCAACATTTGAAGTCACTCATAATTCTGTGATTTTCTTGATTGGTATATTTCATTTATATCTCTTGGAGAATTCTCTGGGAGCCCTTGGATTTATCTTTTCTTATCCATCCTTATTCTGATTGGATATTCTTTGGTACAGCATAAAGCTGTGGTTATTAGCACAGAATATTCTTAATCAAAGCTCACTGAATGAAAAAATGATTAGGACCACATATAATAGAATGATTGCTCACAATCTTCTCACTACATAAAAGGATATTAAATGCACTGTATGTATTAAACAAAAGAGAAACATAATTAAAAAGCATGGTGCTGCAAGACTAAATGCAAGCAATGAGGATGAGAAAATGAGAAATGAGGTTGTCAAGCAGACATGGAAAGAACAAGAAACATTTTGGTGGTACTACTGAAATTTAGTTATATGCAAAGAAATGCTACTTTAGTTGTATGTCTAACAGGGATTTAATTCATGAATTAAAGTGTATCATGACACTGTCCTAGACACCAAATATTTAATTTCTACCACATCATTAAAAAGAACTGGTTGGGCATATAAAACTAGACTAATAGCACAAGCCAATGCATATTCTTTTCAAAATAACTGGAATGCTGTTCAGTAATATTTTAAAATTTACTTGGAATTTATTAACTGTGCTGGTTTTATATAATATTTACTCCAAACCAGATGCAGAAATATCAATTTGGTAACAAAGAGAGTTAATACAATATTTTTAACATATTAAAACAGACAATTGCCTTTAAAATCAGTTGCTATGATCTTAAAAGCATTTCTGCTCAGCCACAGAAAGTTTAATATAGACACAGACACATACGTGGAAAAACAACTAAAGTGTTCACTAGACTCTCGGTCAAGCAAGTTTAGGAGTTAAACTCCCTAAGAAATTAAACTCCCTAAGAAATGTTACATGGCAATGATAAAGAAAGCAATGTATATTAAACAGTGACCTTTACAGCAGAAGTGTAATAACTAATAATATAATGGAATGAATGCTTCAACATTCTTGTCTCAACACAGGACTCCATCCAGCCCTAATGACAAATAGTAACATCGTGTACCATAAACAGTGGCATTTATTATGCCCATATACTGCCTCCTTTCTCACCACACATCAGTCTGGTTTCTGTTATCTGTCTTTCTTTTTTCTCTGCAGGTTCAGAGGGTGATTCTGATATGCCAACTGCTTGGTATCCTACGCCTCTCCTCAGACCTATGCCATGTACAGATCATCATATATGACAGACCACAAGTTGAAATGTTAAGATTTCTATGACAGAAGAAGCCACACATTGAACGATTGGGCAACTTGATTTAGTAACAAAAGCACCATTGTATCCTCATCAATATCTAAACAATAGGAACCTACTTCTTTTTCTATAAATACATATAAGAGACACCAAAGAAAATACTGAAGTAATCTGATGTATTACCCATGAACTTTATGCCAGTAGAATTTGAAGATATTTCCTTTTGATTATTGCTGTTGGCATAGAGTTAAATTTCAGGGCTGTAAATGTTTTAGCACAGTTAATACAAAATTTTATTAATTGGATACACAATTAAGTGGTCTTTTCCAGGTCTGGGTGGTTCAACACATGCATATCTATGTATAGAAGAGAATATAATCAGAGTAAGTTGCCAATTTCCAGGTCTTCTGATGTTTCAGCACTTCAAATCACTGACTAGCCAGTAACTCTCTATCCAGCAGCAAGTACATCATCACATATTAACTATTTTTATTTCACTAAAGATAGGTCACGTCCTGCGTATAACTTCTTACTGTAAGCATCAATAGATATTTTTTAAAAAATAATTCTATAATAGCTTCCTTAGCTTGAATAAGATTCTTCTGTTGATATCAAATCCATATGCATATGGAATAAGATCTTTCTTACTTTTCAAGTTCTTTTGGACAGTATAATTTTAAAATAAGACATATTGTCTTTGATGCTGCCATTTAACATAGATTGAATGAGTACACCAAAATATTGTCTAAAGTGAGTTCAGTTTTATGACAGTTCCTTAGATGGAGCACTTTAATTTATTATAAGATAATTTATACCTGGCCATATTTAAATGACATTTTCCTCACTCTAATTTGTGTTAATGGAAGGAATTTTTTGTTACCTACACAAAGTAGAACACTAACTTTTTAGAGCCCTTTGAAAGAAGGCAAAAATGTGGTAGGCTGAGTCAGAAAAAAGTTACCCTAAATTACATTACCCTATCATTGTTAGATATCTGGCTTTCTAGTTAGGGTCTGGGCCAGGGGTCAGCAACCTGAAACAGTGAAAGAGGCACTCGGAACCAGTTCCCTCACAAAAGGAAAAACTGGGAGCCGCAAAAAATGTGTGCACATGCATGTACATGCGCACATGCACAGAACAGGGTTTGACTAAAGAGTGGAGCCAAGGCGAGATATGCACCTACCCTGCATATTTGAATTGATTGGTTGAACTTTTTTAGTCCCACTATTTTTTCCCCAACTACACATAGCAGGAGACTGGGAGCCGCAGGAGATGGCTGAAAGAGCCGCATGCGGCTCCGGAGCCACGGGTCCTGACCTGTGGTCTGGGCTTACATAATGCTAATGAAAATCTTTCTCAGAACTGAGTCTTCCCTTTTTTCTTTTCTCTTTTAATCATGGCCATGGAAGCTGATTTTCAAGAAAGCATAGTTAGGATTGCAAGCTCATTCTAAGTCTAAGGATGCATGAATAGATGAATAGATTGCCACTGATTTACACTGTGTTTCAACCGCTGCTTTGTGGACTATACGTGGAGATTTTCATTTGAAACTTGCCATACTCTGTTTTCATAACTTGTCTAATTTGAGCTGAAATATACTTACTGAGGAAGAATTTGGGTAAAAAAAATACCTGCATGTACTCAGATCTTAAAATGCAGAAGCAAGCCTATCCCAAATGAGACATAGAAGTCCTTCAAACATACTAGTGGGGTTTTCTGCCGTGATATGATGGCATGTGGCACAGGACTCCTCTTTTACACTCCCACACTTCTACCTTACAACAATGTTACTAGTAGATGAGTGAGCACCATGGAAAATGCAAACAAAAAGGAAGAAAAAATGAAGTTGGCACTAGTACCACTAATGTCAAACAGACAATTTTGAATCTTCAGTAATTGGGTGATTATTTTCCACTAGGCTATTACAATAACCAGATAATGCACCTGAATAGGAAGGAAATAATGTGGTTAACAAAAATGAATATAAGTAGTATAAGAAAGATTGGAAGGGAGATAATTTATTCAGACAAAGGGATGAAAGGATGAATGAAATTTTGGATACAGTTTTACAATAAATAATATATCAACACTTTTGGGAAAAGAAGACATGTGGGCATGTCACATTCATTATCCTGCACTGTCCCTCCAATTACAAAGTCCACTCTTTGAAATATTTTGAAAAACAAAATCAAACTGCCTTATTAATATTGCACTATTTTATTTTATTCTGAATGTAACAAAAACATGTCTTTGGATAGCTTTTTCCCCCCCAATTTCTCAAATTTCTTTTATCCTAATTAAATTTTAGATGACCACAAGTAATCCCAGATGGTTTAACAACAAAGGATAATGTCTAATCTCAATTCAATAACTCACATTTTCTTTTAATTTCTTATAAAGCTAGATAAGAAGTTGTATTTTCTGAAGCATATCTCCAAGTCAGGGCACTGCTATCTCTCAGCCCAACAACTTCTCATTGTGGGGAAAACAGGACGAGGGAGGAGTATTAATATGTTCATTGCCTTGAGTTGTTTATAAAATAAGGATGGGGTATAAATAAACTTAATAATAACTGTAGTGGCAGTAGTGTTGAAACTAATGGGACTCTTGTGGAGTAGATTCAATAAAATAAAAGTGTATTTACTAGAAAGGGAATCAGGGAATATTCTGAGATCAATTGATATATTCTAAACCATATACCATTAATTTAAAAGTTAACACCTTATAAAAATTTGAGCCAGTTATGGCTTATTCAATAAACTGTGGTTGACCTAATCAGAGAAATGAAATAATACATCAGCCTTATTGAAAGAAAATAAGTCTCAGTCTTGTAACACCCAAATAGGAGATAGCCCAGGGACCTTGGTTACATGAAAATATATCACTCCATTAACATTCATTGGATGATTTATATGTTAATAATATTTTTAATCACTAATTAAGTTACTATGTACAGCAGTTTGTCTTTTAATTAACAGTCTAGGCCATTGCCAAGTGACTAAGTTGATTTAAAATCCCATATTCTTAAAGGAACATCTAGTCAAACTTGGCTGCTCTCAAAAAGCTAAGCATGTTTCCTTCCGAAAAATGATAAATCACTGAGAAATCCTAGGTGTGTAAATTAGATTATTTGCAGTCAGGAGGAATGGAGCTTGACTTGAAGAAGACTTTATTTTGACACTTAAACTATTTGTAGTATATATCTTTTCTCTCCAGGAGATTCAAGGGCAGAAACATAATGCCAGATTTAATACTTGTTTCTAAAGCTATTTTGAATACAATAGTTTACACTTTGTAAAGAAAATATCAGCAAATTGTATTGTGGCTAAAATTAGTGAAAGGATATTAAAGACACAGATAGGAGTTTAGCTGCTCATAGCATGTGTGCATCAGTTCTTACAAAGTAGGGTTTGTAGACCAAAATTTTCTTTTCTAATTCTGAAAAGAAAGAAAGAAAGAAAGAAAGAAAGAAAGAAAGAAAGAAAGAAAGAAAGAAAGAAAGAAAGAAAGAAAGAAATACTTGGAATGCTTTCTCAGCAAAATGCTGCCTTCCTTGAGTATATCTGAAAAAGTGAAAATATTAAACAAAATACTTTATGCTTACAGCAAAATATTTTATATTTCATGACTTATAATGTTATATTTAGGTTTTAAATCATGATGATAAGGCAAATCAGATCAACAACGTTGCTGTTTTTATCAAAGCTTTAACAATTTAGTCACTGTTGTGTCTACGTTTGACTTTTTCTATTTAAATCTACAGTTTCATCTCTAATTCTTGAATGTGGCATGCATACCTACATACCATTTCCATGTGACTAAGACTTGGATGAGTATTTGGATAATAGATAATTTGTATAATGTTTAAAAGGAGAAGGAAATCCCAAATAATTGCCTCATCCTCGTGAGCTCAACATGAAGAGAGCTAACTAAAGGCATCTTTAGCTGAAAATATCTAAATCAATTATTTCCTGGTATAGCTTGCCTCAAAGGTGTCATTTTAATTAGGATATAAACATTAGAAAAGATTGCAGATTATATGTCATGTGAACTTTTTAACTTTATAAATCCCTTTTGGATATTATGTTTGTTTTGTACTTTTATTTTTTCTCCCTCCAATTTGTATTCTTGGATATTATGTATTAAATGTACAGTATTCAACACTCATTACAGCATATGTAATATTCTCACAATGTCACTGTTAATGAAGAACATCTGTTTAAAATCTTTAAGTACATTAATTGTGTTTGCCGGTATGGAAATGCATATTCATTCAAAACCATTCTGGAGGTATTCCATGGAGTTTTCAATGTGAATTAGAAGCTGCTGTAATCTAAAGATAATTAGCAAGGTACATGCATATTTATAGTATATAATATGTATAAATCTCAATATATTAAACATGTATGTATATACACACCCATACACATATATACACACACATGGATTGTTTTAATAAAAACAACAGAAAAACGAGTGCTTTAGTGATTGTAGGGTAGGAACAAATTTGGGTGTTTTGCAATCAGTGAATTCATGAAGGAATACAGCTGACATTCATCTTTCACTTTTAAAATAATCTGACATATTATGTTAAGTGAATGAACTGTCCGGAGTTCATGCTCTTTTTTTCTTCTACTGTCCTAATTTAGCAATTACAATTGGGACTAGCAACTCAGTTGTTAAATGAAGTGGTTATTAAGTGGAACATCACATCTTACTTCAGTTTTCCTTTGCTTTACTGACCTGCAAAGGCCATAAATTAATTGTAAAGTTCATCATCATCATCATACTTCCAAAAGTCACTAAATAAGGCAGTCATTAAGGGAGCATTACCTGTAAAAGCATCCCAGTTATACCAGTGTTCAGATAGCCATCGACTTACTGCCACAATTGGGACCAAAAATTCCATTGCTAAGCAAGATGGTTGTTCAATGAATTGCACCCAATTTTACAATCTTTTTTTGTCACAGTTAAGCAAATTATTTCAAAATACATCAACAAAAGGAAAGCTATAAAAGGCTCAATGAGTAAAGAACAATATATATTATCTATATATCTATCTATATCTATAGAAAAAAAATGAAATATGTTTCTAAAACCAATGAAAACAAAGTTGCCTGTAATTAGTAGGGACAGTCCCAAAGGGTTACAGGACTTTAGTTATGTATGTAACAGTGGAAAAATAGAAGTGGAAGCTATGACTTCATTGATCCCTCCTCTAATCTGCAATGCCAATGAACAATTTAGTGGACACGATGATGTATCCAATAATCATCATAGTTAAGAATGGACCCCTATGATCTAAGCATTAGCAAAAGGTAACCACAATATGTTTTAAGCTATATATTGCAGAATGTATCATTAATTTCTTTCATTGTATTCACCATTACATAGCTCACTGCAAAGTCCAGCAGGTATCTGTTTTTAAGAATTTGTTCTGAAAGCTCTTATTACAGATAATCCTTAATTTATGACCATAACTGAGTCCAAATTTTCTGTTGCTAAGCAAGGCAGTTGTTAAGTGAATTTTGCCCTATTTTACAACCATTTTTGCCACAGTGAATCACTGCAGTTATTAAGTGAATGATATAGTCATCTGGCTTTCCCATTGACTTTGCTTATCAGAAGCCGTCTGGGAAGGTTACAAAGGATGATCACAAGATCCTGGGACAGTACAACTGTCATAAATACATGCCAGTTGCCAACTGCCTGAATTTTGATCACATGATCATGGGGATCTGCAAGGTTTGTAAGTCTGAAAACTGGTCATAAATCACTTTTTTCAATGCTGTTGTAACTTCAAATGATCACTAAATGAATAATTGTAAGTCAAGGACTACCTGCACCACAACCAATATGGTACTTGTCCTGTACTGAACTACCAAGTCAATCCCTTCTCATTATAGTTAAAACATCCCTTACAGATATTTATCAAGTGTCCCTTGAAAATATTTAAAAGGGGAAGTTCACCACTTGCTTTAATGGTTGGTTTTTCTGAAACTGTTCTGCCTGTTGAGTTTTCCCTGCTAACATTCAAGTGAAATTTGCTTCCCTGTAATTTAAAACAATTACTCTGTGTCCTGCAATCTGGAGTGAAAATGCCCCATTTACTTTGCTTCAAACATTTTAGTAAAGATTTTACAAGGAGCAAAGGAAACCTAAAAGGAAAGGGCTTCTATATTCATTTCTTGAATCCAATGAAATCACTGTAACTCAGATATTAACTGCTCAGTTTTGTTCTATTTGCAGTCATTACTGTAAGAGGCAAAGTTGCTAGACAAAATGTTTGCCTTAAGCCAGCAGTATTTCTTTATATATATATATATATATTTATATGTACATGTATAATCAAATAATTTTATAACAACAGGATAGTTTAATCTCATTCTAGTTTTCAATGTGGCTGTGCTCATTGCCACCAGCCATTTGGCATTTACAAAATATGCCTCTAATTACATCTCAGGATCAGTTAATAGCACAATTTCTTAAAATCTTTAAAGCCCAAATACTTCACTGTTTTTTGCTGAGGTAGCTCATCTATTACATCAGAATATATGTTTATAGATGCCCATTAGGGAAGGAGAGGAACCAATGAAACACAGGACCTCCAATTTCCAACCAGAAAGATATCAAGATAAATGATACTGAAGACTACTAAGAATTTCAGTACGATGAGGGCAAGCTCACTCCTTCTTTTAGATCCTAAAATAGGTCATCAGCTGGAGCAACTAATGTCACCTTTGTCCCATGCCCAGGCCTGAATTCTGAACAAAAAATGTTAACACAATCTACTTCTACTTTAACCTTGTCATACATGCAAGTTGTCTAAACATAGTTTGTATAAGCCAAACTCCTTTGAATTGACTACTCAAAATCCCAATTGTTGACAAGGCCTCTCAGTGGCAGAACAAGCCTTCTGGTCATTTAGCCTATCCTTTCCTACATAAAGGGCAACCATTCTGCAACTCCACCACTGCCATATTGGAAACATAGGCTTCAGAAGGCATAGCTCCACTGCATCCTACAGCCATCACAGTTCTTTTTCTCTGAACACTCAGAAAGGTTCCATCAAATGGAGGAAGGACCTTGTGAGCCACTGATGAAGATTCATAAATACCGTAGTTTCCGGCGTATAAGACTACTTTTTAACCCATGAAAATCTTCTCAAAAGTCAGGGGTCGTCTTATACACCGGGTGCTGAAAATTTAGGGACAGGGCTGGCTGAAAAACCTGGAGCGGATCTCCCATTTAGTCTGCGCAGGGAAAGCGGGACCAATTGGAGAAGAAGCTGCAGTCTGTGATTTTTTACAGGCTGGGGTCTGGGCGTCTTTTCTTCTAAAGTTGAAGACCAGCTGTAGTCTATCCCAACTTGAAAGGCAGGTGGGGAAGGCAGCAGCCAGAGCAGCGGCTTAGCTCTAAGGACACATTTGACTCAGGAACTGGGCGGGCTGGCTGGAAAACCTGGAGCGGATCTCCCATTTGGTCTTTTTTTTTAAATCCCATTTATATCCTGCCCTTCTCCGAAGACTCAGGGTGGCTTACAATTTAAAGCACAAATCAATGTGCTTAGCAATAGCCTTCATTCTGTGTATATGCCTGTTTATTAGGGCTTTCACACACCCCCAAGCAGCATTATTACAAAGTCAGCTTATTGCCCCCAACAATCTGGGTCCTCATTTTACCTACCTTGGAAGGATGGAAAGCTGAGTCAACCCTGAGCCTGGTGGGATGTGAACCTGCACTAATTGCAGGCAGCTTGTGTTACTTAAGGCTCTGCGCAGGGAAAGCTTTAGAGTGAATTAGGAAAAGTGAAAAAGTGAATTAGGAAAATAGGGAATGGTTGCTGGAATCAGGGGCTGCCACAAAGAAGAGGGAGTCAAGCTATTCTCCAAAGCACCTGAAAGCAGGACAAGAAGTAATGGATGGAAACTAATCAAGGAGAGAAGCAACCTAGAACTAAGGAGAAACTTCCTGACAGTTAGAACAATTAACCAGTGGAACAACCTGCCTCCAGAAGTGGTGAATGCTCCAACACTGGAAGTTTTTAAGAAGAGACTGGACAGCCATTTGTCTGAAATGGTATAGGGTTTCCTGCCTTAGCAGGGGGTTGGACTAGATGACCTCCAAGGTCCCCTCCAACTACTACTACTTATTATTATTATTATTATTATTATTATTATTATTATTATTATTATTATTATTATTATTATTATTATTATAGTTTAATCCACTTGCACTGTTTTATGTTTACATGTTTGATGACAAGCAGCCTTATGTTTATAAATGACAGTTTTCCTACTAAGCACCTGCATGTCATAAGCATTTGAATTAAAATTACCATATTAAAATCAAATCTGATGTTTTTTAATTTTTATTTGGTGTGCGTTGGAAGAGGGGTAGTCTTATACGGCGAGTATAGCCCAAACCCTATAATTTAACAGGAAATGTAGGGGGTCGTCTTATACGCCCAGTCGTCTTATACGCCGTAAAATACGGTATCTTCTATCACTGGACAGATTGCTTTGTAGATACAGTATAAACAAATTGCCTTCTAGGCCTGTTAAAAGCAAAACAAATTTTTCATTTTAAATGTATTTATAGATATTTGCAATTCTGTTTCTATACCATTCTTCTTTAAGGACATTGAAGTGGCAAAAAATCAGAAATTCCTCTTATGTAGGAGTTATTAACAAAATATTTATTTAACAAAGTCATTGTATTAGATTTTCCTAACTTGCTGTTCTCCAGATGTTTTGGAAACATAATTTTCAGATTTCTTAGCCAGTAACTTGGCCACATTGGTTGTAAATTCTGGAAGCAGAATTTGGCAGATCTAAAAGATAGAAAGATGTGAGTTAGAATAATGCATACCTAATTTGTTCAGCTATCACAGCTGTCATAGTACCTGAAGTGTGAAAAGGCAACACAATGTTCAGTGATAAGAAGGAGAGGTAGAGAAGTAAAACTTTGACAAAAATATTGAAGCCATGCAAAAACAGCTGCCAATTGAGTAATTAGATCCAACCCAAAACACATAAATCTCACATCTTGTCATTAAACAAATAAAGGTGGAAAAATTAAAGACATTTTTAGGTCTTTTTATATTTAAGGCCTTTACAAAAATTCAGTTGGGAGCAAAAGAAAATTAGAAGAATACTGGAAATTTTTTCAATGAAAAATCATTGTGATATAGGGTCTATGAAGTTAGAGGAGACAGTGAAGATCCTGGTTTGTCCTCACTCAAACATGGAACTCATTAAGTGATTGAGAATAATTTCTACTCAAGCTGGCCTACCTCACAGGGTATTATTGTGGAAATAAAATTACAAAAGAAACCCCATCCCATGTAAGCTACCTTAAGTTTGTACTGAAAAGATAAAAAAATGAAATCAATAAAATCATGATTCTACTTTGGTATACCATGGAAGAAATGCATCACTACAAAAGGAACAAGAGAGGAGGTTGCAAAATATGAAAATCCAGCATGAATTCATCTGATGAACAACAAAGTGCATCTTATCATCCTAGAGAAGACCTTGACCAGGGGTTTTATATGATGTTCTGTCCAGTTACAAATATAAGATGCTTATTCTGCCTTAAACTTGCATTCCTCCCAGAGATTTGTACCTGCAGCTACTGTGGCACTATGACACCATTTTGGAATAGGGTTGCCATGATCTAATTATCATCCTATCAAATATCCTCTCTACAGAGTATTTGGAGGGCAGCAATTAGCTAATAAATAACCAGTACCTGGAGAAATTAAGATGAAACAAATAAACATATAAACATATATCTGAGAAAAAGGGAGGAAGGCTATTAATTTATGTTATTTATTAAATTTATATTGTGCTTATTTACAAAGCAAACATTACATTTTTAAAGGATGGCAGTGTGACAGTTTAGGAAAGCAAGTTTCAGTATTTCAAAGAAGACTAAACAGTTGAACAATAAGATTTAAAGTATCAGCCAGAACAAAATAAGGTCATAGTTGTAAGAGTAAAATTAAGAGTTGTTAGGTCATTCACATGCTATTTTAAATTGCGAGAGGAGAGGGCTTAATGATAGCCATACAACTGCAAACAGTGCCTGGTGTTCTTTTCCAAGATCCTTTAAAGAAGTACACAAATTAAATATGTATTTGTCTGTGTGTATGTGTGTGTGTTTATCCCTGTCTTACAGCAAGCCCAATTTTTTCCATGCTCAAGGCATTATTTAGAGACAGGTTTTTGCTAGCTGTTTTAATTAGAAGCTTATCTTTTTCCTGGAATGGATTTATAAATAACAAAAAGTTCTATATCTTGCTTTTTGTAGGCCTCCTAAACTCCATAGAAACATCTCAGAAAAGCACAGTCTAACTTAAGCTTCCCAAAATTTCTTTTTAGTTTGGTTGTCTGCCATCTTTTGCATTTAATGTGGTGTTAATAACAAAGCAGTGGTGTGTAATGAAACAAATGTTATTGTGGATGGACAAGAGCATTTAAGTTGAGCAAAGAATCTGTTTGTGTTATTTTGCATCATCATTAACGTAATTCTGAACAGAAAAAGATATAAAAAAATATTGCCACAAATTTGTGTCATCATTAAACTAATTTTGAATAGAAAAAGGTACAAAACTATTGCAACAAATTTAATGATCAGTATTATTAATGGCGGCATTCACAAGTGTTCAAAGAACATAGCATAATGGTATCATTATGAGGGTGGAATGAGAATTTGCTATTTGTTTTTTCCTCCCATGGAAAATGATTTTTTTCAAAAAATGTTTTCAAATCCATATGTAAAAGCAATTTAAGTAAGTGTTACCAAGACTGGTTGGGCAAGGACAGGCTCCCTCATAAGAAGTTTGTCCAAAATACATTTTGGATGCTACTATGGTCACAGGAACAAGGCTGGAAGCAGGAAGGAGCTTTCAAAAAACTTTAGTGATAACCAGTTGATCTACTTTGCTCATAAGAACATCATTCCCTACAATTCATGCTGGCTATGTTTTTAATGTACCACTTCGTAGCTCAGCTATTCACAATGAAATGTATCACTCACACTGACTGATGAATATCTAGCCTTTGAATATCTCTGGATTATCATCATATTTATCAGCAGGAAGCAGGGAGAACAGAAGCAGTGATAGTGGCAACACAGGTGACAGGTTAATTTGTTCCAGTTGTATCATTGATTTGGTTCACTTGAGTCAAACATATAATCTGAACATACTGTAGTTCTGCTGGAGGTTCACTAGGTTCTTACACCAGAGGAAGGGATTGGCAACTTATTTAGCAACCAGTCATGTTTTGCAGAAAACATGAATGAAATCAATCAATCCAGACTTCTTACTTCAATGCTTTGAAGAAATGAAACTTCAGATAACATAGGAATTGCAATTTATTCCAATTATATTCTTTTGCACTCATGGATATATTGTAGCTGTGTTGAATTATGCTAGGGAACTGATATATCTTTTATGAGACCTATAGGTAGGTCCTCATAGCTTATAAATTTCCTGAAAAAAGACCATCAGAAAATTAATTACCTGTTTAATATAATTTTATATAAAGTGTATCCTACAATTCCAAAGTTATATCGAGCCATGATCAATAGAAAGAAACATCACAATCTATTGGCACTGATTTGCTATTTCCAGATTGAAATACTGCTTCATTATTTTATTGATCAAATACATATCTACTTTACTGCAGCTTACACAATGTAACAAAAATTAGAATCAATTACAATTACAACACTAATGGAGTTGGAACATTGTCAAAACCATCAAAAACAAATAAACAGTACATAACAAGAAAGATAAGTGTAATAAGTAAAAAATAAGGAGCAAGAATAAGATGACATCAGCTAGAAATATAAGAAAAGCCCTCCAAGATAATTCATTTTTTAACATCTATCTAAAAACAGAAGGAGAGGGGTTAGCCTTACCTCCAGTTATAATTCCTCTCAACCTTTCAGTAATGTGGAACTATAAGTATTTTTTCCCCTAGAAGTACCCTAGCTAAGTCAAACCAACCCCAATTGGAGAAAGTACAGTAGGTACCCTGGAAAAATGACAAACAAAAATATTAAGGTATTGGATTCTTATACAGTATTCCAGATTCTGACCATGATATGTTTTTGTTTTCCTACTTTATTGCCCCATGCTCCTCCCTCCCTCAAAAAATTACCTTGTCTCTTAGGAGTTACTTATATTTTCAATGCAGTGTTAAAGAGTTTCAGGATAACTAAGTGAAAATCACAGCAACTGATAGAAAAGATTCTTTTACTTTATGTGGTGAATATATTGAATGAACTTAAATATAACTAACTTGCTTGTTTTGCATCTTCCTTTGTTTGAATGTCATATACTAGTTGATCAGATTTCCAAGAAAAAAAATGGACACATTAATATATGCTTTTCAGTCAATCTTAACTCCTAGCATCTACTTGGACAAATTCCTGCAGGTATTTTTGGCAACATTTTAGACAATGATTTGTCCTTTCCTTCTTCCTCCCAGAGGTTGAGCGAAAGAGACTGGCCCACAGTCACCTAGCTGGCTTTATGCCTAAGGCAGGACTAGAACTCATAATCTCCCAGTTTCTACCCTGATGCGTTAACCACTACATCAAACTCTCTCTCTCTATAAATGTATTTATTAATTAAAGTGCCAAAGTGCTCACTATTTATCTGTGTTGCAAAAATCTTAATGATCATTATATCATGACAAACAGACACACTAAGAACGAGGTATTTCCTCTAAACTAGTGGCTAATTGGAGTTTTGCAATCCCAATATACTGTTCCTATGTGCAATGAATTATGATCCATATTATGACTTGTTTGAGCCTGCTACTAATAATAATGTTGCTACTACCAGCCGGCTGGGATCTTGAAATATGGAAAAATTTCCTGATTTGGGAGTATACTTAAGTTGTCTCTCCAAAGCTGGGCTGTCTGATTACCTTGTCATATAAAGTTTATGAATGTATACTAAATACATGTATGTATCATTTAAGGTAATTTGCACCAAAATAGTGGAGTTGCTTTAAGATGTATTGGGGAAAAAATGCACACTAAGAGGGCAACGTGTCTTGCTAAAAACCATGATACTTTGTAATAGAGAGATAACAGAAGTTGCAAAATTGCAAAGCATGGTGATAACACAAGCATTTGTGGGGTGGGGGAACCAATTGTTTGCTTTGGTAACTGCTAAATTTTCTAGCTGTAAGCATCCTGACAAGTCCATGGCCATATGGGGTGTTTTACAATTGGCACAGAATAGGATATAATCTCATTTTTATTAACTTTATGTGGAAGTTTCCAAAGCCTGCTCATCTCTAAGAAATATTGTTGGAAACACTGGCTGGAAAAATGTACTTAGGATATTTATAGCCAGTACCAGCCCATAGTGAATGTGAATTTAAAATATGCATTCTCTTGGACAGATAAACACTCTTCTTAGATAAGAAGCAGCTCTAACAATAGAACTAACGTGCCATGAGGAATAACTCTCCACGTAGCCCAACAAGTCTTAGTCATTCTTCAGGAAAAAAAGTAGCTTAAGAAGTAATGATTATTGATTATACACCATCAAGTCATTGTCAAATCATAGCAACAATATAGATGGATTTTCTCCATGATGATCTGTCTTTAACCTGGTATTTCAAATCTTCCAGATGTGCACTCATGCACACTGTA
The DNA here is from genome assembly GCF_964194415.1 of Vipera berus. Taxonomy (NCBI): domain Eukaryota; kingdom Metazoa; phylum Chordata; class Lepidosauria; order Squamata; family Viperidae; genus Vipera; species Vipera berus. The sequence goes on along the minus strand of NC_138207.1, from coordinate 27,867,847 downwards.
GCTGGGTCTATCCACTTTCCTGCTGTTCTTGTCTTCTTTTTCTCTTTCATCTTTCCCGGCTTTAGAGCTTTCTCAAGAGAGCTGGGTCTTCTTTCTGAAAGAGAATAATTTGAATTTAGTGACTCAGACTGTGGGTTGATTTGTTCAATCATCCATTTCTTTGGTATTCCCAGGAGTCTTCTCCAACACAAAAGTTCAACAGTGTTAATACACTTCCTATCCTACTTAGTATAAAATTCACAGTTAGGATAATATTAAGTTTTAAAGTAAAAGAATTTCAGAATAATTGTGCCATATAAAATGAATGAAGCAAACAGTGACGCTAAAGAAAAGAAAAGTCCAAGTACAGTATTCTTGCTGCCTGATCTAGGCCCTGTATGTTAGAAAAGCTAACCCATGCCAGATTGTGTAGCAATCTATCTTTACTACACAATTTGTTCCTTTAAAAAATAAAACAGTTTAGGATTTCTAGTGTTTCCAACATGTTCCAAAGGAGTATGCATGCAGTTGGTGAGAAATTGAATTTTCATGGTTAATTTAAGATGAACCTGCCCAAAGACTTCCCAAAGTTCTAGTAGGTTTAAAAGCTGCAGATTGAAAACTAAACACAAAACATGTCTATCCCTAAAAAAGCACATATATCTGGGTCATTGCATAAATTAACATGGAGTGAATGCTCATTGAAAAAAAGCTGAAGTATTTTAGGAATTAATACCCCCACCACTACCATCTGTTGTTGATTTAAAGAAATTCAAGGCTATGGCGCAATGCTTTGGAATATCTTGTAGGACGTCCTGCACCCTTTAAATGAACTGCTTAGAGTTCTTATTGAGTAATAAGAACTATTTGGCAATGGGAAAAAGTAGCAGTATGAACAATTTTCTGAGCTCCTTGTTATTGCACCTGAGATGCTGCAAAAAATATTGTAGGACTTGCTGGCCATAATTGAGTCAAAGGCTCTCTTTTTCTTACATACGTTTAGTAGATTTTTTAATTATATATTTATAATAAAAATAAATACTAAATGCATATATTTATAAATACATAAATATTATATATTTATTATTGATTTTATTAGAATTATTATTATTTATTAAATTTATTTATTTATTTATTTATTTATTTATTTATTTATTTATTTATTTATTTATTTATTTATTTATTTATTTGATTTATATACCGCCCTTCTCCTGAAGGACTCAGGGCGGTGTACAGGGCAATAAAAATAAGAATATAGGTTACAAGATTTAAAGTTAAATGATTCTGCCCAATGTTGTAGGTTAGTTAAAATAATGTTAAAACCCAAACCCATCAGGCCAGGCCGGCTTGTTCGAATAGATAAGTTTTTAGATCACGACGGAAGGAGCGAAGGTCGGGGGCCATCCGGAGTTCAGCCGGTAAGCAGTTCCAAAGGATTGGTGCACCCACCGAGAATGCTCTCCCCCTGGGGGTCACCAGCCGACATTCTCTGACCGGTGGTACCCTGAGGAGGCCCTCTCTGTGGGAACGTACAGGGCAGAGGGAAGTGGCCACTTAACTCCAGTGGACTCTGGAAACTCTATAAAACTGGAAGAAGCATAAAAAATAGCTAAACACATTGAATCAATTACACAGCCAGAATAATCTCCAGATGCTTTTAAAAAATGAACATGCTTACCTTTTTTTTCATGTTCTGTGCTAAGCATATTAAGCTACAAGCTTACTCCACAATTCTTGATCCGCAGCTTAACATTGCTTAATTTTCTAATTTTTACAGTTTATCACTCAGAGATATAGTAAAGTGTGATTCTAAGATATGGATAGAAAAGGAGAAACTGATGATTCCAAGGCAAAGTTCCCCAATCTTTCCGGCTTTGTGGACCGGTAAAGGGGGGGGAAGAGGGGATGGTTTGTGTGATGGCCCGGCAAGCACACATGCACAGCTCCATTTGCACAAGTGGTGTGCACATGTGCCTGTCACTAACACAAATGGAGCGGGTGTGCACATACTCACCCACTGTTCACACAAGTGAGGATGTGTATGCGCGCTCACCTGCTGTTTCCACGGTCCGGTTACAAACACCTCACGGCCCACTAGTGGGCCACAGCCCAAAGGTTGGGGACCCTGTTCAAAGGTACATCATTAATCATCTTATCAAAATGTCCAAGAATATGGTCCATGCCCACTGCCACATATAGCACATTGGCTGTCACATATTTTAAGCAATATTCAGTTGCTCTGCAACTAAACCACATCATGAGCTGTTTGATATGGGTGCCAGATTTACCCTAGTCTGATCTATCATCTGTTAGTTTGGGAATTGAATTTCTGGGTAAGTAATGTAATCTTCATCAAATACTATTTTGTATATTTTTACATTTCCATATATTTTATATCTCTGTTTTATAAAATACAACCCAAATGCTTATAATTTTCTATTTTTTACGAATGAATATAAGTCACCAAACTGACTACTAATTATTGAACAATGTATATATTCTAATCTAGTATTTCTATTATTTCTTAAATTTATTTATCTCCCCTTTCACATCCTTTTGTTATTGACAAGTGTAGATACAGCAACTCTATCTTGGCAAAGAATAGGAAAATAAATAACTCATCATGGATTAAGAAACAGATGGTCTGTTTCAAATTCTTGGTCTAAGATAAAGAACAACTTGATGAATAGAGATTTAATTAAATACAACTACGATTTATATAGTAAAATTACTCATGGACAGGGAGATCTGAATTAAAGAACTGGTAGATGCCATTTCTCTGTTTCCATTCTGCTCTCCAACTCCATTGTGCATAGAATTTCAGCTATATCAGTGTGAATCTTGAATTGAGCAAGAAGCAACAGCTGAGGGAGATTCAACAGAAAAATGACAAGCAGGGAAAAGCATTAAGCACACACTGTTCTCCCCTTCCTTGGCGACATCGCAGCTCTAAATTACTCCTCTTGAAACAGAAGCATATGCCAAGAATTTTGTTACATATTTTATTAGATAACATTCAGTTTAAGTTCTCGCAGCACAGAAAAGATGTATGTATAATGTCATACACATATTTAAAGGTACTCCAAAATGAGCTTTAAAATAATCTTTTTTTAAAAAAATATGGTAATTCTAGTTATTTTCATAGTCCTTATTATATCAGCTTAGGAAGAAATAGTCAAAAATGTAAAGTAATGAAAAAATTCTTCTGTTTGCTCCTACATTATGCAAATTTCACTTAGTGGGAGAGTGAATTCTATTTTTGTAGTTTACTTATATTCTTACATTATTTCATAGAGTATGAATTTTTCATAAATAAGGCATTATTGTTATTAAGGTTGACTTATCCTCTTAGTTCACACTCAGATGGAAATAATACAATAAACATTGGAATGATTAGCACATGGAGTTTTTTTTTTGTTTTTTTTTTAATTCCATTTATATCCCGCCCTTTTCCGAAGACTCAGGGCGGCTTACAAGCTTAGCAGTAGCCTTCATTCTATGTATATGCCTGCTTATTAGGGCTTTCACACACACCCCAAGCGGCATTATTACAAAGTCAGCTTAATTGCCCCCAACAATCTGGGTCCTCATTTTACCTACCTCGGAAGGATGGAAGGCTGAGTCAAAGTTATTTGCATCTCTAAGTGATTTATTTTCTTATTTATCTCCCTCATTCACAACAGCTTCAAAATGGCTTGTATAAAATACAGAAATATACAATAAAAGATAAAAAGAATAGAATGCAAACAAAAACATAAATTAAAAATACAATAACAGATAAAACAGTTAAAAGAGATTTTTTTTATGCTGAACTCCAAGAAATTGACCCGCAGGCTAAAAGTAAATCACAATATATGGAAGCTACCAGAGAAATATCTCTATTAGCCATCCGTCTATTCTCCAATTTTAAAAAAGAGTAAGAAGAAGAATGTCTGACCATCTTAAACTTGCACCTTGTAAAGGCATGATTCATACGCTAGGGCAGGCACAGCAAAGATCCTGGGGGAGGGGGAGACAGTGTGTCTATTATTTTAAAATAGTTTGCTCTTAACAAAATGTTCTCTGTAGCCTTTTCAGACCTCAGATACCCTTGTACAAACCTCCGCAATATATGCCTTCTCTCAAAACTAAAAATACCTGAAACCTTCTGAAAACACCACATCTCATGAAATTTCAAAGATTTTATCCCTGAAATATTACTAAATCTCATGCGAAAAAGCCTAAGTCTTGCAAGATTTTATAATTATCCCATGTTCTGTATCCTGGGATGTTAGAAACCTGGTGCTGGCTCTTTTCAATATAACAAATTTTCAGGTACTTGATGACGGTTATCATATTTCCACTTTTCATGCTAATTTCTTTAATTTCTCCTTTAGGACTTGTTTACAGTTTCTTGATTATCAATGGTGCTCTTTATCAAGTTGTCTCTAGGTTGACTACTTTTTTAAATGCCATGCCCAGAACAGACACAATATTGGTAGTGAGATATATCAAAAGCATAATTAGATTAAGTATTATTTTAAAAAAGTAGTTTCCCATGCATGGCTTCCATATTCTCATAGAGATATGTTCCTCAACTTCATTTTGTCATTTTCATGCTTGTTACTGTACAATATAATTGTGGAAGTGGGTTTTTGCTTCAAGTAACTTATTGTTTCAACTTTGACAAAAAAGTAAGAGAAAGGGAAATAAAAACAAAAGGAAAATGAAACAGATTACAGGAAGCAATTTAGCAATAGCATTTCAACTTATATGACGTTCCATAGTGCTTTTCAGCACTCTCTGAGCAGTTTAGAGTATCAGCATATTAGGCCTAACAATCTGGGTCCACATTTTATCAATCACAGAAGGATAGAAGGCTGAATCAACCTTGAGCCCATCAGTATCGAACTCCGTGCTGTGGGTAGAGTTAGCCTGCAATACTATATTCTAATCACTGCACCCCATGGCAGAGTATGGTAATGATGTGGTTTATGCTTTTTATGTACAATATGTCCCCATATTAACTTTTTTTAACCATACCATACTCTGCAGCCATTTCTTTCTAATATCAAAGAAATTTTTTAAACAAGAAACATCTCTATATATTTTTCAACATTTCTATATTTGGTGAGTTGCTGAGGTGGTTCTACTGTTATTAATACATGTTGCTATTTCCCTGTATTTTAATCATAATATTTTTATTTATACTTTTGAGTACTATTCTATAGATTTCTTTTAATGAACACTGCCCAGAATCACTTTTGTGAGAAGGGTAGCCATACAAATATTATAATTGACTCAATGAATCAATCAGAGAATGAATCAATGAATATGTCTATGCATCTTTATGTTTGTATATACGTTGCACACTTACCCAAGAGAAAACCCATTGAAAATTTGAGAAGAACCTTGCTGGATCTGACCTAGGCTCTTCTAGGCAGCCCTCTATCTCACTAGATGCTTCTAAGAAGCTGGCAAGTAGCAAATCAAGGCCACTGAATATGAAGAAACCCACTATTGCAAGCTACACATTCCAAATTTAAAGTGAGGAAATACAGGAAAAGTTGCATAAAGAAACATTTGTCCATCAAAGAATAGTATAATTTCTTATGATCTGAACTGTTGGGAAGAACAAGTTAACCATACATTGCTGTTTATCAGTTTGATAAGAGGATATAAGGGGTCACTGAAAGAAAGTAAAAGTTCACTTTGAGAATCTATTTGTATGGCTATCCTTGTTTCAATAAGCAATTTGACAAAAAAGGCAGATTTGAGATAGAATGACAGTCACTCCAGTTTCTCCAACAGACTTTCATCTAGGATTAGTTTAGCCCAGTCTTATTTACAAATAACAGATGCCCTGTTTAATTCAGCCTCAACAGAAAAAATAGCAGAGTGAACCAGACCAACCACAGTGAGGTGCAAGGAAACAATTATAGCAATTATTCCTATCTTCAAGATGTGATAAAATAAAGGTTGAAGAAATTATCAACAACTCTGTATAATACCAATACTGGGGAAAATACTTTAGATAATAATCAGAAAATCACTTCAGAATAAAATATAAGAGAATATATTAATTAATTGAAAACAATGCAAGTGTACTTCAGAAATATATATTCAAATAAATGGAACATGTAAATGCTAACTTTGTTTGTAATGTGCCCTTTGTGTTTTTAATACCTGTTTGATGAAGGTTTTGATCTTACGGTTCTTAACAAAGAGGAATACCTGTTTGAGAAAACTGTTTTAACTTTCTTTATGCCAATTCCAGATTTGGGAATAAGGATTTCTTTCAATGCTGATCACTGAATCTGACCACAGTGTTACTTAGTAAAAAAAACAACAACAACAGTTTCCTATATTCTTAAAATAAATGTAAAAGAATTATGGTATCAGCTCACCAATTCTTAGTCTTAATAAAATGCATAAGGATCCTGTCTCGTGTGCATACAAAAAATCCTTAGGTTCATATTACTCTGGATCCACTTAGTGAAAAACTGGTCTTTAAAACCTATCCTGATCATTCTTACAGTCAGTATTATTCATATATTCATAATAGAACTACAAATTAGTCAGCATTTAAATCCAGGATGCTACATTAGCCCATATAATTTGCGGGAGTTTATGGTCCAGTGTGTTGTGCATCTCTAGGAAACAGCATTCATTCTATGAATCATGGCTAAATTCATATGAATAAACATTCATATGAACATAATCACTGGGTCTTTCATAGAAGTACATTGTGAAAAAATGTGTCTATGACTTTAGATTCATCTGTATTTTTTTTTAAAAAGTAAAGCATTATAAGCCAAACTTTGAAATAACCATGGCATATTATTCATATAGTATTCTTATTTCATAGATAAAAGTATAAATATATAAATATAAAAAATTAAGGCTGAATGAAGGCCAGACAATGATGATTTAAGATTGAGCATTCTAGATCAAACCTGTGAACATTATGTTTACCACACAGATAGTGTTGCCTGGTTCCTTTAAAATGTTTAAACAGCAGTTGGAAGTGGAGGAATCCAGACAGAAACTGTAGTAATAATATTTAAGGTCATGTTACACTCTGAATACAGAGCATAAAAGGGAAGGAGCAACATTAGAATGAACATTAACATTTACTTCTCTCCTTATCACAATTCCTATTATATTTTTAAATGTTTCTTAAAATTTAGAAGGAAACATGCAGAAACATCACTGTTTAGCTATGATTCTTCACTCCATTAGATGTTCCATTTGACAACCTAAAGGTATAAGCATGTAAGCATGTGTTTGCATACAATATTAACCATCCATCTGCATGAGATAACTCTTTTCTCATACACAACTCATTCTCTAACATAGAAATATATATACCAGTACCCCTCCCTCCTTCAGCAAAGGAGATGAAGGAAAGTGAGGTAAGGAAAGAAAGGAGAAGCAACACTGGATGGAAATAACAAAGCAGCTTTAAAATGAAACAAGAGAGGAGAGTTCAGTTTAGATGTCATGCAAAACATTAGCTTTAGCAGGTAAGTTGCTAACACCAAGCAACTGCTAATCTTTCAAGGTATCCATGCTTTTTAACAGCAATGATTCCAGCCATTTGAACTGCCACCCATTCCCTTTTTAACAGCTCTTTTATTCTAGTCATTAGATATACAATGTCTTATCTATTTATTTATTCATTCATTCATTCATTCAAGTTATGTAGCAATCTATTCCTGTTCACTGATAATTATTGCTTCTTATCAGATAAAAGAAGCACTGTGCATTTTTCAGTAACAAATAAAAAACATTTCACAAAATGTATCCATGAATTAACTGGATATGCAAAATGGTTTAGTACGCAAAATCACAGAGAAACCCATTTTTGAAAACCTAAATAAGATAACAAACATGGAAGGAGACAGACACTGACAAGTGAAGGATGTAGAAGACCATCAGCACAACTAGAATGGGAAGCAGAAAAATCTGATTCAGAAGGACATAGTTCATTCAAAGAGCTTCTTTCCATTGTTCTTTAATTCAACAAACACCAATTCAAGAGAATTAACTGTGCCTCATATTGTTTGGGTTTGAATTTTTTGACTGAGGTATTACAGTAAATTGTCTTAGCCAGAAACCATTATTTTGTTGCATTGGAAACTAGCTCAGTATAAACTCAACTACTCACTTCCACTTCAAACAGTTGTTAAAATGTATAACAATATGTTATAGACCTAGTGGTAGTATTGAATTGGAATTAACAACTACAGGTAGTCCTTGAATTACAAGTGTAATAGAGCCTGCACATTTCACTCATAACTCAAAAACTCATAGAGTGAATCTCGTACCTCGAACGAGATCACTCCCTTGCTCATTAAAACACGTGCAGCTCGTTAAGGGCCCATGAGGAATCTCAGGGTGGGGAAGGCCATGGAGGGCCTAGTGATGCTATAACATTGGGTGGGTGCTATAACATTGCATGAGTTCAGGGACCAATCCACTTTTGCAGAGAATGGGTGCCTGAATTCTTGTGCTGTTGTGGTGCCTGCCTCCTTCTTGCCCCCAACTTCGGGAATAGGGCGGTATAGAAATTTAATTAAATAAAATAAATAAATAAACTCCAGAGCCACACGGCCACCGCCTCCAGAACAGAGACATGGAGAAGCTCCCCCCAACCTCCATTCCTGGAGCAAAATGCTAAGAAGACCCCTCTGAGGCTTGGATCAGTCCCTTGAAAGCTCCATTCTGGGTGGCAGCAGCTGGGACCAATCCTCCGAGGGCTGGATCCAACCTCCAGAGGCATGCAGAAGCCCTCCCAATTTCCGTTCCTGGTGCAAATGGCTTGTAAGACCTCTCTGAGGCTTGGATCAGGCCTTTGAAAGCTCTGTTCTGGGTGGCAGCAGCTTGGAGCAGTCCTTCAAGGACACAATCTCCAGAGGCATGCATTCTGGGCCACTTGGAGGAGGCCTCTGAAGCTCCAGAGACAACAGCGTCACTTCCCCCCCACCCAGCACGGCAAGCTCCAGCAGGCTGAATGTGGGTGCGAGAGGCCTGGCCTTCTCCCTCAGTTGAAGGCTTCAGTCTTGCCATCAGGCAGGAGCAGGAGACAGGCACCTTTTGCATAGAGAATGAAAGTTTCTGAGGTCCGTGATTTGGCACAACTTCAAACACTTGCATGAGATCACGGACTCCAGAAACTTCCACTGTCAGAGCAAAAAACATTTCCAAGCTGACTCCCCTTTCCCTCAAAGGGAAAGAAACCGCAGCAGAGAGGATTTTTGCAAAGTAAGTGAGTCCGGTGCGGCAGGAAGGAAGGGGGAAGCAGTTGTCAGGGGAGGGAATAGGGTGAATGTTGCAGTGCCACTGAAGTCACTTGTAAGGGTGAACGACTGCCGTGGTGCTGCAATAGTCATAATTTTGGGACTTACTCGTAAACACTAGGGGACACTCATCACGTAACTTCGAACAAGCGTTAAATGAATGCTCATAACTCAGGAATTACCTGTACAGTTAATCCCAAAGGTGCTTTTTCAAAAGGCAATTGGACTTCCTTTGTTTTTCCTTGAAGATGTTTCACTTCTCATCCAAGAAGTTTCTTCAGTTCTGAAGAAATTCTGGAGAACTGAAGATTCTTGTTGAGAAGTGAAACATCTTCAAGGAAAAACAAAGGAAGTCCAGCTGCCTTTTGAAAAAGCACTTTTGGGACAATCATGACATGCATGACTGAAGAGCTCCATAGACATTCAGCTACAGTTAAGAATAGATAAACCATCTGACAAGCTCTCCCACAGCTTAATGACAGGCAAAAATTTCAGACATGTGGATTTTGATACATCCTCTTCTCCTACATGCACCCAACATGACTTTAGTCAGAAAGTGCTGATTATGCAGAGACAGAAATGAAAAAGCATGTTGGCACATTCCTTTTTCATACCAGTGATATCGCTAACAAGAAATTCAACCACATCTGCAGCTTTGGATAAATATTTTCTCCTTCAATAAATACAAATTACTATTGCCCAGAGCTAATTAAATCATTACAAAGATGAAGCTTACAGTACTGACATACTTTAAAGGAAAGGAAAGACTTTTTGTATAATTCTAGTCGAATTAGTATCTTTTTGTATAAGATGCTACTTTTCACACACTTGAATATTAGCCAGCCTTATATTGCATACGATTGTGTATAGTACACAAACCAGAAAATTCTGCTTTCTGGAATTCATCATGTGAAAAGATATCCTTAATTTAGCCCAGCTTTCTGGAGCAACATAATGTTTGCTTTGAAGAATAGAGTATAATAGTGCTTTAAATTAATAGGCAGAATTTAAACAAAATTAGACCAACAATACCTACAGTTATGACTTGAAGTAGTGTGTATACTGTTCAGGTGAACAAAAAACCCCACTCTCCTAATGCTCTTTGGAAGTCATTGTGAATGCCTTTGAATTTCCAACTTAAGTAAACAGATGTGCAAGTACACAACTGTCAGACCATTCTCCATTGAATATACATGAACAGCTGCTGAGAAACATATGTCACTCCTGTTTCAAAATTAAGAAGAAGCTGAAAAGGTGCACTTGCAAGTGCATAATAGCAGCCATCTATCATCATCACAACCACCACATCATAATTATTAAGTTTAGAAATAATTTTAGTGTTCATTAAAGAAACTTTATCTAATATAGGCTCGAATGGGGGCCAATCAGATGTCTTTTAAGTATCTCTCTCTCTATCATATATCTTCCCCTTATGTATTAAATGCAAAAGAGCAGTGGTTTACATGTCAATGCTTATGTCTTTATCTTGGCATCATTACAGTTAGGATCACCCATGATTAGTAACACCAATGATACTGAAACAACATCTGAAAAGGAGGTTTTTTTCCCCCTAAATCTAGAACTAGAGTTGAATGAATATATCCATTTAGGGATTTTTTTTCTATTTAATTATATGATCTATTCCAGAGACAACACCTGTATTACATTGACTGAAGGTTTACAAATAACTTTCACATTACTGAGTTTTCAAATACTTGGTCACCAAGCAAAAATTTAAAAATGTAAAAGACAGATGAAAAAGTGAGGGAGACAAGATGGATGTTCAAGCCATGTCATAGCATGTTGTGATTTTAATATTTCAGTAGTAGACTGTGAGATTTCCCTTAAGATTCTTATTGTTGTTTTTTTAGTGCAACTCTATATTTTTGTACAATATTTTCTCACTTTTCTTTGTATTTTATTTACACATTATAGTAGATATTGTAGCTACTATTTAGATTTAGACCATATCACCATACAATAATTTGTTGAAATTATAATATTTATTTTGGTATTCAGCTTGAACTTTGACAATTGCATTAAATAAACAATAAAGAAATACTATCTCTCAATGTATGTTTTCTTCTACACAAAGTTCAGTTTCAATACAGTGTTGAAGTTTAAGAATTGGAGTTCATTAGATGGAAGCTATACAGATGTATTGTTTTAATCCATAATTCTTAGTTATGAATGTTTGTAAACAAACACTTTTTTGGCAGGCTACACTTTGCCAAAGGTATACATATTCTCAAACCTCGTCCGGAGAGCAGGAGATTCAAGCAACCGAGACGAAAGCTGAGTTTTCCAAAACGGTTTAATAAGCAAAAGCAAACGTATCCAAACGGAACAAAGCCAGCGTTGGCTGCTACCTGCATCCAACGCTGTTAAATACACATTGCAGGTACACACCCACGCCCCACCCGGTTACACCCACCTCCGCCCATCCCCTACTTAACCCCCGCTTCTCCCAAACAACTCCCTTTGCGACACGCCCGCCACCCATCACCCTCCACCTCCCAGGTGAATCCCCTCGCGCACGCTTGTCCCGACGCCGCTCGACGCCACCCCCACACCCGTCCCTGGACCCGGCAACCAAATACAACTTCACCCAGCCGCTTGCTGTCCCCATGCAAAACTGGCGAGCCCCCAGTCCTCTCGTATGGGAAACGGCCTCCGCTGTCGTGGGCCCCGTCCACCAATGCCGCGAAGGCCAAATCAACAGCTTGTCTCGGCCCTGGAGCCTGCGAGGCCACCGTAGCCGGCAGGCAAGGGAGGCCGGGCCTAGGACCCTGCGAGGCCACCGTAGCCGGCAGGCAAGGGAGGCCGGGCCTAGGACCCTGCGAGGCCACCGTAGCCGGCAGGGCTGGGCCGGGCTGCACGACGCACGCGCGCCTCGTAGAAGCTCCAGCCGGCTCGGCGTGCACAAGTGGGGAAGGGCAGATGTCAGCCGGCCGTCGTTGCTGCCGCAGCCATTGGGGTGTTCTGTCGGTCCGGTGCCAGGTGCCAGGGGAATGTCGCGTCCGTGGCGCCGCTGGGCTTTGCGCCCACGGGGCACGACATGCCGCCCCTCCTACCAGGGCCCCTCCTGCAGGGGAAGACATAAGAGGTAAGCAATCATCCACCCAGTCCGCGGTGTTCCCCCGTCCTCCCCTTGGCTTATCAGGGTGCAGTCGGTGGAATGCCCGCAGCAACCGAGGAGCATGTACATCTGCGTCCCTTACCCATGTCGCTTCCTCCACAGGATATCCCTTCCATCTGATTAGGTATTGGACACCCCCCTACGAACCCTGGAGTCAAGGATCTCTTGGACCTCATAATGGTCGTTATGAGTAGGTCCAGGTCCACCCTCCCCCACTGCCGTTGAGGCTGTGGTGGCAGGCTTCAGTAGGCTGCTATGGAACACTGCGTGAAGTTTGCCTAAGATCTTCGGTAGCCGTAGCCGCACTGTTAATTACCTGGGTGTGGGGGCCGCGACGATGGAGGAGCACGTCGCCTTGGTTAGGCGAGTATTAATGAAATTGCGGGAGGCATGGCTCTTTGTGAAACTTTCCAAGTGTGAGTTCCACCGGCAGCGACTTGACTATTTGGGGTACAGAATCTCTGCAGGGGGGGTAGAAATGGACCCAAAGAAAGTGGAGGCCATCCAGCAGTGGCAGGCCCCGCGGACACGGCGGCAGTTACAAGCGTTTTTAGGCTTCGCGAACTTTTATCGCCAATTCATACCCTGTTTTGCGGCCATAGCCCTGCCACTTACGGACCTTCTTCGCACGCGACAACTAACCGTACGACCACGTCCTGGTTTACGGGTGGGGTGGACTGCAGAGTGCCAACGAGCTTTTGATACGTTAAAAGCTCTTTTTGCTAAAGAACCAATTCTACGACACCCAAACCCTGCCCTGCCTTTCGTGGTCCAAGCCGATGCAAGCGATGTTGCCCTCGGAGCCGTCCTTCTCCAACGAAACAATGACGGGGTGCTTCAACCGTGCGCTTATGCGTCTAAAAAGTTGTCTCCTGCAGAGCGTGCCTGGGCAATATGGGAGAAGGAGGCCTTTGCGGTACGCTGGGCGTTGGAACTGTGGCGACATCATTTGGAGGGGGCTGTCCACCCGTTTGAAGTGTGGACGGATCATAAGAATCTGATGGCGTTGCAGACACCCCGACGGCTATCCCCCAAACATGTACGGTGGGCACTGTACTTCCGTCGATTCCGCTTCACATTAAAATATGTTCCGGGGGGGAAGAACTTCTTGGCGGACGCGCTGTCACGTATGCCACAGTTTGAAGGGAAGAGGGAGGACGTTGTACAAGCGCTTGTGCCTACCAGAGGTTCAGATCAGGAGGGGGACACCGTTCTAGCAGCACAGTTCTGTGAAGAGCTTCGGAAGACCCTTCAGGGGGATACTTGGCTACAGGCCCACCCAGAATTCGTTGCCATGCGTGATGGTTTGGCCTGGCATGGAACCCGACTTTATGTACCAGCCCCTTTGAGGGAGCGAGTGCTGTATCGGTGCCACGACACCAAGCAAGCTGGGCACTATGGGTTTCTGAAAACCCTGCATTTGGCACGTCGGCAATTCTGGTGGCCGCAAATGGCAAAAACGGTGGAGGACTATGTACGGCATTGCCACATTTGTGCCACCACAAAACCTATGGTGGGAAAACCTTTGGGCCTCCTACAGAGGGTAGCTGACCCTACTCGTCCATGGCAGGACATAGCCATGGACTTCATTGTTGAGTTACCCGACAGCAAGGGCCATAACGTTATTTGGACGGTGGTGGACTTATTTTCTAAGCAGGCCCACTTTATCCCCTGTAAGGGGTTGCCCTCAGCACGTCGGTTGGCCTGGCTCTTTGTAACCCACGTCTACCGTTTGCATGGAGTGCCACGCCGTATCATTTCGGACAGAGGAGTTCAATTTACGGCACGGTTCTGGAAGGAATTCGTTAAATTCATCGGGTCAACCCAAGGACTCAGTACGGCGTACCACCCTAGCACCAATGGCGCAGCAGAACGAGCCAATGCTGCCGTTGAGCGATATCTACGTTGCTACGTGTCGTACCAGCAAACCAACTGGGTGGACCTTTTAGCGTTTGCGGAAGTAGCATATAACAACGCTGGCTTTCTCTCAAACCTCGTCCGGAGAGCAGGAGATTCAAGCAACCGAGACGATAGCTGAGTTTTCCAAAACGGTTTAATAAGCAAAAGCAAACGTATCCAAACGGAACAAAGCCAGCGTTGGCTGCTACCTGCATCCAACGCTGTTAAATACACATTGCAGGTACACACCCACGCCCCACCCGGTTACACCCACCTCCGCCCATCCCCTACTTAACCCCCGCTTCTCCCAAACAACTCCCTTTGCGACACGCCCGCCACCCATCACCCTCCACCTCCCAGGTGAATCCCCTCGCGCACGCTTGTCCCGACGCCACCCCCACACCCGTCCCTGGACCCGGCAACCAAATACAACTTCACCCAGCCGCTTGCTGTCCCCATGCAAAACTGGCGAGCCCCCAGTCCTCTCGTATGGGAAACGGCCTCCGCTGTCGTGGGCCCCGTCCGCCAACGCCGCGAAGGCCAAATCAACAGCTTGTCTCGGCCCTGGAGCCTGCGAGGCCACCGTAGCCGGCAGGCAAGGGAGGCCGGGCCTAGGACCCTGCGAGGCCACCGTAGCCGGCAGGCAAGGGAGGCCGGACCTAGGACCCTGCGAGGCCACCGTAGCCGGCAGGGCTGGGCCGGGCTGCACGACGCACGCGCGCCTCGTAGAAGCTCCAGCCGGCTCGGCGTGCACAAGTGGGGAAGGGCAGATGTCAGCCGGCCGTCGTTGCTGCCGCAGCCGTTGAGGTGTTCTGTCGGTCCGGTGCCAGGTGCCAGGGGAATGTCGCGTCCGTGGCGCCGCTGGGCTTTGCGCCCACGGGGCGCGACACATATATTATATTTTGACCATTATTTTTATTATGTTTTCTCCTACGTACTTTTCTTTCATGAGATTTAAACAAATGAAAATTTTAAAGAACTATATTCTGCTTTGCGTAGTTTTCAAAAGGATGGTTCAATTTAGCTGGACAAACTATTGGAAGGTAAAAAAACCTTTATGACATCCCCTCTACAGTAGTCAGGACACACATCAACCCTTCCCCAACTGAGATATAAGTTTCCTTAAGTTCTATTTGTCACCTAGGGCAGATCTACTTGTAAATCTCTCATGTTTTCCTTACTTCCACTACTGCTGATAAATCATGTCACTCTCATCTTGCTGGCTCAACACCAAACCTTCAATTTTCTATACCTATCATATTTTTCATCTACCACATCACCGCAAAGACTTTGATTGGCCCTTCTTCATTGGCAACTCTTCTCCCTGGGCAGTGACAATTCTAGCATCTCTGACTGTTGCATAAGCAGTGCACAATTATTATTATTTTTAAAAATTGTTTTAATGTCCAGTCAACTGCTTATTTAAGATCTCAATGCATTTATTCTTGCATTTAGAATAAATATGAATATACACATACACATATACTAGTGCCAATTTTCCACATCATAACTAAATTGTTCGTTTCATGAATAGTCAAAATTGCATGCTCAAACTAAAAGGAATGCCTTTACCATTTCTCTGTGGCAGGGTCCCCAATCACCAGCCCATGGACCAGCATCAGTCTGCGGCATGCAAACAAGCGAAGCCTCATCAATGGGATGCAGGCAGCATGCAAAACCATACCTCCTTCAGTCCATGGAAAAACCTTTCTCCACAGAACCGGTTCCTAGGGTTGCGGGCCACTGATCTGTGGTATGGATAATACCATTATCTTCTCTTCTCATATAAAAACCTAAAACTAAGGAGAAACCTCCTGACAGTTAGAACAATTAACCAGTGGAACAACCTGCCTCCAGAAGTGGTGAATGCTCCAACACTGGAAGTTTTTAAGAAGAGACTGGACAGCCATTTGTCTGAAATGGTATAGGGTTTCCTGCCTTAGCAGGGGGTTGGACTAGATGACCTCCAAGGTCCCTTCCAACTTATTATTATTATTATTATTATTATTATTATTATTATTATTATTATTATTATTATTATTATTATTATTATTATTATTATCCTCTGTCATTGCCTGGTTGAACTTTAAATGCTGCAAGAACATCCTTTTCTCCATTTACACATAACTATTATATGTGCTCATATTTCATACTCCAGGGTCCAATGGTATTGTTTCTTAACTCCATCAGTCCCAGAAATTCATTTTTCAATGTATCCATTCATGTACTGTCCAATTACTGTGAACCCTATCCACTACTTTCCACTTAGTGTCAACTACTCAGGCTTATATGCTATTACAAAAGGATTCCAATAGAGGTTGTGCACTTTTGTCATGTTTTTGACACTTTCCAGTGTCTTCTCACTCTAGGCTTCTTGTGGACCACAGCTAGTAAGGCTGGTGTGCATTGGTAGGCCAAGGAAATCAAGCTCCTCTTGTGGTTGGTCCTGAAGTCAGGCCGAAAGGCATTGCTTATTACCAGCAACCAGCAACTCTCTTTCTAGGTGAAGACTGGCGCATTGGGTATGATCTCAAGAGGGAAGTCTTTGAACAGATACCTCTGCAACTCTAGATGAATTTTACAAGGCTACTGACTATGCAACTTTGTAGGAGAGGAAGCTACAACTCATACACTAACCCTCAAGGTATTGTGTGAAGGAGAGGGAAGGGCAGCTGACAAAAGACTAGACAGTCCTCGACTTACAACAGTTCATTTAGTGACCATTCAAAGTTACAACGGCACTGAAAAAAGTGACTTATCACTGTTTTTCACCCTTATGACCATTGCAGCTTCCCTGGGCTCACGTGATCCCCTTTTGCGGCCTTCTGACAAGCAAAGTCAATGGGGAAGGCAGATTCACTTAACAACCATGTCACTAACTTAACCACCACAATGATTCACTTAATAATTGTGGCAAGAAAGGACGTAAAATGGGGCACTTAACAAATGTTTCACTTAGCTTGAGGTGGGAAAAAATGATATCATGATTTTACCAGTTTTACCGATTAGACTGATTTGCCGATACAGAAATGGCTGGTGCATACTACTATAGAAATGTAAAAAGTTGAGATTTGATTTTAATGCCTGATTTTACTGCAACAGAGAGAGAGTCGGAAATCAATGCTTCCCCATTTCTGTGATAATAGCCAACTGCCATCTATGAGGAAATTTTGCCCACCTTCTGTTCCACAGTGCAAGCATCTCTACTTTTTTTTACAGTCATGTCGCCACTCAAGGATTTTCAACCCACAGACTGATTTGTGATTGATATGAGAGCTGTTGTTCTCCATATTAAACCCCAGATTCTCCCAGTGTGCTTTTTTAAAAAAATCCAAGCCTAGTGTAGGGCACAACAACTAGGTGCCTGAAGCTGAACCCAAGATAAGAGGGCTGAGAAAGGAGGATCCAAAGCAAACAGATGTAAAAAGCTCCAAAGGTCCAAGTATGGGTAAGGGCACCCGAGGTTTTGGTGTTTCACAGAAGCAATAAATAGTTGGCTGTGTGTTATTTGCCCTTTTTCCAAAAAGAGAATAAAAAGATGTCCAAAACATGAACTTCCTTGGCAGGGAGAGTTCCACTTGACTGTACAGCCATGGTAAGGCCAAGAAGCAGACAGAGTAGCAAAGGACCAGGGTGTACCATGGCAAGGCCAATGGGAGAGATAAAAGAAGTGCCATTTTTTTAAGATAACTTCCTTACACTCATCAACACTGGGTCCATTGCCCCCATACAGTGACTTAAAACCTGAAGGGCAGAAACATCACTTTGCTATGCAGCACAAAAACCCATCTTATGAATGATTCTGCAATGGAATATTTGCAGATGTTTGTGGAACCTGGACTCTTAAAATGAAGAATAAGGCAAGCTTGCAGTGGAGCAAGGCACTGTGTGGTTTAGTCTAGGTTCAAATCCAAAACGAAATCCCTCCAAAGTGCAAAACAGAAGTAAACTGACCTATCAAAAGAAATGCCCAGTTAAATTGTACCTTTGGCCCACTTGTCTGCTATTTGCATTTGATTTGAAAATGATGTTGAGAAAGGGAAAGCCATCCGGTATACCCCAGATCTTTTGCATACAGTGTCACAAACCCTTAGTGAATGGGTTATTTAAATCCTAGACATCTAGAAGTTACGGAGCCCAGGTTTGAGAACTATCAAGAAAAGTTTTGAACACGGTATATCCCCATCCAACTCTCACAAAACACAGAGGCACGTGCATACATACAATGTGAGAATTTCGGAAATCAGTGAAGGGAACCTTGTGTGAAATTCTCTGCAATTCACACACTCCGGATGCAACGCCCAGACCATACTGGGCTGTGCCTTAAGAAATTGCTCCCATGAGGACCTCTCGGAGGCCCCCGAAAATATGAACAAGCTCTTCGCTTCCTGACGGGGGAGGGGTCGGCTTTGGAGATCCAGGCATTTTATCAAAGGAGGGAAGCGCTGCCTCCGTCGGATAAACGCAAAAGAACCCTGAAACTTCGGTTTCCCCACCGGTCGAAGAACGCAAAACTTTGCAAAGGACCCCTTCGAGAACCGAGGGAATCGTTCCCGATTTCCTTGATCTGCTTCTTCTGAGTTCTGAGGAGGCAGGGAAGCGAGGGAAGCGGGCGGGAAGCGCGGTGCTGGACACCTTGGCTTCAGGCGCTGAGCAAGCGAAGCCGAGGCACACGCGTGTCCGTCGGTCGACGCAGCGATTTCATTACCGGAGCCTGGTGGACTCCGGGGGCGGGGCAGGGGATGGTGGAGGTTGGAAGGCAGGCTGAATCACGCGCTGGGAGGGGCGGTGGGGCGGGGGAAGAAAGCAAGATGGACAAAAGGGGGTCTCCTAGGAGGGAATGGGGCGGGTGGAGTGAGCGAGATGGGAAACAAGCGGGGCAACGTCCCTTGCTATAAATCCAGAACTAACACCGGACAAATCCAAGCCTCATGCCACTCCCTTCGAGTTACCCAGGGGACTGGGTTGAGTTGAGCCTCCGCCTTCTAACAATAGTAGCACCAGCAAACTCAGAAGGCGAAGAGAAGGACTTGTAGAGGACAGAGAGACCGCACTAAACGAGAAGAGGGAAAACTCCACCGGTCCGTAGGTGTACCACCGCGGCCACCTCCTCGCCCAGCGAGACACGCGCAGAGGCTCTCCTGTAAGTTTCTTTCCCCTCCGCTCTTTTAGCGCGACTTCAACTTTCTTACCACATTTGGCTTTTCTTTCTCCGGGCCCACATCTGTAGGATCAGGTCAGGTGGAAAGGTCGGAGTAGCTATGACTTGAAGGATACTGATGTCGCAGCAGCGATGAGCGTAGGCTGCTCCTACCAGGCACAGACGCAGTAGTAATACTAGGAGTTGGGTATTATTTCCTCCTCTCCACTCTTTGCTTTAAATATCAGACAGTGGCAATGAAAATCCAGCAACCTGATTTCTGACTATCATAGTACTTGGCTAAACTTGACCGTTGCATCATAACTCTGGGATGCTTAACCCCTTCTATTAAAATCTATAGAATTTGCAGATATTTAGCTGAGATATTTAAAGATATTTAAATTGTTTCTATGATAAAATATTGCAATTAAGATTTATTATTCACACGCATATAGCTCTTTTTCTGATGGAGCCCAATACAAAATATGTCTGTTTCAAGGTGCATATATACATTATATAAACATTTCCTGGGAGGTTGTACACTCTGTTCAGGAAACTTTGAAAGTGAAATTTAATTAATCAGTTCACAATAACAACTGGGCCCCTCAGTGAAGAGAATTGTGCTGTTCCAAGGCTAACTCCTTGAAACAATGCCACAGAAACAATGCTGAGTGCAAATGATAAAGAGTCTGTACACTTCTGGCCTCATCATGTTAATTCTCTTGTATCTCTTTTCAGCACCTCCAAACTATCACTTAACAGTGCAGACTACTAGCCCACTACTGTAAAAGTGGCAAATTTTCCAACTTATCATAGCATCCAATGAAAGAAGCAATAGTCTCACTTGGATCAAGAAAATAAACAATTGAGTTCAGGATCTGTTCTCTTGTGGACATTGAAATAATTTCATGCCCATATTGTTTTTTAACAATTGCTGAGTTTTTCTAGATTTTCTCTCACAAGATGTTTATAAGATAATTGATTTCTGGGGACTTCAGTGCATTAGGTCTGTGCATTGGCTCTGTTCAGTTAAAACACTGGAGTGAGAAGCTCTTTTGATTTGGTTGGTTTGGTTAAAGTGTATTGAATTCAGTGGCATTTAAATAGCCAAACTATGTAGAGGATCACAGTCACATGTTCAGGTTATGAAATTCTTCCATTCTATGACCTTCTGTGCTTTCTCTTGTCCCCTGATTATTATCAAAGTCTGAGGTAAATAAAAGTCCAGCATTTAACTAATAGGAATGTGTACTTTAATGTACTTTGCACTTGGAAAGCTCCATGGATATGTTTAATTTAGTTACCTGTTACTATTCTTGACTCTTCCAAACCTCTCCATTTTATCCACATTTGGCTGCCTGTTATGTGTACCCTGTATTGTAGAACACAGAAGTTGGTTATGTGGGTAAAGTGAGTAATGATTTCTTAACACTCCAATCTTGCAAAGCGAATTGGAATTGATAGTCTTAATAGAGTCATAATAATTGAAAGAATCTGTCATTTATTGCAAGTGTAGATCAGAATTTAAAAATATGTAAAATGTTGATTAAGAAAAACTGAGGATTATACTAATCTTGGGTCCCTCAATGTAGAAATGGCAATATTTGAGACCAGGTGGAAGAAAATTGTAAAACAACTCTATGTGTCAAACATTACCAGTATGGGGCCTGTCTATGTGGACACTTCCATTACCATGCAAAAGTAAAGGGTGAATCATGCTACATAAAATCTGCCTAATACTGATTTTTTTGCCATGTGTAAAACAGCCAGAATAAACATTACTTGATTTAGGATATATACAGACAAACATGCAATGAAAGATTAGAGACCAACTCTGTCTGTCTCTGCTTTTAAACTGAAATTAGTGCTATTACTTGAATAGACTTAGGAAGATTTGCTCCATGACCTTTGGTGCATAATTATGGGAGATAATAGAAGAAGTAACTGACATATGAAAAGGGATAAAAATGCTTGGAAAACATAGACAGAGAAAATGGTGGGAATTTCCTAAATGGAATGTTGATCACTTTTTCATCTTTGAAAAGTATGTGTGTGAACATCATGGGAATCTAGATAGGAAAAGGATTGGATATGATTGTAAGGGGCAATACCAGAGACCTCTTAGTTGTCATAATGTACAGAAGAAACTTCAAATCAGAACCAAGGAACAGCTCTGGCCTGTGAAGAGACCAGCACACACCTCAAATGCTAAGGAAGAAGGAAATTGAATGAGAAATAAGCCAGTGAACCAGTTCTTACCTCCTCCTATTAGGATACATTTTTCTCCATTGGTTGCTTCCCTCTCACTGTGGTTCCAGGGCAAAAGGGATGCTTCCTTTTATTGTTCTAATGACTTCATAGCAAACATCTTTGACCTGATATGTAGATACAAACCAAACTTGATTTATTTTGATATTTCTTAAGGAGTCATGAGTTGGTGGAAATAGATGGCTCATAAACACAGTTTTTCCATATTAACTATTTTCCTAAACCTAGTTATCTCCCAGGTAGGATTTTCAAGAGTTTCCTCCAAGACTATGGCTTTTAGGCTCACTAGTTTTGTTACTATCCTATAGTTATAGTTATTATCTTTATATATAAATAAATGTATCCTAATAGGATACATTTTTTCTCCATTGGTTGTTTCCCTCTCACTGTGGTTCCAGGGCAAAAGGGATGCTTCCTTTTATTGTTCTAATGACTTCATAGCAAACATCTTTGACCTGATATGCACATTTAAAATGAGATTATGTTTTTGCTTTTCTGTCTTTTTGCTATAGCTAAACATTGCAATATTTAAACCTGTAGATCAAGACCAATTGTGTTCATTGGTAAGATGTTTAAATCAACTGAGCAGAGTTGAGTGCCACCCTACTCAAAGCCATAGGAATGGATGTGGGGAGAGTTACTCTTCTTTAGTTCAACCTATTTCCCATGAAAACTGTCTACTTGGGGGGGGGGGGGAAAGGCTACAATGCTGATGATATCCAATGTTTCCTACCCTGTTCTTAATCTACAGCCAATATTTTAATGGACTTGGTTGACTGAGGGCTGTAGTCCTACACTTTCAAAGAACGACAGAGAAGAGAAGTATGGTATAACTCCTAAACTACAGTAGTGGCCAAAATTGTGGAAACATTTTGATAAAAGTGTACAATAGAAATGCCATCTTTGGTTAAGTTTCCACCAATATTTGTTCTAGTTTCTTTATAACTGTAGCCTTGTTCACTTAATAATACTATTTTCCATCGCTTTTTGGGCAACCAGTCAACTCTTTGCACCATTACTTTAACTTTATTATGTTTTACAAGCTCACTAAATGAAAGGGGAAAAACCAACCAACTTGATAGTGATCACATAACACACTGACAAATGTCCTCCTCTCAGGTTCAATACATGACATCAATAACTGAATCCTACTGTGATCTGATTGGCTCATTGCCAAAACAAGATGACACCTGATTGGCTCTCTAAACACTTGTTCTCATTGGCTACAATCAGATGAAGGAAAGCTACCTGATGTCAGTCTAAGCAAGTTGTGCTTCCTTTTTCTGGTTATTTGGACATAACTTTTCATAGAATACAGTACAGATAATTGAACAAACTTCATTGCATGACATTCTTAATTAAATTATCTTTCCACTGATATATAATTTTATGGTACTACTCTAGAAAAGTGGTGTTATTAGCCATCAAACATCAAAAATACACTTTTCCCAAAAGGTTTCCACAATTTTGGCCATTAGCGCAATTAAAATTTTTATCACAACACTGATGGATAAAATTTAACTGTCAGAATAAGGTATATATCTGTTATTCAGAGCAAAAAATGCACTGGAAAAATGTTTGTGACCCAAATGCATGTAGAAATTTATCTGAGCTTCAGAAATTCAATAAATCAGAATGGTTAATGATGGGTTTCATTGTGGGGAAGAGAAGATTAGTAGTAGAACACATGTTTTATATATAAAAAGTAAATAAACTTTGCAGTGGTTGTGTAAGACCTCTGTTTAAGAATTGCTCCGGGTGAAGTATACAAACTTGAGTTAGTAATCTGTATGATTTCATAAACTGGCTTCTTAAAGAACTATAGGGATGTCAAGCAAGACAGAAACAACATCAAGCCTTGTTGATTGATCAGGTAGAATAATAATAATAATAATAATAATAATAATAATAATAATAATAACAACAACAACAACAACAACAACAACAACAACAACAACAACAACAAGAAGAAGAAGAAGAAGAAGAAGAAGAAGAAGAAGAAGAAGAAGAAGAAGAAGAAGAAGAAGAAGAAGAAGTTGGAAGAGATCTTGGAGGTCATCTAGTCCAACCCCCTGCTCAGGCAGGAAACCCTATACCATTTCAGACAAATGACTGTCCACTCTCTTCTTAAAAACTTCCAGTGTTGAAGCATTCACAGCTTCTGGAGGCAGGTTGTTCCACTGGTTAATTGTTTTAACTGTCAGGACGTTTCTCCTTATTTCTAGGTTGCTTCTCTCCTTGACTAGTTTCCATCCGTTGCTTCTTGTCCTGCTTTCAGGTTCTTTGGAGAATAGCTTGACTCCCTCTTCTTTGTGGCGGCCCCTGAGATATTGGAACACTGCTATCATGTCACCCCTCACCCTTCTCTTCGTTAAACTAGACATACCCAATTCCAGCAACCGTTCTCTATATGTTTTAGCCTCCAGTCCCCCAATCATCTTTGTTGCTCTTCTCTGTACTCTTTCTAGAGTCTCAACATCTTTTTTACATCATGGTGACCAAAACTGGATGCAGTATTCCAAGTGTGGCCTTACCAAGGCATTGTAAAGTGGTATTAGTACTTCACGTGATCTTGATTCTATACCTCTGTTAATGCAGCCTAGCACTGTGTTGGCTTTTTGGTAGCTGCAGCACACTGCTGGCTCATATTGAAGTGATTGTCCACTAGGACTCCGAGATCCCTCTCACAGTTACTACTATTGAGCAGGGTACCACCTATACTATACCTGTGCATTTGATTTTTCCTGCCTAAATGTAGAACCTTACTTTTTTCACCATTGAATTTCATTTTGTTAGATAGCGCCCAGTGTTCGAGTCTGTCCAGATCCTCCTGTATCTTAAGCCTATCTTCTGGAGTATTAGCTATTCCTGCCAGCTTGGTGTCGTCTGCAAATTTGATGAGTTCCCCATCTATCCCCTCATCCAAATCGTTTATGAAGATGTTGAAGAACACTAGGCCCAGAACAGAGCCCTGGGGCACCCCACTACACACTTTTTTCCATGTAGATGCAGTTCCATTGAGGACCACATGCTGGCCTGTCAGCCAGCTACAAATCCATCTGGTGGTGATGCTATCTAACCCACATTTTTCTATCTTATCAAGTACTCGGTTGTGATCTACTTTACCAAATGCCTTAC
Organism: Vipera berus; assembly: GCF_964194415.1. Classification (NCBI taxonomy): domain Eukaryota; kingdom Metazoa; phylum Chordata; class Lepidosauria; order Squamata; family Viperidae; genus Vipera; species Vipera berus. Next base: position 27,843,003 of record NC_138207.1, on the reverse strand, counting down.
TGAAGTCCAAGTAAATTATATCTACAGCATTCCTCTGGTCCACTAATTTTGTCACTTGGTCAAAGAATGCAATAAGATTTGTCTGGCATGATCTGTTTTTGACAAACCCATGTTGGCTTTTAGTGATGACTATGTGTGCATCAAGGTGCTCGCTGATTCGTTGTTTGATTATCTTTTCCAGAATCTTCCCAGGTATTGAGGTCAGGCTGATAGGTCTGTAGTTTCCTGGATCTACTTTTTTCCCTTTTTTGAAGATGGAACTACATCAGCTCTCTTCCAGTCCTCTTTTAGTTCCCCAGTGCTCCAGGATCTTTGAAAAATATAGTTCAGTGGTTCTGAGATCACGTCTGCCAGTTCCTTGAGAACCTTGCAGTGTAATCCATCTGGTCCTGGTGATTTGAACTCGTCTAGGCTGGACAGGTGCTCATTTACCATTTTCTCGCCTATCTTAACTTGCGTTTCTATTCTGTTTTTTATGGCACTGTTTTTGGTAGGTTGGACTGTTTTTTCCCTTTGTGTAAAGACAGATGCAAAAAACGAGTTAAATAGTTCTGCTTTCTCCCTGTTGCTTGTCACCTTCTTGCCACTTTCCCCCACTAATGGACCAATCATTTCCTTAACTTTTTTCTTGTTTTTTATATGTTGAAAGAAGCTTTTTTTGTTATTTTTGACTTTGGTTGCAAGCCTTAGTTCATTTTGAGCCTTAACTTCCCTCACTTCATCTTTGCAGGCAAGGGCTTAGTTATGTGCCCCTCTTTCCACTTCTTATACTTGTCCTTTTTATCTTTCAATTTACCAGAGAGTTCTTTATGCAGCCATGCTGGTTTCTTTTGACAGCTGTTATTTTTCTTCTTTGTTGGTATTGTGCTAGACTGGGCCTTTATTATCTCACTTTTCAAAATTTCCCAAGCTTCTTGAGTTGTTTTCCCCTTTAGGATTCTCATCCATGGAATTCTTCCCAAGGTCTCTCTAAGTTAAAGTCCCCCATTACTATTGTGATGTGCTTCCTACATACCTTAGTTAGCTGACTAGCAAAAAGTTCATCTACTTCCTTTGCTTGGTTGGGCAGCCTATAGTAGACACCTATGGCAATGTCATTTTTCCCCCTTTTATATTGACCCAAATGCATTCAAGTTTACAGTTTTCATCATTGTTGTGTTCTATTTCTGTAGAGATAAAGTTATTTCTTATATACAGAGCAACTCCACCTCCTCTTTTGTTTAGTCTGTTTCTTTTAAATAATTTAAATCCCTCTAGCTTTTGTGTTCCATTTGTGGGTTTTATCCCACCATGTTTCCATAATGGCAACAATGTCATATCCGCCCTAATTTACCTGAATTTCTAGTTTACCCTTCTTACTGTTCATACTCTGCGCATTGATATATAGACATTTGAGTCCTTTATGACTGACCCTGTGTTTACTTGCTACATAACTTGTGTGGTGCCTGAGTTCCCCTATTTTCTTAGATTGGAAAGATCTTTACCCAGGATTTATGAAATTGATGCACATTCAGTAGTATTTTATTATCTCTTCAGACAATATTGGTCTACACAACAGGCTTGCCTCATCTACTCTAAACAAACTTGCATTCCAGTATAGATAGATAGATTGGATGGATAGACAGACAGACAGACAGACATGATGGAGATAGAGATGATGGAAATGGATAGAGACAGAGATAGATAGAGATAGAGATTTCCATGCCCTTTAAACTGACTGATTTTATACTGGATAATTTTTTCCACTTAGTTTTAGGCTGACTTGTTATTGCAAAGTTCATGTCATTGCCCTGTGTTTAAAACTAGTGTGCAGATTTTATAGAGGTATTACTATGAATTTGTTTATTCTACATCTCTTCCTGACAGCTGAGCTAAAGTGCTACCCACCTGTCCTTGAGTTTTTAGAAAACTATAACTTACTATGTATATTGACAATCCTACTCTGCCAGAGACACAATGCCAGTGAATAGTGCTGTTTTATTTAAGGTATAGTGCACATTAACGACAGAGATTGGTGGACTCCCAGCTATGTTTTCAACTATTCCCATAAAATGCTTCCTTGCAATAGGAAAATAACCATTAATTAATATGGATTGGTGTTGGGAAGTAGACAAGTTTTGAAGATGGCTACACCAGCACTTTTAGCTGTCTGTCACCATTCATTCTGGTTGGTGCAAGTATCTTGTGTGAGTACAGTCAACTATGAGTTTATAACTGAATTCCTATAAAGAAGGTGTTAGGCTATTCTGGAACAATACTAAACTCATGTCTAAAAAAGCCCTGAAAGTCTACTGCAAAGCAATTTGTTATAATGGAAATGCTTGTTGGCCTCTTTTTATATACAGCTTAGTAGAATTCTAGAAGAGTGCTAAATCTTTGTTCAAAAACTGGTGCTGGGAAAAATTGCACTGAGAAAAAGCAGCAAAGAGATGACCATCTTATTTCTTCCAGCTTTAACATACAGCCTCTTTTCAACTCCCACAGCTGCTTTGGGGTGATTTATATCTCACTCTCAGTTCAAAACAGAATGACCTTGGAAAATATAATGCAGGGATTATGGAATGTGCCCGCAAAAGTCTCGACTTGGTCAGAAAGTGCCAGAATGATCCTTCCCTTTAAAATTCACTAAAATTCAACAGTGATCAAATCATCTCTGAAGTGTGTTAGATTGTGCCCACTGCAAAACTGCACAGTTTATTGCCCACTAAAAAGGAATGCCTGAAGATGATATGACTATAACATGAGAACATAGTAGGGGAAAAAAAGTTGTTGACTATTTTCATGTCAACATGCAAGTAGTAAGACCTCAATTTCTGCTATTTGCCCAGAGAACTGCAGAGAAAGAGAGATGGATAAGGAGAATGAAAATTCTTTATTCTGCTTATGAGATTTGTAGTCTAGCATATCTGAACAACACCCAGTTGAAAAAAAACATGAAATGGATGGCTGTATGAATGGACAAATGATAACCCTTTACAATAATTTTCTAACAGCCATAGTATTCTGCGTAACCAGTAATATCCATAAGGTAAGGCTTAACCCAGAAGGAATTACTATTGGCAGAGGATTTTTGTCAGCATACACCCTTGTTAATTTCCCATTGTTATCATAGCAATGTTAGAAACAAATCCCAACTGTGTAGCTCTCAAATGAATATGTATAAGAATTTGTCTCTGATTTAGGAAACAATATTGTTATATATTATATTTAAAAACACATTTCTTGTTTTAGATACATATATATTGCATTGCTAGCCTCCTTGCACCTTTTATAATTGGAACTGTTCTGAGATATTTCTCTGAAATGAACTATAAACATCTGGGCTTCCTCTAAATAGCAGCAAAGAGTCAGAACTTTCTGTGTAGTTGTCATCAGGATGTTTGTAAACCAGATTAAATAAGCTTATTTTAAACCTAGCCTTATTTTTTACTCACAAATTGTTCTAATAAAAACAATACTAATCATGTGTTGACATTGTTTTAGCACATCTTAATTGAATTTGAATTATATTCTATTGCCTTCTGCAATGCCACTAAGCATATTGTGAAGCAGTAGTTAATAGAATTAAAGTCTTTAGACTCTTCAAACTTCATAAATTCCTCAGCCTATTTTTGTTGCTACATTAATGCATTACATTGGCTAAAACAAAGATGATATCTGATAATACATAGTGGTACAAAACTAACACATTCATCAGGGTGACTTTTCTTAAAGGAATGTCTTGCTCTCTATTTTTGCCAAAATCCTCCTAATTTTGTGGAAAACATGACAACTCAAATAATAACACTGACAAAAACTTGCTGTGTCATCTGACCAACTTGGAAGATGTCTATCTATGTGGTAGCTGAAAGTTGACACCAAATTGATGATATGTAACCAATCAGTCAATCAAAGATAATGACAAGAGTTGCTGATAGACAGGAGATGAAATTGAATTAGTCCGAGAATTTATCTTCCTTGGATCAAAAATTGTTCACTTTGGCAGTTCTATTCCCTGAGATCAAACCCATGATAACCTTATGCCACTTTGCAATGGTTAACATGAATACGGTCTGGAAAAGCAGAGATATTGATATAAATAAAAAAGCAGGCTAGTTAGAACAATAGCCTTCCCTATAATGATGTGTAAGTGTGTGAGTTGGAAACTAAGAATGGCTGATCGAAGAAGAATTGTCACCTTTGAACTGTGGTGCTGGTGTAAATTATGCATATACCATGGACAGCCAGAATAACTAACAGAGGTGCTAAATCCTATAAAATCAGACACATCACTAGAAGCTAAAATCATAAGACTATGTCTGATTTACTTTGACCATGTCATGCTTGCAAATTCATTGAAGAAGTTAATGATGCTAGGAATGGTTAATGGAACAAGAAGGGGTTAGCAAAGAACACACTGGCTTGATATCATCAAATCTGATACAAAGATGAGCATGCAACAACAGAAAGAAACTGCTTAACAGGGTAGCATGGCGAGCACTTGCCTATAAAGTCACCAACAGTCAGACACGATTGAATGGTTAAAACAACAACAGCAACAACTAATCAATATTATTTAAGTTTTTTTAAAAAACTCACTTTTTTGGTAATTTTCACATAATTTACTTAAAAATAAAGAATATTTTGTCGGTGGGCTTCAATACGTATATCCACCATATTTATTTTATTTGTTTATTAGATTTATATCCTGCCTGATCAATGCTTAGATGGAGATTTCCATTCATTTTATCCCAGTAACAGCAATTCTGTCTCTTTTGCTCCGTTTCCAAGAAGACTACAGGGCTGTCCTTATGTAGTCATTAGAAACTGAACTCAGCTTTGGTTTTTTTGCTCATTCAACCAAGTGTACCCAACAATGTACTGTATATGCTCTCCTGACTAAAATAAAAGAGAGGAAGTATCAGAAACTGTTTAAGGATTCAGAAGGGTGTGCTCATAGTGTATGTATGTGTTCCATTTGTATTTGGCTTGAATGTGGTGGAAGGAAGACAAGCATGATTACTTTCTCCTTCATTTTAAGGCAAAATTTTTAAAAACCTATATTTTAGTATTGCGTAATACTGCATAGAGGGATGCGGTGGCTCAGTGGGTTAGGACGCTGAGCTTGTCAATCAGATGGTCGGCAGTTTGGCAGGTCAAATCCCAAGTGCCGCGTAACAGAGTGAGCGCCTGTTACTCGTCCCAGCTTCTGCCAACCTAGCAGTTTGAAAGCACGTAAAAATGCAAGTAGAAAAATAGGGACCACTACGGTGGGAAGGTAACAGCGTTCCGTGCGCCTTTGACGTCTAGTCATGCCGGCCACATGACCACGGAGATGTCCTCGGACAAGCTCTGGCTCTTCGGCTTTGAAACGGAGATGAGCACCGGCCCCTAGAGTCGGAAACGACTAGCACACATGTGCGGGGGAACCTTTACCTTTACCTTAATACTGCATAATGTTATATTTTGAACAATACTTTTGTCAAGCACATGAGACAAGTTTGGGAGATAATCCCCAGCTATCCATGTTTGCCCAACATTTTCCTTGTGAAAGAAGATGTTCTTACTAGCATTTCCTTTTGAAAATGAAAATAATTTTTCAACATGTGGCATAACTATTTAATGTATGTTAGTATTTCATTTATTTATAAGGGATGAATGTATTGTGACAGTGAGTTGGAAAAAAGTAAACAGTTTCTAATAAAATTGACACAGCCTTCTGATATCTCACTATAACAGAATAGATTAATAATAGGACTGTTTTACAAGAGGGAGGGCATAAACTTTTATAAAATGTAGCACACTACATTTATTTGGTTTATTTTTATTTCTATAACCAATCAGAAAAAACCGAGGCAATAAAAGCATATCATTCAAAGAGAATTGTAAAACCATCATAGAGCCTAAGCATTTCACTGCTAGGAGTAAATTTAAAATGGAAAAGAAAGAAAATGAATTTTAGATTCAGTGTTACAAAGAGTGGATATGTATCTCAAGTATCTAGTGAAAGAACATTTGGAAAACGCCTTAAAATTACATATAATGTTTTCTCTTTTTTTTTCATTCACAATGCTATGCTCAACTGGGTGCCCTGAGGTTACATTAGACAGCAACATGCATCATCCCAAGTAAGATTACTAGTGGAATCTTACAAAATTCAGAATTTACATTTAAAAATGTAGAGAAGGTGATCATTTCAGGATTGACAATCACAAAATTTTGTTGTTCATTTAAAAAAAACACCTGTCTTGAATGTCACAGATATGAAAATGAAAAGACAAGCATGATTACTTTCTCCTTCATTTAAGGCAAAAATTTTAAAAACCTATATTTTAGTATTGCATAATACTGCATAATGTTATATTTCATAACTTGGATATCAAAACATTCATTTGTAAAAAGGAAGGTAAATATTAATTGAAGACGCCACCATACTATAAAGTATGAAAATTTTGTCAATGATACCTGCATCATGCTTTTTCTGCAAGATCTAATAGAGTAGGCTGATGTAACCAGGGAGAAGGCATCATTCAGATAGCCCATGCCCATGCCATGAAAGGCTTTAAAGATTAAAATCATCATTTTGAATTGGGTCAAGAAACAAACTGGCAACCAACCAGCTTATGGTGAAATGAAGTGAAACCAATGAAATCTTTCTCACAGACAAGGCTACATGTTGGAATGACCTCCTGAAATCCATACAAAACACAGAAATTACTTTGTTTGAAAACAGATGAATCTTTCTGGACCATAAGCCAAGCTTCTTCAAGTAGACAAAAATCAAGAAATTCATTATAATTGTTGCAATAAAGCTGAAGATATAAAATGAATCTCAAATCTGAGGGATGGATGGATGGATGGATGGAGAGATGACATATAAAAGGAAAAAAATATGTGTTCATAATTCATAATTTTAAGTATTGTGTCAAATTACTGACCACTCCAAATGCTGGAGAGTGAAGACATTATGCATTATTCATCCTCACCTTCACCTTCACTTCTGAAGGTTAAGATGAACTTGGATATGTGTGTCAGAAGAGTAAACAAAACTCTATCAGAGGGTGATGAACCGTGGTTCATTTTGATGCATGATAAGCAACAGATAAAAGAAAGAAAACCCGAAGCATATATTCTACTATTAACCTTTTAATTACAAAGACTACATGTCTATCTCACCAAAGAGAACACAAAGGAAAAGAAAGAGAAAGTAACTTTTGTTTTGGACATGCGCACACAGTAATAAATATAAAACCAAACAAAATACATGGCTGAACATGTGACACTCACCATGGTTACAATGATAAGATAACAATTCAACTTGCAAAGAAACAGACTGCAAGGAGCTTACTGACAAAAACTAAAAAAAACCCAGTGACAGTGTGAATATGTACCATACCAGGAAATGTTTAGAAACTGATAAGAGAGGAGATATCTAACTGCCATTTCATTTCTAATGTAAAATACTAAGCATCCTTGAATGGAAAGATACGCATTTGACTAGATAGTTGGTCAAATAATTTACTGATTATGTGGTCAAGTGAATTGTTAGTCATTACAGAGAGCCTTTATGAGTAAAAAGATTTTATTCTCCATTTTTCTCACTTTCCATAATCTGAGTCCTGCATTTATCTGTTTGCTTTGCATGGTACAAGGATACATTGCAATAAAATAAAGGCTTTCTTGTTTGCATAAAAACAGATGTTAGGATAATATGTGTGTTATCTTAACATCTGGTAGGAATATATATTAGATTTTCATAGATTCTAAGGTTTATTGTAGACTGCACAGTCTGTCCATATAAGATATTATCCAAACATCTGGTAGGCAACATCTGTGAAATACTCCATAGACTTCCAAGCTTTCTTAAAGTGTATCCTTGTTTGCATGTTCTGCTTGCCAGAGTAATTGATTGATGATTTGCTACATTCCTACCCCACTGCAGTCAAGAGACTCTTTGTGATTTACACAAAGTATATAAACCAAATAAAATATCCACAATATAAAAACTATAAATGCCTCCACCCAAACAAAAAACACAGGTACAGTTGCATGTGAAGTTGAAAGAGAGCTGGGTAGGTGGCAGGTTCCATTTTGATGATAGGTACCATAATCTGAAAGCATGTCTCAATGTGATTGCCTGCTTATGTATTTTATTTATTTATATTTCCTATACCAGTGTCCTGATGACATAGAGTCCTAAAGCCTTTCCAGATGACTGGGCATATACTATTGGAAGCAGACACTATTCCTGATTCTACATATGAATGCACTAGTCACTCTTGAATTAGATTTTAGTCAAATAGTTCTAATTCAACCATATCTGGAGGAAAGACATTGTTTTCCCATCCCATCTCTATATGAAGTATTCTTCAGTCAATATTTCGTTGCAAGATGAAGAACCATAAAAATTGAGGGCAAGGGTTTTATTATCATGGTAAATTTAATCTGGAGTGTGATAAAATGAACACTTAAGAATGTAGTTATTATTGACATAGATTTTATTCAAGTTCCTTCCCTACTTTGTTCTCTTTTGGTAATGAAATTCCTCTTTTATGTTGACATATGACTATACTCTTCAACACTGTTTTTAGATTTAAAAAATCAGATTTGGAATGTTGATTTAAAACTAGATATGTTCACCATTCAATAGCAGACATTAATGTGCAATTTGTTGCTGATAATTCATTAGGCTTATTATTTATAATGTGCATTTAGGCATTTTCTGTTTCGATATATAAAGAGGTAGAATTTTGTACTTGGTCCAATGACTTAACTATCAATAGCAAATTACAAGTGAAGTAAATTTGTAAAAATAAGCAAAAGTTTTTCAGAATGCTTAGTAAAAGAACATTAAATATTCAGTATATGTCAATGATAATGATGAGTGATCTAATTTTGGTTTGTTGGAGTGGCTACAGGAGAAATCCAAGGGTTTTGTTGTATGAAACATGCTGAACCCAATTTTATAAGTTATAATTTAAGAAATGCGATCATTTGGGTTTTCATCTGTATATTGATGGGGGGGTTTTGTAAACTATTCATATTCTCCAAACTCCACTTGAATAAAGAGAAGACCAAGTTAAGCTCACTAGCTATCAGTGGCTATTCTGATCCCAACTGATTTATTATTATGCTCCAATAAATTTATCTTTAAAATGTCCCATGAATGTTGCTATTTTTGTTGGTTTATTAATCTCAATAGAAAATTATTCTAACTTTAATAGCAGCCAAGAAAAATTTTGTAGTAATAAAGCAAATTGAAATGTTTTCTTTTGCTTATCATCCTTGGGAAAGCATCATTGGATCATTTCATAGTCAATAAAATAGCATTGTCCATACTCAAGACCAGTAGGTTTCAGGATAGCTAACAGAGTTTAAACAAAGAGAAGGGAAACATGCTTCAAAGACATATCCTGTTTGTAGGCAAAAGCCAGGCACGTGCTATCACCTTTGGTGGACATGCCCTAAAGCAAAACAATTTTGGTCAAAAATACACATATGGTTACAGAAAATGTTAAGAAAACATGTAGATTTTAAGCCAGAACTATTTCTTCTAGGTATAATTACAGAGAACTGTGACAAAAATGTATATATTTAATATTACATTAAATATTAATATAATATAATTAATATAATACAGTATTAACAGCAGCAAGAATTGCATTTGCACAGTATTGAAAAAATGAAGAAACACCATCAGAAGAAGACATAATTAGGAAAATTTTGGATTGTGCAGAAATGGATAGGCTTGCATTGAAAATGAAAGGGAAAGAAGATACAGAATATTTTCAAACATGGGATAATTTTTATAAATGGTTGGAAAAACGGAGTAGGGGAGTAGAAATGGAAGTTGTATTACTATTAATATTAAATATGTGAACCCAGACAACGCATTGTTTATTAAGCAGTAAAGATTTGTAACTATAAAAACTTAATAAAATATCTATAAAAAAGACATTTCCTGTTTATTTCTTTTCTGCTACAATGTGAAATGGTAGGGTGGAAAATGGAAAGGTGGATGATGAGGGAGGCTTGGTCTAAAATCTGACAAAAGAACCTTTGATAGGTGCTTTCACTCAGTCTAGGGAAATTGTTCATCTTCCAGCACTTTTATGCCATGATTGGTTGGTTAGTTGGTTGGCTGTGTACCATCAAGTCTTAATGATCACATCTATAGATTTTCTTCATGATGATCTGTCCCTAACCTGGTCTTCCAAATGGCACGTTCACTGCCACTGTAACAGCTGGTTGTCCTCTTCTGGTCTTTCCTTTTGCTTTTCCTACCATTAAGGCCTTATCTAGAGAGCTATGACTTTACATAATGTGTCCAATGTGTGATAACCGCCTGGAGGCGGTTCAGGTCTGGATGGGGAGAAACAGGCTTCGTCTCAATCCCGCCAAGACTGAGTGGCTGTGCATATCGGCATCTCGGGTTAACCAAGTTATTCCATCCTTAATGATGGGGGGTGAGGTGTTACCCCCCGTTGATAGGGCTCGCAACCTGGGCGTCCTCCTGGATTCACGGCTCAATTTTGAAGACCATATAGGAGCCGTGACCAGGGGGGCTTTTGCACAGGTTCGCCTGGTGCGCCAGTTGCGTCCCTATCTGGACCGAGACGCCCTACGCACAGTTACTCATGCGCTTGTGACCTCCCGTTTGGACTACTGTAACGCTCTCTACATGGGGGAGCCCTTGAAGACCACACGGAGGCTTCAACTGGTGCAGAATGCGGCCGCGTGAGTTGTAATGGGGGTCTCCCGATACTCCCATGTAACACCTCTACTCCGCGAGCTGCATTGGCTTCCGGTTGCCCTCCGGGTGAAATTCAAGGTGCTGGTTATTACCTATAAAGCCCTACATGGCCTGGGTCCGGGTTATTTGAGGGAACACCTGCTGCCGGCATCAAATGCCCTTCGCCCAGTGCGCTCCCACAGGGAGGGTCTGCTCAGGGTTCCGCCGGTGAGAGATTGCCGGCGGGTGACACCCAGGGATAGGGCCTTCTCAGTGGGAGCGCCTGCCCTCTGGAACCAGCTGCCGGTGGAGCTGAGAACTGCCCCCGACCTCCGATCATTCCGCCGGGGCCTGAAGACCTGGCTCTTTGAGCTCTCGGGCCCAGGCTGAGGAGAAATTTTTAATTGGGGTTTTAATTGTGTACAGGGTCAATTTAATATTTTGTAATTCGGTTTTAACTTTTGTATGTTGGATTTTTAATTCCCTGTAAACCGCCCTGAGTCCTCAGGGAAAGGGCGGTATATAAATGTAAATAAATAAATAAATAAATAAATAAATAAATAAATAAATAAATAAATAAATAAATAAATAAGCCTGGTCCTTTGTGCCTTGAGTGGAATTTGGGTTGATTTGTTCAATTATGTGTTTGTTTGGAGGGGAGGTTGTTTTTGTTTTAGTGTCCACTGTATTTCAAGAGTCTTTTCCTACAGAAAAGTTCAAAAGCATCAATAGTCTTCCCCATCCTGCTTCTTTCATTTCAATCTTTCTCCTATAGTGTGTCATGCTTGCACTATTCTAATCTTTGTAGTTATAGATATATCATGGCATCTGAATCCCTTCAGATATTCTGAAGACTCTTCTTACTTCCCTTTCCCATAGTCTGTGGCATATTTCATGACTGTTTGTCACCTTACTTTAATGAAAATAGCTTAAATTTATTTTCAGAAAATGATTTATCCTCCAATCACAGCAGTCTTCAGAGAGATGTACTGTAGGTAAACAAAGAGTTGGAACAACAAGGCAAGAGCATTAAGGTTGATCATTAAAAGCCTAAATGGAATATCTTTTTCAAGTTATAAACACATCTGTGTTGCTGTCACATAGGGGCAAAGCTACTCCCTAGAAGATAAGACACCACCTGAGCCAACCTTGTCTTTTGTTGCCACACCCCTGCCCTCTGCTGGTGTAGACCTCTGGAGGTTGGTCTCCAGCTAGTTCACTTAAACCTATTTATATTTCTGCATAACCTATATGTTTTCCTCCATCCATCCTTTCATTTTAGGACCATAACAAAGAAGCCATTAAGTAACCCCTTGCTGATTTTGCTGCTCTTTTTTTAAAAAAAATGCTTTATGCTTCGGGCACTTTTAAACAGCCTTTTTTATAATTTTTAGAAAATATACTTAAGTAAGATCCCTCCAGCAGGGTAGTTTTCATATGTAATAATGCTAAAGTTACTAAAAACTTTGTCTTGTATACACATCTTATTCCTCTCTTTTTATTTGGGACCTGATGGGAGGAAGAATGTTGAGAGATTGTTTTGCAATACTATAAATATCTCCTAGTGCTAGAATTTTATTTGAAACTGCTTTAGCTTACTTTTCATCCCAATCTAATGTGCAGGATGATAGCATAAACCAAAAAAATGAAATTCAAAACTTTAAAATATACCAAATTGTATAGTTTACAATCTAGATATGTATAATTTCAGTTCTGTTTCTTACAATGTAACTGATCTTGGGGGAGAAAAATTACACAACAGATTACACAATTTTGTTCAGTTAATCATATATGATATATTACAGCAAGAAGTCTAACAGACTTTTAATTATTGAGCCTGGCATGCCATTGCAGTGTTGTTGTTGTTTTTGCTTTATGGATTTGCTTTCTCTTTCTAATCTACAGAGATAGCAAGAAGCCTTCTGAAATGTGATTAATAAGCATATATGCAGCCCTATCCTATGCATGTTTATCTCTTTTGGATTCAATGACACATAATTCTCAAAACTTATTGCTTGACTTCTTAAAGAAGTCTAGCCATGTACACAAAAACAATATTTTTTTAAAAAAAGTAATGTGTCCATGTATACAACAATAAAAATATTATCACCAGGAGCATCTTTAAGGGAAGTGTCACAGAGTCAACAAAGACAGCATAACTGTGTGATTGAACCCCCACCCCCTTTCTATGAGTTACATGTTGTGCATGTGAGGTTCCATTCAGTCACACATGTCACCTTGACTTTTTTGATCCACTTTGCAGATGTCCCTGTTATGAGAAATAAAGGATGGTGTAGATATTATGTTTACTTACTCTCTTGCTTTCTCAAGTGTCATGTTTCCTTAAACACCACTTTGTATTCTGCATATGGCAGAATACAGACTATTCCCTATTACAAAGCATTCTACGAAGAATTCATTCTTGATATCAGCCTTAGAAAATATTGAGAATCCTCGGAGACATAGTCCAGTGATTTCTGGAGAGGCATATGTTCCCTTACCATATGGAAAAATTTGAAATATAGATGTTGCATTTAATAATAATAATAATAATAATAATAATAATAATAATAATAATAATAATAATAATAATAATAATAATAATAATAACATCTGTACATTTTTGAAAGCAAATATGCAAAAATGGAAAACAGTTCTAACAGCAAATGGGGAGAACATTGGTGAAATCAACATCAGACAAGGAATCTTCCAAGGGGACTCAATTTTACCACTACTGTTCAACATTGCATTAATTCCATTGACAATAATATTACAAAACACAAAACTGGGATACCACATCTCAAGCCAGCATGGCAAGATAAACCATCTACTATACATGGATAACTTAAAACTGTATGTGAAAAGCCATACTGAACTTGAATCAATACTCAACACAGTTCAACTATTTAGCAGCGACATCAGAATGGACTTTGGACTTGGAAAATGTGCTATATTATCCATGCAGTGAGGAAAAATGGGAAAAATAGAAGGAATAGAACTGGGAAATGGAAGTATTATGAAAGCACTAGCAAAGGGTGACGGTTACAAATACCTAGGTATATTGGAAGCAGATAACATCTTGAATGGAAAAGTCAGAGTCAACACAAAAGGAATACCTCAGGGGAGTCCGCAAAATACTAAAATCAAAGCTGAATGCTGGAAATATAGTTAAAGCCATTAATACATGGGCAATCCCAGTGATACGCTACCCAGCTGGAATTATCAACTGGACTTTGGCTGAATTGGAACACTTAGACTGGAAAACGCATAAACTTTTGAATATGCACCACGCTCTACATCCACGAAGTGACATCGACAGGTTGTACCTGCCAAGAAGACTAGGGGGCAGAGCGCTACTGCAAATCCACCAAACTGTAGAAAAAGAAAAATGAAGTTTGAATGACTATGTAAATCAAAGTACAGAAAAACTGCTGCAGGCTGTAAAAACAGAGAGCATTATAAAAATAACAGAAAGAAAGGCAGAATATCAGGAAAAATGGCTGGATGACAGATTAAATAGATGGAAAACCAAAGCTTTGCATGGACAGCATTTGAAAAATATTGAAGGAAAATGTGATAACAACTTGACATGGGCATGGCTTAAGATGGGAACCTTCAAGAAAGAAATGGATTGCTTAATATTGGCTGCTCAAGAGCAAGCACTGCAAACTAATGCCGTGAAAGCGAAGATACAAAAATCTACTGACAATCCAAATTGCCGACTTTGCAATGACAAAGTTGAAACTGTTTCACATTTAATATGTGAGTGCAGCAAAACTGTGCAAACTGATTACAAAGCTAGACATTACCAAGTTGCTAAACTAATCCACTGAGCATTGTGTAAACAATACAACTTGCCTGTGTCTGAAAAGTCGTGGGAACGTAGGGTGGAAAAAGTTGTCAAGAATGAGAGAGTGAAGATCTTGTGGGACTTCCGAATATAGACAATCGCCATTTTGAACACAATATGCCAGATATCGGAGTCATAGAGAACCGAAGCATACAGTTGATTGATATCGCTGTACCAGGATATGCCAAAGTCAAACAAAAAGAACTGGAAAAAATTACGAAATACCGCGAGCTGCCCATCAAAACTGCGCGATTATGGATGAAACGTGTAACAGTGATATCCATTGTCATCGGGGCACTGGGAACTATGTCCAAAAACTTTGCAAAATACATCAAGCAATTGCAGCTTCCGCAAAAAAAAACCCAAGAAAAAAAATTTCAGGTTCGTGCAATAACTCCAGCAAAGCTACAAAAAAACTGCACTACTCGGAACATCTTACATTTTAAGGAGATACCTGGTTGATACCTAGGATGCTGGCAGCAACCATCTCAACCATCAATTTGAGTGTTCAGTTGATTGAGTTTCATGTTTTATGAATAAAAGTTTTATAATAATAGAGTTGGAAGGGACCTTGGAAGTCTTCTAGTCCAACCCCCTGCTCAGGCAGGAAGCCCTGTGCCATTTCAGACAACTGGTTGTCCAGTCTCTTCTTAAAAACTTCCATTGTTGGAGCATTCACAAATTCTGGAGGCAGGTTCTTCTTTGATTAGTTTCCATCCATTGCTTCTTGTCCTGCTTTCAGGTGCTTTGGAGAATAGCTTGACTCCCTCTTCTTTGTGGCAACCCCTGATATATTGGAACACTGCTATCATGTCATGCCTAGTCCTTCTCTTCATTAAACTAGACATACCCAATTCCAGCAACCATTCCTTATATTTTTAGCCTCCAGTCCCCTAATCATCTTTGCTGCTCTTCTCTGTACTCTTTCTGGAGTCTCAACATCTTTTTTACTGGATGCAATATTTCAAGTGTGGCCTTACCAAGTTATTATAAAGTGGTATTAACACTTCACATGATTTGATTCTATCCCTCTGTTAATGCAGCCTAGCACTATGTTGACTTTTTTGGCAGCTGCAGCACACTACTGGCTCATATTTAAGTGATTGTCCACTAGGATTCTGAGATTCCTCTCACAGTTACTACTATTGAGCAAGGTACCACCTATATTGTGCGTGTGTACCTGCACTGTATATGTGAATCAACTAAGGGAGGCAGTCTTTTTAAGAATTATATTTTTTATCTTGTTTCTATTTTAAAATTATTTTGAACTTAAGAGTTCACATAATGCTGGTTATGTGGCATGAATGTTCATTTCATTGTCCTGATTTTTGTTTTTAATGAAGATCTTTCATCACAAAAGTTTAGTATTTATTAAATTTTCCAGTGGTCATCAGTATTTACAAGTACAAATACAGTTCTTAGGAAAACATTTTAATGCAGTATGTATATTTACAGTATTTTATTGTACATATGACTTCACTGTAAAATATATCATTGTCCCCCATTCTGGACTTTATAAACGTTTTTATATGCTATCCTTTGCCAAAATTCTCAGCTGATCCTCATGCCAATCCATTTCAGATCCCATAAAAGATGTGTGCCTATTAAAGAAACTTGAAGAATAAATGTTTTGCAATAATGTTCTGCTTTTCCTGACTTTTGCCATGTTATGATTTGTAGCAAATTCTCTCACACTGAAATCATGAAAGAAATTAATTTATCTCAGCTATAGGGCTAAGTAGTTCATTGGTAAGGAGAAGCAGGTTTCAGTCTGAGTATCCAAAAAACTTTGGCTTGCATAACATATATGCGCCCTAATGATGACGGTACTGCTTTATTACAATATACAGGTATACAGGAAGACCTGGCTGTACTTTCCCATCCTAAAGACTGACCAGAAAAATAAAGATGTTGGGTTGCAGTTTTCTTTGACAGCGCCTCCAACCCTTTTATGTGTTAAGGAGCAAGAAAGAAAAGTCTTGTTCTTTTTCTTATTAACAAAGTTCTTGTTAAGGAGTATAGGAGGAGAGAAATAGCAAAGTGACACATACTGTATATCAAGGGAGGAAGAGAAAAATAGACAGGAATATTAGGGTATTTGGGAGTATGCCTTAAGAAAGCCTAGAATCTTTTGCCCAGAGCTTTCTCATCTTTGGTAGCTCCTCCTCCTCCTCCTCCTCCTCCTCCTCCTCCTCCTCCTCCTCCTCCTCCTCCTCCTCCTCCTCCTCCTCCTCCTCATTTTTTGAAGCTCCAACACTGGAAAAATACAGGGTGCAGAATATTCCAGAACAAATGAAGGTTTTCCCCTTCAAGTTGGAGCATCATCTCTCCCTGCAGTGAGACAATCAGTCTGATTTCTGAAGCATCTTCTGAGGGACAATTATAAGCAAAACAGTGAAATTTAAAAAAAACAGTTCAGTTTAAAAAAAAAAACTTGGTTTATATGCCTAAACTTCACACTCCCCCAAAGTAAGGTTGATGTAATTTCATACTAAGAACTAACTGCAAATACTTCAGTTAGTTCTCTTCAGTTAGAGATCACACCTAGGATTTGAAAATAGCATTTTAACTATATTGAAATATTTATATATGTTGGGAAGCCCATATGCAAGGGAAGAAATAAGAAATTGCAACATTTTGTGTAGGTTTTAAAATGTATTTAGTTCAGTTTTTGATACAATTTTAAACAATTCATATCATTGTAGATGGACTCAGGAAAATTATTTTTGCTTGTACTTTTCTCTGGCCTTTAAGTTAATGATTCAGAAGAACTGTTTTACATTTTTCATAGTAAAATTAATAATTTTTTGAAAAATGAGTCTTAATATTTGCAAAAAGGAACAAGGTTTTTAGCAACAGTTTGAGAAGTTACTTGATACAGTGTTTAAAACATCTGCATGGAAAAATGAGAAACTGCAAAAATTTTAAAATTTACTTTGATCAAAGTCTATGAAGCACAGTTTATCTAGAACATTTGAAAATCAAGAGTGGTATTGTCTAATTTTCCAGAAATTGCCTCCAGGATATTGCTAGTAGACAAAATAGCTTTGGGGTTTTAAAAAAAAAATAATGCTGGGAATTTTTCTCTAAATCTGGTGCAAAATGTTTGGCACTTTTTAGTACATTTGTTGCCCTGGTGGACAGGATAAACCCTCCCACAAAAAATTCCTTTATATTAATCTAATATCCCCAATATGTAAACAAGCGGGTTATTATTTATTTATTTATTTATTTATTTATTTATTCATTCATTCATTCATTCATTCATTCATGATTTTGATATAGCAGCCCAGCTCTGATTCTGTGTCTTACAATGTGGAGAATTTATACTTCATGAGTGTCATGAACAGAACAAACTCTAAACCTATGAAGGATACAATCAATTTGCTTTAGTCCAGTATGATGCACTTTAATTTAACTTAATTGGATCTAATCAAAATGTTCCATGTTGATTAATGAATACTCAGTAATATTAGTCTATTTCTTGTTAGCAACCCCCAAAATATTTCCTTATGATACAATTTGACTATGTATCAACAGAATACATTACAGCTGTGCTTAAGAAAATATGCTTTAGCCTCTTCTCTCATTTGGCATTTTAAACTTCTTTCACAATGGTATTTCTAATTTAGGACAGTGACATTTTCAAATTAGAACTTTCAGAGCTAAATTGTAGCATGGAATCCAATATGGTGTTGGTCAGTTTAAAGAGTTTCAATTAAAACTAGAAGAATATTTATGATTATAGTAAGTAATTGATATCATCTATCTATCTATCTATCTATCTATCTATCTATCTATCTATCTATCTATCTATCTATCTATCTACAGTATCTATCTAGCATCTGTCTGTCTGTCTGATTTATACAGCTGCCCATCTCACTGTAATAATTCTAAGTGACTGACAGTTATTAAAAACATAATATAAAACATAACAAAGAAACATGCATGGAAAAAGGGGCAGAGCTTTGAGTGCACAGTCATCACCATTTTGCTGTCGTTGACTGCTTTTGTTGACGCTGCTGTTCCACAGGGATACTTTTAATGCTTTTGATCATCATTTTCCTTTTCTTCTTTTATTCCCCCCCACCCCCACCCCCCATCTCTCTCTGTCTGTCTCTCTCTCCCTCTCTCTGGCTGTATTGTCCATGGCATTGGGGATGAGTAGCCATCCTCATTCCAGAGCTGCTATTACTGCAAGTAGAAGTGGAACTAAAAAAGATTGCAAAGGATGGAAGAATTGTTCACATACCAGAATTTTTGTTGTAGTGAGTCATCACATGACTGATTTTGTGACCATTTACAATGGACATTAAGCAAATCACATATTCATTAAGTGAATCATGCAGTCATTAAGCAAATCTGGCTTTCCCAATTGACTTTTCTTGTTAGAAGCCAATTGAGGCTGTACTAATTTTGAACCATCATTAAACAAATGGTCATAAGTCAAGAACTACCCATAAATAAAAGTATGCTATTCCTAAAACATCTGAGAAATGTTCTCTGCCCAAACTAAAATACTGAAATGGCCATTTCAGAATGTTGGCAAATGGCACATTTGGGATGGAAGAGCACAGACAATTTTTTATTACTTAGGAGGAACATCTTCCAAAACAAAGTCAGCCAAATATGTCATACTTGCACCTGCAATATAGAAATGTTTTTCATCTGAGCTGCCTAAAATGTTGTTTGTCCCATTAACTTATTTCTTTTGCTGGCCATTACTTCAGATTTAGCTGTTTGGAGATTAAGTTTCTCTTGAAACCTTTTTATATGCAGATAATCTGAATAGGATTCAGTTGACAGGAGAGCAAGAATAGGGGATAAGCAGAGGGAACAAATAAATATCCAATATATTTACCTAAAACATTCCAGCATTTAAGATAAATCCATCTTGCCAAAAGAAAGATAAGGCAGAAAAAAAACTCATTTGCCTTTTATGCTATATTTCTGTAAAGTTGTGAAATGGGGCAAAACTCACTTAACAAATTGCTCACTTAGCAACATAAATTTTGGGCTCAATTGTGGTTGTACATTGAGGACCTGTATTTGGAAATACCTTGTTATGTACATCTGATTAGAGGTGTTTACTTTTTGCTCTCTTCCATGTACCTTATTAATTTTTTTATGTCACTGAACTTCCAGTAACTCTCAGAAAAGATTTGTGGTTCTTGACTATATGTTATTTTACTAAAATATTACATTTATATTCCATCTCTCCTTAGATTTACAGATGGCATGCTAGGTGCTTCACAAGATCATAAACTTGGAAGAGACCCTTGCTTCATGCAAAAATGGAGATTAACACCTCCCACACAGATAGCTGACTAGCGTGTGCTTAAACAAAATAGAGGAGAAAAACACAAAACACACACATACACACACAAACACAGCTCATCTCTGGCAATCAATCCACTATCAGATTTTTCTCCCCATTTTTCCACCATTCAATCAGAAACCATTGTATTTTATTGATTATGGGCCGTCAAGTGAGTGTCAACTTTTTCTGCATGATGATGTGTATCTAACCTTAGAATATGTTCACACAAACAAAATCCTAAAGAAATGTAACTAATTTATGTTAAATTAAGCCCTTTCTTTTCATATTGAAGCCTCAATCAAGTTCAATTCTTTCTTCTCCCAAACTGCTTTTAACTTTTTTTTAAAAAAAAAAGAGCAATAAAAACTTCCCACAAATTTGCTCCTTATCTTTTAGCTTCCCTGGGAATGTTTTATTTTATCAATCCATCAGCATTTCAGCCAGCACATCAACCGAACTCCTGACCACATGCTTCGAAGTCAAATGTATTTAAAATTGCAAT
This sequence comes from Vipera berus, assembly GCF_964194415.1. Lineage (NCBI taxonomy): Eukaryota > Metazoa > Chordata > Lepidosauria > Squamata > Viperidae > Vipera > Vipera berus. The sequence goes on along the minus strand of NC_138207.1, from coordinate 27,822,620 downwards.
CATGTTCAAACTTCTCTTAAGGTTAGTCCAGGAAATCGTGAGACATATTTTCAGATAAACTTGCCTAGAATTAGTCACTCTTTCCTCCCTTCCTCTCTCTTAAAAGTATTCTTAGTTTCTATTATATTTAGGATAATATTCTAAACCATCTTGAGCCCATTCTCCCAAGTTTAAGCAGCCTGGTTCCTTCCAGACATCTTCGACTGCAATTCCTTTATCTTTTTCTTATTGGCCATGCTAGCTGCAGCTAATAGAAACTGAAGTCCAAAACATCTGGGTGGGAGCATGTCATCTATTGCTACATACAATTTTGGGGTGTGGCAGTGCTGTTATACATGAATGCAGCTTCATGAAAAAAATACACATCATGAGTATTGGCAAAAATGCAATTTAAAAATGAGAATTTTCCATTCATGACTTTAGAGCATTGCTCAAAACAAACAAAAAACAGACATAGGCGTGAGTTGGATGGATATACGTGATTTTTTTTTTCTAATTCTTACTGGTGACATAATTTTTACTTATGAAATTCCCATATTTGAATGGTGTCAGAAACTTGGCATATTGTTGTTCCTACCAATACACTAAGGCATCATTAAATTGCTATTCTGATTGATTACAACAAGATGTTCAGTCATCCAAGATGAATCACAAAACTGGATAAACTTTTAACTATTACAGATAGGAGGACAATTTCTAGGAACACATTTTCACCATATGAACTAAATCCTTACCCTTTGCCTTGCCCTAACAAATATTGTAACAATTCTAAGAATACATCAGGAAGATAATTTTTATTCCAGCTGCCATCAGATCATTTATTTTGAACTCAGTCACACATTTACCATATGGAGCACTCCAATATTGGAGGTTTTCAAAAAGAGATTGGGCAACCATTTGTCTGAAATAGTATAGGATTTCCTGCATGAGCGGGGGGTTGGACTAGAAGACCTCCAAGGTCCCTTCCAACTCTGTCATTCTATTCTGTTCTGTTCTAAACATTATACCGCTTCAACTATAAGTTGACTTTTGTGTAATAACAGCTGACGGGATACTTAACACTTCTTAATGGAAGTCACACATTAACTCTGCTTTAGGAGAATGGCAGACTATGTCATGGGAGTATACATCAATACGTTTGTCTGCTAGGGAATTTAATTTGCTTTATAAATCATTTATGGAGCATAATTCCACACATACTGTAGATATATATCACATCTGAATTTGTAAAAAAATATTTTTACATAAAATTTTAAATATATTTTATTTGTTTTTCAGAATAAAGATGGATCTTCTAAAACTGATAGATGTATATGTGGTAGACAATTCTTACTACTTTGGTTACTTCTGTTAAAGATTGATTGTTGGATCAGTTCTATTAATAGTTAAGGTAATTTTATATATAGCATTGACTTAATTTTAATTGGAATATCCTTACTCAAATTTCTGATTCTTTTTCATTTATTCTTTTTTTCTACATGGTTGTCCATTAAATATATATTAAAAGAAGAAAAAGAAAAATTACAATACCGTATTTTAAAAATATTTCTGACTGCTATATTTACAGTTATCTCTAATGAAGAGACTAGTGGCTCAATTGCCAAGAATCAAAGCCAATGTTTGGTTAGTTACTCTATTTGCCTGGATAAAGATGAACTTAAATCCAACTGGATTGCTTCCATACATCTTGGTAATTACAGTATATGTCAAAGTAATAGAAAAACATTATAAATAAATTGCTTTCATGCTGTCTCTTACCAAGTATGTATTCCTTTAGGATTAGAAAATGTTAATTCTTATCATACAGCAAGTTTGGGGCATGGAATCTCAAAATGATTTAAATCAAATCTCAAAGTTGTATCAGTCTTTCAGAGAATCTTTGAAGAGTTGCAAGTGGCTTACTTGTGTTCACTTAATTATCTCAAGTATTGATAGGCATTTTCTAGAGTCTGCATGAATGTGATCCCTTTGCATTTTTGTGTGAATCAGGTAATTGAGTCAATTGTTCATGTCCTTTTACAATGTGAGTTTAGTCTAACTGTTGGCCAAGACTCACAGAGCCTTTATTCAAGAATTTCCACTCTGATTAACCTCATACTCAGTATTTAGTAACTAATCAGGACTTTAAAGTTACATACTTAGTTGCCTAAAGAGACTTGCTATATTCTTGTTGCTCATACAGAATTAGTTATGTGCATCTTAGAGTAATATTTGGAAGACTAAACTTATTCATAAATGAAGGCAAATATACATGTCCCAGACTGGATCCTGCACTAAACATACTGATTCCTTTATCATTTTTCATTATTCCTTTTTCTTTGTTAACTTGCAATTACTGTACTCTTTTTGATAGATTCTACAGATACAGACCATCTTATTTGTCTCTTGAGAAACCTATATGTGGGCCAAGAAGTAACAGTGAGAACTGGACACGGAACCACTGATTGGTTCCAAATTGGGAAAGGAGTCTGGCAAGGCTGTATACTGTCGCCCTGCCTATTTAACTTATATGCAGAGCACATCATGAGAAAGGCAGGGCTAAGGGAATCAAAAGTTGGAATTAAGATTGCTGGAAGAAATATCAACAACCTAAGATATGCAGATGATACCACTCTAATGGCAGAAAGTGAAGAAGAACTAAAGAGCCTCTTGTTGCAGGTGAAGAAGGAGAGTGCAAAACATGGGTTGAAACTTAACATTAAGAAAACCAAGATCATGGCATCCGGCCCTCTCAATTCCTGGCAAATAGATGGGGAAGAAATGGAGGTAGTGACAGATTTTATTTTCCTGGCCTCCAAGATCACTGCAGATGGGGACTGTAGCCAAGAAATTAAAAGACGCTTGCTCCTCGGGAGGAAAGCCATGGCAAATCTAGACAGCACACTAAAAAGCAGAGACATCACCCTGTCAACAAAAGTGCATATAGTCAAGGCTATGGTCTTCCCAGTTGCAATGTATGGCAGTGAAAGCTGGACCATAAAAAAGGCTGAGCGCCAAAGAATTGAGGCCTTTGAACTATGGTGCTGGAGAAGACTCCTGCGAGTCCCTTGGACTGCAAGGCGATCAAACCAGTCAGTCCTAGAGGAGATCACCCTGACTGCTCTTTAGAAGGCCAGATCCTGAAGCTAAAACTCAAATACTTTGGTCACCTAATGAGAAGGAAGGAATCACTGGAGAAGAGCCTAATGCTGGGAAAGATTGAGGGCAATAGAAGAAGGGGACGACAGAGTGGCTGGATGGAGTCACTGAAGCAGTAGGCATGAGCTTAAATGGACTCCAGAAGATGGTAGAGGACAGGAAGGCCTGGAGGAACGTTGTCCATAGGGTCACGATGAGTCGGACACGACTTCGCAGCTAACAACAACACAGATAAAAACAAGTAGAGTTTTTCTTAGTTTGCTATGCTCCATGCAGGGAAGTCTCAAAAGGCAAAGAAGGGAAGGCACTCACCCCTCCTTAAACAACTTCCATGTGCTCTTTAGGAGAAGACCCGGAGAAAGTCAGAAACGGACAGGCTGGTGTCCTTCAGAGTTTTTGAACTACAGCTTCCATCAGTGAAAGAATCCTAGCAAATTGCAAGGGTGCGTGGCACCTTTAGTTCAAAAAAGTAGGAAAACGGTTCTTTTACCTGGTATTTGTACCTGATATTCTATTTACTGATCGTTCTTGATCCAATGGTAGCTTTTTTGTTTAAAACTTTTTTATGTATATCTCCAAATACTCCTGGGACTAAAAGAAATTTTATTCTGCTTCTGCTTTCATAGCTGACTTTGCACTGACAAATGGCATTATTGTTGTATGTTAATGTTAAAATAAATAGCAAACAAAACACTTTTAGCGGTTAAGATCTCTTGTTACCACTGTTTTGTTTCCTCTTGCTTTTGAAGTAGGCTTTCCAGGAAACTGATGATTTTACTTGCTTGCTTTTTGCTCAGCAAAGGAATTAGGCAATCATTATCTGGAATGTTGACAAAACTTACAGTTATGTTTGTCATTCGATTGTTGAAACATAAAATAATGAATTTAATATGTGTAGGCACAACCCCATATCTGACAACTAAAACTTTGATATTGTAAGAAATCACCTTAAACCACACTCTTTGGTGGACTAACACTGAGCTATGAATTATCAGTTGTAATGCAAGGAAAAAAGGAAGTGCAAGACTAGCATGTTATCCTACATCTCAGCGAGGAAAGTTTTTATTTTTCAGTGGTAATGATGGCACTGAAGGACAATATTTGTAGCTTAGCAATGAGGGGTCCTTGGTGCTCTCAGAACTAGGTTGTTTTTGTGCAGGCATTTCATTACCAAGCACTAGCACTGAAGATGTTAGCTAGTTTGGGTAATGAAATGTCTTCAGGAGCCAAGCTCAGAGAGCACCAAGGACCCCTCATTACAATCCTGCTCTACAAATATTCTCCTTCAGTGCTATCATTACCACGTGTGCTATGTTCTATTTATCAATAGAGTATAGATTCTGTAACAATTTGCCTTTAACTCAAGAAATTAATACAGGAAGTTGCTTTACATCAAACTACCATATTATTGATCCATTTTTCTCAGTAGAATATGCACAGATCAGATCCAGCTCTCTAATTCTTCAAGGTTGTGATTGGTGCTACCTTGTGATGCTGGTGAAATCTGGGAATTTAGGCATGTTCTGTCCCAGTGAATTGTGTCCACTTCTCTATTAAGAGTTCAGTTTGGGCTTCCTTTAAAACCTAGTTTCTTCATATTGTATCTAGTAATTAGGCTGTTTTCTTCATTATGTTATTAATCCTTCCAAGATGGTAACCTAGGTAACTTATATACCAGTCTTCAGAACTATCAAGGTGTTGTTAATTATTCTTAATTTGATACTCAAATCCTCTTTCTAAAATCAGCTTATAAGATCCTGTGATTGAAGGAGAGCTAGTTTGCTGTAGTGGTTAAGGCTCTGGTCTAGAAATCAGGAATCCATGAGGTCTAGTCCTACCAGGTGATCTTGGGCCAGTCATTCTCAGCTCTAGGAAGAAGGCAATGGGAAATTATTTATGAGAAAAATTTTTCCATGCAAGAACTTGTCCATGTAGTCACGAGGATTCAAGACTGACCCACTCGCAAGGCACACCCAAGAAAGGAAGTAGTTGAAACAGTCAACATCAATGTGTCACACCAGAATGTTCATGTATTTTGCATAGGATGAGACCCAATGCCTTTCAGCTTAGTAAATTTGTCATGTTGCCATCCAGTCTAATGTAAAAAAAATCTCTTCTTTATATTGCTCTTCCTAGTTGCAATCTTTATACTGAATATGTCCTAGTGTAGAAAGAATGTGAGTAAAAGAAAAAAATCCTTACAGCTTTCAATTTCTAAAAATGGGCAAAAATATATGTTGTCATCTCTGGAACAGTTGGGTACAACATCTCTGTTACCATATGCCATATAATATGATTTTCCGACACTTCAGGAACTCCTGTTTTTCTTCTCTCACCATCATTTTCTTATTAGAAACTGGGGAAGTGCCCATACTGTATTTGAGTGTTAAATTCTTTTTTTTTCCCTCAGCCTCTAGTAATGCTTATTCCCTTCTTAGACCACAGATATGCAGATATTTTTCACTCTTTTTTTCCAAAACATTCCTGTTTTTCCCCCAACCTTGGGGAAATCTGTGGCTTTATTTTCTCTTTCGGATAATAAATTCCCTATTAGAAGACAAAACATAGGTTCCATAACTAATATAAATATGAGAGATTGTGATGAAAATTTAGAAAAATAACATTTCTGTTTTTCTGGCATGGCATAATGGTGTTTGTGATTCATTATTTTTCTCCTAGTACCTAAGTTAGGGGCTCATTTAGTTTCTGTAAGAATCATAACTGCTATCAAAATAATACTCTTTGTATCCTGATATTTCATATCCCTCAGTTGAAAGACTAGGACTGATTTGATGCTGAGATATAGTTGTTGTTTTTTTTAAAAAAAAAGTATATTTGGGGAAGTAATTAGTTTAGGTGATGCATTTCTACAAAAAAGCACTAGGTTTCTGTTATTCTTATTTCCTAAAAAATATCTTTGGCCCCACTGGTATATTTGGAAATAAATATGAAGCCAGAGTCAGTGAAATTGAAGTGTTTTATTTTCCCGTCTTTTAAATGATCTCTCTAAATACTTAACCCAATCTTAACGTCCATTAACTTGTTGAATGCGCTGTTTTTGGCTTTGACTGTAACAACATTACCTTTATATACTGTGTGTTCATATACACATTTTCTTTTCACGAAACAAATGTATAAAATCATAAAAATAATTGAAATGTAATAAGGTGAATATGTGGGTTAGAAGCTAAATAATAATAAATAAATAAATAAATAAATAAATAAATAAATAAATAAATAAATAAATGTTATAAAAAAGAAAACAGGAGGAGGAAGAGCTATTATTCTGGGTGTAAATCATCACCAATCATCCTGAATATGAAGAAGAGTCAGTACCATAGATAAATAAGTGACCTGAAAGGAAGGTTGTCCTTTCCACTACATCTCTTGAAATAAAAATAAAATGAAGTCAATAAGCCTGCATTCAATTAAAATAACATTTTGTACTGTACTGGTGGGAAAAAACAGAGTTTTATAATGGGCATGACCAAATCCCACTGACTGATTAGGCCAAGGGGAACCTACCTAATTATCAGATTAAGGGGGGGGCTCAATAATCTTATTATATGATTAATTCAATATAACAAAATTGATAAAATGTAGAAGAAGGAGTGGCAGAACCTGGGGGCAGGGGTCAAAAAAGGAATCAGCCTAGAATCTCTACATAGTCACAAATGGACTAAGTCCAGCCTGCCCTTGAATTCCGTTAACTTTTATCTAGCGCCAAAATAGTGCTAACCAGGGCTTTTTTTCTCATAAAACACTCAGAACGGCGTTCCAGCACCTTTTTTTTGAAGAAAAAAAAAAAGCTTTTGCACAAGATGTGCTGCTATTGGCTTAAGCCTATTGCAGGCTTTGCTCTTTTGTTCATCAAACTTGTCGGACCACCTCTGAGACTTTTCGATCCTTCAAAGTACGTTGATCTGTGGTTACTCAGAGGACGACATTCGGCCATAGATACTAAGAGCAAGGAAAGGAGTCAAGAAGATTTGCCAGACGAGAATTGGACAAAAGTTTGGAATTTTCTATGAACATTTGCCTTGAACACAATAAATTAAATGTATGTTAAGAATTGAATATATAATTGTTTAATTATATAAATATATAAATAAAATTATATAAATAAAAGATTAACAAGATGAGAGTTCCGGCACCTTTTTTTTTTAGAAAAAAAACCCTGGTGCTAACCATTAATGTAGTAGATTCCTGGGTATAGGCATGAGTAAGAATAATTCAGTGTAATTGGAATTTCACATGTCCTGATCTTTCATGTCTGGCATTAGGTCACTATAAGAAAAAGAATAATTTTGGTTGGAAGGAAGTGTTCCTATATACCCCTATTTTTGGACTATTAATTTCAGTGAATAAAGGTAACAGAGAAATAGTGAGATTGATCAAATGTGCATGGAAGGAAAGAGTCAGGAAGGGATATCAGACTTTATATCCTCTAATCAGAATTTAAAAGGATTCTGAAAGAAATGTGCTGTATATCTGAAAAAATATTTCTGGGGCAATATTTTGCAACTCAAGTGAGTTCTTCATTTTTCTTAATATTGATTTTTTACTAAGGTAAGCATACACTTTTTCATAACTAGATTCAGTAGGGTTATGGATTACAAGCATTATGTGACCTTATAGCAACAGAAGTCAAAATCTCAGTCCATGATTTACTATAGCAGAATATTAGGTTAAATATCAGCAGATCAAAAACATACTAAAATAGCAGCAATTAGCAAAGGAAAAAAATCTATTATTATCCTCTAATCTACACAGGGAATAAAGTTTATCCTCCTTTCTGTTATTAATTTTGGAACATGAAGAAATTCTTTAAAAGTATAGATACTATTCAGTAATGTTAAATTCTTTTTCTAAAAATAAATATGTTATACAGACCTCTAGTGGTCAGATTCTGCATTTGTTGAAAAGTACATTTTGAACCAAATGAAACCATTTCATTCTGAGTAATATAATTACCTTCATTTTCTACTGAAATAATCTTCAGGAAAAAAAATACAAGAATCTAGCTGAAAATAGCTTTATTTTTTTCAGTTGTCTCTAGCCATGCTTTCAGAAGATATTTTCACACAAAGCAATCAAAATTGCATTTATTTGAAGGTGTCACAAGCTTTGTTTTTTTCACACTTGCACAAAGGTTTTTAAATAGTCTTCTTTGTCCCTCCAACAGCACCCTACACACAACAGCTAGAGGCTCCTTTCAAAGGCACCCCATGATGGCTGGTGGCAAAAATAAAACAATCTGCTTCCCCTGAGAGCTTCAGTTACCTACATTTAAGCTATTTTGCTTCCTGGACAGGTTAAATATTTTTTAAAAACTCTTAAAATTCTGCTTTTTTTACTCAGATCTTCCATTCTTTTTATGCTAATATAACCGAGGAACAAAAGGACAAATTATATTGCTTACCTACAGTGTTGCTGTTCAGCAATTAGCAATTTGATAAAAGCTATTTTTTTCCAAAGTACACTACAAGAGTGAAGTTAGAATCTTGACATGGGAGAGATGTCAACCTTTGCCTTGAGGGAAAAGTTTCCATAGAAGTCAGATGAAACTTCCCCACTTCCCCATGTGAAGGTACATATGGGAGCCAAAATGAATTAGAACAGGCAAAAGAAGGTAAACCCTCATCACACACATTTATCGCCATTGAGATCCCAATTCTTTGTAGATCTCCCCAGTTAGGGGAGATGCCATCATGTCAGCCCATCGAGGTAGACCAGATTAGGAAAACATAGTAATGAATGCTACTAATTTTATTATAAGATTATAGTAAGGGAATCTTGCAAGTCTGAATGCCCCCCTCCCTTTATCTTCCAGTGAACTAAGTAGGGTCAGTGCTGAGACACTTTCTCCATCCCCATTCCTGCTTTGGACTCTGATTTATCTTATTTATCTTGATTGTGGCTCTTGTTTCTTGTTTCTCAAGCTTATTCTTACTGGCTATTAGGGCTGAGCTTTGCTTCAGATTTGATTTCAAGATGGTGTTTCAGAATACTTTGGTCGGTGTGTAAAGCAGGCATGTGCTTTCCTAAGATGATATGGCAGGGCAGAAATGGGATCCCAAGAAAAGATTTAGCTGCTTTAAAGAGTTACAGATGGGTACTACATGCATTGACACACTTTTAGAATCAGATTCAGAAATCCTGCAAATGCCTGGAGTCCATGGCCTTTCCTTTTATAAACACCTTCACATAGTTGCATGAATGATTTCATAATTAGTTTGATCATCAGTTAGACAAAAGAGTAAATGTATAAAAAGAGTAAGAGTGAGATAATTTGTTCACATTAATACAATCTCAGACATTCAGTCTAGATGTGCTTAAAGAATTGTTTCCTCTTCAAGTCCAGCTGGACCTCATTCATATCCACCTCTGATGTCATCATTAGTGGTGTTTAATCTGTCCTGAAGCTTTCTGGTGGGCTTTTATATCTGCTGTTTCATCTATCTATTGTATGTTGCCTCAGATACTTTTAAAGCAGAGAGGAAATCAAGCTATGAACAATTTCCTGGGGATAAAAGAAGCAGCAGTTAGCATTTCTAAATATGAAAGTAAAATGAGTTGAATTGTTCTCCAAGCCAAAAAGTGGATCTTGTGTTCACCTTTTACCCAAATTACTCTTAATCCTTCTCATAGGGTGCTTTATGTTACACAGATAAAGCACTGAAATGAAGATCCAAATCAATCAGCATATCAATTCAATAAGGATGATATTAGCAGAAGTCTTAGAAGTCTCAGTGAACTGGGGCAGTGTAGAACACGGGTGTCAAACTGGCCATGTCACATGACGTGTAGCGACGTATCACAACTCTTTTTGCATTGCCGGCAGTGGGATGGGCACAGCTTCGGTATGATGAAACCGGCCTGTGGGCTGGCAGTTTAACACCCCTGGTGTAGAAGAAGGAGTGGCAGAACCTGGGGGGTGGAGTCAAAAGAGGAATCAGCTTAGAATTGCAACATAGCCATAAACAAAGTCCAACCCCTCCTGAATTCTGTTGACCTTATCTAGCACTGAAATTGTGCTAACCTATAGTTGAGTAGATTCCGGTAGTGGGATTCAGCCGGTTCACACCAGTTTGGCAGAACTGGTAGCTAATTTTTTGTTGCCCAGGCCCATGGACTTCCAGAAGCGGCATCCACCCAGAGAACCAATTGTTCACATATTTGAATCCCACTACTGGTAGATTCCTATGCACGCATGAGTAATAATACATCAGTTTAATTGGAATTTCATATGTGGTCCTGGTCTTTCACACCTAACAGGCAGTCCCTATATTTTGGCCTTTAGAAATAACACCCTACTTTGTGGATATCAACAATAAAAAACAACCTCTTCGGAGATTTATATAACCCTATTGAAGGACTCCCAAAATTCAAATTTCTAAACTAAAAAGCATAAATTTTATAGTTAATTATCATGCACATCACAGTCTTGTTCTAAACTACTTGGTAACTGTTTATTGGATAAACCTAGGCTCAAAAATGATGGGAAAAATAAACTGTATTAACTGTGTTGACTGTGATGGGAAGAAATCAAATGAATAAATAATTGATAAAAGAAAAACTTTGATTCTGGTTTAATGCTGCTACTCACAGAGAAAGATAACCTAGTAAAGAATTAGAATCTCCCCCCCCTCCTTTAAAATTAAAACAGTTAAATTGAGTGCCATGAAAAATGGATGAAAGAGCAAATTATTGGTTAAAGTGAAGACTTAAAAGTATGTTTATAATAAATTATATTGTTCCAAACTAATGTTGAGCCAAATTCATTTCAGAGTGATCATTTACTCTGAAAGTAATGATTGGACTTAATTGCACCAAAATCTAAATTTTGATCCCATATGCGAGGTGATAAAGGAACAGAAAACTATTCACGTTCTGTTTGATTATTTTTATTCACCTTTCTTTTACAAATAATGCTGGCCAATCAGAAATTACACCTGCACATAATAATATTGCAATATTCTGTAGCTAACTAGAACTGAGATGATACCCAGCTTTACATTTCGACCCCAAACCACCCCAGTGATGCCCTCGACGTGATATCCCAATGCCTGGAGGCGGTCCGGGTCTGGATGGGGAGGAACAGGCTTCGACTCAACCCTGACAAGACTGAGTGGCTGTGCGTACCGGCATCTCGGGATATTCAGGATATCCCACCCCTCACTATGGGGGGTGAGTTATTACCCCCTGTAGATAGGGCTCGCAACTTGGGTGTCCTCCTAGATTCACAGCTCTCCCTAGAAGACCATATAGTAGCTGTGACTAGGGGGGCCTTCGCCCAGGTTCGCCTGGTGCGCCAGTTGCGGCCCTATCTAGACCGGGATGCCTTACGTACGGTCACTCATGCGCTCGTGACCTCTCGTCTTGACTACTGCAACGCTCTCTACATGGGGCTACCCTTGAAGACCACTCGGAGGCTCCAACTGGTACAGAATGCAGCCGCGAGAGTTGTGTTGGGAGTTTCCCGACACTCCCATGTCACACCTTTGCTCCGTGAGCTGCATTGGCTACCAGTTGTCTTCCGGGTGAGGTTCAAGGTGTTAGTAATGACCCACAAAGCCCTACATGGCATGGGTCCGGAATACCTTGGGGAACACCTGCGGCCGGCGTCAACTTCCCTCCGCCCAGTACGCTCCCACAGAGAGGGCCTCCTCAGGGTGCCACCGGTCAAAGAATGCCGACTGGTGGCCCCCAGGGGGAGGGCATTCTCTGTGGGTGCACCGGATCTTTGGAACCATCTTCCGGTCGAGCTCCGGATGGCGCCCGATCTCCGCTCCTTCCGGCGCGATCTTAAAACCCATCTTTTTGAACAAGCTGTCCTGGCCTGATGGGACGGGGTTGGATTTTATAAATGGATTTTAACTGTTAATCTGTATTAATTTATTATGGGCACTGTTTAATTACTTTTTAATAATTTTTAATTTTTGTATCTTGTTTTTATGTATTGCCCTGTTCACCGCCCTGAGTCCTTCGGGAGAAGGGCGGTATACAAATTAAATTAATAAATAAATAATAAATAAATAAACTGAATTTCTGCTGAAATCCAACAAAAAGCCACTACGGTGAATCCGGTTTTCTCTCCTGATGACATGGATAAACCCAAAAAGCTATGAATTAATTGCAGAACTGAGAAGCTTCACAATCTTAACAAAATTGTGCAAGAACTTGCTGGAAAGAAAGTGCTGACTGACTTTTTTTATCTCCAGGTTTATTTTGCTTAAGGTCATATTCCCAGATATTTTCTATTCCTCTTAAGGAAGTTCTAAATAGAAGAATATAAATCATACATGAGAATTCTTTTGTGTCCAAAAGGATCAATTTGTATGCCTGTGTGTGTGTGTGTGTGTGTGTAGATATAGATATAGATATGGATGCTATACTTTCGTTCAATTTGCACAAGAACAAATATTTAGAGATTTGGCAATGAAATAATCCTTCAAATAAGATGTTCAGGTGACCTTTTTACAGAACGTATCCACTTACTGTCAAGAAGGCCCTTGTTGGAAAGCAAATGCTGAAAAATTATTTTTCCTTGAAATCTGGCTTACAATCCTTGCTTATGTGATTGCTGTTAATGAACTTGTCACAGGAAGCTGCAGCCACCAGTATCTCATCTTGTTTTTCATTTCAGCGAAGTGCTGTTTACCTTGTAGAGAGGCCCAGCATCCTTCTCCGTTATCTCAGGCAGTTTAATTAGAAGGTATGATCATCCAACATAGGAAATGAGCATAGTGCTAAATAATAGCTGGTGGAACAGTATGAAGCAACAGCACATTCTCATCAGTGACTTATTATAATCATCACAATTAAAAAAGAAAATAAAAGGTCAGCCAGGACAGTTACATACAACAGGGATTAGCAGCTCTCCATATAATTTGATGAAAGATTGAGCCCTCAATGATCATCACATTTGATGCCCCTTGAATGAGGGCCTATTCACAAAGACTACTTTTACCTTTCAGTGTTAGGGAGGTCAGTCCACAATCTCGCACTGCTGCCAAGCTTCCCGCTGACATTTATGGGAAAAAAATCTGCCACAATAACTTATGCAAGTTGCAATAGTACAGAAACAACAATTTGGCAGTTATAATTGTGATGCTTGTCACAATATTTATCCAGCTTAAAAAGTAGACATTTCATGGTATATACATGACATTTCATGTATAATATCTGAACATGATATGGGAAGCTTCCTTATGCTGACCGACCTCCAAAGTCATATATATGGTTTACCGTATTTGGTTTGGCTAAGTAGGACATGTAAATTCAGCCATTGTGGCTTGCAAACTATGTTTTGTTGCTCATATGTGATATTCAGACCACAATGGCTTGCTCAATGATGAACTATGTTTAAAACATAGTGTTCCTTATGCATAGAATGAATTCAAACTGATTCCTACCATTGGCTTCTCAAACTCTGTTGTCCCTGAATTTCAGACAAGGGTTCTTCTTCCTCCCTCTGCCTGGTGATAGATACAGAGAACCTTCTCTATAGAAGTCTGCGTCTTACACCAGTGTTTCTCAACTTAGCAACTATAAGTTCAACTCCCAGAAATTCCCAACTGGAATATCAAGAAACACTGCCTTATACCATTAAGCTATCGATCAGCAATCTCTAGGGAGCACCAAGGTCATTGTAACACTTGTGATCTTGAGGGGTCCTTGGTGCTCTCTGAGCTTGCTTGTTTTCTTGCAGACATTTCATTACCTTAACTAGGTAACTCGTGATCTTCTGTAGTAGCAGTGCAGAAGAGCATTCTTAGTTTTGAGGAGTTTAGTGATTTATTTTGATTTCTCCTTCATTTTGCACTAGCCTACTTGGAGTTTTACTGAATAAAGAAAATGGGGAGGGGAGGATAATCATGTAGCTTCAAAGTTTTTTCACTGTGAAAGTCTTAGACCAGTGGCGGTGAACCTATGGCATGCGTGCCAGAGGTGGCACCCAGCTCCGCTGCCCCCAGCAGCTCCCTCTTCACCAGCAGCCCCCCTGGAGGAGAGTTGCTTCCGGACACGGCCCGCACGGAGCAGCCCAACCAAGGACATGGCAGCCGGGCAACAGAGATAAGACTCTGCCCTTGTGCCCCATTGCGCACAGATGATGCTGCAGGGTGCGGGCGGAGGGCATGGCCACCATGGCACTGCTGGGCCACCTGGGCAATCTGCGGTGGGCCATGGAGGTGATGGGTGGCCCTGCAGGTGGGTGGAGTGGGCGCAGAGTGGGCGCAGGTGGGGGCAGCAGGGTGGTTTTGGGGCACTCGGGTCTCATCACTGTCTTAGACTTTCAATTCTCATCCCAGAGTTATGTGCCAGCCAGTACTGTAACTGTCAGGTCTTGCGATCTCCTGACAATAGAAGGGCCATGAAATCAGCCAGGTTTTAATAAAAACCTTGGGGTTGTTGTTGGTGGGAGCTTCTGCACAGACCAAGGTGAAAACTGGGGCTGTGGAAACTGGCTACCCTCAAGGCATCTCAGGTAGCATTAAGGACCTGCTGGCAGCTTGTAGGAGATTTGGGTACCATCTTGCTTGTTATGTTTTGCTTTTTAACTCTGTTTGGCTGAGCTAACAAAAAAGCTTAAAGCCCCTTTATTCACTGGTGTGCTTATTGTCTCTGGATCCAAAAGAAACAATTGCCTGGCACCTGATCACTGCCCTGACATTTGGCAAAACATCTTCCTACACTGAGCTGGAAGCATTGCAAAGAGTTTCTCCATGCATTCACTTCAATGCAAATGAAAACTCCTCGCAGTCAAGAATGCTACTTTGTCAAGCATCACTGTTTGAGTATACAGAGGTGGATAATGACAAGCATGATCTTACTGGGATTTACAGTATTAATGATTTCTGGCACTGTTCATTCCAATACACACATTTGTTCTTTTCATGTACTATTGTTTCATAGGAAGGAAGGAAGGAAGGAAGGAAGGAAGGAAGGAAGGAAGGAAGGAAGGAAGGAAGGAAGGAAGGAAGGAAGGAAGGAAGGAAGGAAGATAGATTTGAATAATTCCTGTCTCTTTTTTTAAAAAAATGATATCTGTTACAGGCAATCAGAAAAATGGCAGCATAATATGAACTCTTATCAAAGAAGGCACAAATAAACTAAGTGTCTTTTCTTAATTTCTTTAGGTTAATTAAATATTCAGCTTTGCAAGGTTCTTCACATTGAATTCCTGATAATAATTAATCACATTGTGATTTACCAAACAGAGGGGTAAAACAAAAAGGTCAAGGCCAAAATGTATTATTGCCTTTTTAAAGCAAGTAAAAAATAAAAAAGGTAACAAATTTTCACAATGCATGTTCTAATGAAAATAGTATCTCAACTGATTGCTTTACTTGAGCCAGGTTTAATCCCAATTGTATTTTGATTAGCTAAAATCAATGCTGTTAAATAATCTGCCACAAGTGACATTCTAAATAGAGCAAAGAATCATTTATAATAATGTGAAATTCTTTACTTTTAAACATATTTCATACATTATTTGGGGGTTTAACTTTTTTTTCCTGATTGGTCGTAGGCAAATCAAATGGATGTTAAGTAGATATTGCTGTTTCAAAAGTGGGAGCATTGTAATTTTCATTATATTTAGCAAGGAAAAGTAATAACTTAGTGAAAAACAAAAGTATTTTCAGAACTGTCATGTGCCATCTATCTCCTTTAGCTGACATCTTGATTTTCTAGTCTAGCAATAATATATATTGATTAATTGTTATGCTTCGTACAGTACTTGTTTTTCAATTTTCTATACTAGTGCTATTGCTGTGAATTTCAGAGCAACAAATTTCTTTCAAAACATTAGTTCTCTTTTGGTACAAAAATCCAATTCGGATTTAGCAGAGGTTCCTATATACAACTTAGGTACTGGGCTGTTGTATCTGAAAGATATGAAAAATGCCAAATAAATAACTGCCAAGGTCAGACATAAGATAATATGTCTCACTGTTACCTTATCATGAGAAATTTATACAGGTGTTACTTTTTAGGACTCCATGATGTCAAATGAAAATTCTTAAACAACAATAGCAAACAGTATAAATTACTGAGAGCAACTTAATGTTCTGTACATATTGTGAATCACAACTGACTGCCATAAGAGTTGTGTTCTACAAGCATTGGGAGTTGTAGTAAAAAATATTTTAAGAACATCATGTTGAGCTGAAGGCTCATGCACTTTAGAGCTCACTCAGAAAAGCAATTGTAAAATGTAAAATGAAATAAAATTTCCTATTTTCTCTACGTAAGTAGTTTAAAACATGTAGAACAAGATGTGTATGTATTTGGGGAAAGCTAGCTTATGATATGCTACGTTCAAAGGATTACATTTTATTAAATGGATTTTATTTGTTCTGTTTCATATAGTGACTGTTTGTTTGCAGACTACTAGAACATGGACAAAGAAGCAAAGATGACTTAAAAAGATTTACTTTACTGAAAATATTTTAGTTAAACTCTCTTTCTTCCACAGTTGATCACAAAAGCCACAAAAATGGTATCCTTTTCATCACTACCCATTAAATCATCCCAGTATGCTTCAACTTCAGAAACCAGCGGCAGGACTAGCCTTCCATAAATGCACTCATAAATGCACTCTAAAACAGTTTTTCTACAGCAGGGGTCCTCAACCTTGGCAACTTTAAGACTTGTGGACTTCAACTCCCAGAATTCCTCAGCCAGCTGGCTGAGGAATTCTGGGAGTTGAAGTCCACAAGTCTTAAAAGTTGCCAAGGTTTAGGACCCCTGCTCTACAGCACAGGTGTCAAACTTGCCACATTACGTGACACGTTGCAACATATCGCAACTCTTTTTGCATTGCCAGGAATGGGGTGGGCGCGGCTTCAGTATGATGAAACCAGACAGTGGGCCAGCAGTTTGACACCCCTGCAGGGTCTGCCGATTTCAAAGTGTTATTTCTTGGTATTGTGAATCTGAATCTCACAAAGCCGGAACTAAATATTGTTCATTTTTAACATAGCCGATAGCTGAGAGTAAAAAACATCTTCCCTTTCAAACTGGAGAAATATTCAAAGTTTCCAGTTTGTGAATTAAGAAATCTCCCTCCCCTTTTTTTTTCTTCATAAAAAAGAGAAGGATGGAAGTTTCTTGTGCACTCAAAGTGTCCCTATTTTGCCAGCTAGTAGGTCACTGACAGTTGGGACCAGATGGCTGCTTCCCTCTGCTAATGGCAGTGTAAAATTGCCAATATTGATTTCTCCCCCCCACCCCCGAGATCCAGCTAAAGATTTTTGGTTAAAATCAATCACATAACTAATTACTGGGTGGTGTACATGATAGGGTAACTGTAGAAAATGTGCAAAGTGGCTATGTTGACATACCTAACATATTTAATCTTGTCTCTGATTTAACAATTTTTGAATTCATGCAGTACTTTGAAGTCACCAGTCAATCGGCGTTTGCAAAAGTGGCTAAGCCATAAAAATCCCAGCCAAGTTTAGCACGAATCAGTTTATACAAATATAGTCACCTAGTCCTGGATAAGAATGCTGTGTGAACACAGGCAGGAAAGTATGGTATTTGTTAGCCCTTCCAAATGTAAATTCATTTACTTTACCTGTTATGTAGGCCTACACGCTTTCAAATTCACAAGTGACACACATAGAACCCAGATCTTTTTATTAAGTAGTTAAAGAGTTTTCACATGACAGTCAAACATTGACTCTAATAAGTTTTTCTGCCAACAGAATGTACTGCTAATCATTTGCTATTGACAGCAGACCCAAAATAGAAAATTATTTCATTTTTTTAAAAAAAATGTTATAATCAGTATTAAAACATTGTTTTGAGTCCTACTGATTTAACCAGGTTGGTTTTAGCATGTGCAATGTGAATTTAAGAATGAAGCCAGTATACTTCCTAATCATATCGAAATTGCCTAAATGTCAAGGCATCTACATCAATTCAGATAAACAATAAAAGTTCCTGAATTTTTTCTTAATGTCTGCTAAACCTCTGTGATCTTAGACAATGCCTTTAAAGAGTCGTTAGAATGCACATTTAATTGTGTTCTTTGTCTTGGTATTCCAAGATCAGCCAGAGAAACCTATTCAGATGCTTATTAAATCTATTCCTAATGTAACGGATACAGAACTCTAAGGTATTTGGAATCTAGCAGTTGAACTATATTTAGTTTTTGCATTGATAACAGAACACTGGGAAAAGAGCAAGATCTCATTTATTTACAGTGCTGTAATGTGTCAAGATTACAAGGTCACCTTTTGTTCTAGTGAAGTCCTAAAAAAAACACTGGTTATACCTAAATTCAAGGAATATTTAAACTATTAGGTCACAGAGTTCAGTCCAAAGCTTAAGTCTGTATGCTATTTAATTTGTTATATCAACAAATGGATGAATGGGAAGCAACCATAAAATACAATGTAATACTAAGCAAAAGTGTTGCTTCAGGGATATCATTGGGCACACTCAGCTAGTTTAATATGGTCTCTGCCCAATGACAGCTTACATGTCAGAGGAGACCAAACTACTGGATAAATTATCTAATCCATCAAAGGGACCTGATGTATTATAGTAGTTTAAAATAGTGTTAAGGAGCTGTCACATGAGTGCTTTTAATACATTGAACCAGAAAACAAGAATAATAACCTTTTAATTTTCCCTTCTCAGGTGTTGTTGGTATCAATTTCCCATACAGCCTCTAGCAAAACTGATCACAATGAATCTAAATATCTCTGCAGAAGACACGGATAAAAAGAATCCCATTGACTGTCCCTCCATGGGAAGACACAGCTACATTTTTGTTATGGTTCCGACTGTTTACAGCATCATCTTCATCATTGGTATATTTGGAAACAGCTTGGTTGTGATTATCATTTACTTCTACATGAAACTGAAAACTGTGGCCAGTGTATTTCTGCTTAATTTAGCTCTGGCGGATCTGTGTTTCCTAGTAACTCTACCATTATGGGCAGCTACAACAGCCATGAAATACCATTGGCCTTTTGGCAACTGCTTGTGTAAGATTGCTTCAGTTGCAGCAACCTTCAATATGTATGCCAGCGTCTTTCTCTTGACGTGCCTCAGTGTAGATCGTTACTTAACAATAGTGCATCCCATGAAGGCCCGCCTTCGACGCACAATGCTTGTTGCCCGGGTAACTTGCATCATTATCTGGCTACTGGCAGTCCTTGCCAGCTTGCCTGTTGGGATTCACCGCCGTGCATATGTCCTTGAAAATGAAAACATCACAGTATGTGCTTTTTGGTATGGCACACGCAGGAATTCAACCAATCCCATAACTATGAACATTGGATTAGGCCTATCTAAAAATATTCTGGGCTTCTTAATTCCTTTTGTGATCATTTTAATAAGCTACATATTAATCTGGAAAACTCTGAAAAAGGCTTACCAGTTTCAGAAGAATAACGGCAGAGGTGATGACATCTTCAAGTTGATTGTTGCAATAGTTCTTTTTTTCTTTTTTTCTTGGATTCCTCATCAAATATTTACTTTTATAGATGTGCTGATTCAGCTTGATGTGATTAAGAGCTGTGATGTTGAAGATATTGTGGATACAGCTATGCCCTTCACAATCTGCTTAGCTTACTTTAACAACTGCCTGAATCCTGTCTTTTATGGCTTTTGGGGAAAAAACTTTAGAAAATATTTCCTTCAGCTACTCAAATATATCCCTCCAAATGTCAGGCATTCCAGTTTGTCGACAAAGATGACTTCTCTTTCTTATCGACCCTCAGAAGATTTAATCCGCACTTCCAGAAAAAAAGGATCTCTGGTTGTTGAGTGATAATATGGCAGCACATTTTTTGCTGTTAGTTGCTCAAAGTGACAGTACTCCTCTTCTGCAGGGTTGGACCATCTGAAATACTTCATCCTTATGAAAACTGGGGCCTACCTTCAAGTTATGAAGAGGAACATCTTAAATAAAGAATGCAGGCATCATGCCTTCCAGTGTCAGAGCTTGGTGGGATATAATGTGTGGTAGAACATCTAATCCATCTACATGTAGAAAAATATCTGAAATTATCTTGTGTTCCCTTATACATAGGTGTTTTATAGAACACTTGTTTCAGAGTCCTGAAAGGAAAGGGAAAGGAAAGGAAAAGAAAGGAAAGGTGTATTTCAAGAAAGTGAAAGAACTCCCTGCTTAACTATAATCAAATCCTCCCTGTACTACATTGAATTACATACACCCATCTTCTTCAGAGCCTGAAAAGTACAGAACCGAACTCATGCATATCAGTAATACCATAAAGTTTTGAAATAAGAGTAAAATTGTAATGCAATATAGAATGAATCCATATTTAGATAAAATATTTTTCCATGTTCAATTAACACTTGCCACATATACAACTAAAGTATCACATTCAGAATATAGCACTGTTTCTAAATGTAGTTGAACAAAAGCTTCATTCTGAAGTTATTTCCCTCTCTATGAGTTTTTGGCAAAATATATCTGGAAAATTTCTGTTTACTTTCACACAATTTTAATTGCCTTTCAGAAATTACTACATTACTGCTATTGTTTATTTAGTACAGTTCCTTTCAAAATGGGCGTTAATACAGAAAAGTTTTGATAATACAGCCTTTTCTATAATGGTATCTTCTAGATGCTTCAGATTACAACTATAATGACTGCTGTACTATCAGCTCAGTGCAATGTACCTGGGAGACACTTTATAGGTCATAACCTGCATCTTGACTTAACTGAATTCAGAAGCAAACTGGCAACCAATACAGCTTGCAGAGCAGAGGTTCAACATGTATCAGTCTTGGGGTTCATATAACTACCAGTGCCATCACATTTTTCACCAGCTGTAGCTTCTAGATACTTAGATTCCAGGGAGAGTGGAGTTACAGGGCAACTTGATACACAGAAAATATCTCACAGATACTCAAATTTGCATGTGGTAAATGTTCATTTGGGAATTCAGGGAGGTTGACTCTACATATCTTAAAGTTGCCAAGTTTGTCAACCACTACAGTAGAGCCAACCAAATATGGGGTGATGCCAAAATGGCACTCATCCACCATCCCTGTGGACATAGACACATGTGTGTACACAAATAGACATACTATATTAATTAATATATAAACAAGACCCATTAAAGTATACAAAAACTAAACCAAAAGAATATTCAGAGTCTAGAGCTATGTCAGCAATAAAAAGAAAGAGGTATTGTTAGTATAGAACAGGGGTGTCAAACTCGCAACATCACATGACTTTTTTTCCCCATTGCTGGCAATAGGGTGGGCGCAGTTTTGCTATGATGCATCTGGCCTGCAGGCCAGCAGTTTGACACCCTGGTGTAGAACCTCTGGTAGGATCAGTAGGTATTAAAATCAGATGGATTTATTTTCTAATTGCAGACTAAGCACCTGTACTGTCTATATTCTTTTAGTATCTGTTATCAATCTCCAGAGCTCCTAATCACTATATTCCTGTGTATACTTTTTGCATACTTTTAAATCTGTAAAACATTTATTTTGTGCAAAGAAAATCATGCAGCTATAATTTTACATTAATTAAAAGTACCCTTGATCATATTGAGGATTTATATCCAGTATTTTAATTCTGTATCAGATAATGGTCAAATAACTGCAAGCAAAGAAGACAGAGATTAATCATCATACCCACTGCTGGACTTATCTCTGTCTTTTTAACAGAACATTGGATCGATGCTTCTAAGGCTATGTAAAACTGGCTGTCTTAGTCTCCAGGTGGTCAATCCTGCATTGCCAAACAGTCAAAGGATATGGATTACTTGTTTAACATTGCTATAATAGTATATTACAACTTTCCTTTAAGAAAAATATGTATTCTGATAACATCTGCTTTGAAGATAGTAGAAGGATCCTTTATCTCTATTAACATTTCTGTGGGTGCAAGACCTTTAATTAAAGCATTACTTTAATGCCTTTAAGCAAAACATTGTGTTCCTTCACCTGTTACAGTACCAATTCTTCACTATTGGTGATGTTGACTGGAACTATTAAGAGTATAGCTTAGCAATATATTTAAGAGAAAGATGCATCACACTGCCATAAGTCATTAAGATATAAATAGAAAAGGAGAATTCTGTTGTCCAAAGCATTGTCTTGCATAAAGATTCCCCAAACATGAAGGACTCAAATTACATAGAAAAAGATTCCCCAAACATGAATGACTCAAATTACATAGAGAAAAGATAGAATATAATGTCCAGATGTTCTACTGGAAAGTCCAAAGGAAAGTAGCATGCATGTATGCATCAATAAAAGTAGAACTATTTCATAAGCTGAGACAAAATTTTGTTTAAGTCTTCAATCACATGGAAAAAGGTAGTGAACTTCAAATGTGAGTGCAGTTTTCCTTTATAATTCCAACTGAACATCTGCATTTGTTTCTTAAAGGATCAACATAAAATTATGCATTTACTTTTATTGTCATCTTTATTTCAAAGTATCATCTTGAAAACAGATCACATTGCTCTCTGTTTAAACAGAAAACATACATCAATTCTTTTTATTTTCAGTTATTGCCACATCTATTAAAAAACACTTTTTTCTGCTGGCGGAATTATTTTTAAATGTTGGCTTGCTAAATTTGTAAATGAAATTATATTTATTTCTATTTATAAATAACAGTACTTTATTCTACTCATTTCCTCCCATCATGAATGTAAAGTAATTTCTTGGATATTTAGTATAAAATGTAAACATGCACAGAATGGATTAACTTGCAGAAAGGTAGCAATCAGTTGGTGGTACAGAAAACATGCAAAACAAAATGTATTTTTATGATATTTTGTTAGTGATTCCACAATAGTATATATTTGAAAACACTGATATTAGAAGTCTGTTTAAAATATTTGTGAATTATCTATGGATTTAAATTTCTTTTAATAGTTTCATCCTTGCACATACAAAAATGTTCATTGTATCTGAAATTTAGTTTCATGTTTGATACATCTAATATCAAATGCAAACAAATTGTTAATGCTTGTAGTTTCCTTTGTTGGCTCAGTATGTTGTAGCTAATGTTCATATGCATAGCATAATTACACACACACACACACACACACACACACACACACACACACACACGTGTGTGTGTATGTAATATAGATTCTATATCTTATGAAAGCTGTGAAAAATAAAATTCATATATATTAGTATTTCAAAATATCATAACTGTTCCCACATTTGTGTTATTACAGATCACTAAGTCCAGAGCTAGCCAATGCTATTTCTTAAAAGAAGCAAATGTCATTTTTTTAGCATCCCAATAAAAAGGACTCATGATAAAGCAGAGAACCAGATCTGTCTCCAAGTATCAAAGAGAAGAACACCTTAGTATCCTTACACCCAGGATTTCATTAAAAGTTGACAGAATAAAATAGCAATAGCACTTAGAGTTATATACCACTCCCCAGTGCTTTGCAACACTCTGAGTGTTTACTATGTCAGCATTATTACCCCCAACAATCTGAGCCCTTATTTTAATGATCACAGAAGGATGGAAGACTGAATCAACCTTTAGCCCATCAAGATCAGACTCCAGGCTGTGGGCAGAGTTTCCCTGTGTATCACAACCTGGCCAACTTGAAGATGTTGCTGGTTGAAAAATTCTAGGAGATGAGGTCCACACGTTTTCAAATTGACAAATTAATTTAGACTGCAGTAATTAAAACAAGAAATGCTTACATTTGTCATATAATTGCAATATAGTCTGTTATTCTGAAATCCTATTTTATATATACAGAATCTGAAATGTGGCACTTTTTGGCAAATAAAGTTGCCAAATTAAGGAGTAAAAGGCAATTCAGTACATTCCGAATCTCTGTTCAAATGAAAAATATCATAGCAAAATCCATAAGGGAAAAAGAGAATACAATCAGAGAATGGGTCCAGGGATTATAGTAGAATATACTATATTGATAGTACTTCTTTATTTTCTGTATAACCTCTAGGAAAACCACTGAATTGATACCAATTTTCATAGGATCTGAACTATTTTTAAATGAATCAGGAGCCTTGATATAAAACAATCCAATCCTACAGAATCTCAGTTCTAAAACAGACTATCCATTTAAACCATCAGCTGGGAACCTTTTAGATTATACATTAAGTTCAGTGGTGAGATTCAGCCAGTTCACACCAGTTCGGCAGAACCAGTAGCTAACCTTTTGTTGCCCAGGCCCAGAATGGGCTTCTGGCAGCAGCATCCACACACAGAACAGGTCGTTCACATATTTGAATCCCACCACTGATTAGGTTATATATTTAGGTTATACATGGGGATTTGCAGCTGCTGCTATTTTGAGAAAGTGATGAAAGCAGCACTGCACTATCAAATCTTTCCTCACTTTTGGATAATTACAGTACACTGAGTAACAATAGGTACAAAGAGAGCTAGGCTTGTATCACAACAGGACAGCACAGCTTTTGTCAAATTGACCCATTTCACACACAGGTCTCAGATGCTTCTTATGCTGTTCTGCATATTTTTACTTAACCTCCAAGTAGCATGATTCTTATTTGTCCCAATCCAATTGAATGTTGGAAATAAATTGTGGGGGGAAAATCTTGAGATTCTTTTTATGAGCTGGCTAAGTTTCCAAAAACTTTAAAAAATCAAGACCAAATTTGGTGTAGGTGTTTGAGCAACGAAAGAACATATGCATTAAATGTTATGCTTCCCAGTATGCATGTACACACAGAGGGAGCACAAGGAGAGAGCTTAAATACTCACGTCTACTGCTGGTAGAAGGGATAGAAAAACACTCCGAACACATGCTGTGCTTGCTTTCCCTGCCTTTTTATTTTTACAATCCAATTGAATATTGGGAAGAAACTACATAAAGAGACTCATAAAATAATATGATGGAAAGGAATCTTATAGTCCAATTACCTTCCCAGGCAAACAGCTGTCTAACCTTTGCTTGAATGCTTCCAATGATGGAGCACCTATGACAGTAGGAGGCCAGCTGTTCCACTGCACAATGGTTCTCATGGTCTCGAGTTCAGAATGGTGTGGATACAGAAAATTCTCCCAGATTTGGTGTGACAATACGTCCAGTTTTTGTTTCTAGCATCAGAAAGATCCTTTTCCCATTCGCTTTGGATAAAGGGGTTGGCAGCCATATTGACCTCCTAGGAACAGTGGTAGCTATTGCAGACACACAAATGAGGGAGACAGGAAGCACAAGTAGAAGTACTACACAGCTTTATTAAAGATACTACAGAAATTAAGAATATGCAATTTAGTAGAAAAAAATAGAATTATATTTTAAAATGTGGTGATTTATTCTGGATCCTTCTTTATGAGAAAGCCACATTATTTCACTCATCATTTTCATGGTTCTAAACACATATGTGTTACAAAAGCACAAAAGATACCGAAAAGTCTTTGATGCAAGGCAAATTAAAATTCATGTATGAAGCTGAAGAATTCTTGGCAGATTTTCAGTTTCAGCTGTGATGTCTTGCCAAGGACAAAATTGACATGATCCATGTTGAGGATCATATTTGTGTTGGACAAGCTGGATTTAACAAACCTAGAATCTATTTGGCCAAATCCATTAGGCCATCTAATGTGCTTCCAGTTGCTGAAAAACCTGACGTTTCCTGATGCAGTTGCCAGAATCGCCAGCCAGCACGCTTGCTAGATTGTTCAATTCATCTGGAAGGAATTAGATAAGACTCTCTAATGCATATAGGAAAAGTGTAAAAAAAAACAAACGGTTCTCCCCTCTCCAATGGAGAAATGTGTTTCCCCCTCCCAGTGGAAAAAATTATACTAGGTTTAAAACTTTATTGGCACTTAAGCATATTTTTCCCTGATTGAAGCAGAATTTGTGAAATAATTATATGTCCATGACAAAAGCTGCTAATGATTAGCCTTCAAGAACTGCTGTTGTTTTCTGACAGTTCAGAAGCTGGTTTTGTTTATTTCAGGAAGGGAAGCATCAAATCTTTTATGGACTATCCAAACTGAACAGACAGAATAGCAGTGCTAATTATCTATTTCCATCATTTCACTAAAGCTCTCACTGTAGAATAGAAGACTTGGGTAACAATTTAGAATCCTAATTAATTCTTGTCAGCAAGTAATGCTTCTTTGAAGTAATAACATTCACTTTACTGCTCAGCACTAATATTGTGTCATAAAAGGTGGCAAACGCATAACCCAAGAAAAGAGAAAAGATTATATGAGACAGCAGAAGTGAAAACATTATCAACTAAAGCAAAGAGATGTGTTGGCAAAAGAAGAAAAATGTGAAAGAAATAAAGGTCAGTATATCATAAATTCTGTTTCATGTTTGTTTTGCTAGTTGAGTTGTCAGTGGCTCTCACAAATGATTTTGAAGAGTTATTGTTTCACATGGAAATTAAATCGAAGTGAATATTTTATTTATACATTTATTTAAGAAATTTCTGAGCCAAAGTGGTGAAGGTTGATATGCCACAACAATATGTTTATCTTAATAAATTGTCACAATTTTACCTAACAAAGAAATGTTGGGGGCAATTATCCTGAAATGTGTGTAACACAACATACCAAACAACACAGATATATGTAAATATAAGATCTTTGTAAACAGCTTTCAGAAATTCATTTTCAAGATACATGTTATACAAACAAAGGGGTGGCAGAGATGTTTATCTCCCCAACCCCAGCAAATGAAATTATTTCAGTCCTGTCATTCATTTAGCAGTGAATTCAGATTGCTCCCATAAAATGTGTGGAAGAATTCCATTTACATTCCTGCTTCTAGTTATTTAGGACTATTTCCTGTGCCTTTGATCAAACTGGCTGGATTAGCAAAATCCAAAGCATATAGAACATCTGTTCAGGTCTACAAAACCCCAGATCATTATTAAAGGACAGCAATCTCTGTGCTACCTTCTATTAGTGCAGCTTAAATCTGGTAACCCACTAAGATGTCTAGTAGCCTTACTCCCAAGCTCTTCATATATTACTAACTAGGCTGGATAGGAAATATTTGGTTGCTTTCTTACAAAAACATGTTTGTTATATCCACAACAAGCAAAAAAAATCATTGCATAGCTTTGAAACCCTCCAGATAATTTCTGTCAGTCCTGCAAAGGACCACAACTTGCTAATTGTTAACAATGATGTGAAGTTTTGCATAATTTGTTGCAGTGAAGTTCATGTGTAGAAGATTGAAAAGGCCGAATACCCAGTTTCTGGGTCAACCCAGTTCCACAGCAGACAGCTGGCTTCATTGCATGACTATGATACAGCTCAAATAACTGTCATGAGACTGTCCCCACAAGATGTAATACCTAAGGTGGTCATTAAAACCAATGGGGGATTTGTTATTTGTTAAGATAATAGGACATAGATGGCAGATGTAATCTGACAGATCCATTCCTGCCTACAATATTATGTTACTCCATGAACAAGTGCAACAAAAATAGCAAGATTTTAATACCAGCATTTTAACCTCCTTGATAAAGGGTTGCCACCTCCTAGAAATAAACAGCTGAAAGAAGAGAATGGTCATACTACATCCCCACGGAACTGATCTGGAGGAAATTATGGATTTTGAGCATTTCATTTTCTTTGTGCAATGGTGATGGACAAATGTATATGATGACTATAATGGCACAAATATGAGGTGATGAGCTAAAGTACATATTCAAACAAATATAAATAATATACAGGTAGATATAGATAACTAGGACAACATAAATTTGTGAAAGGAACCTTATTATTATGAAAGCAAGAATTTGCATGTGCTGTATACACAGTTCAGAGTATAAAAGATCTCTCTCCTCATCAATTTTTATTGTTATTGCTTTGAAAAAAAACTTTAATGTTTCATTCAGAATGGGAAGTAGGCAAAATTAAGTGTACATTTTATCATGTTAAAACAGCAAAAAAAGAAAGAAAAGAGAAACAGCAGTCATTTTAAATGAGAGACAGCAATAGAAGTACAAATCAAAATCAAATAACATTAATATTCAGCCACTATCCACAGTTTCAGGATAATTATACTATTCAACCTGGTAATCCAATATGGGCCTTTCTCTCTTTCTCTTTGAATTTAAGTCAGCAGAGTTTCACTTCCCAGAAAAAAAATACATTTAGCCTGCAAGGCTGCAAACCTATATAGATTTATGAATAAACACTCATAAGATTTCTGTGTAAATAGGAAAAACTAGTAATCTTCAGAAAAGAAGTATAAGAATATAAAAAATGTGTAATTGTAACTTTAAACAGAAGTTTGATGAGAGATCCCATTCTTGACTTTTACACCTGAAATTCTGGAATGTTAATAACATCTTAACATTTAATTTTATGTTTTTTCTCAAATGAAATTCTCCTATCTTCCCATTTAATCTCTACCCTGCTTTCCATCATAGACATATGGTAGCACTGCTCTATTAAATTAGTATTTAATATAATTATTTTGCTGTCTATGGAACGTCTTAACATCCATTTTTTCAGAATATTGTTTAATTGCCTCATTACTTAGCAAAAAAAAAAGCAATCAACCTGCAGCTATTCTCCTTTTTGCTATTTTTTTCTTCAAGAAATAAATATCTTGTGCATTATAGGGATAACCTTATAGTTTCATCTTAAATAAATAGATGCAGGAGAAGTCCCATTGAATGAAGCAGGACTGGTTTCTGAGCAGCCCTATTCTTAAATATGGGTCTCTTTCCCTTTAAGGCCAAATAGAAACTATCATCAAGAAAAAAACAATGTTCAGCAATAGAAGAAAACCAGATGCTCTCATTAAGAACACAGAATTCAAACACTTGCATGTTTGCCAGTCTCTGGTAACACATCTGTTGTATTTGTATTCATATAAAAGCTTATTTTTATATTCAATAAGCCAAGCTCCATTTTACACTTTCACTAACACGGCCCCACTGAATTGGGGTTTGAACATGTGCAGGCTACACCAGAGCCTAGCTAGCTATATCCCTTCATTTATCTAGATTTATGCACTACCTTTCATAAATGCAAAATCACATTTAGCCTTACTTTGTCAAGGCTTTCTTTTATTATAGGATTTAAAACTTAAGAAAACAGACATAATGAATCAAGTGTAGAAAGGTCAAAGCCAAGTGGAATCCAGATTCAGTCTTCATCTCTAAGAAAGAAATATAATGGTCCCATTTAAAACTCTTTTAAAACGTACGAGAAATAGTATCAGTATCTACATACCGAACTAAGTAAACCAAGGATTTCAACTCAGTTTAAATCTTCCTGTGTTCAAAGTACAGCACTATAGCTTTTAAAATTATGGCTTTGCTATATTAATCTGCTCTTGTGGATTTCAGGAAAAAAATGTCAAGTTTTAAGGTACCATTTTTTAATTCCACTAGTATTATAATATAACCAAATATCATGTATAGTCATTAAAAAAAATATGAGCATCATGAGCCCAATTTCACAACCAACAAGGCGCTCGAATGCTGTTGTAAAAATAAAAGCAAATATGTTCTTGTTCAGTTGCTTAGTCCCTTCAATAACCCGTGACCTGATGGGCATAATTTTGCCAAGATAATTTGTTAGTAGCTTCTCTGATTTCTTGTATCTGTATGCTTATGTCAGCACTGATAGTGTTTAGCCAACATGTTTTCTGACAGCTTCTCGCCTTGCATCATATGTCCAAAATATCTAAAGTTTAGCTTCATTTTAGTGCTTCAGCCAAGCAATTAGCTTTCACCTCATTTAGCGTTGAATGATTTTTTTTATTCCAGAGCTCAAAGAATTTTCATTTTTTTTTTTTATAATATCACAATTCCAATGTATTCAGTTATCATTATTTCAACATTCTGAAGATCCATATGTTATAACTGGGAAAACCACAATCTTGATAATATATACCTTCACATTCAGCAATCTCTGCACTTTAACATTTTGTCTTAACTTGTCAAAAGAGATATCTTTATTTTCTGGCTAAAGTCATCATTCTGTGAATTTCTGAGCCAAAGAAGATAGTCTTCAACTTCATATCTCTTTTTGCTTTTATTTTCTTTTATTATATGATTTAAAACTTGAGAAAAGAGACATAACAAATCGAGTATAGAAAAGACAAAGCTGAGTGCAGATTCAGTCTTCATCTCTAAGAAAGAAAGATAATGGCATTTGCTGCTGACATATTTTTTAATAATTATTAACCAACATATCAGGTTTTGCATTTTCATTTTTCACTTTGATCAATAAATTCCTTAATATTTCTCACTTCGAGTCTTCAGCAACCTATCATTTAATGCCGACAATATTAAAATTAATGAAATTGCAATAATCTATAAATTTAGTTTTATAACAGTAATTAATAGCTGGTTCCCAACTGAAAAAGAAAAAAAACAGGCATATCTTCCTTTTAACTAAAACAACTTTAATTGCTTATGTAAAACCAAAAGAAAACTATAAGGAGGGAGGGAGAACTTGGAGGAGAGAGAAAAGAGAAAATTATTCTAAAATAATGTGTGCAACTTATGCAAAAATATATAAAATATAAAGGAAGGAAACCAAAAATGTCAACATATATTGAATTCCAGTTAGTATATATTTTTTTAAAAAAATGAAATATCTTAGTGTTAAATGCAAACTGAATGATTTCTTACTTCACTTGAGTACATGAAGTTCTGTGAAGAAACTCTGCCAAGAAGAGTTCCCACAGTGAATTTCCAAACATTTTATTGTGAAAAGAACAGAAAGAAGCCTTTTCCCAGATTACTGTTCTGAGTAAAGATTTCCCTGTCTGGAATCCCAGGAAAAAAGAACTGTAGAAATAGGTCAGAGACCACTAATGTTTATTACTAATTTCAGAAGAAAGATGGACTTTCACTGCCAAATGTCATGATGGAGTGGGGGAGGGCAGAAGGGAAATATGTATTTAGCAAGATTAGTCCCTATAGATTTAAGTACAAATTGGAACATTTTAACTGCCAGTTAAATTATCTGTGCTATGCTTTTTTTTTTAAGGTCAAGAATGTGGCATTTGGTAAACAAGCTACTCAGTATATGATTAGGCAGAAGAGAGGAAGTCATTCCCTAGAGATATGAAGAAAGGTTATGGCTCGATCGTGTCAACTGAATATTGCTTTGAGTTTATGGAAGCAAGAGGAAATATTTAATTACAAAGACACAGCTTGGATTACAGTCCCATTGAGGTGAACCATGAAATAAACAAATCCACAACCAATAAAACAAATAACCCCACAAGATTCATATTTGTTTCTTCACATCTTGCATATGTCAGGGTTTACATTATATGGATTTTCAATAGTGGTTTACCCAACTTCACTACAGATAACACCCCTATTGAATCTGGTTCTGCCTATATTAAAGGGAATGTTATACAACTGATATCCCAACTGAGTACCTGAGTGCCTGGATAGCATGATTTAGACCATAGTGCAGAGGTGTCAAACTGCCAGCCCATGGGCTGGTTTCATCATATCAAAGCCACGTCCACCCCATTGCCGGCAATGCAAAAAGAGTCGCAATATGTCACTACACATCACATGATGTGGCAAGTTTGACACCCATGCCATAGTGGAAGCTGAAGTCCTTAGATCTAGAACCACCAATTTTGAGGAAACCTGGTACTGAGTTAATCATCTGCATGCTATAAAGTCTGGGGTCTAAACCTCTTCTCTGCATAAGCAAACTTCAATATTAGTAGTCAAATCCTCCGTGAATTTGTCCAATCTCATTGTTGTCTCAGTTGGAAGTTATTATCTGATGGCATCATATTCTATACTTTTTGTTGTTGTTGTTAGATGCATAGTTGTGTCCGACCCATCGCGACCCCATGGACAACGGTCCTCCAGGCCTTTCCTTTTGGTACTGTCCATGGGGTTTTCATGGCAAAGATACTGTAGTGGATTGCCATTTCCTTCTCCAGTGGATCACATTTTGTCAGAACTCTCTGCTATGACCTGTCTGTCTGGGTGGGCCTGCACGGCATAGCTCGTAGCTTCATTGAATTACGCAAGCCCCTTCACCACAACAAGGCAGTAATCCATGAAAGGGGTTCTATACTTTAACTATATGAAAATAATATTTTCATGTTATCAACCACATTTTTCCCCATCACGTTTCAGTTGCAACGTGTGAGTAAAAATAAATTTCCTATTCATATTTCCATAGCATGAATTATTTTATTGCTCTATCATGTTTCCCGTTGCCTACCTTAATTCCCAACAAAACTCCCCCACAAACACACACTTTTTCTATAGCTTTTACAGCATAACATCCTTGCTGGGATGTGGAACTAAACTATATATAATATTCCAAACATAATATCATACAATATAGTAATATATTTTTACTATAGTAATATAGTAGTAATAGTAATATATTAATCTAATTGATGCTTTTTTAAACTTCCCAACTCCATCATAACTCTTGCTATGCAAGAGAGGTCTGCAGGGAAGATCCCCAACTAAATGCAATTAATGTTTATGAAACTAAAAACAATTGCTCTGCCCTTCCCTTGCTACACTAATTGGCTCATTTCATCAAAAAAGAGAAGTCAAAGATATTGATATGAGGGAGGTTGGATTTTAAATGCTGTTGTAAGCAACTTTTATTCTCTGATCAGAATTGCTGCCAACAAAGCTCCTTCAAACCATTAAAGGAACGGGTATTTTTTTACATTTTTATGTAATGTAAATTTATGGTTTGTGGGGCTTCAGCTTGCATTCTTGGATTTTAAAAAAGCTTTAGCAATTCAAGAACTTTTCAACATGAAGTTCCAACATTTATTTGTCTTCACTGATATTCTATTAGTACTCTATTGAATTAATTAATTAAATGTATATGTCACTCAATGACATATACAGTATCTCACAATATCTCACATTTCATCCTGTGACTACTGGAAGACTTTTTGCTGGGAAAAGAACAGAAAATGGAACTCTACATTCAGAGTCACTTGATTCAGATGGATAGATATAGAAATTACATAAATAAATATTCTTGCAGTATGTCCCATGTGACTTTTTAAAAAATTAATTTAAGTTCCAGCACAATTTGTGTGTGGATGAAACAATACACAGTAATTTCAAACAATTACTCACTTAGAGGAAGTTCTGGACAAAATTACTCCTACTGGGTTCGTTCCTCCTGCCTCATCACTACTCCAAATATCAGTAGCTAATAGGCTTTATCTGATTTTCCAGATAACCCAGTGTGGCCTGATGCCACCCAAAATGCAGTATACCAATTTCTACTATTCCTTATTCTGATGACAACTGCTTTAAACGGTGTTTTATAATTGCATGTCATTTATTTATGTTACTATTTGTGTTGGTGTCAGTCATCCAGGTCATGGTTGACCCAAAGGTGCTATTTCAAGAGGCAACTGGACTTTCTTGTTCTTCAAAGAGGTTTCACTTCTCATCCAAGAAGCTTTTTCAGCTCTTCTGCTTCACCAGAGCTGAAGAACACTTTTGGATGAGAAGCAAAACATCTTCACAGAAAATTAAGAAAGTCCAGTTATATCTTTAAAAAAGCACCTTTGGGATATTTGTGCTGGTCTTGAACCAATTGAATAAACATCCTTTACTTATTAAAGAAAAGAATCCGACGTTATTGGATTAACACTTATAATTAATATATATGAAAGCTAATTTGCAACTGCAATGGTTTGAAGAACATTTTACTTGATACTACTAGATTTTATGTAAAGTGTTCTGATGGTTTTTTAAAAAAAATACTCCATGTATTAAATATAGATTCTGCAATTTCTACAGTAAAGCATATGGTTCTTTATTTCTTGGATACTGCCTTTTCCTAGGTAGTTATGGTCAATAATGTATAGTAGTTTTTAGTACCTATCTTGCATGGAGAGCAAAACTTCAATTTGGTTTCACACAACATGTTTGAAAGGAAGTGGTAAAAAACAAATAGGATGTAACTTATAACAGAATAATAGAGTTGGAAGAGACCTTGAAGGTCTTCCAGTGCACCCTTCCTTGCTCAAGCAGAAGACCCTACCATTCCAGAAAAGTAGTTGTCCAGTCTCTTCTTAAAAGCCTCCAGTGATGGAGCACCCACACTTCTGAAGGCAAACCATTCCTCTGTTTGTTTTCACTGTTAGAAAATTTCTCTTTAGTTCTAGGTTGCTTGGTTAATAATAATAATAATAATGTTGGAAGGTACCTTGGAGGTCATCTAGTCCAACCCCCTGCTCAGGCAGGAAACCCTATACCATTTCTTAGCACAACACCTGATCAAACCTCTTTGCCTTTAATATGCATCTAACAATCACATTGAATAGGGTGGTCATTTGATCACATGGCCATGTCCACCATCTTGACTTTATTATCTGCCCAGCAGATGTCACTGGTTTTCGTCCATTTCTTTGCTTTTTGCAAGAGCTTTGGGCCTATATACATTTCATTCATTCATTCTCTTTACAAGCAGTACCAATTGCCTTTTTTACTTGCCTTTAAAAAGGAATTCTCTGATCAAGAGCTTGCCGTGCTGGCTGACCTCCTGCTCAATCTAGCTTGAAAATTGCATCCTACAAAAGGTCACCTATCACATGTTAAAACTATCTGGAGTTGAAGGTACTTCTCTCGCAGTTAATGTTATCATGCCGCCAGATCACAAACGACAGTGAAGAGGCCTTTTGTAATTTACATCATCTGTGAAGGCCGGCTAGTGCAGAAAGCAAAACAGAGTTGTAAATTATGGTGAACTAGGTGGAGAAATTTCAACTTAGGACAAAATGAGTCATCATCTGTTTCTGTTCTCTTCAAGGAGATTTTATAAGCCTAGTTCTGAAAAGATGTGAAAAGCTTATTGATACAAGTTCAGGAAAATTTATGAATACTGCAGTCTTATACCAATTTTATATGATGTAAACAAAATTTTATAGCACCAAGCAAAAGTGCAGTCATTAGCAAGTAATTTGGGTCAATCATTTCAGCTTGCTTTTAACTGATACATCTTTGCATACAAGTTCATAAGATCAGTTTGAAGGGGAATTTCATTGTCAATTTTGTAACAATTTTTCTAGTAAAGCAAGACCAATACGTATGTGTCTTATTGCCCTATGTTGAAATTCAATTAGGCACAGTCAATTACAAATCTCAGATTTGTATCTATACCTAAATGTCTACAATAACTGCAAAGCAGCCTTTTGATTAAGAATTACACAGACAAAACTAAAGAAGGAATTCAAACTCCAAGTCAGAGACACCCAAGGACATGACCAAATGTTCACTTCTACTCCTCAGACCTAACATAGTTATGTTGAATTCCCTCTTCGTGCCCAATGGCCTGACATAGAAAAGACTAACTTGTTTCAACATGGGATGTTGAAATCCTGAAAACCAGTCAAACCAGGATGGGGGAAAAAGAAACAAAATAGTCAACCATATGTTAGCCTAGCATATTACCAAACTTAAACTCAATTTTTTGCAAATCTGGAATGGGATAGGAGTTTTCTTGCTTGTTGACCACTGTGACAAAACAAAATGCTAGACTGAACTAGTTCTTGTGCTGATCCAGCAGGGCTACAGTATTTTTAACATTTATTGAAAGTAAACCAATGGAGTATATGAGACTTACTCTTGGATACTTGTATCTACAATTACAGCCTTAGGAGCCTTATTAAAATCAACTAAGAAAGCAGATCTTTAAAAACAATTCCATAGGTTAGGACAGAATTAACTGCGCTGTAAATATTGTGTATTGTATACAGGTCCTTTATCTTCCCAAAAGACTAAAGGTAATTATTACTGACAGGTTAATAAACTGCCAAATGCTAGATTAGTTTTAATGGTATTTTGTACAGGATTTATCCTCCAAAAAAAGCTTTCTTTTAATTGGGAGATAATTTCAAATTTCCCCTCTCCCTACCAATATCCTGAGGAAAATGTTTGACATCTCCCTTCCCTCCTATTGCAATCCCTGGTGATTTCATAGAATGTATTTGGTGTTTACTACAGTTTCTTTAGGATTTCCAAAGAGACACAAGGGAAGCTAACTTATTTCCTGGAAGCTCTGGAATTATTTTGATACCATTTATTAGATTTTTACAAGTATTACACATAACATTTTCATCTTTTGCTACTTCCAGGCTTCCCAGAGCCAATACTCTTTCTCATCAGGTGAAGTACATACTACCTATTACTTAATCTGTTAACTCTTAGACTTCAGTTGAAGGCCACAGCATCAGATACTCAACAATTTCTCTGTGCTAGATCTACAGAAGTAGTAGTTGATGGTGTAAGAACATGTAGAAATGCCACTAAGACTTTATACTGCAAAAAACTGTATAATACATGCAAAGAAATATCACCATGTGAAATTTACAATTGTGCTTGCATGCTTATGGAATCTATCAAATGAGGTAGTGAACTTTAAACAACGATAGGGAGATAACTGCAAACCCTTCTGCATGGATCAGCTGAGTTAATAAAGCCTACCCAGAGCATACATAAATATATACAATTGTGTAAGTATGGGAGTGCATGCTGGATTGGCTCTATACTTTTTAGGCAGTAGAATTCCTATTACCAGTAGATGGCCCACATATCAATCCCTGATCAGTTTGGTTCTTAGGCTGAAAAGTAGGAATTCTCAAATGTTTCATCTCCCAAGTGTTCTGATTTTATTTAAAATGCAGCTGGGAATTTTCTAGATTACTCTACCAATTGCAGACTTCATGTTGTTATGAGCATGGGCCATTCCTAAATTCATGAGTTTATACAGCTCATAAAATTAATAACCAATCATCACTTGCCTTTGTTGCCCGCAGCTGAGCTCAGAGAACAGGCAGTTCTCAGAGTAAGTCTCTTTCTTCCTTTCTGCCTTCATAAAAATAGTGAAAGTTAATTGGTGGCATCTCTGTAACAAAATCTTTTTTCATTCTATGGTAATATGCTGATATGAAGGTTAATTTTTAAGTGGCTACATACACCATACAGCATCACTAATTTGTGCCAGTGTGCCCACAGAAAAAAATGACAAGGTTATCTAAAGGTGGGAGGTTGGATAAGCTAATAAGATACTTCAATGAGATCCACAGGCTATCTCTTGAAAAAAATGTGCAGTGGCAATTTCTGCTTAAAGATCCAATGCCGTTGTTGCTATGTGGAAAATCATTGAGACATTGATGATTTGGTAATTTCTGTTATGGTAAGAATTTAATTACAATATTGTGTGTTTGCAGAAATCTCACATTGTCTCATTATTGGAACTGCACATCCACCTTTAAGAGTTCAAACTAACCTTGTGTTAGATGTATCTCTATGAGTGGTATTTTTAATAATAGAGATATTCTATTCTTCTCCGATGTTGGCTAGAGATTGTTGGAGTTGAAAAATTGCTTTAGTGAACTTGGGAATACCAAAGTTCATTGTGCTTAAATAGTTTTTTGCTATGTAGAAAAAACATATGTCCCTTACACAGCCATGATGAAGAATTTCATTCTACCTTCTGTTGTGCAGTGGGCAGCCACGTGGACACAAGAAAGAGACAGAGTACACGAACTGTCCCTTTTATTGGTACATAATGGAAGCACCCGTCCTACCCTCGTCAACCCCTTATATACTACTGATGCCCGACCAGCTGACCAACCCGATTGCTCTATTTTCCTGCCTGCCAGGTAACACCCAACCCGGTGTCGTATATTTCCCGCCAGACAGGTTTACCTATCACATCACCTGAGTGATGTCAGTGATGTTAGGTTGGCTGTACCAACCAAGCATCCTACATACACAACACCCCTTCCCCCCCAGCGAGAACAATTACTGTTAGGCAATCATAGCACCAAACAATCCAATCCAGTTATTGCCTCACATAATCCTTAAGATAGGCCGGAGTTTTGTGAGTTCTGGCAGGGTACCTTCCCGACGGCTTCCCAGCCTTTGTATTACCTGGCTTCCTATCCACAACATTCCTTTCGTGCGGTGACCCTTCCACCACTGACTGTTCTAGAGTCCCTGTGTGGTCTGTGGCTGATTCCTGATTAAGCCGTCCAGCTTGAACTGCTTTGCTGCCTACTTCCATTGGCACTTCTTGCCTAAGCTGAGATGGTGTTATGTTTGGTATGGCGTAGGCCACTGTCAGTACTGGTGATTGTAGTACCTCCGCCATGTCCACTTGTGGTTCACTGGTTGGCCTTCCTTTCTGCTCTGAGCAACCCACTTGTTGTTGAGGATGTTGAAGTTGCAGACTCTTGGGTACCCGCTTCCTAAGTTGGTCAATATGTCTTCTGATCTGCCTTCCCCCTCAACAATATAAGACAAGGGCCCCGTTTTGTCAACCACCACCCCTTGCATCTACTTGTCACCCAGTCCATAGTTCCTGTACCAAACTAATTCACCCACAGACAGTTCCCTAGCTGCGTTGGGTTGTTCCACCTCTGCTGCTACCCTTTCTGGGTGTAGTCTGTCCAATCTTGTGATTAGTCTTCTACCCCAACGCAGCTCAGCTGGGGTCTTACCCGTGGCTGTACATGGAGTTGTGTGTTGAGCCAATAGAAATTGTGCCAGTCTCTGATGCCAGTCGCCCGCTATAATTCATCGCAGTGCGTCTTTCATTGATCTTACCATTCTCTCTGCCAATCCATTACTGGAGGGATGAAAAGGTGCCGATGTTGCATGTCTAATCGAGTTGGCCCTGATAAAATCCTGGAATTCAGTAGATGTGAATTGAGGGCCATTATCAGAAACAATTACGTCAGGTAACCCATGTGTGGCAAAGAGCCACCTCAACACCTGTATGGTCTTTGCAGACGTCATACTTTTTACAGGTACCACCTCTAACCATCTAGAATAACTGTCCACAACTACTAAGAATATTTGTCCCTGGAAGGGTCCCACATAATCTATATGTACCCTAGACCACGGGTTGTGAGTTGTCTCCCACCTGTGCACAGAAGCATGTGGTTGTTCAGGTCTGGATCTTTGGCACTGGTAGCAACTCACCACTTGTTCCTCAATAGCTTTATCCAGACCTGGCCACCATAGGTAACTCCTTGCCAATGCTTTCATATGCACAATTCCTGGGTGATCTTCATGTAAGTCCCTCAAGACCTTGTTTCTGAATCTTTCTGGTATTACCACTCTATTTCCCCATAACAGGCATCCTTTGTGGGAGGACATCTCATTCCTCCTCACAAAGTAAGGCTGAAACTGTGGGCCTGGGTTTTTTTCTTGCCAGCCAGATTGTACCCACAGTGCCACTCTGCTGAGCACTGCATCACTCACTGTGCCCGCTACAATGTCCCTTGCCATGAGAGGGCATTCAGGGAGTTCTTGTATGGCTAAGACTTGACTGGCTGGGACAGGATCTGGGTCATTTGAAGGTAAAGGCAGCCTACTTAATGCGTCAGCATGTCCCATCTTCCCCGGCCTGTAAATCATTTAAGCAGAAAGGAATATTGACCATCTTAGCATCCTTGAGGACATGATTTGAGGTGTTTGTCTGTCTGTTGTGAAAAGTCCCAGCAAGGGTTTGTGGTCTGTGAAAATGGTAAACTCTCTTCCATACAAATAATCATGGAATTTTTTAACGCCCGCAACTATTGCTAATGCCTCTTTATCAATTTGGGCATAGTTCCTCTCCGCCATAGACAACGTTCTAGAATAATAAACAATGGGTTTCTGCGTCCCATTTGCTTCCATATGGCTTATTACAGCT
Organism: Vipera berus; assembly: GCF_964194415.1. NCBI lineage: Eukaryota > Metazoa > Chordata > Lepidosauria > Squamata > Viperidae > Vipera > Vipera berus. The sequence continues at coordinate 27,782,836 of NC_138207.1, read as the reverse complement.
CCCACCCCATATGGGGATGCATCACAAGCTAGGCAGATGGGTTTGTTTTCAATGAAATGTGTTACTGTGGAACTACTGGACAGTAACTGTTTAAGGTTCTCAAAACTATTGTTGTGAACCTTATTCCATGTCCAAGGTGTTTTTTTGTCTAACAGCCTGTGTAGGGAGGGGTTCAGCTATAGCAGCCTTATGCAGTAGGAATGTGTGATAAAAATTAATTAACCCCAAGAAGGCTTGTAACTCTGCATTATTCTTTGGTGCAGGAGCCATTTTGATTGCCTTCATTTTTGATTCAGTAGGGTGTATGCCTTGAGCATCAATTTTGTAGCCCAAGAACTCCGTGGATGTTACCCCTATAGAACATTTCTCCCTTTTAAGTTTAAGGCCAGCTGTTCTAAATCTCTCCAATACAGCTTCTAACCTTCTAGCTAAATTTTCCTCATCCTCCCCAGCAATTAATACATCATCAAAATAGGGACACACCCCAGGAATACCTTTTAATGTTCTCTCCATCACTTCTTGAAATATGCCTGGGGCTGCTGAGATGCCAAATTGGAGTCTGTTCACCTTGAACGCCCCCTTGTGGGTAACAATAGTTTGGGCGTGCACAGTTTCCGTAGCCACCAGCAATTGCTGGTAAGCTTGTGTTATATCTAACTTTGCAAAGATGGCGCCGGACTGCACAGCAGAGAGGACATGCTTCACCGTCGGGACCGGGTAAGCATGCGGATTCAAAGCTTTATTTAGAGTTGCTTTATAGTCCGTGCAAATCCTTATCTCCCCATTGGGCTTGAGGGGGGTGACAATGGGGGTTTCCCAGGGCCCTCCTTCTACCGGTTCTAACACCCCTTGGCCTACTAACTTTTCCAGTTCACTCTCAATTTTGTGTTTGAGAGTGAATGGAACTCTCCTGGCCTTAATCCTGATGGGTAAGACCTCAGGATTTAAATTAAATTTAATGGGAGGGCCCGTGTATTTTCCCAGTGTCCCATCAAATACGTCTGCAAATTTTTTGCAGATGGATTCGAGATCCCTTGACTGAATTGAATTTATTCCTCCTAACCAAATTCCTGGTTCCCCAAACCAGTTAAGCCCAATTAAACTAGCTCTTCTACCCTCAGTTACCAGTAGTTCCAATGGGCCCTTAAACTTTTTATAACACACTTCTATTGTGGCCATGCCCATTAATTTAATCAGTGCCCGTTGGAAATCTGTTAACTGAATGGGAGTGGGTTTAAGGTGGATCCGGTGGCCGCTTTTTTTTACAATTGCAGATAATGTCTCCCAAGAAATTATGGAGACTGCAGCCCCAGAGTCGATCTCCATCTTGCAGGGAATTCCCTGTAAGAGGACCTCGACTCTGATCTTTGGGCCTAATAATTGATGAATGGAATAGCGGACCCCAGATGCCACCCTTTTTTCCGGTTAAAGGTTAGTGCCTGGGGCCTAAGGGGCTCAGTACCGCGATGCAGATGTTTTGAGTTACCTGGGGCCCACACTTCTAAGTCGTGGAGGCTGTCACGGACTCGGCTCCGGCAGATGAACTGGATGTGACCCATCTTGCCACATGCATAACACTTAGCACTGTGGAATTTGCACAATGCTCTGGAGTGGGGTCCCCCGCAGCTGCCACACTTTTGCTCCACGTCTCGGCGACTGTTGTTTCCATCCCTTGGTGGTCTCGCTATTGTTGTTGATGGTCTCCTTTGTCTTCCTGCATTGTAGCAGTGATCATTTCGAATTGGTGTCCTCTCCAACCTCTGTGTTATTTCATCGATCTCAGCTTCACAATCCAGCTCTCCCACCCCGCCTTCCACAATAGTTTGTTGATGTATTGAACCTCTCTCAGCATTGCTATTCTGGGGGGGGGTTTGCAACTCGATGTCCTCGTGCGTCATTAATTCCTCCATGAACTACAGCAGAGTTCCGGTGGGCTTTGCGATTACTCTGTTTTGTAAATGCTCATCCCTTAGTCCGAAGACTATTCTGTCTCGGATCCTGTTCTCCAGGTCTGGGAATGTACATCTGCAGGTGGCTTCTTGCACAGCAGCTACAAAATCTGTCAGGGATTTGCCCGGTAGTTGGTTCTGACGCACGAATTTCCTTCTCCAGTATAGTTCAGAACGATTAGGTGTAAAATGCTGGCTCAGTTTTCTTGTTAATTCAGCGTAAGTGACGGATGCCACTGCAGTCGGGTGACACAATGACCTGGCTACCTTATAGACTGCCGGTCCACTGAGGGATAATAATGCAGCCGCTTTCTTTTGGTCCTCCATGATGTTATTGACCATCAAGTATCCCTCCACATGTCCCACATGGGCTTCCCACTCTTCTGGGTGATGCATGTCGAATTCTCTCACCACACCGAGATTCGCCATTCTGTTGTGTTCTTTGACGGTTTTTAAAAATCTCCTGCTTCGCGCTGCTGCTCCTCCGCTCTTTGCGCCCTGCCACTTTTCCGGCGTTCGGCTCACAGTGCTTCACGGGATCCCACCTTCGTCACCACTGTTGTGGAGTGGGTGGCTGTGTGGACACAAGAAATAGACAGGGTACATGAACTGTCCCTTTTATTGATACATAATGGAAGCACCCGTCCTACCCTCGTCAACCCCTTATATACTACTGATGCCCGACCAGCTGACCAACCCAATTGCTCTATTTTCCCACCTGCCAGGTAACACCCAACCCAGTGTCATATATTTCCCACCAGACAGGTTTACCTATCACATCACCTGAGTGATATCAGTGATGTTAGGTTGGCTGTACCAGCCAAGCATCCTACATACACAACACCTTCAAAACCTTAAAACATAATTATTACAAAAAGTAAATGTGTTCCCACATTTCTGAAACCACTATATGGTTTTTGTCTGGCTTTGGCTTAAAAGGTAATGTTATTTATTCTGGGATTTACACATTGTGTTAAATTATGAATTAGTTATTCATGGTTTATTAAATAAACCACCATTTGGTAAACTCAGTCCTAAACTCACAACAATCAGATTGAGTTTAGCAAATGGTGTTTAATAAACTTTGAATAATTCATAATTTAACACAAAGTGTAAATCCCAGAATATTTTTACCAATGAAATGTGAAATGTAAGTACTAGGATCATGTAGGTTGTACAAAGCATCAAAGCCAATATTCCTCAGAGATGATAAACACATCTCATTTTCTTTGATTACTAAAATATTTGCAAAATAATGTGGGCCCAGTTCTTGTTTATATGATTTATGCATAATTCTTTGAAAATAAAGTCTTGATAGCAATTCCATAATTCTGTTAATTCCACTCTCAGCAATTCGCTCATTAGTCCTGAAAATATTATAAAGTCCTTATTTGAACAGGCATTTGACAACAGGTTAATTTTATTGCAGAATGTTTTTTTAAAAAAAACATGTTTTCAATGCTTTGTTGACATTAGTTTGGAGGGGTATCAAAAATACAGTATGTGTATATAGAATCTGATCTGTTAGGATTGGGCAAGCTGCAAAAAAAACCCCATCCCTAATCAATCACAAAAAAGTGAAGTATCTGAAGTGTGAGAAAATGCTTATGTGGAATCTTAATATAGGATGTATTAAAAAGGAGGGAGTCTTTACAGCCTGGTCCAATCAGAAGAAAGCAGACACAATGGCACCAATGGCCATGAGAGTATTCTTAGTACAGATTGCTATATTGATACACAATGAGTCAGAGAGGAGAAATTACCTCAGTGAAGTTACTAAAACAGGCCATCTTGGTCTCCAAACTCTGAAGTTGGAGAGATAAAGTGTCCTTTGAGCTGAATTGAAAGGAGATTATATTAATAATACAACAGTAAAGAGAAAGTCTCCCCTAAGCAAAATGCAGCTCTTCAAAGAACTCTCAAAGGCCTCTGGAATGCATTCAAGAGCAATGCTATAAAAGAAAAATAAGCTGCTGTTTCTTATCTTATCAGTGATGAGTTTTGACAATTCAACTGAAAATCACTCCTCACCAAATGCAAAACAACAGGTTATGCCATGGGTCAGGGTTTTGTACTTGCAGTGAAGTGTTTTCCTACACCCTCTGAAAACTGAAAGGTACTCTCCCTTCCTTTTTCTTTCTCATACAAAATTAGAAACATGATACTTTGCTATCTGAAAACAGATCATGTAGGATAGGTAAAGGTAAAGGTTCCCCCGCACATGCGTGCTAGTCGTTTCCGACTCTAGGGGCCGGTGCTCATCTCCGTTTCAAAGCCAAAGAGCCAGCGTTTGTCCGAGGACGTCTCCATGGTCATGTGGCCAGCATGACTAGACACCAAAGGCACACGGAGTGCTGCTACCTTCCCACCGTAGTGGTCCCTATTTTTCTACTTGCATTTTTACGTGCTTTCGAACTGCTAGGTTGGCAGAAGCTGGGACGAGTAACAGGTGCTCACTCTGATACGCGGCACTCGGGATTCAACCCGCCAAACTGCCGACCTTCTGATCGACAAGCTCAGTGTCCTAACCCACTGAGCCACCGCGTCTCTTACTCATGTAGGATATGTGATGGCAATTAGCAAATAATTCTCAGGGAAAGTAATTCTGTTCCACCTGTATTTTGATGGTTGAATAATCCAGCTCTATAGAAAACCTCCAGACTTTCAACAGAAATAGTGCAGTATATATCAAAAGCCTCACACCATAGAGAAAGAAAAGAAGGAATAACGAAACAGATAATTATGTGAGGATGTGGAACTGTAAAACTCCTGTAAGAAAGGCAGATGACTACCTCAAAGCCATGTATCCTACCATAAGATAATAATCTCCTCTACAAAGACATCCATATTTTGAGGGCTTTCGTGTCCAGACTCAAGATTTGTAAAAAGTTAATTCATCAACATTTAGACTGGGGAGGTCATTACCATTAGCATGTAGCATGATCCATATTGAATTTTACATTCTATACTAAATGATAAAGTATTTTTAATGTATAAGTAGATTAGTATACCTTTTATAAGAATATAAGTAAACCAGTTGAAAATTTAACTTTGTGAAAGAATTAAAACTTCATCATGTTTTCCCAATTAAATAAGATTTTATATACTGTCACATCATTACTTAAGTTTTGCTCGAACTGGTTATGCACTATCAAGTTAAAACTGATTCTTAGTGCCCACATAGATTTTCTTCATTCTGTGAACTAAACAGCTACTCATTATTACACTTCATAGATAAGCTTTTCTAGTCCCTGTTTGAAACTGAAATCTTCTATGAGCTTTTTAAAAACTTTATAGTACCTTTTAGCAGAACTACACTTTTTTCTGTCTTGTATTTCCTTCTTGAGTGTGTATGCATGCATGCATGCATGTATTTATGTATGTGAGAGGTGGTGAAGCAAATTAAGGTTTATTTGTCTCTTTGTGGCTTTCTTTCTTAATTGCAGCATTAGTGATGACATATAACAGAGTGAGCGCCTGTTACTTGTCCCAGCTTCTGCCAACCTAGTAGTTCGAAAGCACATAAAAATGCAAGTAGAAAAATAGGGACCACTATGGTGGGAAGGTAACAGCGTTCCGTGCGCCTTTGGCATCTAGTCATGCTGGCCACATGACCACGGAGACGTCCTCGGACAAGCACTGGCTCTTCAGCTTTGAAACGGAGATGAGCACCAGCCACTAGAGTTGGAAACGACTAGCACGCATGTGCAGGGAAACCTTTACCTTTTTTTATATTTCACAAACAAAGTTCAATATACATGTCCCAGGACAATGTTACAGGATCCAATCTGTGTCGGTCACCAAGACCAGAGGTTTAGTCTTCCAAGCTTTTGGAGTCCATCCTCAGGGAACTTCTCTCTACCAGAATACATACTTTGGGCTATTCTATGTGTAGTTACTACACATGGAATAGTCCAAAGCACACATTCTGATAGAAAGAGGTTTCCAGAGGATGGGCTCCAGCACAAGTCTGAAAGCTCAGAAGATTAAACCTCTCGTGCTGGTGACCAACACAGATTGGATCTTGCAACATATATTTCAGAATTCCTAATTAAAAGGGCAATACAGGCACTCCTTGAGTTATGACAGTAATGGAGCCTGCCCATTACAGTTGTAAGACAGAAGGATGTTAAATGAAACTCATTGTTTCATTGGCTCTCCCTAATGTATACATTAAACAAATGCATGGGTCATTAAGTGTATATGGGGTGCCTCAGGGGTGCCTGTCTTGGGCTTCTGAAGCCCCACCACCACCGAGATACCCTGTGTTCTGCTTCCCACCCTTGGGGCCCCTACAGTCACCTCTATCTCTTGTAATCCTGCACTTGCCTTATGAAGATCTGCAGAATTCAGGAGGCTGGGAAGAAGGAAGCCAGCAGCCTCATTTTCAGCCCATTGTGAAACCTGAGGCAAAGAAACTTCATTGTCAACACTGCTAGGTCAGGTTACAAAATGTAGGCTTTTCTATCCAGCATGAAGAAAAAATGTTTGTGCTTTGCAGAGTAACTCAGCAAAGCAACTTTGAAAGAAAGAAGCTGCTTTGCTGAGGAAAGAAATACTCATATACAAATGTTCTTTGTCAGCTTTAGTCTGGCATTTAATACTATCATTCCTCCACATTTAGTAAACAAACTGGGACTTTTTGTGCAACTGGATTCTTGATTTTATTAGTGATAGATCCCAGTATGTACTAAAGGTAAAGGTAAAGTTTCCCCCGCACATGCATGCTAGTATTTATAACACCATTTATCTTGAGCACAGATTCTCCTCAGGGTTGTGTCCTAGGTCCATTGTTGTTCACTCTGCTGACCCATGACTGTTGTGCAAGGTTTGCTACCAACCGTATTGTGAAGTATGCAGATGATACAACAGTGATAGGCCTCATTCCGGATGACCATGATGGTGCTTACAGGGAGGAAGTAGAGGACTTGGTGGACTGGTGTAATAAGAATAGCTTGACTCTAAACGTTGGAAAAACAAAAGCGATTGTCATCAATTTCAGAAAAAGCAAGCACAGACATACTGTACACCTCAGTATACTAATAATTCAACTGTGGAAGTGGTTAGTTAGTATTAAATTTCTGGGAGTGCAGCTAACAAATAGGTTTGCTTGGTCCCTTAACAGCAAAACACTGGTGAAGTGGGCAAAGCAGCGACTGCGTTTTCAGCATCATTTAAGAAGAGATCTTCCTTCCCCTCTCCTTACTACTTTCTATATAGGGACTATTGAAAACATACTGTTGTAGTGTATTACTGTTTGGTTCAGAAATATTACTGCTTCAGACAGGAAGGCTGTGCAGAGAGTGATGAGGACAGCAGAAAAGATTATTGGAAGTTCACTTCCTTCTATCCAGAACATGGCATATAAGTGCTGTTTGAGCAGTGTCTGTAGTATTGTCAGGGACTTTACACATCATTACCAGGATGGTTTTTATTGTTGCTTTCTGGGAGGAGACTTTGTGGTATCCAAAGCAGAACAACTAGATTCTAGATTCTGAAACAGCTTATAGTATCAACATTATTAACTAGCAAGGGTATTCAAAATGAACTATGGTTCATATAAGTTTTGGTGTTATTTTTATAACTTGGTTATATAACTTGCTGTTATATTATTATTGTTATCCTTGGGATGGTGACATTATTCAGTGGATAGTATTCTTTTCTTCAAGAACTGTGCATTGGAATTCCATTATAATGTCTGCCATTGTATATACAGGTAAATGACAATAAAGGTTATCTTTTCTGTTTTATCTTACTATCAATACATAACAATTAACAATGACAATGCCTTAGCATCATATTTATATTGTTCAGAAACATGCTTCCATATTTTAACTAAGAAGTTAACTGAGGTCAGTTGGCAAAGATGTAACTAAAGCTTAGTTTTACCCCAGTGTTTTCTATACAAGCTAGGATTTCTAATCTTGAGATCCCACATCCCATTAGCTAAGAAGGTTATGTAATATACTGACAAACACTTAGAGAGCTGGAAATATGACTGTGCTTTATTTCCATAGCAACACCACTATTGGCAATATGACACATGGTTGCTGACTCCACTATCTCTATACTGTGGTTATTTATTTTGCAACAGACTTTCTTCTGCTGACTGTTGACTGAAAAGCCAAAATCTTGTTTGTGAGATTATGAGTTGCACTAACGAAAACTGGTACAGCTTTAGCCAGCCCCTTACTCTTCAGATATTCTGTATTATAAACTCTCATCATCCTAAACTAGAATAAAATTGATGGAAGATTGCTAAGCACAATATGTTGTCAAAGGCCTTTACTAAGCAAAACACAATTTTCTAAAGTATCTCAACAAATCAAATACATTTCTGTAACTACTCTTAGTGGAATGAGTGTGTGGTGCTTTAGTGTTGATGTTTATGATCTTAAATGTATACCTATTTGAGATAACAGGCCCCAAATTTAAATTATACAGTATTTTTAATGAACACTGGAAAACAATAACTATAGCATTCCTGAAACCTTAATAAACATTAACAGAATTTATAACTAATTATATGCAGAATAACAGAGTTGAAAGGGACCTTGGAGGTCTTCTAGTCCTTGCGTCAGCAGCAAAGCTGTGTATAGCAGATAACAGCCGGGCTTTTTTTCTCATAGAATGCTCAGAATGGAGTTCCGGCACCTTTTTTGGATGGAACCTTGTAGGGTAGGCAAGGCGGGTTATATGACATGTGTGAGTTCCGGCACCTTTTTCTTTTACAAAAAAAGCACTGGATAACAGTAATTCTTCTTTGTTGTTGTTAGCTGCGAAGTTGTGTCCGACCCATCGCGACCCCATGGACAACGTTCCTCCAGGCCTTCCTGTCCTCTACCATCTTCTGGAGACCATTTAAGCTCACGCCTACTGCTTCAGTGACTCCATCCAGCCACCTCATTCTCTGTCGTCCCCTTCTTCTATTGCCCTCAATCTTTCCCAGCATTACGCTCTTCTCCAGTGAGTGCTTCCTTCTCATTAGGTGGCCAAAGTATTTGAGTTTTAGCTTCAGGATCTGGCCTTCTAAAGAGCAGTCAGGGTTGATCTCCTCTAGGACTGACCGGTTTGATCGCCTTGCAGTCCAAGGGACTCGCAGGAGTCTTCTCCAACACTATAGTTCAAAGGTCTCAATTCTTTGGCGCTCAGCCTTTCTTATGGTCCAACTTTCACTGCCATACATTGCAACTGGAAAGACCTCTTGAGTAAGTACCCTCCACCAGTTACCATAACAAAAATCTCTCCCCATAGCATGTTTTCTACCATATCTCATTGTTCCTTAAGCACTCCAGAAATATTTGGTGCTTTTCCAAAGTTTTCTGCAGCTGTCCACTATAGACTTCCTTGGGAAGAATGCAACATCATTTCACAACATGGCACTCTGGGAATGTGATTGGCATGAAGCAATGTGAGCATCTCCAACTACAGTTCTAGAAAGTTTGAGGTGATACATTATTTAATATTGTTATGCTCCCCCAAAACCTCAAGACATAGAGGAAGCTTCAGCTGCAGTGAGCAGTTAATGTTGGAGCAAGAGAAATAAATTAGTTTCTATTATTTATGTGACAATTCTTCAGCTAATTCTGATAGCTACTGTTTTAGAAGACCCTAACCCACAATCTGGAGGCTATAAGGATCCTGATAGGGAAAAACAGATTTAGAATGAATTCCAGAAAGATGAAACAGTTGTGAATTTAAAAGCCAAATATGTTTAGAGATAGTCTAACTTTAATTTTGGCTATGGTGCACTGCCCTGATTGGACCTGGGTTTTGATCTGGGGTCCTGTTGGATTTGTGCCTTTTGTTTAAACAGCAGGTAAAGGCTGCAGCCAAAAGAGATGTGGTTCAATGACATCTTATGAACCCAGTTGCAGACATTTCTGGAATTTCTAGAAACAACATTAGAGCTCTTTGTCCAGAAGAGTGCAGTACTAGGAACAGCCAGTCTTCTACTTCAAACTCTGGTAGAAGACCCAAAATTTATACTGCATTGGTAAAACAGCACTTGGAATATTGTGTCTAGTTTTGGTTGCCACAATTCTCTAAAGCACCTGAGAGCAGGACAAGAAGTAATGGATGGAAGCTTATTAAAGAGAGATCCAACTTAAAATTAAGGAGAAATTTCTTGTCAGTGAGAATTAATTAATCAGTGGAACAGCTTGCCTGCAGAAGTTGTGGGTGCTCCTTCAGTGGAGGTTTTAAAGAAGAGATTGGACAGCCATTTGCTCAGAGTAATACTAGGCTCCAGCTTGAACAAAGCATGGGACAAGGAGACCTCCAACATCCCTTCCAACTCTGTTATTCTGTTGTTATTCTGCTATAAGGACACATACCATCCTTACAGATGAAAAGGAAGTCATATATATATTCCAAAAGCCACAGTCTAAAAACGGGCAAGACAGTATATAAAATGAATTACTGGCTACTGATTACAATTAATCATCCAGAGTTACCTTGGGATAAGATGGGCAGACAATAAATAAATAAATAAATAAATAAATAAATAAATAAATAAATAAATAAATAAATAAATAAATAAATAAATAAATAAATAAATAAATAAATAAATAAATTTGCCTGTGCACTGTGGTACTCCATTTACAGAATAGAATAAATTGTCTACCTGTACTCTTTCTCATAACCCTGAGAAATGCATAAATATGAATGCACACATCCCCTCTCTTCCTATAACAAAATTAAAAACAACACCTGATAGAATTGATAGGAGGATTTATTTGTTTGTTTGTTTTTGGAATTTATAAGGAAGAAAAGTGGAAGAGAAAAGAAACCTGGATGGAGCTGAAGCAAAAACCAGAGAAGGGGGGGGGACTGAGAAGCCCTGTGCAGACATTTTAAAAGGGCAAAATCCACAAACCAAGCAAAAGGATGTGCCCTACACGTTTAACCTGCTGTAATAACTCATCTTTACAAGCATCCATGTAGTTTTCAGTAGTGATACCTGCAGTTAGTTCTACATCTACCCTTTCTCTCTTCTCCCATCCAACAGTGTTTTTTATTTTCAGTGAATTAAGAGAAACTTAATTTATTTTTTGGTGTATATAGAAGCAACAATGCATGCAGTCTTGACTGGGAGTTTACCTTCATGCTGGTAATTATTGAAGATGGCCCTTCCCAATTTTCCGTTGGTCCTTTACCAACTCTAAATGGAACATTGTTTGTTATAGTCAGGGGGAAACTAAAAATCCATTTAGAACTATTTTCTGTGATGATTTGACAAATAACCATACATCCATGGATATAAAATGAACAATAGCATCCCATGTCAGGAAGTGTTTCTAATCATATATCTGATGACTCATATATCAAGATGTCTCTTGAAGAATTATTATATACCATACAGTGTGAACACTTCATAGCTACCAGAGCTAATGATGTGTTTTAGGCTTTTTTTTTCAAAAATGCTCCCCAGCTGCTTACAAAGCACAAAGAATTCCCTAAAATTAAATTCAAATATAGAAAAACCTGACAGTCTTACATTTCTGAGTCTCTTTTTGTTGCTCAACAGGGAACAATGACTTCTACAATTGGTTTGATTACTCCATTTCATCATTTATTTATTATAAGTTCTGGGTTCTTGATCATTCTGCATTGTTGTCCCTTCACTGTTTTTATGAGTCTTAAAGAACTGTATTAAATGATAAGAATTTTGTTATTTTCACATTAGAAGTTTTTAAATCTCTGGGATGCCACACTGGCAGTTCATCATACTTCATAGAATCTCTAGGTTTACTTGATCAGACTCCAAGCAAGAGATAGCTGACAAACTGCCTTTTGGGTTATAAAAGTTGGTCTTTTCATTGTAAATTAATATTTATTTGGGGAATAAATGTTTTTTAAACAATTTAAATACAAATCTGGCTTACGCTGGTATCTCAATAAGTATTAACACAAAAATAATTTTAAAACTTTAAAGCACTGAAGAAAGTGTGCATGTCTTCTGAAACATCAACAGGGGGCACTGTCAAAATCTCTTGAGATAATGGGATAGAGATGGTAATATGCTGAAAAACCTTTGCACCTTTGTCAATCTCTGGAGTGCATAGAATGAGAGAGACTCTCAGCATTAGCTTGAAATCAATAAACCAGATAATTAGTTGTACGTAAATGAAGCAGTCCTATAAGATCCAGGTGAAAACAACAAACACATTTTATACCCTGAATAATACACAGAAGTCTATTGGATGCCAGTGCAACACCTGCAGAACTGATGTTATGTGCACTGATAACTCTTACCCATCAGCATGTGGGCTGCTGAATATTTGTTTTGCTGCTTTGTTGTTTCGTTTGCTTGCTTTACATCAACTGTAATTTCTAAAGCTCCATGCGGCATGCATTGTGGTAGTTTCTAGAATAGAGGTGTTAATGTGTAGGTAACTATTGCCACAGCTTCCTGCTCCCCAAAGTGGTACAACTGGCAAACAAACTGCAACTGAGCAAAGGGCTCCCCTAGCCACATCCTTCACCTGGCTATTGAGTAGTAGCAATAGCTCTGAGACTAGATGTACTCCCAAGTTGCAGACTTGTTCTTTCAGGGAAAGTATCTCCCCAGTCAGAACCATCATTGGAGCAGGCAAAATGCAAGATGGCTTCAGGACAAAAAGCACCTCCACCTTGCTGAGATTCAGTTTCAGCTTCTTTATCTCCATTCAGTCGCTTACAATCTCCAGTGCCTGGTTCAAGACTTCTCTTACATCCCTACTTTCTCCCAGTGGATGACATACAATTGAGTATCATCAGTATATTGCTGATGTTTCATCCCAAACTTGTGCATAACCATTTCCAAGTAGACATTTAAAATCATGGGAGCAATGATTCCTGCAGCAATCCACAGTCCAACGGTGAATATTCATTCACCTGTATGACCCCTCTTACCTCATTGTAATTCACTGGCACCATCCACTGAGGAAGAAACACTGTTTCTTAATTCATTTGGAGCCATGAAGCACTTACAGGAAATAATGGTCTTCCCACCTTGCAGAGATTATCAGTGGCATAAAATTCAAGAAGAACAGTAATTTGATCAAAGATAGATTTGGATTATCAGCTAATTACTTAGAGGTGAAAAGTAGATCTAAAATTTATCTACCTCTATGAGTTGCTACATGTTTGTTATGACTTCCACAAATTCCCCAAGCCTTCTCTACCTTCTTTAGCTTCCCCAGACCATGAAGTTGAAGTCTTCCAACCCTTAAAACCAAAGGAGCTGTACTATTAGCCCTGAGGTAAAGTTTAGGGGGTTAAGCAAACTAAGGCTTAGTACCATATGTGTTTCCCAGATGTGTGTTTTTCTTGAGGAAGGTTAATTAAAATAAATCCATTTAGATTTTGTATACATTTTCTATTTTCAAAATAATCCACTTTAACAACTGTGAGAACAACATTACAACTAATAAAATATAACCCACTGATCCATGCTTATTCTCTCATTTAAACTGTACAAGCTCCTTTTCTTAGTCAGGTTTTTTTTTTCCTTTCCACTGCCACTTCTCACAGTCTGTCTGCTGAAGAAATCTTGAGAATTTAGATTTTTTTGTATAATTTTCATTAGTTCAAAAGTTCCCTGTTCAAATGTTTAGAACTAGATGGTTTACTTTTAACCTCTAATCTTTTCCCTGTGAGATATTCTTTCTATTTCCACAGGTGAGCTTTATCTTAAGAAATAGTCTATCAAACAAAACAAGGTCAGGAAATTAATCGATGGAAAATGATCTGGTTTTCACAACTGGGTTTGAAAAAGATAGGAGACGTGTTATTATAAAAGCAAGCAAAAACTCCACTACCACCTCACCATTTCACAGGAGAAGCAAGATGTGGCCTTTACTGTTTCTCATAGGTGCCTCTTCAGCTTTTGCTGAAACAACAGTTCACAGATTTGATGGGTAAGTAAGAACACAAAATAATATTTCCGAACATTTCAGAATAGCACAATGGCTTTTCTGTTATAAGTCATGTCTTTCTGCTATTTTCTTTAGGGAAAAGGTTTACCGTGTTACACCTCGCAATGAAGATGAAGTACATTTTCTCAATTACTTAGCCAATGTTGTGAAGGTAAATTCCAATATAGTATATGGTGGGGAAAATATGCTTAAACTAATGTTCATTTTATAGCATGTCATACTAATAAATGATTAGTATGGGCGGAGGGAAGTTGATGCCGGCAGCAGGTGCTCCCTAAGGTACTCCGGACCCATGCCATGTAGGGCTTTAAAGGTCATTACCAGCAGCTTGAATCTCACCCGGAAGACAACTGGAAGCCAATGCAGCTCACGGAGCAAAGGTGTAACATGGGAGTATCGGGAGACTCCCAACACAACTCTCGCGGCTGCATTCTGCACCAGTTGGAGCCTCCGAGTGGTCCTCAAGGGCAGCCCCATGTAGAGAGCATTGCAGTAGTCTAAACGAAAGAAAGATTTGACTAACTCACTAGAATTTGAACAGAAGCACATCTACCACATGATAGCAGCACACCAGGATTTTCTTGCAGGCACTATGTATAGGGCTGTTTTGAAAAACCATAAAAATAATATTTTCATTCAGTTAATACTTTGAACATGCTTTTTTCCAGACTTTTTTCCAGACTTAAAGCCCAAGAATAGCTTCAGTGCACACATATTCTTCTTTTGTGGTCAGTTCTTTCCCTGTAATCTTCTCTTAGTGTTATACCACATATACAAGTGCGATTTTGTTTATCCAGGCTGGCATCTAATTTATTTCCATATATTGCTCTGTAAAGCATCATGTATTCTCATGATGCTAAATGAACAATCCTTAAACCAATTCAAAATATTCTATCAAAAAGAATTAGATACAAAATCTGCCTGTATATTTCTTGTCATTACTTTAAAATTTTAAGTAAAAATAATATTTGTCTCCCCCCAAAGTGATAGGCTGTACGTGAAATTGTGCCAACATGGAAAGAACTGCTGTTCTGTGTGGCTCTCTTAAAGGGTTGCTTGCTGAATATTTGCTTGTTATCAGCTTCTCCTGTTTGTTTGTTTTTTTCCCCACGAATGTTCAGTGAACCTCTTGTTCATTCCAAATTTGGGTTTTGTGACCTTGATGTAACCATATTATGGCATGAGAAAGAACCATCAGAGATAGCAGATCTGTTTTCAATATTTACACTTAGCTTTGATGTTGAGAGATAGCTGCAAAGAAGAGGGACATTATAATCTTTATGAGACATGGCACTTAGCAATGATATACAGATGTCAAAAGGGCTTTTCATTGATCATAGAGCATTTTTGGGTCTTTCCCATATCTAGCTCCATTCTACATTATAATTTGAAAACTCTTAAGTTATGCTTTTCACATTTCTGAAGCTTTAGGCATTTTCACTATTATACTATAAGTATATTCATAAAAAAACTGGATGCACTGTTTGATAGCCAGCTGATGAGAGAACAGGAGAGATTGGTAGAATTCATAATGATCCAGTTGCTAAGTATTTACTATGGTCCATAGGCCTCACAATTACAAGGACTCACCTCAAAAAAGAATATTTGGCCAGCTATAAGTTATAGGTATCCATCTCTAGTCCTAGAAGTAATTGGAAATGATATACTGGAGTAGGGTCAGTGGGCTTCTAGTGCAGACATGTCAAACACAAGGCCCGGGGGCCGGATCCGGCCCACGAAGTGGTTTCATGCGGCCCGCGAAGCCATCCTGGAAACAGTGAGGGAACGGCCCCCACTGCCTTGGCCCTGGCCCAGAGACCCTCCTTCTGCCAGAGACCCTCAGATCTGTCCCACTCCTGCCCAGCCCCCCATAGGCACCCTTGATGTGAACGATGTAGAGCTGGCCACGCCCACCCAGTAGGCCATACGCACTCTAGCCTCACCCACCCAGTAGACCACACCCAGCCAGGCCATACCCACCCGGCCCCCTGAGGGCAACCGCAATGCTGATGCGGCCCTCAATGAAATTGAGTTTGACAATGAATAAATCTTTTATCAGAAAATTTGCTATAATTAGAGATCCATCTCAGTTGGGAAACATTTAAGTTCCCAATAATTTCAAAGGAGGCTACTTTAGTTATCATTCATATATCATAGTCTAAGCAAAATGAACATCACAAATTCCGCTGGTGAATGATCTCTGGCGGGCTTGGGAGAGGGGTTGTTCCTCTGTCCTAGTCCTATTAGATCTCTCAGCGGCTTTTGATACCATCGACCATGGTATCCTACTGCAGCGTCTCAGGGGGTTGGGAGTGGGGGACACTGTTTTACAGTGGTTCTCCTCCTACCTCCTGGGCCGCTAAAGTCGGTGTTGATGGGAGGGCAGAGGTCCGCCCCGAGATCTCTCATTTGTGGAGTCCCTCAGGGGTCGGTCCTCTCTCTCCTCCTGTTCAACATCTACATGAAGCCGCTGGGTGAGCTCATTTGTGGTTTCGGGGTGGGGTATCACCAGTACGCTGATGATACCCAACTTTGTCTTTCCACCCCGAACCAACCCAGTGATGCCCTCGCCGTGATGTCTCATTGCCTGGAGGTGGTCCGGGTTTGGATGGGGAGAAACAGGCTTCGTCTCAATCCTGCCAAGACTGAGTGGCTGTGCATACCGGCATCTCGGACTGACCAGATTTTTCCATCGTTCACGATGGGGGGGGAGGTGTTACCCCCCCGTCGATAGGGCTCGCAACTTGGGCGTCCTCCTGGATTCACAGCTCAGTTTTGAAGATCATATAGGAGCCGTGACCAGAGGGGCTTTTGCCCAGGTTCGCCTGGTGCGCCAGTTGCGGCCCTATCTGGACCAAGATGCCCTACGCACAGTCACTCATGCGCTCGTGACCTCCCGGTTAGACTACTGCAATGCTCTCTACATGGGGCTGCCCTTGAGGACCACTCGGAGGCTTCAACTGGTGCAGAATGCGGCCACGCGAGTTGTTATGGGAGCTTCCCGATACTCCTGTGTAACACCTCTTCTCCGCGAGCTGCATTGGCTTCCAGTTGCCCTTCAGGTGAGATTCAAGGTGCTGGTGATGACCTATAAAGCCCTAAATGGCTTGGGTCTGGACTATCTAAGGGAACACCTGCTGCCGGCATCAACCTCCCATCATCCTGTGCGCTCCCACAGGGAGGGCCTTCTCAGGGTACCGCCGGTTAAAGAATGCCGGCCGGTTATTCCCAGGGGGAGGGCATTCTGTGGCTGCGCCGGCCCTATGAAACCAACTACTCACGGAACTTAGGATGGCCCCCGACCTTTGTTCATTTTGCTGGGACCTGAAAACCTGGCTCTTCGAGCTGTCTGGCCCAGACTGAGGGTTTTTTAATTTTTAATTGGATTTTAGATTTTAATTTTTAGGGCTTAAATTTAATTAATTGTTTTAACTGATTTTAATTTTTGTATTTTATGCTTTAGTTGCCTTGTAAACCGCCCTGAGTCCTACGGGAATAGGGCAGTATATAAACTCAATAAATAAATAAATAAATAAATACTCAAAATTAAATAAAATTACTGAATCAATGTTTTATAAAGATCAATCTGCTTAAGAAAATGAGGAATATTGAAATGGAATTGGAGAATTATTCGTGCAGCTTTTTGTTTGTTTGTTTCGTTTTCCTTTCCTTTTCTATGATGACTGATTTCCTAGTATGGAAGTGAGACATTGGCTAACATTCAAAGCTCTTAATTAAAACTCAAGGGGAAAAAAAGAGAAAAGGAGATCGATTGTTTCACATCCAGAAACTTCAAAAAGTCAGGCTTTTATAATTAACAGATACCCACCTAGGGTCCAAAATGCTTCCTCCAACTCATTTTTGAAGCATGCATAATCCTATTAAATATTTCCAAATATTTCTGCATTAACAATTCATAAAATTTTGCTTAGCCATAAATACTGGCATTTGCACATTGATTTCTTACTTATTCATTTGACCATTAGATAACAGTCTTTAACATAAAGTATTTACAGTACTATATACGTTTCTTGGGAATAAAAGGCCATTACAGTTCATTATTTCCATGTAAACATTTAGAAATAAGCTATTCTTCCTTCTTCCAGATCATAACGAGAAACTATAATGAATTAAGTCTCATGTTTTACTGAATCTGACAGTCAAATCCCGGATAAACAAAATTTACCTTGGATTAGTCCTATGACTGAATTGTACCAAAAGTCCATAATAAAAAGCACCCATTTAAGGAATGGTATGATACAATCAAATGAGTGAAGTAAAAAAAAATAAAAAGATTTAATACATAAAATGAAGCCACAACAAAAGTAAGGATGGAGTTATGTGGTTATTTTTAATTGTTATCTCAGACAACCATATATGATCTAAGGAAAAAAGTCCTATTTGTCACGGCATATTTAGATAACAGCTGACCTTGTTTATGGATTACAGTGCCAGAAGTAATAATATTTGTTCACTGCTTAGATACCAGGCACCTTTTAGAAATGCTTTAGCCGCAAGAAGTCTCTATGTACCATTCAGTACATCCAAATGAAAAGAGGCTTTAAACCTCTAATTTAAAAGAATATATATGCCACAATGAGGCAATACATTCGTACAATTTTTGTTAATTTGTTTCTCGGTGCTAAAACCACCTCTGCATTTTAGTTCTCATTGTAAGGCTTTATAAAGATTCTCTTGTGGACTATTGACTTGCTCTGAGATTATTTTTTCAACAAATGTAGAAATGATCCTTTTAATGGCCAAAATAATGAATTAAATTCATTGCAGTTAGGATATTTATAGGACTGTATTTCCTCATGTTGACAGTTCTTCTATATGTCACATTATGCAAATTTGGTTAGACTGAAAAAGGGAAAACCCCTTGTATACAACCATAATTACATTATAGAATTATACATATTACCTAGAGAGAATAGGTAGAAAAGCAGAGGTGAGAGCTGATGAGTCTAAAACATATTAAGGAGAACTAATGAAAGTTTAGTAGCTGGATGTAGAATTTTGGCAATTGATGGCTGCAGAATTCTGGAGGTAAAATACAGACATCCTAAAGTTGTCAAGATTGAGAAACACTCATCTAGTCAGAGAGACACTGGACTAGGAGAAAAAAAAAACCTAGAATCCAATCTACCCATATTCATGGAAGCTTGCCGGTGATTTTGTACAAGTCATCCCAGCTTAACTCTCAAATAACTCTCATATATTGGGATATATCTGAAGGAAGGAATGCTACATTCAATAAGGCTGTGTATTCTTTGTAAATGATTTGGATGAATTTTTATTTTTAATCCCATTTATATCCCGCCCTTCTCCGAAGACTCAGGGCGGCTTACAATCTAAGCACAAATCAAATGTGCTTAGCAATAACTGAATGCTTCAGTTCTGAGAAATATCACTCTTCTAAACTAGATTAAGACATCAGAAAAAAAAATCTAGAAAAGTGTTATGAGAAGCCACCTTTACATTGTTGCTAGGAAAACTATACAGACTGTCCATGAAATTAACTTAGAGAAGACTTTTCTATCATTACTAAAAAGGTATTGGGCATTTTTATCCAAATAATCTTACAATGCAACTTATGCCTGTTTTGATTCTCTTATTCAATAAAAGTCTTTCCACTGCCTTTTTTCTTTTTGAAAAATTAAAGTGGTAGCAGCAGCAAGGAAATAAAATTCAAATCAGGTAAGCTAACACATTTGACTTTGGCTATCTTCACAACATTGTGACCATGTAATTCCCCAGGTAACTAACTTACCCTCATAGTCAGCAACATACAATCAATAATGATTCTGTGATCTTTCCGGACACTGCAAAAGTTTAAAAGTTTGCAGTGATCCAGTTAAGGTCAGTGCCATGCAAATAGTGTTAGGAAATCTTTACTTTTACCCAATCTTGCCCTTTTCTGTGCTTGTGGCCATTTCTAAATACCTATCACCATCTCATCCACTGCCAGGATCACCTGTGGATGTAATCTTTTGTGCCATTTCACAAAAACCAACTCACGTGAAGCCAATATCTACTGAATGCAGGACTTATTTACTATTCAATGACATAGCCCAAATATTATTTTTCAGGCTTTTCCATGAGTCTAAAAAAAATTGGGGTTATTTACATAAAAAGGAGGTTATTTGCTTGCAAAAACTCCTAAGCATGTCTTCATCATTTCCAAAATATATGCATCCCTAATGTATGGTTAAGATTCTAAAGGAAATATACATATATTTAATAAATTATAAACTATATTTATTCCATTTCTCCCCAAAACCCCAAGGGATACTATAATAAGGGCACTGATGGAAATGTTTGAGCCAGCCTGAAATCATGCATCCTTTTTTGCCATGATTCTCTCTGTTCAGGTTGACTTTTGGCGACCAGATTCTGTTGAACTAGTGAAAGCAGAAATGACTGTTGATTTCCGAATTGAAGCAGACAAATGTTCTGAAGTTGAGAGCATTCTAGAGCATCGTGGACTGAATTATGAGTAAGTTTTTGCAGTATTTATTTATTACATAACTTATAAGTGGTCCAATGGTACATAAATCTCCATGTAGATTGTACTATGAATAAAACAAAACTATTGATTAGAATTGAATGCATCTGTCAGTTTTTGTGCCTCTCTAGTTCTAGTTTTCCCATCAATCTTAAATTTCATTTGTCTTATTTTTACATCAGTTTCAAACTATTGGGACTTTTGTTAACATTCTCCTAAAATATAATCTATTTTACCACATAGTTCTACTATCATACATTGTGTGTAACATTGCCTTATGGCTGATTTTTCCATATACATTTGTAGGTCTACGCTTATTGTAAGTAGTGTCATATATTGGAAGGATCTTGTCTACTGGTGATGCAGTTAAGATCTTGTAGAGAACTGAATCTCTGCATGGTTAGATCTTTTTAAATTGACAAGTCGATATGCCTGAGATTTAGCACAAAACAGTCAACCAGAAACAAGAGTAGCAATTAGTTCCAGGATGCAATCGAAAAGGTAGGATTGCGGGGAAAAATAGAGAATAAGACTTGCACCTCAGAGAATATCAGATCGTAAGGGGTGAAGAAACAGAATAACAAAATAAAGTCCTGAGGTTTGACACAAAATCAACTTTATTTAGCACATAATTTACATTTTTTTTCAAAACTGCAAATATCAATTATAGTAGTTAGAAAATGGAAAGTACACTGTGGAATATGGGATTCATCCATTAGTTATGCACTGAGGAGTTATTGTTTTGCTCTCAGTTAGTAATCTTGTAGCACTATAGACCTTGACGGTGTAGGATTGTCACAGTGTCAAAGGGAAGAATTATTTCACCACGTGTGGAGATGCTACCTCCTCCAGTGATGAATGTACACAATTCAGCCTGCACCACAGAGCTTTTTGAAAGATTGTCCCTGACAAACTTCAGAGAAGTGTCCTTGCTGCAACAATTCAAGATAGCAGCCTTTGATATGCATCTGCGATACCCTGACATCATGTCAGTGTAACTAGATCAATTGTTAATTACAGCATTATGAAGGTTGAGATGTATTGCAAATCGTGTGTCTCATACTCTCCAAATGCAAATTACAGTGGACAAGGATATGATGTTGCACATTTCCCAGCCTTTCCCATTCTGATGCCCTCCAGATATATTGAGATTACAACTACCAACATATGCTATCATTAGAGTTAGGGGTTCCTAAGAATATTGGTTCCTCTTCATATCCGGAGAATGCTTGGCTGGGAATCTTTCTGTCAAAACAAAATTGGATTTTCAAATCAAATCAATCCACTTCATAAACTGGAATGGGAAATGCAAACCCAACAAACTAAGCCTGACTTACATAAACTCACTGATTAGCATGGGTAGGAAGATCAGAGCCTAAGAAATCTGGGGGAGCACAAAAGAAATTAAATTAACCCATTTTGTCCAATCTATATTATTGTTTGATTGCAGAATTTTAATTGATAATCTTCAGGCTGTCCTTGATAAGCAACTGGACAATCACGCTCGGACTGCTGGATACAATTATGAAAAATATAATAGATGGGAAAAGGTAAAGAAGATTCACATGTGAATATTCTCCTTCTCGTTCCATATGGCAGTTTTGTTTTAAAATACTGTTCTCTCCTGGAGGTCATTTCTCAGGCATAAAGAATATGCAGTTTAGGAAGCAGCTCACATACTTTCCCAGGGTCAACTCTAGACTCTTTAGTTAACATGTTCCTAGGCAAGAAAGGCCTCTCTCCTTCTGTCATACCTAGGTATCTCCAACCAGTTAATATAGAACAAGACAGGAAAAGCGAATATGAACTTCTAAAGGTGACAGTACAGGATTCCAGATCTCATGATGCACACTATTCTCTTCCAAGTTGCTGGCAACATTTATATTAGGAGTGCTCATTTCTTCTTCAGGTGAAGGGCTGAATTTGGTCTTTGAATGAAATATGGGGCCATGAAAAAAACCCTCTATATAATTTAGTTTTTCTTTCTATTGAATCAAAACTAAGTCTTGTTAACCTGACTGTCTCTAGTCATGTATTTAATAATTTCCTGGTTCCATCTGATTAAAGCGATGAATTTGACTGCTGCTTCTGGAAATTATCAAGGCTGTGGAGACAACAAGCAATCCTCTAGCCTTAATTTG
This sequence comes from Vipera berus, assembly GCF_964194415.1. Classification (NCBI taxonomy): domain Eukaryota; kingdom Metazoa; phylum Chordata; class Lepidosauria; order Squamata; family Viperidae; genus Vipera; species Vipera berus. Next base: position 27,760,317 of record NC_138207.1, on the reverse strand, counting down.
CCCACTTCTAATTTACAGTTTATTTTATTTAGTTATATTTATATACCGCCCTATTCCCTGAGGACTCACTTCTAATTTGCCCACTTCTAATTTCCACTGTCCTACTTGTCCCCAAGTTATTTCCCCTAGTAAAAGGGAAGATGGTAAAGGGTAATGTCTAGTTCTTTTTCCTCTTTTAGCTATGCACCAAACAAAGATAAATATATAACTCAGTCTTTGGGCACTAACCACTTTTAATACATCGGTCTGAATTCTTCAGGAAAAGAAGAAAAATGTTTTCCAACTCTTATCTAGGCAGTAGTAATCTTCATGAACCATTAATCTAAGTCATTCTTTACATCATTTCTTTCTTTCATTAAATGCATTGATCTATATTTTTAATTGACAGATAGATGCTTGGACAGCTGATATTGCCAATAAAAATCCAAGTCTTGTTTCCCGATCACAGATAGGAACAACGTTTGAGGGACGTCCAATGCCTCTCCTGAAGGTATTCAATTTTCAAAAATCTGTTTCTAAAGTATCAGGTTTCCTCTTGGCAATTAGCAAATAGTAACTTTTCTTAAGTTTTTGTTCATTCTGGAATGTGTTTGTATTTTTAAAAAATGCTTTAGGAAACCAACATATATTTTATAAATTCCTTTCATCCATTTGGATTGATAGTAAAGTCTTCCTAAATAGCACATTCTGCAATAAAATCCTTTGACAGATAGCAAATAAAAATTCAGCCGTATTCCTGTAAGCAAGGTAAAAGTAATTTACTTTTGTTTAACTGTGTACTCCATCTGTTATTTGTAAACATATTTGCTATAAAGTGGTCTATAAACTTTAGAGAAGAACCCCTTCCCTCTTTTTTGTTTTTGACAATGAGATGCAAACAATTAATTAGATTTCCCACTTAACACACAAAAAAACCTTGTTATTTCATCACATTCATCAAATCCAATTCTTCTCTCAGCCCCCATGTAGTAATTTTGATCTGTTTCGCAATAGTACATTAAATGTTAAGAGGGAGGGAGTGGGATCCCATAATGACATCCGTACAATACCTAATTAATTAACTAGTATAAAATTCACCTCTTAGAATGAGCAAAAATGGAGATAGTGACAATAATAAAAGGAGGAGCGGTTCCCATTTCTGAAATGTTAAGATTGAGATGGCTCTGTTTGCCTGATTGTATGACTATGATTTCAAATGAAGTAATTCTCTTTCATTTGGACCTGAGTTTCCTCAAATTCTGATGTACACCTTGTGTTAGTCATCCAGAAATTGAAATACATAGAATGTTTCCCCATAATAGAACTTCCTGTAAATACATCATAAAAAATGTGACTGAGAAGATTTAAAATTTGCATGAGTGTTAGGGGACAAATACAGTAGCTACTATACTAAAATCCCAATGTGACCATTTCCTGTCTAGGAACCAGCTTATGTGGTGATTTCAGTTATGGCAATATTATGTTAATTTTCTACCTCTTCAGGCCAAGCTGAGCTTTTTGCCTTAGTACACGCCATATTCAGATCAGATTCTGCCTTTATTCTACCAGCCCCATTGCTTTGTCAAAGGGATAGCTAGGAGATATAAATATCAGTTAATCCATGGCAGCAGATCTCTTTGTTAGAAAACTAGCACATTAATGGACTTGGAGTTCGAACAAGGTCTCTTTATGGCAAGGGTGAGAAACTAGTAGTAAGCCAACATCTCGTCTAGAGATGCCAAAGCTCAAGGCTGCATCATTCAAAACTGACCTCAAAATGGCTAATTTTGAATGCAAGCACACTAAAGTCACAGGAGAAAATGGTATGCCAAGCCTTTTCCAACCTTAAACATTTTCTTTCAAAAATATGAAAAAATTGGCCTTGACACACACAAAAGTCTTAAAAGTCTTCCTGCAGCCAGTCAAAAAGTCTAGAGTGTGTGCTCTCAACCTTGGCAACATTAAGATCTGTGGACTTCAACTCCTAGAATTCCTGAGCCAGGGAACACTTCTCTATGTTGAGACTTATTAGAGGAGTCCTTGAAAGGTAATTCACCCATTTTTTCTATCCCTGCCACCACCACTAAGAAGTGGGACTTACTTATACTCATTGTATTAAAGTGCAGAATGAAACGGGTGCACACTGAGTAGAAGAGAGAAAGGTCAGCTGTAACCTGCACTTTGAAATATGTCTTGGGAATGCAGGTATCTCTTTCAATGGATAATATGTGGGACAGTAAGCCTCTTGTATGCTAAGACTGCCTATGCTCTTTGTCTCCAATTCTGTTCTACTTGTACATTTATGGAGAAATGTTGTAGAACACTACAAGACTCCAGTGCTCCTCCCTGCAAAAGGAAGCCAAACTCTGGTCAGATTGGCTAGAACTTTTCTCCATTCAGGAAGTGAGGAGCTGATAAGATCAGCATGGGATATACTTTTCTTCTTACTGACATTTGCTTTGAAAGGTCATGAGAATAGGCCCTACATCATTATTGTAGAACCACAGGGTTGACTTACAAGAGCTTTTCCTAAGGGTGCAATAAACCAAGCACTACAGCTCCATTTCCTCTTTTCATTTTGGTTTAGCTTCTATGCAGCTGTGACTCAACTGCTCTGCAAAACTAAAAGATTCACTGTACCAGGACTTGCAGAAATTTGCCTTTGGTTTGCAGAGTTGCCTCAGCTTTCATTAAAAACCATATCAAAACAACACCTAGCCCTGTTCAGCTGATATTTTTGCACACACAACTCAACATGCAAATAACAAAAAAAAACAGCCTCTTCCTGCTTCAAATAACTCAGGAGACTGCCCTGAAAAGCTACTTGGCTGTTCAGATGTGACATGATTGCCTTTATATACATGTAAACACCTCCATGTGAGCTGGAGCTCTCCACTAACACACTTCCAGATATATTGAGCATCCAACTGCCTCATCACTAAAATATGCCAGCTGAGGATGATGAAAACTGTAGTGCAACATCTGGAAGGTGCTAAGGAGAAGAAGGCTAGTATAAGTAACAGTACACAAGAGGCTGCATATTCACATATGGAAAAGGAGATGGAGCTTAAGGAACTAGCTGCTATCAGAATTATCACCTTTATCCAATTTATTGCAGATGTCTCTTCCCAAAATTCACTGCCCCATTAAATGGCAATCAATAATGGGAAATATGTCATTCATTTTCAGAGCTAAAATAAAATATTTCAAAAGTATTTTTGACAGTAAAAGATAAGTCCCAGAAGTGGTAGCTGTGATAAGGACAATTTTGCTTCCTATTGAACTTTAGATAGTTGTAGCACATTGTCCTCTCCAGGTCCACCCACAGAGCTTAATGAAGCTACTCAGATTCCAGATAATTAACTGGATTCCAGTGGCCTGTTTGAGTCATCTCCTGAGCACTTAGTGCAGGGCCTTCTTCTAAATACCTCCTTCCCCATCTCAGAATCCCCTGGCATACTATGCTGTTACAGCCAATGATACATAAGGCAAAGCAGCTTGAGCGATTATGGGACAAGCCTAGGAATGTAATCATATGTGGGCATCATTGCAAACCCTATGCTCTTGTGATCATTGACCTCCTTGCTACCACTTAGAAGAAGGCTTAAAGCACAGTTATCAAAGCTTTAGAATATTCCCATTTTATTTATTTTTATTTTATTTATTAATCCAATTTATAGGGCCATCTATCTTACAGAAGCGACTCTGGTTTAGTTGTAGTTTGTGTTTTATATCTGTTATTCTTTTTAACGCTGTTTTCATGGATATTTTTACTGTGTCTTTGTAAACTGTCAAGAGCTATTAAATGGACAGGCAACATATACATTTCTTGATAAACAACTAAGTGTTTTGTTTTAAAATTTTCAAGTTTCTTTTAGAACTGTCTTGAAAACAGCATAAGCAGAATTGCCCTTAACATTTTCCAGCTTGTGGCTACTATTTCTCTCCATCCTCAGTATGTCCATTAAATTAAGTTGTAGCATAACGAGGTGGGGATGACAATTATACCATTGCTAGTGCTGACATATTTAAAATAATTAAGGTTTTCCAACATGAAAAACATAAGCACTCCAAATCTGTTCAAATCAGAGTAAATCTTTATTACAGTCATAGACCAGCATAAGGAGCCTGATGTATAGTCATTGAAAAAAGCATATAGATATATAGAAATAAAACTATTTAAAGATTATGAAAAGCTAGAAGATATAAAATGTATATAATTAAAAATTAGATGAGATAGATTGATAGATAGATAGATAGATAGATAGATAGATAGATAGATAGATAGATAGATAGATAGATGATAGATAGATAGATAGATAGATAGATAGATAGATAGATAGATAGATAGATAGATAGATAGATAGTAAAAGAAGCAGTAGGACCACTACATGGATGTAGGAAAACATAAAGGCTAGTATGTGGAAGACTATCAAGTAACAAAACACTCTACCATGCTGAACTGGATGCTTATTAAATCTAGTTTATAGAAAAGCTCATCCAACAAATTTTGAGTGCTGTTCTACAGAATCTGGCAATATTGTATGTTAGACAAGTGTTGATGTCTGAAACCACAGGGTGATATAAAATTGTCCTGTCCATCCTGGGTATTTATGAAGTTATGGTGAGATGAGGTTGACATGAATGTTTCTATAGTACAGACACTGGAGAAGGATATGCCCTGTTGCTTCTGTGTGTCCAGCATTGGCTTTCAGGTATAGCTAAAAGGAGAGCATGACATCATGCCAAAGTAAAGTGACTTCTATGTTTTGGTACTCTGAGTTTAATTAGTTATGCCATAAGGGGGCAGAGTACCTATTGGGTTCACTGACATCTGTGTCTGCTCTGTGCTATTCAATAAGTGTTTGGATTGATAATATTCCTCTGCTGTCTGAAGGTCTGAACAGAAGCTCAAGTTTGAGATTTTAGTTGCTGCTATCTGTTTCAAGTCAAACCTGTATTTATTTAACATTTTTGTTTGTTTATAAATTTTATAAGCCACCCATCTTACTCAAGCAACTCTGGGAGGCTTTTTAATCCATCTCACACCCCTAAATTGTCCTTAATGCATTCCAACAAACAATAACAGTGAATTTGTATTTTATTATTATTTTGCAATATTTCAATTAAATCATTAAAAATTACAAAAAAGAAAATATTGGAGAGAGAGAGAGAGAGAGATCTTCATAGTCAATGTTTCAACACAGAAAGACACTAGTCTAGCCAAAGATATGTAACGAAAAACTTTGTTAATATAAACAACTGCTCTGAAACTCATTGAATTTGGTACACAATGCATTTTGACTTAAAATTTTTGTCCCAGTACTCATCATTTGTTTGGTACTCGACACACAAGCTAGAACTTGTCAGTGTCAAATGCCTTGTGACTCACTACATTATTTCTTATGGGAAAAATTTGTTTCGTACTTACGTTTTTGACACTCATTACACTTCCTGAAACAAATTAATGATGAGTAGCAAGGTACCACTATTCTGTACTTGTATAAGAAATGCTGACCAGATTTCAAAGCTCTTGCTTTTTATTTTCTCCAGCCAATGAGCTAATGTTGCACATTTGCTTTCTAGTGTTCTGTGATCCGAGGTTTAATTTGCTAAAATTTAACACTGTGGTCCAGTCTGAGTACATAAATATGAACATGAGGCTTTTGCATATGAACTGACTTCTGAGTTTTGTAACATTTTTTTTAAATCTTAACTTGGACAGAAACTGCATGACTAGAAAGTTTAGCTGGGAAAGAAACCAATTCCTTGTTCCTTTAATGGTTGGGAAATTCACCAGATGGAGCCTGTCATACTTCTGCACAATAAACATCCCTCTTGTGAACTACATTTAAAGATAAGGAAGCTCTGTCTTCCTTTGCATCTGGATATTTTATATATTACTATTTATGTAAGAGGCAGAATTATATAAAAGCAATATGCTGCAGGTAGCCAGACTCTAAAAATACACCATAATCACCAAGGATAAAATATGGTGGTTTGTAGGGATGATGAAAAATACTAAGACATAGGTTCCATCCAAACACGGGGGGGGGGGAGGAAAAGGAGGCGGCCTCTTTCCATATGAACTCAAGTAATAATGGAAAGCAACTCTGGTTTTAGTTGTCATTTATGTTTTATATCTGTTATTCTGTTAATACTGATTTCATGGATATTTTTACTGTGTTTTTGTAAACACTTAAGAACTGTTGAGGGGACAAGCAACATATTCATTTCTTACTAAACAAATAAATGTTTTCTTTTAAACGTTTCAAAGTTGTTTTAAAAACTATTAGAAATTTTTAAGAAGAGATTGGGCAACCATTTGTCTAAAATGGTATGGGGTTTCCTGCCTGAACAGGGGATTGGACTAAAAGACCTCAAAACTCCCTTCCAACTCTGTTATTCTGAGTATTTGCACTATGTAATATTATTTGTACTATGCTATATGAAGACCATTAACAATTTGTATCCAATTCTTTCTTTCATTCATTTTCTTGTATAGGTTGGAAAGCCTGGTGTAAATAAAAAAGCTATCTTTATAGACTGCGGCTTCCATGCCAGAGAATGGATTTCACCTGCTTTTTGCCAGTGGTTTGTACGAGAGGTTGGTGACAAAATATCATTGGCAGAAATTATTGACTCAGCTGAAAATAGAATTGGGTGGGATTGTAAAATTAAAGAAAAATTATTTACAATTCCACAACATATTCTCATTGTTATTCCAAATTTGCTGTCTTTCCTATAAAATAGCCCTCTACTTTGATTTTTCATTTGATTTCCAGTTTGCATTTTGAAGCATAATTACACTGTGAACATGACACTGGAGTTTGCTATTGCAAAAAAAAAATCCTGATTACCCCTTTGCAAAATTCTATTCACTATTAAGAGAAAATCCATTGCAATTAAACAAAATGTTAGGGTTGGAATAACAAATTGGGGAGGTCTTGTAAAAAGATATCATTAGATTATAATTAAAATATAATGAGCAGACTGTGCCATATAAAATGTATCTAATAATTAATGTACACTTCTAAGAGAAGTTTAAAGAAGCTGCACGTTCTCCAGAGTATGTCAAAAGAGTTAAGTTGCAGCTTCTTCTATTTTTGATGTCATAGCTGGTTTTTAATATCACTATTTATTGGTTTCTTAGGTTGTTGGGGTTTTTTAAGAATCTTAACATTGCCTAAGCATGCTGAAAATTTTGTCTTTCAATTCTGGTGATACTCAGTACTTGAGTTCACTTTTGTGGATATTTATTTCAGAAGACATGGACTTAAAAAATCTGGTACACGAAAGCCTAGCAACATGAGAGCATTATGGATTGGATTTCTCTGTTTCCTCAGATCTGCAGCACTTTGTCTAGAGAAATATGTAGCCTTCAGCTTTCTGGATCTGAATCAATGCAAGAGTTGACCATAGTCTTTTATGAAGGCACAGAAAAAGTTTTGATTATTGTTGTTATTCCTGCTTTTCTTTTAAATGCTCAAGGTCGGGTACATAGCATCTTCTCTTCCACTTTTTCCCCACAACTGCCCTATAATAAGGTTGGGTTAAGAGAGTTGAGTGGAACTTCAACAGCTAAAGGACCAACACATGGGTTTCCCCAATACTAGTCCATCTTTACCACTACACCACATTCTATCTTTTTATGCCCAAATTTGTAATATTTGGGGTTAATGCCTTGCAAATAGAATAAGGAAATCCTAACTCTTACCCAAACCTGTCCTTTTCTGTGCTGTGGCAATCCTAAAGATTGTATTATAATTTCATGTACTCCCAGGATCATTTGGGGATGTAATCTCTTGTGCCATTTCACAGAAATCAGTTAATCAGGAGCATTCTGTTGTGCTCTGAAAAAGTTCACTCTAACTTCCTTTTTCCGCTGTTTTAACGCTTTGCATGAGCTGCTAGAGCTACACTTTTTTAACCGAATAAAGTACAGAACGTAAACAGGAGCATTGACAGATTTGCCATGGTGGCAGGATACAAATTCTTTTTGTGACCTTTAAAATGTGGAGAAGCAGTTTGAAAAGTTAAAATCATATTAATGTATTTGCTATTCAGATTCATCTTTCCTTATCCCTTCCAGTATTGCAACAGAAAGCAAAATTTTTCCTTATTTACAATATTACAGTTATCAGATCTAATCAGAGACTCCATTATTGTCATCTATTAAACATTTAACATATTTACTGTTATATATTTTGATTAATGGGGAAAGCTATAGAATTTCTAAAATAATCACAGATATCATTATAACAAATTAATTTTTCATATTTAGAACCCTAATCTATCAATTAATATTGCAGATAGGTAGTCACAGAATACTAAAAGGATCTCTTTCAGTGACATCCTAATTTCTAAACAATATAAATTCTATGACTCTTTATGAATTTTCTCCAATGTCTATATTCATTTAGCAATTGGTGTCAGTATTACCAAACTGACGATAATTGACAAGCAGCTGAAATTAGAATTAGTGCTCTTGATTCATGCTGCTGTTCTTGCTTCTTTCAATATTTTTCTTCATATCCCTATTCCTGTGCCAAAACATGTAATATTATTTGGTAATCATGCAAATGAAAATGACATCAGGCCAGTCATTTAGATTATCCTTATCACCTGTCTCTGTGGTTTGTATGTAGGCTGTTCGAACCTATGGAAAAGAAACCATTATGACTGAGCTTCTGAATAAGTTAGACTTCTATGTCTTGCCTGTCTTGAATATTGATGGTTACGTCTATTCTTGGACAAAGGTAAATAATACACAATAAGCAGGTCATAATTATTGTATCAATTATTTTTCAAAAGGTACATTCACAAATCTGTTCCATTTCAGAGTCGCATGTGGAGGAAGACTCGTTCTGTAAATGCTGGTAGTACATGCATTGGTACTGATCCCAACAGAAATTTTGATGCTGCATGGTGCAGTAAGTATCCTGTACCCTAAGAAGGAAAATCTATGCTCCAATCCTATGTTGATCATGATGAATTCTTAAAGTTTACAAACATCAACTCTAGTTGAGTTCAAAATTCTTAATGCAGTGCTACGAAAATAAACAACACTTGACCAATTGAATGTCCAGACATAGGTTTTCAAAGAAAATAAGATCAAATTCTTCTCTGGAAATATACTGAAATACTAAAATATATTGTAGAGGAATTTTAAACATCTCTAAGAAGGAAGTAGTTTGTGGTTTAGAACTGAACTCTATTCCACATAAGTTGCATGGTTTTTCTCTCTGTCAGCAAGAGGCAAAAAAAAAACTTTCCTCTTTTCAGAGAACAATATATATATATACAAATAAAATAAAATCTGAGTCCATATAATGCTGTGTGCAATATACTTTGAATTAGCCTGACTCCTCCCACATAAATAACATATTTCTAGAAAATAATGAGCAAAGTATTTTTTGTTAGTTTTTACATGAAGCATATTCACACTAGGAGTGATGTGGAAGAGCAAAATAAAATATTCACTTGCATATATTAACACAAAAAATATTGTCCTAGGGTAAAGTCTTGTTAAATAAGCTTTGCAAATCTCTTAAGAGAGCTCCTTCAAAATGCACAGGAGCAGATACTAATTTCTGCTTTTGGAATTATAAAAACAACTGCTGGGTACAGCTTCACAAAGCCAAATAACTATGCAGTTACACTCATGTGGAGAGAGCTGGAAGCAGTTTCCAAAGTGGCCTTGAACTTGTAACAAGACATAGCTGCTTTAAAAATTCAAAACGTAGTACAATAGTACCTCAGTACCCATTATTAATTGGTTTCAGGAGGCACAATGAGTACCAAAAATGATGGGTACCAAACAAGGAATAATGTAGTGAGTCACAAGGGAGCCAACACTGACAAGTTCTAGCTTGTGTGTCGAGTACCAAACAAACAATGAATACCAGGGCAAAATTTTCATGTCAAAATGAGTTGAATATTAAATTTGATGAGTTTCAAAGCAGTTGAATACCAAGGAATCACTACACTATAGGCACTCCAACGAATTTCAATACATCTTCCTCAAATCACTGCCACAGCCTCAAGAAATACTGCCTGGTAAAATATATGCAGTATATTCCACAATGCTGTATGCCAGCTTCACTAACTGACACTCTCCAGAGTTGTTGCCATCTTCATATCTTGCAACTTATAGAAATATTAAACAGGAAGTAGGCCAAAACCTGAGATTAATGTTTTTATGTGATCTTGACATCAAAGGGCACCAAGCTGATTAAATGCACATGATCTACTCTGGCAGGCTCCAATTTCCTCACATTTCCTGACATTTCAAATTGTTTTAATATATATTTTTATATATTCCGAGAGAGAGAGAGAGAGAGAGAGAGAGAGAGAGAGAGAGAGAGAGAGAGAGAGAGAGAGAGAGAGAGAGAGAGAGAGAGAGATGTAATCTCATTTTTTAGCTATAAGGTCAGAGCAGTGATGATAGGTAACATTAGACAACAATAAAACTTGGAGAATATAATTCTTTCTCCTGCTATTATATACATGGGAGATGGGAAGAAATCAATGAATAAAATATTTTAAACTACTGAGCCATTTTTTCTCTAAAGTAGATGCCTATTTCTAAGAATTGCTTGTCAGACAAACTGAAAAACATTGTGAATTATAGCAGACAGTGTGAGGAGATGCAGAATTATGCAGGGTAGTGTTCCATTCAATGTCCACATTTTCATTGCATATAGATGCTAATTAGGGAACATATCAAACTCTTTCTTGTGCAGAAGCAGGATTTTGATTAGATCAAAATAGCCCCTCACATTTATGGGTTAAATGAATATATATTAGTATCTCTATATAATCCCTTTTTAATGTGCTCTAAACAGTTGGGTGTCTCAGTGGAAGTAAGCCCATAATTTATATAGCCCACTTCACAATTCACGTATCCTGTCACACGGAGATATTATTTTGTAATAACAATAGCCTCCATCCATTTTCTTACATCTATTTGGTCATCTCTGAAAAACTAATTGCACAGTTAGTTAACTGCACTACTTCAGTGCCAGTTTTTTCCAAATAGTTTTGAACAATGAGATTGATTGGAGAAGTAGATGAAAGAAAGCATGTTTGGTTGTGAGAAAGAAAATTGTGGAGGTGATATTCAGAGTGATGAAGTAGTGAACAGGAAAGCATGATAAAATATTACTTTCAAAGCTACTTTTAAAAGTAACCAGTCATACTATTACTTGAGACCTAGCATAATGTATAGTGGCTAAAAAGATCATGTCATTCTCAGTCTGAATCTTCCTTCTGCCTTGATAGCATGACATGTCCTTGTGCAGACCATTATCTCTCACCCTTCCTCCATCTATTTCCATCTACTTCACACTGAGTTGTAATATTTGTTTGCATGCTCTTCACAACCAGCCATTATAGCTTGCAACAACTCATAGCTAAAACAACCATGACTTAGTATAATGTGTGAATCCAGTCATTGATAGACTAACAGATATATAAAAGGTTTTGAAAATTGTAAAATGCTATGCAAATGTTTCATCCTGTTATTAGCCTGCTCAATGATACTTACATAGTAAGTTAAAATTGAAAATTAAAAAACATAAAATCATTAGGAAGCCAGAAAGGCACACTTTTTCTGCCTTTTAGACCAACCTATCATGTCTAATTTTTCCGCCCACTTCATTCAGCTGTTGGTGCTTCAAGAAATCCCTGTAGTGAAACCTATTGTGGTAGTAAACCTGAATCAGAAAAAGAGACCAAAGCTTTGGCTGACTTCATTCGAAGAAACCGTTCAACTATCAAGGCTTACTTGACCATTCATTCTTATTCCCAGATGCTCCTTTATCCATACTCTTATACTTATGACCTAACATCAAACAATGTAAAACTGGTAAGTAGAATTCGGTGACGATAAAGTTGAAAGTTGTATTAGTTGTGAACCTTTCAGCAAATAATTTATCTTGGGCTGCAATTTGAGATTATTCAGTTTTGCAATATATTTGTTTCCTGTCTATTGCTGAATCATCTTAGAACAAATGTCTGCCCCCTTGAGTTAAAAAATGCAATTTTAAAAAACTGTTTTAATTAATTTAATTTAATTTAATTTAATAATATTTATATACCGCCCTTCTCCCTGAGGACTCAGGGCGGTTCACAGGGCAAAAGTCAAATACAAAGTACAAACATTAAAAAGAGATTAAATAATTGCCCAAGTTAAAACAATTAATACAATAATAAAACCCCAAAAATAAAATTAAGAATACAAAAAAATAAAAACCCCACCAATCCCCATCAGGCTAGGCCGGCTTGTACAAACAAAAACGTCTTGAGATCGCGACGAAAGGAGCGAAGATCGGGCGCCATCCGGAGCTCTACCGGCAACTGATTCCACAGCTCCGGAGCGCCCACAGAGAAGGATCTCCCCCTGGGCGCCACCAATCGACATTCTCTGATCGGTGGCACCCTGAGGAGGCCCTCTCTGTGGGAACGCACAGGGCGCAGGGAGCTTGATGCCGGCAGCAGATGTTCCCTAAGGTACTCCGGCCCCATGCCATGAAGGGCTTTGAACACCATTACCAGTACCTTGAATCTCACCCGGAAGGCAACTGGCAACCAATGCAGCTCACGGAGCAAAGGTGTAACGTGGGAGTATCGGGAGACTCCCAACACAACTCTCGCGGCTGCATTCTGTACCAGTTGGAGCTTCCGGGTGGTCCTCAAGGGCAGCCCCATGTAGAGAGCATTGCAGTAGTCCAGACGAGAGGCCACGAGCGCATGAGTGACCGTGCATAAATCATCCCGGCTAAGATAGGGCCGCAACTGGCGCACCAGGCGAACCTGGGCGAAAGCCCCCCTAGTCACAGCTCCTATATGGTCTTCCAAGGTGAGCCGTGAATCTAGGAGGACTCCCAAGTTGCGAGCCCTATCTATGGGGGGTAATAGTTCACCCCCCATAGCAAGAGGTGGAATGTCCGAATAGACCCGGGATGAAGATATGCAAAGCCACTCAGTCTTGTCGGGGTTGAGTTGAAGTCTGTTCCTCCCCATCCAGACCCGAACCGCCTCCAGGCAACGGGACATCACGTTGAGGGCATCACTGGGGTGGTTTGGGGTCGAAAAGAAAAGTTGGGTATCATCCGCGTACTGATGATACCCAACTCCAAAACCACGAATGATCTCACCCAGCGGTTTCATGTAGATGTTGAACAGGAGAGGCGAGAGGACCGACCCCTGAGGAACTCCACAAACGAGAGACCTCGCGGTCGACCTCTGCCCTCCTGCCAACACCGACTGCGAACGTCCCTGGAGATAGGAGGAGAACCACTGTAAGACTGTGCCTCCCACTCCCAGTCCCCTGAGACGCCGCAGCAAGATACCATGGTCGATGGTATCGAAAGCCGCCGAGATACCATGGTCGATGGTATCGAAAGCCGCCGAGAGGTCTAATAGGACTAGAACAGAGGAATATCCCCTGTCCCGAGCCCTCCAGAGATCATTAAATTAAACAAGGTATATATGAATTGAGTTATATGAATTATGAAAGAAACATAATCTATTAGAATTAAGACTTGGACTTTTTTTTACAAAATATAGAGGAACAGAATTCATTCATTAACCCTCAAATCTGCATGTCAACTATGATATATCCCAAAGCCCAAGGGGTGCCCCAGGGGTTGGTCCTCTCTCCCCTCCTGTTCAACATCTATATGAAGCCACTGGGTGAGATCATCCGTGGTTTCGGGGTGAGGTATCATCAATATGCTGATGATACCCAGCTTTTCATCTCTACCCCGAACCAACCCAGTGATGCCCTCGACGTGATGTCCCGCTGCCTGGAAGTGGTATGAATCTGGATGGGGAAGAACAGGCTCCGGCTCAACCCGGCCAAGACTGAGTGGCTTTATGTACCGGCATCTCGTTTAGTCCAAGAGGTTCCATCTTTGGTTATGGGAGGAGAGGTGTTACCTCCCATTGATAGGGCGCACAACTTAGGCGTCCTCCTGGATACACAACTCAGTTTTGAACATCATATAGGAGTTGTGGCCAGGGGGGCTTTTGCTCAGGTTCACCTGGTGCACCAGTTGCGCCCCTATCTGGACTGAGATGCTCTACGTACAGTCACTCATGTGCTCGTTACCTCCTGTATAGATTACTGCAATGCTCTCTACATGGGGCTGCCCTTGAAGACCCCCCGGAGGCACCAGCTGGTGCAGAATGCGGCTGCTTGGGTTGTGATGGGAGTATGCCAATACTCCCATATTACACCCCTCCTGCGTGAGCTGCATTGGTTACCAGTTGCCCTCCGGGTGAGATTTAAGGTGCTGGTTCTTACCTATAAAGCCCTACATAGCTTAGGCTCGGGATATTTGCAGGACCGTCTGCTGCCAGGAACGACCTCCCATCGCCTGGTGCGCTCACACAGGGAGGGCCTCCTCAGGGTGCCGTCGGCTAGACAATGTCGGCTGGCGACCCCCAGGGGGAGGGCCTTCTCTGTGGGAGCGCCAGCCCTGTGGAATCAGCTTCCCCTTGAGCTCCGGATGGCCCCGGATCTCCGGTCCTTTCGTCGCGACCTCAAAACATTTCTTTTCCATCAGGCTGACCTGGACTGATGATAGGGGTTTTTAAAAAGAAAATGTTTTTAATATTTTATCACTGGGGCTTGTTAGTTTAAACTTTTTTTTAACATTTGTATTATTGTGTTTTATTGTTGTTAGCCGCCCTGAGTCCCAATCATAAATAAATAAATAATAAAGCCATGTCCTTCTTATACCGAATTTGCTCATTTAAAGGACAAAGTTCACTTGTCTTCTTTTCATAGAGGACAGTCTTGTTAGCTGAGTTCCAGTGAACCATGCTCTCCCTCACTTTCCAACTTGTCTCAAACTTTTCAGCACCTTAGTTTAATTTTTATAACGCTTAGGTTGCCACATCTCTATTTTTCCAGACAGGCAATTTGCCTTCTTCCCACCATACCTCTATTCCTTTGAATGATTAAATGGAAACTTTAAACCAGGGTCCAAGGGATATGAAGTCTCCTTCTCACTTCAATCAAGACAGATTGCTTTGACTATAAAGGACTAGTCTTAAATTTACAACAGGTGTTTGGATGTATCTTGAATGATATGGAAAATACTTTCTTAGAACAGGAGTGGTTATCTAGGCATATATTTCTCAATTTTGTTTTCAGATAACTTTCTTTGCCTATTACTAGTGTATCTCCACACATTCTCACCTTGTTTAAAAACAAAGGGGAGGCAGTGAAGACACAGGCAAGTCAATTCCAAAATAATGTACTGTTTAATTAGTCCTAATTAAACTAATTAAACATTGACCCAGAAATGGCCTGAGAGTATATTTTCTATCACAGACGTACTAAAGAGTTTATTTCATTTCCCTTTTCTTCTGAACAAATAGTATTTTTTCATACGAAGTTCTTCTTTTACATTATATTCATTTTTAACTTAATTTTAAAAGTTAATATCAATAGACAAAAACCACTTTCCTGTCAAGGGACAAAAATTAACTACTAACTCTGACAAGACACTCTATGTGAGGCTGACCTGCATAGACTATTTAAACTGCTGAAGAAGCAACCATTGGTTCGACAGTAATGCAGAAACACAACAGATTTCATACATGGTTAAAATAAGAAAGAAGGTGAGGTATCAAACAAAATCAAAGTCCAAAGATAGAATTCAGATTCAAGAACCGGATTTTAGCAAAGGGAGGTTAAGCAGTACCTGTAGATTTTATTCTGCTCGTGTCATTGCCAACCCTAGGGGGAAGTGCTCATCTCCAAAAATGAGGTTTGGCCAGGAACATATAAGGTTATTAGTTGGGAATGAGATTCTAGATTGGATTATGCAACACACTAAACATAATGTAGTTTGCTTTTGGCATTATAGTAATTTATCAAGTCGGAATCTTGACAATGCCATTTAATACACCATTTTTGCTTTCTTTGTTGATGCACAGGAATAACAATAGATATGTATTCCTTGTCCAAGATAATTCCTAAACTAAGTGCCTTAGAACATTATACAATAGAATTTTTTGAACATTTTAATATTTCTTTAGTTCTTTAGTTAGGAATATTTGAAAAGTAAAAGTATCTGGCCCTAAAATACATTATGACAAATAAGGTATTTCAAAAATTGAGAGGATTTTAATTTTCAGTTGCCAGAATGGTCATGTACTGTGTGAATTCAGACAGATTCATAATATTTCCCAAGTGGAAATATCAAGATTTGGGCCAGAGAGAGAAAGTAAGAACAGATTAATAGTTTTGCTCTGGACATTTTGGACAATTTTTATTTGATGGTGTTATGCTAGATTATATACATTTTTGTCCATAAACCACAATGTTTTAACAAGTATTATTCAAAGGGTAGATCCATTTGCCCCTCTTTTTGCCTTTAATTTAACAAAGCAATATTTAACCGAAATCCAATAATATAAAATTGATAGATTACAATAGAATTCTCTTGTCCCTGGTTTAAACAGCATTCAGATTCTCATAGAATTTGTGTTATTTTAGTGATCTAACTTTAGTATGGGAAAGAGGAAATATGTTTGGTGATTTTGTTCCCATAATGTTCTTAACCAGATCGGTTAAGATTAGCCTGTAATGATAATACTTTTTATCAGAATGTTATCTTATTTCATTTCTGTTCTAACATGAAATATGATAAAGAAAACTGGCAGACGTATGATAAAATAAGTGCTCCAACCACAGTCTGACATGTCTCTTTAAAAATATCCCCTTCTGTACTAATCTTTTAGAACTTGGTTTCACACCTTTATATTTCTGAGAGTGACAAATGTTTATTGAATGAATGGAGATGGAGTGATGAAGTCTTCATCTTCTCTCCCTATTTACACTTTCCATGAGTTTTTCTGAAGGCCTGAATAAAGCCTGTAAACGTACAATTTGGATTCACATCACTTGCTACAGTTTTTCAGGTTTCGGGGTCCCATGAATAACTTTTTAAAGGAAAAACGAAATCCCTGGGCTTAATTCAACATTTTTAAATAATGGAATCCAGAAACATAAACATCCACCCTTAACCATGTTCATGCCCAAATGATAAAATGTGTGACATTGCACAAAAGTATATTAAAAGACAAGTCTTTGTCACACATCTATTTCTTATTTCCTTATTCCTTATTTCCATTTTCTTATTTCCCCTCATTTACTCCCTGTGAATGCCTATGCTCACCACTAGTTATATTTCTTCTTAAACTATTTCTTTGGTTCCATGGTATAATATAACCTGACCCAGTTTGTTTTTTTCCAAACCAATTGGGGATTCAGTTAATATTTTCTTAATTCTGTGAAGTAAGTTGCAATGGAGTATGAATAAGAAAAGCATATGTTAACACAAAATGAGCAAATATACACACAGACACACAAAGATAAAATTTAAGGGAAATTAAATTTGGGACAGCATTTGCAAAAATCCAAAAAAAAAAGGAGGAAAATTGCAGATAAAACTGAGTACAGATTTTGGGTACTGTTGATGCAAAAAGAGTGGAATGAACTTAGCACTGGAAAAATTAGAAACTGGGTAAAGTTGTCTTGACTAATTATCGTGTCACTTTCTGTAATCCTTGTTTATTGCAGACGAATAACTTGTGTAATGTAAATTCCACCAAGCGCCAGCTGCTTTAGAAAAGAAATCACTAACAAAAATTCATACTATTTGCAATATATCTTCAGTTGCTCTCAACTGAATGATGAATCATATTATACTACTGTAGTATGCATTCATTCATACATACATTGTATACATATAACAAACATATGCATGCATACATATATGACATTATTTTTGGCAAAGTGACTAGAATCCAAAGAATAGTCCTATTGATTGGATAAACAAAGATAACATTCCACAGACATATGCATGCACACACACATCCCCTGAACAAGAAACTCAAGAGTCATGCTAGAATCTCACCACTGGTGACTTCTTGGAGGAAGAATTTGATTAATAAAAAATACATTCCCCTGTTTTTTTTCACAAGTTATTTTACTGCATCCATCATGCACACAAAAATGCATACATATATCCATATTGCCCATAACTGATAGTCTAATATTACTCTTTTTTTCTTGAAAAGTACTAAATCAACCTCTATTTCACAATGTTACATGTATATTTTTTTGTAAAAGTAAATTGCCTCCCTTATCTTTGTAATCAGATTTTCCTACCTCATTCTCTTAACATTTATATTGGGTTACTTAAAACCTCTGTATATTTAATCACCTCCTTTTTTCTCAAAAATATTGCAAGCTTGATTCAGAATGTGCTCAGACTTTGGCTTGGGTTCCAGTTTAGATCATTATATGGCCCATCAGTCGCAGCAAATCAAAACAAATTTAACTCTCCTTGTACTTTAACAATAATGCTTTAAATTCATAGAGGGATAAAAACTGGTTATAAGTTTAAAAATAGAAAAATAAAATCCATAGTTCTCTATAGAAATGCAGGCCATTCTGATGAAATAATTTCCAAACCTAAAAAAAATTCCTAATTGCTTTCTTCCGGCACCAAAACCTCCCTGCTCTAACTTTCTCTGTTAATTAATGAATATTGTTATGCAAAATTTTAAATACTTAACTTTAGCAATAGCGATAGCACTTAGACTTATATACCTTTCCATAGTGCTTTACAAGCACTCTCTGAGTGATTTACAACATCAGCGTGTTGCCCCCAACAATCTGGTTTAGTTGAAAAACAGTCATAAGTAACTTTTTTCAGTGCGATTGTAACTTTGGACAGTCACTAAATGAACTGTTGTAAATCAAGGACTATTGGTATATTAGATTGCAAGTTATTATTGCAATGGGAAATAACTAATTAATATGGCTGATATCCTGTTTGGATTATAGTTATTGCCATGACAATAAAAATTTCAGAGATAAACTTTCTGTCAAAGCAACTAATACCTAAGTGAAAATTAATTAGTTTATGTTTGAAGTGCCAAAGCTTCTTCATTGTATGACATTCTCTCTGAAGCTCTGGAATTAAGGACTGAATGCGGTAATAAAAATATGATACCTAGTTCCCAAAATATAAGTCTTCTTCCCATCTTGGCTTCCACTCTGAGCAAAACATCTGAATGTCTACCACAATTTATCTTTTTTCTAAAGAATTCTATTGCTAAAGAAGCCATTCGAGAACTAAAAGTACTATATGGCACCGAATATTCATATGGTCCAGGAGCTGCAACAATTTGTAAGTATTATACTAATAGCAATACAACTATGGTAATGATTAGATCAGGGGTGTCAAACTCAATTTCACTGAGGGCCACATCAGCATTGTGGTTGCCCTTGAGGGGCCGGGTGGGTGTGGCCTGGGTGGGCGTGGCCTACTTGGTGGGCGTGGCTAAAGTGCGTATAGCCTACTGGGTGGGCATGGCCAGCTCTACATCATTGGCATCAAGGGTGCCTATGGGGGCCTGGGCAGGAGTGGGACAGATCTGGGGGTCTCTGGCAGAAGGAGGGTCTCTGGGCCAGGGCCAAGGCAGCGGGGACCGTTCCCTCACTGTTTCCAGGATGGCTTCAAGGGCCACATGAAACCACTTCGCGGGCCGGATCTGGCCCCCGGGCCTTGTGTTTGACATGTCTGGATTAGATTATTGTTCATAAAAACTTGTAATTAGAACATTACAGACAGTGTATATACACAGGGATTCTCCCACTTTTCAAACATCAGGACTCTTGAGTACTGTATGACTACGGTATATGTGATTTGCAGAGGTATTACAAAAAAGATTTCTCCTATTTTTCATAATATAATGCCTTGACTATGATATATATGAAAGCAAGTAGAACTATACTGTTTTAGTTCATTAACTTTAATATGAAATTCCATGACTGATTAAAAAAAGACAAAGGAAACAAGCATGGTAAAATTATCTATTAATGTGGAAAATATAATCATTGGTGTGTCTCATACACTGCATAATGATGTTGGAAGAAATACAGTCTTACTCTTCAGGTGAATAGTAGGCATCCAGCATAGACATATGTTCTGGAAATTATGGCTACTGAAGATCCAAGAGGATGCCAAGTTGATACCAAACATTAAATTTATGAAAATCAGTTCTATTTACCTGCTTCTATTTACCTCCCATTCCTTACTATTTACAGATCCTGCTGCTGGTGGCTCAGATGATTGGGCTTATGACCAAGGTATAAAATATTCCTTCACCTTTGAACTTCGTGACAAAGGCCGATATGGTTTTGCTCTTCCTGAATCTCAGATAAAGCCAACTTGTGAAGAAACTATGATTGCTGTTAAATATATTGCTGAATATATGCTTATTCTGTAGTAAAAAATTGCTTTCCAAACTGAATAAATAAAATTTAATCCACATTTGCTTTTGTACATTTTCTGAATTTTCTGCGTCCTCCCATAACTTAGAAATATAAAACAGAGAATAATAGAGTTGGAAGGGACCTTGCAGGTTTTCTAGTCAACCACCAGCTGGAGCAGGAGGTCCTATACCATTTCAGATAACTGGCTCTCTTTAAAACCTCCAATGATGGAGCACCCACAACCTCTGGAGGCAAGCAACTCCATTGGTTTATTGCTCTCACCATTAGGAAATTTCTCCTTAGTTCTAGGTTGCTTGTCTCCTTGGTTACTTTCCATCCATTGTTTCTTGTCTTGCCTTCTGGAGCTTTGGAAAATAGTTTGATCTCCTTTGTCTTTGTAGGAGGCCCTCACATATTGGAACACTGCTATCATGTCTCCCCCTAGTCTTTCTTTTCACTAGACTAAAGGTAAAGGTAAAGGTAAAGGTTCCCCCGCACATGCGTGCTAGTCGTTTCCGACTCTAGGGGCCGGTGCTCATCTCCGTTTCAAAGCCGAAGAGCCAGCACTTGTCCGAGGACATCTCCATGGTCATGTGGCCAGCATGACTGGATGCCAAAGGTGCACAGAACGCTGTTACCTTCCCACCGTAGTGGTCCCTATTTTTCTACTTGCATGTTTATGTGCTTTTGAACTGCTAGGTTGGCAGAAGCTGGGACGAGTAACAGGCGCTCACTCTGTTATGCAGCACTCGGGATTCGACCTGCCAAACTGCCGACCTTCTGATCGACAAGCTCAGCGTCCTAACCCACTGAGCCACCGCGTCCCTCTTCACTAGACTAGACATGCCCAATTCCTGCAACCATTCTTCATATGTTTTAGCCTTCAGCTTGTTCTGGGTTCTTCAAAAGCTTCCCTAGTATGCTGTTGTTTAAATAATAATTGTTCTGAGAAAGCTAAAATTGACATAGGTGGATGAGTACATGAATGCAGGAGCAGGTTTAGGTTAAGGTTGATTTAACTGCTAATATAAATATAGTAAATGGCATTGTGTCCTGGAATGGCCTTCTTACACCTTCCTTTTGGCATAATTCCTTAAACCTGCAGAGAGGAGCACACTCAAGAACAGCATGGCATGGCACAAAAGAGTCTTTCTCAGCCAGCACATCCCATCATATGATAGAGTTCAATTGTCAAAACTCTCTAGCTCAGAAAGGCTAATCAAAAGGGTTGTTGCAGGAGGGGGGGAAACATACTTTGGAAATTTGTGCAAGAGCTTGTCTAGATTACAACAGACTTCTGTGTTGACCCTAATCAGATTCTTATGCAACTGACATAGTTCTATCTGGAAGTAGATAGAAATAACGGCTGGTCATTCCTTCCTCTTTCTGGGCTTATCTATTTCAGATGTTCTTGAGATATGAAATTCAATCAAAAGACAGCATAACAAAATAAAATTAAAAAGTTAAGATATATGGAGGCTTTGAGTCAAAACATTAAGCATTCAGCAAAGGTGATTTTCCAAATAATTATGCATATGCTAAAATTTATGGTGCAAAGTTTGGTGTTTCTCAGTTATTCAACTGGTTAAATCAAAACTTATGAGGGAAGAATCAGAGAATGAATGAAGACATTAAGGATGCAGCAGACAGACTAGAAAGAAAGAAGTAGATAAACAGTCAAGAAGGAATGTAAACCATAACTGCTGAAGTTCTTTGAATCTCCCTGTTCTGATAAATAGAGCAGATTTTTTTGAAGTGTCATATAAGGGTCAACAGCCCTTTTAAAAGGACAGTAGGAGACTGGTCTCTCCCACATATTTCTCTATATATGAAAAAGAGAAAGCAAGTCATGTGAACTGGACATGGACAATAGAATTTCTCCCAAACTGTCCAACATGGGTCGAAATATCAGTATATATGCCTAAGGTAAAGGTAAAGGTTCCCCCGCACATGCATGCTAGTCGTTTCCGACTCTAGGGGCCGGTGCTCATCTCCATTTCAAAGCCGAAGATCCAGCGCTTGTCCGAGGATGTCTCCGTGGTCATGTGGCCGGCATGACTGGACGCCAAAGGCGCACGGAACGCTGTTACCTTCCCACCGCAGTGGTCCCTATTTTTCTACTTGCATTTTTATGTGCTTTCGAACTGCTAGGTTGGCAGAAGCTGGGACGAGTAACAGGCGCTCACTCTGCTACACGGCACTCGGGATTCAACCCGCCAAACTGCCGACCTTCAGATCGACAAGCTCAGCGTCCTAACCCACTGAGCCACCGCGTCCCTTTTGCCTATTTATGACATAATTCAACACCTGTTTAATGTTGTAGGTTTGTGCTTTAGTTCAAAAGCAGCTGATGTTATGAAGCCATTTTATTCATTAGTTAGTTATATCCATTTTTATTATTTGTATAAATAACTTAATACATACCTAACATTCTTTTATCCTCCTATTTCCCCCATAAACAACAAAACTGCCATATATATCCTCTGTTTCTCCAAATCTCACTCCAGACTCTTTCCTCAAATTGGACCAAATTATATCCACAGCAATCTGGACAGGACATTTCTGGTTCAATGCCCTGGATTAACTCACATTATCTCCATGCACTCACAAGGAACTGCTTACCTTCAGTCGGAGGGAGCATTTGCTAGGATGCTGTTAGGATAAAATGGCCAGCAAATGGAGCAAAAGTAAACTGAAAATTTATTTATTTGGCAAATTTATATAGCTGTCCATCTCACATATGTGACTCTGAGCAACTTACAAAGGTAAAAAGACAAAAACATTACCAAAAAAAATCATTCTGAGTCACACCTATCTGTGGAATCCTTGATGCTCTTTATCAGTATTGGGAGGAATGTTATTTTCTTGTAAGTAGTTTTGATTAGACTGTCATTTACTGTCTGACTGTTTGTCTGAATTAGTAGTTCATTGATTGGAGTATTGTTTACTGCTTGATTGATGGCCTAATACTAATCCTGATGTTAATCCTTGCTTATCTGTGTGTTGATTGCAGGTGAGGAAGTATTTTGCTTTTTTTTTCTTTCCTTTTTAGCTTTTTTGGTAATCACTTTTGAATGGTATGTAAATGTTGTTCATCTTTATTTTACCTCTATCTAGGCTGATATGTGCTGAAATCTCCTGCAGAGCTGTTTATCTCCCACCATACAACATGACACTTAATGGTATTTTTCATCTGATTGAGTTGTAGCTTTTCTTGTTAGTTTTATTGCTCAGATTTTGTGATAATGAGTGGAAGACTAAAAGTATTAACTGGCAAACTCAAAAGACATAGTATAGTATCCAATGAAAGCTTTAGAGGAAGTCACCTGATTGCTTATGTGTGCATATAAATGCATATATAAAAACTAAGGATCTAGCTTTACAGACAAAGTGGAATCATGAGGTTCATTCTTACATTTCTAGGGCTCCTTTTTACCCCTCTGGGGGTTGTTCTCACATGTTCCTTTGACAGGTAGATGTTTCTTATTGTGGTTATTTCCTAAAAGCAAAGTTACTGGTTTTACTAGCTTCACTACTGTATGTAAGAATGTAAGCAACTATTAGATGCAATCTGGCATAGCACTGTAAGCCTGATGGAATGATTTATAACCATACATCATAGGAAGAGAAGAAGTAAATAGAACAAAATGTGACTTAATTTGATGTTAATGTATTTTAATTATGCTTTATTTTTTATTGAAGTGACAAAGTATTTCAAGTGAAACTTGAGAATGAAAATCAATTAAATGTCTTGAAGGACCTAGCCTCTACAATACAGGTGAGGAGTCTTTTTAACATATGCACCATATCTTTTTCCATGTCATTCTACAAAATTTTTGCAAATAAAAAAATGCTTCAGTTATGAAAATGTGTTTTCAATGCATAGTGAGAGCTGAAAATGAAGAGAAGCCATTTCTGGTAGTTCAGCTTATAGATTCTCTATACATATTGTATGTGCAGATATGCCAAAAATCTATTTTAGCTTAAACTACTACCCAAATATTCATATGATTTCTAAAAATGAAAACTCTATCAGTAAAACATAAATTGCGTGAAACTTTTTGGCATTTTTTGATTGTTTTGATCTTGGTGCTGATGATTGTCAGATATGAAGTAACATTGCATGTCAACAATATATTATAAAATATTTACATCAAATATGGGAAGATTAATAACAATGCATTGTGAGAGATGAAACATTCAAATATTGGTGATTATAGGACATTTTATTAATTTAGAAGATATGATGACATCTATAAAATAGAAAAGAGTACATGAAGGCATCCCTTAATACAACCTTTTCATAGTTTCATACTGGTCATTCAATGGCTTCATATTACCAATTGGCATTCTTTTCTCCCAAAGCTGTTAACTGTTTCTCTGAGCACTAGTCTACTCATTCAAGCCATCATAGCCTCGAATAGTCACTGAACAAATAGTCATTAAATGAGACTACAGTTACTTTTACTCTGCATAATTCATTTCCAAAGAAAATAAAACAGGATGACTCTATTAGGTATAGTGAAATGTGTATATTGAACAGCTATTGCTATGGATTGTGGCAGTGAAGTTTTGAAGTTCTACCTTCTGGTATCTCCAAGCTGAGGAAAAAGGAAAATTCTGTCTCATTAATGCTGAAATTAAACTCAAACTAGATAGGATCAGTTGTTGTAACACAATATCCTATTCTGGCTCACATAACGAAGAGTGCAAGAATGGCATTCTCTCTAACAGATAAAAAATATTTTTTTTTCTACATGATTCCTCTTTTCTGTTTACATGCTTAAAAATAAACTTGCATTATTTTTTTCCTAGCTTGATTTTTGGCATCCTCATTCAGTTCAACATGTTCTTATTGGGAAAAAAGTGGATTTCCGAGTCAGTTCAGACCAGACAAACTTTGTCCAAAAGATCCTGGAGCAAAATCAAATCCAATATAGGTATGTAGTTCACAATTCAGATTCATGAGAATGTATGCTACATTTATTAGAATGATTATAAATAAATTATCAGCAATTTAATTAAATAATACAGTATAAATGAAATCCAAATAGAATTAAACAGATTTCTTTAGGAGACAGACAGAAGGAAGGAGACAGAGATGAAGAGTGAATATATGTCAATTAATTAAAGACAATTTAAATCAACTTAAAAGAACTACTCTTTAATGCAGAGTATGCAAGATATCAAGGGCCACACTTTGAAAGTAGATGGGGCCAAGGGCCATTTCTGAATAGGTTTCAGGGACTTTAAGAGGAAGAACAGATGCTTTGGGTCTCTTCCAAGCTTAAAGCATCCATTTTGTACTTAATTTTTCTCTCATACTTTGAAACTTATGAACAACCAAAAAAAAGGCTGAGATATGAGGTAAAAAGGATTGATGATCTTAGTTTAATCTAGTTTTTAAAATAGTATATTTTGCTACATCTACAATATTATGTATACAGTATACTTATGTATGATGTAAGTGTCTTTACATCAGTGCTGCTTGTTCTTAGAATAGAGCTGGAAGGGACCTTGGAGGTCGTCTAGTCCAGCCCCCTGCTCAAGCAGGACAACCTATACCATCTCAGAAAAGTGACTGTCCAGTCTCTTCTTAAAAATCTCCAGTGATGGAGTGCCCACAATTTCTGAAGGCAAGCTGTTCCACTAGTTCATTGTCCTCACTGTTAGGAAATTTCTTCTTAATTCCAGGTTGCTTCTCCCTTTGATCACTTCCCAACCATTGTTTCTTGTTTTGCCCTCTTGTGCTTTGGAGAATAGTTTGACCCCCTCTTCTTTGTGGCAGCCCCTCAAATAGTGGAATACTGCTATCATGTCACCCCTATTTCTTATTTTCTTTAGACAATCCAAACCCAAGTCCTCCAGCCGTTCTTCATATGTTCTTGAACAAAGGGTAATCAATGTAAGATTCTATTTCTCTATTCATTCGATCTTTCTGCTTGATTCGCAATCTCTTCCCTATATAAACATAAAGGTTTGACATGCTTTCTTTTTTAAATGACCATATCCCTTTTCTCTTACTATTGCTCCTTCAATAATATATCAATTCAACTTCCAGACTGTTTCTTGTGATTAGTAAACAGTGGGAGTTCCTCCACTGATTTTATCTAAATATCATTTCTATTTAATGAGGACAATCCAATACAAAACAGAAAAATAGGAAGTTAGCAAACAGATGTTCTTGGTTTGACAACAAACAGAAATGCAGCCATTTTTTCTATGCTTTTAGAATTAGTCGATGCTGGGAGGAGGAATAGGGATGAGAGTCCAGTTACTCATAACAATAATAACTCAGCTGTGGGAACCCAAGGACATTGGGCCCAGAGCTGATAGTGTTTTTGTGGGCTGGGGAGCTGGGGAGAAAGCCTGTGCTTCAAGCTAATTGGGGGATGTGATTTATGACTGTTTATTGGAGGAGGGAATTGTACTTTGTTACTTTGTATCCAGGAGAGGGGAATTTAGTTTTGGGGTTCAACTATGTGGTGCTGATACTTTGTTTCTCGAATAAAAGATTCTTCAAGGTAAACAATGCCTTGAAGTTCTTTTGAAGGGCTTCATCTGTCAGAACCATGACAAAATGATACTTAAGCTGGAATTCATTCTTCACTTATTTTGCTGAACTAAATAATACATTTACAATAGAAATAGCTAGTTTATGTCATTGTGACTATGGTATGTATGTGTCCTTTCTGGATATCACAGGATCAGTTACTGATTTCTGCTTTTACCAAGCCTTCACTTACTTTCTATCTTAAGCAGAGGTAACATATTAAAGTTGGATAAAGTAACATGATGTTGTACTTCTGATGCACTTATTAATATGATTACCCAGGAGAAATCCATGGTTGATAACTTCTCCACCATTCTCAGTTTAAAAACCTATTTCAGAATGGCTCGCCGTATTATTTTAAACCCAGTGTTTTCTTTCCATTTCTATATATATAAAATAACCTGTTCACCAGAATTCACACATGGGCCAAAACCTTTTATGATCCATCGATCATTTATTTATTTTAAGAATGTATACATTGAAGCAGTGATGAGCTTTGGGTTGTGTGACATTATAGGGAAGGGAGTGGCTTGGGGTTTGTTTCACTTAGGGCAGGGGTTCCCAACCCCCGGTCCATAGACCAGTACCGGGCTGTGACATGCCAGCAAACGGTCCACACAAACAAGCAAAGTTCCATCTGCATGATGCAGGCAGCACCCAAAACCACACTGCCTCTGGTCCATGGAAAAATCTCTCTCCATGGAACCAGTCCCTGGTGCCCAAAAGGTTGGGGAGCTCTGACTTAGGGGAAAGATACAATGCAGCACTTGCCAGTCACTGGATCAATTCTGTCCTCAGATACATTAGGATAGAACCACAATTGTGCAATCAAAGCCTCACCTGTTTGAAAAAAAGGAGTGGGGCTTCGATCAGTTAATTGTGGATGCCATGTTTTCTTTTTTGAAATTTAGCTTTATTCCTATAAATTTACAGATTAATGTAAGCAAAACACAAAGGGAGCCCCAGTCCAATTTATAATGCAAGTTTTAACAAAGAGAAAAGAAGAAAAAGAAGGAGTACTTTTTAATGTAAGTATGTGAGCCTATAGGGTAGACCTGGGCCAAAAAAAATCTTAAACAAAAAGAATTCAGGGAAAGCAAAGTTACATATTTAATCTAATTATGCTTCCTATCACAGAATTTTATTTCACAATCTACAAGATGAAATTGAGAAACAGTTGGATGGAGGAAAACTTTTCCGTAAGAAATACTTCTACACACGATATAATGAATGGAAAAAGGTATTATGCACTGAAAAAAAGTGTTTTTTAAATTACTTAGATAATTTAAAATAACAAAGCATATTCTATCCCTTTAATTCTATTGTCTTAATTCTATTGTTATGTGATCCACTTAGATTGCTGCATGGATTGAACGAATGGCCAAAAAACATCCCAAACTGATATCCAGGAATGAGATTGGAAAGACGTATGAGAAACGGCCTATGTATGTCCTTAAGGTAAAAGTGTCAATATAATTCAAGCATTTAATAAATAGGTGTATATCTACATCTAATGCATAATGAGAAAGTAGATTAACAGATAGTTGTATTGAACTGCATTAGCTGACACCAGGATTAACTGATCTACAATGGAAAGTATGATTAAACCTACTCTACTTCATTCAATTCCATACATTTTCAAAAAAAACACTCCATCAAATATTCATCTCTCTTTTGTTTTAAAATGTAGTAAAATGTACATGTATTTTATTACACAACTTTCTTAGAATAAAATTTTACATGTCTGGTTCCCTAAAATAAACAATTTTAACTGAGAATTTCAATAAAAGCTAGAAGTAGGCAAATCAAAGGAAATGCAAATTAATTCTAACACCAGAAAGAGATCAATTACTATGCAAAGTAAACATAAAAAAGTTGTAAAAACTCAATTTTCCCTGGAAACAGGTTGGAAAACAGAGTGGCCAAAAGAAAGCTATATTTATGGATTGTGGTGTGCATGCACGAGAGTGGATCTCACCAGCCTTTTGCCAATGGTTTGTAAAGGAGGTTAGTAAAATATGCTTAATTAACACAGTTTGAGGGAAACTGACAGGTACAAGCTATTAGAAATTGCTGATTTAGCCTTTATATTCATATATGTGTGTCATATCCCTGTTTATATGAGTTCTCTGTAGGCATTTGGCTGGCCACAGATTTGATACAGAATATTGGGCTAAATAATGTCTTGATTTGATTCCTCAAGGCTTGTTTTAGATTCTTCTGTGCCAGTCTCTCCAGGCCCCAAATAATCTTCTGAGCCCTCCTGGAAGTTTCCCATATAAGGTGAAACAAGAGAGAGCATTCAAGAAAGAGTGATCTTTGCTTTCCCTCTGAAAAGAAATTTGCCCAGAACTAATTTTGACATCAGTAGGTGCCAGAAAAAACACACAGAATGTAAATACTGTAAAATAATTGTAAATTATTATTTACATTATAGATTTCATTAGTGTAAGCTATTATAGATAGACGAGGGAAGATAGAATGAAAATTTGCTTTAAAAGAAAATTATTGCAACATTTCAAATATTCTAAATTTATTGAAAATTGTTTGGTTTTAATATGCAAGTCTTTTTCTGTTACAGGCTGTCACGACTTACGGAATAGACAAGGACATGACACAACTCTTGGACAACATGAATTTCTATGTTCTCCCAGTGTTCAACATTGATGGTTATGTCTGGACATGGACCAAAGTATTATTCATATTTATTCCTTTCTAGTTAACACTATTTCTTTTGCTAAATTGAATTATGGGGACAATAGAAAGTTTCAAAGGATGATGTGTTACTACAGGTGTGTTAGAATATAATTTCTATCTGAGGATGAAGGTTCGTTAATCTCTATCTGTAAAAGTTATTTGTTTTCCAACACAAAAAAATGAAAATCACCATAGAGAAATATGTCTATCTGTCCTTCCTTGGTGCTCTTTTTCCTATCATAATTAATATTAAAAGCATAGTTTCTTCCTCATGTAATCCTTTTGTTAACTAAGGACAGCAAAAAGTCATAAGTTAGGGCTTCATTAGTCTTCATATCAGTTAATTACTTCCAAGGATTTTAAAAAATGCAACACGCAAATTAAAGCAAATGAGTATATTCTTATCTGATCTTTTACAGATTATTGCTCCCTTCCTCATTCAAAACAAGAATAAATCCATAAGAAATTACATCTTATAATAATCAGCATATAGGAGTATTAGTCTTCTCTCATATGAGTATATCTTTCAATTACTCAAATGTCATCTGCACTTGGATGTCAGCACAGCAGGACAGTAGGATTATACTTACCCAGCCCATTGATAAACAACTCAGATTTGAAATGTAATAAATGTAATGTATAAGCAATTCCAAAAGTTAATGTATATTTATATAATGTACATTTATTTTTATTCAGAGATGAACATTAAAGGTAACTTGGATGTTACACCACTGACAGATAATGCAAAAGAGAACATGACTGGAAGCAGTATATAGGACCACAGTCCTTCTACCCGCTTACATTTAGTTGTACATAGTTTGCAAATAAGTTGATAATACTTTCAGAATTAAGAAATAAAAAATAAGAAATAATGGACTTCAATCACTTTTGCCTTACAGGACCGCATGTGGAGAAAAAACCGTTCCAATAACTCAAACAGTGATTGCATTGGCACTGACCTGAACAGGAATTTCAAAGCTTCTTGGGGCGGTAAGTAGAATGTATGATATGTAAGAAAAGAGAATGATGTGATTTCCTTAAATCCCACAAGTAAATATCAACTGCAGAATAAGTTGAAAGAAGCAACAATATCTGCAGGGTAGTCAAGGTAACACAAATGATGAAAGCAGCACCATGCTGATGCAACAGAAGCCCTGGCACTTTTATATTTGCTTCGTGATGTCACAAGTACATACAAAGGGAGTAGAGCTTGGGTCACAAAAAGATAGAACTACCTTACTAATTTTGGATAAAAATGGTAGATTCTGAGTCACTTCTGGATGGAAGTTAATTAGTTTCCTCTAGACTATATTAACATATAGGATGCATAGCAGAATCAGGGACAATCTCTAAATTAGACAAGAATTAATGCCAATAATAATTTGTTCCGTTAGCCCTACATTATGAGAAATATTAAAGTAATTAATAATCAGAATGTGCCAATCTTTTTTTCCTAAAAGCTGTATCAATTCAAAAAAAATCACAACTCTGCCTATAAGACTGAGGTTCCCAACTATGTAGATTCATAAGCGACCAATATTTCAAAGCTTTCATTATCTTGCTATCACAAAGTCAAAGCCTTAGGAATTTTTTACATAAAGAACCTATTATGAATGCCCAGCCTATGAATCAGTATTGTGAAGAAATACAAATAGCTTTCATATACACCGTAAGCAACTCTTCTTAATATTTTGCAGCAGACATAGAAGGTGGATTGCATGACCCTTGTGAACAGATATACTGTGGTTCGTCAGCAGAATCTGAGCCAGAAACAAAGGCAGTCACAGCCTTTATTCGTGCACACCATGCTTCTATCAAAGGTTATATAACCATCCACGCCTATTCTCAGATGCTGCTATTTCCTTATGGCTATACAATAGAAGAAGCACCTACTCATAACAAACTGGTATGTAGAAAAGAGGAGCTTTTCATCAGTCTATAACAAAAATGCATGGCCTCAGGACCATATGCTGTCTTCAGAACTCTTCTGGGAGTTAACAACAACAACTAGATAAGCTAGTTATTGTGAATATCAGTAGCACATTTTCTTGCTATTTCAAGATTAGAAATAAATGTAAACTGTGGTGAAAGCCCTGCAACAGGCTCAAGGGCATAATTAAAAATTAAGGAAAAATAAAAATCTCACCTCTCCCAGTTCTTGCCTCCCCTCAAACTTTAAAACAGCTCCTGGCCATCCAAAGGTTTCTGCTTGCCCTTTATATTTGTTTATTTACATTTAAGGGTTGAACTATGTTTTCCCATTTGTTTTTATTTATTTTATTTATATTTTGTATTTCTAGACCACCCATCTCTCTCAAGGAAGGGCTCTGAGAAGCATACATATAATATATAAAACAAAGTTAAAATAAATATAAATATAAAATAATATTTATAAAATATATTTTATAAATAAATGTAAAATTAACATTATAATATTAAAATTAATTTGAATTAAACATTTTAAAATTATAAGATTATAATGTAAAATTTCAAAGAAATAAAAACATTCCAAGATGCCCATTTAACATTGGTTAATAAAAGCAGAGGTGGGCTCTCATGACACCAGCCAACTTCACTATTGTACGGTCCTTTGTGCCCCCCCATGCAAGGTAGCAGAGCCAGGTTTTGTCACCTTTTCAGAAGCCCAGGATAGTGGGGGCCCACCTCATATTTGAAGGAAAAATATTCCATAATGCAAGGGCAGTGGCAGAGAAGGGTGTCTTCCAAGACCAAGGCTGTCTGCAGCATACTGTCCCTGTCTGAACAAGTGAGACAGGCTGATGGGATGGGATGAAGCCAATTCCATAGGTTGCCTGGCCCCATGCCATGTAGGGCTTTATGGGTGATGACTAACACCTTGAATTTGACCTGGAAGCAAACTGGCATCCAGTGCAGTTTGCAGAGCCAGGCTATTATATATGCACCCTTCTTTGGTCACCAAATATATGCACAACAATTTTTTTATTGTTTTCATGTACTAAGTCATCTAGACTTTTTTTTTAATTTGGCATATTAGGAGTGAAACAGACTTTTCCCCAAGAGACCTTTTTTTTTTCCTTACACAATTTTCCTAAATTACACATTTTAATGCAATTTTTGACCTGAGGGCTATTTCAAGAGAGAGATCAGGGGGCTTTGTGAATAATCACGGAAGAATCCATCTTGGCAGATCATACCATTTTATAGTTCCTCATCCATCTTCTCTGCCTGCTTGTTTGCTTGGTGAGAGATAGCACATGGATACAAAACTCAAGAAGGAGAGGAAGCAGCAGCAGCTGTTATAGCAGGCCAAAAAGCACTGAGATTGGCAGTGGCCCCGTTCTGAAGCATGGGCTTTGGAAGGTGCCCAACAATGCCGGTCTTGACACCATCCAGCCCCAGAAAAAAGTCTTGTAAAAACCACTCTCCAGCTTCCCAACCAGTACGTACTATCACAAAGTACATGCTAGTTTTTAAAATAATCTGCACTTTGGCAATCACCTCACTTCTCATATTCAAAATGAGATGTTTTTCTTTGCAAAACAATTTTGAAAGGTTCTCCTATCCAATGCAAGCAGATGCCAACAAGGATAATTTTCCATTAGTGGTGTCTGGTGAGAGAATATTAAAGTATAGAAAGTTCAGATTAAGAAACTATTTCCTTTTATAGCCTGAATCACTGAGTTGTTCATTGATTATAAAAAAAATCCACATTCTAAATTAATAGACCAAAATGAAAGGAATAACCAGATGGTTATTGCTTATCTACTACATTTAAATTGCCTCCCTGAATTCACATGTAACAAATAACAGAAGGTGCATTTGGGAGATGATCTGGGGTGGGGTGAGGGTAATTATTTCCCTATAAATAAAAATGCCCTCTTGGCCATGGCTCATAAGCAGAAAATCAATAGGATGCACATAAATCAACAAGAACTTGTAACAAAATTGTTCTCACTTGAATGGAGTATAGCCACCTCCTGAAGACAACAAGAACGAGTCAAAGGGGTCTCTGACCATCTACCATAATCTATGATGAATAGAACAAAACAGAACACAACAAAACACAATACAATACAATGCATAATAATTAACCCAGAGTCATATCACAATGGGGTCCTTGGTGATCTCTGAGCTTGGTTTTCTTGCAGATGTTTCATTACTAAACTAGGTAACATCATCAATGCTAGTAAGGTGCTCATAACATAATCAATGCTAGTGAACTTCTTACTAGAACTGATGAGTTACCTAGCTTGGGTAATGAAACATTGGCAAGAAGACAACCACGTTCAGAGAGCACCAAGGACCCTCTCATTTCAATCCTGAGCTACAAATAGTTTCCCTTATTAGTATTCACAGGGCTTTTTTTCTAAAAAAAAAAAAGGTGCCGGAACTCTCATCTTGTTATTTATTTATATAATTTTATTTATATATTTATTTATATAATTAAACAATTATATATTCAATTCTTAACATATATTTTGTTCCATATATAAATATAAAAGCATGATAGGCTCTGTATTTGTACGATGGCCGATTATCTCAGTGTGCAGAAACGTGGATAACTACAAACAGAAGTTGCAACCCCTCTCCTTTTCACTGCATGGGAGTTCAGACCTGCAATGAACTGGGCTGATAGATCTAGAATCTCATATAATTATTTAGTGACAGCAGTCTATTTTATAACTCTGTAATAATATCAGACACAGGTATGTGATATGCTGTCCAATTCAAAGATTAGTTGTGGATTCAAAGAAATAAGAAATACTGTCAGACTATCTATATGGATTCTTTACTGACCCAGATCTGTGTATTTGCATAGTGTGTTTTATCAGTAACTCTGATCACAAGGAAGGAGATGCATGATTCTGCCTCCTGGCCAAGGATTTAGTTTATGAAAAATGAGCATGTGTAAACTCTAGTCTGGCTCTTAAGGCTCCACTCCATGTGGCTTGGATTTCTGTGTTAGAGGCGCTGCCAAGCAGCGCTCAGCCGCTTGGAGAGCTCTGAGTTGTGCAGCCGGAGCTGCTCTTGCGCGATCTGCCGCCACTGCGCGCACAACCAGACATGATGGCGTTCCATGGGCCGCCCGCTTCACCTCCGGCTGGGCTGTTCAGGGCAGCGGCGAGAACGGCCCACCGCTCAGCCGCTGGCGGGTGCCTCCAGGGTGTAGAAGCCCGCAAACATCTTCCCGGACTACAAATAGCGGCCGGGGCAGAAGAGCCGGAGCAGCCGGGAGCCTGGTGGACACTCCTAGGCTTGTCTGCCAGGGCCGTCGGCGCCTCCCAGATGGACACCCGCCTGTGCCGGCTAGGCCAACACACTCCACGATACCGCCGGCTGGGCAGGGCTGGCCCTGGGCAGCGGCTGCATGATGGGGGCGGCGGCGGCGCCCTGCAGCAACCTGGTCTACAGCAAGCCAAGCCCCCTGCCTTCCCCACCATGCCAAGGAAGCTGGACACCCGCTGGGGGACTTCCTGGACATTGTGGCTATTTATGGGCTGCAGGACTGCGAGGTGTCTGACACAGACACCCCGGGCTGCCTCCCTGAGCTCCCTCCCCAGCCCCTGGGGTTCAGCTGCGCTGCCCATTTGGTCCCCCTCTAGCAACAATTCCAGCTGCAGCTCCGTGTCTGGGTTTCATCACACAAGGAAGGCACAGCCGGGAAAGACCAATGTGGATATGGTTCGGAGACACACGCTAACTACCCCCCAGGTCCAGCACCGGGTAGGCCACCAGCTGGCTGACAGGTGAGCATAAGGAAGAAGTGCACATGCACTCTGCAAAACCCACCTCCCACTCCTTGCCCTTTCTTATTTACCGTTGAGATGGTGCAAAGTTCCTGACAACTAGCCTTCGCTGCAGACAACTTCTTTGTGCAAAGTTTGCTGGCCAGGTTTTTTGGCGGGCTCAGCAGCAATTGGCTTTCAAAATCCAATAGAGCTCCCTCTATTGGATTTTGAAAGCCAATAGGAATTGCTACACAGCTTGTTGGGGGAAAAAAAATTTCCCCAAAAAAGGTGCCGGAACGCCGTTCTGAACATTCTATGAGAAAAAAAGCCCTGAGTATTCATATCACAGAAATAGCTTACCGGTATATCTGTTTAAAGTTTCACAGATTAATGGACTGCAAAATGTATACCTAATCTGCTCCATGAGACGATTTAAAGATCTGTGGCGTCCTTGGTGCTTTCTGAGCTTGGTTGTTTACTTTCAAGCAAACAATTCAAAAAGTACCAAGGACTCCACAGTTCAACCCTGAGCTGCATATATTCTCTTCTCTTGATTCTAGGCAAAGCTTTCTTTTACAGATTGCCCTCCAATGACATTGATTTCTCGAATTTGCCACCCCAACATATCTGGAGGGTAGCAAGTTAGAGAAGACTGCTAAGACTGCAGAATGCTATGAATGCTAATCATCTAAAATAAGGATTTAGTTTCTCATCTCTGAAATTCATTTTTCTCCAAAGTAAAGAAGATGCTATGTCACCTGCCAACATATTCATAATATTAATGTTCTCATAAACAATGTAGCTACGTTTTATACAGCTTTTCATCCCATCAGTTTTACAAAAATGACAGAGAAGTCTTCAAAACAGGGGGGGGAATTAATTAATT
This sequence comes from Vipera berus, assembly GCF_964194415.1. NCBI lineage: Eukaryota > Metazoa > Chordata > Lepidosauria > Squamata > Viperidae > Vipera > Vipera berus. Next base: position 27,724,183 of record NC_138207.1, on the reverse strand, counting down.
CAGTAAAATATGTTAAAATGTGTCAGTATATAAAAATGTTTTCTCTTGGCATCAAAAAGTTGGCACCAGGCTACGTTCTTGTGTAATAGGAATGTAACCACTGAGAAAGCCACATCTTTGTAGGTTATCTTTGTACTTCTGAAGAACAAAACATGGAGAGAAAAAACCTCAGCAGATTATCTTAAAGAACTGCCTTGGACAGAGGCGACAAAGAAAAGTGCATTATATACCTTTCATCTAAAGAGATACAGAAGTTGGCGATTGTTCAAATGAAAGGTCCTAGGCCTTCTATTATTAAGGATTAAAATGCATTTGCGTGCATATTCCAATACACAAATGGAGAGGCATATTCAGATCCTGGCTTGCATGCAGACTATTGTTGCAAACTCAGCAGGAGACATGGAGCCTATTAGGTATACATCTGTATGACAACACATCTCTAGATGCAGCACGAATCATTCAGCAGATTTTCTGTCCAAATAATACAGCTTGGATAGGGATAAAATTCCCAACTGTCTTTCAACAGAAGTGGGAATCCAAATTTATTGCCTGTGGCCTCTAGTCACATCAATGCTCCATTATGTGTAATTACTTATGGACTGGGGCCCAAATCTAGGATTGTCCAAGAGCTTTAAAATCAACCAAAATTTAATTCACTTGTGACACTACATAGGCCTCAGTTAGCAGGTGCTAAATAGGACCTCAGATGCTTATCATACTGGGCTAGAGGAACAAATAACCATTCCTGGCTGAAGGCAAGTTCCTATGTTCATATAAATTATCTGAAAGTGATTGGAATATCATTGAATTTGTATATAGTTGAATTTGCCAAGAAAGAAAGGATTATTGATCTAATATTTCTTCTTTTCAAATACAGAATAAATTAGCTAAGGAAGCTGTAGATGCTTTATATAGTCTCTATCAAACAGAGTATATATATGGAACAATTGCAACCACAATTTGTAAGTATTTGTATTTGCAAAACTACTTCAAAACATTTTTTTATGCTTTTTACACTGAAAAAAATCTACATATCTGCTTTGACATGTTGGGATATTTTATTCCATAACTTATACTTAAGAGTGAATGCTATAAGGCTTTGTAGGAAAGTATAAACTTCATTCATCTTGGGCAGAGGAGGAGGACTATAAAAGGCATCCTCAGTGGGACTGTGGAAAGTTCTGACATCAGGTCTGAACCGTGCTTCATGCTCCACAAGTGAAGAGAAACTGAAGTTATCTTAGGAACATATAGAATCTTAGATTTTCTCATCATCATTTTCTCATTTCTTTAACCTGACCCCAAATAGTTTTTGACAGATTTCAAAAAGGAAAGATTTTATTTTAAAAAAAATAAGCTCAACCTCCAAGAGTATCTTCCAGCCAGTTGTTTTTTTTAGATTCTTTAATTCTTGGGATAAGAAGTTCATGTGAACTTCCGCTGTATACATATGCTTTTTTCTCACATAAGCTGTCTTCTCACTTTGCTTTTTTTGTTTGTTTTGTGTTTGCGACTTCAAGTCAGTGTTGACTCCTACCAACTTCCTGGACTAGTCCCTGAGGTTTTCTTGGCAAGTCTTTTTTCTTCTTCTTCTCAGAAATGATTTGCCATTGCCTTCTTCTGCTAATGACTTGCCCAAAGTTACCCAGCTGGCTTTGTCCCTAAGACAAAACTAAAACTCTAATACCTTAACTGCTATATCAAATTCACTCTCTCCTGAAGATAGTATTATTGACTGGGATTATATGTGAAATTTGCATTTCAGTCCCTCTGATAATTTCAAATATTCAGGCAGAGCATGAAAAAAGCACATCCATGTATACAGTAATATTTCATCCTCTAAAAATGTTTTTATCCCCACCTGACACTATAGCTCTAAGAAACTAATAGGAGTTTGGATATAGCGGAGGTTCTACTGTGGATTCCTCCAGCCATCCAGCAAACAAGACTCTTGTCTTCAGGACTTATTTTCTGAGAAACCAACTATTTTGCTACCAGTCCCGTCATTTAGATCAGCAAGGGAGACTCTGTTGAAGTTACCCTGATGCCTGCCATAATCTCTGCTATCTAATACATAGAAAATGGCCTTCTCTTGTATGCAATGCACCTCATATATTTATATCATGTGTCGTAGAGAGTATTTGGATCCCATTTCCAAAAGGTTTAGGAAAATTGTGAAAATGTACAAGCTGTTGAGGGCTGATGAAATTTAATGATTGTGATTAGTTTGCTTTGATTTTAAATATTTTACCTATATTTTAATGTATCATTATTTGTATTTTAATTACTATAAGTACCTCAAGAATTGTTAAAAGCAATTTAACGTTTGTTTATGGTCCAAATAGATCTCCTTTTTTAAAAACAAAAGACTGAACTGCAAAAAAAACTACAATATTAACAAAAAAAGACATGCAGTTAAAAAAAACTAGCTATATTATGGTGATATATACTAAATGTGAGCTTATTAAGCCTCAACCACATTAAAAAATAGCTTCATCTTGGTAGTTTAAAATAGTATAAGGTCTCCTGTTTGAGCAGGGGGTTGGACTAGAAGACCTCCAAGGTGCCTTCCAGCTCTATTATGTTTGAATTTTTTTAAAAAGGAAAGATACAATAGCAAACCACTTCTGAAAAAACCTTGCCAAGAAAACTGCAGGGTCTTATCAGGCCAATCTCTAAGAATTGGACACAATCATGAAGATGAAGAAAAAATAAGAATCCTTACTGGCATCCAGCAAGAAGTATGTATGACTTCAGAATACAAACAGGGAATTTAAGCATGATTTTAGAAAATATGGATAAAGACACAGATAGCTGGGTGCCCTAAAACAACAGTGTCCATTTAATTGCCTATGCTAGTCCTCATTCTGTTTCATTTGAACCAATGGAAGTAGCTCTGGTGAAAATCTTCTTTTTAGGCTAATCTTACATAGCCAGTCTTCCTATTTCACCATTCCCTTTGTGTTCCAGTTGTTTTTAACATTATCTGTTTTTCAGACCCTTGCTCCGGATCCTCCATAGATTGGGCTTACGATGAAGGAATAAAATATTCATTCGGCTTTGAGCTTCGTGATCATGGCCAGTACGGTTTCCTCCTGCCTGAAAGTCAGATAAAACCTACCTGTAAGGAAACTATGCTAGCGATCAAAGTAATTGCCAAGCACATTGTCAGCAATGTTCAATGAAATTTGGTCACACTTCCTTACAAAAGAAATTCTCTCTTCCCTGGCTGCCATTGTCTCCTTGATTCTACCCGCAATTATGGATTTTCTTTTCTGATTTTTCTATTCTACTGATTTTTTTGTTGTCTTTTCCTTTGATGGTTTTCAGTCCTAATTAAACTTTGAAAATGCAATTTGAAATTTTAGAGGCAGATTTCCTACTAGATTTATTTTATTCAAGCATATGGAAGACATTTGCTGAATAACTGTTAGCTCACCTCTTAGTGGATTCCTGGATTTTCCCTTTAATGAAGATATCTCTAATAAATCTGATGATGATTCCTCCATTGCTCTTTGTTTGAATATTTGTTGCTTCTTCCAAATTTAGTTTTTTGGCCTGGCCTGCTCATCTAAAACATAAACTTTTAAATCTTTGGGCACAGATATTCTGAAGTATGTCACAACTACTTTCCTTTGATATTACTTGCTGTGGCTGACATATACATATAGAAATATCATAAACACAGAAATGGAACTGATCATATAGATCTTTCTCAACCTATTCACCAGTCATTTAGCAAAACTTCTTTGTGAGAGTCAACCAGATGAAGATCTAAAATAGCACTGTCATATAGTTCAATGGAAGGCTATGAAGAAAAGAGGTTTCAATTCTCAAAAGCTTAATACCTGTGGTGAGGCCTTATGATCCTGTCCTAAAATATCAGAATTTAGCTTTCATGTATCTGTCCAGCTGTGGAGATTCTCAGTCATCCAGCTCATAATTGTCTTAAAAGTTGCCTTTTGAAAAAGCATCTTTGAGACATATGTCTGTCCCAAAATAATCTTTGCTGCTGAGCTTCTGCTTCTGACAATGAAGCTTGCAACTATCAATTGGAAGGCTCTTCCATCTTTTCCTCCTAAACCATTTGTTTTGTGCTAAGAAAAAAAACATGGGAAAATACGTGAGTTACAAAGGGAAGACAATGATGTTTGGTCTCCCCTCAGTTCAGTTCTGGGAATGAGGCAAGATAATTGCACAATAACAGCACTGTCTCAAGGCATTGTATTGCTATTTAGTAATTCAGTATTAATGGGGTCATTGCATTTACATGTTCAGTTCATCATTTAATGTGCCATCATTCATTCACCTTGCAAGAACTAATCTACATTTTATACACAATCCAGCAAAACAGCTAACTAAATTAGATCCAATTTATTGTTAAAGGAAAGAATAAAATTCATTTTGACTTTGATAAATGAACCTATGGTTCTATTTTAACTGATGTAGCAAAAGTAAATTTGAATAGACACATTTTATTTTCTATCTGCCTGCTTACCAGTTATTCCTTCCTTTTACAAAATGTTTGCTGTTGATATTACTTAGCAACAACAATACTTCTCTTAATACAGAAAATCCAATGCATAAAACCAAAAACTTTCTGAAAACTATTTCCTAAATCAAGGTCCTATTATACCTTGTTTTGTTACCTGGATGGTTCAGTAATGATTAGAATATAACCTTAGCATCCTTCATACTCATGAGGGCAATAATTTTATTTGACCAAGTAGGTCACCAAACATTGTACGAGTTTAGTAACTCTTTATCAGACAACAGTGGACACAGCATATTTTAAAAATCATCAGATGAAATTGACCAGCATTCTGCCATTTTCTAGCCCAGCTTGAAGACTGTGGACTTCAACTCCCAAATTCCAGAAGTTGTGAAATACTGGATTACAGGCTTATCAAATAGATACCTATTCTGCTAAATCAGCCAACCATCAAGAGAATGAGTGATGGAGGTCCCTATAGAATGTTGGGAAAGCATTCTTCAGTTACTATGACACACAGATACACAAGTATTAATTTAAAGGAAAATGGCCTTTAGACATTCTTCTTGTGCAGATATACCACAGTCCGAATCATTCAGAAGGGGTAGAGTTAATTTCTTACCTTTTGATTGTGATGGGGTGACTGAGTACACAGTATGAGAATTCTTACTCTTCCTCTCATTCTGACCTTGTTTTCCTGAGAAATCATTTCCATTGTGTAGCGTCTGAGTGTTTAGAAGAAATGGGAAAAGAACTAGAGGATACTTGCTCAATTTCATACAAAGAATCTAACTGTACATAATATTTAATTGAAAAGGTTAAAACATCTGAAGGAAATCAATAGCATCTTGGGGGGGGGGAAATCAGGACAGATATTTAAATTATTCCAAGCCTTATCTCCTTAGGATACTTTCAACCATCTTCTTTATCTCATGCGAAAACTGTGGTCACTGTTAATCACCTCTCCTATTTTAGCTAAAAGATGTAGAAGGATCAGTGCTTCTTTGCTTTATATTTAGTCTTTTATTTCAGTCTTTTCCTGAAAAAGGTGAATGAGGTGGTTAAGTATTCTTAGACAAAAGCTGATTACCAGCATTTGTTTTATTCAAGCCCGTTTTTAATACAGAAACAGCCTTAGCTCTCAAAGAAATTACCTATGCTGGGATCCCATTTCTCACCAAAAGCTCAGTTCCGTTTTAAAGCAGTATCTAACTTAAAATCCGGAGGTCCGGATGGAACCAGTTACCGGTTGAGCTCCGGACGGCGCCGGATCTTCGCTCCTTTCACCGCGATCTGAAAACATACCTGTTCGAACAAGCCGGCCTGGCCTGAGGGTGGGATTGCTGGGGTTTTTATTATCATTTTATTGGGGGTTTTATTAATGTATTTATTGTTTTTTATGGGCATGTATTTAATAACTTTTTAATTTTTGTAACTTTATGTTTTACTCTTGCCCTGTACACCGCCCTGAGTCCTTCGGGAGAAGGGCGGTATAGAAATATTAATAAACTTAAACTTAAACTTAAAATCCAAGAACAGGAAGAAATGTTTGCTGCCATGACACTTTGTCCCCCAGCTTTCTGAAGGCAAGCAAATTGCAGTGGAAAACATTCAATTTGTGATATTTCTGATACTGTCACTATTATATTTTCATTACTAGGAAATAGGTTTTTTTAGGTGCCCACCCAGGCTTTTTAATAGAGGTTGATGAATTTAGTATTCTGTCTAGAAATATAGTTTGCAATTTAATTGTATTTTCATTTTCTCTTGGTTTGAAAAACAATCTCGAAACATTGCTAAATGGAATATGGAAGTAAACATGAAAAATGATTTTTTTAAAGGAAAATAAGAATATTTTCAACCTTTCCACTCAGATATTGAGAGTTCAGTTCTAATCAGTGGCAGATGTTTAGCAGGTTGCAAAGAGAAAATGTTTGCTGCAAACTCCATGTAGGCATCAAGAAGGGCATCTGGCCAGTAAACTCTGCTCCATTCAGTTGCCCCAACTCCACCCACAATAAAGGGATTAGTGAGTCGTAGAAAGAAAAAAATCTATCTATCATCTATCAAATGTTAGAAGTACTGTACTTAGAAGGTAAATAAGAGTCTCATTGGGAATTTATTCCCAAAACAAAGACCAATTTGAAAGGAACTGATTTCATCCTAACTGTACTGGGAAAACAAAAGACCAAGCCTCACACACATCTTGAGATTACAGTTACTATCAGCACACTATGACTATATTTATATTTATATAAATACATATTAACAGCAAGAAACACTTAATGTACTAACTGGTTTAACACTCATAAAAGATCCAGTTCTTCCTTGCCATAGGAAGACTCTGGCTTCTCTGTATCCTTCAACATAAGGAAAAAAGCACATCAACTTTTTTAAAATTCCTGCCCCATGGATATTTTCAAGTACCAGCATCCCTGATTACTGATCATATTGGCTAAGGCTACTTGGAATTGTCATCCAAAATATCTGAACTTCTTTTTTATTTGTTTGTTTAAAAGTTCACCCACTTTTTGTCATTAAAAACAACCCCAAAGCAGAAAAGCAAACTACACAATTAAAAACTGTTTCCAATGCATTGAAAACCATTAAAACAACAGCAATTTAGTAAAAAGCCTGTAAAAGTAGATGTTTAAAGTTTTAAACACTTTAAAAACTATGAAAGAGAACAGGATTATGTTGAATCAGGTCAAAAGGCACAGCAGGTGCCTAGTCAAAAGACAACTCTTTCTGCATCCAATTCCTATATTCTGGGTAAGAAGTCATAACTAAAGGCATCTTGAAGTTTAGAAGTCTTTGCTATGAGAAGCTATCGGAAAATGCCCAGCAAATAAGTCAGTCCAAAAATATGTGGATAAAAGTTGATAACAACCAGTTAAAAATAAAATATTTCCTTAAAAACTTCAGTCTGCTAGTATATAACAAAAAATACTTGATTGCACAACACTGATCCTAAACGTATGTAAATAAAAATACCACCATGAGATCATGTTCCATGCCCTGGTTAGTTTACCCAGGAGAATTAAATTCTTCCTGGCCTGTACTCTGAATAAGTGCAGCCCAGAGGCAAGAAATCCACATGGGAGGAGGGAATTAAAGTAAGGTCAATTATTCTAAAAAGTGAAAAACAGGTAGGGAATTAGAAGTCTACAGTTTAACTTCATGTAGCTACACTCATAAACATATTAAACCTCACTTTCTTGAATTCATATAGAAGGAAGAAAAATCAACAAAAATAGCTGTTTTTAGGAAAAGACTCCCTTTATTTGTCTCTCCCTCCCTCTCTCTGTCTTGTGAAACATGTCACTCCCAGTTAAATATGGGTTATATTCCCCAAAAGACAGCTTCTCACAGAATTTTCTCTGTACTCTAAACAGTAATACAAACCATGGATTATACAGTTCATTGTTTATCTTATAAAAGCGAGAGTAATTGGCATCGACCCGTGGCATCTATTGAACTATATTACATTTGTCTGTAATAACCCATGGTCCACCGACTGCATGCAGTGTAGCCCAATTTTTAATGTTAAACTTTTAACATTATTATGTGATTTATATACATTAACTATATTATATGTTTCATATGCATCTTCCCTCATTGCAGCCTTGGCAAGCTAAAAGGTTGGACACTTATGATCTAGACAAATGTGTTGCAAGTACTGTATCTTCATTAACTTAAAAGTTATCTATAAATTTAACATATTTTAACCTGAAACACACACGTTCTTCTAGTACTTATCTCAGGTGCAATATGGTCCAGAAGTATGATGAAGTGGCCTGTTTTACTCTGAACAATGAACCCTCTAATCACCTGCGGCTCCTCTAATTTCCCATGTTTCCATTAAATCCAAATAGAAGATGTCATACACTTTTCTGTCCAACCTACCTTACAAGAGGGAAAGACTGCTGTATATAATATCTTCAGCTCCTATACAAAGGAATGATATAAATCTAATCAATAAAATTTAGTTGCAGTGCAGGGGAGGGGATTCAAATCTGGATGGGACAGCCATAGGGTCTACACAAAGATGGAGATGTAAAAATACATATATTGCTTTATAATAACAAAGTAAAGGCAAAAGTATAAATATATTCAAATGGGCATAAGAATGAGACCAAGTCTTTCCCAAACTATGAGGACCTCTAGATGTACTAGGGCCGTGGTGGTGAACCTATGGTACGGGAGCCACAGGTGGCATGCAGAGCCCTCTCTGTGGGCATGCGCACCATCACCCCAGTCCTAGGCCTTCAGCTGGGTTTTATAAAACCTTTTTGCTTTAGGCCTCCGCCACCATGTGCAAAAAAAAAAAGGTTCAATCAATCAATTTCAACTTCTTGCAGGGAAAAAAAAGTTCTCGCAAAGTTGGATTTGATTGATTTAACTTTTTAGTCCCACTCAGTCTGCCGTTACCACTGCAGCCACGCCCACCCAATGGGCCATGCCCACCCAATTGGCCACTCCCACCCAAAGGGCCACGCCCATCCGGCACCCGATGATACATAAGTGGGTTTTGGGTTGCAGTTTGAGCACTCGGTCTCTAAAAGGTTCGCCATCACTGTACTAGGGCTAACCTCAAAGAGAATTCTCAGACTTGTACTCTCAAGTATACAAATATACAAGTACAAATGCATTCTGTGTCCATGGACATGTTTTCTCATTTATCAAATACTGTACATCATTGTGAGAGTCATTTTCTGAACATTCTTAAAGGTGCTAATAAGTATTACAGTGGCTCCCCAAAAATAAGACCTGGTCTTTTTTTTCTCCAAAGGAGGCACCAGGTCTTATTTTTTGGGGATGTCTTTTCCACGGTGTCACCATGCGGCCAGCCAGACCATTTCTTCTGTGGCTGCTTGCTGCCACTAATGCGCATCGCACCCAGGCTCTGCAGCTGAGAATGGAGCTCTGGATTGATGCACGCAGCACCCCCACCCTCCATTTTGCCATCATAGAACTTCAGGAAAGGCCTCTGCAACTAAGAACCAAGCTCCAGATAGACGCACACGGCGTGCCCGGCCTCCAAGGGCACCACCCACATCAATCTGGAGCTCAGTTCTCGACTGCAGAGAAATAAGGCTGGGGGGTGACGTGTGCATGTGAGCAGCAACAAGCAGCTTCAGAAGTGGGCCAGTGAGTGAGACAGGTGTTGGGACATGGGAGGCTGGCTGCAATGGTAGGTGGGTGGAGGCACGTGGGGTAGCTCCATCCCACCATCCCCACCCTAGCTTGATTTTTAAACATGGGCCTCGCCCAAAACTAGGGCTTATTTTGGGGATAGGGCTTATATTAGGCCCACCCACCCCCAAAAAATCAAGCTAGGGATTATTTTCAGGGTAGGTCTTATTTTGAAGGGAAATACAGTGTGAGATTCCAATACCCATAGTAAATGTACATGAAATCTAAATGCAGACATAACAGCAAAACTTCACATTGTCCAAAGAAATCCTCTGTGGATGTTATCTGATCATCAAACAGAAGAATAAAAATGTCAGAGATGAATGGCAGCAAAGAGAAACGACCATGATATCCCTGTTGGTCCTGGATGTGATGACCATTACTTGTGTTTTCACTTCTGCTCTACGATTTGAAAGGTACAGCCTTTTCACATCATCAAAGGGCACTGGGTTTTTTTGTTTGTTTGTTTCCATGCCTTGGAATGCTGCTCATTGCTTGACTTTCTCTTCTAAAGTGCAAAGGTTTTTCGTGTGAAACCGCAAAATGAAAAGGAAGTAAGTGTCATGAAATCCTTGCCAAGCCTCATACAGGTGAGAAAACTTTGCAACTCAGATGTTTTGTGCCCCTTTAAGGAATTTTGTAAAATGCATGCCTGTTCAAAAAGACATGAATATTTTCTATTTATCAAAGTAGTGTTTGTGTGTGTGTGTATTTCTGTTTGCATATACAGAATCCCAGATATATACATGCAATACAGATTCTTTGCCTGATAGAAGAAAATCAACTGTTTTGAATGCTTCCAATTTTTTAATATATAAAGGATTGTTAAAATGGTATTATATCTCCACAGTTGAAATTTAATTAAAGCAGGAATGGCTCCCCAATATACAATATATCATAGAGCAAGGCAGATTTAGACATCTGGAATATAGTTGTTAGGGCTCAGAGAGAAACTAACAAAATTACTAATGTTTAATACAAAGTTTAAATATTTAATCTGTGGTTAGTGGTTGGGGATGCAAATGGAAGAAAGTTATTTTTCTTTCTTTCTTCACTGTTTTTTATTTCAATATGGGGATGGAGGAATGTAACATCTTGCTTTTTAAACATTTTTTTTTTGCATTTCTATGTTTGCTTTTTTCTACTTTTTTGTATTTATAAACAAATGGATAAAGAAAAAAGGAAAAAACAATGCCTAGTAAACTCAGTTAAAAACCTGTCCTCAGTTCCAAAGCCTGTGTGAAAGTTTGCAATATCTTATTATTATTGTACATTTTTTATTTTCTGCCACAAAGATTTAATTTATCATATATTTTAAGATTCCAAACATCTAGATGATGCAACAGAAAAATTCTGCCCCCCAAATTTAAAAGTAAATTAATTTCTAAAATTAGAGAAATGGGAAGACTCAGTGGATGTTACCATTATCCACTAAATGTTACACTGCATTTTAGTGAAGGGTAATTTTCATAATAAGCACCAATAAATATACTTGTGATGTCTACCTGAAAATTACTGCATAAGAATGAAGATGCAAGCATTAACAATTGCCCATACGAATATTCTCACTATTTCCTGTGGTTTATTTTCTCTCTTTATACAGTACTTAAGAGAATTAAATTCATGCCAGACTGGCATTAAAAGCAATTTGAAAAATTCACATTATCTTAAATTCTCTTTCAAGTTTAGTTGGATTCCTGGTGATTTCATGGATGTGCAGTTTGTGTTTTGTTTTGTTTTTTGCAGCAGCACAAATGTGCTTTTCCACTGTTGGGATGTTTTTGTTTATTTAGAAAGCTTACACAACTACCTACTTTAACATCGGCCAATTCTAGGAATTTAAGAGGTCTGCCATCCAAGTACTAAACAGGCCTGACTCTATTTAACTTCCAAGCCCAGACAATATCAGCCACACAATACCATCTTCTGGGACTATATTTTCATTCACATACAGAAACTTTTCTCAGACTAATATGGCTTTTATAAATTATAAGAGGAAAATGGTCAAAACTTTAAAAAGCAACCTAGCGTATGTAACAAGAAAATAGGTTTGTCTGGCTTTAGACCTTTTCTCATTGTTTTCATAACTCAGCAAACCCTGATTTTACTTCTAAACAAAGAATGCTTTATAAGTAGAATATAAACATGGTGAAAAGCCTTTTCATGGGCTTTCTTTTGACTTGCCTTATGGCCTATGTATAATGTGGATTTTTTAAAAAAAAATCCCTTGCAATTCAAGGTCTTTAACATGCAATGTCAAATAAGAACCAAACAAGAGTAAGCAAAGAATCCAACTCTATCATTCCAATTAAATTACATTACTAATTGCATTATAAATCTAATACCATAAGGATTTCCTCTGTCTTTTCATTACCAAAGGCTGAATCTGTGGCAGAACTTGGCTATAGAATGCATTCTCAAAACAAGGCAGCCTTCCAAGAAATACACAAAAGGATAAGACTGTTTGAAAAGTTCTGTTCCTGGCTTAATTTAATAATTAATTGTCATTAGGATTCTGAGCTGATTTACAGAAGGACTGAAGAAGCTGTAATCTCGAAGCTGCTTATTGTTACAATCCATTTTATGGCCTCCAGAAGCCTTTAACAACACTGACTTTTAGCTTTCCATCATAATAAACCTGCAGTAGAATGAAAATAAAACTTCAGAAAAAGCCAGCCTTGTCTATGAACATGACCAGATCACTTTGGATCTCTGTGCCAACCCCTTTGGCTTTCCATGAAATCTTCCATGGATCCTCTGGCATTTTAGTCCAAACACCCAGATTTTTCCCAAACTATTGTTCAGTGGGACACAACATCTGCCCAACAATTTTACCATCAATTCCCAAAGGAAAGCCAAATGGGTTGCTGAACACCCAAACATAAGAAGACATATAAGTGACCCCACAAAAAAGACACCAGGCTTTGAACTATCACATCAGCAATGGACAATCCCAAATAGGATTCACACCCCACGCAGCATCTGTCAGGAATCTCTGTATAAATGGGGCATTGTATCCTCTTCTGAGAGTGAGTGCAGGGCCCCACATCAAACTGTAAATTACAACATGACCGGCTGCAAGCTAAGAGCACATGCAGTCCAGTGTTTAATATTTTAAAATATAAAAAAGGCTGTGTTTCAATGGTTAGATGGCCTAGACATTGGCATTTGAACATAGATCTTTTTAACATTTACGGTACATTTTATTGTGTTTTACTAATCTAGACAAAATGTTAATATAAATTGCTAGTCCATGTATGATACGCTAAATAAATACATAGGTGGGCTGATTGTACAGCAGATAATAAAGGATCTAAACAGCAAGGTTTAAAAAACATTTCCTTAGTAAAGGCAACATTGTCAGGCACAACAACACTCATGAGAAGCACACAATGAAGCATAGAAGAAGTAAGGTTCCCCCATCACCCCAAAAAAACCTGGTTTGTTTCATCTACATTTCTGGAACAATATTGGTATCTGGTGGCCTTGCTATTTTATGGGACTTTCACCAAGACTGTTGCATATCCCAGCAGCTGTTGCCTCTCACCAGTCCCCTGTGGGGGAAAGAGAATGCTAGGATGAAAATGTCTTTTTTGAAACTCTGCCCACTTTCAGCTCTGGTCCTGCCTATTTTGGGCTCTAACATGTTTAACATTAGAAAAAAAAATCCAAAATAGTTTTCAGCTGGCTTTACAATGAAAAGATATCCCAAATCTAACATAGTAGTAGGAACAATGATTACAAATCATAGTTTAATTTTTGATTGTTTAATTAAAATATTATTTAGAGCAGGGGTCTTCAAACTCGGCCCTTTTGTGACTTATGGACTTCAACTCCCAGAATTCCTCAGCCAGGCACGCTGGCTGAGGAATTCTGGGAGTTGAAGTCCATAAGTCACAAAAGGGCCGAGTTTGAAGACCCCTGATTTAGAGTGTCTTAAATGCAAAACCAAAGCATGACTAGAATAAAATGAGAAATGAAACCTTTCAGTTTCTTTCTCATAACTGCACTCAAGAAGAGAAAAGGTAGCCTGAAATTTGGCCAGGCTTACCATCACAGTGCTAGGGATGTACATATTTTCTTCAATCTGTATTATGCAGTCTGATTCCCAATTCAGGGAGTGACAGATCAGAACAAAGTTCTTCAGCTTTCAATTTCTAAACCTGTGACTTTCAGATTTTTTTAAAAAAGTATATTTTACAAAGAGCTATATTTTAAATATATATTAGCATATACAAAGAGCTATATTTTAAATATATATTAGCATATAATTGAGTTTTCATGCTGTTGTAACAGAGACTGAAACAGGACACAATGTATTTATATAAAGTGGGTTAGGACGCTGAGCTTGTCGATCAGAAGGTCAGCAGTTTGGCGGGTCAAATCCCGAGTGCCGTGTAACAGGGTGAGCGCCTGTTACTTGTCCCAGCTTCTGCCAACCTAGCAGTTCGAAAGCACGTAAAAATGCAAGTAGAAAAATAGGGACCACTACGGTGGGAAGGTAACAGCGTTCTGTGCGCCTTTGGCGTCTAGTCATGCCGGCCACATGACCACAGAGACGTCCTTGGACAAGCGCTGGCTCTTCGGCTTTGAAACGGAGATGAGCACCGGCCCCTAGAGTCGGAAACGACTAGCACGCATGTGCGGGGAAACCTTTACCTTTACCTTAAAATTGATTACTTCATGGATTACTGCCTTGTCGTGGCGAAGGGGCATGCGTAGTTCAATGAAGCTATGAGTTATGCTGTGCAGGGCCACCCAAGATGGACAGGCCATAGCAGAGAGTTCTGACAAAACGTGATCCACTGGAGAAGAAATGGCAACCTACTCCAGTATCTTTGCCATGAAAACCCCATGGACAGGACCAAAAGGCAAAAAGTTATGATGCCCAAAGATGAGCCCCTCGAGTTGGAAGGCGTCCAATATGCTACTGGGGAAGAGCAGAGGGCTAGTACTAGTAGCACCAGAAAAAATGAAGTGACTGGCCAAAGCTGAAAGGACACTCAGCTGTGGATGTATCTGGTGGTGAAAGGAAAGTCCGATGCTGTAAAGATTTTTTCTCCATAGGAACCTGGAATATAAGATCTATGAATCAAGGAAAGCTGGACGTGGTCAAATAAGAGATGACAAGACTGAACATTGACATCTTAGGAATCAGTGAACTAAAATGGACAGGAATGGGTGAATTTAATTCAGATGACCATCAGGTATACTACTGTGGCAAGAATCCCTCAGAAGAAATGGAGTAGCCTTCATAGTCAATAAAAGAGTAGGAAAAGCAATACTGGGTTACAATCTCCAAAATGACAGAATGATTTCAGTTCGAATCCAAGACAAACCATTCAATATCACAGTAGTCCAAGTCTATGCCCTAACTACCAGTGCTGAAGAGGATGAAATTGACAGGTTCTATGAAGCCCTACAGCACCTTATACAATTAACACCAAAAATGATGGCCTTATCATCATGGGGGATTGGAATGCTAAAGTAGGAAGCTAAAAGATAACCGGAATAACAGGCAAGTTTGGCCTTGGAGTACAAAATGAAGCAGGGCACAGACTGATAAAATTTTGTCAAGAGAATACGATGGTCATAGCAAACATTCTTTTCCAATAACCCAACAGATGGCTGTACACATGGAGAACACCAGACGGTCAACACAGATATCAGATTGACTATGTGCTCTGCAGCCAAAGATGGAGAAGCTCTATACAGTCAGTAAAAACAAGACCAGGAGCTGACTGTGGCTCAGACCATGAGCTTCTTGTTGCAAAATTTAGGCTTAAACTGAAGAAAGTAGGGAAAAGCACTAGGCCACTCAGGTATGAACTAAATCATATCTCTGACAAATATACAGTAGAGGTGACAAATAAATTTAAGGAATTAGATCCAATAGACAGAGTGCCTGAAGAACTATGGACGAAGGTTTGCAACATTGTACAAGAGGTAGCAACTAAAACCATCCCAAAGAAAAAGAAATGCAAGAAAGCAAAATGGCTGTCTGAGGAAGCTTTGCAAATAGCTGAGGAAAGGAGGGAAACGAAAGGCAAGGGAGAAAAAGAAAGATACACCCAATTGAATGCAGAATTCCAGAGAATAGCTAGAAGAGATAAGAATGCCTTCTTAAATGAACAGTGCAAAGAAATAGAAGAAAACAATAGAATAGGGAGGACCAGAGATATCTTCAAGAAAATTGGAGATATGAAGGGAACGTTTCATGCAAAAATGAGCATGATAAAGGACCAAAATGGCAGGGACCTAACAAAGCCAGAAGAGATTAAGAAGAGGTGGCAAAATTATACAGAAGAACTATACAAGAATGAGCTTAATGTCCCTGAAAACCACAATGAGGTGGTGTTCACTGCAAGTGAAGGCTATGGTCTTCCCAGTTGCAATGTATGGCAGTGAAAGTTGGACCATAAGAAAGGCTGAGCGCCAAAGAATTGAGGCCTTTGAACTTTGGTGCTGGAGAAGACTCCTGCAAGTCCCTTGGACTGCAAGGCGATCAAACTGATCAGTCCTAGAGGAGATCAACCCTGACTGCTCTTCAGAAGGCCAGATCCTGAAGTTGAAACTCAAATACTTTGGCCACCAAATGAGAAGGAAGGACTCACTGGAGAAGAGCCTAATGCTGGGAAAGGTTGAAGGCAAGAGAAGAAGGGGGTGACAGAGAATGAGGTGGCTGGATGGAATCACTGAAGCAGTAGTTGTGAGCCTAAATGGACTCCAGAAGATGGTAGAGGACAGGAAGGCCTGGAGGAATGTTGTCCATGGGGTCACGATGGGTCGGACACAACTTTGCAACAATAACAACAAAAATTGAGTCAAAATGGACTTTGTGGCATATAATCAATCCATTAAAATTGATCAGTAATAGAGTTATCTTTTTGTCTTCACAAAGCATTCAACTGTGACTAGTCATTACATATGAACTTGTTTTAGTCTTCACACTTCTCCATATCAGATAAAAGCTTACCTTATTTAACAAATGAATTATTTCCCAAATTCAGTGTAAGCTTATACCAATCAACAATTAATATTTCAAAGTTTTGGACAAAACTGAATTCAGTCTTCCTCTCAGAAGTAGAACTGGACAGAAATAAGAAATTGAACAGCAGCAGTTTTGGGGGAGGGGTGTAACTTTCATTTCTATTTCATTTCTATTCATTTCTTTTTGTGCAGATTGATTTTTGGTACCCAGATACGGCACTGCATATAGTCAAACAGATGGAAGTAGATTTCCATGTCAGTGCTGCACAGAGTAATACTGTTGAGGGGCTCCTGAAACAAAATGGCATACCTTATGAGTAAGTTAAACTTCTCTATTTATTTCTCAGGTCTGTGGCTATGTACTTTTGAAATTGTATAGAGATTGCACATGGGATGTGTCTATGTAATATATATTTATGAATCAGTGTGTTTCAATTAATTATTTCTCCCTTATTGGAAAATAGTGCACTTGGATAGGAATGGTAAATTGCTCTTCTTCACTTGTAGCATTCTTTCTGAAAAAAAAGCAGTCCTCCTGGATTGTGCAAAAAACTTCATTCCAAGATAGAGTGGCTTGCTACTGCAGGAGCAACATACAAAATTTCCCATGAAGTTAATATGAAAGATATCTGAAGAGTGGCTTCTTTAAAAAAAATAATTTATATGGCCTGCTCTAACAGATATGAATGATTCAAATACCACTGAAAGCAATGAAATAGTTTTGTCACGTCTAAGCATACTGCCAAATTGAGGGTGAGATTTAAGTTGGATGGGCCCCATGATTTGAAAGTTGTACAAAATCTGCATGCAGTATGCATTGAATAATTAATGTATGTTTAAATAAATATACAAAAATTCAGTCTAAAGTAATTCAAAGTCTGCAGGTGACATTTTTGTCAGTGTGGATTTGTCTGAATGTAGGAGATTTCTTGCTGTTCTTCATTGCTTTCTTTATTGTTTTAACTTGATGTAAGCCCGTGGTGGCGAACGTATGGCACGCATGCCACAGGTGGCACACAGAGCCCTCTCTGTGGGCACGTGCTCCGTTGCCCCAGTCCTAGGCCTTCAGCTGGCTTTTATAAAACCTTTTCGCTTTAGGCCTCCGCCACTGTGTGCAAAAAAAAAAAGGTTCAATCAATCAATTTCAACTTCTCAAGGGGAAAATAAAGATCTCACGAAGTTGGAATTCATTGATTGAACTTTTCAGTCCCACCTAGTCTGCCGTTACCACCGCAGCCATGCCCACCCAATTGACCACACCCACCCAGCACCCGACAATACATAAGTGGGTTTTGGGTTGCAGTTTAGGCACTTGGTCTCTAAAAGGTTCACCATCACTGATGTAAGCCATTCAAAGTCCTTTTGGAGTTAATTGGCTTCTAAAATGCAGAAATAAATGAGCTCAGGTAGAGTATAATTTTCTGATTATTTTTTATCATGTAGAATATTATTTGACAATCTACAAAAAGACATTGAACAGCAGCTTGATGGTGACAAGAACGATGGGCACAGCTATGAAAAATATAATGAATGGGACAAGGTACAGAACTTATATGACATTCGACAAAGGAAACAATCTTCAGCAGAAAGAATCCCCATTTATCAGAGACACTGGGAAGGGAGAGTGATGGCACAATGGCTTATTGATGCTGGATTTGTCAGCTAGAGATGGTTGGCACTCCAGCAGTTTGACACCACGATACCATGTGGCAGAGTGAGCTCCTGTCATTTGCCCCGAGCTCCTGCCCACTTAGCAGATCAAAAGTATATACAAATGAAAGTAGATAAATAGGTATCACTTCAGTGGGAAAAATCTAGCAGTGTTTAATGAGGAAGCAGGAACAAGCACCGGACTTGCCTGGATTCTTCCAAAGTTGGTGGAAGAAAGCCCAGATGACCTGACATACCCCAAACCTTGCTAGTCAGCTGGTGCAAAGCTAGTTCGCCCCTTGTGATGTACTGTGGATAGTGTGCATACGTTAAAAAATGAACTAGCAATTTTAGGCTGCCAGTACTTCTCTGTGGTAAAAAGCATTGTAGACTTCCCTGGCTATATACACCATACACTAAAAAAGAGAGAGAGAGAGAGACATTAGACCATTTGCACTTGTTTGTAATTATATTTGAGTTTACCACTTGGGTGTACATGCATCCTCTGAAGCATGAAGAGTGCACTTGGTGGCTAAAACTGAGTCTAGTTTAGACTATTACCTAAGGAGTCTATCAAAAATGCATGCAAAAATTTTTCACACAGGATTGGACATGTATCTTTTTAGTACTTGGCATATTTCATGGAAGGATTAAGCTATAGCCACAACTACGTGAATTGAAGAAATTGCCCTCTATCATTATTATCGCATTGTCCATTTTCCTTCAGAGTTGTCAATGTTTTTACAGAATCTATTCTTCTACTGCATTTATCAGATGCTTCATCTAAAGCAGTGTTTTACAAACTTGGCAACTTTAGGATGTGTGGACTTAAACTCCCAGAATTCCCAGCCATCAGGAGCTTGAAGTCCACATATCTTAAACTTCAGAAGTTCCTTCTCCCAAAACTTAGTATAATTTATAAATATAATTCTCTAGCAACAGCAAAATTTGCAGGCAATAATATTCTTTTGAAATATTTACCCAGTACATGGAATTTGTTAACTGAACAATGTAAATGTGCCCTTATTATGAACAAAAGATTGATATTGCAGTATTGGAAAGATAAATGTAGGGCCTCTTTCATTCAATGAATTGAGAAGCCAATTGCACTTCCTATAGGATTGCCTATAAAGGAAGACTTTGTATGGAAAAATATAATGAAATATATTCAAATATAATTGAATAATAATAGCATTAGATTACTAATTATAGAATTGCAACTATTTATTGCTAAAATGATATAGATTTTTTTTCTTTTTTCTTTGCTGGTTTTTTTAAATTTTAAAGCACTTTCTATGTGGGTATTTTTCCTCTTCTTTGATAACGTGTGTATTTTTATTTTTGTTTTTTCACCCTTTTTGTTATTTTAAAAGCAATAAAGAGTATATATAAATAGAAAGTTGCCTAAAAAAACACTGCTCCACAGCAATAGATAATAGTATTTTTTATTTCGATGGTGTGAAAAAGTATCACTTAATTTTGTCAGAGCTGAAGTAGCTTCTTGGATGAAAAGTAAAATGTTTTCTAGGAAAAAACCAAGTCCAGTTGTCTTTTGGAAATGTACCTTTGGGACTATTACTCACGTATTTGTACAAATCAGATTTAAAGATAAGACAGGTATATATTCTTACCTTAAATGGATAGCCAGAAGTTTAATGAATATGGGTTCCTTCAGCAGATACTAGACTACTCTTTCTGATTTCAGTATCCCTCAGCTAAATTAAGACCACATTTCTCCAAATTCTGACCAGTATATCATTGGAAATTTG
The DNA here is from genome assembly GCF_964194415.1 of Vipera berus. Classification (NCBI taxonomy): domain Eukaryota; kingdom Metazoa; phylum Chordata; class Lepidosauria; order Squamata; family Viperidae; genus Vipera; species Vipera berus. Next base: position 27,704,086 of record NC_138207.1, on the reverse strand, counting down.
TAGTATCACAAAGCTATAAGACATTTAAATGGGTAAGGTTATGGTAACAGGTATGAGATCAGTTGTTATTTAATGGCCTGGTATCATATGCCTTATCTACAATTAGAAAATCATCTTACTCAACTTATAGGAAGAGAACTATGTTAATCAGCGATACCAAAAAGAACAAGAGTCTAGCAGCACATTGCCCAACTAAAAAAATTTAATTTAATTTCATGGACTGTATATCATTTCATCAACTGCTTTTCCAGCAACCCTTATTTTTCTTTTACCCAGATTTCTGACTGGACTGCCAGAATTGCAAAAAACAACTCAACATTGGTTTCCCGTATCCAGATTGGAAAGACATTTGAAAATCGACCCATATTCCTTCTTCGGGTATGAAAACCTTTTCAGGAAAATAAGCAAAGAACAGATGAAATTGTGTTGAAAAACTCTTTCACACACACACCCAAATTCACCACCCATATCTGGGAAGGATTCAACAATTGTTTGAATAGTTATAAAGCTAGCAGGTTACAGTGAGTTACTGGTCTCTTGCATTCAGAAGAGCCAACAGCAAAAGTCTCAAAGTTACATTGTTCTTATATAGAATGTTGATCAAGTATTTCAGCCATGCATCTACACTAGCCGAAGATCCCAAATGAAGGAAGAATTTATTTACAGCTAATGAGACAAAATAGCCAGAAAGGAGGAAGTGGGTATCTTTCATGGTTTGAAAACATTACAGACACAGTCTCTGATAAGCTACATAGAATCTTTGATATGATTTGCACCAAAGCTTTAATTGTTATCACATGAGAGATAACAAAATGTGTTGAATCTATTTCCTCCTCTAAAGACATTGAATATACTACCTCTTCTGAATGTGCTAATTCCATAATCAATTAATCATCAATAGGTACAAACTAACACACTAAATTCTACTGTTAAAGGTGCTACAAAGGAAATACAGCAAAATACATGTATTTAGTAAAATACATTTGTATTAGTAAGCATAATTGATTCAATCTGAGTTCTTCTTCCAGCTCTCCACTACATGAGGTTATGTGTCATGCTAAGCAACCATGCAATTTGTTCACTTTTAGTTTAGTATTCCACTAGTCCAGCCATCTGATTAACAAATCATGGTTGGTTTATGTTCAAGAACACAAGATCATTCTTTTTTTTTCCTGAACGGAAAACCAATAAAGTACTCCATACCTCATTATATTTTACATAGCAGATGGGGTCAGAATGAGTAGTGGGTGTTGTTAAAACAAAAATTATATTTGCTTTCATTTCATTTACAACACATAAAATTGAAATTAATTAAATATATATAATACAGTTGTTACCACATATATAAAAACATTCTGCTTCTATCACATTGAACAGTGAGCAGTGACTTCCGGAGATCTTTCAAAATCACAGCTGCCCTGGGGCTTAAGGTTATCCATCTTTGGCTTATTATATTATTTTGCTCAATATAATAAGCATGACATGACAACCCAACAATAGAGTCATCCTGCTCTTTCAATGAGACAACAACAATGAAAAAAATGACTTGCATACACATTTCTACATACAAGAATTAGAATGAGACTCTTAGAAACTATTTTTTCTTAATAGCAAAGCTATTTAAAAGTGAAGGTGGCAGAACAGAATGGATCCATCTGTAAGGAATAGTATGGTATTGAAGTGTACTTTCTTAAAAATCTCCCTTTTTTACTTTTTCAAAGCAGATTGGAAAGAAAAGTGAAGAGGGAAAAGCCATCTTTATGGATTGTGGTGTTCACGCACGAGAGTGGATTTCTCCTGCCTTTTGTCAGTGGTTTGTGAAAGAGGTTAATTAACAAGGATTTTTTTTGTCTCATATGTTAACTGTCCTACAAATGTGTTAAAACAACTTCTAGCATCCCTAGAAGTTCTTACTCATTCATAATTGTATTTGTTTGTTTAGTTAGTTGGTTATAGCCCACCTTTATTATTTTTACCAATAACTCAAAGCGGCAAACATACCTAATGCTTCTTCCTCCTCCTATTTTCCCCACAACAATAACCCTGTAAGGTAGTTGGGCTGAGAGAGAGTGACTGGCCCAAGGCCACCCAGCTGACTTTCATGGTTAAGGTGGGAATTAAACTCACAATCTCTTGCTTTCTAGTCTGGTGCCTTAATCACTAGACCAAACTGGCTTTGATCTTTGATTTTGTGATCTTTGCACACTCTATAACTCCAAAAATCAAAGCCCTTGTATACCACTAAACAAATAGAAATGTGAATCATGTTTCTGTATTCTCAAAAGAGTCTATCATGAATGATATGGAAAACAGATTCTATAATGTTATATAGTGTGATGAAGAATGCTGCAGTTCTACATACACTTTATTTATAAGACCATCTGAGCCTAAATTTTGAATATATGGGATCACAGAGAAATGTATTTTTTTTTCTTAAAAAAGTTATGTTTTCTAAATTATCAGGCCATCAGCACCTATGGAAAAAACAGGGACATGACATATATACTGGATAACATGAATTTCTACATCGTTCCTATAGTCAATGTAGATGGGTATGTCTGGAGCTGGACACAGGTATCGTTCATACTTTTTAACAGGATAATCTATGTTTGGTATCTAAGACATGTTCCTAGCCTCCTTGAACCAGCACTCCCAAACCATCAGTTAAAAATCAGCTTTTATTCTGAGAGGCAAAAAAGCATACATCAGAAGTCCTCTATCTTGCCTCTCATTTCAAAAGCTGATGACCCATAATTTCACAAAGCTTGGGGAAGGGCTGAAAATCTGTAAGATTTTAAGCCCTGCTGGCCTTCTGGCACATTTTAAATGCCCTAGATAAATAGATATCCAGCTTTGTTTCATATATGGGGGAATGGGATCTGTGACCCCAGACTTCATAGGACCCTCATCCCCATTTTATAATTTTGGAGACCACTTTAACTATGAATTCAGAATTTTCTCCCATTATGAAGTGAAGGCATCAAAGTGAAACATCCTCTGATGATATTTCAGTTCTGAATACAATAGAAATTTTGCATACTAAAAATATATATCTTACATTTGCTAATAAGAATAGAAATAGCTATTGAAAACAACAAAACAAAATTAATAGAAAGCAGAAATGATTGCAAATATCTCTACAGCAAGGAGCAGATGAGAATAACAAAAGATATGTATAATGTTATATCAGAATTAATAGCAATACAATAATATCTATCTATATCCATTTATCTCTATTTCTATCTATCTATCTATCTATCTATCTATCTATCTATCTATCTATCTATCTATCTCTATCATAAAACAGTAATATCCAAGCCACCAGATCTGCTTAGTTTATTTTATTTTATTTTATTTATTTAGTTCAATATCTCTTTTAAATTATATATATTTGCTTCAGATCTAATTAATTCAACCAGCATCTAGCCAAAATCAGAGACTTGTGGAGAAAAAGCAAAATTATATGCAGCACCTGTGCAGTTATGAATGTTCCTAAAAGGACACATATCTGCTCCATGAGCTGCATTGGTTGCTGGTTTTTCAACATGCTGATTTTGACCTTTAAAGTCCTACAAGGCATGAGGCCAGGTTATCTGAAGGACCACCTCTCCCGTTATTTCTACCCATCCCATCAGGTTCCGCAGGAGAGGCATGTTGCAGGTTCCATCCAGTTGACTGGAAATGAGCCTTTTCTGTTGTGGCACCTGCTCTGGTGGAACGTTATCCCTCCTGAAGCAAGAATAACCCCAGTCCTTATGGCCTTTTACAATGCTCTCAAAACAGGCCTGGAGATCCCTTGGAAGCAGAGAATCCAGACATTGTTTGCACTATGTATGACAGAATAGAATAGAATAGAATAGAATAGAATAGAATAGAATAGAATAGAATAGAATAGAATAGAATAGAATAGAATAGAATAGAATAGAATAGAATAGAATAGAATAGAATAGAATAGAATAGAATAGAATAGAATAGAATAGAATAGAATAGAACTTTGAAGGTCTTCTAGTCCAGCCCCCTGCTCAAGCAAGAGAACCTATACCATCTTAGACAAGTAACTGTCTAACCTCTTCTTGAAAATCTCCAGAGATAGAGAGCCCATGATTTCTGGAGGCAAGCTGTTGCACTGATTAATTGTCCTCACTGTCAGGAAGTTTCTCTTTAATTCCAGGTTGCTTCTCTCTTTGATTAGTTTCCAACCATTATTTCTTGACCTGCCCTCTGGTGCTTTGGTGAATAATGTGACCCCCTCTTCTTTGTAGCAGCCCCTCAAAAACTGGAATACTGCTATCATGTCTTCCCTATTTCTTCTTATCTTTAGATTAGCCAAATCCAAGTCCCGCAACCATTCTTCATGTTTTAGTCTCCAGGCCTTTGATCATCTTAGTTGCTCTTCTCTGAATTTTTTCCAAACTCTCAACAACTTTTTTGTGATATGATGACCAAAATTGGCTGCAGTATTCCAGATTTGGTCTTACTAGGGTTTTATAAAGCGGTACTAATACCTCGCATGTTCTTGATTTCTATGCCTCTGTTTATTCAACCCAGGACTGTATTAACTTTTTTGGCTGCTGCTGCACACTGCTGGCTCATAACCATCTTACACAAACCTACACAAACTTGTTTTCCTTATGTTTGTGATTTAATCATTTTAGCTGGTTTATACATTTGATTTTAGTGGTTTTGTTATATGCTGCCTTCACACATACACACACACACACAAATACAAACACACACTTTTACAGAACTTTAAAAAGAAAGCCTGAAGGTTGGGGTTAGGGAGGCTGTTGCTTAGGTCTTGGTCTCTTTAACATCTTGGTACTAACAAGAAAATTCTGCAAAGAATTTACGGTGGAACAAATCTAAATGTAGATAGATTTCACTGATTGTGGTTACAGTTACCAAGCCACAGAATGTTTCTATCAATATAACATTAGTAGTGAAAGGGAGGATGGGTGCTTATTAAAATCAATTACCTGCTAAATGGATATGTGTGGATAAAACCATGATTGGGGAAATTAATGAATTAGTTTTACTGCCATGATTGAAACATATCTAACCATCTTAGATACCAATCTTATAAGATTATATCCTGCTAAGGCAAGAACCAGACAGATTTTAAGACCACCAAGGACTGCATCAAGAAGCAATTAATTCTGAAGGACAAAAATAAGGCACTCCTGGATTTAAATCTACTTGGACATATAAAAGCTCCTGATATTTTTCTAATGTAGTAGGAAATCTGTTATTCTATATGCCTTGTTCTGGGTTTGAAGTAGTGTACATTTTAATCTAGTCAAGCCATGTCTTCGAAATTTCTACCAGATTAAGGCCAAAAGTCAAGATAAGCTGTGAAATGTTAGAGAGCAGTCTAATTAGGGCAACTTGATGGGATCTTTTCCATTTGTAAGGACATTTATCTAATGCAGGTGTCCCCAACCCCTGGTCCATGGAGCGGTACCAGGCTGCAGCATGCCAGCAACTGGGCTGCACAAACAAGCAAAATCCCATCTGCGGGATGCAGGCAGCACACAAAAACATGCCCCCTCTTGTCTACCGAAAAACCTTTCTCCGTGGAACCTGCCCCTGGTGTCCAAAAGGTTGGGGACCTCTGGCCTAATGGATCTGAGAATGCCTCGCTTCTTCCCTCATTCTTTTACAGAACACTTGAACAAACTTTTTATCTGAACTACATAGCAAAGAGTTACAGCTAAACAAGGGAATCAGGCTATCAAAGGAAAGCTCACTCAACACAATGCCATTTTTCATTGCATTGTCTTTCTACAGAAAATTAATGCATTCCACTCATAATCAGTATAAAGAAAGAGAAAATATAGAAAAATGTTTATGGGTCAGATTGAAGTCCCTAAATGATTTTTGTCCAGCAGGATCGTTTCTGGAGAAAGAATCGTTCTAATGCATCCCAGAGTAACTGCATTGGCGTTGACATCAATAGGAACTTTAATGTTGCATGGAGCAGTAAGTAGCCTTTGCAACATTATCTATACCTTCACGTTATTTTCATATGACTAATCCAGATGGTGTTTCAGTAAAATTACTTAGATTGCCACTAGACATTTAGAGGAAATCAAAAAGACTTGGGTTGACAAATAGCATGTTTAATGAACTTAGGAACTAAGATTGAGTAAATATCTCATTTTTATTATCACCAAAAATATAAGTAATGCTCCTTAAAATATTATATAGATCGTACCTTATCTCAGTTGTACTTTCATCAGTTTTATGTCCAACATCAATTTCATGTTGGAGCTAAAAGGATGAAAGAACAGCCCTTCATTTTTGTTACTCTTATAAAGTAGTACATACATTTTGGATACAATTCTTCAAATAGGACTGATAACAAAATCACCATATTAAGCATATGCTACAAGTAAAAATATATTTAGTGTGGAGAATAAATTGTAAACAGTAAAACATTAACTCTTTGTCCTTAATAGCAGTAAGTTAAGTTATAAGACAACATTGGAAAGAGTTAGGATCATGACAGAGTTTTAGACCTGGTCTTTATAGAAAAAATAAGCTTATTAACTAAAATCATTGAAAAAAGATGGTGGAGAAAGTTTAATTTTATGTAGATAGGAATGACTCTATCTCAAGTATAAGAGATCCTCCATTAAAGATTGTAGAAGCTTTGGGGAAAATGAAATATATTATAAAATGTCATACTTTCTGTTTTCCTATGTAACTCAAATGTCTATAACTGTTCTGACCTCCATATCAAGCCCTAAACAACGGAAGAAATTGCTTTAATATTGGTTACCATAGCACCATACATCACATCAGTATTGACGCTCATTTCTTAACTACTGTGGGAAGTACAAAATTCTGGTCTTTTATTCTTCGATTTTAGTTTATTTATGTTAATGAGGTAAGGTAGCATTGTACGCTCCCCAGAGCTCTATTGCAATTTGTCACCAAAATGTAGCAATGTAACTTGCCATCAAAATTGTAGTGTTCATGCTTCCATTTAAAAGGGAATAAATCCTTTCTTTTCTTCATTTTTTCATGTTTTTATCAGATGCGTTTACATGTGTTTTAAATGTTTTCTGACTGATCAAGATAGTATTTTATTTTTATACTATACAAGCTATTTCTCTAGGTGTAATTTGCAATTTCTGAAAAGTCTTTCACTGATGTAGGGCATCAAATTTCAATTACCAGATTTCCTTGAAGACTAAAAATCCTTTGTTAAAAAGCATTGTTTCATATTGAAACATTAGTATACATTAGGGGTGTCAAACTGCCAGCCCAAAGGCTGAACAGATCATGAGGAAACCACGCCTACCCCATTGCTGGCAATGGGAAAAAACTTCTGATACGTCACACGATGTCACATGACGTCATGAGTTTGACATGTCTGGTGTACATAATGATTAAGCACTATAAAAATTCAGCTAGGCCTTGGGAAGTGACTTTTTTCAAATTGATTATTGCTTTGAAGTACTTATCTGTGTGAACATGTATGTCCAAGAGGTTAATGCACCTGGAGGCTGTGAGTGCTTTAGGCATGAAGCTGGGTGACTATGGGCCAGTCACTCTCACTTAGCCCATGAAAGGCAGCAAGCCAATCAGTCAATTCTTGTTGCAACCAATGAGTCAACACTCTATTGGTCCAAAAGCAAGTGGAGCCTGTACTTGTGTGATAACGCTAGGAAAAAAAGAGGTAAGCTTCTATCTATTATATATGTAATAATATATGGAAATTGTATCCTATTAAATATTCTAGTACAATAATTGTCAAGTGTTACATTTTTGCATAATATTTAAACTATCTCTAGAGTATATTCCTATGAACATTTACTAGGAGTAATTCCTACTGAATACATTGGGACCTACTTTTGAATAAACTTGCAAAAAAAAAAACCCTCTGCAGTGAAATCTGTGAGTTACTTGAAAATGCTTAAATGGTTTATTTCTATTAATAAAATTAACATGCTAAATGGAAAATGTCCTGATTCAAAGCAAACAAATAAACATTTATCATAAACATTGTCTACACTAACCAGGATCAACTTAACTGTGCAATAAAATGTAACTGTTGTTTCCACCAACAGCTGCTGATGCTTCCAGAAATCCCTGTGAAGAAATATATTGTGGATCTGCCCCAGAATCTGAACCAGAAACTAAAGCAGTTGCTTCATTCATCCGTAGCCATCTTTCTTCAATCAAGGGCTACCTCACCATGCATTCCTACTCTCAGATGATATTGTTCCCTTTTGGTTATACCTATAAGAAGACAGCAAATTATAATGAATTGGTATGAAGGCATTGCAATTGTCCCATTTCCTAAAATTTCTAATTTGAGTCTGTCTGCTTTGTGCTCAGTCAACACAATTCTTTAGCAATCTTGAGATGGAATCCTATCATCATTTTTAACATGTATCAAACAAAGAGATTCACATCCAGAAATCCTAGGATTTCATGTGGCTTATCGTTCCCATCAAAAATTAATACCAAATTGTTAAATTTAACATGATGAAAGAGGACTATTTTAAATAAATGGCAATTGATTATAGGAACGTAATTTTGATTACCTATCAATAAATTAAATCAAGGTTGATTTTTGCCCTGCCTCCAACTTACTTTCTTGTCCTAGAAGTGTAATTCCCAAGATCTTATCCATTAGAATTTTTAATCACATATGGCACTTTTAGACCTGCCAAATATATAATAACATCCAGAATGTACAAGCTAGTCGAAATCTGCATTTCTCAGAATTTTGATATAATTCAAAATGTTCTTACAAAAATTGCACCCTAGGAACATTAGAACTACACATTACTAGAACAAGCTAAAATTAGAATAATTCATATGAACATTTGTGTGAATTTTTTGCTGTATTCGTAAGCAATGGAAATGTCCAGATGATGTCAATAAGATAAAAAACTCAATGAAGCACAATTGGGTAAGCAAAATTCATCCAGGTATCCTAGATTCTGTGGCTCAAAAAAGCATATAGGAAGTTTACTTTTAAGACATATGTATTTTGCTCCAATTGATGCTGGTTTCTTCTTTGTTTGATACTAGAATGAACTTGCAAAAAGAGCTGTCAAAGCTATAGCCAGCCTATATGGTAAAGTGTATAAGTATGGAACATCAGCATCTACTATCTGTACGTATTTTACACATTCTTAAAAGACATATTACATCCTTTATAAGTCATGCTGGATAGTGATAGGGTTTTCTTCCTCTGCTTAGAAGAAAAAACAGTAGCATGGAGATGCAGCACTTGTGGAAAATACAAGTAATCCTCGGTTAATGATTATTTGTTCAACAATTATTTAAAGTCACAACAGTGCAGGAAACCTATGGCCGGTCCTTGAAGTTGCTTCCATTGCAGCATTGCTGCAATCAGAGACTACCACTTGCAACTTTCACTGCCAGATTCCAATAAGCAAAGTGAATGGAAAAGAAGGCAAGTAGTTGCAAGTTGCAGTAAGTTGCAGTCACTTGACACTGTGCTTCATGATAGTGTACAATTCACTAAATAACCACAACCAGAACTGCCATCTTAAGTTGGTATGGTCACATGATTTTTCACTTTACAACCTTAGCAATGGAGTTACCAGTCTCAGTTACGGTCATTTACTGAGGACTAACTGTACCATCTACAATATAAAAGAGCTGTTGAGAGTTTGCATATTCTCATAAACCCAATGCAATCTCTCTTGTAAGTATGTGCAAATGAAGCCACCAAAAAAGTGACAAATAAGAAGAAGATCCAAAGGTTTAGGTATCCTGAAAAGAGCTCATCTTTGACTTTTTCTGAGGGCCCTATATAGGGAATGGAGAGAGGAAAGACAGATCAAGATGGCTAAAACAGATGTGAGTGAAAATGGAGATAGCCCATGAATGCATAAAATCCCATGAGTTTAAACTGATATTTCAAAGAGATTAATAACAGATCAATCCCACATCACTGATTTCAGGAATGTGTTTGTTTTTTTCCTTTTAGAAAAGAAGCAGGCAACTGAGCCATAGCAATAGACTAGTAATTAGACTTATACACCACTTCATAGTACTTTAAAGCCCTCTCTAAATGGTTTACAGAGTCAACATATTGCCCCTAACAATCTGGATCCTCATTTTACAGACCTTGGAAAGATGGAAGGTTAACTCAATCTTGAGCCAGTCAGGATCAAACTGGTGGCAGTTGGCAGAATTGGCCTGCAGAACTGCATTCTAACCACTGCACCACCACAGCTTCATAGAATTCCTATAGCATTCTACATAAACTGTTTTTCCATCTACCTCCATTTTTATTACTGGCAGTAGTTTTCCAAGTTGTGAGAGGGCTTTCATAACTTATGATTCCTGGTACTGTTTTTAAAATGGAAGCAACTAATCTTAAACATTTCACTTTCCTCATGACTTCCACAAGTGAACAACAGTCTCCCCCTCTTAAAGTTATTCAAACACCAATATCTTACCTTCACTTTTATTATTTTGTTTTTATTTCCCTTTTCCCCCCTGCTATGTTTCCTGTCATTCTATTTGTTGTGCCTTGCTTTACAGATCTTTCTTCCGGTTGTTCCGATGACTGGGTATTCAACCAGGGGATCAAATACTCCTTCACCTTTGAGCTTCGTGATAAAGGCAAATACGGATTCCTTCTCCCTGAATCCCAGATCAAGCCAACATGCCAGGAAATAATGCTAGCAGTCAAGTTAATTGCCAGTCACATCCTCAACAAGACTTTATAATTTGGACTAATGCTTTTGGATGAATTATAGATGTTTGGAAAGTAATAAATCATCATTTATTACATGAAAAATATTTGTTTTGAATTTGAAAGCACTTTTGGGATCTGTGGTCCCAAGTCAATGCAAAACAAGGCATTTTAGCTTCTTCAGTTTCAAGCATAAAATATAATTTCACAAATAGTCTTCCTGCAAACGTTATTCTAATTATGAGACACAGAGGGACATTCCAGAAAAGAAAGGTTTTTATACTTACCTTCAATATCTGTACAAATTCTGAATTAAGGAAAATGTATGGTTTTGGTTAATTGAAAGACGAGTCAGTTAAGACAACTTGAATTAAATTAGCTATGGTATATATTTTCTTAGAATTAAATAGAAAAATAAAGGGATTTTCTTTTGTTTTTATGATTGTTTTGAATGAAAGTCAAATGGAACACCCAATCCCTCATTAGAAATCAAAATGAAAGGAGGCTATAGTGTAATTTTTATAAGATGCACACAGCCAAATAATATTTTGGCATCTTGTGTGTCCCTTAGATTAAGTGGATATTTTTACAAGTGCAAATCACAGCTGAAGTGGAAGAAACCAGGACTGGACCATGTTGTACTGGATCAGATGTACTACCTTTTCTTTTGATAAGGCTGAAAATTATTCCTTCATACTAAGCTTTTCTTTATATTGGAAGAAGTTTCACTGCTGAGAATTAAAGTTTGTCTTGTAATGCAAGTAACATCTCCCAGAGGTGATTTTCATTGTAACAGGTCATGAGGGAAAAAGATTAAACTCATCTTCCCAAATTCCTGTTGTTTCAATAATGTTTTTTCTTCTCATGAGAGCTATTTACAGGTGTAAAAACAGTCACACAAAATTAACATTATTTAGAATTATTGCAGCTATGTGCTACATTAAGCCATAATGTAGCTTGCTTCATTGTGATTTAATATATGCATGAGTCCAGCCAATCATTCCTTATTCAAGCAAACCTGTTAAACAATTCATGATGTATTTTGATAGGTGAATCTAGCCACTGAATATGATAGTTTGGTTCTCAAAGATGCCAGTGGCAGCAAGGGCAGGAACCTTTTGCAGTCCCCAAAATTGTTTCAGAGGAATTCAGATGTACTGAGTACATAGGTTGTTATATTTTGTATTATTCTTAGTTTCAGAAAAAGATGCAGATATAAAACTTAAATCTAACCATAAATTAGAATACTCAGATGGCTGTAAAAGGCAACTATTTATCTATGTGTTTTCTCCACTGGTTAAATTATAAAAACATTATGCATTCGTGTCTTTTCTCAAACCCATGTCTGATTACTTTTCTTTATAAAATTTATGGTCTCTTGATCATCTTCCTTGCCATGTTCTAAACCTGTCCCACGTTCTCTGAATTCATTTTAAAGTGAGATGTTCAGAATGGGACACCATAGCTGATATTAGTCTGACATCAGCAAAATAAAGTAAAAGTATTGCTTTCTGCAGTTTAAAAATTAGGCTTCTGTTGATTTAACCCAGGGGTCTTCAAAATTGGCCCTTTTATGACTTGTGGACTTCAACTCCCAGAATTACTCAGCCAGTGTGCCTGGCTGAGGAAATAATAATAATAATAATAATAATAATAATAATAATAATAATAATAATAATAATAATAATAATAATAATAATAATAATAATAATAATAATAATAAGAATAAGAAGAATAATAATAATAATAATAATAAGAAGAAGAAGAAGAAGAAGAAGAAGAAGAAGAAGAAGAAGAAGAAGAAGAAGAAGAAGAAGAAGAAGAAGAAGAAGAAGAAGAAGAAGAAGAAGAAGAAGAAGAAGAAGAAGAAGAAGAAGAAGAAGAAGAAGAAGAAGTTGGAAGGGACCTTGGAGGTCATCTAATTCTGGGAGTTGAAGTCCACAAGTCATAAAAGGGCCAGGTTTGAAGACCTCTGATTTAACCTGAAAATGTATCCAAGCAATATCATTTAGATTCTACATGTTTTGATTGTATAAGGCCAAGTGTAGTCATGTTCTACATGCAATTTTTGAAGCCTTTAAAAGAACCACACAAAATTGTCTGATTTAATATATTGATCCCTTGCTTAGCCCAAGTATTCCAATAAACAATTAAACTATTTTCATATTTTAGGTTATTCTACAAAGTCAGTTTCTCTGGTGATTCAGGGTCAAAATGTTACTGCTTAGCTATTATTGACCAAATGTGCCTGCCTGTTTTCAAGGGTGGAAATGAAGATATGTATAAACCCACATCCTAAAACTTGCCATGACTTCAGATCATTACTCTCCAAGTAGACCAAGAAAGGGGAACAGTGCCATGGACCTGTTAAAAATTGTCCTCTCATTCCCTGATCCATGCTTGTCCAAACAGCACACTACACAAGCCAATAGAATTAGTCAGCATATATTTGTTTCAGTTTCTCAAAGCCCTTTTGGAGATCCTCCAACAACTTTCTTATTTTACATTATCTCTCTTTTTCCCATGCATTTTCAGATTATTATTAAATTTCATGGTGTGGCCATTCATGATATCTATTCACAACTTTAAATGGCATAAAATTTAAATCTTACTCAATATTTCACCTGCTTCAGTCTCTTTGAGGAAGGACTGTTGCTCCACTTCGACTAAAGAAAATCAATGTTTTTTTCCCTTGTTTTCTACAATTTTCTGTCTGACCATCTCTGACCAAATCAAGCACTTTATGGGTCCTGACCAGCACTGACATTTTTCACTGTGCATTGACTGAATCTTGCAATCTTGAAATGACCACCCTTCCTTAGGTAGGTGCATTGTTTAGCCAGCATTGCCCTCTGCTGGGTCTTGTTTTAAGCACACAGTTGTTAATTTTAATTTTTATTAAAAAGGGTGGGTCGGAGAATGGGAGCTAAGGTGGTTGAGGTGGTGAACTTGTTCTCTGTGGAAGTCATTGTTTTTATTTATTTTGTTGGTTTAATTTCTTTTTGTGTAAGTATATTTGTTTTATGTTTTTAATTCTAGGTACAGTTTCTTTTGTTCCTGGTTGGATTATTTTCATAATAATTCTTTGAAGCCATATATTATTTATCTGTATATCCATAATGCTATTTTTAATGCTTTCAAGGGTGGCTTAATTTCTATTGTTTCTATGTATAATTATATTGTATAAAATTTTCATATGCTGAATTTAAGTATATTAAGTTGGAATGAGCGGAATCTAAAACATCCTTAAAAATCAAAGGATTCTACCTAGCTCTTTAAATATCTGATGTTATATTTTTGCAAGAATCTCATGTCAGAGAGGATAGAATATATATTTTTCCATCTGAAATAGGATAATCAAGTATTTTACAATACTTGCAGTATTTTCAACTCAAGCATATTTTAAAGGCTCAGTATAGATCAGATACTTTGGCTACTTCAAAGGTATCTGAGATGCTGCAGTTGATGGAATCCATAACAGAAACCCATAATATCTCTTTATCAAAAGTTGAACATTTTAAAGTGAATAATAGTGGGATATATCAAACAGACCAAAGGATTAGATACACTGATAATGCTCCATCAATGGCTTCGTGTTCTTAAAGGTGTTAAAATGGTATTGATTAATTTCAGACTGAAACTGATTCATCAAAAAAATATATATTTAGAGTGTATTGGACTCCCCAAAGGAAGTACTTGAGATTTTCTCTGTGGAAGATGTAAAAAGGATTATTGACCCATATGCTATGTATGTGGGGGGTGGGTAGCTAAAAGGATAATATTGAGAAATTGGAACGATGACTTTACTATAGACACTAAAGACTGGCTTTTAGAATTGTGTAAATATATCTGTTTCTGAAAAGACAAAATGTTCTACTGGTAAAAGGATGAAGAAATATCTTTTTGTATGGCATAAATGTTATAATATTTTATAATAATATTATAATATATGGTATTTGTGTAAAGCACCAGACAATTGTCAGTTTAATATATGATAGATTTGTTGTTTCCTTTTTTCACTTTTCTTTTTTTCCTCTTTTTTATAGTTTTTATTTTTATGGATGTTTAGTTTAATTTTGTCATTATTCTGTATCTTGCTTTATATTCTGTGCTCTTTTAAATTAAAAAATAAATAAAGTGAAATAAAACTAAAAACACAGTGTTATTCTAAAACATTTTGGCAATTTTGAATGGTAGTTTGCAAACATCATATATAGCATGAGAGGCTCTTGGGATCAGGCAGATGTACTTGGATGCCAACAAAATAGCTTCATACATATAATCTTTTTTTGAAGACGTAGAGAAAGGCAGAGCTGGGGGGGAGGGGCGAAATCAAGTGGGTCATCAGCCTAGAAATGGTATGTTGCCACAAGTGAACTAAGTTCAACACTTCTTAAATTCTGTTGAATCTTATCTGGTGCCATTTTAAAATTGAACTTAGTTGACTAGATTCTTGTGTATAGGCTTGAGCAATAAATCTTTGAACTGCAACTTAATGTATGTTCCTGCTCCTTTGTGCTTGAGAGAAGATGAGTTACTCCATTCTGCAGACCATCCCAGTTTCTTAATTTTGCAATTATTTTCTAGCTTTGCAATATGAGGTGTAGTGATCATTTTTATACAAGTTTTCAAATGTGGCTATATCATACATTTATGTTATCTATAACTTCTTTGCTATCATGTTTGTGCAGTTTCAGAAATTAGCACATTCGGTAAGATCACCATCAACTGTGACTTGTGAAAAAATAATGTATTTTTGATGGAATTATAAACCTATATAGTGTTTTTATTCTTCCATAAACTCAATAATTAAATCAACAGTGACACCTTGTGGCAAAAATTTATATTCTGCTTTAAAAGTAATATCTTAAAAGTACAGGATGGAACACAGAGGTGGTCATAAATTAGGGACCATAATTGAGACTGGCAATTTTAAGCAAAGTGGTCACTAAGTGAAACAGCCATTCTACTTATGAACTTATTGTCAAGGTAAAAATCACCTTTGTAGAGGGCGACGGACCGTGCTTCAGAGAATGCATGATATGCATGCAGGAAGGAAATAAAAACACGACGCATAATCTTACTAAATACCTTTTACTTACAAACATATAAAAACTAAATATATATTATAAACAGAGCTAGCTAGCTACATCCTAACGTAACAGACAGTAGCAGCAAAGGGAATAAAACAATAAACAATAACTCTGAGAACTTTCTCTAGACATGCGCACTAAACAGACTGAAACCATAACATAACTACTCATATGGGATTCACTATGGTTACCAGATAAGTTATCACAACAGGTGCAGAGAGCAAGGGAAATGTACAGTTAGAAAGGAACTTTTCTGACGAACAAAAAAAAAACGTGCAGTGACATTCCCCTTCTTTCGTCAGCAAAGTGAAGACTCAAGTAAGGCACATCTTCTCACGCAGATACTCATGCTGGGCTGTAGGAAGTGGTTTGTTCAGCATGTCAGCAATTTGATCACGTGTAGGCACATACTGTAATGTCACAAAACCTTGTTTAACCAGTTGCCTTATGTTTTGATATCGGATGTCAATGTGTCTGGACCTTGAACCTGTGAAACGTGTTTCAGAAATATAAACCACAGATTCATTATCTTCCATCACTGTGATCGGTCGAATCGGATGTGTCCAGATATCTGTGACTAAAACATCAAACCAGGTTAAAGAATTGCATGCATCAGACACACAAGCATACTCAGGTTCTGTAGAGGAACAAGAAACAAAATTCTGTTTACGCACATGCCAGTAAACAGGACATCCATTCAAAAACATCATATAACCTGATGTACTTTTCCGTGACTTCTTATCACTCGCCCAATCTGAATCTGCAAAACAACATAACTCTGCATAGTCAGTATGTGTGGGTTCCAACAACAACTTCATGTCTTTGGTGTGTTTTAGATACCTCAATAACTTCTTAACACATGTCCAATGAAACTGTTTTGCCTTGCCTACGTGTCGTGATAACAGATTAACACTAAGTGCAATGTTGGGTCTAGTCCAACTACTAATATACAGCAGCGACCCAATGACTGAGCGATATAGTGTTTGATCCTCGAACTCAGGACTTGGTTCATGTGCCAAAATGTGAAAGTCAGTTTGCATGGGTATACTCACAGGCTTAGCGTCCTCCATGTTACAGTGATGTAACAGTTGTTCAATCTTCTCTTCCTGTGTAAGACTGAACCCCTTCTGAGTTTTGGCAATTTGAACACCTAAATAAGTGTTAATACATCCTAAACACTTCAACGTGAAAAACTTTTGTAAAGCTTTAGCAAAAACCTCACTCATCTGCTTATTTGGACCAATATAAACAATATCATCGACATAAACAAGAATTATCTCATACCTATTACCGGATCTTTTAGTAAACACGCATTCATCTGTTTCGGACTTAATAAAGCCCATTGAATTTAGTTTGTCAGAAAGACATAAGTACCACATTAAACCAGACTGTTTCAGACCATAAAGACTTTTGTGTAGAAACCAGGTATCCCCTTCTTGCTGTCTGAACCTTTGGAGGACCTTTGACATAAATTTCTTCATCAAGATCAGCGTGTAGATAAGCCGTTTCAACGTCGAACTGGAAAAACTTCCAGGCCAAGGATAGTTGCAGTGGCTAATGCAATTTTCACACTTTCAGTCCGCACTGTGGGTGAGTATGTATTTGTATAGTCCTCAGGATAACGTTGAGCGAAACCCTGGGCTACAAGTCTGGCCTTGTACAACGACTCACCATTCGGCTTCTTTTTGATCCTGTAGACCCATCGAGTACCAATAACTTTCTTGTTTGCTGGAGGGCTTGCAGGCGTAAACACTTGAAGTTTCTTTAGACTGTCCATTTCAGCCTGCATCGCCTCAAACCATTTATCTTGTTCTGATTCAGGAAGATGTTTGATCTGTGTGAACTTCTCAGGTGGAAGTGTAACATTACAAATCAAAGGTACAGGTGTTTTTGTTACTTGCCACAAATAACGTTTTGGAGGGATTCCCTTTGTGGTCCTCTTGGAACGTCTCGGGCCAACCGTCCATTCTTCTTCCGCGTCGTCCTCGTCTTCATCATTGTCGACAGCAGCAACATCAGCGGCTTGCGAAGACGGAACAGTAGGTTGAGAAGAACTCGTGGAAGGAACATTATCCTGTGAATCTTGATCATCAGGTTGCGTGGCATCAGCAACATCATCTCTAGGAAAATAAACTCCAGGATCGTTAGAATGAATCCTGGACCAGTCAGCATCTTCCTCAAAAGTAGCAGATTGTGAAACCACAATAACATGATGAGAGTCAATGTATTTGCTCCATTTTGAATTATCATCAATGCCCATAAATCTCATCCTTTTTGCTGCAGGACCCCCTTTCTTTCTTTGGGCTAATGGAATATTCACCATAGCATAGGAACCAAAAATATGGAGATGTGAGAGATCAGGCTTGTGTCCATACAACATGAAATAAGGGGTCTGATTTATCACACTACTCCAAGTGCGGTTGATGATATGGTTAGCATATTTGATAGCTTCACCCCAGTATGGAAGACTGAGGTTAGCATCTTCAAGAAGGCAACGCATCATGGTTTGCAAAACCCCATTTCTGCGTTCTGCCACCCCATTTTCAGCTGGCGTATAAGGAGCAGATGTCTGATGTACTATCCCATTCTCACGCATCCAGTCCTGGAAACGCTGAGACATGAATTCAGCACCGCGATCACTCTGGATTCTGGCAATGCTGACATCGAATTGGGTATAGACAAGACTAGCAAAATCTTTAAAGATCTGAAAGGTCTCAGATTTTTCTTTCATAGGATATACATATCCATATCTAGAATAATTATCAACGATTGTCAAGAAATATCTTTTACCACCAAGTGTTGGTGCAAAAGGACCAACTATGTCAGTGTGTACCAAATCAAAAATGCATGTTGACAGGCGTGTAGCGCGTTTTGGAATTGCTGCTGCTTTGGATTTGGCTTTCTTGCAGACAGCACAGTCCAAGAACACCTTACACCCCTTAAGATCCAAACCTCTTGCGAACTCTGGCATCTTCTTCAGAACACGGAAACTGGCATGACCCAATCTTCTGTGCCACTTATGGATACACCTGGAATGCAAAGGTTTACCTGTTAGTGAATTCTCAACATTAGCATTTTTATTAGGAACCCCAGGCTTGCTGTGAGCAACCTGTGTCTTTTTTGTCTTTTTATCATTATTAGGAACCTTTGGAGTAGCAACAGGATCTCTCTCTGGGACGTCTCTCTCTGGGCCTGTGCTTTTTGGAACGTGTATACTTGCCTGCTCTTGCTGCTTAGACTTTGGTTTTAAGTAATAAACACCACCAATCAACATGGTTTCAGCAACAATATCTCCGTCTTTGACTATATAACTTGCTTTTTCAAGATGGTGGACCTGAAAATGAGAAAACCTAGACAAATGACTCTGACTAAGCAAATTACTACTGGCAGACGGAACATAGTAAACATTTGGAATGAGAGCACCGAGCTCTTCAATATAAACAGTTCCTTTTCCCATGACCTGAACAGGATGATTGGAAAAAGAGTAAAGTTCACGAAGTTCAGGTTCAGGCTCGTGCATCTCTGTGTAAAGCTCTTTTCTGTAGGAAACATGTAATGCTGCTCCACTGTCCAAAGTCCAAAGAAGTCGTCTGTCGTACTCTGGTTGAGGCTGTGGATCGTTGGTCACAACTAATGTGACAAGTGGAGCTTGTGGATCACGCCTGGAACCACGACCACGACCTTGTCGTCCGCCTCTACCTCTGCCTCCTCTGGAATCTGTTCCTCTGGGCTGGTATGTGATGGGCGCTGGAACTCGTTGGGGACAATCCCGGGTGGCATGTCCCACACGATTGCAGATGTAGCATCTTGGCATCCTTGGAACGTAGGTCCTTCCACGGAAGGCACGCCTCGCTGAAGCTCTTGATGCAGGTGGTTCCCTTAAATGTGGCACAGCTTGCATAAGTGCCTCTTCTTCGGCTAAAATCCTGCATACATGATCCACTGTGCGTTGAGCAATAGGCACTTGATTAATCATGGAAATAGCATCTTTCCACTCATGATTCAAAGAATTGATGATAATGCTGATCATTTGAAAATCATCAATAGGATAGCCTTTTTCACCCAGTTCTTTTCTAATACCTTTCATTTTAGTCAAATGTGCTCCAATATGTTCACCAGGTTTTAATCTAGAACCATGGAACTCAGACAAAAGTAAACATGTAGACTCAATTGATGTAGGCCGATAACATGTCTCTAACTGAGTCCAAATTTGTTGGGCAGTTGCATCTTGTGAAAACGTGAGCTGCAATTCAGTGTCCATTGACATCAATAATGTTGTGCATGCTCTATTATCCAAGTCCCATATGTCAGGAGTCCATGGCTGGGCAGGAGGATTAAACACCATCATGTGAGTACCTTCTCTGCGTAACAAAAGTCCAACCTCACTGACCCATGCCCTGTAATTCTGTCCTGACTTCTTTAATTTTGAATCACCAGCCAGTGGTACAATGGAAGGTGTTTGATGAGGAATATACAATTGAGGTACTGGCTGTGCAGGTTGTGCAATCTGACCATAACCTGCAGGGGGCACCAGTGGCGTCTGTGCCTGGACATGCGGCAGTTGCATTGAAGCTGCCGGTAGTCTTGGTGCTGGCTGTGACTGTCTTTGAGCTGCTATTCCACCCTGGCCAGCAGGAGGCGCTGGGGCTGGGGCTGGTGCAGTAGCATAACCTGCAGATGACACTGGCCTTCGCATATAAGAACCCGGTGGCAATTGCATGTGGGTTAAATATGGCTGTGTTCTGCCAGGTAGAGGGGCTTGCATAGAAGCAATATTAACAGGAGAAGCAACAGTAACAGGAATCCTAGCACCATCAGGGGCTGGAGCCTCAGATAACGGCAGAAATCTTGTATCTCTGAGCAAAGACTCCTCCATAGACAATTGCGAGAGTGAGAGCTCCAATTCATGTCTTAATGCAGCTTCACCAGTAGATGGTGCTATAACATTTGCTTCAGGCATCACTGTGGCTCTGTATGGCCTTTGGGACAGCCCATGATCATGTGACATAGGAGCCTCCGGTTCCCATTCGTCTTGCATGACACTCAATGATGGGCGTGACTTTGGCTTTGGGAAAGAAGGAGGCAATATGGCTTCTCCTTGTGGGTGTGGCAATATGGCCGGTTCATGCTCATAATTCCTCTCATATTGCTGAACCATTGACACATATTTCTTTGCCTGCTGCAAACGCCTTTCAAAAACCCCAATTTGTTCACAGTAGCCTTGCATAGCCCTATCTCGCATAGTTTGCTTGAGGCTTGAAGGAGCAGAAGGAATTTTCTTCGGCTGAACTTTAGGTTTCACTCCAAGCCTTTGAAATTCATCTTGAGCCCCTGGAGTGTGAACATTTCCAAAAACAGCTGCCAGGGAGCTTGGAAAAGTAGAAAAAGGAGTGACTGACCTTGCATCGTCGACAGGAGCAGGTGCGTCTTCTCCAAGGCGTGTGGCCGAAGCTATCGGAGTTCTTAAAGTTGAAGGGAGCTGGCCCACAGAAAGACTCCTTTTCAGCCGTGGCTTCCTTCCTGACATGTTTCAGCAGTTAATCACTGCTGCCTCACTAGCACTAACTAACTGATAACAGCCGCAGAAACATGCATCTCCAAAAACATAAATCAAACCATCCTCTGCTACCAAAATGTCAAGGTAAAAATCACCTTTGTAGAGGGCGACGGACCGTGCTTCAGAGAATGCATGATATGCATGCAGGAAGGAAATAAAAACACGACGCATAATCTTACTAAATACCTTTTACTTACAAACATATAAAAACTAAATATATATTATAAACAGAGCTAGCTAGCTACATCCTAACGTAACAGACAGTAGCAGCAAAGGGAATAAAACAATAAACAATAACTCTGAGAACTTTTTCTAGACATGCGCACTAAACAGACTGAAACCATAACATAACTACTCATATGGGATTCACTATGGTTACCAGATAAGTTATCACAACAGGTGCAGAGAGCAAGGGAAATGTACAGTTAGAAATGAACTTTTCTGACGAACAAAAAAAAAGTGCAGTGACACTTATGTTCTTCAAAACTTCAGCTTTCCTTTGCTTTGTTGTTGTTAGCTGCGAAGTCCTGTCAAACCCATCGCGACCCTGTTACTCGTCCCAGCTTCTGCCAACCTAGCAGTTCGAAAGCACGTAAAAATGCAAGTAGAAAAACAGGGACCACTACAGTGGGAAGGTAACAGAGTTCCATGCGCCTTTGGCATCTAGTCATGCCGGCCACATGACCACGGAGACATCCTCGGACAAGCGCTGGCTCTTCGGCTTTGAAACGGAGATGAGCACCAGTCCCTAGAGTTGGAAACGACTACCATGCATGTGCAGGGGAACCTTGCTAAAGGTAATGGTAAAGGTTCCCCCACACATGCGTGCTATGTATGTATGTGTGTGTAAACATCAGTTGAAGTCCCAGGGGATAACCCAGGAGACCTTTTATCCCAAATAAATTTATGCATGAGAGGGAATTTTTATACCTGTGTGAGCATATTTATTCCAAAATATTCACACATGATTGATTGACCACCCATGGATAGCAGAAAAAAGACAATAGATCATAGAAACATTAATTCAGAGTTGTCAAGGCACAAATGACTACCTTCAATTTATCCTAATTTTGAAACATTATACAAGCAAAGTCCTACCTCTCTTGAAAAATGTGTAATGCTGGGAAATCCGGAAGAAAAGAGAAAAATTTGGTCAACAGCAAGATGAATGGACTCAATTATAGCAATGATAGGTGTTAGAAAATCTTTGGTTTAGAGATAAGTCATCCTGGAGAAAGTTATCTATATAGTGAGAGTTGACATGAACTCCACCTAAACAATCCTAAGCAATTAATCTCAATGTAATTCATTAAAATGAATTGCCTTTAAAAGAATCCTCCATTTGTAAATTAACTGATCCCTTTTGCACGCAAGCACAGTCTCTCACACATAGGTCTACATATGTTCTCAATCAAAACAATTTGGAAGTAGACATAAGTATGACTCCTCTGAAGCACACTGTAGCTGAACTCTCTCAAAGGTTGATTAATGATTTGGAATTTGGAAAGAAAATAAGAAACAAATATTACTCTTACAAAAAAAATAGATACACTGTTCCCTAAACTTCTTATATAAGGGATACTCAGGATAAGAACAGAGATTAAGCAAGGAAAGTGGAGAAGGTATAGTTTATTGGCAGTTGCCACTGTGCTAAGCATTAATGTGGTTGCTTTATTTTGCATTAGCATCGTGAATGAATTCATAAAATAGAATGGAATGAAGGGTGTTATAATAATAGCTCACATTCTTTGAAAATTCCACTGTTCAGTGTTTTTTCCTAGTTTTGTATCTCAAGAGCAAGGTAAAACATAGTTAGGCCAAAAAAAATGAATTAGTGGTTTAAAAATTCTCTTAAAGGTTCATATTAGTGGCCTAAGACCTTCAGTCTTTTTTTAAAAAAAGTTAGTTTTATTTTTGTTTTGATTGGTAAATTTAAAATTGATCATTTATTTAATTCTATTTTTCAAAAACACTCGGTCCTCTTGCAACAAATTTCAGAATTCCAAGAAAACCTAATAATCTCTCAACACTCCATCCACAGAAAACTTAAACCAGTTTAGACTTAGTCTTAATTTTACTTAATATTAATTAGAGAGTCAATTAATAAAACATTAATTTTATTAATTTACTCTCTAATTCAGGGGTGTCAAACTGCTGGCCCACAGGCCGGACGCATCACATGGAAGCTGTGCCCACCCCATTGCTGGCAATGGCAAAACTGTCCCAATATGTTATGCGACATCATGTGATGTCACAAGTTTGACATGTCTGCTCTAATTTAGAGAGTAAATTAAATCATTCGCTATTTGTCATTTATGATATGAAACCAGCAGAGGGCATTATTACCTCAAATTGATGCTCTGGCTGTGAATGAATAATATACAGTATAAGAAATTAGGAACTCTCATAACTGTTTATGAATATCCAGACAGAGTAAACTACCTCTGATTTTCGCAATTCATCACTTAATGTAACTTAGGTTATTTAACACAGCATCCTGGATATGGTATACTTCCAGAATTAATTATTACTGTCCACCAGGGCTCCTTGATTTTTTTAAAAAATAAAATAATAATTTGCAAGCATGCTTATAAATCCCAGGGAGTTTCTTTGAAAATGAAAACAGTAGGTAGATATACTCTACTGCTTTACTAAAGTGTGTACTCACCAACCCAGGGGGGGAAAAGAGAGATGGTGATGGTAGGAAATGTCATTGCTCCAAAATGATTTGGTCCACCATCCTGCTTTCAAGAAAACTTGTAAAACTGAGTATGATCAGGATTCGTGCTCTAAATATTTATTCCAGAAAGGCAATTTTCTGATGAAATACAAAGAAAGGGATATTGGTGAGTTTATAAAGAGTATAGAGATCTATATTTTTATTTAAGGTCTCTTAATTAGTTGATTGTTCTGCCCCAAAACTATCCTGAATATCATGTCAATAGCTGTAACCATTCATGCCCATTTAAAACCTAAAATCCCCTGGAGTCTACTCAAGCCTGTTTGTAATCTGAAAAATACTGAAAAATACAAGAGTTCCCTCCTGAGACTATACATTTTGTGATACTTCTATTAAAATACAGTATGTGATCCTCAGGCACCAGTTGTTGAGAGAGCAGCTAAAAATCACAGCTCTTTTTATTTTAGTATTCTATCCATTACTTACCTACCTATTTATTATCCCATCATTCTCAGCCATGCAGGAACTTCGCTGAATTTCTGCTGTAGTTGAGTCCACCACTGCTCAGCTAGGCCTTGGTAAAAAAATAATAATATAGAATTTCAAGAAATATTTCTTATGAAAACAGATCACTGGAGCCAAGCAATTTTATGGCTTTAACATGCAGTACTTGAATATTTTAGCTACAGTTCCACAAAAACAAGTCCTTTTCATTTGTCACATGTACATTCAGGCCATCATAAATTTATTTTTAAAATGCTATAAGAAATTTCTCATTTTTTACTCAACAAGCTGACACAACCACCCCTTACATAACCTCATTAATTGTATTGGTTATGTAATACTTCAATTATTCCTGTAAGAAAATACATCCAAAAATGAGTATCCATTACTAACACTTTTATTATACAAACTGACCACCAGTGAGAGATACATTTATGCAGTGCTTTTTTTGTAAAAGAAAAAGGTGCCGGAACTCACACATGTCATACAACCCGCGTTGCCTACCCTACAAGGTTCCATCCAAAAAAGGTGCCGGAACTCCATTCTGAGCGTTCTATGAGAAAAAAAGCCCTGCATTTATGTGACCTAATGCATTTCTAGGACAGTGTAGTGAAGAAGAAATTGGTAATTTGGTAAGAAATTGGTAACCCAGTGATGCCCTCACCGTGATGTCCCGTTGCCTGGAGGCGGTCCGGGTCTGGATGGGGAGAAACAGGCTTCGTCTCAATCCTGCCAAGACTGAGTGGCTGTGCATACCAGCATCTCGGGTCAACCAGACTATTCCATCTTTAACGATGGGGGGATTGAGGTGTTACCCCCCGTTGATAGGGCTCGCAACTTGGGTGTCCTCCTGGATTCACGGTTCAATTTTGAAGACCACATAGGAGCCGTGACCAGGGGGGCTTTTGCCCAGGTTCGTCTGGTGCGCCAGTTGTGACCCTACCTGGACTGAGATGCCCTAAGCACAGTCACTCATGCGCTCATGACCTCCCGTTTAGACTACTGCAACGCTCTCTACATGGGGCTGCCCTTGAGGACCACTCAGAGGCTTCAACTGGTGCAGAATGCGGCCACGCGAGTTGTGATGGGGGTTTCCCGATACTCCCATGTAACACCTCTACTCCGCGAGCTGCATTGGCTTCCGGTTGCCCTTCAGGTGAGATTCAAGGTGCTGGTGATGACCTATAAAGCCCTAAATGGCTTGGGTCCGGGATATTTGAGGGAACACCTGCTGCCGGCATCAAGCTCCCTTCGTCCTGTGCGCTCCCACAGGGATCACTCCCATTACTAGTCGCTTGATTTCAACTTGGAAGTGATGTACAATGGATTTTTGTTTTCAATCAAATTTGGTGTTAGACCAATTAGAAAAATTGCTTTTAGAACAATTAGGACAATAAAACAATAAAACAAATAAGATAATGGATTCCATTTGTCCAGCAAGTCAGAGTTAAAATTCATTAAAAGTACCAAGCCTGTATGTTCAACTGCAGGTTAAAATAGTAGCAATAAAAAAATCGACAACTGGGTGAGCTTCATGGAAGTTAAAAGACAATGAGTCTAAAATTGATTGTGGCATCAGAGAGAAGCAAGTATAAAGCCAACATATTTAACGGGTGCTATGCTCAGTACGTGCTTGTCAAATTTGATAAGCAGTTGCATAAAATTTTGCAATATAGGAACTACCACCCTATAACAGAAATTGGCCATAAGGTGAGACTGATCTATGGGTACCCACTATCATCAGGGGAAAACTAAGCCTTGCCCTCAGATTTCTTTAGAATGGACAATGGAGGATGACATGTTATCCTGTATCCCAGGAGCAAAGCCTTTGAGCCATTGGGCAATTTTTATGCTTGCCCACTAGAACAGCAAAGGCTAGCGTTTGGCACCTTGACAGTTTTTCTGTGGCTCAGTATTTCCAATTGCAGGAGAGACCCCATAGGAACCACTGGATATTTGAACTACTCTGAGGCAAAAAAAAGACCTTTCCAATATCTTCCTAATATTCTGTGTCAAGGATTGTTTAATTGTTTAACCTTAGCCCTATCATGATTCATCCTAAGAAGCTTAATTTCAGTCTCATTGTCTTAACCCAGGTAACTGTCCTGGGTTAAAACTAAAGAACTAATCTTTTATAGCTACACTAAATTCAGCCACAGTGTTAGGGAGGCAAGATATCATCCACTTTAATTGTGTCCATCTCCAGATGAAGGGTAGTATTTAGGACACATCAAGGAAGTTATCAGTCTGTTCCGGGCCTTTGAAGAACCAGAAGTATGGAATAACAGAGTAACAGAGTTGAAAGAGACCTTGTAGGTCTTCTAATCCAATTCTTTGCTCAAGCAGGAGACTTTATACCATTCCAGACAAATTGCTGTCCAATATCTTCTTTAAAAACCTCCAGTGATGGACTAGTCTAGTCTAGTCTAGTCTAGTCTAGTCTAATTTGGCTCTTCAGAGTATTTCCAGATAATTCTTGACAAAAATAGCAATGATACAAGTAATGATCTGAGGTGCAAAAAGTAGAGAACTACTAAGTGAAAGGGGAGCACATTTACAAAGTACAGGTAGTCCTCAACCTGATCTGATGCCCATCTCTATGCCATGAGGTCCACTTAGGCTTCTGGGCAAAAGACATGTCCTTGGGTTTTTGATGAGAAGGTGCTCTCACCTACAATATTCTGCCAGCTTTCTCCATGCCCTTTTTAAATCCACTGCCATCTGAGACACTGTCACAGTATCATCTGCATAAATAAAGAGGGAGATATAACAGCCTCTTGCTGAAAACAAATTCTGTATATCTTAAGGGTGCTGTTGTATAACAATCAAAAACTGACCTATCCCTGTCTCATTCATAGGCAGGGAGCAAGACTGTCCTCATCGTGTGGACAAAGGTGAAAATTGCTGTTGACGAGGAATGATTATGCCGTGACTAAGTGCAAGAGCAACATGCCAGGGATTCAGAAACGGAATCCAGTGTAAGGTTTCACCCTCTGGACCTTCTCTGTAGCCTCACAAGGGGAAATCTGACTAGTCCTATGTCTCTGCAGTGAGCCCGCATCTCAAGCTCCCTGTTTCAGGTTTCAGTAAAAACTATTTGTTCCAGATTATATTGCAATAGTTCCAACTAATGGACTGGGTCCAATTTCCATCACTGGATACAGGAGAGCATTTAGAATATAGCCTAATGAGTATGGTCTGCCTCCAGAATGGCTGAATGAGTACATGAGTGCAGAATTGTGGCTGTCAGAAGTACATAGATTCTTAAAAGCAAAAAGCTCTGCATAGCATTGTCATAATGTTCAGCAACTTTGAAGAGATCAATTAAAGTACCTCCCATTATTATTAATTGATAATAATTTGAGCCCTCCCAAAGGCTTACAATGTGCCTAATACTATTCAAGCTCCAGCTTAAAGCATTTGCACAGTCAAAAGTTCCATTGGATTAGTGGCTTTCCTGATCCTGGAATGCTGATTTATGCTTTGACTCATGGCTTTTCCTCCAAGTTTGCTATCAGGATAGAGGGAACATATTCAGACAGCTCATTTGCAAAACAGAAAAAAAAAGAATTTTTTATCCAGGGATATCTCATTTCCTCACTTCTTTCTAGTTTTCCATTGCAGATACCCAACAAGTAAATTCCAACACGTTTATTTTTCATTGGGCTGATTTGAGGGCTTAGACCCTCAAACTCGCGATGTCAAACTCGCGATGTCATGTGACGTCGCACGACATAGCAGAGCTTTTTCTCCATTGCCGGCAATGGGGTGGGTGCGGTTTCCTGATGACACATCTGGCCTGTGGGCCAGCAGTTTGACACCCCTGGCTTAGATAGGTTTTT
Organism: Vipera berus; assembly: GCF_964194415.1. Taxonomy (NCBI): domain Eukaryota; kingdom Metazoa; phylum Chordata; class Lepidosauria; order Squamata; family Viperidae; genus Vipera; species Vipera berus. The sequence continues at coordinate 27,675,720 of NC_138207.1, read as the reverse complement.
TTTCTCCCTGAAGAATATTACCTATTCTGCCACATTTGGGGATCCTACTTTACTGATTTCTCCTTTTTGATTCTCAATACTACCCTCCTTTTGGGTCAGTGCTCCTTAGCCATCCAAAACATACAGTAGGTACAATCACTAATGATAACCTCAGTCTTTCCCTCTACTCCAGATGTGCTAGGACCTCAACTTTCAGAAATTCTTAGATTTATCATCCAAGCTCTTCTGGAAAGTGCCAGGCTGGGAAAGGCAGAATTACTTTTTTCTTCTTCATACAATTAGAAGGCAAACTATAAGACAAACCCAAAACAATGGAAGAATTTGTGAAAATGTAGAAAACCCATACATTTTCTAATTTTGAAAGAAATCAGCATGTTTCTTGGCAACATCTTAACAGTTTAGATGCAGCACATCTGAGGCTTAGTGTAACCTTTATTCTTCATTATTGCCTAGATCAGACATGTCAAACTCACATCACGTGACATCGTGCAATATATCGGGATGGTTTTGCCATTGCCAGCAATGGGGTGGGCGTGGTTTCCATGTGACACATCTGGCCCACAGGCCAGCAGTTTGACACCCCTGGCCTAGATTTACCACCTGTGCATGTATCACTAATAATCCTAAAATCATACAACAAAGCTTTTGTAATAGCTGTTTGTTATTTTAAAATTCACTAAACAAAACAATCATCTAAACTTATTTTGCCTAGAGCTAGGTTTTCACATAAATAAAGATTTGGATGGGGGTGGTGTGATGGCTCAGCAGTTAAGACGCTGGGCTTCTTGTCTGGAAAAGCTGGGAGCCCAGGTTTGAGACCCAAGTGCCACTCCATAGGGTGAGCTCCCAACCTCATCCCAGCTCCTGCCAAACTAGCAGTTTGAAAGCAATCAAATGCAAGTAGATAAATAAGTACCACTTCTGTGAGAAGGTAACAGCACTCCGTGACATCATGCTGGTTGCATGACCATGGAAATGTCTTTGGAGAGTGCTGGTTTAATGGCCTTGAAACAAAAATGAGGACTGCCCCCTAGAGTTGACAATGACTAGTGAAGTAAAACCTGCAGAGACTCTTACATTACCCACCTATACTAATTGCTCAGTATATGCCTGCTCAACTATTTTCCTTTAACTATTTTAATTTACAGTGCAATGTGGTTACCTGTCTTCAAGCAACTTTGTGCAAGTACTATTTGCCCCCACAATTATTACAGTTTTAAGATGTACCTAAATCATTTATCTCTCTGAAATATTTCTTATAAGTCTCATAAGAAATGTAGTCACTTAATAATAAGCACTCAGTCATTCAAAACGAAAGTTCATTTTTTTCACAAGATTGCTTGATAATACATGGCAGTAATATTTAGCCATGTCCATAGTAGAGCTCCTTTATCCAAATCAGAGGTTCATAAATGCAGCAAACTTTCACTACCAGCAGTACAGTTCTCTCCCTTGTTGCTGAACTGCACAGATGATTAAAAAATATTCTATGGTCGGTTATAGTGGGATAAAAACATTTCTGTCCAAAACATGCTAAACCATACTCAGTTAGGGTTGTGGAGGGGGTTTTTTTTAAGAAAAAGAAAGACCCCGTTCATCATCCATGACTTGCTAGATGAAATTGGTGAAATTTAATCTGTGCTTAAAATCAGGACTTGTGAGAAACAGAGTGTTGTTTCAGTTTTTACTGAAATTAATCATACAGCAATTCAGTGAAAAGTAGAATAACTTTTCCAGATGTCCCATCCCCTCAAGTCAACATTTAGAAGGTGAGGCATTCTAATTTCATCTTGTTTGCATTGTTTAGGTTTTTAGTTTTAATCTGAGAAACTTCAATGAGGGCTGCAAAGCCATCAAACTTCCTTGCCTCTTGGAAATCTTCGGTGGGGGGAGGGGTGGTAGGGTTCAGAACTGGAATCTGAATTCTGGGATAAGACAAATAGGGAAACAGACTTCATACAACTTCTGCAGAACTACAAAATTTCAAATAAAAACACTGATTTTTCTAAACAGAGAGGGAGAACAGATTGTGGGACAGTATGCACCCTATGTGAAAGAAAGGCAATTGAAGGACTATCTGGACAAGAAGCTGAACAAAAGGAACTGCATGGAGTTCTCAGTGCTTTCTGCCACTTGCAAAATATCCATAATATTGATATACTTTTCCCTACCATTCGGCTGTATATTGTGCGCTCTTTCCAATAAATTCCTGACATATCTTGCTGACAATTTTGACCCTTCAGAAGATGGAGAAAAATCTAAGGTCAATTAAAGGTAAAGGTTCCCCCCCACATGTGTGCTAGTCGTTTCTGACTCTAGGGGCCGGTGCTCATCTCCTTTTCAAAGCCGAAGAGCCAGCGCTTGTCCCAGGACGTCTCCGTGGTCATGTGGCTGGCATGACTAGACGCCTGAGGCGCACGGAACGCTGTTACCTTCCCACCGTAGTGGTCCCTATTTTTCTACTTGCATTTTTACGTGCTTTCGAGCTGCTAGGTTGGCAGAAGCTGGGACGAGTAACAGGCACTCACTCTGTTACGCGGCACTCGGGATTCGACCCGCCAAACTGCTGACCTTCTGATCGACAAGCTCAGCGTCCTAACCCACTGAGCCACCACGTCCCTTTTAAGGTCAATTGTCCTGATACAAATCAATAAGGAAGACAGCTGAAGTAGCGAAACATTGGGGAAAGTGATCATAAACTGCTGGTGTCATGAAAACGAACATTCAGAATGAGCAGATGCTAAGAATAACAAAACAGAGAAAGTATGCAAAACTTGGCTTCTGGAATTCTTTCTAATTCCTTTACCAATAATTGTCTTATATACTCGAAAGCATAAAGCAAAATATATACACTAGGCTACAGGTCATCTGACCAGGAGAGAGGAGAACTTAGAATGGAGCGATCATCACCATTCCAAATAGCTGCACAGCTGTCTTTCTCAGACACTGGGAATCCAGTAGGGGAAATGGGGGGCTTTTTTTCTTCAGATTGCTGGCCTGACTCAATCCATTAACAAGCTTCTTCCTCAACACAAAACATAGTCCTCTTCTGTTCCGTTTTAGAAAGTTATCTCATTGACAGACAGAGTTCTAAGCCCCTTTGTATAATTCCTTTCCAGCATTCTCTTAAGTTAGAAAGAATACAAAGAATTTTAAATATGTTCCAAAAATAAAGGAGAAGCAGTTTACCAGCTGCTCTTTGAAGATAATAAAAAATAAGCAGGTAATAAAGAAAAAACAGAACTACTCAACTCAGTGCTTTTTTTGTAAAATAAAAAGGTGCCGGAACTCACACATGTCATACAACCCGCCTTGCCTACCCTACAAGGTTCCATCCAAAAAAGGTGCCGGAACTCCGTTCTGAGCGTTCTATGACAAAAAAAACCCTGACTCAACTCTTTTGTTTCGGTCTTTTCCAACAAAAAAAGAACGTGTTCCACCCAAAAAATTGTGAAGAGTAAGATGAAGGGGCTCATGGAACTGAACTTTTATTTATTACCTTTGAGAATTTCTGGAGAACTGGTGAAGGCCCAGATAACTAAAGCAACCAAAATATGTCCCTGTATAGATAAAGCAAGATCAAACAAGCTACAGGTGTGTGATGTCAATGTCAGGGAACAGTCTGCAGCAATTCAAAAATCTGAAAGTACCTTGAAAACAATGTGATAATTCCCAGATCGACATGTAATTATGAAGAGCAAACCTTGCTGCACTAATCTTACTTTACTGACAAGTAACTTCTTTGAAAAAGGGAAGAGGTGTATATATTCAATGGAGGCTTGTCTAGGATGGTTGTCTTGGATTTCTGCCCTATACAGGGGTTGAGTTTGACAATAGGGGGGGCGGGGTAAGGAAGTTGGATAATTAGCTCAGGGCTTTTCAACCTTTTCACCCATTGTACCACTTTTAGGATATGGCAACATCTGAGTACCACCAGTCGCCTAGCAAGGTGTCAAAAACTTGACCAAAAAAAAAGGAAAAAAAGTGATGAAGTCCAGGTAGTCCTTGAGTTACAACAGTTCACTTAGTGACTGTTCGAAGTTACAATGGCACTGAAAAAAGTGCCCCCCAATCCACAGCCGAGCAAGACACCTGCCTGCCCACCCAGCGGCGCTCTTCCTCCTGTCCGAGGTTTTCATTGTTGCGAGCATTTCTGTTGAGGATTGGCAGCGGAGGTGGGGTGGGGGGGTGTTTGGTTTTTATTCCCCCCCATCTGCTGGGTAGTTGCAGCACGTTTTGGTCACTTCACATCACCCTGGGACACTGTGACCATCATAAATATAAATCAGTTGCCAAGCATCTGAATGTAAATCACAAGACCCTGGAGATGCTGCAACATTCCAGCTGATTGGCACTTCTTCTGGGCTCAGAAGCACCAGGATCAGCACCGAGCTCCAGCTGGAGACTGGCGCTGATCCTGGTGCTTTCACTAAACCCTGACAACCTTGCAGCTCCAGCCATCTCTCGCTCAGGCTTGTGCGATGCTGCCACCAGTTCAGCTCATTCCCCTCCCCTGCTACCACTTTTTTAGGATGGTCGCACAGGTGCCAATGTACCACAAGTGATACCCATACCACTGGTTGAAAAGCCCTGAACTAGCTGATACTGTTATTGTTCATTTAATAAAGCATGTAAAACAGAATTGTATATTGTGTACTGTATATACATAAGAGAAACATGTGCGTATCATTTTGTGGACTTGTCTATTCTCCTTACGGTCTAATGTAAGCATTGCACTGTTGCACAACAAGCTCTGCTCCTTTTCTACTTATAGTGTGATAGTGCTTGTGAATATGAAAGATGCAGACTTTGCAGTGTGATGGCATGACACTGATTTTGTCATGTTAATGTCATGATCCTGTGGATGCCTCTGTGAAAAGGCTTTTTTGTCAGCTCCTGATGCACAAATAATGTTGTGGAGTCAGTAGAGCTCATCCTGAATTTCTAATAAATCCTATAAATCAGAACCAAAAGAGATTCTGATAAACTTACATTGAGTCAAGCTGCATCCAAATTTGTTATAAAACATTCTTCAAATGAAGTCAACAAATCTCAGAGAATCTAAGTGTCCTTTGGCAGTGTCTAATGATAGGAAAATGTCTTGTTATGAGATTAGGAATTTTTTTCTCCATTTGAATCTACTGTAATTGCAGCACGTGAGACCTTGCAACTTTTCTTTCTGCCATTTTCTCAGTACATTTGCCTTCATCTCATCCACAAAGCATACTTGAGGCAGCTTGAAGCTATCATTCACTGTTTGGGTGATAGTGCTTTCCTTTTTAAGGAAGCAACAAGCCATAATATTTTTGCTCTGGGTATAATTTGACAAATTTGACTAAATCTTTGGCCAATGCTGGCATGAAAAGACCAATGGAATGGGATCAACCCATAATCTCTTAGACACTTCAAGCTTACCTCTGATCCCTGGGTACTGTCTTCTATAGCCAATCCTCAGCTTGGAAATCTCAACACTAGCTGACAGGGGTGATGGTGGCAATGTTTTTCCAATTACCTAGTTATGGCCAGTAAGAGAGGAAGAAAACAAAGAAAAGGAAATCTACCAATATCTTTCCTTATTGTACAAACAGCAAATAAGGACATCGGTACAGTATTTGTTGGTACTGTGCCTAGAGCAGGATAGGAATCTAAGCTGGTATAGTTTCTCTCTGAGACATGAGTGGAGAGCACATTAACTTGGCTCAGAAGAAAAGCTCTAGATATTTATTTAATGACAGAGCATCATTTCCTGAAAAAAAAATTGAATTCCATTTAGATGTAGCTTGGACTAGCTTGATAGTCCCTTTTGCCTTGTTACATTTTCTTGTATTATAGTCTGAGCCATCTTCTTTCTATGAATATTGATAATGCTTGGGGTTTAAATTAGTAAAGACTCCACTGAGAGCTTAGGCACCAGTATCTACCTAGAAAAATTGCTTCTAGACAAGCAACTTCAATCGTCTACAAAAATAGTACAATGCACTGTTTTTATAAGATTTTAACTATTGATTGACTTTAAGTTTGGTTTTAACTGAATCAGTTTCACTATTATTATTTTTTTAGGGAAGGTGGTGGCTCACGAGGTTAGAGTGCTAGGCTGCCAATCAGCAGGCTCATATTTGAGACCCATTGTTGCCATGGGAGTGGGGTGAGCTCCAATCACACACTCCAGCTCCAGTTGACCCAGCAGTTGAAAAGTGGGCAACCACGGGTAGATTGATGGGTATCACTTCAGTGGGCAACTTCACAGGGACACAAAAGGAACCCACACTGGGCATCCCTGGAGCACAGTGCAATCGCCAGCAAATCGTTTCACCCAACATGAGGGGGAAAAACCTATTTATTTCTATTACTATGCATTGTATTTTTTTGGTATTTTATTATTGTAAGATGACTTGATTGTGTATATGCTATAAAAAAGTGGGGTACAAATCCATAAATAACTAAATTATAAGCCATGATAAATCTGTTAAGATGTTCCCAGTTTCCTTGGATTACAAATCAAAACATTAAAAGTGATTGGAAAACTCAAGTTTGACGACCTCCCTCCCTCCCACCTCTCCAAAATTCTTTAAATGATACAGGGCAATTGAGTAATTTATGGAGAAAATTATCTATGTGGTAATTAGAAGTCAAAAACAACTTGAGGACACATAATCATTTAATGGCACAATACAAAGTATTGTCTTAAGTCCCATAGTCTTTCATATACTACAAGACTGTATGCTTTTTTCTATAATATAATGCCTTTCTTGGAATTTGGAGGAACTGCATTTCCTATATTGCGCTATCAAGAAAGGGGTCTAACAGTTAAGGTGATAGTGATTTTTGTTTTCATTTAAAATGTTTTTAGGAGGAAATTGGGTTTTTTAAATAATCTCTAACAGAAATTGCTGGCCTTCTTAGAGGGCCATTAATTAAAGAGCTTTCCCTTTTAATACTTTGCTAAACTTTCACATTGCCCCTTTTGGCAAAGTGTTTACTCTGAAATTGACATGTTGCTCTGTCTTAGCATGTAGCTTTTTTTTTCTTCCTGAGAGATAGCCTGATCTATTCTGAAGTCTCAAATTATGTAGCAGTGACCTCAGGCAAGAAAGACAACAAATGTATAAACTTGCTGACAGCCGTGGGAATTAAACAATCAGAGAAGAAAAGGCAGGGGAAAGCAAGTCACGCTATTATGTGCTGTAAGGAAGCCTACATTGGACCTACATTGATGTTCTGAAGCACAGAATCACTGCATCATGCAGAGTAGCAGGACTCTCTAAAATGGTGCAATACTATTCTGAGCGTTTGGCTGACAAAAGTTCCTTAAAGTGAAAATAATTTATTAATGGGAAAGAAAAGTATGCTGAAGTTAGGAATGGTGTTGATGAACAGGCTACCATTTTTCATGAGAAGGAGGTCCTTGTTTGCTTGCAGCTTCCACCTGCAGATAAGATTATAAGGATACATTGTCAAGTAATAATTCAGGATCTTCAAATAAACTCTTGAAAGCCTCAGGGTCTCCCAGCTTTCCTGAAAAGCATAGCCACACAGCAGAAGCTTCTCAAGCAGTGGGCAGGAGCAAAATGTGACCTTCTAGTAAGACGTGGAGGGTCAAAGGTCAACAGAAATGTTATCCCTTTAGTGGAGCTTGTGGAACACCAGATCCCAAGTTCTGACCTCTGTTTCCCTCAAAAAGCTGCCCTAGTGGGTTTGACCGGAATTATTATTATACACTGAGTGAGACAGCTTCCTGTAAATCATTTCCAGAGAAATCTGGAACAGAATCCTGAAATATGATTCTGCAGTAGAATCTGGCAGATATCCATCAATGCCAGATGTTGATGCCAACTCTGTTATAGAGCTACAGTGGATGTCTGTATTGCAAAGCCAGCAAAATTCCCATTTTAATTTGAGATGAGGAATTTATTTTGCCCCATTTTAGGTCTGCTGGCGACGGCAGGCTACTTTATTACAAAGAAGCAAGATGAGCCATTCAAAATTGGTCTACAATTATCAACAGTTTTTTTCCTTCTTCATATACTAAGTCATCCTGTCCTAACTCCAATTTTTTGCACAAAGAAATAGACTCCAGTTTATTCATGTAGAGAAATGTATGCCTAGTAAATACTCATTACAGAATTTAAATAGCATTGAATGTTGAATGACAACTTTCTATAACCTACTGAATTTCAGATGAGCTAGGGCTGTATTTTACAGAATTTCCAGTCAGCAGAATGTTGACTACGCTAGTAAGTACTTGGGATAATGTAGACCTAACTATTTAGGAAGGCTATTGTTTGAAAAAAGAAAAGCCTATTATTGCAGTTTTTGTACTGTACAGTAATCATCCCAAACCCCTGCATATGATTACTTACACCTTTATTATACTGCTTTTTCCTATCCTCCACCCCTATTTTCCTTCATTAAGTTGTCCTTCTTTGCAGCTTTGCAATGCTTATATGTAATCTCTGTTTCTCTCTCTCTCCTCCCCATGCTCCTCCTCCCCCCCCCCTGTCTCATTTAATGGAGGTATCAAAACAATCAAAATCTGATCTGACAAGTTGAATAAATTCAATAAGTTCAGTCAAACCAATCTGCTAATTTACAGCAATTCCAATTTTCAGTTCTATTAAGTAAAAGGTGTATGTGCTCAAAGGTAAAAGTCATCAAATCAATTTCAAAATAATTGGACACAGTAAATTCAAAGATTTGATTTGCAGATTCAGATTTGAAAGAATGATTTGATAAAATTCCCTACCAACCAAAACTTATATATTTAAGGTGTCAAATAGGTAATTCCTTTTCTTTTTCACAGCAAGGCTGTCTTTCACCTCCTTGCATTGTGCAAGGATGCTCTGTGCATGCATATGAGTCTGCATGCATATGGGTATCCAAAAATTAGAAAAAGACTGTTAGCAGCTTTTAAGATTGAAAAATATTAGGACAAAACATGATTCCATGAGCCACAATTGACTTCATCAGAGCCAACTATGGAGTGTTTTATGTTAAATAAATACAAACACATAGGAAGGAAGTAGAGAAGGGGGGAAAAAGAGAAACAGTAGTTATTGCAGGAAAGCAACCTAAATAAGCACCAAAGATTAACAGATATTTTCTAAATCTCTGACATTCACATAGCCTGTGTAAATTCAAGCAAGTGCCATTTATCTTGAAATACATACTTATGAATATTGAGTAATTATTCAGACTTCACATAGGTACTATTTTTGCTATACAGTCATGAAGGCTTCTGTCACAGGAGATTTATGATTATGCAAACCATGTCTTGGTTGAAATATTTTGGATAACAACTAGATGGCAGCAAAGACTTATACCCTCCTGTATGCCTTTGCTGCCATCTTGCCATCTTTCAGATTGTTACAATATTTGTATTTCTTTATGAACACACAAGTTCAATACACAGCATTGAAATAGCTTTAGCTTAAGATACTTGGTCAGATATCCAAGTCAATTGATTATGAAACTATTAGCTTGTCAAAGTCTAAAAAGTAGCTTTGACAGATTCAAGTGTCATATCCTTGTTTGTTTATTTTTTTCACACATAGACTATATGGTGAAATGTAGTCTGGATTCCCAAGAGGGAGGGCTGCATTCCAGAGGAGCAAAAGACAGTGAGGTTTAGATAGCTTGAGTGGGAGGAAGAGAGTTAAAATGCTTCCTCCCTAAGAGTTCTCAGGGTGTATGTTTAATAGTGTAAGAAGTTTGCTTTAGTTAGGCAAGATTTCTATGTGTAGGCGAGGAGTAATAAAGGAAACTGCTTAGAAGAACCTCAGCATCTCTTTCTTGGCATTTGGAACCTGACAGTGACACACTGAACCACAAACTAGCCAATACTAGTTCTGTAAATCTAGTTCACTAGATTTATTTTTGATTTAGTGTCTTTTCACAAATCCAGTAAATAGGTTGGCTAAATCATGGTTCAATTAGCCAGACATGGTTTTGTAAACAGAGGTAAAAACATTTTGTTTTTCCCAATAAAAACAATGGTGTGCTGAATGGTGGTGGTGATGAAGATCATAATAATACATTTTAGGGAATCATCTGTGTCTTTTTTATTTCCCATCACAACCTAATGCATATTATTATTTGCTCAAAGAAAGATGACTTGTCACAATTGGTCAGGACTATTAAGGTAATTTCCATTGCAAACCTTAAGATTAGCATCACAAAAGTTAGTTGCGGGTAGGGAGGATATCTAAACAACTATGTAAGTTCATAGCGGTACTTTAATGAGTTTTTAGGCAGGGCTATAAGTTGCTCTTAATGCGGGATGCAAATAATCTTACCCTTTAAAAATGAAAAAAGAGGGGAGGATTCTGGAGTGCACTTAGAAAACTGATTTGGAATTAGTTTACTATGAATCAACATAACATGGTATCCACTGATATCCACAGAGGGAATAAAAGAAAAGTCAAGATGGCCAAGACCGTTTTGTAACTGATAATATTGCACTCATATACGAAGTAGCAGAGCTTTGATAGCATTACTGGAACTACCATCTCCTCCTTCTTCTTCTTCTTTTGACCCTCCAGCCCCTTACAAAGATCACTGACAGATTCTATCTTAAATGAAATGTGTTCCTACAAATAGAATTAATTTCACAATCTGTATTCACAAGTCTGTACCGTAACCATAAGACACCAAAATGACAAGTTATGCATAATGACATCACAGTGCAAGTTCCAGCCTTTGTATATGCATCATGGCATCACATTCAGATATGTAAAGCACAGTATTTCCACCACAATGTCACAATGAATCTTCATTGGATACCCATTACCATGTTATTATTTCTGCCAAATTCCTACTAATTCACCTACAGCTTGGATCAAAACATCAGTGAGTTTATATTTGGACACAAAACCAAATTCATTCCTGAACTGTCATAAACAGCAAGTCCCCAAGGAAATATAAACATCTCCTTAATAAAATAAAACTTGGCAACACTAAGAGCCGCAACTCAAGAAACACTTTCTATAAACTCCACAAATATACACCACAACCACAGCATCAATAGGATCCTTAAAGTTTCCAAGAAAAACATTCTTCAGGTAAAAATATCTACTTATTTTGATATTTTCTGAGAGGACAGAGAAGCACTGAGTTAAGCTCTTGGGAAGAATATGCCTTATTACTCCACCCTTGGAGTGAAGAACGAATGCCTTCTTCTCAACTTTGTATGAACAATTTGAGACTCTGTTTTACATTACAGTGTGTGCATTGCACATATTTTCAGGATATGAGTCCTCCTAATGTGTTATGGTAGAGTATGCTATTACAAGTCTTATATATTGCAGAACCATGTTACAAACCAACAAATCTTGATATTTCTGGGCATTTAAAGAAAATTTAATCTCACAATCTCTTATCCTAGGAACAATTTCACAAGATGTAATAATGACTGCCAATATGAATGATATTAAAGGAGAATTAGATCAGTGTGGCCCATCTTTGAGAGCCAGGAGGGTATTTGAGTGGCATAATCCTGTTCTAGGAGACTTGTCTATTTACAAAATGGTGCTAACATAGTCAATTAAAGCCCAGGTCCCCATCCTCCAGTACATGGACCAGCACTGGGACACAGCATGTCAGAAACTGGGCCGTGCAAATAAGCAAAGCACCATGCATGGGATACAGGCAAGACACAAAACCATGCCCACTTCCAATCCACATAAAAAACCTCTCTCCACAGAATTGATTCCTGGTGCCCAAATGTTTGGGGGCTGCTGATTTGAAGAATTCAAAGCCCCTTCAGAATACTTGGCATCATCCCAGTGAGATATTACATACAAAGACAGAGGCAAGGAGACAATATATACAGTATAACTTTCTGTCCATGTGCAAAACAAAAGAGAAAAAGGAAAAGAAGTTTATAAAAGGCCTCCCTTTAGAAGAAAAGAAAGGTAGCAGTTGTGGCAGGAAGATGGGTGTGTAACAAGGGAGGTGCCCAATGATATATCAGTTCCCACCCTTACTACATTATCAATTCCTAATTAAGAAAATCAATGAAGATAAGCTAATCAATGTTTACTTCTCATGATATCAAAATTACTTCCAGGATTGAAAACATTCAGTTTGTGTGTGTGTGTGTGTGTGTGTGTGTGAGAGAGAGAGAGAGAGAGAGAGAGAGAGAGAGAGAGAGAGAGAGAGAGAGAGAGTCAGTCTGATGCAAACTCAGATGCCATCAACTTATGAAGTGGCAGAATACATGTGCATCATACTGTTGAACTAGATTTTCCTTGATCTCAATCTCATAACCTTTTTTACATTCTTATATGTTAGAATTCCCCCGCCAAAGAAATTAAGAAAGACATTAATTTCAATAATATATTTTTTCATAACTTCTGGAATAAGGCAACTGAGATCAAACCATTAACAAGGTGTGATGCAAAGAGCTAAATTAGATTTAGTTTGTTGTGCTCACTGCTAGAGGATATAATAATAATAATAAGTTGGAAGGAACCTTGGAGGTCATCTAGTCCAACCCCCTGCTAAGGCAGGAAACCCTATACAATTTCAGGCAAATGGCTGTCCAGTCTCTTCTTAAAAACGTCCAGTGTTGGAGCATTCACCACTTCTGGAGGCAGGTTGTTCCACTGGTTAATTGTTCTAACTGTCAGGAAGTTTCTCCTTAGTTCTAGGTTGCTTCTCTCCTTGACTAGTTTCCATCCGTTGCTTCTTGTCCTGCCTTCGGGCGCTTTGGAGAATAGCTTGACTCCCTCTTCTTTGTGGCAGCCCCTGAGATATTGGAACACTGCTATCATGTCACCCCTCACCCTTCTCTTCATTAAACTACACATACCCAATTCCAGCAACCGTTCCCTATAGGATGGATACTTCTACAATGGTTGCACAAACAGTATATAACAGAACATTGCCAGAAAAGTCTATCTTTGGACACTCCAACAAGCTGCCAACTCAGGAAAGCAAGTGGTTAAAGGGAGCGGTCTCTGGTCTTTAGTAAGACCTTATTTTTAGGCAATTTTAGAGCAACTTTATTTTTTAACTTGGAATAAAATATTTTCACCTTTGGTTCGGCACTACATCTTTATAGACTCTTATTAATTTGAATGTTTTTATATTGTAGTTTCCTCGTTTCTGGTCCTTCTGCCTTAAAGTGATGCACACAGAATATTTCAGAAAATTATTGTGATGAAACGTTTGAAGTTATATGGCAGAAACTCTAAAGAATTTGTCACCTCTATTTTCAACTTATTCTATGAATATTATAATGGTCCAAATTTTATTCTGAGAATCTCATGTTGGATTAAATAGAATCATGTTGCTTTTAGAGTTTAATTTTTAAACTATTAATAGATAAATGTGTGCAAATGCCCTCTTGACCACAGCTGCCACTTACTTTTTGTGTAGGAGCCATGACTCCAATAAATCCCCAAGTTGTGCACCAACTCTGTCTGAGACATTGCAATCCATTCAGAATTAAAGATTTTTTTCCAGATTTCAGTGGCCTCAAAACCACAACCACTCAGCCCTCCCAGGGTTGAATCAAAGCCTATTCACCCCCATCCAGGCCTATAGTTTTCAGACACTAGGAAAGATCTTTGATGACAACATCTGCTTAATCCAGAACACGGATGTACAGTTAGGTATCACTGATGTAGTGATCATCCCTCATTCTGTACTGATGGATGACTTCACCAATGGCTAGAGGTTTATTAGGAGTGGAGAGAGAGCAGAGGCCTGAAGTACATGATAAAGCAGGGGTCTAGAACTGCATCTTTTTCTTCCATACTAACACTAAATGGAACCAGTCACTATGGAGAAAGGATAAACCAATCAGCCCAAAGAGATACCTTATTCAATGGTGTCCCACAGAGGGATCAAGAAAAGCTGGAATAGATGCATTATACCCATCCTGCCAAAAGTTATCAATAAGCATGTCTTAGTACTCTAACAAATCCCAAAACCTGACAGAAAAGGATCCAGATAATCAATTCCCTCCCAAGCCATCTGCCTTTCAATACTTTCTTAATAACCTTCCCTAAAAAGAGAAACTTGGAGACTGGCTGAAAATTGTCCAATTCTGATCAATCTAGTGATGAAGCCTCGAGGAGAAAACAGATTATCCCCAAACACTGCATGGACTCAATCATATGTCTCCTCCAAAGGCCTTATCCAGCAGGGAAGGACATAGATATAAAACAAGGAGACCAAGCTAACAGGATCCTGTCTACTTCATCAAAACTAACTAACTCTAACTATTCATAGATAACAGTACATGACTTTATCTCAGGCAGTTCCATAGAAAATTTTTATAGCTTTATCAAATCCAAGCAACTTTATTTGATAGCTACCAAGAACAAACAATCTTTGCAGCAGCTTTGTGAATGTATCTCCAGATTCTCGTTATCCAGAAGTAAGTAGGCCACAAATTGCCTCTTCACAACTTCAATGGGGGCATGAAAATAATTACATTTTGTTACCCTTGCCACCCCAAGGTCGTCCTTAAGAAAGGTTCCTATCCTTACACAGTTTAGTTCTTCATTTTCTTCCAGCAGAATACTCAGTGTCTCTCATATGCTTCATTATATGAGTTCCTCTGAAAATCAAGGAGCTTTGCAGGATTCATGCACATAAAGATTATGCTAACTTTCAATCTCAGATTTGTATATGATTGAGAACAGAATACCCTATACACTCTTGCCATATGCTGTATGCTTTGTTCGCCCCTTCTAAGAACACCAACCTGTTATGATGAAACAGCATGTATCGAAGGCTAACAATAATTGAGTTCTGTGTATTTTCAGAGCCAGTTTCTTGATTCACACATAACAACATTCAAACCTTCTTCATATAATAGAAGTGACTATATATATTAAACTTATCTTAGATATGTTTGTGTGGCAGATTCAGACCCTGTAACCTTTATAGGCTCTGTGTGTTGTCAGTTAAAAATAAATAAATATGCAAAATATGCAAAATTTAAATTATTCGATGCTGCTCTGGCCCATTCAGGTGCCTGTATTGCAAGTAAGCAACAAAAGCAAAAGAAAACAACAAACCAAAGTGGAAAGATAAATATAAGAATCATCTTTATGTGGACATTAATAAGCACGTAAAGGATAGTGCTTACCTTTAACTCTGTTACTTTTGCATCTGCCTTATAAAAATAAATAGTTCCAAACTATTGTTTTGTTTTCAGAAACTATTTTATGAGTGGTACTAAAAGAAAAAAATGAAAGCAAGTTCTTGCCAAGTGCAAATCTGTATAGCTCCATTAGTCATAGTAGAATTGCGCTGTCTTGCTCCATCAGAGCATTTGAATCATCCTGAATTCAATTATATGCAGACATAAAGCAGCGGCCCTGATTTTATATAGTCAAACACAGAACAGTTACCTACATAATGAAAATATAACAAACTTGCTGTATTATTCATACTACAATGAACACCTTATTGCTTCCCAGATTATAGTGGTTGGGTTTAATGTAGTTGACAAAGGAGATAATTTTTTCTGATTTTTTTTCTCTGTAAGGAAAATGCAGGTAGATCCTTTATTACTATTGATATGATATTGTCCAAATATATAGGCAATAGTTTCAGCAGAGTGAAGAGTATACATTTCATATCCATCAGGCTTATTCAATAATTTCTGAATTTTTTTTTTTATTAAAAAGTTTTGTCATACATTTTATCTTTAACAAACCCCCCTACCCCTCCCCTATCCCTCCCTCCTTACCCCTTCCCCCCCCCCGACTTCCCAGAGCTAAGTACAAGGTATAAAAAACAAAAAAAAGAATCATAAACAACCACATGCTAACAACCGTAAACTCTAAAATCTATCACTCTCTAGCTCATATAGAATAACTACAAACACTATTAATATAAAATCTTCATTTCAAAAAAAAGGATTTAGGCAGTCTAGCATGACTTAGGACGCGCTTAGAAGCTCCAGCCTTGTCCATCTGTACATCCAAAACACCATTCCAATCCCCCATAAAAATAACAGATTTATAATCCAACTGGGTAAGCTTTGTATAAAGTAAACTAAAAAAGTCAGCTTGTTGTTGATTATGAGCATATAATCCAACTAAAAGCGTCTTTTTGCCTTCTAGCAGCAGCTCTATCATAATGTATCTTCCATGCTTTAATTGAAGCAGATAAGCATGGAATAATTTCTGAATTTTAACCCTGTAATTTGACACATTCCAAGCAAGCAACCATATATCCTAAAATCAGATTTAGCTGCTGTCTGTCTACTCTTAGTACTAGACATTAAGAGTGGTAACTGATATCAAATATAGGCAAATCTGTTCTGTTTTTGCAGTCTATTCTCAAAAACAATAGAAAGACAATGAAAAATTAATATTTTCTTGAGAAGAGCTCAAATTCAACCTTTGTATGCCCACTTAGGGACGCGGTGGCTCAGTGGGTTAGGACGCTGAGCTTGTCGATCAGAAGGTCGGCAGTTTGGCGGGTCGAATCCCGAGTGCCGCATAACAGAGTGAGCACCTGTTACTCATCCCAGCTTCTGCCAACCTAGCAGTTCAAGTGCACGTAAAAATGCAAGTAGAAAAATAGGGACCACTACGGTGGGAACAGCGTTCCGTGCACCTTTGGCATCTAGTCATGCCGGCCACATGACCACAGAGACATCCTCGGACAAGCACTGGCTCTTCGGCTTTGAAACAGAGATGAGCACCAGCCCCTAGAGTTGGAAACAACTAGCACGCATGTGTGGGGGAGCCTTTACCTTTACCTATGCCCACTTAAGAGATCTAAGAGATGTGATGGTTCAGTTTCTGGCTTTTGGTTTCAATAAACTACCATTATCAGCTTTAGGAGCATGGCGGCTCACATGGTTAGGACATTGGCTTGACAAGCAGAAAGTTTATGTTCGAGACCTGAGTGCTGTGGGGCAGGATGAGCACCCATCCTTTGCTCCAGCTCCTACTGGAGACATGAAAGGAGCCCCCAACTGGGTGTTTCCTGGGCAACAGTAATGTTACTTGCTAATTCTTTCAACCCGGAAGCGCCTCAGTGTCTCTGTGTGATGCGATTATAAAATTTACTTTTTTTAAAAAAGTGAACTTGGTAAATGCTGCCTCTTAGGTTATCTCTGGCCATATTAATTTTCAGGTTCATTAACAGGTTAGTTAAACATCCCCAGACCATCTCACACACATTCACACACACGTGTGTGCATGATAAACTTTCAGGCTGACTACTGTATTTATGCTGTAGTGCAATGTGTAAAGCCAACTGTTACATTTTCAAGGTCATTAATTAACCACTCAGTTGATCAGGAATTTTTCAGTTGGGCTTCTCAGGCCTGGTGACATTCCCTTTGCAACATAAGCTGAGCTTCTATTACACTTCTATTGTATATGCCATATTTTGGAAGTATGGTAGGACATTAATGCATAATCACTAGTCTACAATATTTGGGCTCCAAATCCAGGTAATCTCTAGAGAGCAGCAAAGAAGCAAAGTTTTTGTATCTTTGGGTTGCCATCTAATGGTGTTCTGTACTTTTGTAAACCAGATCAGGTAGCCCAAATAGTAAAACCATATATGTGAACAACATTAATGACATAAGGAGTCATTAGACTAGCACTTAGTAGGGCAGCCATGAAGATCTTGGAAAAGATATTCAGATGCCATGATGTGTCTATGCCTACAAAATTGTAATTATTCAAGCCATGGCCTTCCCTGTGATACTCATATGAAGTGAAAGTTGGACTTTGAAGAAGTAGGATAGGGAAGATGAACTTTGGTCTTGGAGAAGGCTCCTGAGAGGACAGTGAACAGCCAAGAAAACAAACAAATGGATCATCAAACAAATCGATCCAGAGTTATTTATTTATTTATTTATTTTAAGCCCATTTATATGCCGCCCTTCTCCGAAGACTCAGGGCGGCTTACAATTTAAGCACAAACCAATGTGCTTAGCAATAGCCTTCATTCTATGTATATGCCTGCTTATTAGGGCTTTCGCCCCCCCCCCAAGCAGCATTATTACAAAGTCAGCTTATTGCCCCCAACAATCTGGGTCCTCATTTTACCTACCTCGGAAGGATGGAAGGCTGAGTCAACCTTGAGCCTGGTGGGATGCGAACACTAGAGGCACACTAGAGGCAACAAAGACCAGGCTGAAATGATCCTACTTTGGACACATTGTTTGAAGTTGCAGCTCTCTGGACAAGGCTCCAATTCTGAGAAATGTGGCAGGAAACAAAAGAAGAGGGTGATCAGCACTAAGGAGGATGGACTCAGTTACAGCGGGAATAAGTGCACCATTAGTCAGCCTGAAAGAGAAGATCAATCTATCTGGTCACTAAGAATGGACACCAATTTGATAGAAAATAATCAGTCCGTACAGCCATCAATATATGCGAAAGAAGGTAAGCCTGGCCTTAGGAATGGAGAAGAAGAAATTTCAGAAAATGATTACAACTTTCAGATCTCTGTTTTTCTACTCAGTAAAAAATAAAGAGAATTCCTAGAATCCATGCTGTGCCTGTTTCTTGATCTTGCCTACTTTGAAGGGCTGACATCAATCTTGACAGCCTCCCCAAGTTTTTCTGTACTCCGCTTTATACCAAATACATTCAAAAATTAGGGTTTTCTGTATGTCTGTCTTACATTTTCCTTTTTTTCAAGACTATCTTTACACACACAAACACACACACACACACACACACACACACTTAATGGTTCACTCATTCTTTTCTCATTCCTAAATCCAGGTTTACATTCTTTTACACAGAACGTAGAATATTTGCTACTGAAACTCAGCTAACTCGGCTTTATTCAGACAACAATAGTAAACAAGCTATGGCTAGGATCAATATACAAATATACAAAATTGACTACAGCAGTCAACTAACAAAAGCAGTACAAAAGTTTTTTTCTAAGACAACTAAAAAAAACTCTCAAATCATACCTTGAGTATTAATCTGTGGCTTCAAATTCTTCAAATGGATACTCTAAGTACTTTGACAATCTCTCAGAGTGTTTAAGGCAACTCATTCCTAATTTATGGCAACATTTCCCTGAAACACTGTAGTACATTATCATGTGTACTGATCGTACACCTCATTCAGTTGTCTGATGCAGAGAAAGAATACATAAAAGCTGAGTGCAATTAATAGCAAATACCAGAGGATGCTTTCTAGACTTTTGGTTCAATACTGACGCTTGAGAAAGTGGTAAGTATCCTGGGAAAAACCAGTGCCTTTTTCCATTGTGCCTTACTCAAAAAGGATGCCCATTTCACTATATGTTGAAGGCTATATCTTGGGAAGGATTCCAACTAAGCATCGGGATTATATTGATTTAGGTTTGCTCTGATGCCATTTCAATATCATGGGGCAGGCAGAGACTTGAACTAGAATAATTTGTACAAGCACCTCTTTCAAGGCCATCACACTTACTGATCTCAGTCTTACTTACTTTACAAGTTTATTGTGGGGATAAAATGAGATGATTTAGCTACTATGAAGAAGATAGAAGGAAAGCATAATAAATATTAATAAGTCAGAAGTCCATCCATCCAAAGTTCACACCAAAGGTAACCTCTGTTTTTTCAGGGCTTATCAAACTCCCATTCAACTGCATCCCAAACTCCACTGCATCCCTTATTCACTGAAAGCACAAAAAGCTTCCCTGCTTGATGCTCACATAAGTAAGGCTCTTGAACAGCTCTATATGCTCAAATAGCCTACCTGAATAGAAGCCATATTGGTATTAAGTGCTTAATACAATACAGACTGGAACCTTTGCTCTCTTAACAGGAGTATTCTATTCATTAACATTTCATGAACTACCACTGCACTATCTTTAAGTGTTTGCTATCTTGCTTTTGAAATTACAACCATGGTATGCATCATCCACTCTTAAAAACTATAGAACACACTTCATATCAAAAGAATTTTCATTTGATGCCTCTGAGACCTTTCTGAACAGGGCATCAAAGTCCAAAGTTTGCTAAGAAGTCTGTGATTTTAAGATAAATTATCATATTGACTTTGTTTGTGTAGCTCATAAGTAAGGCCAGTCCAAGGTCCCACAAAAACCTTTACAAATATAATCATTTTGCAACATTCCAATATATTGGAATGTTGCAAAATTGGAACCACAAGAATATTAAGCAAGTTTAAAGCTGGAGGCTATACTTAAGAGAACTGAAACTAGCATGATGGATGATTTTTTCCCCCCTATAAAATAGAAGCAAATATCTTTTGGTTGTCTTGTCAAGTAAGTTTTTTAAAGTTTTTAAAATATTACGAAGGCATGTGAACAACAAATAGAAGCAAGAGAAAAGTGTACAACATTGCCTCTATTGTCTCTTTTAAAATGCATGTTCTCATATTTCACATACAGCAATGGGGAAATTTCTACCACCATGGTTAATGAAAGTTAATTCCTATGTTAGTGTGAAGACTGGCAGGAATCTACATTCCACTTCTCAGTTGAATGATCAAAAATTCTAGTGGCCTCATTGGGAGAGGTCTTTGGGGCAGAACTGACACAAAGGTCCCCAAATACAGCAATGCTGATTTGATACATTTGAAAGTGAAATAATACACATTGCCATCTAAAATGCCCATGTGTTTATTCATGAGTTTCCAGCATGCTTATCAGTCTACATCCAAATCTGGAATTAAGTTCTTCCACTCATGAAAAGAGTCAGCAAATCACTAATAGCAGGAAAGAAGTTAAATTTTTACTTTTCTGTTTTTAAATGCAGCAAAGCATATATACTACTAACAATAGTATTCATTGACTTCATGGACAATCAATTTTTTTAAAAAAAAATTCTTAATAGAATCCTTTTCTGATCCCTAATTGTGGTTCCTTTAGAAAATTCATATTAATAACTATTAACCTACGAAGATTTCATACAGATAGCACAAGAAATCAAGTCACTGTAATATCTTAACATATTTTCTCTAGAAAGAGACAAACATGATAATGTCAAATTACAGGATGCTTAGATGTGAAAAAAGATACTGAGGCCATATTGTAAAATTCCATTAATTAGGCCATGAACACACAATAGAGTAGGAAGCATCTTTCATTTGCATTTTTCCAAGATACTTGTATAAATAATAAGACAATCCTAGATAAAAATGGTGACAAACTGAATCTTTGAAAGGACCGCTGTTTGATAAAAGAAACAACTTTAATTCCTTACTTGAAAAAAAGAAAGGGGGAATAGGAATGTTCATAGTAATGTAAGAAGTCTTTAAAGTGATAGAGCAAAAAGTACAAGGTATTTAGCTTGATTTGGAGAAGCTATGAAATTTAACATGCTTTCTACACTATCCAAATCAAGACAGAAATGGCACATTGGAAAAATCCAATTTAAGTCCCCCATTGTTTGAGAACAGAAATTTTTATTTTTTTTATCTTCCAGCATGCACTTCCCCCTACACCGTAGTTACTTTTAGATCATACTCTCAGAACACAGGAAAGGTTTCTGTCTGCCAGTATAAAAGCAGGTTGTATAACTGGCTTTAATTTACACACTTCTGTGCCAAGTTATCGTGGTGACAACAAAGATTCCTCTGCTTTCGAGTCATCCACTATGATTAACAGCTGCAGTCACACAAGTCCGGAGTTCAGTATAGAATTGGCTCCTGAAAAGAAATCTTTGAAAGCGTAAGTAAGTTGGCCAAAGAAGATAAACAAAAAAATTGGGGATCAACCCATGTTTCTGTAGAGAATCAAGAGAGCCATTTTGGCTGGACTATATTTACTGTAGCCCAGGAAAAACAAAATGCCCTTTCTTTTTTATGCACTGTTCAGGATGGCTGACTGAATTTAAATTTAATGCCCAAGTTAAATGAAAATAAGACACCATTAGGGGGGATTTTTTTAGAACAAGCAGAGAAGGCAGAACATTCCTTCTTCTGAAATTTAAATTGTTTGAAGAACAAATGTCTTCCTAAAAAAATCCCAGAACTCTAGCTCCTCTGGGCAAAGAATTTCATAGCTAAGTGAGGTGACTAAAAAGGCCTTTCTCTCCTTAGATATGCCCCCACCACAGTTCAGACCTAGGTAGAAAAGGATCTCTATATGCATATGGAGAGACAAGGCAGACTGGTATGGGAAAAGAAACACCACATCATATCTCCAACTTCAGAATGAACTGAAATATAGTCTGTCGCCTTTTGGAAACATCCCCCCCCTTAATGTACAAAAAAAGATTCCTGATGAAATTGCTTCCCACACACTACCTGAGCTCTTCTAGTACACCGGATATTCCATTATGCTCATCTATAATTCTTAATGCCATTAAACATATTCTTTAAATTCCAATTCTGGGTGTGTCACTATCAGGTTCCCTCCACTGCATAAGATCAATGATCCATTACTCTAAAGTAGAGTTAACACTGGTGTGATTGGTTAGGATTGGATAGGAATTAAAGACCAATTCTTTGTATTGAAGGGGTAAGAATTATGCTGTGCTTCCAAAGCAGTAATCACTCCTACCCACACACCCACTCACAAATACACCAAACATAGCAGTATAGCAATATAGGATAACGTTTGCTGTTTCTGCTCCTCTTTACAAATGCCCACTCCTTGTTATCAATAGAAAATTATATATATAATGGAAGGTAAGGGGTATTGTGAAATACATGCAGTAAGTAGGGAAGAGAGAATTTCTCTTCATAAGTTTTAACTAATGCAGCAAAACAGACTTAAAAGATATAGAGAAGCATTAAAAAAAATCATAAACAGAAATACAGCCATGTTCAGAACCCTTTCAGTCTTTTCAAAAAGCATATTCAAACCAAAAATTCAAATTACATTTGCACTACATTAATTTATATTTAGCTAGCTCTTAAAAAGCTCAGCGTGATATAGTCTGGTTATGAAATATCATACATATATAAAAATGGAGAGCCAATTTGGTGAAGTGGTTAAGGCATCAGGTTAGAAACAAGAAAACTGTGAGTTCTAGTCCTGACCTGGACTTGAAAGCTAGCTGACAACCTTGGGCCAGCCTCTGTCAGCCCAACCCACTTTACAGGGTTGTTGTTGGGGGGGGGGGGAAAGACAAGGAGAAAAGAATATTATATATGTTCACTGCCTTAAATTATTTATCAAATAATAAAGCAGGATAAAAATGTAATAAAATTGTTTCCTGCATCAAACAGAAGTCCCCTCAAAGATTCAGACTGTCACTATTTATATCTAGACTTCTTTATCATTTATACAAATATCTCAGAAAAGAGCAAATGAATAATAAATAAATAAATACCTGGTTGTCCTCCAGTCTTCTAAGCAGTTGAAACTGAAAGACAAATATCTAGTGAGCTTTAGGTTTCAACCAGCATGTTCTTGCACTATACATTCTTATATAATACATTCAAGCACTGTTATACTTACCCTAACATAATAGTACTAATCTGATAGAAATGTAGTAGTATCAGACCAGTGAGTGGCTTCAGACCAGTCAATCTCTCTCAGCCAAACCTACCTCATAAGGAGGAAGCTGTGAGGACAAGATGAACTCAATGAAAAGTGGGATATGACTAAATTATACAAATACATTATATTGCATAGGCTATGTTCATTCAGGTACTTCCATGGCTGATCTTGAAACCCTAAACCAGGTCAGACCAAGTTAGGACTTGGATTATTACTAGGAAATCTCAGGGTTGTAAGCTAAATCAGGAAGTCAAAAAAGTATTCAACAAGACAATAGCATGTTATTATGTATTTTTGCCAAGAAAATTATACGGACATATCCTGGAGTTGAGCTTGAGTCAAATAAGTCTTTACACCATTTCAAGCTATATATTAGGGACTAGACACGAGACAGAATGGTTTATGCAGGGCTGCAAGCTGAATTTCAAGTTCATTACTAAGAAGGAAAAACAGGTAAACTTTAAGCATGACTAAACAGGCTAATGCCTTTTCGTTGTGTTCTGATAATCTGAAGTCCTTTTGATCAGAACATGTCTGTACAATATAGGGTTTTCATTTTATTTTAATTAAAGAATCAGGAGGAATGTTGATTCCAAAATATGAGAAATATTTCCTAGCTGTTTGATCATAAAAAGAAGTATAAAGGCAGTATAAAGGCAAGTCTTCAGTTGTTTATATGTGATTATGTGTCAGACAATGTAGACTTTTAGCAAACCCATACAAGTAGTCCTCAACTTACAAGCACAGCTGAGCCCAAAAATTTCCAACGCCAAGCAAGACAGTTATGTGAATTTTGCCCAGTGGTGGAATTCAAATACATGAACAACCGGTTCTCTGTGTGGATGCCGCTTCCGGAAGTACAATCTGGGCCTGGGCAACAAAAAATTAGCTCCCGGTTCTCCCAAAGTGGTGCGAACCTGCTGAATCCCACCACTGGGATTGCCCTCTTTTATGACTTTTCTTGCCACAGTTGTTAAGTTAGCAACATGGTTGCCACCACAGTTTTAAATTAGCAACATGGTTGTTAAGTGAATTTGGCTTTCCCACTGACTTTGCTTGTCAGGTCACAAAAGGTAATCACATGACCACAGGATACTGCAACCATCATAAATACATGCCAGTTGCCAGGCGTCCAAATTTGGATCACGTGACCATAGGGGTACTGCAATGGTCGTGTGAAAACAGTCACAAGTCACTTTTTTCAGTGCTGTTGTACCTTTGAATGGTCACTAAATGAATGGTTGTAAGTCAAGAATTACCTGCAGATAGATTTTTCTCTATTATGATCTGTCCCCAACCAGATCCTTCAGTTCTTTCAACAGTGCACTATCACTATCCCTCTGTGAGGGGCAGAGCAATTTTAAAATGTGATAAGTAAATAAATTGTTGTAATTAAGTCCTTCTACCTTGCTGCTACTCCTCTTTTTCCTTCCACCTTTCTCACCATTACAGCCTTCACATCATATGGTCAAAGTATGATAATTTCAGCCTGATCATTTGTACATTGAACACTAATGTAAGTAAATTTGTTCAACACTGTTTCCTTGACTATTCATGATATTCTCAAGGGTCAAAGCCCAAAAGCTTCAATACTCTTTCTACCCTGCTTCTTCAAACGCCAGTGTTCGCTATGTACATATTTGTGTGTATTTAATGAAACATTTTGTGCATGGATTTTAGGAGGTGGTCCAGCAAAATATCCAAAACTTTTCAAGAGAGCCTCTATTATTACTTTATCATCCATCCTAGCCTCAGCAATCCTGTAATTCACACAACCTCTCAAGTAGTACAGGTATCTAGCATTTTTAAAAATTCAAATTCATCAACTGGACTTTGGACTTTATTCACATCAGGAATGAAGGCATTATCCACATCAGCAGAAATGGGTTCATAGATTAAATTATGGTATAGGCCAGGGGTAGGCAACCTTGGCTCATAAAAGAGCCAAGGTTGCCTACCCCTGGTATAGGCTCACACAACTAAGCTCAAGACAAACTACCTGGTGGTTTAATACAATGTGTAAACTGAAGAACAGTGACCCTACTCTAGTGTGATCTAGAAAAGATGCACCACGTCTTCTTTAAGCAAATTACAACAGTGGAGTCCTTCCCAAACAAATTTCCTCCATGGCTACTAGACAAATTCCAATTTACATAGTAACTGGGCATCATAGAAGCTGTAGTCAAACACATCTAGCAGGTCTCAAGATTAGAGAAAATTCCGCACATCATACAGTTCTTAGTCCACATGACTTTACAGGAGGACGTGTCTGCCAACACAGGCTTGCTTTCACTGGCCAAATTTTTCAGAGCAGCTACGGTACCCTACTGTGCATTTTATAGTGGGTACCATTCAAGCGAGCAAGTTCCTGGAGCGTATCCCTTCTCCAGGGATTTCGGATCTTCCCTACCAGCCTAAAATGACCTTATTCTACAAGGATGCAGCCTTCGCTTTCCCCCCTTTCCGTTCTAGCTAGCAAGCCACCGTATCTTTTTTCCACCACAGCTCTCGCTGCGCGGCTCGTGCGCCCAATAAAGCGCCACAACGCGCTCCTCGCCAGACCGCGGCCTTCCCAAGTACACCGCAGGCGTGAGTACGTTTCCCCCCTCCCACCCCGGCAAAGGAGGCATTCCCTTTTTGGCCCATTCTGGAGGCTCCGCCCCTTCTGCCGGACTCCGCCTGCCCTATATAAGAGGTGGAGCTCCGGAAAGGGAGCGAGTGTCTGGAAGGGGGGTGTTGGTGAGGTCGGGCTGTAAGGCTGAGAGCGGCACCATGGCAGGTAAGCCCGAATGACGCTTTCCCCCACCCACCCACCCCCGGAAGGAGGCTGGCGGCGAGTCCTTTCCCCGCCGGTTTGGTCAGCAGTTGCGGAGAGCGGGTCATGCATCCGCCCGAGTTTCCTCTCCGGGTTTTTTCTCCGCCCAGTTCGCCCCGGGTCCAGCGTTATCTTCTAAGCCAGGGGTCGGCAACCTCGGCTCTTTTATGACTCGTGGACTTCAACTCCCAGAATTCCTGAGCCAGCATAGCTGGCTCAGGAATTCTGGGAGTTGAAGTCCACGAGTCATAAAAGAGCCGAGGTTGCCGACCCCTGTTCTAAGCCAAGTGACTGACAAGCCAGAGCAGCTGCGGCACTTCCTCGTTCCCGGCGCTGCTGGTCCTGCGAAGGAAACGAAAGCGGTGCTCGCTGGGCCAGGCGGCTTGCGGCAACGCTCGTCCTCGGGAGACCTCGGGCTGCCCTGTATTACACATGGCGGCTCCTATTTTTAGGCTGGCGCGTGAGCCTTTTCCGGGGGGGGGGGGGTTGTAGCGTGCAGGTAGTGCAAGTCAGCGTCCGCCCTCTTTCTTTTGGGGTCTTCAGAGCAATGTCTGGGGCACGTGCGGGTGACAGCCATTGGCGGCCAGATGGGAAATCTAACTCTTGTAATTTGTACATGCTGCGCGGCACATACGCAATGTTTCCTTGGGTATCTTCTGTTAAAGCGGCAGCCTTGTTTTGTATCGCTCGTGCAAATCCGGAGGGCGCAGACAGACCGTTCTATGGGGTTGGTCGATGATGTGTCAGTTTTTTTTTCTTTTTTATCTATGGGCCGATAAAAAAACATTACCTAATTGGATAGAAGAGGCACCATGTAAATGAGATTACATGTTTGAAATTTATAAATCTGCTCTATGATAGAATTTGCCAGTTAGCTGTGTTTCTTGTCTGGAGCTGCCGATACCGCAACCTCTGTAGATTCCTATTCTAGTAGTCCGAGGGATCGTGGGGAGACACACTCCTTAATGTCATCAGGTCCTCTGTCTTCTTTGCATTTTCATAAATTTAAAAGTAAGATGAAGTATTGCAAGCAGAACTCCAGAACATCTCAATCAGCTGCATAAACCTTTTAAAGAAATAATTTCGGTGGCTATCCACCTGTTCCCCAAAAATGAGGATGGTAAATAAGGACCATTCTGGCAAATCTTATATTCTGACGACATAATCAGAATATAAATTTTTAAATTTGATACTTTAACACAATCACTAACTCAATGTAGTACAATACCAATTGGAGGGATCCTGAGCCTATTTTCAAAATGTGAAGTATGCCTATAGTCCATACATTCTGGGAACCTTACCACAGAACCATGGTGTTATTCTTAATAATACACTTAAACCTGTGGCCTGTTCACTTTCAAGCTGATACACAACTGGGTTGCTGTGGAGCCCTAAGAACTGAATGAGAAGTAGGAATCTACTGTTGCAAATTATTCAGAAGAACTTTCTTCCATCCAGCCATAATGCCAGCTGCACAGGTTATGTAGATGAGAATAACGTATTCCCAAAGGTTTAAGGACTACTCACTGTGGCACTTGGGGTTTCTTTCCACCAAGTGTCATCCTTTCATTTTTGTTTTTGTGAGTGTTCTCCAAAAGCTTAGCCTTTATTGACTATGCTATCTTGTTAGGGAGAAACACAATTCAAAACCTTGGGTAGGTATGCCTGTAATATCACATAGTATGCTAAATGTTTGCATGTAAATTTGTTCTGCCATAAGTAGCTCTACTTTGAGAGTTTAGCCTGTTGATCACTGCAGTCTGTTAAGATTCTTACCTAATAACTATCATAAGCATTCACTAAGTGAAGGCCTAGGCATTTCTCATTTTAATTAATTTCATGAATGAGGCCTTGCCTTCTGCATTCATCCATTCTTAATATCAACCCTAACATCCCCTTCCCCCCCCCCAATCCAATTCAGCTCTGGTATGCTTCTTTGCATAAATAACTTGGTTTCAAGCATGTGTGCTATCTTGTGCTGAGTCAGGATATATTATAGTCTATCTGATCTTGTATTGTGTGCTTTGGGAAGTAGACCTTATAAAAACAATTGCAATGCTCTCTTCATTATTGCTGCCCAATCCATTTAACTCCAGGTGTCAGGGATTAAACATTTTTGAAGCACTTGTTCATTTTCTAAATTGCAACATAATCTTAGGTAAAAAGGTAAAGGTTCCCCCGCACATGTGTGCTAGTCGTTTCCGACTCTAGGGGCCGGTGCTCATCTCCGTTTCATAGCCGAAGAGCCAGCGTTTGTCCGAGGACGTCTCCGTGGTCATGTGGCCGGCATGACTAGACGCCAAAGGCGCACGGAACGCTGTTACCTTCCCACCGTAGTGGTCCCTATTTTTCTACTTGCATTTTTACGTGCTTTCGAACTGCTAGGTGGGCAGAAGCTGGGACGAGTAACAGGCGCTCACTCTGTTACGCGGCACTTGGGATTCGACCCGCCAAACTGCCGACCTTCTGATCGACAAGCTCAGCGTCCTAACCCACTGAGCCACCGCGTCCCTTAACATAATCTTAAGGGTGCTTTATTAAAAAAAAATCACCTTGAGCTTCTGATGACTTCATGGACATGGACATGTAGTTTTCCTAGTATAGTAGCCTTGTCATTGCCTTCTTGCAAGTTGTGTTGTGGTTTAACCTACAGGCATAAAATTACCCAGTGGTCTTCCATCCAAATACTAATCAAGTCTGACCCTCCTTTACAGACAAGGTCAGCCAAGTGCTGCACCTGCTGAAAAAAGGGTGTCATGAAACATTGTACATGGCTATTATCTGCCCCTCTAGAGGTTAGTGTGATGGAATGTACACTAAGAGAAGGAATTGGGGAAGGGAGGGAGATCTCAGCAGGAGCACTGCAGTTTCCCAAGGAGGATCCAGAACATGCCAATGAGAAGCCCAAAATAAGAGTCTGAGCAGTCCAGGAGGTTTGGGGAGGGAGGAAAAGGTTCAAAGTAGCCACACCCTAGAATTTCTTAGAATGTATCTATTATGTTACGCCATTATAGTTTAGCCTGGTGTGATGCTGTCTATTAGGTGTGAGCAAATAAAGTATTGGACTAGCTTGGATTTAACTGTGTCATCTTTGGGCTTGGGCCTGACAACTAGTGGTAAAAGGCACAAGCAATTGTAATGGCCAATGTTAGATAGCCTTGAGTTTAAGCTAAATTACCGGTATGTTTTCTCTTGATTTTTCCAAAATGTGTGTGGATATAGCAATAAATGGAAATTGGACTTAAAACCTATTATTGTGGTAGTGTTATAATAAAGTGGTGTAAGTAATGCACACTCTTGGGTAATATTCTTATATTTATATTGATACATTTGCCTTAAACCACTCATCACATCTTCCCAAAGAAGAAAGTGGTTTTACTAATAACCTTTGGGGTAAAAGAACAGTTTTAGAAATATTAAATTGGAAAAATATTTTGGATTATGTGTACAGTAATTAGGTGCACAATAATAATTAGTCTGATAGTACATCAGGTTTAGTATATATTCAGAAATATAAGAGTTTGCTAGATTATATCAGATTTTCTGACTGTTATCTATTGTAAATTTATGTATGCTGATAAATCCTAAGCACTTGAGCCCCCAATTTATGCCAGCACATTTCATAAAATGTGTATTCTATTAAATTTTCTTCAAAAATATATTAGTGATCTCAGTTGTATTGCATTGCTGTATTAGTTTGTTATTTCAATATAATTATACATAATCCATACTGATCCTATAGAGTAATACTGATTTAGCCAAAATGTGGCATTAATATAACAACCATCTTTATTCAGTATCTTATGTTTATACAAATTTATTAATATATATTAATAAAATCAATATTTTCTATATGGTAAAGTTGTTAGATTGTTTCTGGAGTCTTTGCTTTTGTTCTTGTTCTTATGTTGGTCCTCAATAAAAGATTGATTCTACAAAATCATTTAATAAACATTTATACAATTGCATGAAGTTCTTGAGCAGCATTGGTCTTGAATAACTAAGAAAAATATTGAAGACTAAACATTACCAATTTGGAATTTACATTCAATTTATCTTTCTTAAGTAAGAGCAAATAACATTTATTTGTGTTTTGTCTCACCTTTATAAGGAACACAAGGCAGCAAATATATAATATTTCTTCCTCCTATTTTCCCCACAACAATAACCCTTTGAGGTAGGTTGGGCTGAGAGAGAGTGATTGGCCCAAGGTCACACAGCCAGCTTTCATGCCTAAAGAAGAAGTAGAACTCAGAGTTTCCTGCTTTCTAGGCCAACACCTTAACCATTGCATCAGACTGGCTGTTCATCCTTTCCTAAATGATAATTACAGGCTACAAGTGCCAGTTTATCACACTTTAACTTTCAGCAGCAAGGAGTACATATCCATTGGCAAATTTAGCATTGGCTTAATTAGAACATTGTCCAGACTCTAATAACACAAATTCTAGCTAGGTTTTCAGGTTGAAAGGACAAGACGTTCATATGCAACTAATAATAACACTGAATCAGCTAGTTTGAGCCTCTCATCTATATTTCAGTTGCTAGCTACTGGTAGAGCAGAAATATCTCTGAGTTAAGCTGCCTACATTCCTCTGAATAATAATTTCCAGATGTCATATGGCTTGCTTACCAGGTAGAAGGCTTTGTAAGGCTTTGTCTCAAATAGATTAGCTGTTCATAAAGAAGATGTAGTACTGAGACATGTAAAAAGTATTTTTTTTGCCTTACCACCACTGCATCATCTTCAAATGTTTTCTTTTTAGCCAACAGAGCAATTGATTAAGGAAGCTTATAATGTGAAAAATATATATTTACACTCCAAACCCAGTCCTGGGCACACAACCACTACAATTGGATGGGCGAGGTGGTTGTGTAAATATATTCAAGTAATGAATAAGGAATTAAAATACACTATTGAGTTTATCAGCCTGCTTACGATAGACATCTCAGGACACATACTCAGAGATGATCAAAGAACCAGTTCTGATATTCCATTGCAAAATTGGATACATATAAACATGTGGACATTGCCTAAGGAGGGCATTGTAGTAGACTAGGCTGGTCTGCTGTAACCTGCCTGTAAACTTTTAGGTAATGGTTCCATGGGGGAGAAATTAAGGAATTTGTAGAAACTTTATTTTAGTACTACATGGATGGGAAGGCCTGCGCCATTTGTACTGCGACCCACTAAGTTGAATCTCATTCAAGAGTAGCGAACAATGCATTTACCGGTAATTAGAAATCCATTTGGTGTGTATAGTTTAAACTTGTGACAGCCAGTGTATCTTGCACAATTTGAATTGCTAAACAGATTTCCTAATAATTTCACTGACATAGAAGTTTCCCTTTTCCAGATGATGCGAAGCTTGATAGTTTCAGCTCCACAAAAGTATAACTCTACAAAGGGAACAATGTATCCCAGTAATGTGTAGGGAGGATGTCCCTTTGAATGTTTTCTGTTCAAGGTTATGTATTTTATTGTTTACTCCTACATTAGTCCAGTAAGGCAGGAAAGAAAAGTGTTCTTTGTTAGGATTAAATTACTATGACGTTTGGTCCTATCTTACAGGTAGGACTTTACAATATGGATGTTTTAACACTATTGGTTAGATAATTGTATATATCAACTGCATCAAGATATGCATGAGTTTTGATTTCTTTATTTTTAAAAATTATATATTTAATGAACATATTTTACATAACCGGAGGACTCTGGCCAGTTTACAAAATTAAAAATCCACAGTACAGTATAGTACCCCACCCCACTCCACCCTGCAGTGGCAACAATCAAACCAGATGCTTGATTGGCTGGTCCGCCCACTGACAGAACCATGTCTTCAAGGCCTTTCAGAAAAGTATCACAGAGGTTTATTATTTTTGAGGTAATAACATTCCATAGAGAAGGCTGTATTTCTTGGTTGCAATAGATGTACTTCTCTATGGGACCTGCAATTAATATTAGTTAAACATTGCAGATGGCAGTAATTATCAACCCCAGCTGTATTGCCAAAGCCAGAAGTGGGTGGGAGAATGCCAGGTTACCTTCCTCTTCCCTAATATAGTACATTCCTAAACTGATCAGCGAAAGGCTTCTTTGAAGCCCACAGAAAGGCAATATTTTACTTTGTGATCCCTCAAAAATTGTTTTATTTACTTGTCATATAGCCACTCATCTTGCAATCAAGTGTCTCATGCTGTTTAGATATATAGGTAGTCCTTGACTTACGACTGTTACCAAGCATTCGAAGATGACCTGAGGAAAAAAAAATTATGACTTGTACACAGATTTATGACTATAGTACCACTACTGCAGTCATGCGATCACAATTCAGCCCTTGGCAACCGCTCATATTTACAACTGGTTGCAGCAACCTATGGTCATGTGATCACAATTTGCATTCTTTTTTGTCAATGGGGGACTGGATTCACTTAATGGCTGCATTATTTGCTTAACAGCCATGTTATTCACTTAAATGTCCAAGGTGATTTATTTAAGCACTGTAAAAATTGTCGTAAAATTGGGTCTGATGCAACTTATGACAGGAACCATCCCAGTTGTGATTGTAAGTCAAGGTCTATTGGTATAAGTACAGTAATTCTTTTTAGCCTAAAACATAAATCCTATCTTTCTGGAACTACTGCCAGATTAAAATGGAGTGATGGGTCCTAAGAATGCACTATGGGCAGTGACAGGTCTTTTCTATATTAATGAAATGTATATCTCTTTTCCTTAAGACCAGTCTTTTGTGACACTAGCCACAAATGATTCCTATGTCAAAGGAGCACTTGTCCTAGGATCATCACTACGGAATTACAGAACGACAAGGAAGTTGACAGTATTGATCACTCCCCATGTATCTGATGCAATGAGGTGAGTTGCTTGATGCGTTATGGTCATCCAGCCCCAGTGAAAAAGTGCACCTGAAGGTCAAGTGGGTGCTTGGTTAAAAATAAATTAAAAATAAATGCAGCTGGGTGAACTTTCCCTTAAGAGTATAGCTCATCCATTTTTGTTAAGATGAATCATATGCAGAAATAATGTGAATAGTTATTTCATAGTTTAATATTTTCTGTTTCGCTTAATGGAACAAGCAGTGTTTTACAGTTCCCATTGAAAAAAATTAATCAGCATTTTATTTGTAAAGTAATAAACCTGAACCTGCCTGGAACTATTATTTCTTTCTAGCCATCATTAAGTAGTGAATTAACGTGTATATTGATAGCTTTTTCTCTCCTGGCTCTTAATTTCTACATTCATTGGAAATTGCCCTTGAAGGCCCTTTGACTTTAGGGTTGTCTAGAGACTGTGGGGTAAAGAGAAGGGTCTTGGGCTGGATGAAGAGCAGACAAGTTGATTCTATGCAAACAACAAAGATGCTGACACTGGGGCTTTAACATCTTCCCTGAACACAGTTGAAAGATTTTTGCTTCATAAGAACGGATGTTGAAAATAATGCAGGACCAAGATTTTAGCAACTGGGGGTGTTTATAAAGATGAGACATTAGACTACTTACTCTTAGTGTAAACAAGAAAGACAAGTATATATATGGATAACTAAGATAGTGTTAGTGTGTTAGCAGATTTAATTAGTCATAGTTTTTTCTTAACTTAAGGCTAATTTAAGTTGTAGCCTGAATTCTAAATGTTTTCCTAAGGATATGAGAAACTTCACTACATTTTTCAGCTTGCTCAAATATTTGTGTAATGAGATTTGTGGCTTGCTGTGCTAAATCTTTAGCAGTTGTATCAAATGCTATGAAAGATCTCTATTTTTGATGGAGGGCAGGGTGTTTAAATTTGTTTAAAGTTTTACATAAATTGAACTTTTACAGAGAACTTACTCTTCTCTCCCAGTCTAAATAAATGTGGTAAAAATGCCTTCAATTCCAGGAGAAATGTTAAAGGCAAAAATTATGCCAGAATTTTCATAATTAAGCATCTTCAGCATGTGTTTCATGGGCAGTTGGACAAAAGTGGTCTATCTAGCTATAAAGGAAGCAACAGTGATCTGTTGGGAAGTGACAGTAAGTCTTTTACCTCCTAGGGTAAAACTGGTAGAGAGGAAGTACTTCAGTATTGCCAGTTGTCCAGGACTTCTGCTTTTGTGTTGAGTAACAGAAAAGAGAGCAGTAGTATGAAAGGTCTCTGTACCACGTACTATTACATTGTTAGGGCTTTTTAGACCCCTAAATTTAGACCCCTAAAGAGGTGATTTAATAATTAAATATTTTAGACTTAAAACTTCAAAACACTATTATTCTTGTTTAGTGTAAACTCGGCTAACTAGAAATTTCAATTTCAAAATAAGATGAATTTTGTTGGTATAATTTAGAACCACTGCCACTGTTTCCTGTTCCTGTTCTGTGGTTACATCTCTATTCTGGAACTCGGTTTATCTGGATTTTTTTTTCTTTTTTCAGTACACCCCTTTTCCATTTTTGCAAATCCTGAATGGTTAGTTATTGTTAATATTTTTGAGAGTTTTCAAACCTTATCAGTTTTCTCTGGGTATGTTCTGCAACCCTAGTATATTCGTGGCTACTGCCCAGAGGTCATCCCATAAATGCTAAAAACTCCATAATTCTTTAGTTTAAAATAGCCAGTTGACTTATCAAGAGTGTAGGTCTTTCTGACCCATCTATTTGTGTAGCTCTGAGAGCCTGTCAGTGCAACTAATCTACCACCTTTCAAGTGCATTATCTCAAGTCTACATTCCTGTACACTTTAAGTTTGAAATATACTAGAGGGGATAAACAGTTGCTGTCAGGAGAATCTATTTCAAGCAAATTCCTATAGGCTCTTGCAGAAATATGATATAGAAGTCTGCGTTCTCACAGGTTCTAGGCATAGTGTAGACAGTTATTGGATGAGTGTGAGTGGCATTGAGTATTGATGTAAACCATGACCATTCCTTTCAATAGGACAGTCTTAGAAAAGGTCTTCGATGAAGTGAAGCTGGTGGATGTTTTGGACAGCGGTGATTCAGCCCATCTTGCACTATTGAAAAGGCCTGAACTTGGTGTTACTTTGACAAAACTCCACTGTTGGGAACTAACACAGTATTCAAAGTGTGTGTTTATGGATGCCGATACAATGGTATGTCTTTCTTGCTGCTGATAATCCTTTTTAGTAATTTATATGCCACATAGTGAGTCAATGAGATGCTTTTGATTTGCCCCTCTTCAGACATATGTGGTATTAATTTATAGAATACTTATTCCATTGTCATGAATCAACATCTT
This sequence comes from Vipera berus, assembly GCF_964194415.1. Lineage (NCBI taxonomy): Eukaryota > Metazoa > Chordata > Lepidosauria > Squamata > Viperidae > Vipera > Vipera berus. The sequence goes on along the minus strand of NC_138207.1, from coordinate 27,640,247 downwards.
TTAAAGTACAACCTATAGCTTATATATAAAACTTCTTGAATTCCTCATACCTTACAAAATTGACTACATATATCCATCATACATGTACCATAGCATTGTTTTCTTTTTATATATTTTTACTACTATTATCCATTTACTCTGTCCTACGCTAAATAAATAGACATATGTAGAAACTGCATACTTTGCTACAGTAAATATGGTTTCATCCATTGCATTAAAAGCATCTACTTTTTATGCATCTAATTGTCCTGTTGATAAATAGGCAGTGTTTTAAGGAAAAAGTCAGACTGCACCAGAATTTTGGGGTAGTGCTAGATATAGAAATATATCCATTATGTAAAATACCTGGTCTCTTTTCTTTGCCATATAGACAGGATTCTTCAGAACAACTTTAAACTGGGGAAGGAAAATGGGGCATGGATTGTGAATTGAAATGCATTCAATTAACTTAGTTTCCAGAAAAAAAATATCAACATTAATAGGTCTAAACAATGTAATAACAATGTATCTTAGAGGAAATTACCATTTCTTTTGCTGGTGAATAATACACTTGTACCTGCAAATCATATCTTTCCTACTAGGTCTTGTCAAACATTGATGAACTTTTTGAAAGAGAAGAACTTTCTGCAGCCCCAGATCCAGGCTGGCCTGACTGTTTCAATTCAGGAGTTTTCGTCTATAGGCCTTCCATTGAAACATTCAATCAACTGTTACAACTTGCCACAGAGAAAGGCAGCTTTGATGGTACGTATCTCATTTTATCTGGGTGATAGGAAAATCTTTTATTTAAAGTCTGGGTATATGTTAAATCAGATTATTCAAAACAAATCTGCAGCAAATGTGTAATGCTTGTAGAATGGTGTACTTCTGAAGCTTTCAGTAGATGGGATTTTATTTCAATGGACCTGAATGTATGAAACATTAATAAGATTTCCTAAAAGTGGAGTAAAAAGGAAGTGGACAATCTGCCAATAAATCCAGCTGTGTGTATATGATTACAATAGGAATTTCAAATAGATAGTCTTTCGACAGATCAAGAGTCATTACCTAATGGCATATTGAATAGGGCAGTGTGTTCTGCTTCTTCTAGAAAAACAACAGACCATTGTTATATTTCAAGCCATAATACATGATTAGATAAATGCATAATGAACCACAACATCCATTTGGCAAAAATATCAATGCACACTGCTACTGACCTTTCTTAAAAGAAGACCTGATAAGAACATTCGTAGCATCAGAGTTTAAAGAGGCCATTTAAGTCATCAAGACTGGTTCCCGCATCTTTGCAGAAACCTCTTTGCTTCTAGCCACTGCTTGAGTACAACTTTGCAAAGGGAAGCTTTCAGCTGCATCTCCAAGTAATTAGATCAGTTATCTTGCCGGTTGTCCTATCAGTCAGAATTTGTTTTCTTGTACCTTAAGTCCATCAATTACCGGTATATATCCTCACTTTAGAATAAAAGAGTAGCTAAGGTGTATGCTATAGCACCATAGTAGTTGTCTCCACTTTCCAGAAATGTTCCAAGCAGTCCTGAAGTGTTTCCAATTTCAAACAACCTTAATTTCATTTCTGAACACTTCCAAAATGATTGCAATGGGATTGGAGTATTTTCAGTGAGGTCAAACTAGGGCATTTCAAACTTAAGACATTTTGAATTTGGAACATTTTCCAAAGAACAGGTTTCAATTTTCCATGCAAGACTCCTTAAAAAGTTGCTACACTTGGTGTGGTTTGTCTGTCTTTCAAGTACAGATATCTAGCACTCAAGGAAAGAAGGCTACTTACCATTTTTGCCATAGCAGGTTGGCATATTTACCATTGAAAGCAAAGGCTTTGAAACTTCTAAGAGTATCATAACACATGCTGAAGTAGTTAAAAGCAACAAAAATAAAAATAGTGGCTTTTAAAAAGACAGTTTCTCTCTCCCCACCCCACCCCCTCCCTTGAATTCCAAAGAAGATTGGCCTAGTTCACGAGAAAAGACTCGCTTATGTAACAGTACTTTACTTGATCCTTTGCAGAAGTCATGGCCAGCTAGAATCTAGAAGAAAATCATTGCAGATAGTAAATGAGAATGTACTGTAATATTTTGGCCTGTTTTTCTATTTGTTTCTATAACCCCCTGCGTGAAGGAGAATGATTTTTTTGGGCTTTTAATCTCCACAGTTAGGCCACAATCTTTTACATGCAGAAAGCAAGAGCATAACGTGGAAAAAGCTACAGTAGTCTTTCCTTAGTGTTGTTTCTATTATAATTCCCATCACCCTTGACCATATTGTTTGCGGCTGATGAGAATAGTAGGTACAGATTGCAGGAAGTTAATTTGTACAGTATTGGCTCAAGGGACACTTAGCTTGATTCTCTTGGCAGAGAATTGGGAAACTGTTTCTCTGTTGTAAGCTACCTGGAGTTACCGGTAGGCGAGAATAGTGGCAAATGAATTTAATAAATAAATAAACGCTATTTTTCTGAGTAAGAGGTAATAAAAATAGCAACATTTATAATATTTATAATAAAATACAAGTTAAAAATTGAATAAAATCCAGTTTGATCTGGTGGTCAAGGCACCAGGCTAGAAACCAAGAGTCTGAGTTCTAGTCCTGTCTTAGGCATGAAGGCCAGCTGAGTTACTTTGGGCCAATCATTCACTCTCAGCCCAACCACCCCCAGAGGGTGGCCTTGTGGGGAAAATAGGAGGAGGAAGGAGTATTAGATAAGTTAGCCATCTTGAATTAATTATAAGTATAATAAAAGCAGGATAAAAAATCTAAAAACAGACCTTTTTCAGTGAAACACAGGCTAATATAGTTCCCATCTTCAAAAAAAGGAAAAAAATAATGGATCCAGGAAACTACAGACCTATCAATACCTGGGAAGATTCTGAAAAAGATAAGCAATGAATCTGCAAACACCTAGAGGCAAACAAAGTCATAACCAAAAGCCAACATGGGTTTGTCAAAAACAGATCATGCCAGACAAATCTTATTGCATTTTTAACAATGTGACAAAATTAGTGGACCAGTGAAATGCTGTGGATCTAACTTACTTGGATTTCAGTAAGGCATTTGATAAAGTAGAACACTATCTATTGCTTGATAAGATAGAAAAATGTGAGTTAGACAGCATCACCATAGATGGATTCATAATTGCTGACCAACTGTAGTCCTTAATGGAACTGTATCTACATTGAGGGAAGTATGCAGTAGGGGTCTTAGGCCCAGTACTCTTCAATAACTTCATCAATGATTTAGATGAGCAGATAGAAGAAGAACGCATCAAATTTGCAGATGACACTAAGCTGGCAGGAATAGCCAACACTCCAGATAGGATCAAGATACAGAAGTATCTGAACAGTCTTGAACATTGGGCCCTATCTAAAAAATGAAATTCAATGGTGAAAAAAGTAAGGTTCCACATTTAGGTAAGAAAAAATAAATGGTATAGAATAGGTGGCTCAATAATAGTAACTGATCTTGGAGTCCTAGTGGACAATCACTTAAATATGAGCCTGCAGTGCACTGCAGCTGCCAAAAAACCCACACAGTACTAGGCTTCATTGATGGTTAGAATCAAGATCACGTGCATCATTTTATAATGCCTTTGTAAGACCACACTTGGAATATTGCATCCAGTTTTGGTCACACAATATAAAAAATATTTTTTTTTATTTTAATTCCATTTATATCCCGCCCTTCTCCGAAGACTCAGGGCGGCTTACAAGCTTAGCAGTTGAGACTGTAGAAAGAGTGCATAGAAGAGCAACTATGAGTAGCGAACCAGAAGCTAAAAAATATGAAGAACAGTTGCAGGAATCAGGTATGTCTAATCTAGTGAAAAGAAGGACTAGGGGTGATATGACAGCAGTTTTCAAATATTTGAGGGGCTGCCACAAAGAAGAGTGGGTCAACCTATTCTCCCAAGCATCTGAAGGCAAAACAAAAAGTAATGGAAATTAATCAAAAAGAGAACTAACCTAGGACTAAGCAGAAATTTCTGAGAGCGCAATTAATCAGTGGAACTGGTTGTATCCAGAAGTTGAGCGTACTCCAACACTGGAGGTTATTAAGAAGAGAGAGGACAGCCATTTATCTGAAATAGTATAGTGTTTCCTGCTTAAGCAGGGTGTTGGACCTCCAAGGTCCCTACTAACTCTGTCATTCTGGATTCTGACCCTATGTATTTTTTCTGTATTTTGGAAATGATTCATAAATAGTCCATGAGACATAGGGTTGTTATCTTGTAGAACAGGATCTTGCTTTATTGCTTGCATTGCTATAATTGCTCCTAATGTGAAAATGCCTTCTGGGTGAAGTGTCTGTGCTGAAAATTATGTGGAAGATGTTTTTTAGAGGAACTATACTGAATTGTAAAAGGAGATGAAAACATTGCATAGATGTATAATGTATGGGCATATTTTTGATATTATTCACACTTGTATTGTTGTATTCCCTCTGCTAAAATATGCGTGAAAATTAGGTTACATTACTGCAGACAGTATCACAGGAAAATTCTTCCCTCCCCTCCTCCCTTAAGAATAGCCACATTTTAAAGCTTCATTCATGTGAACTAAACCTGCTGCTTTCTAACTTTAGGAGTGCTTGTGTTAGTTGATAGAAGCTAACAGAAATTTCCAAAGAAGCTGTTTGGGTTGTCTAAATTTTGTTGCTTTTCAGTAAATTTATTTGTGCCTCTTTTAGCATGGGAGTGCAAAATAAGATGGAAAACAAAAGTCCACATATGAAATAGCAAGAGTTATTTAGGACTCTACTTTTGTGCTACTTTTTGTCATTTAAAAGTTAAGTCTTAAGTCCTACTCTTGGTTTTTTTATATGGCTTAATTAATGAGTATTGGCACTAGTTAAACTGGCAAAGATACTAGATGGCTTACATTAACAATTAAGATTGCATGGTTCCTGTCTCAAGCAAAACACAGATAGAAGTCTTGTGTTCCCTCTGATTATATTATCTTAATATTGCCTTCCTTGGCTATGCCTTAATAAGTTTATTTTGAAATTTATCCCAGAATGCAAGCATGTTGAATTTCACTTAAAATCTTACCAAGGGGTGTGTTTTGGCAGTAGCCATGGTACACTGAGAACAAATTTCAGACAACAACTCTGCTGTGGGAAATTGAAACAGAGATGTTGTTTCCTTAGAAATATGTTAATTGTTTGGGTCTTTTCCATTCTATGTTCAATATGCCCTGAATCTTAAATTGGTACAGCAACTAGAATTGCCAAACTTGAAATTACAAATACTGTAACTTCAGATGCACTCAGAACTGCTATTGTAATGTGTTCCATCTGTATGCTTAGGACTGTGGAAAGAATATTCCTTATCTTACTCTGACTTGTAAAATGAATCTCTTTACGATTTAGAAAATGAATGAGATAACTCTTTATTTTAAAGCTAGAAATTATATAAATCAAGTGTACCAGCTTTCAAATGTGAATCATATTTGATCTTGACTCTCTGATAAAGCCAACCAAAACCTACCATAGTCTGCTAAGTTTTGGTGTGTCTGTAGCAGCACAGCCTTTAATCCTTACTGAACAAATAACTTTGCAAAGTATTTAAGTTAAAAGTCCCCACTCTTAATTTTTGTAGATCAATCCAAGGAATTAGGTTGCTTCTAAAATGCTGTTGTCATTCTGTTGCTAACTATTCTGTTTGCTAAGCTGAACTAGGCAACATAAACAGTTCCTTGGCCCAAATGATTGTTACTTGACATCTGTTGCCTCACAAAATAATTTTAACGAATGTAGATTGATATATGTAACCCGAACTGGGCTCCCTGAAGCTAGTATTCCAAATAAGATGCCAAGAGCTTGGAAGCCTTAAATGTTAATTCATGATGAGTCATGGATGCTTGCAGAAAAAATCAGTGCATGGATGATTACATTCTTCATTGAGAAAAAAACCTGATAAATAGATGTGATCAATAAAGACAAAAAAACACTCATCAGAAAGGTTCAGTTGTAACCATTTACATCACTATTGGGCATATTCATAACTTCTAATAGTTCTTTTAGAACTAAGCAAATTTTTTAAAATAATAACTTTTATTTGCAAAAGTAGGTATACACATTGTAAAGCAATTTTTAAACTCATTTCCACCAGCAAAAACTTTGGTATGAAAAAAGATTCATATTTCTGAAATAATGAGATGACTTATCTTCACTTAATCAATTATGGATGTTTGGAAAGCTGTCTTGTTCATTACCAAAACAGGATTTTAAATTGCATTAATTAACTTGTTAAATTTTGTTCAACAAAACTACCAAAGTAATATTTCAGATGAGACACGCACATTTCTGACTTTCTGGATTCATTTTATGTATAGCATGTCAAGAATATTTGAAAATGATTTTTAAAGTCTTTTTAAACCATTGCTTTTTTTTTTACTCATCTCTCTCTCTCTCTCTCTCTCTCTCTCTCTCTCTCTCTCTCTCTCTCTCTCTCTCTCTCTCTTCCTTCCTCCCTCCCTCAGGTGGGGACCAGGGACTGTTGAACACATTCTTCAGCAGTTGGGCAACTACAGATATTAGCAAGCATCTCCCATTTATTTATAACTTAAGTAGTATTTCTATTTACTCCTACCTCCCAGCATTTAAAGCGTAAGTAGATGATTATGCATGCAGACAAAGTAGGCTGAACTATTAAATATGTATGATTTGATATTCATTCTGTGCTTCCAGACTCAAATAGTGTGAGAGGAATTATGCTATTTGCTCTTGATGGCAAGGCAAAGACCCCACAGCTAAAATGCGAATAAAACAATTTATAGTGAGTCTTATAATAAGTGACACTCATCTGTATCCAACTTTAGTTGGTTTCAGGGTTTTTTTCAGAATGAATAATATGAATTAGATGGTTATATTAAAATCACAAGGGACGCGGTGGCTCAGTGGGTTAGGACGCTGAGCTTGTCGACCAGATGGTCGGCAGTTTGGTGGGTCAAATCCCGAGTGCCGCGTAACAGAGTGAGCGCCTGTTACTCATCCCAGCTTCTGCCAACCTAGCAGTTTGAAAGCACGTAAAAATGCAAGTAGAAAAATAGGGACCACTACGGTGGGAAGCGTTCCGTGCGCCTTTGGCATCTAGTCATGCCGGCCACATGACCACAGAGATGTCCTCGGACAAGCGCTGGCTCTATGGCTTTGAAATGGAGATGAGCACCGGCCTCTAGAGTTGGAAACAACTAGCACGCATGTGCGGGGGAACCTTTACCTTTACCTATTAAAATCACACTAATGTTATGGTATCACTCCTTTGTTTCATCTCAGCAGAATAAGCCAGCAAATTTAAAAGGACTATTAGTTACCTATCACCACAGAGTGGTTACCTGTGAATGAACCGCACTGAAGTTATATGAATTCACAGATGACTATTCAAAGAACTGCAGTTATAGATAAGAAATCAGCTCTTTACCGTATTGTCAATGATTCACATAAGAAAGGCTAGCAAGCTTTTAAGCTGGAGGAAGACCAGCACAACTTCAGTAATGCAGAGTCCAAGAGGAAGACTGCTTGTGCAGCAAGTGTAGATCAGAAGATAACATGGCTGTTTAGCCAATAATTTGGCTAATACATTTGTTCCCAGAGACGCTTGTCTGATATGGGCATTTATAGAAGTTGAATAAATACATAAATTGTGATTTATGAAATGCTGAAGGGAAAGACCACACCCTTTAAAAGGTCATTGGAATACAAGTGTTTATTTAAGCAAAACTATCCTAAATTGTAAAAGACAAAAGCATGATGGCCATGTAAAGAATGAACCCATGTTTCAACGGCTCTAAAAGCTGGGAGAATGTAGGCAAGATATCTTGACCAAATGCAAGATCAAGATTGATTTTGGAACATTGACCTTGGCAAATGTTTACGTAACTGAGAAGAAAATCAAGAAGGCGTGCCAAACTGAAGTAAAGTGGAATTGTCTCACAGTAGCATATGGAAGAAAGAATAGTTCTGTGGATGAGATAGTGACATTTAATCTGTTGTGTGAGCAGATTAACAGTCTTAGAAGAAAGTATTGTAGCAGAAAGGTTGCTTAACTCTATGTTTTGGGGAGTTATTCCAGAAGTAGCTAGTGAGATTGTGAAAGATTACTGCTAAGGACCTATGATCTATCCTAAAAAGACAAAAAGTAAAACTGGCTGAAAGCAATGATATCTTTCAAAAGTACAATGGACATAAGAGCTTCAGAGTGCTGAAAAGGAAGGAGTGAATTTCAGGTATTCAGATGTAAAAGATGTTTTGGAAGAATAAATCTTTAGGAAGGCTTGCCTAGAATTCCCCATCGTGGATAATTCTCTTGCCTGAAGAGTTGATGAAGACTGGACAGTACTGATGGAAGCCCAACATGGACCTGGTTAAAAATGGCCATTATATAGAAGAACTCAGTGCATCTGAATTATGAAGGCATTGGGATTTCAGTTTAGGAATGTTAGGTTGCAGGGTAACTCTCTTAGAAGGTTTAATAGGCAAATTTGGACCTGTAAAGGTCAAATTTGCTGCTGCTGATCATAAATAGGTGTTGGTGGATTTTCTGGAGCTGATGGATTTGATCAATTTACTAAAAAAATGAAGAAATCAAGAGACAGTTCCTGGGAAATAGTAGAGGGCTAGGAAGAAGATATATAGTTTTATAAGGTCAGAAACCCCAGAATGTATATGCCTATTTAAGAAGAGAAGCTTGCTTCTATACTGATTTCACTTATGAAAAGGGGCCCTTAAGACCAAAAGTCAAATGCTATTTTTGTCCCATGTTTTAGGTGAAACCTTTAAAACATGCTTTTTTAATCTTTGGATTTCAATGGCACAATGTCAGGGTGCTCTTGGTGCCATAAAATGGAGACTATGGCAATGTCTTACTTTCTTCTCTGAAGCAACCTACCTTGGTAGCATGTTCATTTCTGAAGTATTCATGTTTTGTATTAAACTCTGTTAATTCCTGGCATTACGTTGTCTTACATCTCAGGGAAAGCCAAATAAATCTCTTTAAATTCTGCCCCTTACAAGATCCAGAAGTAAGTGTGCAGTAGGAACAAGTCTCTAGGCAACATTGAATGATGATGAGTTTATAGAACAGCTGACATCATCACTGTTTTCATTGATTAAGGTTCAACTGTGTCTTATGATCTGAGCGTCAGGTTAAAATTAGAGCCCTTATTTTGGGATCTTCATGCAAACTGGAATGAATACATTGTACTCAGTGGCTGGTGGAAAGTGTCTGGCTTGGTGAATGGAATTGTGATGTAATTATGATTGCAAGCAGCTCCTCTTACATGAAGTGTTCTACAAAGAATCCTACATTCAGGTTTGCACTACATGGAGTCCTTCAGTTCCATTCTTATAGCTCTTGGTGGCATTCTGGCCATGATTGGTGAAATTTTACAGCATGGGTTTCTTCCACTTGAAGTAGGGAACAAAGTGCAAATGAAATATAAGCTCATAAATAGGTGTATCATAGTTAAAAAAAATAAAAATCTGACCAGATTCCTTCTCAGTCCTACCCAAATTTTAAGCATGGCCATGCCTGATACCAAGCATGCCATTAGAGCAGGATAATCAACTGTGCCAAATGCAGAATAAGCTTAAATTTTGTTATGGTCACACTGAATGCTTTTTGAAAATGAAGAATGTATTTAACAGATATAGGTGTGAACTCAAAATTTAAAACAAAATATTTTTGTACAGGAAAAAAGATGGAGTGTTGAACAGATAGTCAATGAACAATGCTAGAATAATTATTAATTTATTAAATAGCACACCAAATCAACTTGTTTTTCACATACAATATTTAAGACATCTTGTAGAACTGGTTTTCTTTCATGTTCAATTTCAAACACTCCTTGTTCTATTATGCTGTCTATCAAATTAAAAGAACTCGGGATCCAAATTTTCTAATATAAATAAATGAGGAAGGGGCAATGTCTAAAGTATGGTAGATAATTGCTAGGCATTTGGTTGTAAAAAAATAAGTATATATGTATCAATAGTAATTCACAATATCAGGCTAGCAAAACTCAGGATGGAATTTCTGATCCCTTCTCAGGGATGAACTTTTAGTGATCTTCAGTTTGTAGCTTCTTACTGTTCACTGACAAAAACAAGTTGAATTAATTATGCAAATTGATGTAACAATTATTTCACTGCAGTCTTCATCATCACCAGTTCTGGCTGTGGTAAAGCCAGTAAAGGTGTTTTTCTGATAGACATAAGAATTCAGATCCATACAGAATATTGAACTGAATTGTATTTAACTTTAAAAAAAAACATAAGCAATTATTCTTTCAGTTATATATAAAGGATATCCACTCCTATATTAGGTGCTGTGACTTTACCCACATATAAAGGTGACCTCTTATTTTGACAGGTTTGGGATGAATGCTAAAGTTGTGCACTTTCTGGGCAGAGTGAAACCATGGAATTATACATATGACTCCAAAGCAAAAAGTGTCAAAGAAGACGCTCAAGATCCCACAATGATTCATCCAGAGTTCCTCAATATGTGGTGGGACACTTTTGTCACAAATATCTTACCATTATTACAGCAGCATGGTGTAATCAAAGATACAGCTACTGGTGTAAAAGCGGTATGTTTCATAAATGGACATTCTCTACTTCAATGTGGGATGTAGAAAAGATTTCTTTTTTGGCTTGGAATTGAGTTGGTTTGAAGGCAGCATGTTTGCTACAAAAATAGCTTGCAACTGTGCATTAGCTAGTGAGCTGACCTCATAAGTATTGCAACATTTTGTCTGCTCCCCATAAATGCAGCATATTGATCTGCTTATTAGAATACCAAATAATAGTTGAGGTTCTAGACTGTTCTTAAGGGGCTATGGGGTAGCCAAAACAAACATGGGCAGGCCTGCATTTATGTCTTTAGTACTAACCAGATAATTAAAATGGGTGTTTTTGGAGAATGGGAACATAAGAAGTCTTTATCCTACAACAGAGTTTAAGCAAGAATGTAGATTATAGACTACAGAGATCTATAAATTTACAATCCCTTATCTCCTGAATCTCTCCATTTTAGTCAAATCATGTTTCCCTATCATCCTAAATATAGTTAGCAGTGACTGCATGTCCCTAAAATCTATTTTCTCAGAGCTCATAGGAAATGTTATAGAGCAAAAAAATAATGCAAGCAGATATTTTTCTTATCCTGATCATCCATTCATATAAGGTTGTATCTTCCAATATGAATGTATATTCAGTGCTAGAATATGATGAAAAGAGTGCCAAATCAATTTTCAAGGCACTTCAGGACAGGAATTACATACATTAAAATAGGGTCAAATGTTTTGTGCAAGTTCAGACTCATCGAAACCAGTGGTATTCTGCACTCCCCACCACCATCTTTTGGACAGTACCCCAGGTAGCATGGCTGAATTCTTATTTTCACCCAATAGAACTTAGAAGTCTATAAGGAATCTGAATGGGATTGATATGAATATCACTTTTTTTACAATGGATTTGCACACCGTAAATCTATGTAGCTGGTTTGAAGAATTTCCTTAAAGCATTCATGATTCCTCTACATTTCTTCACAGGTTAGGCATGTCTTAAGACTTAGAGCACTGTTAAATTCCAGCAGACATCATTTAATTCTTGCATCTTGAAAGCAACTTTCAATGACTCAGTTCTATTAATTTTCATTAAAATGTTGATTCAGTTTGGAATATGGACTTAGGCCAGGGGTAGGCAACCTCGGCTCTTTTATGACTCATGGACTTCAACTCCCAGAAATTCTGGGAGTTGAAGTCCATGAGTCATAAAAGAGCCGAGGTTGCCTACCCCTGACTTAGGCCTTTCAGAGCTTCATATACTGCACTATGCTTGGCATCAAGTTATTTGTCTTAAGAGAAAATGTTTAGAAAATTGCAGTCGGTAACCAGACCATGGAGATGCCTGCAGGGGCACATCTGCTCTCCACTGCAAACTGTTGTCTGATAAATTGAGGGTGAATGAAGGACCAATTGTCTTAAAATTTGTTTCAACAGCCTTACAATAGTACACCTACAAAATTGTGGGTTTTTTTACTGATGTTTTTACATATCTTGCCAGTTAAAATAACTTGGTTCTGCCTTCTCATGCATGCAGACTAGTAATGCGACATTGATTACTTGGGCTTGATATACAGAACACAATAATTAAATACTTAGCCCTGTGACTAAACATACTGATCGATTCTTGAGCTGTGCTTTCTGTTGTCTGTATTTCAACTTTCTAATGAACTATTTGCAGCTGTCGGGCTTGGTCTATACACTGGCTTTCTCTTGTGGCTTCTGTAGAGAGGTATGAAGAACTTAAACATAACTACCTGTCTGCTATTTCATTGACCCAGATACTCTTTTTATTTATGTGTTCTTAGCTCTTTAAATTGCATTAATGGTGCTTGCTGTTTTGCATGGGATCTCATGTTTTCTTACCTTCTGCTTGGTTGCTTTATGCTTACACCTTTTTGTAGTATATAATTGTGCTTCTCCCACTTATTTTTCATTTCTTTTTAGGAAGAGGTAACAGAGGCAGTGTCCCACCTGTCACTTTCAGCAGCAGCAATGCCACATTTGCCACCATCACCACCAGCTATGTCCTCAGAAGAACGTAAAGAAAGATGGGAGCAAGGCCAGGCTGACTACATGGGAGCAGACAGCTTTGACAACATCAAGAAAAAACTTGACACCTACCTCCAGTAAAAGCACTTGTATTTGCTCCCCCAAATAGCAATACAAGGACTTGTTTCAGAGCTGTAGCAACTAGAAAAGTCAGCTAGGGTCAGTTAAGTTTGCCAGCAGCATTGCCACTGCTCAACTGAAGGCTTTTGGTAATACTGCAGGTAAGAACTGAGCAAAAGCTGTTTGTATGAATTCTTGTGCCAATCATGTGTCCAGCAGTCAAGATCTTTTTCTTTTGCTCAAAAACCTATGAATAAGCCTGCAAAGAATTTGAAAACAGGACACTGGCCTGGCCTGAAACATACTACTTAGAAGACTGTGCATTACCTCTCCTTCCTTTCACACACATGCACACCAATATGTTCTGCTTGCTACAATAAAATAATGGCTAGAGATTCAGGCAGCTATAATGGAAGAGCCTTACAATACTAGCATACGTATATGCAACTTGGTAACTGTAAAGTTACCTTTTTGCCAGTTCCAGTCATTTCTGACCAGATTTCTATGCACAAAACTACAGCATGGCAAATTCTTTTGTTCAGTTCTCTATATGACTGAGACAAGTAAATCTGTGAACTGTAATGGCATTCAAAGTACAAAATAAAAACATCATTGAAAGTTGTCAACCCATCAAATGGCAATAAAACCTGTGACCCTCTGAAGTCTGTTACTTAGCATTTGTAGTCTGTGTCTTCAACACTCTTCAAATCAATCCCACTGAGGATTTTCTTAAAAGTTGATCTGGAGTAAGTCTGCTTTCTATTTAAATGTTTGTGTTCTACTTAAAAGCAGCTGTGTTAAAGGCCACAGAAGATGTCTACATTAATTGAAAGCTCATCAGGGTGGCACTTCTGAGATGGGAAGGAAATAAGAGGAGTGTGTGATGCTGTCATAAGATGGTGTCAGAAATTCTGACTTTACAGGCTGGGCATTTCTACATCCAAAAAACCACAGCCAAAAACTTTTTAAGCATACCCACTTTAACTTCAAGGCACTTTAACAATCCTTAGTAAATTATTATCCTAAGGAATTAGATGAACAATACTTCTGAATGGCTAAAATATCATTCCAGGGATTATGAGTTAAGTGAGATGGTGCCTATTCAGTCAAGTCACTGCAGTTAGTGTCCATAGATGGGCCCTTTTCTCCTTGGAAATTTTCTACACCAGCTGGGATCTTGAAGTGTCAGACTTTTCAAATGTGTGGAGAAAATCCAGAGATGGAAGGAAACTTCTGTCTTCCAACATTAATCCTATACACATGAAAGGTGGCATGCAGGGAATTTTAAATATTTCTGAACTCTAGTAAAATCCCTCCAATTTCAAAAGCTTTAATAATCCATAAATCTAACACTTATGGCCAGAATTAACAAAAAAGCATCTAGTCAGCAACCCAAAGTCTTGATAAAAATTTTATTTGCCCAGAAATCAAACTAGAAATATACAATAGTTTTATACTACTACTAACAGCAGAAAAACAGTTCAAATGATTCCTTATTGTTCAATAAACAGAAACCAAATGCAGGCATAAAGGATGTTTAGGGGCCTGTACCTAAGTCTGAGTTCAGTTGAACACATTTTGAATCCCTTTTCAGATGTTTCTACTAACTTGGAAAAACATGAGGCAAAACCAACAGGAATGCCACTGCTGGCATATGCACTTTTCTTCATTTCCCCCCAATATGCATTATTTGTAAGCCTTTTTCTATTCAGTTGCTAATATATAGTCAATACAAGACATAATACACAGTAACATTAAACTCCAGTGTGTAAAGCTTCAGAAGTTACAAGTTAACTTGCAACAGATATAGATATAATCCAAGCAACAAAATTTACATCTCAGGTGCTTATATCAAAAACTCAAAAACATCATTTAACAATATACCGTATATATTCAACTCTAATGAAGCTTTGCTCTTAGTATAGAAACTGAACATTTAGACTTGAGTTTACTACACTAAAGTTTGTTACTACTCTGGACCATTTGCCCAGTATGAGTATGTTTACTAATGATTCCTCATTTGCTGTTTGGGGAAAAAACCCTTGCAGTTATTAGAAATATTATTTTCAGCATTATGTTGTCTAAACATGTAACATCAACTTATTTTTAAAGCTGAATTTGTTGCAATATTTTAAATTACATATCCATAAGAGTCCTGATTTCGTTCATTTTTGCTTCACCAGTAGGAGGTTTTTTGGTTCCAAAGGCTCCAGCTGCAAGTTCTCTCTTCTTGTTCTGGATTTTAAGCATATTTTCTTCTACAGAATTCTTCACAATGAACTAGAGCAATTTTTAAAAAAAAGGTAAAGCAAAACAAAATTAACTACCATTATAAAGTTACTTAACTCAGAGCACATGAAAAAAGAATTATAAAATATAGATGTATTATCCTACAAATTAGCAAGTAAACAAATTCTAGATGTTATTGGAAAAATATAATTTGTTTTCAAAAGAGCAAATGTGTTATTTTAGAAGTGCAGATTATTAAAATAACTATCAGCTCACCTTGGTGATGATAACATCCTGCTTCTGTCCAAGTCTATGACATCTGTCAAAGCACTGGTCCTCTGCAGCAGGATTCCAAGCCTAAATTGTACACAAAGAAATATGTATTCATATCTAAATTTCCACAGAACCTAGCCCTGACAAAGATAATTTATTTTAGAATAATGTATTTGTTATTTTTTATTAAAAATTACAACTGCAATAATAAAAACTAACACAAACAAGAATAAAGGCAGAGAATATAAAGAAAAAAATAAGCAATTTACTACAGTTATCAGAGATAACATAACTAATTTAACCCTGATCTCAAATAAACCCACTTTCTATTCCTTCTTAACAATCTTGTTTAATCTCATCTAATAGTTTTAGAATTTGATTCTTTTCATTGATATGTGTGTGAGTATTCCTTCTCAAAAAAATTATTCAATGCTTTAATGAGCCTCTTGTAAATCCAATATAGAAAAATTATATTCATTTGTTCTTTGTATATTCCTTTCAATTATTAAGGCATCAGGAGATTTCTTTTGTATGTCCAGTGTTGCATTTTTCCCCATCATTCCTCTGTTTGTGATTTTTAAATCTATGTTCAGATAAGTCTCAATCCTGTCAGGCAGAACTTGTTCCTCTTCCATGAGATATTTTAAGCATTATATATAGAGGCAAATTCTCCTAAAATTAACTTTTGGATCCACTCTTCAATATGTCCAATGATTTAAAAAAAGTTCATTCTGTAAGTTGAATTTAAGTGTTCTTCTCCTTTAATTGTAACCTTTCATTCCTCTGGTTCCCTCTACTGTCCAACCCCCAAAGTCCCATCCTATCATTTTAAAAAAAGAATTCAAAATAAATATTTTCCCATGGGAAATATTCTTATAATTAATTCCAAAAATTTTGTTTCAAATCCATCTGGACCCTTAATCCATTTGTAACTTTCTAAAATTGAAGTTCTAATCATCCTTTTGCTGTTTATTACACACACACACGTTTTTTAAGTCCTTAAAGTTGTATTTAAAGTTTCTTTGACTAAATATTGAGGGAAACTCCCCAGATGTTTTCAGACTTATCAATCCAAAGGTTCCTAATTGTTGAAAAGCAGTTAATAAGAAATTTCCAAAAGTGATTAGAAAAGGAAGTATATGAACCCAGTATCCTTTTAAAGGTGCCAACCATGGTTTCAACAAGATGGCTCTTCTCATCTCGTGATCAAAACCCACCAGGATCCTATCTTTCTGTCTCCTCATGAGGAGCATCTATCTGGAGCACTTATGGGCCATCTCGGGCAGAAAGGAATTCTGAAGAACCAGTCTATTTGAGGGTTTCATTCTGCTGTGATGGTTTGCTCCACTTCTAGACTTATGCCATTTCTTCCCCAGAAAAAAATAGTTGTATATGCTTTTTGTGTTTTATAGATAAAACACAATGCCTATTCTTATGAATATTACATCATCTTACATTTCAATTCCAAATAATTAACACTATTTGGAGGGAGGGGAAAGCATTCCATTTCAAAATGTTGTGCTAATCAGAGAATTAACATGAAAAGCACACATATTATATAGATACCTGCTGCCGGCATCAAGTTCCCTTCGTCCAGTGCGCTCCCACAGGGAGGGTCTTCTCAGGGTCCCTCCGGTAAGAGATTGCCGGCGGGTAACACCCAGAGATAGAGCCTTCTCAGTGGGGGCGCCTGCCCTTTGGAACCAGCTGCCAGTGGAGCTGAGGACTGCCCCCGACCTCCGTTCATTCCGCCGGGGCCTGAAGACCTGGCTCTTCGAGCTCTCTGGCCCAGGCTGAGGAAATCTGATTTTAATGGGGGTTTTATTTGACAGGGGCATATACAATTTTTTCTTTTTAAATTTGTTTTAACTTTTGTAATCGGTTTTTTTAATCTACCCTGTAAACCGCCCTGAGTCCTTCGGGAAAGGGCGGTATAGAAATGTAATAAAATAAAATAAATAAATAATAGCTCAGGTTTTAATCCAAACACAGCCAAATTGATTAAAAGTTGTTCCCTCTTCCCCAATACTAGAAGTAGCCTCATTCCTCATTCCTGCTTAAGTGTCTAAATAGTTGTATGGAATATTAAATGTCAGCAGGGACTTTATACTTACAGGATCCATTAAAAATACTCGGGAAGCTGCTGTTAGATTCAAACCAACTCCTCCAGCTTTCAGTGATAACAACAGTATAGCTGGAGATCCAGTTTCATGGCTTTGGAACTGCTGAATTGCTTCTACTCTTTGTTTCTGGTTCATAGACCCATTTAAACGAACGAAGAAAAATCCAGATTCCCTGAGAAACAAGAACAGCATGTTATACAAATGTCAGTCTCTTTATATTCTGATCCTTGGAATGAAGTTTTGATTTTATGTTTTCCAAATCACATTTTTATTATTAGTTTATTATTAACATACACATGCTGCCCAACTGCCGGTGACTGGGCAAGGTTTTTTATTTTTTTTAAAAAATAAATTATTCTTAAAATAATTTTATTAAAGGAAACATTTTACTTACTTTAGTGGAGTTTCTATTACAGAGAGAAATTTTGTGAACTGTGAAACAACTAAACTCTTAATAGCTGGATTTTGTTTTCTTAGCTCAATCAAAGCATGCATCAGTGCATTGACCTGAAAGACAAAATAATTCTTTTTAATTTTTAAAATGATTTCTTTTTTTTTCTGGTTTTTTCATTATTCATGAAATCCATGCGTATCTTCTGTCTTATTTGCCAGCCGAATGTGATTTCATTTTCTACACCCAACTACGCAATGTCCTTGCAACTTAAGCAAATTAAATTTAAGCAAATTAGCTTTCCCAAATTAATACTGAAATGTTATGAAGTCTACAAAGAAAGCTAGTTTCTTTTATGGAAAGTTATAGTTCAGAGATCTAAACTGTTAAACCTGAAAAATAATTGATTCATATTTTAGTGCTGTATAGAATAGTTTTTGAAAAGTAATAATTACAGAATCAAATTTACATATTGGTTTTTATTCAGATGTCTTATCACAAAGTTGGAAGGTGCCATTTAATGCAAAAATCCAATTCCTCCCCCTGATTTAGAGAAATACATACAGACAAGCCAGTGCAAATCTTTGAAAGTTTTCCTAGCATGGCTGAAATTAAGGAAGACTAAACACTCCAAAAATCTCAGCCTTAAATGTACATTTAAAAACAAAAGTGGACATGATTCAACTTCCCTGGCTACAACACTGTATTATGTTACAGAAAGTATTACCTTATGTTACAGAAAGAAAAAACAAAAACTTAAAATACATTCTATGACAGGACAGAGTATAACAAACTGTACATATAACATCTGTAAATTTTTTGGTAAACTGTCTTTCAGTCAACAGCATTATATTTACATATCTTTCAGTTGTGTCCTGATATAGGTGCTAATAAGTCGTCCTTACATTAACAACTAATCATACAATAGTCATCTCAGCAATCCTCCTTATGTCTAACCAATCATACAAATTTTGCCAAATTTCGTAATACTCTGTTTCAGTCTTATTTTTGATCTCTAGGGTTAACCTGTCCATTTCGGTGCAGGATAAAATTTTATTTATTATTTCTTCTTCAGTGGGTGTTTCCTTTCTTTTCCATTTTTGGGCATATGACAATCTTGCTGCGGTTAAAATATGCAATAATAAATAGAAAGATGCTTTGCTGAGTTTATCATTAATAATCCCTAATAAGGGATTATTATGTACATTTAATAAAATTTTCTAAAAAAAAAATCTCAGTCTTTCTGCGGCCATCTTAACTACCAGTATCCCAATATGGCACATACTACCTACTTACCATTCATTATCTTCCAGCTCTTTCCCTGGAGGTTATTATACCAAATATCCTAATACACCTTCTCTGACTCTCCCACCCTCTCCATAAATTTCCTAGTGTCTTTCCTCTTCTTCCCCCTTTCCCCCACATAAGCTATCATTGCCAATGTCTATGATTTTTTTCCCTAATTCTTATACTCACCTCCTGAACCAGGTTGCCTGGAACAGCTACATTTGATTAAATCACGTTAAACACACATGCTTTCTTTTGGGTATGACCTACGCAAAACAATCTTTTGCACATCATAATTAAGCATTAATTGATCACTGATTGCCTCTTTTAAATTTTAACTAAATTTCAGTCAAGAGAATCCAGATATCGAAATCTTAGTCAGACTGGCTGCAACTAAAAACAAGTTCACAACCACATACCAGCATAGTAGATAAAGTAACAACAAGGCAAAGGCAGGGAATTGGCAAGACTGTCTGAATGAATGCCAACAACCTTTGTGCCACACTGAATAGCAACTTGCTTATGCAGCACACTGAATAGCAACTTGCTTATGCAGCAAAGTTCTACTGCATCCATTTGGAACTGTTGATGGTCATTGAGGAAGATCATTTAGTTAGCATTTTTCTTTGTAAGCAGATCTACAAGACTGACAGTTCAAATTTGCTCCAATACTGAAAGGTTCCTCCCCCATCATAAATGTTCCTCCTCTAACCATTTCTCAGAGGAAAATACCTCTAAGTACCCATTCAGCTGAATTCAAAACATCCAGTTTCTAAATGTTGTTGTTGTTGTTGTTAGCTGCGAAGTCGTGTACGACCCATCGCGACCCTATGGACAACATTCCTCCAGGCCTTCCTGTCCTCTACCATCTTCTGGAGTCCATTTAAGCTCACGCCTACTGCTTCAGTGACTCCATCCAGCCACCTCATTCTCTGTCGTCCCCTTCTTCTATTGCCCTCGATCTTTCCCAGCATTAGGCTCTTCTCCAGTGAGTCCTTCCTTCTCATTAGGTGGCCAAAGTATTTGAGTTTTAGCTTCAGGATCTGGCCTTCTAAAGAGCAGTCAGGATTGATCTCCTCTAGGACTGACCGGTTTGATCGCCTTGCAGTCCAAGGGACTCGCAGGAGTCTTCTCCAGCACCATAGTTCAAAGGCCTCAATTCTTTGGCGCTCAGCCTTTCTTATGGTCCAACTTTCACAGCCATACATTGCAACTGGGAAGACCATAGCCTTGACTATACGCACTTTTGTTGACAGGGTGATGTCTCTGCTTTTTAGTGTGCTGTCTAGATTTGCCATGGCTTTCCTCCCAAGGAGCAAGCGTCTTTTAATTTCTTGGCTACAGTCCCCATCAGTTTCTAAATAATTTATCCAAATATTGTACTATTTGAAATACAATAGTTTGGTGTACTTCGACACATTTTTGTAAAGCAGACACACACACACACACACACACACACATATGAAATGCAGAATTCACCTTTGAACTAGATGTCCATTGTTTAGTATTTTTTTCATCGTGAGTTTCTTCCAAATTGCATTCTATTAAATGTTCTGACAAAACTTGCTTTCTACAAAGAGGACATTTTGCATATGCCTGAAAAATAAAACTATTTATTGTAAAAAAAATGCACACAACTGGAAGCAAATAATGCCACAAAAAAGTTTAAAGTAAAAATATGTATTTATATTAATCAGACTAGAAAGAGTAGACCCAATATGTATTTGTGCTGCCTCAGAAGACAGTTATTCCAAGAGATTATATGAACTTTTAACCTAAAATATAGAGATATAAGAACCTTTTTTTCCCAAGAAAGTTTAGCTGACTGACAAGATATACTTGCACTGCCTTAGAGTGCATTCATGCAGAGGCTTAGTAGTTTATCTAGTAGCGAATATTTAGTTTTTTCAAATTCTCATGTAATCGATGAGCTGTACAGACAGAAGTACATTTAAAATAATTATATAACAAAGCTGCCGATATAATTATATATTATATAATTATATAAAAGAACTGCCGATAAATCATCTAAATAACAACTAAAATCAGCTGATACCTCGTTTAACTTTAAATAAATATTATATATAAAAAGGACAAAAATTGTTTCTAGAGCTGCAGATATAATTATATATTATATAATTATATAACAGAGCTGCAGATAAACCATCTAACTAACATCTAAAATCAGCTGATAACTCATTAGTTTAACTTTAAATAAATATTATATATAAAAAGGACAAAAATTGTTTCTAGAGACATTAAGTTCACTGTGAAAGTAATGTACGACAGCTGTCCCCAACCTTTCTTGCTCCGTGGACCAACAGTGGCGGCAAAGTGGGCTACCTTCACATGCTTGCCTGTCACTTGAGTGGCTCAGATCCCAATGGTCCAACAGTGGCGGCAAAGTGGGCTACCTTCACATGCTTGCCTGTCACTTGAGTGGCTCAGATCCCAATGGTCCAACAGTGGCGGCAAAGTGGGCTACCTTCACATGCTTGCCTGTCACTTGAGTGGCTCAGATCCCAATGGTCCCTGGGCTGGCACCTGTCCACAGACTGCGGGTTGGGGACCCCAGCCATAGGATACTGGAGAACATTCACATTAGTGTGAGCAAAAGAAAATAAAAGAACGAAGTACTGTCCACCCATCTTGGACTAATGCACATCAGTCTGAAATAATTTTGTGCAGGTACCTGATGGTAATAACTTGCCTTTTCTTTTTGGATGACTTCACAAATGCACGGCTTACAGAACACATGGGCACAGTGTGTTATCACAGGAAGAGTCAGCGAATCCAAGCAAATAGCACATTCTTCGTCTGATCCAGAGCTTAGAACTAACTTCATCTTCTGTATCAATATATCACGCAGTTCTTCAGAAGTACCTACACATTAAAAAGAAATATTATAGATAGAGCTTGTAAGCTATGTATATATTAGGACTGTGCTTCAGAATCAATTCCAAAGAAGAGCTTTTGGAATTCAGTATTTGTCAGCAGTCTTATCTGATTCTCAAATCACAATGTTTCTTCTGAATTGAAACAATGTACAGCCCTGATATATATGCAGTTACAAATTACCACTCTATTATATAATAGCTAATAAAAAATCAGGTTACATGTCTACTGAACTGTTAAAATGTACTCACTTTCTAGAGAACTGGATGGAGAGATACTGGAACAGAGAGATGGGTGACAGCACAATTGTCTCAATCTGAGCAAAGCACCAAGAACATCTGCATAGTGGGCCAAAACACTTCCCTCAGTAAAATACCTAAAGAATAATGTCGATAGTAAAACAAACTTGTTATAATAGGATTTTGCAAATTCTATTTACTGAATCAAAATTATTGCATTGGAATAGAATTTTGCAAAAAATTTGATCCAGTAAACCAAGCATTCTCTCATTGTTTTTTCACCAGCTCTCATGTCTTAAAACAAGCCTGTTCCCATTATATTCACATTAAGAAATTTTTGGTTTTATCTCTTGAGTGCAATCTAGATCATTCTATATAAATTGTGCTTCATTTTTTAGATTCCACTTTGCTTTATCTTTCATAATGGACACCAATGATAGCACATAATATAATAGATGCATAACATAATACATAATAGATCTTACAATTTCTTTGACACCATCAACAAAAGCAGAAACACATAGGCACATGCATACCCTTTTTAGCAGCAAAAACGATTATAAAATTGAACTAATGAGTCAGTCTAACTAAAGTATGCAATGCAGATAGTCTTCCACTGAAGTGACTTATGACTGTTTTTCACACGTACTTAAACTTGCAGATGTACTTAGAGAAAAGCCCACTTTGTATAAACATACAACCATGCAACAGCTGATTAGAATAAATTAATGTTACTATAGTTTTCATAGTTTATTTTAATCTGGTCATCATTTATTAATCATATTAGCAATGTTTATCCTAAAATATGCAAATGTCATTCTGTATAAAATCTACTTCTTTATATAAATCAGAATTTAATACAGGTAATGGAATTATTTTCCCATTTAACAGCTGGCACTATTTACCTGCTTATAGCAGCTTTAGTCTCATTTTTCACAGAGAGATAGAGGGCACTTTCTTCATCTGTAAGTGTAATATGCTGAATAAATACTTTACGTTCTGGGAGCTTCAAAACTGGCTTCCCATTAACTTTGCTCGTTTTAGTTCTTCGAAGAGTAATGCTCTTAATCAGAGATTGTAAACGCCTAGGAAAATACAGAAATATTCTAACAATCTATAATCCTATCAATCAGAAAATATGGAAACATTCACAAAAATATCACGCACAAATATGGAAATATTCACAAAACAATCTATAATATCAGACATGCCATATACAAAATCGCAAAGCCAGCTCTTGTGCACAAGGTAAAGTTGAATATTTTCTGAATGTTATCTAAACTTGAAGGTTTCAATACTTAAAAGTGTTTTAAAGAATATTTTAAATGCTAAAAGCATTAGTTTACACATGTATTGTGCTAATCTTCATAGAATATCTAGAATATATTAGATGCAGTTTATACTTAAGCCCCCTTTCATCTCCCAAAGTGACAGGCCGCTGGATTGTTCTGTGCCACCACACTCTCTCTGTAAAAGGCTTCAACTTTAAGAAGGAAAGGAGAGACCACAAGTCCTTTAAAGAATTCTGAATAGGCGTGCCTGAAACAAGGACAGAAAAAAAATACGCCGTGCATCACGCTTACTCGGTTTAGGTAAAATAAGTCTCAAGGATTGCTTAACAAAAAAGTATCTCATACTCCACTCCTCATTTAGTGACCAGATTGGTTCCAACACCCAGTCTATGAGAAGGTAGCCTTCTTACTTAGGCTGCCTCACACCACTGTCTGAGCCTTTCTCCTATAGAGATGGTTGCTTCCAAAGAATTGCAAGAATCGAGCCTGTTAGAAAAATGGCCAGGTAGGCTTGGTGAGTGAGCAGGAGAATGAGGCTACCTGAACTGAGGCAGCTTTGCTTGCAACGCTGGGCTGGGCAGGCAGTGAATCTTCCTGAAGCACAGCAGCTTTGTTTACTCTAGTGGGCTGGGTGGGTGATAAGGCTTCTCAAGCTACGGCAGTTTTACGTGCATTAGTGGGCCATCTGGGTGGCTGAAATTGGGGGTGTGGGAGATAGGCAGGTGGGGAGAGTTGCAGCGCCCATGTGGTAGTAAAGTGCAGGGTTTTTTAATCACATGATTCAGGGGGGTGTTGCAATAGTCCTTACGTTGGACACTTGAACGCAAGTCCCTTTGTTCAGCCCCACTGTAATTTAAACAATTACTGAACAAATGTTCAAACGTTGAGGACCACCTGCACAGGACTGAACTACTGAATCTTATCATTCCTCAGATTTGTGGATATGTGTGGCACTTCAAATTTTCAAAGAGAAGGACCATGAACAATGGTTAGGAAGATGCAGCATTCTGTTAAGACAACTGTCCCCAACCTGGTATATACTGCAATATTGAATCTACAGCAGACATGTCAAACACAAGGCCCGGGGGCCGGATCCGGCCCGCGAAGTGGTTTCATGCGGCCCCTGAAGCCATCCTGGAAACATTGAGGGAACAGCCCCCGCTGCCTTGGCCCTGGCCCAGAGACCCTCAGATCTGTCCCACTCCTGCCCAGGACCCCATAGGCACCCTTGATGCGAACGATGTAGAGCTGGCCACGCCCACCCAGTAGGCCATACGCATTCTAGCCACGCCCACCCAGTAGGCCGCACCCACCCTGGCCACACCCACCCGGCCCCTCGAGGGCAACCACAATGCTGATGTGGCCCTCAATAAAATTGAGTTTGACACCCCTGATCTACAGCATAAATACCTGTCAAGATCCATCTTCTTTCTGCATTCAGGTCTAGAACAGCTTTTGTCTGTTGAGCACTTGGATTTCGTATTGTATGACCTTCATCCAACACAACTCTCAGCCACTTTAATTTATGTAAAGGACTGTTATCTCTGGTCTGGAAATATATAGATATATAGATATATATATTAGCCACTTTAGTATTTGAAATGAAAAAAATGCCGAACAAGCATTTGGGGGTGAATTTTTTTTATTGTTGTTGCTGTCGTTATTAAAATACAAAGGCAAATATTTTTTTGTTTTTGACAACTTCATCAGAAGAGCTTTTATGATTTTGCAAAGTGGAAGAGGGAAAATACATTAGCTATTTTGGTATCTGAAATAAATAAATAAAACGTTGAACAAGCATTTGGGGATGAGTCATCTTATTTAAAACACACACAGAGAGAAGGAATTTTGAGAATTTCCCCAGAAGAATGATTTTACAAAGTGGAATACAAGTCATTGTGTGTGAATTAGGCGGCCATATAAATCTATTTATTTAATAAATACAATACAATACAATACAAAATAAAATCTGGAATATTGAAAGTTCTTTTCACTTCTGTAAAAACCATTCTCACAGCAGAATATTAGCAGCTGGATTCATGTTTAGATTACCAGTTCTGTGCCATCCCTACAATTGTCAATACCAGCCGACAGTAGCTGACCTTGTCTGGGCCCAAAGGTCAAACAGGGTCAGGCCTGATTAAAACATGAATGGACAAACTGGAGGAATACATGAAAAAAAGACAATGGCAAATCAATTCCACACAGTTCCCAGGAAAACAACAGGAAGTCAGCTGGAATCAAGCTCTCTTTGAAGAAAGCATTACTTTTTTTTACAATTGTCAGTTCTACCAAGTTATTTTCAGCCTTTTAAAGAAAGAGGTAGGATCAATACAGGTAATATTAGATGAAATCTGGCAGCCCTGTTAGAAAACTATAACCTCCTTAATGCCAAACAACAATGCATGAAGGATTTGAAAAACAAAGTAGCACAATGAAACTACTCCCAGCAGTTTTAAAAAGTTTGAAACTAAATTCAGCATGAGAAAATGTCTTAATTTATATGAATTTTACATTACCCTTTCTTTAAAAAAAAAGCTCTTGGAATTTTTCGGTATACTCACCCCATAGTCAGTAGCTAAAACATTGTACGTTGTTAAGACAATATCCTGCTTGGAAAGTACTGTCAGATCTTTGTTCCGTTCTGAGCCGTAGTAAACATAAGTGTTTAGCTGAATATTTGGATCAACATGTTGGTCAAGCTGGTCCTAAAATGAGAATTGACCAAAAGGTACAACTGGCTGTGCCATAAATTTCATAACCTGCAAATTCTGCTCTAATCCATGTTACATTAAGTTTCCTGGTACAAAAAAAATAAAGCTATACAGTGATAATTATTCACCTAAAACAGATTTATTTGCTGTCAGTTGTTTCTTCAGTTATGATTCCAGAGGAAATGCAATTACATTAGTTTTGATATGAAGAAAATTAAAAAATGATGTGCCTTTCTTTCAAGTATAGGGATTAAGAGATTTAGTTACTTTGGTGAAAGTAGAAACTACATCATCATCATCATCATATCCTGCCTTTTTTATATATAACTGAAAGTTGTTAGGATGCCGAGTCTTAGACTATTAAAGGTCTACAGCTCGACAGTTCAAGACCCGAGTGCCCCAAGACGGTATGAGCTCCCATTACTTGTCCCAGCTCCTGCCAACCTAGAAGTTGAGTCCTTCGGGAGAAGGGCGGTATACAAATAAAATTAATAAATAAATAATAAATAAGTTCAAAAGCATGCAAATGCAGGTAGATAAATAGATAGGGTAAATAAGCATGCGGCAAGGTATCATTCTGAGTTTCACCATACACTCTCTGCTGAGGTGTGATGTCATGCCAGCCACATGACCGTGGAAACATCGCCAGACAATGCTGGCTCTCTGCTTAAGAAATGGAGATGAACACTACTCTCTAAAGTCAGTCACAACTAGCAGGTAAAACCCACAGGGACACCAAGGTGGCAAACATAACTACCAGTCCTATTTTTTCCTCAACAACTCCAATCAAGGTATAGAAATATGTCAGCCACAATCAAGAGAAATGGGAGGCATCAGAGCTAAACTTCAAGTGTTGTTGCAAAGGGTCTGAATACTTATTCCAATATATTTCAGTTTTTTTCTTTTTTAATAAATTTACAGACATTTCTAAAATTCTGTTTTCATTTAGTCATTATGGGGCACTGAGTGTAGATTAATGAGGAAAAAAATGAATTTCAACAACTGTAGAATCTGACGGCAGCATAACAAAATTGACAAAAATGAAGGAGGTCTGAATACTTTCTGAATGCACTGTAAATTATCTTGCAAAACAATATTCTAGTTGAAAAAGAATTTAAAGAAAAAACAGTGTTTTACTTCATTCAATATAGAAAAACCCGCATTCATTTAAGAGTTGCAATCTATAAACATCAAGAAGTACAAACTATGGGACTTCCGGTGGCGGCGCGGCGCCGAAGACAGCCTCCCCTGGCTGCCCGCGGCTCAGCTGTTTGTTTTTTCGCCCGAAACAGCGCCGATCAGCTGTTCGGGCGAAATTGAAGCCCCCTCCTCGGGAGAAGAGGAGGGGGTGAGGCCCCAGGTAGGGGTAGAGTTCTCCGAGGCCGCCTGAGCTTGGAGCTTGGGCGGCTGAAGGATCGAACTCCCCCGAAGCCTGGGTTGCTCCCAGCTGGCCGTCGTCTCTGCTCCGATTTTTTTGGAGCAGAGCCAGGCGTCTGCGAACCATCCCTGCCTGAAGAAAGGACTATGATTTAAAGGAGCAGGCAGAGCGGTGCAAGAGGGAAAAAGGTGAAGAGGATTATTTTATTATACTCTCGAACTTGTTGGACTTTTTAAACTTTAATTAAAAGTGCGTCATAATTGAGGATTAAAAGATGGCGGCTAAACCTCCCTCTAAAACTCTCCGGAGTGGAGGATCCTCGCCGGTGCAACAATCATCACTACAGGCGTTGCACCCTCCTGAAGTGCTGACATCGAAGGATTTGCGAGATGCTCTGGATAAACATGCCCAGGTACTTTTGGAGTCAATTAATCAATCAATTGCTGATAAATTTGCACAGATGGAGGAGAAATTGGAGAAATTCGAGGAAAGAATGGAAGAGAGGATGGAACAGAAGTATAGCGTGATGAGGGTAGACATTTTGACTTCAGTGCATAAAGTGGCGGAATGTGTGGAAGATTTAGATGAAAAAGTGGATGATTTGGCTCAAAGGAATGCTATATTAGAAGTAAAAGCACGCGAGAATGAAAATGTAAGAGGCAAATTGGAAAGGGAGTTAAGCCTTACCCAATATTACCAGATGCAGTTTGCTGTCAGAATCAGAGGTTTAAAAGAGAATGTTAAAGAAGATTTAAAGCAGCTGATCTCTGAGGCTCTCGAAGGGGTATTGAACCAGCCAGCATCTGAAATAAGAGCAGCTATGGACAAAGTGTTTCGGGTGAATTCATGGATTGCTAGACAGAGAAAATTGCCTAGAGATGTGGTGGTTTATTTTGCAAAAAGAGAAATTAGAGATCAAGTTATACAAGCTGCCTATGATGCTAAGGTCGTGATTGCTGAACAAGAAGTCTTGGTTTTAAAGGAAATTCCTCCAAGGATTTTAAGGGGAAGAAAGGACTATACATTTCTTGTGCAAGAGCTTAAGCAAAGAGATATAAGGTTCAGATGGGAGATTCCAGATGGGCTGATGGTGATGTATGAAGGTAAAAGGTACAGGCTGATTACTGTGAAGCAAGCGCGTGATTTCTACAATAATGTCTTAAAAGCAACCCCATTAACGCTTCTGGAAGCTGGAAAGGGATCTGGAGAAGAAGAACAACAAGAGGAGGAAACAGAGGAAATTGGTGCTGGAGGAGATCAAGCTACAATTTCTTTGGATGATCCTAGAGAGCAAAGAGTGACACGTGCTGCCTTAAAACGAGCAAAGAAAATAAAAGAACAAGATCAGCAAAAGCCTTCAGATTCTTCACAACGCATTCATAGCCAAGCTGTGGGAGGAGCACGGCCTAAGGAAGCTAGTCCTATCAAAGCTGTGGTCCAAGAGCTTTTCGAGGATATACATGGCAACTAAATTTTTAACCTGGAATGTTAATGGACTAAATTCACCGCAGAAGAGGAAGAAAGTTTTTCAATATTTAAAACAATTTAAGATAGATGTTATATGCCTGCAAGAAACGCATATTAGAGTTTTGGATCAAAAGTACTTATTGAACTCGAGGCTGGGTACGCAATTTGTTGCTTCTGCAGAGAATAAGAAAAATGGAGTGGTTGTTTATGTTAAAAGTGCCTTAACAGCGGATCTAATCGAAGCAGATAAGCATGGAAGATATGTTATGATTGAGCTGTTGTTAGCAGGTAAAAAGACGCTTTTAGTTGGATTATATGCACCGAATCAACAACAAGCTGACTTTTTTAGTTTACTTCATACAAAGCTTACCCAGTTGGATTATAAATTCTTTATTTTTATGGGGGACTGGAACGGAGTTATGGATGTACAGTTGGATAAGGCTGGAGCCTTTAAGCGCATTCCAAGTCATGCTAGACTGCCTAAATCTTTTTTTGAAATGAAGGATGACCTGGAATTGCGAGATATTTGGCGTGAGAGACATCTGCAGGAGAAGGATTATACTTTTTATTCTGAGAGACACCAATCTTTTTCAAGGATTGACTTTATTTTGTTGACTAATGATTTTCTTTTGAGAACTAAAAAGGTGAAGATCTGCGCAAGAATTATCTCTGATCACAGTCCAGTGTGGTTGGAGATTGATAAGGAAAAAGGAGATAGGCGCTCATGGCGCGTAAATGAGAATTTGTTTAGAAATCAGAGAAATGTGGAAGAATGCAAACAGCGGATGAAGGATTTTTTTGAGAGTAATATGAATAAGGGTACCTCTATGGATATGGTTTGGGATGCTAGCAAGGCTTACATGAGAGGAGTGTTGATATATATGAATAATAGACATAGACGTGCAGTGGAAACTAGAAGGAAAGAACTGGAGAATGAAATAAAGGAAAAAGAAAAGGCTTTGATTTTGAACCCAGAGGATGTGAAGATCAAGGAGGCTATTAGACTGTTAAGAGGACAATTTGATAAATTAATGGCTGACCAAGTGGCGACCAATCTGCGGTTTGCTAGGCATAATACTTTCTGCAATGCTAATAAACCAGGCAGATGGTTAGCTTATAGACTGAGGAAAAAACAAAGGGTATCTAATATAGATAAGATTGAGTATAAAGGAAGGGTTGTGTATCAACAGAATCTTATTAAGGACGCCTTTGTGGATTTTTACTCGAAATTATATACTAAAGAGGACATTAATGCAAAAGATATTGATAAGTATTTGGAGAAGGCTAGCATCCCGGTTCTTACGCAAGTACAAAAAGAGGGGATTAATCAACTGATTACAGAAGAAGAAATTTTTAGAGCTATTAAGGAACTGAAGGTGGATAAAGCACCAGGCACGGACGGCTTGACTGCGGCCTACTATAAAAACTTACAATTAGAGATGATAAAACCGTTAAAGGAACTGTTCCAGACAATCCAGAGGGGGGGAAAGGTGCCTCCGTCTTGGAGAACAGCTTTTATCTCTTTGATTCCGAAGGAAGACCAGGATGCTACTTTAGTTAAAAATTACAGACCGATATCGCTTTTAAATACAGATTATAAGATATTTGCTAAGGTTTTGGCTAATAGACTGATGAGGGTTCTGCAACAGGTGATTCATGGGGATCAAACGGGGTTTATTAGTGGTAGGCAAATGAAAAATAATGTGAGACATATAGTTGATGTGTTAGAGTTTTTGGAAAGGCACAACCAGATCTCTGCAGCGCTAATTTTTTTAGATGCTGAAAAGGCTTTTGATCAATTGAATTGGCAATTTTTGTTGAAAGTTCTAGATAAAATGGATTTTGGGGAAAATTTTTTACAGCCGATTAGGGCATTATATCAAAAACAAACTGCCCGAATCATAGTTAACAATAGCCTGACAGTAGCATGTAATATTGAGAAGGGCACAAGGCAAGGCTGTCCGTTATCGCCCTTGTTATTTGTGTTAACATTAGAGATACTATTGGTTAAGATTCGGAACTCGGAAAAAATTAAAGGGATACAAGTTGGGGATCAGGACTATAGATTGAGAGCATTTGCAGATGATCTGGTTGTTACAGTGACCCAGCCAGAGAACTCTGTTGTGGACCTGATGGAGATAATAACACAATATGGGAAGGTTTCTGGATTTAAAGTAAATATACAGAAAACTAAAATTTTGGCTAAAAATATGACAGTTTCACAGAAGGCTCTCTTAGAAGGATTAACTGGATTTGAGATTGTTAAAAGGGTTAAATATCTGGGGGTGATTTTGTCGCCCTCCAATACAAAGCTATATAAAAATAATTATGAAAAACTATGGGGGAAAATTCAAAAGGAATTGGAGAGTTGGCAAAAATTGCAATTGTCTTTGCTGGGACGGATTGCAGCAGTGAAAATGAATGTCCTGCCCAAATTTTTATTCTTGTTCCAAATGATACCGATTCTTAAGAAAGATTCTAATTTGGAGGAATGGCAGCGAGGTATCAATAAATTTGTGTGGGCAGGGAAAAAGCCACGAGTTAAACTTAAGATTATGCAGGATACTCGTGAGAGAGGTGGCCTTAAACTGCCTAATCTTAAATTATACTATGAAGCTGCTGCATTAGTAGGAATAAGTGATTGGATTAATTTGACGCAATTGAGGTTATTAAATCTTGAGGGCCATGATTTGTTGTTTGGCTGGCATGCATATTTGTTGTATGATAAGAAGGTAGATACTGTGTTTAGGATGCATATTTTAAGACAGGCATTGCTGAGAGTTTGGAAGAAGTATAGACATAAGCTAAGCAGCAAGATACCATTGTGGGCAATTCCAAAACACGCAATAGAAAATATACATGCTGGTTTCAAACATGATGTGACTACGTACAAGGAAATTTTAAGCCTGGAAAGGAATGTTTGGTGTTTGAAATCATATAGCCTCTTGCGAGAAGAGAAGGTTGTTCAAACTTGGTTTCAATATATTCAATTACAGGCCAGGTGGAAAGAAGACCAGAAAAATGGATTTACAATGACTGATGGAAATTTGATAAAGCAGATTAGAAATCAGGGGTCAGCACATATTAAACGGATATACCTTGCATTGATAGAGATTGACTCGGAAACAGAGCTTGTTAAGGACTGTATGATAAAGTGGGCCCAAAATATCCAGGAAGTTATTACAATGGACATGTGGGAAAAGATTTGGGTGAGGAACGTAAAATTTACACAAGCTCAAAATTTAAGAGAGAACTTTTACAAAATGTTTTACAGATGGCATCTAGATCCTAAAAAGCTTGCAAGTATGTATCCGAATTATCAGCCTAAGTGTTGGAGGTGTGGTGATGAAGATGCAACGTATTTCCACATATGGTGGACTTGTAAAAAGGTTAAGGCTTTTTGGATAAAAGTCTGGTGGAATATGCAGAAGATTTTTAAACAGAGGATAAAGTTTTGTCCGCAACTTTTTTTGTTGGGAATAATTGCAGACGCTACAGTTGTGGACACTAAGCTGATGTTGAACTTAATTACGGCGGCAAGACTTTTGATAGGCCAATATTGGAAGAAAGAGGAATTGCCGACCATAGAAGAGTGGACTTTAAAGGTTTCCGACCTGGCAGAGATGGCGAAGATTTCGGCTTATTTGAAAGATCATTCGCAAGAACGCTATATTATGGAATGGAGAAAATGGATTGAGTTTATCCAGAACAAGTATAGGGTTAAGAAGTTTTACGTAGCATTTGAATAAGTCTTCTTTCGTTGTTTTTTTCTTGTTTTTTTTAATTCTAGTTTTTTATATATATTTAATATTGTTAAGGTGTGTCTTTTCCTATATAAGCTAGAGAGTGATGGATTTTAGAACTTATAGTTGTTAGTATATGATTGTTTATGATTGCTTTTTATATATATACCTTGTATTTAGCTCTGGGAAGTCGGGGGGGGGGAGGGGGAGGGTGGAGGGAGGGGGGGAGGGAGGGAGGTTGGGGGGAGGTAGGGGGGAGCAGGGAGGGGGAAGGGGGGTTTCTTAAGGGAAAACTGTATTTTAAAACTTTTCAATAAAAAAAAAAAGAAGTACAAACTATGTAAATTATAAACCTACAATCCAGTTACTTAAGACAGAAAGTGGACAAATTATCAGCGTCCCTCTAACATTATCAACTTCATTTTTCTTTGGTTGTGCAGGAACATCATCTTGGAAAGAAGGAAAAAATACAATTATCAACTTGTATATGCTATGGTACTTATATAGTTCATTTAGTGTTATTCAGTTAAGGACTAAACTACATGCTAATAAGAAGATATTTCTACTCCAAGCATATCATCTATAATCCTACTGATACCTGTTTTACTACCCAGCCATTGAAATTCTTAAGTAATATAAAATGCAGTCATTCATTCTGAGCTATCACTAACTACTAATTTAGCAGTTTTCATGTTTTTGCTTAATCTTCAACAGAAGTTACACGAGTCAAGATAATGTCAATTTAAAATCAAAGATTTACATGCATTCTATTTACATCATTTATATAGACAGCTATAGCTGTAACATGCATCTCTTGATTTATACATTGATGTATACATTTATACAAGCCATTACTTTCCTTATCACAGTTGATGAAAAAGTTAAAATAGTTATACACACAATAGATTCATGATAACGATCAATTTCTCATTGCCTGGATCCTTATCCCCAGCCAGTGAGGCCCCCTAATCATTATATACGAGATGGAAAAAAGCAAAGGACATCTTGTAAATTTTGCTAAAAGCAGTCAGATGCAGGGGTACAAATGAAAACTGGAAGAAGGAATTAAACTACATGCAGAATCATAGCTGAAGTAAAAAAAAAAGAGATTAGTTCTGGCTCATGATTTGCCACTATGGGTAAAGTGGTTGATTAAATAATTATTAAATTCAATAAATCCAGTTGATTTTTATCTATCTCTTTGTAATAAGCAATACCAAGACCTTCAGGATAGCTATAAGTACTATTTAATCCAATATTAGGTCACATATCTACCTACCTAACTACCTAATTTAAACTAGAAGACTCCAAGATCCCTTCAAATTCTGTTATTCTGCAATCCCACAACAATAATCAGTGCAGTTTTAAAACGTATCCTAGTATTATCAGATTTCTAAGGAATCAGGAGAGAAGAAACAGAATGGTGAAGTATCATTACCTAGTTTCCTTTTCCTTGCTCTTGATTTTGGTTTTTTTCCTTTAGCTGGAAAACAAAATACGTTATCACAGTAAGCAAAATTGAAAAGATACTAAAAAAAAATAATAGAATCAAAAATAATTAACTCACTTTTTATTTGTTGTGCAACTTCTTGGTCAGGTTCTGTGTCACTGCTTATTGTGCACTTCAATTTCTTGCCCATAACTCTAAAGCACCGAAAATGAGGGAAGAGGGGAGAAAAAAGTAATATTTTATATGTTTATATCCAACTGTTTTAAGATACAAATTTTACTTGCTCAACCTATAAACAAGCTTGGTGACATAAATAAG
Organism: Vipera berus; assembly: GCF_964194415.1. Lineage (NCBI taxonomy): Eukaryota > Metazoa > Chordata > Lepidosauria > Squamata > Viperidae > Vipera > Vipera berus. The sequence continues at coordinate 27,605,756 of NC_138207.1, read as the reverse complement.
ACCCATTTGTGGGAGATGGGCAATTAAGAAATTGGATAGATGGATGGATAAAATAAAGTAGTGCTGACTACAACCATCTTTGCCAATCACTCTTTGAGCTTGGAATTGATAGTTGATAGTTGTGCAACTCACTCCCCAAAACTAGATATCCCACCCATTTTACAACAAAAAGTTTCTGTAGTATGTGGCTGTCAGATACTGCTGAATTCTAAACTTCAGTAGTTCTAATAGTATAAAACAATAAAAAGGATATTGTGAGCTGTAATTCATCAATATGCAGAAGGCAACAAGTTTTTTAGGAAGAAGCCAGAGTCAAAATAAATCAGAATATGTAGGAATCCACTAGGTATGTCTGTACTAAACACTTAGCATGATTAACTTAACTCAAGGCTTAATCCAATAATCCAATTTCATGAATTAAGATATCACACCGAACCATAAAGAATCATATAGGTCACTTAATAAACATCTAAATACCTGCCTAAATAAGTAAGAGGTTATTATGGTGGTTTACAGGGCAAACTTTGACGTACAACCGTAACTGAGTCCAAAATTTATGTTGCTAAGCGAGACATTTGTTAATGGATTTTGCCCCATTTTACGCCCTTTTTTGCCACAGTTAAGTGAATTACTGCAGTTGTTAAGATAATAACATAGCTGTTAAATGAATCTGGCTTCTCCAATGTCTTTGCTTGTCAAAAAGTGTAAAGGTGATCACATGACTCCAGGACACTGAAACCATCACATAAGCCAGTTGCCAAGAGTATGAATTTTGATAACATGATCATGAGGATGCTACAATGGTTATAAGTGTGAAAAATGATAATAAGTCATTTTTTTTTCACAATGCTATTCATTAAAGAACTCGATTTTTTTCCAGCTTCTGGGCAAATCTGAATGAAAAAATAACATGCTGCTATTTGTCAAGTCGCCTGGACTTCAAGGAATTGGTTCCTCAGAAAAAAACAAGTTCCTTCAGTGCACTGTTTCCCAACACTGGCAATTTCCGTATGTGTGGACTTCAAATCCCAGAAATCCACAACCAATAGGGCCATTGATAAGAATTATGGGAGCTGAAGTGCACAATCCTGGCAAGTTATTAAGGTTAGGAAATACTAACTTAATGAACAAAAGAGAGGGGTGTTTATGCAATATCCAAATTTTGAATATATTTCAAAACATACACACTTCTTAATAGAATGGAAAAAGTTCTACCTTTTTGGATAGGACTTGGAAGATTGCGAGGGAAAAGAGTCACTTTCCTCTTTTGAACTGGAAGCATTCAGCTGCGAGCCACAATTCAGTGCTTATGAGAAAATTTTTAAAAATGTTTATTTTAGAAGTAAAGCCATTGGAAAACAAACATATTTAATGTAAAAAAATAATTTCTCTAATTCATTTTTAAGGAATTCAATCCAGACTAGGACATGCTTCAATCTGACTTTAATGAGATTTAATTTACATGTTAACTTCACATGAATCTGAGGCAGATCTGAAATAAATATTCTTAAATCAGTACTATTTTGACCAAATTACCTTGTAAGTTGTTTTGTGCAGTAGGAATGTATTTCTAAAAGGTAAAACAGAAGCAAAAAAATTAATTGTTGTTTCTTCTCTTACTTTAAATATATGGATTATTTTTTACTTAAATTCTTAACAGAATGACAGACGATAAATATCTCACCTCTTCCAGTTGATCAATTTTCTTTTCAAGAGGAAGAGGCTTCCCATTATGGAAGTTGGTAAGAATTACTGCAATCATAGTAAGTGTTTTGCCCTAAAATACATTGAACAATTGGTTACCTTTTTTTTTCACAGAAGCAGAGTTGGAATTAGCTTTTCAGATCCCTGTGCAGTGAAGAATCCAAGTTAAAATATTCTTGACAGATAACTAGTCACATCCTCATGCAAAATAATTACCAGTCCCATATCATCTGCCAATATTCCTCCGAGCACATTCTCTGGTCTATTTTTTTCAGCAAAATGTATAATTGTGTTGTAGAAGAAGTTATCACGCTCTTCCCAAAATGGAGGAAGATCCTTATTGTTCTCTCGCAAAATCATCCAAGCTAAAGCTTGCTTCTGGTGTGGAAGTAAAGGAGTCAAAACAGCCTAGAAAATAACAATTCCAGTTTAAATATTTCTTCAGAGCAAAAAGCTACAACCAGCAGCTGTTCATTTTTTTCACTGTCATTTTCTACCTTTTCATCTAACTTTAACTTACTTACAACTAATTACTGATTACAGTCATTGGCAACAAGGTAATGGGCCAGTCACTTCTCTCAGCCCTCGGGAAAAAAAGCAGTGGCAAATCATTTAGAAAAATCTTGCCAAGAAAATAGCATACACTCCTATAGGCTGTTGCTAGCAGTCAAAATTAACCAGAAGGCACACCCCCTCCCAAATTAATGTATTCAATACAGCATTAACCACTGTGACTTATTCAAATTACATACCTTTGCTGCTTCCATTTCACAGGTCTTATTATCTTCTTTCAGATCTTCAAAAAGTTTGTCAAATTCGGTTTTAAGCTACAATGTAGGATAATATGTTAATAGCCTTATAATATCTACATTATATTACTTCACACAATAAAATACACTCAAACACATTCTTCAACTTTTTTATATTTTATATTTATATTAACAGGCCTATATTATATCCTATTTCACTTTACATGGTAAAGTGAGACTGATGGAAGGAAAATACATTGAAATTGTAACTTAAAATTAAAATGAGCAATTTTATACTAATTGTAATTTCAAATCTACTGGGAAAATATTCCAGGCCAAAGGCAAGACAGATGAACACGATTATTGAGGGGTCACGAAGTTCCTGATCAGAGCAAAGTAAACCCTACCACCCTCGACCTAACTCTATTCACCTGATGGCTACTGACTGACAAAATTGTTTTCTCAAGATAGAGGCAGAGCAATTTGGTGTGACCAGTCCATGCCTTTCATTGCTCAAGGAAAGAGAAATAATCTTGCAGCTGGCAGACTTGACATTCCCTGTCCTACTTCTTTTAGCATATAACTCTATAAAGAGTTGCTTGGTTCTGAGAACTGTGGTGGTGCAGTAGTTAGAATGCAGTATTACTGGCTGACTGCCCACTGCCCAGAGTTCGATCCCGAGTGGCACACGGTTTACTCAGTCATCCATCTTTCTGAGGTCGATAAAATGAGAAACCAAATTGCAGGTTGACGCTGCAAACTGCTCAGAGTGCTATAAAGCAGTATATAAATCTAAGTGCTATTGCTATTACTATTTTTATAACAAGCATGAGTCATGATACCTGTTCAGTTGTCATTTGGATAGCACCATGACTTGGACCATTGTAACGGGTTCTACCTCTGCCAGATGTTCTGCCAGTCTCAAAACAAAACCCTGAAACTGAATGCCATTGAAGAAAATGAGAACTAGTAAATGTTTGGATATTATAGTTTTTTTATTTATACGAGAAAGTCCTTCATATTTTGATTAATGATAATGTAAGTTTTAACTCACATTTTCCTGGCGGTGCTAACTTTAATCCATGCATTTTTAGTCTTTCTAGAAGTGCTGGCTTATTCTCTTCTTTTCCCCAAAAGCTCAATTTCACTGCCATGGTGAAAGCATTATTTGCTCCATGAGGAACAACCCTAAAGAGAAAAAAAAACAGCAATGGTATTATACTGCATGTCTGTTTTTCCCTTTGTAGAAAGAGTTCAGGAAAACATATATTAGGGCTGTGCTTATTATTCAAAGGAGCACTTGCAAAACTTATTAAACAGTTAAAGCAGCATATTAACACTTTTTTCAAAGGATTTACACAGCTCTAGACAACATATTTATCCTCTCTTATGTTCCTCTTTTATTATTCCAAGCATAATGAAACAGGCTGAGAAATAGTGACTAGCACAATGTTATCAGCAAGCTTAATTATTTGCTATCTATTGGAATCCAGATTATGCCATTCTAATTTGATATTTAAGGCTGTTCCCCAAAAATAAATATAATTCCTTTAAATATTCCCTGAGTAGTGTAAAAAAAATAACAGTAATAATGAGAAAGGAATTAGCAGATAAAGGGGAAAACTTTTATTACAAAAATTGAGAGAATTTATTTTAAATAACAAACTTCCATGCAAAATGGAAAAGTACTATTTACATAACCTGAACAAAATGATACATACAAACAAATTTAGTTAATTAAAACACAACTATATTTCTCAACAACTTCAAAGTATTCAATTTATGCCTTCAAAAAGACAGAAGTCAGTGCCTAAAATCAGTGAAATGCAAAAATCAACAAATGATAACTGAAATAATAAATGGAAATAAATCTTGCTTTTAATCACTAAGATTAATAATATTCTGTAATATTTAATAGGTAGAACTTACAAAGTATTTTATATAAAATCAAACTTCATTGATGCAACATTTTATTATGCCACGTGATCATTTTATCATATGTATATCATACGAACACACACATAACAAACACGTGCAAAATGATGCTATAAACCAACAGCTAGCATGCCTCAAAGGTAGTTTTTCAAAAGGCAACTGAACTATGTTTTTTCCTTGAGGAAGATGACATTTTGTTTTTCATCAAAGAATCTTCATCAGTTCTGACTTGGGTGTGTGTATGGAAGGATTATATTTCTTTACAGTCACCTAGTCTTTAGCATTCTCTGAGAGCCACTGCGGCCATTTGGGGGTTTATCTGTGCCCTCAGGGTCACCTGAATCCGAATACAAATGGGTGTGGAATCTTCTTGAAATTGCTGAAAGGATGGAGATGGGACCATATCTCTTCCCCCTCTCCCTGTCTACAACACAGTCCTTTCAACAGTTCCAAGAAGATTCCACACCCATTTGCACTCAGATTCAGGTGACCCTAAGGCAGACATGTCAAACTCGCGACGTCAAGTGACGTCACGCAATGTTTCGGGACGGTTTTGCCATTGCTGGCAATGGGGTGGGCGTGGCTTCCGCATGACGCATCTGGCCCGCGGGCCAGCAGTTTGACACCCCTGCCCTAATGGCACAGATAAACCTCTAAGTCAGGGCTTTTCAACCAGTGGTACGGATACCACCTGTGGTACATTGGCACCTGGCAGGTGGTACATGACCATCCTAGAAAAGTGGTAGCAGGGGAGGGGAATGAGCTTAACCGGTGGCAGCACCGCACAAGCTTGAGCGAGAGATGGGTGGAGCTGCAGGGCTCAGCGGAAGCACCAGGATCAGCGCCAGGCTCTAGCTGGAGCTTGGCACTGATCCTGGCACTTCTGCTGAGCCCAGAAGAACCACCGATCAGCTGGAATGTTGCAGCATCTCTGGGGTCTTGTGATTTACATTCAGATGCTTGGCAACTGATTCATATTTATGACGGTCACAGTGTCCCAGGGTCATGTGAAATGACCAAAACCTGTTATAACCACCCAGCAGATGGGAGGAATAAAAAACAAACACCGCCCCCACCCCAGCCCCGCTGTCAATCCTCAACAGAAATGCTCACAACAATGAAAACCTCGGACAGGAGGAAGAGCGCCGCCAGGCTATGGCTTGGGGGGGCACTTTTTTCAGTGCCATTGTAACTTCGAACAGTGACTAAGCGAACAGTTGTAACTTGAGGACTACCTGTACTTCATCACTTTTTTCTTCTTTTTTTGTCATTAAGTTTTTGACACCTTGCTAGGCGACTGGTGGTACTCGGATTTTGCCATATCCTAAAAGTGGTACAATGGGTGAAAAGGTTGAAAAGCCCTGCTCTAAGTGGCCTCAAGGTCTCTTAGACAGTGCTGACAACCAGATGAATGCAAAGAAATATAATCCTTCCATCCATCCCCCCCCATCCAGTTAGAACTCATGAAGCTTCTTGGATGAGAAGCAAAATGTCATCTTCCTCAAGGAAAAAAGTTGCCTTTTAAAAAGCATGTTTGAGACAACCATGACATGAATGACCAAGAATTTCCATTGACAACAGAATGTTAGTCTTCATTTAGAAACTACTAAACTTTTTTATTTTGCTATGTTTAACTACTGGATTGCTGATCAAGAACATTATTTGGGGGGGAGGAATAGCATTCAAAATGAATACTTACCCTTCCACTACTGCCAATTTGTTGTCCATGATATAAGCCAAGCAGGCTGCCAGTTCTTTTTTTATATGGCCTACCTGATCACCATTCACATTGTTTACTTTTACAGCATTCTTATCATAAGGATTATTAGGTTCTCTCTGGAGAGCCACCATTTCATCATCATTGACCTGTAAAATTAACATTTGTAATTAAACCAGACACAAAGACTGCTAAGTTATTCTTAAATGTCTAACCAAGACAGTTTTATCTTTAAATAATGGATTCTATCCAAAAGGCCCTGCTCTTAGTTATCTTTTGTCATCCAATCTAATTTGTGGGATCACAACAGGACCTTGCAATCTTATCTTACTTCATGGATTAATGGTACTGGGGAAGCAGTGTTTAATTATTTAGGCTTTCTAGATAACTGTTAACAATTGAACTGACAGCTGGTTTTCTTGATATTACTTGCATGCTAAAATGGGAATAATCTGAACATTTTTTCAGACAATTACTGATAAGCACACAAATTTTGGTTCACATATAACATTAATTTGTAGCTTAATCCCTATCTACTGATTTGTACAGGATACAATACCATAAATTACAAGCCATATTTACTGGCTTCATATAACATCATAAATTCAAATTAAACAAACTACACCATGTAATGGCAATGCAGAAGATCATTATAGTTGCAAGGAATGTGACATATTCTTTCATGTTAAGAAAAGTTAAGTTTAGAGCTCATTCTGAACTAGCCTGTTTTTCACTCTTGCTTCCTGAACTAAGGAGAAGGGGAGATGGGAAAGAAAGGAAACCTTCACATAGCTTCAAAGATTTTCCTGCCATGAAACTCTCAAGACTTTTGATTTGCATCCCAGAGACAGGTCAGACCTTACAATTTCCTGACTATAGCAGGGCCATGAAGTCATGTTGCCAAGTTTTGCTAAAACTGTGGGATTGTTGCTATTTGTTGGCAGCTTCTGCAGAAAACCCAGTGAGCGTTAGGTGCTGTGGAAACTAGCTGCCCACAGGATATCTCTGCTATTGTTATTAAGGAGCTCCTGGCAGCCTTGGTGTCACCTTTGCTTTGTATGTATGCTATTTACAATATGCTTTTAGCCAACAATTAAGATTAAAAACCCTGTTTATTGGACCGCTCATTGTCTCTGAATCCAAAAAAAGCAATTGTCTGGGCACCTGATCATTGCTCTGACACTTGGAAAAACATACCATAGTTTGTGTGGTCCACGAACTGATCCAGTGTTTCAAGATATGAATAATATTAAAAACAGGGGGGGGGTTCAATCTCAACAAAGCTAGAGCTTCATATCACCAGTTCTCATCATTCCGAACTTACCACACCAGTATAATATCGTAAACCAACCACACTTCCTCGCAAAGTTCCAAATAATACCGCTGAATCTGTATCTTCATCAATCCCTGAAGTAACAATTCCCATAATATCTTCTAAGCTGGGATAAAATTCACGGGTAAAAACATTATAATGCCTATCTCCATACAAAGCAGGATCCAATTCCCATGAGAAGTCTCTATAAAAAGGGGGGGGGGGTGGAAGACAAGTTAAAACAATTTTTACATAGAAAGTTATTTTAGGTCTTCAAGGTTTGGATTTGACATTTTTTTTAAAAGCAAACAATTACTTGGCTAATTTATTCTTCAAGCAGTCCATTACCAAACAATCCCAAGTTCTCATTATTAGATAATTAAATTAGTAATTAGATTTATCTTTCTCCTAGTAACTCATCAGGTACCTTGTTTTACAGGAAATTAAAGTTAGGCTACATCATTACTTGGATGGAAGAGCACCAGGGATTTCTAGGCAAAAAGGGGGTGGGGGGCATGCGGGGAGTAGCTTAGTATAGGAAGCTTACCGTATTTTCCGGCGTATAAGACGACTGGGCGTATAAGACAACCCCCTACATTTCCTGTTAAATTATAGGGTTTGGGCTATACTCGCCGTATAAGACTACCCCTCTTCCAACGCACACCAAATAAAAATTAAAAAACATCAGATTTGATTTTAATATGGTAATTTTAATTCAAATGCTTATGACATGCAGGTGCTTAGTAGGAAAACTGTCACTTATAAACATAAGGCTGTTTGTCATCAAACATGTAAACATAAAACCATTAACAAGGTGTGATGCAAAGAGCTAAATTAGATTTAGTTTGTTGTGCTCACTGCTAGAGGATATAATAATAATAATAAGTTGGAAGGAACCTTGGAGGTCATCTAGTCCAACCCCCTGCTCAGGCAGGAAACCCTATACAATTTCAGGCAAATGGCTGTCCAGTCTCTTCTCAAAAACGTCCAGTGTTGGAGCATTCACCACTTCTGGAGGCAGGTTGTTCCACTGGTTAATTGTTCTAACTGTCAGGAAGTTTCTCCTTAGTTCTAGGTTGCTTCTCTCCTTGACTAGTGTCCATCCATTGCTTCTTGTCCTGCTTTCAGGTGCTTTGGAGAATAGCTTGGCTCCCTCTGCTTTGTGGCAGCCCCTGAGATATTGGATCACTGCTATCATGTCACCCCTCACCCTTCTCTTCATTAAACTACACATATTTTTATTATTTTTTTATTTATTTTAATTCCATTTATAACCAGCCCTTCTCCGAAGACTCAGGGCGGCTTTACAAACTTAGCATACCCAATTCCAGCAACCGTTCCCTATTTTCCTAATTCACTTTTTCACTTTTCCTAATTCACTCTAAAGCTTTCCCTGCGCAGAGCCTTAAGTAACACCAGCTGCCTGCAATTAGTGCAGGTTCGCATCCCACCAGGCTCAAGGTTGACTCAGCTTTCCATCCTTCCAAGGTAGGTAAAATGAGGACCCAGATTGTTGGGGGCAATAAGCTGACTTTGTAATAATGCTGCTTGGGGGGGGGGGTGAAAGCCCTAATAAACAGGCATATACACAGAATGAAGGCTATTGCTAAGCACATTGATTTGTGCTTTAAATTGTAAGCCACCCTGAGTCTTCGGAGAAGGGCAGGATATAAATGGGATTTTTTTAAAAAAAAGACCAAATGGGAGATCCGCTCCAGGTTTTCCAGCCAGCCCGCCCAGTTCCTGAGTCAAATGTGTCCTTAGAGCTAAGCCACTTCTCTGGCTGCTGCCTTCCCCACCTGCCTTTCAAATTGGGATATACTACAGCTGCTCTTCAACTTTAGAAGGAAAGATGCCCAGACCCCAGCCTGTAAAAAATCACAGACTGCAGCTTCTTCTCCAATTGGTCCCGCTTTCCCTGCGCAGACTAAATGGGAGATCCGCTCCAGGTTTTCCAGCCAGCCCTGTCCCTAAATTTTCAGGCGTATAAGACAACCCCTGACTTTTGAGAAGGTTTTCATGGGTTAAAAAGTAGTCTTATACGCCGGAAAATACGGTAGTTTCATAGTTGAACCATTTCTAATTTTCATGACTGACCCAATTTTATGACCTTTTTTGCAGTGGTCATTAAACAATGTGGTAATCAAGTAAATACCATAGTCATTAACAAAACCAATGGATCACTATGGCAACAGTTTTGCCAAAAACTGGAAATAAATGTTTTATGACAAAACCATCATTTAAAACTCATGTGACCACAGTTTGTTGCAAACAGCCATAAATGGAGCCCAGCTGGTGGTCATGGGACCAGAGGAAGGCATGAGTCTTGGAACTTAAATTTGGATCATAAGCACCCCGAGGGAGGGCTGCTTGAGAACTACCTGTAGAACTGTTGTTGTTCCCAGTTGCTGTTCTGTGAACATCCTAGAATCCCAAATCAAAAAAGAAACCCACACCCTATCCCAGGAGGGAATTCTGGAAGCCTCCACCAGACAAATCAGCCATCAACAGACACATAGAAATAAATCACATTTACACACCATTCAAAAGACAATAAAAAGGAAATAAAAAGACAATACCAGCTCTGCAGCAGTCAATACCCAGAAAGAGATTAATATCAAACAATCCAAAAGAAAACAAAACCCTAATCAAGGAATTACCAAAAACAAAACCACACCCATACTAGCACTAACAGGAGAAACTATTACAAGATATATATAAACCCCACATTCAATAGCCTGATGTTATGGAGTTGGATAACTTTCTTTCCTCTTTTTGCTATATATCAAATTGTGAACTGAGCAAGCATGCTAAAAAAACAATGCACTCTCATAAAAACTCTAAGATTATACAATTAGCATAAATTTTATACTAATGCCACTGCTAGATTTTCAATTGACACAATCAACTTTCAACCCTTTTCTATAAATGCAACAGGCAAAAATATATTAAGAGCTAGGCAGTAGAACACGGACTATTTGTTCAGTCTCACTTTGTTTTGAAAATCCATTATTCCCTCAAAAATTCCAGGGGGGTGGAAATCAACTTTTAAAATCTTATTAGCATTTGTTATGTGTCTCCCAGCCACTCTGGGCTGTCTCAGGTTTTAGTTCTTTCTCTACATTTTAACTTTATGAACATTCTGGGAAAAACAATGCATTGATTTGATGACACTTAGAAATCCATCTACTTGTGAGAATGTAGATATCTATGGAGACTCTCAGTCATCCAGGTCATGGTTGTCCCAAAGGTACTTTTTTTCAAAAGCAACCAGACTTTTTCCTTGAAGACGTTTCACTTCTCATCTAAAAAGCTTCTTGAATTCAGAGCTGAATAGTGGAAGATGGAAGGATTTATATTCTTTGCAATCGTTAGCACTCTTTCTGAGAACAGTTGAGGCTACATGGAGGCTTATCTGTGCCTTCGGGGTCACCCAAATAATGTAAATGATGTGGAACCTTCTTGGAACTGCTGAAAGGACTGTGTTGTGAACACCCCCTGTTGAAAGCGCTGTTCAATCTCTTTCAAACCGGCGGTCCTCTCTGTCCAGGATATGGAATTTGCTGTCTTCAAAAGAGTAACCTTTGCCTTTCAAAGGCAGATGGACTGCTGAGTCTTGTCCTGATGGGTTTTTTCTCCTGTTGTGCCATGTGTTTGTGAAGTGGTTGTTCTGTATCTCCAGTGAACAGATCTGTACAGATCTCGCTACATTGTACTGCATACATTTTGCTTTTTTTTCCTTTTCACTTCTCATCCAAGAGGTTTCTTTGATTTTGAATAAATGGTGGAGCGTCCTTTCAGCAGTTCCACAAAGATTCCACATCCATTTGCACTTTGATTCAGGTGACCCTCAGGGCACAGATAAACCCCCAAGTGACCTCAAGGACTCTCAGTGCCAACTACTAGATGACTGTAAGCAATATAAATCCTTCCATTCTCCTCCACCAGTCAGAAGCTTCTTGGATGAGAAGCAAAATGTCTTCAAGGGGGGAAAAAAGTACAGTTTACCTTTTGAAAAAGTACCTTTGGGCAACCATGACCTGGAACACTGAGAATCTCCATAGATATCCACACACTCACAATTGTTGTTGTTAGTTGCGAAGTCATGTCTGACCCATCGCGACCCTATGGACAACGTTCCTCCAGGCCTTCCTGTCCTCTACCATCTTCTGGAGTCCATTTAAGCGCGTGCCTACTGCTTCAGTGACTCCATCCAGCCACCTCAATTCTCTGTCGTCCCATTCTTCTATTGCCCTCAATCTTTCCCAGCATTAGGCTCTTCTCCAGTGAGTCCTTCCTTCTCATTAGGTGGCCAAAGTATTTGAGTTTTAGCTTCAGGATCTGGCCTTCTAAAGAGCAGTCAGGATTGATCTCCTCTAGGACTGACCGGTTTGATCGCCTTGCAGTCCAAGGGACTCGCAGGAGTCTTCTCCAGCACCAGAGTTCAAAGGCCTCAATTCTTTGGCGCTCAGCCTTTTTTATGGTCTAACTTTCACAGCCATACATTGCAACTGGGAAGAACATAGCCTTGACTATACGCACTTTTGTTGACAGGGTGATGTCTCTACTTTTTAGTGTGCTGTCTAGATTTGCCATGGCTTTCCTCCCCAGGAGCAAGTGTCTTTTAATTTCTTGGCTGCAGTTCCCATCTGCTGTGATCTTGGAGCCCAGGAAAATAACATCTGTCACTACCTCCACTTCTTCCCCATCTATTTGCCAGGAATTGAGAGGGCCAGATGCCATGATCTTCATTTTCTTAATGTTGAGTTTCAAGCCCACTTTTGCACTCTCCTTCTTCACTCACAACAAGAGGCTCTTTAGTTCCTCTTCACTTTCTGCCATTAGAATGGTATCGTCTGCATATCTTAAGATGATATTATTATTATTATTATTATTATTATTATTATTATTATTATTATTATTATTATTATCATTATTATTATTATTATTATTTATTGTTATTATTGTTATTATCTGCAATCTTAATTCCAACTTTTGATTCATCTAGCCCTGCCTTTCTCATGATGTGCTCTGCATCAGGGCAGGGCGACAGTATACAGTCCTGCCGGACTCCTTTCCCAATTTTGAACCAATCAGTGGTTCCGTGTCCAGTTCTCACTGTTGCTTCTTGACCCGCTCACAATTAGATGATCTGTTTAGATGATAATTTAGCCATAATTTTCGGAATGAACCACAAATAACAGAAAACAGAACGAAGCGAAAGAGCCAAAAAATAGAGCGCAGGAACAACAACTTGCCAAGCGGCCCTTCGACCCTCCCCACCCCCGCAAGGCTTCGGTTCACGGCCTCATTAACCCGGCTAAAATGTTTCGCTTCGTTACATGCTTGGCATCTCTGGATATCAGGCTCACCTCAGGAACCTCCAAGCCATCCCAACACCACGTAGCTCCGGCCGCCACAGGCTACAAACGTTCCCTTCAGGCAGCCGAGACAGCAGAGATCAGCAAATTCCGCCCAACGTCTTCGCTTTGCCAGAGAGCATGCGCGCATCTTCATTGGTCGAACGCGGCGACGCTGCCTCCAATCGCTGACATCGTCTCCAGATGTTTGAGCCAATAAGGAACTCAGAGACAGTCGGTGCTCTGGGCTCCGTATGCCTACGTTTCCATTGGTTGTTTTAAAATGTATTAGGGCTTTATAATGGGCTTTATAACCTGGTCGTGGTTGTTAATTAACAAACGAAGGCATGAAAACGTTGACTGTCGAAAGATATAAATTTGTACGTGTCTTGACTGCTCGATTGTCACATGGCGATATTTATTTATCACATTTATATGGAGCTACGTCATGGGAGTGTTTAACTTTTGATAAAAATCACCACCAGTCAATTGCAAGAAAAGAAAGCTTTACTCGAAACAACATCCTGCGACGATAACTTTAATGTTAAATAACTACCTATTTATTCTTTAGGAAGGACTGGATAGGTTAGACAAGATGCCAATCGAATCTAAGCATTTGGCTGACCGCAATCAGCCATAATAGACAAATTCTAGAATAAGCTGTTTTATTAGTGTTGCCGTGGTTACTGAGATTTTTTTTTTTACCCAGCGATTAAAAATAATTAGAAAATTGAATTGCTCTTGGGCATTTTACGAAAACTTAATTATGACCGTAGAATCAATTACCCAAAGAAATGGTGGCGCCCATTAATGGAATGCAACGATCCCATTGAATACCATAGTAATTTCTTTGCAAAATACCCGTTCCCTCCGGAGTACATGAGCGCACGTCTAAAGCGCCTTTCCTCTCACTGTTAAATAAGCGCAATCCCGATCCCAACTAAAATAACTTTTAGGAGTGGGAGAACTATTTCCCCGGCGGAGAGCAAGATTGGGCTGACAACGCCTCTCTCTCTTGTGGAGAGGGTAGCGCGCAATCCGGTTCCACTCAGGCTGCAGCCTTAAACCCTGCCACCCGGTATAAATGGCTTCAAGCAGCCTTCGATAGAGAAGCTGCCTTCGTGGTGGCTGGATTGCGGGGTGGGGGGGGGATGAGACTGACGTCTCCTTCCAGCTGACCGGCGTGGGGCGGTGCCCTTTGCGGAAGCGGTAGTCTTTGCAGCGGCTAGAGAGGCGAGGATTGGGCAGGAGGCGTTTGGGTTTGGATCGGGAGCCTGGGCTAGCTGGAGCCATGGTGCAGGTCTACAACTTGCACCCGTTTGGGTCGCAGCAAGTCGTTCCTCTGAAGCAGGAACCGGCGCTCTTCTGCTGCGGGCGCGACGTACTCCTGGTGGTCTGCGGCCCCGGCGCCTGCAAGGTGGAAGTGTTTGCAGAACTCTGCGAACCACTCGGCTCCTTCAGTACTCTGGGCCGAGTACTGTCCATGGCGTATGGCGAAGTGGGTAAGCGCAAGCCTGACTGAACATCCAAAACCGAGTCGGAGGGAAGGAAGGCAGTTCACTAAATATGCTGCCTTTTCCAAAGAACGGACATTTCCTTTATAAACGACATCTGGGCTCATACATCAGGCGAAGCTAGGCTTCTTGTCTTGATGAGCGAGACAAAAATTTATGGAATTTTGTGACCATTGTTGGCCTGGTGGGCACTCTAATCCACTGATCCTTTATGAAATCATGCCGGGGAAACACCTAACTCTTTAGGTGTTAACAGATAGAAAATTGGACGACATATAAATTTAATAAATAATAAACTTTTATATCATTTCCACTATGTTAATTACCACCACCACCCTTGTTCCCCTTCCTACCTTGATACTTTTTCTCGGAATGTGGAGGCATTTATAAACGAAGTTTCTGGAGCTCATTATGAGTTCAGAGGCAGGCTTGAACAAAGATGATGCTAGAGGCTGACATTTTGCTTTGCCCTACACCAGTTTCCTATTGAATTAAAAGAAGAATGAGCTAGAGGAAGAGGCCAGTTATAAGTATGGGCTTGTCCCCAGGCAGCATACTGAGGAACCCCAAATGTAAACTGAAAATCATGCCTTCAAAAAGCAAGGATGAGGTTTGTGCAACATCAAAACTAATGATTAGTGCTTAGTTTGAAGGCAACCTCATACTGTAATCACAAGTTTATCCTTCCAGTAACTTGAGTTTTATAGTTGAGCCAAGACTTTGTCTAAGAATCCTTATTCTACTTATTCTATAATCAATATGATCAGCATCCTTGTTAATAAACTGCTAGGATTTTCATATTAGGTAAAGGTAAAGGTTCCCCCGCACATGTGTGCTAGTCGTTTCCGACTCTAGGGGCCGGTGCTCATCTCCGTTTCATAGCCGAAGAGCCAGCGCTTGTCCGAGGACATCTCCGTGGTCATGTGGCCGGCATGACTAGACGCCAAAGGCGCACGGAACGCTGTTACCTTCCCACCGTAGTGGTCCCTATTTTTCTACTTGCATTTTTACATGCTTTCGAACTGCTAGGTGGGCAGAAGCTGGGACGAGTAACTGTTCTTAAAAGGCATATAAAAACAGTCTTACCCAGTCGGTGATGTTACACAATCCCCATGTAGTAAATCAGGGTATTGCAATATACAAGTTTGCTAATTATGATAAATACAAATACAAAGTCTCAGGGCACTGTTACGCATTTGGCATGATCTTCTGATGGAATTTCCGGCTAATTCAAGAGCTAAACTTAGTTCACATTATAGTTTGATTATACAAACTTCTATGTTTTACTATGACATTTGTGTTTATGGCCAGTCTTTTTCAAAATCAGTTTTTGCTTTTCAGGAGATTATGTGGCCACTATTGAGGAGAAACACAACACCCTCTTCTTACGAGTTTACGTTAACTGGAGATACATGTCCTCTGGCAGTTCACGCGTTTGTGTGCGGATGCAAGGTCATAACCCAGAAGCTTCCTATACTGAGAGTTCTAAAGAACAAATGTCAATCATAGAAATACCTCTTTCTGATCCTCCCACATGTTTCTCCTGTTGCCCTTTATCAGGAGACCTACTGATTGGCTGCAAGAATAAGTTGATATTATTCCACTTGAAGCATTTAATTGTGAGTGAGGATGTAAAAGTGATGGACTTTGAGCGTTCCTTAATTTTGCACATGGAGAAATTCACCCCAACAGAAGTTGCATTTTGTGCAGGGTATGTTGCTGTCACAGCAGAACTGGAAGTCCTTGTCTTCAAGTTACTAACTGGGGAGAAAGTAACTTTGGCTGGTAATAGCAAACAGCATATCTGTGAATTTGTAGAGCCTGAAATACCCGTTAATGAAGGTCAGTATGATATTTAAAATACCCAGATTAAGACTGTGCCTCCCAAGATCAGGTTTTCTGGTCTTGAGAAAAGCAGCATACAGTTGATCATTAAAAAATCATTCTTTCAATGTTACAACAGTCTGAATGAAGGAACTTAACCACCTGTCCTCATAGTTGCGGCCATTGCAGCCTTCCTGTAATCACATGTTTGCAAGTCAGATGCTTAACAACCAGCTTACAGTTATGACATCATGGCATTCCACATTGATTGCCAATAAGTAAAATCAATGGAGAAGATGGCAAGAGGGTGCAAATGGCAATCACATGATTGTGATCACCATGGGATGCTGCAATCATGTGAGATTCATCTAACAACCAACTGGGATTGCTAGTATGTCAGTGTGAGGCATGTGATGTTATGCTTTATGACTGCATTGCGTAGCAATAGCTCCCAGTCCCAATTATTGGTAAGCAAGGACCACCTATACAAGATTAGGCTGGTAGTGTTTTCTGTACTAAGTTCTGGTTTTCTTGAGAGTTGAAGACATTTTATACTAACATTCTTTTCCACTTACTAAAGGTACAAGAGAGGAAGTTGATCAAACTCAATCAGAATCAGATGGGTTTGTTTTCTGTCAGCAGCCCGTGGAGCTTCTTGGAGAAGAAAGTAGCAAGTGTGAGATACCTATTATTTTGGAGTCGATTAGCTTAACTGGTGAAGATTTAAATTTCCAAGTGCAGTATGTTCTGTACAGGTAATAAAACAGATCACTAATAATATATTTTTTAGATATGTATTGTACATACATGACACAATATTAATAACAATTCCTCTTTGAAATGCATACTTTCACTTTGCCCTATAGTAGGGCAAAGCATCATCATCTAATATCACTGGTTGGCTGGATCCACAAACCTGGTTTAACAATTTGTCAAGCAAATCTTAGTAACCTGGTTCATATAACATGCTCAGCTGCAAAGTATGTTTACAGCTTACAATAAGCTAAAACTAAACAAAGCATTCTGTGGATATTCATCTCTAGTTTCTATCTACTATGATGAAATTATTGTCAGCAGCTTACATAAAATAAAAAATAAAACATCCATGGTTCACTTAAAATCTAAGTTAAGGGGGGTGTCTTCCAAAACAGCATAAACAAAATGTTCTTTTTCCAAACTGTAGATAAATAGGCAATGTTAAAATCATCTCTTTGTCTTTCTCTTTAGCTGTTAGGACAGAGTCCACATGCATATTGTTTTCCCTCTAGTGATGACAAAACAGCAAGCATTCTCTAAAAACTAGTTATTCCAATGGCATGATTTCCTCTCTGATAGTGTTGCTCTAGCTTTGAAAATGTAGTATTTTATGTCTCTTTCTCCAGCAGCTAATGTTAGCTAATATAGTGATATATTCTATAGATTATGTTATTATAAATAACTTCATAAATTATATAAAGTTATCAGTATCCAACATTTTCCAAAATAAATCAATCATCAACTCACAACAGTTTGTCAATATACTGTCAATGTTATAATGGTCTTAGAAAAATTGGGGTACAACCTATCCTTGAAGTTAACCATCACAGCACCCCAAGGGGATGAAATTGCATTTCCCGTGCTTGGCAACTAGTTTACATTTATAATAGTTGCTGCCTCTTGCAGTCATGTGATTCTGATTTGTGACTCCCGGCTGGCTTCCAACAGGCAGAGTCAATTGGGGAACCCAGAACTGTGGTAAAAATACTTGTAAAATCAGTCTGGGCACATTCATTTGATTTCCATGTTAAGTAAAAGGCAAGATAAACAATGGATGGAAACTAATCAAAGAGAGATCCAGCCTAGAACTAAGGAGAAATTTCCTGACAATAAGAACAATCAACCAGTGGAATGGCTTGCCTTCAGAAGTTGTGGGTGCTTCATCACTGGAGGTTTTAAAGAAGAGACTGGACAACCACTTTTCTGGTATGGTATATAGGGTCTCCTGCTTGAACAGGAGGTTGGGACTAGAAGACCCCCAAGGTCCCTTCCAACTCTTATTACTCTGTTCTAATTCACCAAGGAAACAATAGGAACACTTACAATGTCTTATGTGCCAGTTTTCGAAGGCTATTTTAGCCAAAAAAATGCAAATTGTTAAAACTGTTAAAGAATGCCCTGAATTTGAAGACTAGTCAGTGTTACATACTTGTTTACTAATGCACAGAGATCTTAACTACTTCTGTTATGCCCTGCTTAAATTGGATGCTGTTTCTGACTTGAGCAGAAGATGAATATGAATATGAAAGAGCAAAAAAATTGCATAAAGATTCCTGCGATCTCATTGTAAAAGTAGAAAACAGCTAGCTTGTCGTCTTTTCATTTGTCACTTTTCTTTGTAGGCGTTTTGCTCTGGATGTGTCCTCATTTCCTTTTTCTGCTGAAGATGCCAAACTGCACTCTCTTCAGCTGCTGCCAATACATGAATCAGGTACATTTCTGAATCTACAGCAGACATGTCAAACTTGCGACGTCATGTGATGTCACGTGATGTATCAGAACTTTTTCCCCATTGCCGGCAATGGGGTGGGCGCAGTTTCCTCGTGACGCGTCTGGCCCGACAGCCGGCAGTTTGACACCCCTGATCTACAGTATCATTATGGATGTTGTGGAGAAATGCATCTCATTTCCAATATTAGATTCCATCTCATTTCCAATGTTAGACAAAGCTAGAGCTTATACTGGGGAAATATTTTCAATAAATGCAATACCATATATTGACAGCAAACTTTAATTTCAGTAACCTCAGAATTTGGATCAGAGTCATATTTAAAATAGTTTTAATTGTGAGAATTTCAGAATCATAAATCCAATCATAAATTGGAATACTGTGGCAATTTAGAAACCTATATAAATTCAGTTGAAAACTTCTAGGGGGTTATAATATTTTTTAAAACAAATTTCTGTTTTGAATTCATTTTTTACTTTAAAATTTTCTTAGAGTTACAGCTTGTAACATGATGTAATGAAGTTGGAATAAGGAGGATCTGTTGATTATGAGAAGAGACTGTAGGAACAGTCTGTGTAATAATAAATAATCTGCAATGATTAATAATAATATAGTAATAGTAATAATAATAAACAAGTTGGAAGGGACCTTGGAGGTCATCTAGTCCAACCCCCTGCTAAGGCAAGAAACCCTATCAGACAGTCTCTTGTTGAAAACTTCCAGTGTTGGAGCATTCACAGCTTCTGGAGGCAGGTTGTTTCACTGATTAATTTTTCTAACTGTCAGAACAATTAATCAGTGGAACAACCTGCCTCCAGAAGCTGTGAATATTCAGGTTGATATCAACTTTGTCCACCCTTCACATACAATTAATGGCAAGTTCCAGGGATCAGAACTCTAGTTTCTGTTGATCTTCTAGATTTAATACCAAATTCATCAGTGTAAGATCAATTGGATCTTACTGAACTGGGCTGAAAATCTTTATCCTGACATTTTGGTATTTTGTAATGTGATATTAAATATGGTCTTTCCAAAAACATCCTCATTCTATGCCATGCATATGTTAGTTTTCCTGGATACGTAAGAGCTTTTTCAGTACACTTTCAGTTTCTGGGTTATTTTATTTCAGCTGTTAAAATTGCAGGGTTCTTGTACTCAGCCCACAAAATATCTCCTAATTCATATGGTATAAATGTTAATCTAGTTTTAGATGCCCTAATGTTACTAATGTTAATTTTGCTCCAGGATCGCTTGGAGTTTACAGCATGTAAGAAAGCTCTGCATCAGATGGTTTGCACCAAGAAATTGCCTAATCAGTCATTTCTTCTTCTTCCAGAATGTTCCTCTTGTGCTCCTCTTGTGGGTTTTTTTTCTCCCATCAGAATATCAACATTCTGGCTCCACTATGTACTCAATTCTGAATTACCGTAGGTTATATGTATGTAGGGAATTTCTTCCCTCCCTTTGCGATTTTCCACGAGGTTTGTCTGGCTTTTGTATTAAGGAATTTCAGGTTTCTTAAGCCTGCTGGGTTTTTTATTTATTTATTTATTTATTTATTTATTTATTTTACATGGGTTGGCACCATTTTTGCTGCAGTGGAATTGGCTGTTACAGAAAGCTTGTTAACATATATCTTCCTTCTCCGGCTTGATGGTTTGTTTGTGGATTGAGTTACAGTGTATCATCCAGACACCCATGAATGAGATGAGTAGCCATACAAATCAAATATATCTTCTTCATTATCATCATCATCTCAAATTAGCCAGACCTCTACAGTTCATCTGATTCAAAATTTCTAAAGTTGCTGGATTGAGAGAAGGCTCCAGCTCTTACCTAGTATCTGGTGATAGATTTTCTCTTTTTTCATCTAGGGACTTCTGTCACAGCTAAGAAAGAAGATACAACTAAACAAGAATTCCTGAGTTTGTTTTGCTTTTTCTCCCTACCACACGTGGCATACCTATACACAATCAATGACTTAGTGGAACTTATTTCTACCTACCAGTATTCAGAAAGATCCCAGCAAGCAGTTCTTACACCTCAGTTCCTGCATGTCATTACAAGGTATCACATTTTATTGTCCATCATCCTTCATTATGGTCCAGAACATTCCAATAGCGGTTCAGGTTCTATGTTGAGAAATTGGTTGCAAAGTTTGAGGACAGCTGACCAAGAATATCTATTGATAAGAAAGTAGCACTTATGTTTCCTTCACCAGATATACAGACAAAATTCCACATGCAACATGAAATGAGACAGGAGTTTAATGCTGGAAAGGAAAGAAGTTTTATTGTAGAAAATCCTTCTCTCTATAGCCTGCAGTAGAAATCTAAAAGCTTATGTCTTTTGTATTTAAGAATTATACTATACCATAGATTCTGGACAAGCCATTATTTAACTGTAATTGGTTAACTTGCAGTGGCTGGATGGTACTAAGCCATATAATATTGTGGTACTAAGCCATATAATATTGTTCCCAAACCATAGTAATCATATTGGGAGTTTGCACAGAACTAGCAAGATTTTTTTCTATTATTCAGCTTAAATTTATCAAATCTGCACATGACATTTCATCCGTTCTATATAGAAGGTTTTATCGCAACCCAGACTTTATAAACAATATTCTTATTCAGTAGAGATCTTAATTAATTCCTCTTTATTGATAAGAGCACTTAATGACTTGCATCTCCAAGATGGGATTGTTGAGGTGATTCTATTGGACATATCTGAAGGAGATTATCTGGAATCTAGCTCTAGCTCTAGCTGATTAGTTCAAACAGTAGTTCTATATATTTCACAGTGTATTGTGTTTACATTGTTACACACTAATAATCAATATTGTGTTTTCTTCAACCAAATATTCTATATGCTTTAGCATTCAGCCCTTAAAATTCTCCTGCTTGCATAGTCTGTTAGGAGTTGTAGTTATAACACATCTGGAATATAATACCTTGGCAGTGGCTTGATGGATATATTCCAGCCTAATTCCTCTTTGTTTTCCCCTTAGCAACAACCTGCAGTGCTTTACAGTGAGATGTAGTGCAGCAGCAGCTCGGAACCAAGACCCCTACATTGATACAACACTAAAGGTGCTCTGATTCATTTCTGAGATTAGTGTTGTGATTCAGGGTCAGCCTGTGGGTTCAGCAGTTGGGTCGGACGACTCAGAGGAGGAGGGGGGTGTTGAAGACCTTGCTGAGGGGATTGAAGATCTTGCTGATGATAGCCCTCAGACAGGCCCCTCCCACTTGGTCACCACGGAGACCCAGCTGTGTGAGCCTGACAGTGTGGATGAAGATGACCCACAGCTGGCCCTGTTCAAGGACGCAGGAGGCAGTCAATTAAGAGTAAACAGAGGAAGGCAATGGGGCTTCTCAGAAGGAGGCAGAGAGAAGCCACGCCCTGAACTCTATATAAGGGGAATGTTTGGGAGGGCTGGTTTGCTGAAGGCAACCGCTCGGATGGTTCATGTTTCTTAAAGCTCCTGTTTCTTGGTTCGTGTCTTGTTTGTTTTTGTAGCTATAAATTTGGCAGGCGTATTCCAGCCTCTTGCCGGTTGTAAAGGGGTTGTCCCTGCCTTTTCTGCAGGGCCGGTAGCAGGCTGGTACAGAACAATTAGCTTTGTTTGTTTCCAGAGTCCACATGTCCTTAATTGTGATGCAAAAGTAGGCAACTTTTGGGAAGCTGTTAGCCTCATTTAACATTTTTTTAGGGCAAGAGTCATAGTGAGCACCACCCTGACTCTTGCCCTTCCAAGGATCCAAAAGAGAAGCTCTTCTATACCTCTAGACAAAACCAGGGTTGTTCTGGTTTACTGCGTTTGCATGGGGAGTGGGGTAGTCCAGAGGGCAATGGAGAGAAAAGTGACATGGAGATTGGCTTCCAAACAATGCGGTAGCACGCATCAACCAAACAATAAAAAATATGCGTCATTTGCGAGGGTCGTTAACCCAGAAAGGACAATCGGATGAAATATAGCAAAAACTGTCAAAATTCAGTCAAGGTTGAAAATAACCAAGACTGCCTATTAAATCCAAAGGATTAGTTGTAGAGCAGGTCCAGAGGGCAGGGCACGTCCAGAGAACCAGGTGAGGTAGTCATGAAAGAGAAGTAAAAGATGTTTTTGTTATTAGGCTGTTTCAGTGAACAGCTCAGCCTCCATCCCAACCTGTTAACATGCTCCAGATGTACAAGGACAAAGGTTTTGGAACAGTGTTTTTTTGAACTCAGCAATTTTAAGACTTGTGTGTATTTCAGCATGCTGGCTGGGGAATTCTGAGAGTTGAAGTTCACACATCTTAATGTAGCTGAGGTTAAGAAAACCTCAAATACTGCATTAGAGGCAGCATTGACTAGCTGTGGGATGACTTCATGGTGAAGATGAAAACGGGATTTGAAGAGTTCCAAGATGGACACAAAAAGAGCAAAACTAACATAAAGTGATGTGCATTTCAAAAGAAATATCCTAACTTCATCAGCATATTTGAAAAATTAAAGCTGTCAGTATCTGATCAAGGAAGTTGTCTTGAATTAGATAGTTCAGTGAAAAGTAATTTAAACCCCATTAGGAGTTTTGTCCAATAAAAATCTCTGGAAACAGATGACTGGATATCATTCCAATCTCATTGGGTAGCATTTTATTAGAAGGGTTCAGAAGTACTCCTAATTTAATGATACCTGAATAGTGTTTAAAAATGCAGCTTTCAAATTGTGAATTATTAGGAAAATAAAATGAAATCAAATGTCTTTATAAATATGTATAAAGCTGTAGCATCATCACACCTTATAAAACTATTATTAAGAAGCCCACTGAGATTTAAGAAACCTTAAAATAATGAACCTTGGGCTGATTTTATTACCCGGTTTGGGGAGAATTTTTTATTCATTTATTTGGGATACCACTTGATTTCCAGTGACTCTTGGAGCAAATTTTAAGGATCAGATGGATGGATGAAACTTTTGGCCAACCTGGGAGGGGGCTTTGGGGTCACAAATGGGTGTTGGAGGTTGCCAGGTGATTCATTTTCTGTTCTAGAGAATTTCAAGATGTAATAATGCAAAGATATACTGTTTCTTCACAGGCTTGTCCCCCTGTATCTCTTGATGTTTGTACCTTGAGGATGCAGCTTTTTATAGGGCTGAAAGCCATCTCTCACTTCAAACACCATATCATCATTTTGACAAAAGCAGGTTCTGAGGACATTCTAGAGAAAAAAACACTTTCACGAAGACTCCTGTAAGCATAAAGGTTTCATGTTTTGGGGTGGAGGCAAGATTTTGATGTTTGGGACCAAAAGGAGATCATTCAGCAACTGATCATCTGGAACATATATTCTTGCCTTTCCGTTGCTATTGAAAGGATTCTAAAATAGCTGATAAAATTATTATGGTTGTGTAAACTTAAAATTCACAAATGCATATGTATCCTTTCAGTTACCGATTCTAAAATAGCTGATAAAATTATTATGGTTGTGTAAACTTAAAATTCACAAATGCATATGTATCCTTTCAGTTACCGAAAGGCTGATAACATCAAACCTAAGATTCCCTCAGAATCTGAACCTGGATGGAATTTGTATATTGTGAACACAACTTCAACTCTCCAACTCTACAAAGAAATGGTACTGTGCTATTCTGCATTTATTTTATTGACTTACAGAAATAGGATAATGTACTGTGGCCTAACGAGAACCTGAAAGTGACCCCTTTTTTCTGCTTTAGGTAGACTACAGCAAGACCTATGAAAATGTAAGAACAGAGAGTTGTATTCATCTCTTAAGCGAGGCTCATTTGCTAGTCAGAACAGCTTTAATGGATCCTGCTCTGAAAGACTCGGAGGAGAAGGAAACTCTCCTAGCAGCATTTCATGAGAGTTGTGCTCTTCTTGGAGACTGTTACAGCAGGTCTGAATATTTTGTGCAAGAAAAATCTTTATTTCAATCATATGACAGGGATGAAATTGGAGAATTGTCTTCTTAAAGACCATGCACTGCCTTAGAGGCCACCTTTGATTCAAAATTAGCACTACTATGTTCTTGTCTTAAGGAAGATAAATAATCTCTGTACATCTTCAGCTTAGCTAAAAGAAATAAGGGAGAATAGGTCAGCCCAGAAATATATATATGTACTGTATATATATATTGTGTGTGGGGGGGTGGAGCACCCAGTCTAATAAATATAAAGCAGTCTGTTCTGCATTTCGCTCCAGTCTAGGAGCATTTTTTGGAGGCAGACATCACTACTGTGAACACTGTAAATTCAAAATTTTGTGACAGTCACAAAATTTTGAATGTATACATATACATACACACACGTACACACACACATGTATATATATATATACACATACACACACATATACATGTGTGTATCGTGTGTGTATATGTATATATATATATATATATATGTATGTGTATATGTATATGTATATATGTATAGATATAGATATATTAGTCGGAAACGACTAGCACGCATGTGCAGGGGAACCTTTACCTTTTTATAGATATGTATATATGTATGTGTATCACATACATATTTCCACAGTATATATTATACCAGTGGAGGATTTCAACTGATTTGGACTGCAAGACCCATAATCTTTAATAATAGCAGAAAATGGGAGTAAATTCATTTCGAGGATGCAGAATGTCTAAGAAAATAAAGGACGTGGCAATCAATCTTCCAATCCCCACCTTTTTTTTCTTTATATAGGATATGATTAAGAAGCAGCTTGAATTTCTGCTTTCAACTGCCCACATTTTTGTCAAAAGGAGTTTTCTCTTATAAGTCAAGACAATACACACAGAACAAGAGCTTTGTAGTTAACCTAGCTTGCCTTCATCCCCATCTCAACTTCTATTCTCCTGGCTCTTTTCCTAATTTTGTACTGTGGTCTCTACTTATCTACCTTAAGAGCACATGCTAAATTTGAAGAGAAAGTATGAAATCTGAAATTTCCCATTCTAATGGTTGAACTTAATATTCTGTAAGCTATTTTCCATGTCTTGGTTTTCTTCAGAGGTATTTGAATTACAGTGGCTAGAATTAAAGTTAAAATCACATTTAGAGATTGTGGAGGGAGATATACAGCCTGGAAAAGACTAAATTTTAAATTATGTAAGAAAAATTTTATAATGAGCTAAATTAGAGCCACATTTATGAAAAATATCATGTCCTCTTCTTACAAAATAAACCTGATCCGTTAGCTCTGTGTCTGTAGTTCCAGCACAAGACTATTGTAAGACCAACTCTAATTTTAGTTACCCATACAGAGAGATGATTACGTTGTTAAAGTGCTGTGTATTAAATGGATTTTAATGTCTCTTTGTTGACTTCTATGCTTTCAGGTTTGACACCAAAGACTTCCATCTTGCACTCCCTTACTATAAAATGTCTGGCCTTTCTATATCTGACATTCTGAAGCGAGTAACATTTGAAGATAAAACCCAGAAGTATGAAAAAGGTTTTATATTCTACTTGCAGCACTCCTTGTATGAAGACATAGATGAAAAGCTAAATGAAGTAAGATGATGGATTTCTTTGCTTGTCCTACCTACATATAAGGTTCATGTCTTGTGTTGATTCTTTTCTTCCATTCACAATAATGAACAAAGTCAATAGAGTAAATAAAGCATTTAAGAAAATGAGTGGGACTACTGTTACTGTTGGCCACCAGAATGTTAAATAAATATGCAGGGAAACTAACTCAATGTTTCCTCAGAAATTAGTCGTGTTGAACTTAATCCTTGGTAAGTGGATTTGGGATTGCAACCTTAAACAGTGAATAGGTGTTCTGTTATAAACTGAGAAGCTATACTTCCCCTGTGCTGTTCATAAAAGAGAGCCAGTTTAGGATAGAGGCAGCCCTTGACTTACGACCAGTTACTTGGCTTTTTTTTTCTTGAAAACTGGTGTTAATCCCCATTTCCATTTCAAATGTATATTGCAGGCAATGGATTTGCTTAACAGCCATAGATTTGCTTAATAACCACGGTGATTAGCTTAACGATCACTGCAAAAAATGTTATAAAATCAGGCTGATCATTTCATGACCTGTTTAACAACCAGCAGCAAATATAACTATAATTCTGGGTTCAATTATGGTTTTAAGTTGAGGACTATCTATATGGCTAAGGCACTTGGCTAGAAACCAGGAGGAGACCATGAGTTCTAGTCCTGTCTTAACCACAAAAACCAGCTGAGAGACATTGAGCCAATCACATTCTCTCACCCTTAGGAAGTATGCAATGGTAAATCATTTCTGAAATCTTAGCAGGAAAATTACAGGGACTAATACAGGCAATTGCCAGGAGTCAAGACTCACTTGAAGGCATCAAAAATAAAAATCATTCTTGAGAAGATGACGTGATTATCTCAAAGGGCAGACAATTGTCCAGGTTGCCTTTGAGAGTGTTCTGCTCTCCCACAAAGGCAAGAAATTCCACTGGCGTAGTAGAGGACTTCCCAGGATAGTTTATATTTGGCAAATCTCCTTTGACTGTGAATGCAGCCATTACATGCTCTCAGATGCCTAATATTGTAGGTTCCTCCAAAGATGATGTATTTTGCCCAAGTAAGTAGACAGAAAAAGTTGGATCTTGAAAGAACTGTTGCAAATTATGAGCATTTCATGATTCAGGGATCTATCCAGTTCTCTCATGAGCTGCTTCACATTATTTTTGATATGTTATTATGACCTTTTAGAGAGTTTGATAACTGCTGATTACATTTATGCCTTGTGTTATAAATAAGATTGTAACAAGAACTAGATTGATATATCTGTCTGCATTTTTAGGACTGGGCTGCAAAAGTGCTCCAGATATTCCACCGTGCCGAGCCAAACCAAATACCCCACATCCTCTGCAGTCCTTGCATGAAAAATGTATGCCCTAAAATGGCAACGAAGTATCTGGAAATGATAGAAAAGGTGGCTCCATCTGTTGTGGTGACATTGGCCAAGGCTTCAGTGGCTCTGAAAAAGGGGGATTGGGATGGATCTAAAAAGGAGCTAGACAGCCAAGCAGAGGTACAGATCATTGGGGGATACATATCCTATATGTATACATACATACACATCATTACAGCACAATAGAGGTAATTGGTATCAACATTCTGCTAACAATTGTGTTTGGAAGTAGATCTTCCATGAAGGTTTTCCTCCCTGCAGACATTTCAGTCTGTTCACTGTTTTGGAGAAGAACAGAGGTACAGGAGCAGAGCTCCCATCTGCAGACTGAAGGTCCTAGACCCCAGTATCTCAGACAAAGGGGAAAAATCCCTGTTGCAACTATTCCTTATAGTGCAACAATCTAGGTGGGCCAATGTCTTAGCATGGGGTAAGTTTCCATTATCCTCTCTGTGGCAGTCAGGAAGTGAGAAGGGTTTGTTTTGGCATTCAGTCCTAAGGTTGAATGAATGATTCCTTTTTTCATGAGGGAAGAGTAAATGGCTGTTCTGTTTTCTTTTAGATATAGTGTTTTTGCAATTCACATTGTTAGAGAATAAAGATAGAAGATACATTGCAGAATAAGAGATTTGATGGATGAGTTTATGCTCTAGTTATAGCACTTTTCAGATGAATATAATATCCCTCCTCTGTTTTACATTCCTCACATTTTTGTTAGTTTTCCCTATTCCAATGACCTCCAGATGACTTGAACTGAAAATAGTGTAACAGGGTTAATGGGGGTGATCCACCACATCAGCAGAGTACCAGGTTCAGTATGGATGTTTTAAGTATCAGAAAGGAATTGTGTACCTCCATGTGGAACAGCATCTTTTTGCTGCAATCTTATTGGCATTCTTTCTCAGAGAAGCTTATCCTGTGCATAACATTCTCTACATTTTCTTGGCTAAATCTAGACTGTGGGATTGAACATGTTTTTGTCTCATCACAAAATTCTGAGGCTCAGAGAGGTGGTGCATGTATTTCAGTAGTTAAGTGAAAATACTAGGTCCTGTTCAGCTATGGATATAATGAGCAGCAGGAATTGAGAACAATCTTTCTTCACATCCTTTCCAATAAGACTACTCCTAGTGGATATACAGTATTTACAAATAATAATTGCATTATTTGCAAATCAGTTTTTAATTCTACAGTTTTCAGGTCATGGACTGAGGATGAACTTGATAGAGCTCATTTAGAGCTATTGGCTGGTGACTGAGTTAATGTTAATTCAAAATGTATTTATTTCATTTCATTTCATTTATTGGATTTCTATACCGCCCTTCTCCCTAGGGACTCAGGGCGGTTCACAGGGCATATATAAATAACTGTACAAAAATTAAAAAAGAATTAAACCATGCCCAATTAAAATACAGCAATAGTAAAAAATAAAACCAATTAAAAACCCATATTCCCCTTCAGGCCAGACCAGCTAACTCAAACAAGTGGGTCTTCAACCCGCGACGGAAGGATCGGAGGTCCGATGCCATCCGGAGCTCAACCGGCAGTTGGTTCCATAGTGCCGGGGCACCCACAGAGAAGGCCCTCCCCCTGGGGGCCACCAGTCGACATTCCCTGACCGGAGGCACCCTGAGGAGGCCCTCTCTGTGGGCACGCACAGGGCGGAGGGGAGTTGACGCCGGCAGCAGGTGGTCCTCGAGGTATCCCGGACCCATGCCATGTAAGGACTTAAAGATCATAACCAAGACCTTGAACCTCACCCGGAAGACAACTGGTAACCAATGCAGCTCGCGGAGCAAAGGTGTAACGTGGGAGTACCGGGAAACTCCCAAGACAACTCTCGCGGCCGCATTCTGTACCAGTTGGAGCCTCCGAGTGGTCTTCAAGGGAAGCCCCATGTAGAGAGCATTACAATAGTCTAGGCGAGAGGTCACGAGCGCATGAGTGACCGTACACAGGGCATCCCGGTCCAGGTAGGGCCGCAACTGGCGCACCAGGCGAACCTGGGCGAAAGCTGCTTTCAGCTTTATGCATGTAAACCTAATTAGTTGTGACTTAGTAAAGCATGATTAAAACGTCTGTCAGTACAATGTGAGTGTAAACCACAGCAATGAATGTGTCATGGCTTGATCATTCTGCAAAGGAAAGCAATGAAACATTGGATCCCTTAGCTTGTTTGCCATGTAATATCCATTAACATTAGGAATACCATCTACACCCTGGTCTTTTGAAATAAATATGGTCTAGGCATATATTTTGGCTAGATTTTTTTTAAAAAATGAATTGGCTACCATTCAAAATGTAGGGTGGAATACTAGCTAGATCTTGTATTTTGTCTGCAGATGAAATTGGTATGTGGTTTTGTTCGGGAGCCAAGACTTCTAAAACAGCACATTAAAGGACAAATGTTCCCAACTGAACTTGCTTTGTACCTGAAAGACACCAGACCTGGATTTCTCCTAGCTTCATTATTGGCTTTACATGAGAATAACAAAATGGAACTGGAAGAAGCAGACTCTTATATCAAGGTTTGTTGTGCACCATTTTTTGCTCTTTTTATTTATATATTTATTTAGGAAATTTTACATGGCCGCCTACTCACTCATAGTGACTCTAGGTGGCTTAAAAGTATAGAAAATAAAATAAAAAACATAACCCCTACCATCCTTGTAGTTAAAATCTATCAAAATAGTTCTGTTTCCAGTCTATAGACTTTATGATTAAATGATATATAAAAGTTGGAGTCATATTTTTTTCTCCTACTCTACCAAAGAAGTATAAAAAATTCAGTAGTCTAATTCATGTAATAGACAATTAATACAGCCAAAGATTGATTTGAATTGCTGTCACTGAAAAGCATGGCTTTTAATGGGAAAATGGCATGATAAAGCAATATCAATTCTAAGTGTGGATTTTTTTCAGGAAAATACATCTATTCTTTCCTAATTTTGTATTTATAGCTGAATGTAATAGTATGCATATCAGTTAACCAAAGTAAGGCTTGTTTGCGGTTGGACTTAAAGTGAAGGATGAACCCACCGATTCAAGCTTAGCACTATTTAAAATAAACTGTGATTGAATGTTGGAGTGAGCAATCTTTGATAGCCAGTGACCTCCCCAGCTTTTGAGGGGAAAAGAGCTGCAGTGTTGCACAGTGCAAGTAATTCCTTTTTTATATATTTTTGGAATGCAGATGCTGAGTGGTAAAAATGAAGATGCTGTTCCCCAATTCTTGGTAGACTTCTGGGAAGCTTTGCTTGTAGCATGTGCTCAGGAAGAGATTGCACAGAAGTTGCATTTTAAACTTGCTACACAATATATTTGGAGACTATCCAGGAAAGAGCTTCCTGACACTGAGCCTTTAAAAACCACTGAAGATTTGGTAAAGTACTTTGGATAGGGAAAAGAGACAGAGTGTACATCAGGATAAGCCAAGGCTGGAATAACAAAGCAATAGCACCTAGGCTTATATACAACCCCATAATGCTTTACAATCTCTGAGCCATTTACAGAGTCAGCATATTGTCCCCCAACAATCAAGGTCCTCAGTTTATCAACCTTAGAAGGCTGGAAAGCTGAGTCAACCTTGAGCGGTTCAGGATCCAACTCCAGACTGTGAGCAGAATTAGCCTGCAATACTGCATTCTAACCAGCGCACCATCAGGGCTCTTGAAACCATTTAATGGGGAAAAAACACAGTTGATCAAATCCATATCACAAGCTAGATCAAACCAGGTTAGAGCTATCAGATCTAGTCTGCAAGCAGTAGTTGGGAGCAGAGAAAGATAATAAAAAAATTACTCTGCTTCTATCTATTGATGGTCTAGATTTTTGCAGTCTAGATCTGTTAATCCTGACAGTGAAATGTGAACTTTGCACAAATGTATAATGCAGAACATTAAAGGGTTCATCATAAATGTCTTGTGTTAGTGATTTACCAGCCCTCAAAAGGATTGTTCAGTTGGTAGTAATGAAAGTCCTCTTCTTCAAACTTAGTTTTTTTCTTTGTATAGAAAAGTCATAGAACAGTGATTTTCCTATATACAAAGAGCTTCATCTCTTTAACAGTGAATTAAAAATTTACTGTTCGTGAAGAACACTATTTTAAATAAATTATACTTATTATAATCCAAATTGCTTTTTCTTGTGGCCTTCAGAAATAGAAAGAATAAAATATTTATTTATTTTTCACATTTTTGAACCACCCATCTCCCTTGGAGATGGACTTTGGGTGATATACTATTTTTATATTTTAATGTTTTATTGTATATCAAAATTAGAATTTTAGGAGGATGATTAAACACTGTTAAAATTAGTTAAAAGGCAAAGGGGGGCTCTCAGAACACCAGTCAGCCTCATGGCTATGTGCTTTCCTAGGCTCCTCACAGGAGGCCACAGACCATATCTTAACTCCAGGAAAATGGAGGCCTGCCTCACTTCCGGCGGAAGAATATTCCATAGTGCAAGGGCAATGACAGAGAAGACTCTCTTCCTAGCCCCCACCATTTGGAATTCTTTAACTGGTCTGCAACATACCTTCTCTGCTTGATTGGGTGGGATGAGCCAATGTAATTTTTTATTTAAAAATAAAAACTACAGCTTGAATTCTTGTATACTACATGATAATTGTCTTGGTTCCATGGTTTGTAGTCATGTGGCCTTATAAACTATCCATTTCTTGGAGACAGTTCTTATACCAAGTTTATTTTGCTTTGAAGAGAAAATTGGAACTAGATTTTGGTAGGAAACATTTTTTTTAAAAAAAATTGCTAGACATGAATTGCTGGTGTGGATTTTCTTGTTTTCCTACAATGTGCTTCCAGCTGTATTAGAGATTTCTATGTAGCTTGGGCAGCACAGAGAGTATTCTGTGATCTTATTACTGTAGCAAAGGGAAATTAGGCTGTGTAACTCTTTGCATAGTTTAATTTGAGAAAAAAATGATATATTAAATCCACAGATACCAGAAATAGAGGATGCTTAAGAGAATTGATGCTGTTATGAAATTGTTATTTATCTGTCTAAATGCACTATTAAAAATGTCTAATTATAAAGGCTTTGCATTTCATAAGAAAATAGTGCAATATCAAATAGTAGGTTATTGTGACTATTTTTAATTAAGTAAAGTTGATTATCTTTGCAGTAAATGTTAAATGAGACTAGAAAGCTGAATTTAAATATGCTTTCAGTTCAAATGACTGTCTTTTTCTTTTTACAATAACTTTTGTTTGGTGGTTTCAGATAAATTCCTGCAGTGATTATGGACTTATATTTTCTTGGATTATATTCATGATGTCATTAGTACCTCTTCCTGATTGGAATTCATGTGATGACCTTTCAAAATTACAAGTATGACATATGTTCACACCCTCCCTCCCTCTCCCTCTCCCTCTCCCTCCTATTCTATAATCAATAGGTTTATGATTAGATAAGGAAATAAAGCAGTAGGTGAATCTTGAAATATTGGGATGAATAGTGGAAGTCCATGTTTCTGAGTGTCTCGGTGTTAGGTTTCAACATAGGCATACTAGATTTAGACGCTTATTTTTAACTTTTTAAAAAATGTTCCCTTAATGCAGACATGTCAAACACAAGGCCCGGGGGCCAGATCTGGCCCGCGAAGTGGTTTCATGTGGCCCACGAAGCCATCCTGGAAACAGCGAGGGAACGGCCCCCACTGCCTTGGCTCTGGCCCAGAGACCGTCATTCTGCCAGAGACCCTCAGATCTGTCCCACTCCTGCCCAGGCCCCCATAGACACCCTTGATGCGAACTATGTAGAGCTGGCCACGCCCACCCAGCAGGCCACATGCACTCTAGCCATGCCCACCCAGTAGGCCACGCCCACCCAGGCCATACCCACCCGGCCCCCTAAGGGCAACCGCAATGCTGATGCGGCCCTCAATGAAATTGAGTTTGACATCCTTGCCTTAATGAATGGACAGTGTCCTGCCATGGAGGAGATGGATGACTGCAAGTGTTGTGCAAGAAATAAAACCCACAGAGCCAGCCTCTTTCTCCTCACATTCCTCACAAATGTTTGCATCCCAAGGACAAACTGAAGGAAGTCTTCTGCAGTCACACTAATAATTTCAATAAGCCTTCCAGCCTCAAATGCTGAGCATATAACCAACTCCTTCCTTGAGTAATCTCTGTCTCTTCCCTCCACGTGAGTAAGATTTTCTAGCATAAGGAGTCAGCTCTCTTTTCTTCCCAACCAGGCACCATAGAAGGATGGGAGAGTTGGTTTATGCAGGCCTGGTAAGGGTAATCAAGCAGGTGCTTTCTCTGCATGCTTCTCTTTGTCCTATTCTGGCATCTACTGTCTCCCTCAACCTTCACCCCAACTCTTCTCCCCCCACCCCCAGCTACTCTTCTCCAGATCAGCACTGACTTGCAGACATTCAAAATCTGGTGTTGTGGCTTACTCACAAGGATGCTGGTGTTTTCCCTTCAGCACAATCTCTCAAAAACTTCTGCCTTAAACACTCTGTCCTGAGTCACACACACCCCACACACTGAAACCAATTCTGAAGATATAATACTTTGCATCAGTATGAAAATATCCTAGTATTAAACAAGGAAAACTGTTCTAGACTGAGCAAAATAGTTATTACTGGCTATTCTTTTACAGACTATCATCAAATAGCAAAGGGGAAGGAAGACTTAGCGTCTAAGTCAAATTCAGATTTGTAGTTGCTTCAGTTCTGTACTGTCTTAATCAACCTTGCAGTTTTTAAAGATGAAAACCTCAGTGAGAGCTATAACTTTTAAATCCTTAAGTTCAGAAACTTCATATCAAAATAAGTTGTGCAATTCCCCCCCCCCATTTTGATGTCACTTTCCAGACCTACCATAATATGTTCTCCTGTTCTTTCTGCAGTCTCTCTTATGCAGTCCATCCTTCAAAATATCCTCCATTCTCTCATTTGTGAAGAATATTCCAGAAGATTCTATTTCTGGTCTGAGCATACATGTTCTTTGTGATACATGTTTAGGACAGCATGAAGCAGCTATTGACAAACTTCTGGATAAGTGCCCTGAAGCTGTCATACCTTATGCCCAGCATGAGCTGAGGGATGAACATCAGGTGAGCGTTAATAATCATAGCTATCTGCCATTTTTTCCCTTTCCTCCTAAAATCCAAACCATTGCAGTTTCACATGAACATTTTAGTACATACGTTCCTCATATGTAATTTTATTGTTCCATATCTAGTCAATAGTTTTAAAACTGAACAAAGTGACCCCGTTATGTTGAATGTGGGAAATGTATAACTTCTATTTTGTTTAAATGGTGAAATGGGCATACTTGTCAGAACACATGGTGCAAAATTTTGAAGATTATAAAGTATTTTCTATTGTTTCCTCAATGTAGTTTCCCAGCCTGGCATTTGCTTGCCTTATCATATCTCATACTGTAAAGTGATCGTGTTCTCCTGAAATATAAATATATGTCTTTGATACTTGCTGGCTGAATAAATTGTGCAGGAGTTTCTTAATAATAACCACATATGTAGGTTATGCTGTCAATAGATCATAGATGTGTTTGGAAGTATATTGGGTTACTAATCCTGTGTATGCATTTTAAGAATCAACAGGAAGTCTTGTATGTTCTAACCTTGCCCAACCTCAGTTGTTTTGAGTCCATGCTTTTTAAATTTTCTAACCAGTAAAACCAGCAGACTCTCAGATTGAAAAAGGCTAGTCTAGGCAATGCTCAGTGACGTTTGTAGCTCTAAAATGAAAATGGAGCAATATAATTATGAGGGGTCCTTGGTGCTCTCTGAGCTTGCTTGTTTTCTTGCAGATGTTTCATTACCCAAACATCAGTGCTAGTCATTGTATTTATTCCATTTAGACAGTGTCTTTTCAGAACCTCAGAATAACTACCTGAGGTTCTGAATTACTCCAATAATTTAGGTAGGAGACAAGATGATAAATAATATTCACAGGTTATCACAGGCCGTTGAATGTCACTGTCCTTCCCCAATGCTCTTTGGCACTTTGAATGGCACTAGAGGGAGCTCTCATCCCACTTCATTGGTTGATAGATCTTGAACCTCTCCTGAATGAATCACATCTTGAACACAGGAGCAGCAAGTCTGGCATATTTTGCTATTTAACATGCTCACTGCCATGCTTTTATGAGTAAATATAAGCAGCAGCAGCAGAAGAGTTGGATTCCTTTAAGAATAACACTCTTGATTTTCTATCTGGATCTTATTTTCTGACTGGCTTTAGGCTTTGTGGTGGAACAAACTTCTTCCTGAACTCTGTAAACGAACCAGACATGTTGGTGAAAGCTACCCTGTATTTCTGTCATCACTGCAAGGTAACAAAATGAGTTTTTATAGCACAGAGCTTTTGCAGTACATTGAATAGCCTTTCGCTCTCAAGAAGATGTTGTGGAGTGTTTACACTTCAGTGACTAAATTGAAGAACTGGATTCAGTGCAAATCACACATTTTTCTTACATGCAGACCACAAGTAACAATCTTCAAGGAGCAATGTTTGCTCATTTATTTATTTATTAAATTTTTACGCCACCCATCTTACCCACATTAAAAGTTGGTGGAGATACAGGCAGTACTCAACTTATGATCACAATTGGAATCAGAATTTCTGTTGGTAAGCAAGGCAGTTGTTAAGTGAGTTGCACCCAGTTTTGCTACCTTTTTGCCACGAATATTAAGCAAATCAGTAGAGTTGCTAAGTGAATCAGGCAGTTGTTAAGCGAATCCGGTTTCCTGCCCCCACTGACTTTCTCAGAAGATGGCTGGGAAGGTTACAAATGGCAATCAGGACTTTGTAAATACATGCTGGTTGCCAAGCTTTCAAATTTTGATCACTTGACCGATGCTATGGCGGTTGTAAGTGTAAAGATAAGTTGTAAATCACTTTTTTTTCCAGTGCTATTGTAACTTTGAATGATCACTAAATGAAAGATTGTAAGCCAAGCTTTACTCAGGAGTATTAAACACAATGTTTGTGTCCTTTTTGTCCAGAAACATTATCAGTCATTGCCACGGCACTGGAATTGAGAGACTTCCTTAATGTTTTACCTGAAGATGGGAATGCAGCATTCTTCTTGCCCCACTTGCTTCAGTGCAGCAGAAGATTGGTGACTTAAACATAAGGAGAAGCATCAGCCATTTTGGATTGTTCTTATGGGGTGCAAAGTACTCAAATGAACAAAACCTCATGATGCAACTATTAACTGAAAACTTTAAATGCTGGATACCCCAGGCATAGTCTCATGTACACGGGAAGAGTAGGGTTTGATGGATCTCCAAAGATTGTCATCCGATGTGTGGTAGGAGTACAGTACAGGTAAACTGGTGATTCTCAGCCTTGGCAGCATGAAGATGTCTGGACTTCAACTCCCAGAGCTCATAAATACTGAGCTAAACACATAGAGGAGATGTTGGTAATATGCACCCTCATCCCTAGCCTCTTCTGTATTAAATTTTGAAGCTTCCCAAAAAGCACTGCAAAAAAGCAGCAACGACTCTAGATTATTTTGGTGAGAGACAAAATACAATAGGTTCATTAAGCCTGTATAAAAGTAAATCTTGTCCCTCAAACAAGTGAAAACTGGGCCAAAACTTTCTTCCATATTCTCCCCCTATCATAACACATTTGATAAGGGTCATTATCTTACCCTTGCTGCTTGGGATAGGTTTTGGAAAAGTTTCACCACTCTAAACTGCTGGTGGTGCAGGTGAGCTGACTAGAAATCACATAAAGTTGTGAAGGGGCCTTTCTAAGTAAATATTTAGTGCGATTGACATCCAGGTCTTTTTCCTAAACATCACTCATGTATGTAATGTTTAACTTGTTCAGTAGGAATATTTCTTTCTCATGGCTGCTAGGACACAGAAAAGAACAATTTCACAAGAATTCTAACGAGCCAAAAGTTTCAGCAGATTGGCTGCCCTGCGGACTATTTGTGTTGCAAACAATGAGTTTCTTCAATTTTTCTAAAAGTAAATTAGATTAGAAACCAGATTATGGAGGCAATTTATAAAGTTGGCCTAGCAAGTATCACAAAGTCCCTACATCAACAATGACAAAGGTTGTTACTTTATCTGCCTTTAATTTTTCCCATATCTGCAGTTGTAATATGAGCCAGACATGATTTTGTCATATTCATATTAAACTTTTAAGGAATCTTCAAGACTAGTTTATTTTGAAAGAAGACATTTTAAAAACAGAACATTTGTGAAATTAGAAATAGAAAATAATGTTCTATCGATCATAACTAAGATACACTTCCATGCAAAAGCATTCCTCTAGTTTTAATTATGTTCAATAGGGATTTTTTTTAAAAAAATTTGTCAATGTTTGGAAACATGGAGCTCATCTTATCACATTCGAACCATTTTTCCAATTTGAGAATTCGGCTGAAGTTCATAATTTTGTTTGTCTGATGTCACTGCTGTAAATGATAGAAAGTGAAAGTCAGTGGCTTTCAAAAGAACACTTAAGCCAATATATATTTTATATATTTACTATAGCCACAAAGTAGATATGTTCTTAATTTCCCCCTTTCATTCATATAACAAGGACTAGAATTTGAAGAAACTAGTGCTCTAAAAGTAATTGTCTGTGCTAAAACTAGGCAAAGTGGTATACTCCAAATATTTTATCTGCAACTCCCATAAAACCCAGTAGGCATGGCTTTGAACTATAAGTGCTGTAGTCCAAAACTCCTGGTAAATCATCAGGTTTCATACATAACAGTGTAGTTTCTGAAACCTGACTTTGTGGATAGGTCCAAAGAGAAGATATATATTTGCTTGCAGGCACCGATTTAAGTAGCAAGTTTCATCCAGGGCTGCTATTTCAAACATGGGGTATTATATTTGTATTACTTATTTTCACAGTTTCAGTCCTTTCCAGAATGCCAATGGAAACAAATTTAAGATACGATACATAGATGATAGGAGAAAGAGAGAGAGTTAGAAGAGAAAACAGGGATCCAAATTTCTTCCAATAGAATGAAATGAATACAATATGCAGATATTAAAAAGATACAGCTTATCAGCATTATGAGATTAAAAATTGTACCAGTTTACTTGAATAAACACACCTTCGTTAGAGAGATAAGGGTTGCAGTGTTTAAAATGTTGGATCTGGACTGGAGTTAAAGTTAAACTCCCTGTCAACTCCAGCTCGATTATCCATTTAAAGTCCAGGGTTTCTTCCATTTCTGAAGATCTTACTGGTTTATTGAATACATGACATGGTATAGGCCACAGGTCTGCAACCCGCGGCTCTGGAGCCGCATGCGGCTCTTTCAGCTGTCTCCTGCGGCTCCCGGTCCTCTGCCATGTGCAGTCCAAAAAAAAAAAGTGGGACTAAAAAAGTTCAACCAATCAATTCAAATATGCAGGGTAGGTGCATATCTCGCCTTGGCTCCACTCTTCAGTCAAACCCTGTTCTGCGCATGCACGCATGTACGCACATGCGCACACATTTTTTACGGCTCCCAGTTTTTCCTTTTGTGAGGGAACCGGTTCCGAGTGGCTCTTTCACTGTTTCAGGTTGCTGACCCCTGGTATAGGTGAAGGAAAACTAACTCTAAAATGCCAAGATATATATATAACAATGACATTCCCAACCAAGCCTCCCAGATGTCCATGTAGTTCATGTAAACACTTCTCGTTGTTTCTGTTATCTTCTTCCCCACAGTTAGAATGTCCTCAAAAAGTTTCCATACATCTGTGTTTCAACAAACGTCTGCAGAACTGGAGAGGTTTCGTTTTTTTAACTAACCCATTCGAAGTCTCATTCCCCCCCCCCTTTACACAAATGACAAGATGAAAACAATAAGGCATGTGGCTGCCAAGTTTTCACTCTTGACAAGCTGCCCTCTCGAGAGAGGAAAGGATCTGGAAAAAATAATAAACACACATGAATTTACCACTGTTTTATAGACAAAGTCCTGAATGGAATTTTCTTATTAGCCTATCTGTTCTAACATTTGTGCTTCAGCTAAGGGGAATCCTTTCCATTTTAGTCAATACTGAAGTTTCCCCCTGCTATATCTAGAATCTAAGATTTCTTCAATTTCATAATGCCTTTCCCTCTTAACTTAAAATTGGAAGCCGAGGTGATTTTCCAATTGGTCTCAATCTGGAACCTTGAAAAGGCTTCAATAAGCTACAATGAAACACTGGATGTATCCGTTTAAATACGCTTGGTAACTGTAATTTTATGTAATGGGGTTTATAATCCCTATGATGGTAAAAGGATCTATATATTTTGGTCCTAGTTTTCTACTTGGTATTCTTAAATTCAGATATCTTGTGGATGTGTATATTTTATCTGCTACTTTAAACACTTTTTGGATGGCTCGTTTCTTATCTACCTTTTTTTAAAAAAAACAAAAACGTTTTTGTGCCTCTAGAGCCTTGCGTCCCCCTGGCCGGGTGCTTTTTTTCATAAATATTTTATTAATTTTCTATTTTTACAATCAAGTGCCTAATAGACAATGTGATGACTGAGTCCATTAGTGATTCTGTGGTACATGTAAGCTTCTTCAAACAAAATCCAATATTACACCCTCTATCTTCTCTTCTTTTGCTAATAGACATTTTTCCACAGTAAGCAAATACAATTCTTATTGTTGTGAGTAAATATACAATTGCCTATCAACATTTGTTACATTTTTCTAATAGTGTCAATAATATCAGTTTAGAATATCTTTTCTAACCAAAGCATATCTTAATTACATTTGCACTCAATATCCATTTATTCAGTCTATATCCTATTTTTTGCTTTTTTCCATTTTAATTCCCCATCTATGTTCAAAATATCCCAATCATTTATAATTTCAGAACAAGTTATATTTGGGTAACCAAAAGCTTCCCTTATTCAAAGTTCTTAGCATATTCTTATTTCCCTTTTATATCAAGATATGATATTCTGATTACAAATCCTATCTATCTAGTTATAATAATACTTCTATTTCTAGCAAACTATTCTTAACCATATTCAAACATCTAATTGGTAATATAACATCCCCTCTAATAGGTCAAAGCTTCTGCTTCCTTTAGTCTTACTCTAGCTTTCTTCCTTTGCCAACTATCCAAGTCAGTGCATTTGGATCATCAAATAATTCTTCCTCTGTTTTTGTGTATATTATTTGAAACAAGAGAAACAATTTAATTAAAGTATTTTTGGAAGAACTTAGTCGGTTGATATTCATTAAACAGCCTTCCTCCTTCTCCAGTTCCCCACAGTGCTGTTAACGGCTTTATCTTCCATTCCATCAGCTCTCATCCTCCAGTATGTTCTGAAACCTTGGTTTGTAAAATGTCTTTTCTATTTCCAATATTGTCATCGTGTCTTCTAAATCTTCATTTATCTGAGTCTGGTCATTAGTTTCTTCCTTTAGATCCTCAGTGTTTGTGTCAGAATTCTCTAGTTTTCCTTCTATTTTCTGTGTTGCTGGTTCCTTCTCTGTAGTTATTTACTGAGTTTGTAGATTTAAATTAGAAAATTGTTCTTTTATCTCCTTTTGTGTTATTTTTAATCTCATCATGAGCTAAAGCAATTGTTTCTTATATTAATTTCAACATGGAGACAATTTCTTTCTGTGGCTCATCAGTATTTTCTTGATGATATGGCAAACTGAAGCTTCTGGAAACATGTTAAGGATGTGTTGTTGTTTTTTTACTATTTAGAGCTAAGTATGGAACATCCATTTTATTTTTTGTAAGTAGCCTTTTTAAATTTATTCAGTCAACTAGCCGCTGATAAACCTTCCCTAAGCAGATATAAGTAAAATTCAAATGAGAAAAATATCCAGGGAGAAAAAAAGAACCATTAAAGGTTGTTTAACAATCAAGATTTATAATCCAGTGTTCCATCATATCAGGCAACAGTGTATGTTTCTTCTACAGGAAAATAGTTCCACAATACAGTTCTGAAAGTCAGTATTTTTGTTCATACAGTTCAT
The DNA here is from genome assembly GCF_964194415.1 of Vipera berus. Classification (NCBI taxonomy): domain Eukaryota; kingdom Metazoa; phylum Chordata; class Lepidosauria; order Squamata; family Viperidae; genus Vipera; species Vipera berus. The sequence continues at coordinate 27,564,281 of NC_138207.1, read as the reverse complement.
ACAGACCAATTTTAGAATAATAATATTGTCTCTGCTACACAGATAAGCAGCCCCCAAGTCTGTTCCTTTTTCTCAGCTGCAATTCTCAAAAGCAAAAGCTTCAAGGCCAGCCAAAGGCTTATCTAGCTCTGGGCTTCAAGCCAGGTTTCTTTTAGGCATAAATAAGTTGTAGTGCCATAATTCACCACTAATTCACCAACGCCATTTTTCAGTTTTTAAATCCAAAACTTATATTGTAAATTTTTCACGTCTTTCTTTTAATAAAAAAACACTTTTATTTTTATTTATTTTTATTTTTTATTTTAATCCCATTTATATCCCGCCCTTCTCCGAAGACTCAGGGCAGCTTACAATTTAAGCACAAACCAATGTGCTTAGCAATTGCCTTCATTCTATGTATATGCCTGCTTATTAGGGCTTTTGGGCCCCCCTAAGCGGCATTATTACAAAGTCAGCTTATTGCCCCCAACAATCTGGGTCCTCATTTTACCTACCTCGGAAGGATGGAAGGCTGAGTCAACCTTGAGCCTGGTGGCATGCGAACCTGCACTAATTGCAGGCAGCTGGTGTTACTTAAGGAGGCATTAGCCCACTGCTCCACCAAGGCTCTTTTAGTCCCCAAATTTCCAAGTCATATATGTATATATATATATATATATTAATTCCAAATTAGTCTTGTAGGTTTCTCCTTTTTCCCCAAATAATTAATTCGCCGCTTTCCTAAGGGAATGGGGTGGAAATTCCCTTTCCCTCCTCGGGGAGAGTGCTTTGGGCAGATTTTCAGGAAGAGGTCTTAAAGTCATAAAGAGAGGCTTGGGTCTTACCTAGTTTCATCCAATTTGCTGTAAGATTGCTTGATAGTGCTTGACATTGACATTGACAGCAGCTTCTGACTGGCTACGCAAATGTAGCCAGTCTTTTCCCCCACCGGTGTGGCATACAGTTGATTAATAATTTTGTTAACAATGTTCTCACTAATTTTCAAATTTACAGGTTGAATGAGCTCTTCTGAATTCTTCCATTTCTTTTGGTGTCATAGCATACATTTTTGGTTTAGGAAATTTGGTCCTGGAATTACTTCAATGGCACAGTCCAATAGCCAATGAGGGGGGAGAATATCCAATTCCTTTTCACTAAATACTTCCATTAAATCTGTGTGCTCCAATGCCTTGGTTGCTTTTTGTATATTCCCTTTTCTCACTCTCACTTTCTTATCCACCGGCACGCAGTGACTAGCCGACGCCTTGTGTGGCTTTTGTTGATTGACTGCTCTGTTCCTTACTTGCCCTTTTTTATTCCAATCTATAAGTGGATTCATGTTCTTTAGCCAGGCTAAACCTAAAATCATCCTTTCAGTCATTCTAGAGGCTACAATAAAACAAATGATTGCAATATGCTTGCCCAATTTTATAGTCACTGGTTTGGTGAGAGGCCAATCTATGCTTGAACCCCAAGGGTTGCCTTAACTTTCTAAGCCACAGTCCAACTTTTTTTTACTGTGGGCAAGCTGATTACACATCTAGGGCAGCCTGAGTCCAAGACGGCAGTAAGGGTCTCCTTTACTCCCGAAGAAGGGACAAACAGTTCTACTTTGGTAGTCATAGGAGAAATAGGACCACTTACCATTGGGTCATCCTCCCTTTCATTATTACTTTCATAGAAAACCAATCCTTGTTTCCCCAAGTTCAGAGTTTTTTCCTCTTGCCCTGAGGTTGGAGATACCTCAACGACCTGTTGAGCCACTTTGGATTGCTTGGAGGGTGACGAGCTGCCATTGGATGTGGGGCAGGGCAATCCGCAGCCTGTGTCTCTCCTTACCACATCAGAAACACACTTCCATTTCCTGAAGGAGCTTTCTCTCCTGGTTCCGGCAATATTACTCTTACTTCCTCAGCCAGACATCCGTCTCTACCCCGCAGGCTGAAGGTGAAGATCTTGACCAGTATGCTGTTGGTAATCTATCAAGTCTAACTCCATCTCTGTAATTAACTTCTACTATTCTTGAAGGAGATGGGGTATCCCTCTGGGTAAACAGTTATAATACAGGTCCGTTTTTAATCCATCTTGAAATTGGTAGACTAACATGTGCTCTGGCCAACCTCTGACTCAAGCCACCAATTTACAGAATTCCTGAATATACTCAGCCACCAGTGTCTTCCCTTGCTTGATTGTTCAGACACTCACATCTGCCTTTCTTGCTTCGACTGGGTCATCAAACCGATGTTGTAATTCAGGGTCAGCCTGTGGGTTCGGCAGTTGGGTCGGACGACTCAGAGGAGGAGGAGGAGGGGGGTGTTGAAGAGCTTGCTGATGATGGCCTTGAGGCTCCGCAGAGCCCTCAGCCAGGCCCCTCCCACCTGGTCACGACAGAGACCCAGCTGTGTGAGCCTGACAGTGTGGATGAAGATGAACCACAGCTGGCCCTGTTCAAGGACGCCCAACGCAGGAGGCAGTCAATCAGGAGTAAACAGAGGAAGGTAATGGGGCACCTCGGAAGGAGGCAGAGAGAAGCCACGCCCTGAACTGTATAAAAGGGGAATGCGTGGGAGGGCTGGTTTGCTGAAGGCAACCGCTTGAATAGTTCCTGTTTCATAGCTCCTGTTTCATGGTTCGTATCTTGTTTTGCTGTTTTATGTTAATAAATTTGGCAGGCTTAATTCCAGCCTCTTGCCGTTTGTAAAGGGGTTGTCCCTGCCTTTTCTGCAGGGCCGGTAGCAGGCTGGTACAGAACAACCGATTCCTTAGCTCCTGCATGAAGGCATCCACATCATGGAGCTTTGGAGCTGCCTCATTTTAAAAAGACACCAACCAATCTGCTGTATCCCCTTCCAGTTTTCCTGAAATAACATTCACCCAGGATCCATCATCGGGGTATTTGTCTCCATACCTTTCTAGATAATTCCACACCTGGGTCAGGAAGTAAGCCAGCTTTTCCAGTTCCCCATCACTTTTAACTGTAAAAGGAAGAGGCTGGGGATCTTCCCTCACCAGCACATATCCAGGTGGCAATCCTGCTGCTGATAATGCTGCCTGACCTCCTCTCCAATCAGTTTAGCGATGGTCTGGTAGTGTCCCTCTTTTGGGGCCCCCAGCATTTGCTGGCCTACAATCCCTCTACAATCCCTGTATTTCCCCCGCTGGTCAATTCCTGCTATCCCTGTTGAGAGCAAAGGTACCCATGATTGACCATTTTATTTTTGGGGGGGCATCTCCTCAAACCTCCCACTGAACTTCTCTCTCAATTGTTCCACCGAAGGGCTGCAAGATGGTGTAGGGAGTTTCCAATCCAGAGGTTCTCCCTACTCTGCCACCCTCTTGGATGCTTTCGTTGGCTAAGGCTCAGACAGAACCAGAGGAAACTCAGCTTCTGCTGCCTTCCTGAGACCATTCACCCAAGTAGTTCATGGTGCCGGACAAAGAACCTCTGTCTTTCTTCCTCTTCCAACAGTTTGAGGTTGCTCCACCACTCCAGCATTCTGCTTTGGGCGAGCTCCGCCCCCAAGTCGATCTCTCCTGTCTGGATTATACAGTTGCAAGAAAAAGTATGTGAACCCTTTGGGATTACGTGGAGTTTTGCATGAATTGGCCATAAAATGCGCTCTAAACGTCGTGTAAGTCACAACAATAGAAAAACACAGTCTGCTTAAAATAATACTACACAAACATTAGCTGTTGTCATGTTTTAATTGAACATAAGATGGAAACATTCACAGTGCAGGGTGGAAAAAGTATGTGAACCTTTGGACTTAATAACTGGTTGACCCTCCTTTGGCAGCAATAACCTCAAACAAACGTTTCCTGTAGTTGCAGATCAGACCTGCACAACGATCTGGAGTAATTTTGGACCACTCCTCTTCACAAAACTGTTTCAGTGTAGCAATATTCTTGGGATGTCTGGTGTGAATCGCTCTCTTAAGGTCATGCCAGAGCATTTCAATCGGGTTGAGGTCAGGACTCTGACTGGGCCACTCCAGATGGCGTATTCTGTTCTGTTGAAGCCATTGTTTTGTTGAATTACTTGTATGCTTTGGGTCATTGTCCTGTTGCATCACCCATCCTCTGCGGAGCTTAAGTTGGCGGACAGGTGGTCGTATGTTTTCCTGCAAAATGTCCTGATAAACTCTGGAATTCATTTTCCCATCAATGACAACAATCCGTCCAGGCCCTGAGGCACCAAAGCAGCCCCAAACCATGATGCTCCCTCCGCCATGTTTTACAGTGGGGATGAGGTTTTGATGTTGGTGTGCTGTGCCTTTTTTTCTCCACACAGTATTGTGTGTTTTTCTCAAACAACTCAATTTTGGTTTCATCTGTCCACAGTATATTTTGCCAGTAGTGCTGTGGAACATCCAGGTGCTCTTTTGCAAACTTCAAACATGCTGCAATATTTTTTTTGGACAGCAATGGCTTCCTCCGTGGTGTCCTCCCATGTACTCCATTCTTCTTTAATGTTTTCCTTATTGTAGATGTGTCAACAAAAATGTTAGCATGTGCCAGAGATTTCTGTAGGTCTTTAGCTGACACTCTAGGATTCTTCTTTACCTCATTAAGCATTATGTGCTGTGCTCTTGCAGTCATTTTTACAGGACGACCACGCCTAGGGAGAGTAGCAACAGTGCTAAACTTTCTCCATTTGTAGACAGTCTGTCTTACCGTGGAAAAATGAACATCAAGGCTTTTGGAGATACTTTTGTAACCCTTTCCAGCTTCATGCAAGTCAACAATTCTTGACCGTAGGTCTTCTGAGAGCTCTTTTCTGCGAGGCATGGTTCACATCAGACAGTGCTTCTTGAGACCAGTAAACCCAAAACAGGTGTGTGTTTTTAAAGGGCAGGACAGCTGTCAGCAACACATCCAATATCATCACACTGATTGGAGTCAAGGTTGGCTCACTCCTGGCTCCAATTAGCTCTTGGAGAAGTCATTAGGCTAGGGGTTCACATACTTTTTCCACCTTGCACTGTGAATGTTTACATGTTATGTTCAATTAAAACATGACAACAGCTAATGTTTGTGTAGTATTATTTTAAGCAGACTGTGTTTTTCTATTGTTGTGACTTACATGACGTTTAGAGCACATTTTATGGCCAATTCATGCAAAACCACGTAATCGCAAAGGGTTCACATACTTTTTCTTGCAACTGTAGTTGCTGGAGAGAAGTATTTTTGTGAGCTGACTCTTCCTCGGTCTTCTGTTCCATTGCAGAACTCAAAATGTACTAGCACTCCTGGGAGATAAACCCAGGTAGGCTACAAAAATTATGAGAGTTAGTTTAACGTCAACCTCCAGCTTAAGTATCCAAATAAAGTCCAGGATTTCTTTCCTTTCTGAAGATCTTACTAGTTTGTTGAAAACATGTCATGGTATAGGCGAAGGAAAACTAACTCTAAAATCCCAAGATATATAACCAAAGCATATAACAATGTCATTCCCAGCCAAAGCTTCCAGATGTCCACGTAATTTATGTAAATAGCTTCTCGTTGTTTTGAGAACCTTTTGTTGTCTTCTTCCCCACAGTTAGAATGTCCTCAAAAAGTTTCCATACATCTGTATTTCAACAAACGTCTGCAGAACTGGAGAAATTTCATTTCTCTAACTAACCAATTTGAAGCCTCATCTCCCCCATCCCTTACACAAATGACAAGATGAAAACAATAAGGCATGTGGCTGCTAAGTTTTCACTCTTGAAATCCTATTTGATTTCTATAGTTTGGCATGGGAGATAAAATTCAGGGAATCCAGAAAAAAAAGTTGGATAAATAAAATTATACTTCATTTCACTGGCCATTTAATGGGTCAATTTTTCCCAGCCACCTTGATGTCATGCTCAAAATACCTGTCTGGCACAGCATTGACTATACTGCATACTGAATATAGATTCCAGGAGATAAATTTCAAAGCCTGAATAGCATCAGGTGGAAAAATGGTTGCATCTCAAGAAATTTTTTCCTTCCTTTCAAGCAAATTAATTAATACTTACTTTTCATTTGGGAGCACAGAGTAAGTAGTTTCCATGCCAGCATGGATGTGGTCAGTCACATGACAGTGCAGTAGCCACGTCCCAGGATATTTTGGCCACATCTCAACAGTTTGAAATGTCCCAGGGAACAGGTCATACACATCTGCCCGGAAAGTTCTATTATACTTTTGGAGAGGGGAAAAAAATAACCAATCATAAATTTGTCTACTAATTGATTCATTAGAAGAATGCAACAACATTATGCCATTTTAAATATTTTAACAAATAAGCATTTTCTAACTTAAGAAAACTCCACCACTTAAACATCTATGCTTACAGACCTTCAATTACTACTTAAAGCCAATTAATGTTAGTAGAAAGTGGACGAAAGTGAAATCTGTTCTGTCCTCAAGGGAAAAATAATACTGCAGATATGGCAGTTGGATTATTGGGAAAACAATAGACTAATTTTTTTTCATCCATTTGTCAAAAAGTTGCTTTCAACTGAATTAGTATGCAGTGTACGGAGTATACAATTTCCAAATTTACAAGGATGTAAACCTATGTATGTTAGGAGACTTGCTAGACACACAGATCCTTATCAGGCAAATGAAATAGAATATATTTGCTCCACTGCTAAACTCACAAAGGGAGGAAAGAGAAAGAAATGTAAAATTGAGGGATAAAGTCTAGGTTTCAGTTCCCAATCAGTTACCTATTTGGAAACTATAAAACAATGGCCTGCCAAAATAGACAGACTTAGGTTAACTGAGTTAGTTATCTGACTTAAGAAAGTTTTATGTGTTCAGTTGTCCTGCATACCGCTTTCTCTCTTAGCTAAGTAAGTACCTTCTTTTTAGTTCTTTTTTAAAAAATGCTTATTTTTACCTTGTAATCGAAGCTATGCCCATGGAAATGTGCGGTGTGCATATCAACTTCATTCCCCATTCCTAATAAGTACCAGTTTACTTTGTCTCCAACATGCATTGTAAGACCATGCAGGTTTCCAAACAATCTTCCATTAATGGCTAAAGAGAGAAATATTTGTTATAAAAGTGCTGTTTATTTCCAATTATGGAGCTACATATCAATCTAATAAATTTAGTACAAAGATCAAGCCTTATCAAAAGTTTATCAGAGATCATTGTCCAAAATATACAGCTGGTCCACTAATTCAAATTGAGCTCAAAGATCAGAGCAATCTAAGAGTCATTCTAATTACACTTGGACAATCTTCATGATTTTATTTTCCTGGGCTCCAAGATCACTGCAGATGGGGACTGTAGCCAAGAAATTAAAAGACGCTTGCTCCTGGGGAGGAAAGCAATGGCAAATCTAGACAGCACACTAAAAACTAGAGACATCACCCTGTCAACAAAAGTGCATATAGTCAAGGCTATGGTCTTCCCAGTTGCAATGTATGGCAATGAAAGTTGGACCATAAGAAAGGCTGAGCACCAAAGAATTAAGGCCTTTGAACTATGGTGCTGGAGAAGACTCCTGCGAGTCCCTTGGACTGCAAGGCGATCAAACCGCTCAGTCCTAGAGGAGATTAACCCTGACTGCTCTTTAGAAGGCCAGATCCTGAAGTTGAAACTCAAATACTTTGGCCACCTAATGAGAAGGAAGGACTCACTGGAGAAGAGCCTAATGCTGGGAAAGGTTGAGGGCAAGAGAAGAGGGGGACAACAGAGAATGAGGTGGCTGGATGGAGTCACTGAAGCAGTAGGCATGAGCTTAAATGGACTCCAGAAGATGGTAGAGGACAGGAAGGCCTGGAGGAACGTTGTCCATAGGGTCGCGATTGCAGAGTTGCGCTACAGTCTTTATGTCAGGGGTGGACAATTAATTTTCCCAGTGTGCCACATGAGAAACCAGAACTCTTGTGAAGGGCTACTGCCTTCCTCAGGCTAAACAAGATCAAACAAATTTTTGTATGTTCTCTGTCCCAATCTTACAAATACAGCAGCTTTCCACTGCTAATAGTACATGTGTGCATGCATCGTGCGTGTGACACAGAACACAAAAAAGCATTTCTGCCCATTTATGCCTTATGCAGTGTCACTTTAACTGATGTGAGATAATTGTTATTCCAAAATACTGGAATTCCAGATCCAAACATACCATGCATTTTATTGCTTTCAATGAATTCCTCATCTTCCTTGTTTACATCTCCCGGATTGGCGGAATGCAACTTGATATTCTCATCTAAATACCATGATTCATTTTCATCAAACACCAGAAAAAGGAGAGCAAACTGCAGAATTTTGGGATGTGGAATTACAGGAAAAACCTCCTTGCGACAGACAACAAGTGTTCCTATTAATCCACTATGGAGGTCCTGAAATCAAAAATAAAAATAATCACCTAGTACTATCACTAGGACAATATGCCTAGATAGCCACATGTATATATAGCTTTTAACTATACAAGGAATCTATACATGATTTAATGTGGATCAAATCTTTTATACTAACATTCATTTTAAATAGAAATGTGTTTTCTGCTAACATGGTTTGTGGTACTGTTAAGTTTATTTATTTTATTTATTTATTTTAATTCCATTTATATCCCGCCCTTCTCCGAAGACTCAGGGCGGCTTACAAGCTTAGCAGTAGCCTTCATTCTATGTATATGCCTGCTTATTAGGGCTTTCACACACACCCCAAGCGGCATTATTACAAAGTCAGCTTATTGCCCCCAACAATCTGGGTCCTCATTTTACCTACCTCGGAAGGATGGAAGGCTGAGTCAACCTTGAGCCTGGTGGGATGCGAACCTGCACTAATTGCAGGCAGCTGGTGTTACTTAAGGAGGCATCAGCCCACTGCTCCACCAAGGCTCATCCCCCCAAAAATCAAGTAATATATATTAGAACATTTCCAAATGTAGATCTTAAAATAACATTTCTGGTGATGCCATCAGTGATTGTTGACTTTTAGCATCCACATAAATAGATTTTCTTTTATTCCCCCAACCATGTTCTTCAGGTGTTCTAATAGTACACTTTTGCCAATATAATTGAGTCCATCCACCTTGCCATTGGTTATCCGCTTTCCTTCTACTTTTCCCAGCATAAAGGACATCTCAAAGGAGTTAGATATGATAATTTGAAACTAGTCATTGTTCCTCAAATGAGCACTCTGAATTTATTTGTTTCTAAGATCGGTTACTATACCTGATGTCATTAGTTTGATCTCTATATTTAACGGTAGTCCTATTTTTTCATTGTGTTCCTTGGCTCACATTATAAGAGCTTGCAGATCATCTGTGTTTTCAACTATCAAAATAGAATCATCAGACCAGAGTCTCCATCTTTCCTTTTAGAAAAAGACTCCACTCCAGAATCAGTGAGATGTACAAGTCCAGTCCAGCTGCCTTTGTTAATCTTTCAGTTATTATAAAATTATAGAATGTTGTATACTTAATATATCAAGCTACGTTAGAAATACTGTTTCCCAAAAAAGAGAACAACCTTGACCATAGTCGCTATGAGTTTACCTTCACTCTATCCACAGTGGAATAATATGCCCAGGGAATACAGGTAGAATCTCCTTCCTCAGGACCAGATCTTGCTGGGATTTTCCAGATATACTCTTCAGTTGCACCTGAATGAAACATACATTGTAGATACGGATTTATTTTTGTAGATTGTTTTTCCCTTTATAATCAATGTTTTAAAAACAAGCAATGGAAGTGCTTTTTAGATAAATTTTGCAATCTTACGCCAGTGGAGAAAAGAAGTTTTGCTATACAAGCTAAATAAAAGAAGCAGGGGCTTTCTGTTTTATTTTTATTTTTTTTATATATTTTTTTTGAGTTTCTTCTCTCACACCAAATGGGATGGACTGGCTTCTGTTTCCCTTTGTCTTTCTGTGACATCCTTGACAAATTTGGCTTCCCTCCGGGTGAGATTCAAGGTGCTGGTGATGACCTATAAAGCCCTAAATGGCATGGGCCCGGATTATCTGAGGGAGCACCTGCTGTCAGCATCAACTTCCCATCGTCCTGTGCGCTTCCACAGGGAGGGCCTCCTCAGGGTACCGCCGGTCAAGGATTGCCGACGGGCGATCCCCAGGGGGAGGGCGTTCTCTGTGGGCGCGCCTGCCCTATGGAATCAACTGCCAACAGAACTCTGGACTGCCCCCAACCTTCGTTCATTTCGCCAGGACCTAAAAACCTGGCTCTTTGAGCTATCTGGTCTGGACTGAGGGGTTTAATGTTTTTAAATTGTGATTTTAATTTTTTGCGGCTAGACTTAATTTTATTGTATTTTAATTTTATATTGTATTGTTTTTAAATTTTGCCTTGTAAACCGCCCTGAGTCCTTTGGGAGTAGGGTGGTATATAAACTGAATTAATAAAATAAATAAATAATAAATAATAAATTTTAAAGTACTTATTCAAAACTAATTTTCTTAAGAACAAAACCTCTGATTTAGTATAATTTTAGGACAATAATATTTTAAAGGTGTACTATTTTCTGCAGTCCTAGCTGGGATAAGGTCCCATTGAATTCATGTGGCAACGTCTCCTGAATAGATAGATGAAATCATATTGCAATATACACATGGTACATCAAAAATGATATGAATACAGATACTATTTTTCCCTTTCAGATAGCAAAAATGATAAAAGAATCAGATCCGTGCTTTTGAGTAGACATCAAGGAAAAGCTGCAGAGAATAGCATTAACATTAGGCTCATGTGTACAAAAATAGAATGCAAAAAAGTATAATTTCCTTTCCATGGAAACTCAATACACTCCAAGCTTTTATAAATCATTACATCAGGTGACAAAATAGAATTGACAGAATTATAGATTATGATATGATTCAGTCTTTGAACTGAATATACTACAAATTTAATTATAACTAACCAAGGGTTGAACTTGGTTAATTCTTTGATTACAGATCATCAAACAACATAGGCTACAACAAGACTTAATGAAAACATTCTGGAAGAAGACAATGCAAAAACTTTTATATTGTGCAGAAAATAATATTCACAAAGACACAAGGAGCCTGGGTCAATTTAAAAGTAACTTTTCAATATCTATTTTTTCTTTTTTTATTATCAACTCAGGACTAACAAATGAATTACTGTACCTGGATGTGTTTCTGTTACAAGTGGATACTTAGTTTTTACTCCTTGTGCATGGATAGAATAAGGCCTAGAGGCCATGTTCTTGAAAAAAATTTTAAGTATATCTCCAACTTGTGTAAGAAGCAGAGGACCTTTGAAAAAGTAAAAATAAGCATATAAAAGTAAAGTAAAAGAAAGTATAAAGGTATAAAATTATTTAAGAAATCAGAATTTAACAGATTAAATGAAGGCAAGCTGACCTTTTCCTGGATCAAGAAAGCTTTAAATAGTAACCTTAAAGCTAACTGGATCAGGTACAGCGTAACAATAAACTAAGATTTAATGGTTCCTCATAGTGCCAAACAAGGAAATTAGTTTGAAGCTCACATAATTCCATAATCCTCTGTTGATCTTCATAGTTAAATTTAACCACAGTTAGAAATTGCATTCCAAAATATGTATTGATATGTATATAACCATAAGAATTAGGGTTACTTAAAACTACTACATGCAGTATTGAAATCAGCCATTGGAAATGACATTTGGACCTTAACTTGATTTGATTACTGTAGTTAGTACATTTGGAATTTTGAAAGCATTATTTTGTGGGCATTATTGGGGAAGACATAAAATATCTGCCATAAACAATGACAAAAAAAATCTGAAGAAGTCTTCAAGATACAAAGGTAAATATCCATAGGCACCACCAATGGCCATAATTTAAATTAACTAGCTACTTGAAGTTCCTGGAATATAAGAAAAAACTGTACTTAGTTAAAACTAGGTAGTGCACCCAATTTCTTCATAATGTTATATTTGATTTATGGTTCAGCATTATATGTAAACTGAACCAACTGTTTTTCCAGGACTTGTGGGCTGGATGCATCATAGCGAAACCGCACCCACCCCATTGCCGGCAGTGGCAAAAAAGTCACAATATATCGCGACACGTCATATGACGTTGCGAGTTTGAAACCCCTGTCTTTGATGAACTACACTCAGCTTCAAGTGAAGAGTCTCTACCTTGGCTGATATGAAATTTAATAAAGATTTTTATGCACACTAGTATTAATTGGTTAGGCCATCTATGTGTTTGGAATTTTCACAAAGTTCACAAGGGGAGATTTATTCATAATTATATTAGCACAAATAAGCAAGTAGATACAAATAGAGAACTCTCTGCACACTGTTGTCATTCACTGTCTGGCAGCGGAGTGGTTAGAAAGTAGTATTGCAGGCAAACCCTGCCCACAGCTGGAGTTTGATCCTGACAGGGCTCAAAGTTGACTCAGCCTTACATTCTTCTGAGATTAATAAAAATGAGGACCCAGATTGTTTGGGGCAATATGCTGACTCTGTAAACCACTTAAAAAGGGCTATAAAGCACTGTGAAATGATATATAGTGTTGTTGCTATTGCTACTGCTGACTTTGAAAAATGATGAGAATCTATTAGAATCAGCTCAGGTAATGTAGAAACAAATATATAGATAAAAGGGTTCCATGTAGACATTGAAAACTTCTGGTTTGACCCATTGGTTCAATCCTGAAATCACTGCCTAAATCTGTGTTTCAGATATTCCCACAAATAGTTACAAAATACGTTACATGTAATGTTAAAAATCCTGATTTTTACTGAAACTCTTGAAGCCAATACCTAGGATTCCTAAATGTTCTTCCTCTTCATTCCGTTCTTTAGGGATTTTAAATGTTTGGTCAGTATATTCCCGATAAACCACTTTCTTGTATTTTGACCCAATGAATTTATCTTCCTTGTTTAAAAATGGATTTCCTGGACTAAAAGAAAAAATGAAGTTAACTTTCACATACCTACACAGAGTTGTATGCCCAACAAAATTACATGAATAAGGAATGTTACAAATGTTGCCATTGCGCCACATAGACTCAACTGATTTCCTAACAAATTTAGATACATCAGCAAATAAATAGTTTTCAAAGATTTTATTTTTATTTTCATTAGTGCAGCCTTACCTTTCATCATGGAACTGATGCCTCTCTTGTTCCCATGCCCTGCTAGGGGAATAGTCCCATTCAAGTTCTTCAGCTGCAATGTAGAAAGTCTTCTGATGAGTGTATTGCTCATCTTTTGCTGATGAACCACATCTCTTTACTTCATACGTTTGTCTCATACCACCTGTGTAGTGATCTGTTGTAAGGCAGGCCACTTCAAAAAGACCTGGAGAAAGAATAGGAAGCAACTAGTTGAAACAAGCAAATAAGATAAAAAAAATCCCAATAGATGCAATATCTAACCTGCATTATAGCACCATTTTCAAAACAGTAGATCAGTCTTCACAATCTGGTATTTATGATAGTTGAAAATTTGGGGAATTCTGTCCCTTATACTTCCAGAAGGTGGCAGACTGGTGCAGTATCAAGGCAATGAAATATCATTTCTGTGATTCTAGGGCCCTTTGACTCACAACAAAACAGCTGTCTCTTTTCATATTTGGAAAAAACAATATCAGACTATTTCCTCATGACACACTTGAAGTTTCTCAGGAAAGCAATTCCAAATCCACTTGGTGGATGCTAGTGTGCATCACACTATTTCCTAAATTCCTTCTGCTACTTTAACAAGATAAAAGAGATTATTTTGTAAAAAAATGTGATGCTGACTCTCCCCAAGTCACAAATCATAATTCATATTTCAAGAAGACACCAAGTATTCCTCAATTATATTGTTCTTTCTTTCAGCTATGTTATGAACTCCATTAAGGGCCCATCAGGTTGCAATATACATTTCTCAGAAAAAAAAATCATGAAAATAAACTGCTCAATGTGATATACAATCTTGGATTATGGATTAGGAGTGCAAGAGGACAGGATCAGAGAATCAAATTTATGATTTGGAAATAGGACATTCCACATTCAGAAAAACCCTAGAAAAAGGTGCATTTGGACCCACTGCAATAATATCTGGGAAGGAGTTTTGTAAATAGTAAATGTGATTTTGTTCACCTTCTGAGTCAGGCTTCATAACAGCTGTGGCAGAAGTATGTGGGAAAAGATTAGCCGTATCCTTCCTAGTCCCTTCAGTTACAAAAGTGTTTCCTGAAAAATATATTCCATGAATGTCAACCTCAGTTCCCAAGCTGATCAAATGCCAGGAAACTATCTCTCCAAGACACATCACAAGGCCTTTCTGATTTCCATACATATATCCATTTATAGCTGCAAAAGAAAAAGCATGCAATTTAATAACAAGATTATAGCATGTTATCCAATTAACAAAACTGACAGCAACATCTACGTCAGGGGTGTCAAACTCAATTTCACTGAGGGCTGCATCAGCATTGCAGTTGCCCTCAGGGGACCGGGTGGGTATGGCCAGGGTGGGCGTGGCCTACTGAGTGGGCATGGTTAGAGTGCGTATGCCCTACTGGGTGGGCGTGGCCAGCTCTACATCGTTCGCATCAAGGGTGCCTATGGGGGCCTGGGCAGGAGTGGGGCAGATCTGTGGGTCTCTGGCAGGAGGAGTGTCTCTGGGCCAGGGCCAAGGCAGTGGGGGCTGTTCCCTCACTGTTTCCAGGATGGCTTCGCGGGCCGCATGAAACCACTTCGCGGGCCGGATCCGGCCCCCGGCCCTTGTGTTTGACATGTCTGATCTACATGATCCTTTATCACCAGGATCCCCAATAGAAAATAAAATTGCAGGTAGCTTCAGTCAGTATTTTTTATAATTTTTATTTTGGTCTTCTGGTATAAGTATGTTTGGGGATTGGTCATATCAACCATGGCAACCTTTCTGAGTGCCCATAACATACTGTCAAATGTTTAGATACATCTAATGACCCATAAAAGGTTGGGGCTATCCACTGTTTTGGTTTAGAAACATACAGAAGCCATCAGAAACAAATAAAATAATTTCCTAAATATATATATCTGGGACATGCATTGCTCAGGTTTATGTAACTTTATCCCATAAAGTTAGTGGGGGCTAAACAACCATGTAGCATCTACATATGAATTTATTTATTTATTTATTTATTTATTTATTTATTTATTTATTTATTATTTATTTATTTATTTATTTATTTATTTATTTATTTATTTTATTCTCAATTTCTATAGCCTGCCAACTCAACCAACTGACCCTGTTTTATTAGGTTTGTTACACTAGGCTGCAAAACTCTACAGTCTTTAGTCATCTATTTAATAGTCATCTTTTTTTACAGCCTAGATATGACCATTTTACATATTTGTGTTCAATCCACAAAACCTTTCCTCTGTGTAAAGTATTGTGGAAGTGAATGAGATAATATCCAGCCCTTCATATGAAAAATAAAAATGTGATATTAGCAATGATTGGAAATCTAGTCCCTAGAAGAGTTAAACATTTCTTTCTTTCCTTTTTTTTAAATAAAAAGTAATCTCAAACAGGGTAAAAAGTTAACTATTCTGATCAAAATTCCAGCTATTAAATTCCATTTTCATTGCTCAAATCTTACATTTCTTTTCGTTTCTTGAAAAATCAGCCTGCATCCTATGCCCACTGGGTAGATTCATCCTCATAGACCAATGTCATTATATTGAGATTGAGGTTTTGACTAGGAGAGGTTCTAGTGACCAAATTTTAATTATGGCACTCATTTTGGTAATGTTATTTTAAAATACCTTTTCAATGCAAACCATGACATGATCTACAGTAGGCAGTGAGATGATTTAATTAATTGCCTCTGTATTTTATATACATCTCCATTCATCAGACCTTCTAGTCCTGCTATTTGTAAAACTAGGGAACTCTGTTGTATGAACATTGTTCCCTCCTTTCATCTCAATGGCAAATAAAGTTAAAAACAACAGATAACTAATTTACTATATTCAACAATATGACAAAACACAAACTCTTACAATGCATCTTATTGGACTCTTGAAAATCCTCGTCTTCTTTATCAACCTCTTCAGGGTGTTCTATAAATTTATTAATATTGTCATCTAAATACCAGCTCTGATTTTCATCAAATACTGTTGCAAGCAGAAAAAATTCCCTGTCTACATTATCCTATGGGAAAGAGAAGACAGAAAAAGAAGAATATGCAAAAAACAATAAATGGGGTTATTTGTTATAACAAAATTATGTTTGTTAAGCAACCAATAAGACATTTTGTATACAGTTATAAATATTTAGAAGCTTCTTGGATGCTTAATAACCTCATGTGGTATAAGACAGTTGTATGATGGGATTTGCTGTAACTGATCTTAGTATATTTAAAAATAATCAGCTAAGAATTATTTTAAAAGTCAGAAAATCTGCAATTGTATATTTCAGAAATAATATTTAAATGCTTAGGAGAAACTATTTCTTTAAAAAAGATTATAATATTTTTACAGTGATGAAATCAGTCAGGATTTGCAAGATTTAAATGGGTTTTCCTAGCCAGGAAGAGAGACAATAAGAAAATGAACAATTGTCTTATTCTGTTTTTGAATAAGGTGTTCCATTCCTAATGAAAAGAGTCCTTTGCCTGCATGTTAGGAAAGCAGGGGTTGTCCAGCTTTATCCCTTTTGCAGATATTCTATTCAAGACACATTTTGGGGTCTTCATTAACTTATTAATGAAGGGCTCGTTGCCTTGGAAGAGTGAGGAAGATTCTCAGGGATGACTCACACCCTGGACGGTATCTCTTTACTCTCCTACCATCCGGTAGGAGATATAGGAATATAGCCAGCCGTACCAACAGGCTGAAAAATAGCTTTTCTCCGTGGGCTGTTAGGCTTTTAAATGGGACATAATCTTATGCAGAATTGACTTGGGAGGCCGGTGTGTGGTGTAGTTGGTTCACATGGTGTGGTAGGATGGAGGGTTTGTTGTCACTGTGTGTTGGGGGGAGAGAGCACGGGGGGAGGCTCAGCTAATCTCAATGTACACATGTTGTACTTTGACAATAAAGGTTTATTATTATTATTGTTCTGAAATTATGCCATTTTCTTCTAGAGACTAGACAGTTGGTTAATTATTTAAAACAATGCTGCCTTTGTTAACATGTCAATTAGACATTTTGATGCACGTATAAGCTACTTTTAAAGTATATAATTTCTAATCTAAAAAGTTTTAAATGCTAATGCCAACAAAGGGTTATTCATTGTAAGAGTTGTGGGCATTTTGTTTAATCTCTTTTAATTTTTGTATTTTGTCTTTTAACATGTACTGCCCTGTTCACCACCCTGAGTCCTTCGGGAGAAGGGCGGTATACAAATAAAATTAATAATAATAATAATAATAATAATAATAATAATAATAATAATAATAATAATAATAATAATAATAATAATAATAATAATAATAATAATAATTTCATTGTAATAACACTACTTGGTTCTACTATTAGATCTTGATGTTTCCTATATCCACTGGATGATATTAATGTAATTCCTGACTGCAAATCAATTACTTGGACTATTCAAACATTTAACTGATGATTAACTTCTACAAATGTATTCATTAGGCAAACTCAACAAGAAGTTAAGGTCAACGTTACCAATGGAATTCAATTATGTGCATCAAACAGCACACGCTTCAAATAGTGCAATAAATAACATTGACATGGGATAATTTGCTGTCATCCCATGAAAGCCATCCTGAGATGTAAATACTGCAAATCCTATGCAACATTTTCCCCATTGTGCAGAAAAGGGATTGTCCCATTGGGTGCTTGGTGCTCTTGTTTTTGCAGTCTAAAGAGGAATATAAACCAAGACTTTGATAAAAACCATGTTTGGGGGGCACTAGCTGGATGTTTTAAGTGAGACGCCTGCCTGTTCCACTCTGAAGTTGTCTGACAAATTGCCCTACGTTAGCCAGATGAAGCAGGCCAGAAGATGGAAGTCACAGTGATGAACAAGTGTATCAATATATACACTTTTTAAATGGTTGTAAGCTGCTTGGTGATGAACATTAGTTTATTAGTTTCTTTAACATTAAGAAAGCATACATAATTTATAATATTAATATATACAGTAAATATGTCCTCTAAAATGCACCTCTTTTATCAGTGCCCTTTTATTAGCATACTTCAGGAAGGGGAGGACAATCGTTGGAATAAACTGGTGATTTTAGGGGTTTTTTATTACCGGTTTCCATGGAGCAGGCATTATGCCTTTTCTGCACACTAAGAGTGGGCCCACCAGGCCAGAATTGGTATCCTTGATTGGATCTGAAGCTGAATAATACAGCAGGGTTAGACAATCTGGATCGTCTGCCGTAGGGCCCACAGTTTCTGGCACTTCCCATTTATAGATGAATTTCTCTCCAGGTTTCACATGTGAGCCTGGACTTGGAATACCTGCAATATATTCAAAATTGAAAGGTAAAAAATCAACAGTCCTCCCCCAACTGAAATATGAATGGAATGGAATGGAATGGAATGGAATGGAATGGAATAGAATAGAATAGAATAGAATAGAATAGAATAGAATAGAATAGAATAGAATAGAATAGAATAGAATAGAATAGAATAGAATAGAATAGAATAGAATAGAATAGAATAGAATTTGGAAGAGACCTTGCTCAAGCAGGGAACCTATACATTTGGTTGATTTCTTTAACACTTACATAATTATATCAACATACATGCATTTACCTCCGGACAGAGTGTGGTAGAAAGAGCCCTCATTGCTTTTGGTATAACTCAGGCCATGTGGTTGAATGCTGAAGGGGCGGCTTGCATTGTTGAAGAAGACTACTTCAATATAGTCACCAACTTCTGCTCTGATGATCGGCCCTAGTTAAAACAGAGATAATAACACTTAAACTTATATATCACTTCATAGTGCTTTACAGCCCTGTCTAAGCCATTTAGACACTCACCATATTGTCCCCACAATCTGGGTCCTCATTTCACTGACCTCACCTTGAGCCAGTGAGAATCTAACTCCTGGAGTCAGCAGTGAGTTATCCTGCCATACTGCATTCTAACCACTGTGCCATCATAGCTCAACCTAATTAACCTTCATTCTTGTTTGTGACTGGTCCTCACTGATCTCAGAAAGCTAAATAGGGTTGGATCCGTATAACATTTCAGTAGAAGAGCCCTGAGAAATCCTCAGGTGGTAGCCAAAATTGAAGTTTTTTTAAAAAAATCATTCTGTATTATTCAGCTTCAGATCCAATCAAGGATACCAATTCTTTTTTTTAGTATATGTGTTGCTGAAGCGAGCACAAAAAAAAACATATTTGAAAAAGATAATGCAAAACACTTTGAGATTGTTGTCACAAAAATTACATGGCCACATCTGTAGCTTCACCAGAAAATTAGTTGATCCCAAAAGAGATGATATAGCTATCCATCTACCCTTTGAGCTAACTACTTAACTAGCTGCTTCCTTTTTTAATTTAATGTTAATTTTAGGTGAAAATGTTAAGTATGTTCCATTTTCCACTTGTGCTTTAAATATCCAGCATATTGGCAATCATGCACTTAATATTAGTGCAATATAACTTATACAAATTTTGCTGAGTCTTACTTGTTATATGAATTTAGAAGTCTCAGTTTGAACATGTTCTATAATGATATAATTTGTACTATACTAATAGGTCTTAGGGATGCGGTGGCTCAGTGGGTTAGGAGGCTGAGCTTGTCGATCAGTTGGTCGGCAGTTTGGCGGGTCGAATCCCGAGTGCCGCATAACAGAATGAGCGCCTGTTACCTGTCCCAGCTTCTGCCAACCTAGCAGTTCGAAAGCACGTAAAAATGCAAGTAGAAAAATAGGGACCACTGCGGTGGGAAGGTAACAGCGTTCCGTGCGCCTTTGGCATCTAGTCATGCCGGCCACATGACCACGGAGACGTCCTCGGACAAGCGCTGGCTCTTCGGCTTTGAAACGGAGATGAGCACTGGCCCCTAGAGTCGGAAACGACTAGCACGCATGTGCAGGGGAACCTTTACCTTTACCTTAATAGGTCTTATTATCATAGCATTTGTGCAGGCCCCCTTGCATCCTTGATTATTTTCAGAAGATAAACTTCCCAGATTTCAGACACATACATATTGTCACAATTCACAGTAGTGTTATATAGTTCATCTAAATTGCAAATTACAAAATTATCAGATAGACTTGCCCAAAAGTCCAAGATGCTTTTCATAATGAAGCCTCATAGAGCGTCTAATAAAGTCGACACTGGTATATTGAAAAAAACGGGCTTTTTTATAAGTCCCACCAATTCTATTTTTGCCTTTTTCAAAAAATGTCTTGGAATCCCTGTAACAAAACAAAACACACCATCATTTCCATTTGTATAGCAGCAGAATGAAAGATATTTCATATGTTAGGAAATAGATAATTTGGATTATCCTTTATTAGTTTTTTCTCAGGATTCTGAAAGGAATGTTAATATTCAAACTAACAAAAATGTACAGATACAATTAACATAACAGCATGGAAAGGACTAATATATCCATAAAACTGATATGCATAGCAACAGAAAATACAAAAAAAAACAGCCCTGGAAATTATGTCATAAATAGATTAACTCAACTTTTACCATCTCTTTCTTTTTCCTTTTCCCTTTCTCAAAAATAAAAAATAAAAAATAATCTAGACAATAATAGCATGTATCACCACCAGCCAATCTGGTATAGCTTTCTCCTTTTGTGTTGTATATAATAAATCTTTAGCTAAGCCCTTTGTCAAACATCCACACTTTGACATTTTACTACATTCCAAATACTATAGATTGCAGTCAAGAAAAACATAGCATTTTTAAAATGTAGCCAGAGAAATATTAACAGTGCTATTCATATCAGTCTAAAATAAGACAAGACCAAACTATGTGAATTGTTTAAATTCTTAAGTTGGATCTCCAACAGGAAACTCATAGTAACCAATATTTACTGAAGATTTCTGAGGCATCTAGTCTATATGAGACACTGTTGTTATTATTCTTGTATTAACTTCATTTTAAGCTCTGGACATTGTTTTGTGCATCCTTTCATTCATGAATTATAACAGGACATCAAATTCATTATTCTAAAAGTTATCTAAATAATTTAAGATTACTTCATCAATTTCCTTCAATTCCCTATAGAGAAGGGCACTGGCTTAAAAGTCACAAAGACTTCCTCCAAAATCTCCTATTACAACATAAATGTCAGTTCAGACACAAAATTCCCTCTGCTATCTAGTATACTAGGAGCTGATACCAGGACTTTTGCACCGAAGAAAAAACGTGTACTAGCTTGGACCTCTTCATATCCACTTCTATAACCAGATATTAGTAAATGCCAGCAATACCTTTTATATGAAATGGTTTGGCTGCCTGCAAAAAATCATCACTTACTTATCTAGATCAAGGGGTTCTCTTGTGAACTCATTTGTTCCAGATGGGCCATAGTTCCATTCCTCTTCCTCTGCAGCAATATAATAGAATCTTGTGGTAATGACGGTAGGGTGGTTCGTAAGAGATGGAGAATGGTGTTCACAGTTTTTCACCTTAAAAATGGCCTGCATGCCACCTGAAGAAAAGGAAGACAAAGATCATTGATCTTGTAAGCAATCTAGGATCAAGAAGTTCATAGACTAAGAAACTTAAATTTTCCCCTGTCCCATGCCAACAAGGAACTCAGAAACCAAACAGATATAAGACAGGAATAATTTTCACTGTGTAACATCTAGACAATGAAAGCCTTAGACAGAGTTTAAGGAACATGATAGGAAATAGTTCACTGCCAAAAGTTTCTTTGAGTGAAGCCATCCATTGAAGGATTAAGAAGAGAACGTTGCAACACAACTTTACTTCTTATGTGTTTACATGTTGTACATGATAAAAGTATGAATGGGAGGAATTTGCTCTGTGATGACATGGCATATATTTCATCATTGTGACATTACTGTAGTTAGAAAATTACTTCTAGGATTTTGAATTATTTATTTATACTGAAGAAAACCAGTACAAATATTATCTCTGTGCCTATCTGTTCATTTGTCTATTATCTATTATTTCTCTATCTGTCTAAGTCTCTGGATTCTTCAGATCAGAACATCAAAAAAATTATTATCTTATTCTTTCAAGACATGTAACCCAACTGTTAGTATCCATAGTAACTCTTGAACATCACATAATACTTTACAGTTTTTACACTCAGTTGATAACAATGTTTATAATTTCCATGATCCTTTCATAGGTCTCAATCAATCAAATTGCTGAATATAATAATTGGAGTTATCTACAAAAATGCTTGATTTGATTGTAAGAAGACCATTTTTAAGTTTTTATTTTACTTTCTATGTGCAAAAAGATGTATCAAGATTTAAATTGAATGAAGTCTCATTAAGCCAAAATATGAGAACCAGTTTGAGGTAGTGGTTAATGTACCAGCCTAAAAATGTGGAAATTGTGAGGTCTGGTCCCATCTTAGGCACAATGTCAGCTGGGTGACTTTTGGCCAATCACTGTCTCTCAGCTCTAGGAAGAAAGCAATGGCAAACTGCTGGAAAAAAAACCTTGTAGAGACTGGGGCCAAACAGTTGCCAGGGTCAATACTGGCTTAAAGACACACATGCCACCTTCACCACCACCGCAATATAAGTTGCTGGATTTATATGTAGTAATTCATTAAGCCACATTTCTTTGCAAGTTATAGTTTAATATGTTTTGTGAATCTAACTATTTGTGTGGAAGTTAAGTCACAGCAACTGGATTTATTTTTTTATTGGTTTGAGATTTTTTGCTGCCAATCCAAGCAGCTTCTTCAGTCTGAACAAGTTGATTAAGGTAATCTGAGTAGGCAGAGTGTCATGGTTCCAACCATTGAAACCGTTCAAGGCATTGTTTACCTTAAAGAATCTTTTATTCGAGAAACAAAATATCGGCACTACATAGGTAAAGCCAAAAACTGAATTCCCCTCCCCTGGGCACAAAGTAGCAAAGCACAATTCCCTCCTCCAATCAACAGTCATAAATCACATTCCCCTATTAGCTTGA
The DNA here is from genome assembly GCF_964194415.1 of Vipera berus. NCBI lineage: Eukaryota > Metazoa > Chordata > Lepidosauria > Squamata > Viperidae > Vipera > Vipera berus. The sequence continues at coordinate 27,541,292 of NC_138207.1, read as the reverse complement.
AGCATGGGCTTTCTCCCCAGCTCTCCAGCCTGCCAAATCTTTATCAGCTCTGGGCGCAACAACCTTGGATTCCCACGGCTGAGTTATTATTGTTATGACTAACTGGACACTCATCCACATCCCCCCTGCCAGCATCAACTAACTCTAAAAGCAGAAAAGAAAAATGGCTGCATTTCCATCTGTTGTCAAAGCAAGAACATTCGATGTTAGCAGCATTGACACAGAGACTCATTGAAATGTGCCAACTCCTAAACATTTTAGGAGTATTCCCACACCAACCTCAGGATTTCCTCCCAAAATGCATATTCCTAAGGATATTCCTTAGAATTTTATAAGTGGCACGTTCCAGTGACTCTCTGCCTACTCAGATTTCCCTAACCAACTTGTTCGGACTTAAGAAGCTGCTTGGATGGTCAGCAAAATGTTTCAAATCAACAAGAAAGTAAGTTCAGTTGCTATGACTCAACTGCCAGACAATTCTACCTGAATGACTGAGAATCTTCATCAACTAACTAGTTGTTAATTAATTAAATCAACTGTAGCATGATGTGGGAACACAGTGATATACTAAAATTCCACTTTTCCAATTTGAAAGACCAGGAGATGTTGGGGAGGGGGAAGAAACACTACAGGAATAATCCAGATAAATGTGCTCAGCTCTTGTACCATTGAGACCACAGAATTCTGAAGCTTTCAAATTAGCTCAGAGCCCTGTGGAAGTTTTCATTATGAAAGCAGCCATTTATTTCATACCTTCTATATGATCATTGACTTGGCAGCTAAGCAACCAATCACCATCGTTCTTGGGCACCATAAGAGCATCCACAAAGGTAGCTGGGAAGAGGCTGATTGTGTTGACACGATGCTTCCTTTCTGTCAAGGTTTGTCCATGAAAATAAACGGAGTGGACATCAGCTTCATTACCAATGCCAAAAAGATGCCATTTCACTTTCTCTTCTGCACACATTGTGACATTGGGAAGATATCCATACATATATCCATTGATTGCTTTAAAAGAGAGAGAGTAAGAGAAATATCACTTATACTGGTTTTAACAAACCTTTAATATCAATCAAGGTTGGTGAGATTAAACAAAATGTTGTTCCTGAAATCTTACACAATAGAAATGTTGATTAAATTGGTTTTATCAATGGTGGTAATGATACGTACATCTTGCATTTATATTTTATAACTTACATCAGTGGCATTTCAACAGTCTCCCATTTATTAACCAACCAGAGCTAAATCTGCTTAGCTTTAAGAGTTGCCATAAAAGAAATATCTGCAGAAATGAAAAACTGTTTATATGTTTCAGTGGAGACATTGTGCAAACATTTGTGAAACTATGCAAAATTATTCATTATCGCAAAAATAAGGCTCCATATTCATGAATCAGATGGTTTTGTGGAAAAACTGCAGAAACCTTGCTAAGTTTCTCTTAGCCAGGCAATGTAAATATTCATGCAAACAAAGTTCTTAAAAGAACAAAACTTATTCTGGAAGATGCTCTTACAGTGCATTTTGTTGCTTTCTTGGAAGTCCTCACTCTCTTTGTCCACTTTGTCAGGTTCAGAGCAGTATTTCTTAATATTCTCATCTAAGTACCAGCTAAAGTTTTCATCCATCACAGAGAACAGCAAGACAAACTCACGGTCAACATCTTTATCTTTTCCATTCTGCAGAGTGCCTTAAGAGAAAATATCATTTTTAAGACAATTCCCCAATGAAAATGATTATTTCAATTGCTTTCTTTAACTTGATGCCATCTGCACATCTGGACAATAGTACCTAGAATTCCCTAACTGCATATCACTGACAGTTGTACTCCTAACATATCTAGAGGCACAAGGTAGCAAAAAGCTGCATTACCACTATGACCATCATCATACTAGATGAGGTAGGGATATGTGGAAAGACCAATGGTTGCCATCTATAAAACTCCAACTTTTTGAATTCTATTTCTTCGTAATGAGTGAGTGGAATATGGAATGTTAATGTAGCCCAAAGAATTCCTGAATTCATACACCTTCAATCATTACAAACAATGAGAAATGTAAAAAATGTAGTTATTCTTTACAGCTTATGAGTTTCACAAAATTTCATTTGAAATTTCAAAGACATTTTGAGCAGCACACTTGTAGTTGAACGGAATATGCCTTGACTCTCATTTGCTACAATTAAAATATCCAATAGGTCTCTTATCACCAGTTAGCCAGAGATAATTTGAGCTTCTCTTCATTAGCAGTGTTCAAACAGAGGCTAGCCAGCCCCCTCTCTGAGATATTGAATTTGGATTCTTGCACCAAGCAAGAGAATGGATGCATTGTCCAAAACTCCCAACTCTATGTCTCAAAAGTGCTTTTTTTTCTCTCTCAAAAGGCAACCTATCCTTCCACCCTCTACCCTCACAACTGATGAAGCTTCTTGGATGAGAAGCAAAACGTCTTCTTTTTCAACCCTCCCCCCCCCCCCCAAAAAAAAACCCCAGTCCAATTGCCTTTTGAAAAAGCACCTTTGAGATAACTATGAACTGGATGACTGAGAATCTCCATAGACTTCACAACTTTATGATTCAATGAATTTATTATCATATTTTTACCTTTTCTGCAAGTGATTAAAGGTCCAATAAGTCCAGAGGCGACATCCTTTGGGGCATCTATGTGAGAGTGATAGATCCTTGTCAAGCAGTTACTGTCTCCTTCTGCTGGACCATGATCTTCAGTAACATCCCACCTATAAACATACTGCTCTCCTGGCTGCACAGCATCATCTTTCTTTTGTGAATGGCTGGTATTATCAGGATAGAAAGATCCTAAGAAGTACAAGAAATTATTCATGTTATATAGTTATTGCATTTTTGTGTTGTTTCTTAATTTGTCCTGCAGTGATTGTGATTTTAAATACCTGTGACTTCTCAGAAAGATTTATTATGTATTTGCATGTACATCAAATATATGCATTCAGATACCTATATATGTTCCTATAGAGGGACACGGTGGCTAAGTGGATTAGGACACTGAGCTTGTCGATCAGAAGGTCGGCAGTTTGGTGGGTCAAATCCCGAGTGCCGTGTAACAGAGAGAGCGCCTGTTCCTCGTCCCAGCTTCTGCCAACCTAGCAGTTCGAAAGCACGTAAAAATGCAAGTAGAAAAATAGGGACCACTACGGTGGGAAGGTAACAGCGTTCCGTGCACCTTTGGCATCTAGTCATGCCAGCCACATGACCACGGAGATGTCCTCAGACAAACGCTGGCTCTTCAGCTTTGAAACGGAGATGAGCACTGGCCCCTAGAGTCAGAAACGACTAGCACGCATGTGCGGGGGAACCTTTACCTTTACCTAATACCTAAATATGAATGTCTGTAGGTATAGAAAATATAAAAAGACTTATTGAAATCAAGTAAAAGCATTCAGAATGATTTTCGTTTCTTTCAAAGTTGGTCCTTGATAGAAATAAAAAAGCAAAAATTACCTATAATCAACTAATTACTTACATATACTTTCAATGTACAAGATTCACATGGGATCATGGGAGTAGGCGCATGTCTGACTTATTTATAAATACATATTAGAATGGGTTGACACATTCCTCTCATGGATTATATATGCACAGCAGAACATTAACAATATTAAAATACACTAAACACTATTTTGGATTACACTGAAAGCTCTATACTTATACAGTTTTAAGCAGAGAACTTTGAGGTGAAACCCCAGGACTGAACAGGAGCTGGCAATCTATGTTATGTACTCCACTTTATGCTTTCAGTTGAACATCCAAAGGTGTCATATGAATCCAACTGATGTAAATGTTGGATTGATATGTGGAGGTCTGCAGAATCGCGTGGTTATAAATAAAAGCAATCCTTACAAGATACAACACAATTTTCATATTTTTTCCCAAAAGGAATTCTAAACTCACTCAACTGAAGCCTTGTTAAAAGAGTACATAAATCTTACTATTGTGTTGTGGGTTCTCAACCGCATGGCGATACAACAGACAAATTTCAGCATGGCCACTCTTTATTAGGAAAACTCTGAGCTGGACAATGGGGGCTACCTGTACCCCCTTATATACCTGGCTAGGTACACAGGTAGCCAATCCCCTTGTATGGTTTTCCTGCCAGGCACTTTCGGCCAATCCTGTCACGGTACAGCGCCACCTGATCGTGACAGTGAGCCGCTGCTTGTATTTTATTTATCCCCATACATAACACTTACCTTCATTTTCTTTTGTGTATTTGACACCATGGGGATGTAGAGTGTAGGCTCTTGTAGCAAAATTTTTTAAGTGAATCATAAAAATGTCCCCAACTTCTGCTTTCAGAATTGGCCCTATGAAGCCCAGCGATGGTGGTTTTTCCACAACATGACTATATGAGTTATCTGTGTACTGCATGTACACAGCTTTTTTATATGTGCGTCCTATGCGATCTGGGCCTTGCTGTAGAAAGACACTAGCTTCCCTGAAACAGAAACATATAGGCAATTATATCAATACAAGACTTTCAAAATAATGTATTATTTACAATACCATTTGTTTAATGATGGTTCAAAGTTATAACAGCCCTGAAAAAAAGACTTACACGGGTCCTCACACTTATCATCTTTGCAGCATCCCCACAGTGATATGATAAAAATCCGGGCACTTGACAATGAGCATGTGTTTACATTAGCTGCAGTGTCCCAGAGTCATATGATGGCCATTTGCAATCTTCCCAGTTGTCTTCCAACAAGCAAAGTCAATGGTGGAAGCTGGATTTGCTTAACAGCTGCATGATTCACGTAACAACTGCAGTGTTTTGCTTAACATCCATGCAGTGGTGGGATTCAAATATGTGAACAACCGGTTCTTTGTGTGGGTGCCACTTTCAGAAGTCCATTCTGGGCCTGGGCAACAAAAAATTAGCTACCGGTTCTGCTGAAGTGATGAGAACCGGCTGAATCCCACCACTGCATCCGTGGCAAAAAAAGGTTGTAAAAATCAAGTGTGACTCACTCTTCACTGTTCCGTAACAAGGTGACCATAATTGTACAACCACATTTGCTTCTTTTGACAGATTCATACCTCAACATAGACCCTGAGCTATCTACTTCAGGCCAACATTTGCATGTCTTAAGTGTCTCCATCCAAAGTATTTAAAGAAGGAATTATAATTCTCTCCATATATCAGAACAAGATTATCTTTATTACATGATTATTTACTCTGGGATATCATATCTAGTCTGCTAAAATCTTGAGTCACTCTGTTAGCCTCACTGTTTCCCTGGGCATCCAGGTCAGGGGAATAGATGAGCTCTGTTACTATTGATGTGTTTTTTGTTGGATGGATTTTTTAAAAAAATCTTGGAAGGCCAGAGTTTAATGGGGCAAGCTTTCTATGTTTTAATATTTGTAACTTATGCAGAGATACTTGTGTGAGACAGGCAGTTATATCAAATAAATAAATAAGCAACACAAGAAGTAGTGGCTTCATTGTTTCTTTGTGGTCAGCTAGTGGTCATCTGGATTTTTTTCAGCACAGATATGATAGCCATACAGTATACAGCAATTACCTGAGCTAATTTTTTCCCCCAAGCACAGTTCTCACAGAATTCTCTTTGGTAAAGTTTATTAAGAAAGATAGGAATGCAAGTATATTAGATGGCAAGTATATTCACATTAGAATGGATATATTTTAAGGTAAAAGTTTTCTGATTCTCTGCTTCATAGTCTTCCTATGAACCTACAAGGAATCTATCTATTCACTGACAAGGGAGTCTCTTTGCAGTTGTTTAAACAATGGTCTGGAGACCAACTTTAGGCTAAGTTACTACAGTGGAGTCATTTAATGAACTATTTGACGAAATAGGTTTGTTATATTTTAATGTCTTGATAAATCCAGCTGTACAATATGTGCACCAAATGTATACCATTTCTGAGGTAAACGGACACAAACAATGTTATTGTATGTGGATTCTCTAGAGTACTTTGGATAAGGATTTTGTTACTTTGGATTGATGCCCGTACTCAGGTTTTGTCATATCTGAAATATGGTGTCTGTTAAACTGAAGATTTAATATATATTATTTACTACAATAACAATGACCAGTTAATTGCTTTCTGATGCTGGCTTGCTCTTTCTTTTATAGTTATGTTTCATTGGTGAAACAGTTGTCTACATCTCTGCTGTTAATAATGGGGGAGAGAAGAGAATGGTAAATAAGGAAAAGGAAGAAGAAATAAGATATTCTCCTATCTCAAGTAGCATATAAGAGCTTGCTTCTGGGAAATAATAACAGAAATACCATATTGTAATTGTTATCTGCTTTTTGATCACATTATGCATACTTGTGCAAATTGGAAATAAATGTGCAGCATTGTTTAAATTCATTTTGAGAACAGAAATTCAAATATGTGGATTATGGCTGTTTAACAGCAAAAGCTTAGCAGCCAATTTTAACTAGCTTAACTGTATAGTCCGAAGAATAAAAATTTACAGGTCAGTGCTGGATCAAAGTTTGTGTCATAGCTTTCGCTCATGCCTGGCTTGACTATGCATTTGGGAATCCTGTTTTTTTCATTAAAAATTTGACCTGATTACTTTGTCTTGTCTTTTTCTTGCCTATAACTTCCATTATTGTACTTAAGACATTGGTGTGTTTTTTTAACTGCATTGCACCCTCATTTTAGAAGTTATCTAGCCACTCAAAAAGCAGAACAAGGCAGAGATGGGAGTGCCCGAATTGACAAAACAACAAACATTGTACTATTTTGTCACCTTGATCACTTGATTTACATTTCAGAGTCATCTTGTCTCCCCAGGCTAACCTCTTAACTCTATCAGTCACTTTTGCCTCTGTTCAAAAATTCCACACATCACAGCGTTTACTTTTTATTTCATTTCACTGTTTGATTTCCAGCAACCTTGGGACTGTCTCGCAATTTGATTTTCTCAGTTAACCAATGAGTTGCTTCAAAGCCTCAACCAACACAGAGGACTGTACAGTTTCAAAAGCAAACCAATATTGCCTTGTAAAAATTATTAACAATCTTGTTTTTCAGGAAGCTTTGTGAGACACTAACTAGATTAGAGATGCATGTATGGACTTGCTAGAACTGTACAGATTTCCTGTTGACATGGGCATTATGTCCTTTTCCTTATACTTCTTTGCAAAGATAATGGCTTTCATTTAAATATAAACCTACTGCCACCAGTGCCCATGCCGGCTGCTTTGTCCCGTTACTTCTTCATACTCCTCCGCTGCCACATGCAGGGAAACAAAAGCAGTTTTGGGTGGGGGGAATCAATCAATCAAGTCCAACTTCGCGAGATCTTTTCTTTTTACTTTTTTTTTTGCAAGAAGTTGAAATTGATTGATTGACCTTCCCCCCCCCAAACTTATTTTGTTTCTCTGCACACAGTGGTGGAAGAACATGAAGGAGAAATGGGACGGGGCTGGAAGTCAGGTAAGCAAAGACATGGAATTCCTGGGGGAATCGAGGGCATCTGGGTGTCGGGCCTCGGGAGCCCGACATTCAAGGGGGGGTCCCTCCACCCCTACGGCACCTCCTGGCCTGCGCCCGACGGACTCACCCTACTCCACGGCGGCCCGGGAGGCTCGGGAGGCTCGTTGGGCAGCCGCGCCGCCACTGCTGTCTCCGTCCGACGCCGCGCCTGCACAGGACACCCTGGCTGGCGGCACGACCGGCAGAGGCTCTGGGACGACTGGCGCGGCGGCCGCTGCCTCAGGACCCCACATCTCGTCACCGGCCCTCCCACGACTACAACTACCGAGACCACGTTCGGCGGAGCGGCTCGGGGCGCAGTACAGTTCACCGGCCCTCCCACACCTACAACTGCCGAGACCACATTCGGCGGAGGGGCCCGGGGCGCGGGACAGTTCCGCTCAGGAGCCGACGTACCTGTTGGGGGACGGACCCATTCCCGCCGCGATGCCTGGGTGGCTGGGGGGCCCAAACGCAGGTGTCCACGGAGGGGACCGGAGCCGGGCGCAGCAGGGAGGGGGAATGGGGGTGGAGCACGGCGGTGGCGGAGCACGGGCGGGGGCTTACCTGATTAGGCGCTGGGCGAAAGGGTTTGCAGAGGAGGGGTGGGGAAGATATAGGGAATGGGAGGGCGTGGACGTGTTTGGGTGGAGTATGGGTGGGTGCTTTGGGCGTGTATATAGCAGCGTTGGCTGCGGGTAGCGGCCAACGCTGGCTTTGTTTCTTGCTGCAGCTGTTGCCTTGAGAAATAAAGTGCTTTCAGTTCGCAGTGGAGGTCTCTCGTTCCTGTTTCGGTTCTTCGCTCTGCCTGCTGCAGGACGAGCTTTGACACTGGGCAGTGGTGTAACAAGCTCTCCAGCTCCACAGGGAAAGGGCAGCCAACATGGGCACTGATGGAAAGAGCCCACTTGCTTCAGCACCCTCCCTCCCCGAGCCTCCAGCACTCCACCTGCCACTTTGATCGGAATGCAATGGGGCAGCTCCAAAGGCAAAGAAGCAGGCATTAGGAAAGCCACGCCTTGGCTGCATAATAAAAGTGAAGGTGTTGGAGGTGCTGGTTGCCGAAGGCAACTGTTCATGTTAAGGATCGAGTTTCCATGAACTGTGTTTTCCTCAGGTCTGTGAGTTATAAAAGGGGTTTGGGTTTTTCCTGCAGTTTCTGCCTGCTTGATTGGAAGAGGGGTTTCTCCTTGTGAACTTAACAAGGACTCAAGTAGGCTGGGACTGAACAGCCCCCATGTGCTTGCGGCCTGCTGGTACCAGTAAAAAAGTAAGCCCTACCCAAAAGTAAGTCCTAGTGTTTATTTCAGAGCACAAAAGAAAGAGCGGGTGTTACTTTTGGGGAAACACCATACTTTGTATTTTTCAAGCATTCTTCAGACATGTTCTTTTTTGCTCTTGCTAGAACTACAGATCCAAGTTATAAAAATCTGGACAACCACTGGATGATAATAGAATGAACTGAGAATTTCCATTTTTTCCTTATCTACATTTTTTTTTACAGAAAACATAAGCTGATTAATCCCAAGTTGCATGAAGGCTGAATGCCAAGGTCAGCTTTACTCATTTAGAAATGCTTAAAAGAATTATTGTTACCTATTATTATTGATGCATTCAACCTGAGATGAACTATAAGGAAATATTTTAAAAATGCATTGTCAAAACATACAGGTGAAACTCGAAAAATTAGAATATTGTGCAAAAGTTCATTTATTTCAGTAATGCAACTTAAAAGGGGAAACTAATATATGAGAGACTCATTACATGCAAAGCAAGATAGTTCAAGCCATGATTTGCCATAATTGTGATGATTATGGCCTACAGCTCATGAAAACCCCAAATCCACAATCTCAGAAAATTAGAATATTGTGAAAAGGTGCAATATTCTAGGCTCAAAGTGTCCCACTCTAATCAGCTAATTAAGCCATAACACCTGCAAAGGGTTCCTGAGCCTTTAAATGGTCTCTCAGTCTAGTTCAGTAGGAATCACAATCATAGGGAAGACTGCTGACCTGACAGTTGTGCAGAAAACCATCATTGACACCCTCCATAAGGAGGGAAAGCCTCAAAAGGTAACTGCAAAAGAAGTTGGCTGTTCCCAAAGTGCTGTATCAAAGCACATTAATAGAAAGTTATGTGGAAGGGAAAAGTGTGGAAGAAAAAGGTGCACAAGCAGCAGGGATGACCACAGCCTGGAGAGGATTGTCAAGAAAAGGCCATTCATAAGTGTTGGGGACTGTTCTGTACCAGCCTGCTACCGGCCCTGCAGAAAAGGCAGGGACAACCCCTTTACAAACGGCAAGAGGCTGGAATAAAGCCTGCCAAATTTATTAACATAAAACAGACACCAACCATGAAACAGGAGCTATGAAACAGGAACTATTCAAGCGGTTGCCTTCAGCAAACCAGCCCTCCCACGCATTCCCCCTTAAATACAGTTCAGGGCGTGGCTTCTCTCTGCCTCCTTCCGAGGAGCCCCATTGCCTTCCTCTGTTTACTCCTGGTTGACTGCCTCCTGCGTCGGGCGTCCCTGAACAGGGCCAGCTGTGGGTCATCTTCATCCACGCTGTCAGGCTCACACAGCTGGGTCTGCGTCGTGACCAGATGAGAGGGGCCTGGCTGGGGGCTCTCATCAAGCTCTTCAACACCCCCCTCCTCCTCCTCCTCTGAGTCGTCCGACCCAACTGCCGAACCCACAGGCTGACCCTCAATCACAACAGGGACTTTCACAAGGAGTGGACTGAGGCTGGAGTCAGTGCATCAAGAGCCACCACACACAGACGGATCCTGGACATGGGCTTCAAATGTCGTATTCCTCTTGTCAAGCCGCTCCTGAACAACAAACGTCAGAAGCGTCTTACCTGAGCTAAAGAAAAACAGACCTGGTCTGTTGCTCAGTGGTCCAAAGTCCTCTTTTCTGATGAGAGCAACTTTTGCATCTCATTTGGAAACCAAGGACCCAGAGTCTGGAGGAAGAATGGAGAGGCACACACTGCAAGATGCTTGAAGTCCAGTGTGAAGTTTCCACAGTCTGTGTTGATTTGGGGAGCCATGTCATCTGCTGCTGTTGGTCCACTGTGCTTCATTAAGTCCAGGGTCAATGCAGCCGTCTATCAGGAGATTTTGGAGCACTTCATGCTTCCTTCCGCAGACGAGCTTTATGGGGATGCTGACTTCATTTTCCAGCAGGACTTGACACCTGCCCACACTGCCAAAAGCACCAAAACCTGGTTCAATGACCGTGGGATTACTGTGCTTGATTGGCCAGCAAACTCACCTGACCTGAATCCCATAGAGAATCTTTGGGGCATTGCCAAGAGAAAGATGAGAGACATGAGACGGAACAATGCAGAAGAGCTGAAGGACGCTATTGAAGCATCCTGGTCTTCCATAACACCTCAGCAGTGCCACAGGCTGATAGCTTCCATGCCACACCGCATTGAGGCAGTAATTGCTGCAAAAGGGGCCCAAACCAAGTACTGAGTACATATGCATGCTTATACTTTTCAGAGGTCCGATATTGTTCTATGTACACTCCTTGTTTTATTGATTGCATGTAATATTCTAATTTTCTGAGATTGTGGATTTGGGGTTTTCATGAGCTGTAAGCCATAATCATCACAATTATGACAAATCACGGCTTGAACTATCTTGCTTTGCATGTAATGAGTCTATCTCATATATTAGTTTCCCCTTTTAAGTTGCATTACTGAAATAAATGAACTTTTGCACGATATTCTAATTTTTTGAGTTTCACCTGTAGACCTAAGGGTTTTTCTTCCATTTCAATATAACTTCAATAACTTCACTCTGATTTATCAGAAATGTCTTGGTAGTTCTAAAAATAACCCTTGCTCTTTTCTGATTCTCACAACTAAAGAAAGTATCCAGGTATCAGAAAGGTAGAATCTACAAGGTGGTGACATATCTTTCACTGCTATGATGACATCTATCCTATTTCATTTATGCTGGGGAGAAGAAATATATCCCTGGATTTTTTTAAAAAAAAAACAGGTGTATTAATAAAGGTAATCATGTCAGGTTTCACATATGAAGGGATCCCTTCTAAAGTATAATTAACTGTTTGAAAGGACCAGAAGCATCATTTTTCTTCATTCAAACAACAATACTTTTCAGTTTATAATGACAAGATTTATTTCAGCACTCCAACTTTCTCTGCAGAAACATGACTACTGGGTTATTGATTTCAGTGGAGAAAAGACAATGGAAGAAATAAAACATATATTAATATAGGGAAGAGAGAATGTGAATCTACACATCCTGTCTCCAAGTCCTCAAAGACGTTGGTTGCAGGTTGCCTCTTGGCTTTTCTTGTAAAGAGGAAAGGAAATATGATAAGGAAGAAACCATCAGAAGAAACAAGCCCAGTATTATGGCCACATGAGAACACTTAGGGGCCAATCTGCTTCTGTAACACTGCAAATATTTGCCTGAATATTCAGCTTCCTTTAAAAAAATCTAGACTAATCTGTGCCAGCCTAGTCTACTCCAGCATTCTGCATCATCTTTAAACAGGATACCAAGCAGTAGAACTTTTAGTTGTACTCTGTACCAACTTTTCACTAGAATTCCATATTCTACAATTACTCTTTGTTCCAGGCATTTTACAAAAAGTCCAGCTATCATAACTGTTCCCATCCATATGCCTCCTGTTTACCTGCCACTCTCTATTTATTAAGAAAACTGAAAAATAAAAAATTGAATAGTTTCACTACAGCTTTTCATTGTTACCACTAGAACCTCTCTGTTTGAACAACGTAGAAGTGTTTCTCAACCTTGGGAACTTTAAGACTTGGGGACTTCAACTCCCAGTTCCCATGCTGACTGGGGAATTCTGGAAGTCCATACTTCATAATGTTTCCAAGATTGAGAATCAAGGGTCAGCAGTGCCACAACCATGGGATCTTCTAGAGCACCTTTGATCTTCAGAAAAAGCACTTGCAGAACTTCCAAAATGAATTTAAATGATGATAAAATGGTTATATTCTTGGTGTTTCCAAATGATATCTCATGAAAGTACACCCAAATAAATGCATTGCAATGCCTGAAAAGGTTACTGATTCTTCTCTTAAGCAGTAAAACAAATTACCTCTAAATAGTTTAGGATAAACATATTTACACTGTTCTTGGATAATTTCCTTTCTCTTATGCCACCTCCTGTGCAAAGTAGGATCTAGTGTCAGGTTTTGATCCAGTGAGCAGAAAGTGCTCCTTTCTCCCAAACCCAACACCTGAACCTGTAATCATAAAACTTCTGTTTTCTAGATCTAAATCTGCATCATATGCAACACAAACAAAAATAAAAGTCAGATTATAATCACATGCAGGTGCAGAGAGGCAAAGCTCCAATTCCTTTAGTGTTATCTGTGTTAAGATTTTGGCAGGCGAAACGTTTTCTGCAAATTTGTTTTCAGGCTGAAATGTCTTCTCCATGGCTAGCATAAATGTCAAGCACTTATCCTTCTTTGCATACAGTAATTGCTGGCTAGAAATAAAGAGTTCATAATAAAATGTAAAACTCAGTATGAGCCCAACGAATACAAGTTAAGACTTACTCATCTTCTGAAAAGGGCTTCCCAGATAGGATGTTGTTTGTTCCTGGAGCATAATTCCAATCAACTTCGTTAATTCCAATGTAGTATTCTCTGGTTACTGCAGAGACTTGGAACAAGTAATAAGCCAACAAATGGCTTAGCACAGACAGCTTCATGTTCGAGGTTGCTTTAGTCCAATGAACTCATCCAGGAACAGCTTCTTTAAATATCTTCAGTATTTCCCCCTTTGCAAGCTTTTGTTTAGTTTCAACAGCCTGGAAGTTTGCACAATTCTTGTTTAAACAAATCCTGTCAGTCAGATTTGATGGCAATAACTCTTAGGCAACTCATGGATTATTGAAACAGTTTTTTAAAATCCCCATTTTTATCACAGTTAATGTTGTTCCAATGTAAAATAATGTTTTATATCTCAATATGTGAATTTGAAAAAAGTTCTTAATCAAACAATTTTTAAAAAATTTAAAGAGGTCCATGCTAAGGTGAAATGCTTTGAGAGTTTCCCAGCACATCAATTTTCTCCTGTTCCTTCTGTTTGATACAGCTGAAATTTCCTGCATTTCACAACATGGGGAAAGTTATATTTCAGCTTTAAACTGCAGGACAATGTCCAAAGTACCAAGCAGTTAATAATATGTCAGTGCAATTATTATCACATTTCAGATAAGACTGGCATTACTTATCCATATTATTTAAAAACACTTTTTCCTGAAAACTTGGTTGTTTGGTGATTCATATCATAACTGATTAATTGGGACAAATCTTGCAACATTATATTAAAAGCTCTACAATTCAATCTGAATATTTAATTTTTTTTTGTTCTACTAATCCGTTATATACCTGTTCAGTTTCTTCTCATCAAAAGCTGACATTTACAAGGCTGTTGATTTGTAGGAACCAAAAATTAACTTCAGCACAACCACAATTATTTTACATTTTTGTTAATTAAAATGTACCCATCTAATTCATGTATGTTTTTTATTAGATTTTCTGAGCAACTTTATCCAATTTTTCTGACCCACTTATCACACAGTAGCAATACTTTTTTTCCTAAGAGGTAAAAATGCCAGCTATCACCAATGAGGAAATGATCGGCTGGGTAAATTCTGCAGAGCTTCTGTACTACAAATGCAAAGGGAGCCCTTACAGTGATTCCAGAAACATTGCAATTGAGCCACAAATAAAATGGCTGTTGAACAATAAAAAGACAGTGTAAGTAGACCTTGTCTTATGACTGCAACTGAGACCAGAATTTCTGTTGCTAAACAAAATGGTTATTAAGTGAATCACATGGTCATTAAACAAATCTGACTTCCCCATTGACTTTGCTTGTCAGAAGCTGTCTGAGAAGGTTGCAAATGCCGATCATTTGACCCATAATGTGCGACTATTGTAAATATATGCCAGTTGCTAAACAAATGCTTTTAAGTTGAAAACTACCTGTAAGAGATCAGAATGATATGAAGAGGTACAAAGTATCTTTATTAATATGGAGTGTTTTTTAATACTCCCTATGAAGAAGTATCCAAAGTGAATATGACTGTATTTCATTAAGGCAAATTAGGAACCATTCAAGTCTTCTTGCTCAATGGGTGAACTAATATAAGTCTATTCTTATGGATTTCTACATGCAAGACATTCCCTAAATATCATCTCAGACTATGACATTTCTCCCAACACCTGTGCAGGGCAAATTTTATTCAGTTGCTCCTTTAATCATGCTAGATGCATATTGATCTAGATCCAGCATATGAAAATATAAGAATCCAGACTATCTGAAGTGCCAATCAACAAGAGAACCAATCAGCTGCTCAGAGTTCAAATATAGCTCCAAACAAAAAACCAATCACATGACCAACTGACCACACTGGCACACAAGACATTTATAAGCTAAGGAGAATAGGACAAGAAAACCCCGATGATGATGTTACCTAGTTTGTTAACGAAACGTTCAGAAATTATATCAAAACCAGCTTGGAGAACAAACCACAGCCAAAACCAAAAAGGTGTAATCTATCTCTTTACTAAGAAAGTTGCTGTTGTTCACAATGTGACAGTTCAATGAACCAAATATTCATTCATGTAGTATCGATGATATGTAAGTGCTTTATATTATGTAAACACAAAAAATTCTTCATTTTTCAAGAGTAAGAGCCTCGCAATTTAGATATATAATAAATGCAAGAAAGGGAAAGGGTATGCAAACAGGCAACGAGAAAAACAGACTATCCAAAAACTGTTCACTTTAGCTGAAATGTGTGGAGCATCATGAATAATACACTGAAAAAAAATTGGTAGTCCTTGTGTCAACACAGAAACAGAAAAGCCTGTTTTAAAAATGGGATTAGTATTAAAATGTACGCTCAGGGATACAATGGAGTCATGGTGGAGTCATTCCCCAAGGCCGTTAGATCAGTGCAGGCTGTAAAAAAGAACAGAAAGATACAAGATTTTAATGGATGTGGTTCTAGGACAGAACCACAGCTTGTGGGATGATTGTGCTGACAGCTGTGATTTTTTTAAAATCTGGGCACTGATTGTATTTATTACGAGATTGTTGTAATATTGTGTGTTTTGAACTGTTGCTAGCCACCCAGAATCATGATGTTGAGATGGGCATGTCATATCAGTTAAAATAAATAAATAAATACCTTTATATCCAAATTATTTCAGTCAAGACAACTTGGGCACATTAAGATTTTCCTGTGAATTCACATTGGATCCATAACACAAAAGTCTCAATTGATCAATGACTGAATCAGTAGTTCTAGCAGCATATGAATATTGGGTCTAAATTATAATTTTGAGAATAGAGTCCATAGCTGCTTTCTCCAAGAAGTGCCTAACACCCAATGAGATCTCACATCAGGATAATATCAGCAAAGCCTCATCACATCACTAGCTCCTTTTTTTAATTGGACAAGATACCAAAAACTCTCCTTAATGCCATCTAATGGATGTCCAGAGCTTTGCAACCCACAACTATTCTCTCTCTTTTTAATTGGTCAGTAAAAAAGCCATAAATGTGAGCCAGAATGGTGTAGTGATTAAGGTAATGGATGGGGAGATACAGGCTCATATCTACTCTTAGCTAAGCATATTTGGACCACAAATTATTTATAGCCACAGGGTTGCTGCTGTGAGGTTAAATAAGGGGATATTCCCTGTGTCCTCTTCAAAGAAAAATGGTATATAAATAAAGTAATAAATAATCATGGCTTGATAACTGCAGTCAGATAGGGCTGGAGAAAGTGTGGGAATTTGGACAGCTAAAGTATACACATGCCAAGGCAAAGCTGAAGATGCTGATCCTCTCAGCTATTTATGAACTGTATTAGAGCTTGCTTAGAAAAATAAACAGTCTTATAACATTTGGAAGAATAAAAAATAACATAAGCAATTATGGTATGTAAAAAGAAAACTTTGTGTCTTCTTACCTGAACAAAGATAGGATAATTTCCACACAGGATTTGCCTTAATTCTGCAATTATTTTCAGAAAGCAGATCAAGATCTGGAGGCCACTAAGAACTATCAGAATAGACAACAAAATGATGTTCCACTCCACTACATAAGAAGGCTCAGTGCATTGGGACCAGGAAGTAGGATCCATGAGGTAGCTATCAGAGGAAACAATAGCATAAAGAAAATGGAAATAGATTATTACCACGAATATAGGTAAACATACTGTCAGGTGATCTCATCCCACAGTTATCAGCCCAAGGACTCTGTCCATTCATCTATCAGACTTCCAGAGATGAATTCAAGAATCTGGAAATGGACTTGGCTGAATGAAACAACTTTTTTTAAAAAAAAATCCCATTTGTATCCCGCCCTTCTCCGAAGACTCAGGGTGGCTTACAATTTAAAGCACAAATCAATGTGCTTAGCAATAGCCTTCATTCTATGTATATGCCTGCTTATTAGGGCTTTCGGGGGGGGCTGAGTCAACCTTGAGCCTGGTGGGACTCGAACCTGCACTAATTGCAGGCAGCTGGTGTTACTTAAGGAGGCATTAGCCCACTGCTCCACCAAGGCTCTTTGAAAATAGAAAGGAGAAGCCGTCCAACCCACTCCTTGTAAGGTCAAAAGGCCACATCAATTGGCCATTTCATTTTAATATTTGGCTAAAGACATCAATGTATCTAAAGTTAGCTTTACAGATAAGCCTGTTTCTTACCTGCCTGCAGTGTTTTTGAAGGCATATTCCCAGCCTGCTGAGGTTTTGCAGTAAGGGCCTTGCATTAAGCTCAAAGCAGATATGATCAGACTGTAGCCAGAGAATGCAATCCCTAGTAGGGAAAGCACAACAGAAATGAAACGCTGCATTAAAAGAAGAAGAAGCAGAGTGAGAGGGAATGAAAAGATTCCATCATTACAGATAATGAACTACTGTATGTACATTAGACCTGGGCATTTTAATAGCCTCTGGACCACATTTGGCCCTTTGGTTGTCCCTGTCTGATCCATATGAGGTCCATTGGAAATCAAAAATCAAATGTAAATAAATGTACACCAGGGGTGTCAAACTCAATTTCATTGAGGGCCGCATCAGCATTGCGGTTGCCCTCAGGGGGCCGGATGGGTGTGGCCTGGGTGGGTGTGGCCTACTGGGTGGGCGTGGCTAAAGTGCATATGGCCTACTGGGTGGGCATGGCCAGCTCTACATCGTTCACATCAAGGGTGCCTATGGGGGCCTGGGCAGGAGTGGGACAGATCTCAGGGTCTCTGGGCCAGGGCCAAGGCAGTGGGGGCCGTTCCCTCCCTGTTTCCAGGATGGCTTCGTGGGCCGCATGAAACCACTTCACGGGCCGGATCTGGCCCCCGGGCCTTGTGTTTGACATGTCTGATGTACACCATGCACACAACTGCATGGTGTACATTTTGAACATGGTGTAGAAAAGCAGCTGCATTGTTTTTATTTTCAAAGCATCTACTTTTCCCCCCCTTCAATTTATGTATCTGTGTGCCTGTGCACCTTCACGGCCCTATTGGTTTAGCCCTCCAGAACTGTTCCAGTTTCTTATGTGGCTCCCTGGGAAAATTAATTGCCCACTCCTGATCTATATCCTTAGATATATTTTATCCTTGCTCAAGTGTAGAAAGCAATATAGTTAGGAAGACAGGTAGTGCTGATCTAAAACTTAGTGCACTGTCCACTTGTAGAACACAAGATGCATTTCTTCTCAGCTAATCAGAGAACATGGCTGATAGATGTATAGTTGTGTCCTGTGGTTAGGCAAGGCTGGAAGTCATGAGCATCCTGCCTGCAAGCCTCAAAGTTACTGTACATGTGATTCCAGCAACTTTCATCACGCTCTCCAATCTCCCTTTACCACTGGCTCTATATTTTTAAGCTGTTTGGTTTTTTAAAAAAAGAATGAGAAGCTGTAAAGATACAGAGGAGAGCAGTTTGAAAATCATCATCATCATCACCACCACAATGGGCAGTTGCAGCCAAGTGTTTTGTTTGAAAATAACCCCAATGTATAAATAAGGCATAAGTAAACAGATTAGTATTGGATGCCCTTGGAACTGATTAAATCTATGTGGTAATTTGTGAGCTTCATTATGCCATTTTGCAAATGCTGAATGTGTCCTTCAACTCCAAAAGGTTGTTGGACTCTAGGCCAAACTTAGCAACAAAGCTCTTTTCCAGCTAAGGGAGTTTCAGGCAGTATTAGATCTGTTTCCTGTAAAGCCATTACAGTAGTTTGGGATGATATGACTTGAAAGGAATCAATATAAAACTAGTTTGTTGCTATAACCCTTATTAAAGTGCAGGAAGAATGAAAACTGGCAGTTTGCTTTTTCACGGGGTATTTTCTCTATTGAAGCTAGCCTAGTCCAAATAACTTTTCCACCTGATAAATCGAATCAAATGGAACAAACACCTCTCCTCTAAATTGGAATGTTTAGCAAACATTATTTGGTTATGAGCCAAAAAAATCCCATAAACACCTCTCACTGTTGCTACCATATATACAACCATTCAGTTTTTGCTCGTTTATACTCAAAATCATGACATTTGGTTGCCACCAATGTTGCCCAATGATATGGGTGTACAAGAACCATAGTCACGTAGATGAGTTTGTAGCAAATTTGAATCAGTCTCTCAGAATAAGTTCTTAGTCACTATAAGTCATTACTGTAGTTCTCTTTTTAAAAATTAACTGTTCTTCATGTACTTACATTTACAAAATATTATTTTTCCCACTTACTGTATACAACATCAAGCAAATGCATCACTCCATAAAAATAAGACTGTCTTATTCTTAATGCAATATGCCAAAACTGACATCTCACAAAACACCAAACAGATCCTTAAACTCTCAAGACCAGGGTGATCTCATAGAGCTAAGCTCTTCATGTGACTAAAGATGACAGAGAGGGCAATATTATGTCATGCTTCTTGGGAGGAAGACAGGGGGTGATTGTTGTGGCAATAGCTTTTGGGACTTGCATTTCTAAGGCTGAGGCAAAAGGTGGAATTAAGGAAAATAATAACTGTTCATTTGAAACATGATGATAGGCCAATCATCTTTGTGTTGCTTCCTCCTCAATGCTGTAGTGCACACTAGGTTCATCTTCACTAATATGGACTCAGAATTACACTAATTGGTTCAACAGACTTGGAGAGCATGAGACCGCTTAACAGAGAGATGGAATTTAGGGGAAAAAACATTTGGCAACAAGTCTAAAGTTATGTCTGTTGATACTGGTCCATCTATTTTAGAATGGTGGTCAGCTATTTTTCCTGTTCTTGTTTTTTTTGCCTTTGCAGATTTGCTGCAGAGATAACAAAGAGCTTCTTTCTTTTTCTTTTTTTAATCTCCATCACAGACTAAGGAAGGAAACAACAGCAGGGAGTCAGAAGTATCAAAAAAAGGAAGGAAGGTCTTTTTAAAGCAAAACATAATACATTTGCAAACCATACACTCACTCTATATGTTCTGGTGCAGCTTTCACTTTGGAAGCATTCATAAAAGGTGTCCCGGTCCAGAATTACCAGAAGTGCTGCTAGAATAAGAATCTAGAAGACAGTAGCACAGAAGATATTGAGTCTCCGAACATTAAACTCACAAAGTCCTTCTTTCAGAAACATATATTCTGATTAGATAATGCATGATGTTGAGTAGCTACTTTGCACCACAAAGTAGAGAACCAAGATATATCAGAAATGCTTTATTCCAAAAGAAACAGAAGAAAAACATATGCAAAAGAAATAGAAGGAAAATGTAGTCTATGTGTTCCTCATAGGCATAGATAATTATAAAGGTAGAACTTATGCGTGAACATTCAACTTATGCTGAACATTGCCAATTTTTGGATATGGTACGTGCCGGTACTTCCCTTACTATATGATATAAAATGTTTTAAAATATAGAACTTATAATGTTAGCTTTTGAAAGACACCTATATAACTAGTAAGACAGAAAAACAAAAGAATGAATAATTCCCAAAAAGAAATATTCTAAATTGCATGGGTGGTGTAGACATAATAGAATTGGTACCAATTGGCATTTTCCCCCCTATGTTTTCTTTATGGGCGCTGGGTCCTTTATCTTTGTTCCATTCATGGCTGCCAAAGAAAGGGATAAACCACTCTCCCTGATATTAAAACTGTGAAATACTTTGTATTTGTATTATATTTAAAGGGAAAAAAACCCTAAATGTAACAGTATCAATTTGGACACAAAAAATCTCTCTACCATTTTGCATTCTGGCTGGGATGCTGGGGGTTCTAGTCTGGATAACTGGCAGATCACAAGGTAAAAGGTGATTTGTTCAAAAGAAGACCTTGTTTTTTTGAAGAATTTGACATCTTCCAAAGAATCATCTTGTACCTAAGAAAAATATCTCTCACTTTAGATAGATCAAAGGGCAAATAAACCAATCCCTTGCATTGTTTCTTTTGGTAAAGTAAGTTGGGAAGACTATAATAGGTAAGATCTTCATGGGTGCGTAAAAACATATATAGAAGCACCAGAGTGTAGCCAGTGACTATGTAACATTAAACCTTAACTATATACTGGTTACAAGTCAATAGAATGCCTTGAAACACCAACAGTGACAGGTGGCTCACTTTTTAAAGAAATACTCATATTTCTTTTTTCTGTGCACTACTTATTTTCACTTGGAAAATAATTGGAAAATGGACCCAAATGAATGGCAGAACTAAGCACTTTCTGAACAAAAACTAAGGAAGCGGTTTTAGTCAGTTGTGGGATCCTCAAAACTTATTCAAGAATATCTGCACTTGGTATCTAAGAAATAATATTCCCTCACTCCCAATGTTTAGTTATATGAATGCAGTTGTGAGCCTTTACAAAAATACAAAAAAGGGTAAAGAAGTATTGGGGAAAATGTGAGCATTACAAATGAAAGAGGCCCTGGTTGGTTCTTCCATAAAATCCAAATTTGAGTGATTATACAATAAAGATGTTGCCTAAAAGTTGTGGGATCCTTGAGGATCCCACAACTGACTTAAGAGATATAAATACAGCAGATTTTAAAAGCAAGCCAAATAATGGTTACCACAATTAAACAAAAAGCCATTTTTGGTTTTTTTTCAAGTTAACCATCTTATTGAGTTCAATAATTTTGGAACATCATCATCATGAAATATAAACAAATCCTTTAATTCTACAGGCCAAAGATGTTTGAAATTTATCTTCATAATAGGAAATTGGGATAGAAGTCTTTTGATATAAAAGAATGAATAAAAATGTTAGTGTGATTTTATTCCAACTAAATTTCACTATGTGTGTGTGTATGTGTGTGTATTTGTGTGTGTATATATATACACATGTGTATGTGTGTATATACACATGCATACACACACACATACACACACACACACACAAATTAGTATTAATCCATGTATACAACCATCATTAGATCAATCATTCTAATCTATTTAACGATCTGCAGTAAATGATGTTTAAAGCCTTGGTGGAGCAGTGGGCTAATGCCTCCTTAAGTAACACCAGCTGCCTGCAATTATTGCAGGTTCGCATCCCACCAGGCTCAAGGTTGACTCAGCCTTCCATCCTTCCGAGGTAGGTAAAATGAGGACCCAGATTGTTGGGGGCAATAAGCTGACTTTGTAATAATGCCGCTTGGGGGGGGAAGCCCTAATAAGCAGGCATATACATAGAATGAAGGCTATTGCTAAGCATATTTGATTTGTGCTTAGATTGTAAGCCGCCCTGAGTCTTCAGAGAAGGGTGGGATATAAATGGGATTAAAATAAATAAAATAAAATAAAATAAACCATCAGTGAGGGAAAAAATAACCAAGTTACATTTAAAAAATCCCTTTATCAACATTAAAATGTTCAGTACAGTACAATGACATGTTGATTTAGCTCTTGATACTGCTCCCAAAATACTTATTTTGATTCTGTCCCTTCCTGAAATCTCCCCTTCCTGGACCATCTACCATCTCAGAATCAAAGAGTCCAGTGGAGAAAATGAAAGATGTATTCAGCTAATCAGAGAAGCAATACTTACCATAATACCTGAGAAACAGATTCCTTCAAAATGCCACACATAGATGGTGTGATTACTGCTGGAAGCATATGAAGATTTCCCATCAGGAAAATATAGGAGAATATTTATAACAATACTCCACAGTGCCAGGGGGATTAACAGGCAACTCAAACAGCCGCTGCACTTTTGTAATCCCATGTCAAAAGAGCAGAGAAAACACCTGACACAGTCTTGCTCAAGTGTTCAAAAGCTCTTGTTTTCTTGGTTGAATGGAGACATTTTGCATTTACATGAATCAGTTGCTGGGATATGTTTCTTGTCTGACAAGTCCAGTTCCTGGCAAATAAAAGTATTGCTGTCGTAGAACAATACAGTCAGAGAAATAGCACTGGCTGAATTCTTGTCTTATCCTGAGAAGTGGGGGCTGGAAGTGGTGTGGGATGGGCGTTCCTCTGGAGAACTCTACTTGTAAAGGGAATTCTCTATGGTTCTACTCAGACACCTCAATCAATCTGAGGAAAACAGAAATCATCTGAAAGGAAAAAAGTAAGAATTAGATGTGTGTGTAATAAGGAAGTAGAGACTGATTGCTTTTTGTCTACATAGCAGCATGTAATCTGATTAGCACTTAACTGAGATATATCCATCCAACCATAGTGTTTGAATCTTACTTGGAAACTACTGGCACTAGCTGAGGAAGACCCCAAACTTAACATTTACTATTCTCATAAAAAATATATTTAAGTCCCATTTAAAATGGTGATTATATCATGCTTTCACATAGCCCAGGAAAGTTTATTGTTTCTTAAACTGAACAAACATGGGTATTCCAGCGTGAGAAGAAAAAAAGACATAGGGGAGATTTGTTAGTCACATTCAGATACATAAAGAAAGCTAGAGGAAAAATGTTCCAAGAGCTATTTTCCATAGTCTCAATTTATAATGGATATAAATTGCAGCTATGTAGATTTTGTTTAAATATAAGGAAAATCTTCTTGATGGTAAGAGATCTATACAACAGTGGAAGAGCCTACTGATGGAGATTGTGGGTTCTTCATCTCTAAAGGGTTTTTAAAAGACTTGGAGAGCTATCTTTGATAGATGGCTTAATTGGTATTTCTGTAAATTGTAGATAAATAATTCTTAAAGGTAAAGGTTCCCCCCGCACATGCGTGCTAGTCGTTTCCGACTCTAGGGGCCGGGACTCATCTCCGTTTCAAAGCCGAAG
The DNA here is from genome assembly GCF_964194415.1 of Vipera berus. NCBI lineage: Eukaryota > Metazoa > Chordata > Lepidosauria > Squamata > Viperidae > Vipera > Vipera berus. The sequence continues at coordinate 27,517,510 of NC_138207.1, read as the reverse complement.
AGCCAGTGCTTGTCCGAGGATGTCTCCGTGGTCATATGGCCGGCATGACTAGATGCCAAAGGTGCACGGAACACTGTTACCTTCCCACCGTAGTGGTCCCTAGTTTTCTACTTGCATTTTTTTATGTGCTTTTGAACTGCTAGGTTGGCAGAAGCTGGGACGAGTAACAGGCGCTCACTCTGTTACGCAGCACTCGGGATTCGACCCGCCAAACTGTAACAATAAGCTGAAGAGGAAGGTTCCTAGAATAGTAGAAATGCAACCAACCTTTTCTTGTGCTTGCACTTTCCATTGGAGGACTTCTGGTTGGCTGGCTCCCACAGGGAACTCTGGGATCTCTTTAGATCAGATAGCACCTAGGCTGGACTATGCACCAAAAGATTATACCATTTAATGGTTAATCAAATGACTTCTGGGCAACAGAGGTAAAAATGGCTAGAGGGACTCTAAGAAGAAAGTACTTGGGGCAGAACAGCACGACTTCTTAAACTGGATAAAGAGATGTAAAAATAAAATAAAAATGAATTCAAGTTTCCAGATAATTAAACGTATATATATGAACCAGGATTAAGCTTTTGGTCATCCTTAAATAATATAAATCTTTCCCACAATGATCACAAGACTGCCTCTTCCAAATTTAATCAACTTCAATTCATTTGCCAAATTAAAATTCTTAATTTTCAATTATTCTAGAAGTAATTGGCTTGAATAATAGTAATATTCAATGTAAAATAGGATTCTATTCATGTAGGAACCAGAAAGAAATTTGTCACATCTAAAATACTATTTCAAACATAGTTCTAAGTACCGTACAAATACCTTACTTCAAATGTATTTGCTTAAAATTATGCTTATGTGAGCAAGTGAGCAAGACTATTTTTAAACTGCAGATACAAAAATAGGACACAGTTGACTTTTGAATTAACATGAGCCCCAACAATAAACTGGGGCTTAAAGGGACTTTTTTCTATGTAATTAGGTATGGAACTGTACTCTAAGAATAAACAATATCTGCTGCCTTCACATCTGAAAAAAACATGGTTTGCTTAATCCCAAATAAACCAAACTGGGCAGGGTTCCTGGAGATTAATTACCTATAAACCCCACTTGAAAAACTACACTGCTTAGATTCATACAATAAGTCAAACTGAAGGAAACTAGCCCATGCACAAAAATTGCATCTTCCATTTTTTCTCAAATGGAAAGGAGAATAGAAATAATTAGATAAAAATAAAGGTTCCTTAAACTTTAGGTCTGAAATATAAAAGCTAAAGAACAAAAAGCAAAGTATGAATCAATGTTTGGATATGACAGAAGCAAAGATAGGAATAGAAAGGTATGATGGTGTACAGGGATGGGTATTGATACAAACTAAATTTATTTGGCTAAGTATTTCTTGCTGCGTTCCTGCACTCTACATACTTTTGTTTATACTAAAAGGGAACAAGATGACGGGAATGGGAACAAGATAAGCATAAAGAGTTTGAAGACTGGGGGAGGGGATGACTTTGGGTCAGTCTTGGTTCCTTGGTGACCAACTCAAGAAGTCCTTGCAGTTTTCATGGCAATATTTACAGAAGTGATTTGCCATTGCTTTCTTCTTAAGGCTAAGAGAATGTGAGAGGCTCAAGGTGCCATCAGTGCTTAACAATAACAATTAGGGTAGGTTTCTGGAGTTGCACAGGTAGGTTTCTGGAGCTTGTGGGTCATCTAGTCTTAATGAATAAAACCTTGGGAGAACAGGGAAAATTGTATCATTGACAATTACCAGAGCAGACATAAACATTTGAATTATATTCACTGTATCAAGACAATCCTATACTAAACCATTCAAATGATGGTGTCATGGATTTCCATATGGATTAATTTTCAAGTAGATGTAGGTTTTAACCTAAATAACACATTGCTGTATTGTATTAGATTACTAAATATACTGATAAATTTCTGCGCATATGTAACAAAATCTTGTTATCAGATTTTTTTAAAAAAAATCTGTTAAGTTTTAAACAAACAATTGAACAGGAACAAGGTTTGTAATATGAGCCAATGTTGAGCTAATAAAATAAAAATATTTGCCAAATGTAATTTTTACAGCCAGTTCTTACACATACAACGGTCGCAGTGTCCCTGCAATTGCACTTCACGGACAGCTTCTGACAAGCAGGGTCAATGGAAAAGCCAGAAGTAAAATTGCAAGCCACGTTTAGGTGAAGTCTCATGTTATGACTGGGAATTTCATGGAATTTGTTCTTTTCTGCCCCCTTCTCCTGCATCATTAGTTGGAATTGCTTTTAAGGCAGCTAAGCAATACTAGATCTTTCACCAAAGGCTACAATAAGACCATGGGGTGGGGGTGGGGACTTCTCTCAAGTTAAGTAGATGTTGGCCTTCATGATTTCCTCCAAAACACAATAATATCCTTCCCCTTCCAACCTTATCAGATTAAGCAGGATTTTTAAGTGATAGCATTTTGGCTTTGATGCAGTTAAGTCAGAGGTAAAGACTCCTGTTTTTACTCTAAAGAAAGGGAAGTCTGCATCTTACCCAGCTGTTAATCAAACTGTGAAAACTTCCTCCATCTGCTCTATTCAGTAACATCCTCTTACAGTATGTATTGATGTTTAGACTTTAGAACCGATTTTGATTACACAAAGTTGCATAAAATAAATGAAATAACTATTTATCATCAGAACAATTGACCAGAACATTCTATTGCAAAAGTATCCTTGGCCCTGTTTAGTATTACTTTTGTTCACCATCCCAGAGTTCCTTTTGGTAGATGGGCAGCTATATAAATTGGTTTATTTCTTATTTATTTATTTATAAAATTTATATGCCACCCATTTAACTGATAAGGCAACTTTAAAATGAAGTAACTAATTTTCCTTATTGCTTCAATATTTACAAAAACTGCAACAGAGGCAAGCCTAATATTACAAAAATAAGTATGAATGTCAAAAGTTCTATTTGCTGCTATTCTATTCACTTTTGCCAATTCCCCCACCTGCTTCCTCTTCTGTAGTTTAGCACAGTTTCTAAATATCACCCATCTTAAGAGATCAACAGAGCAGAGTGACAGGAAAGCCCTGTTTTATGAACTCTGCTCCTTTCACTGAAGGGAAGTTAAACCCAAATCCAACTTTTTAAATTAGCCTTCCTGTATCAGTGCAGAACAATATGAAATGCATAGTTTATGCAGTAATAAACACTGCAGAGTTAGGGGATTTTACACATATCCATGAGAATTTAACATTTCTTTCACTTTCAGCAACATTTTTTTTTCTTAATTACTTTCAGTAATAATTTTTTATCACAAATGAGATAAAGAAAAATCTTTTTAAAAATATTTCAGCATATATCATTTCTGAATACAAAGTGTGAATTTTAAGACTCCTGTTTTTAAACTCTTTAAATGTTTGTGTCTGTCTTATATAACATGTCCTACTAGAATATACATTAAAGATAATTAAGAAATATTATCCTGACAAATAAATCCTTTTTGTGGATATCTCTTATTTGCTGATTAGATAATTTATATTTATTTATAAAGAAGTATAGCATAAAAATCTAAAATACCAACATTTTCTTAGAATGCATTAACAGTAGTTGATTAAACATATAAACTAGGGAAGGCTAGGGAAGAAATAACCTGGGCTTGTCAGTTATTCAAATGTTTATATTTGTTTTGAAGAACAAATACAATGTCAACAAAAACATTTTATATTATTGTGACTAAAAATGTTCATAAAGAATATAATCAACATACTTTATAGTTACTCAGTTTATACAAACACTAAATAATAATATGTTTTTAAAATGATATACAATATGCAAACACATTTCAAAAAATAAAAAAAATGATTTTGCAACAAACTATAATTGGATAACATGATTTACTGATTTTCAGGTCTTGATTTTAAAACAGTTCTTTTCTTTTTAAACTTGGAATTCTGACTTCTGGTTTTTAGATAGATTGGGAGTATCTACACGCGGAAAATCCAAGAATATTGGAAGAAAAAACATGGAGGAAACAAACCAAGAAGTGGTTGAAAAAAATCAGAATTACTTTTATCTTCCTGGTTTGTTTAATAAACCATGATTAAGCATTATGAGGGGTGGGAAACAGCCAATATGCTCTGAGTAGCAGATAAGTATCCCATTCCTAACTCAAACGTAAATAAATGAAATAACTGAACCTGGGATTTCTCCATCCAAAACATGGACTGTTATCATCTAACTATGCTAATAGATCAAACAGATCTTGATCTACTACCTTTCGTTTTCTAGCATATCATCATACTGTGTCCCTTTGAAATCTGTTTCTATTCACTCAATCTAGCCATCTTTTCTTTTCATACTAGTATCCCAATGCACAACCATCAGCTCGAGGATCAGATCCAGCCCAAAGTACACTGTAGGAAGAAGAGACAGGTTTTGGTCTCCACCATTCTCCTTTGGTGATAATTTGACCACATCCAAACATGCTCCTGGCATAGCCAAGTACAGGTTCCATGACATTATGGCCCATGGCTCTCAAATCATCTCTTATGTTTCGAGGAATGCCATCTTCCAAGAACACCTGCCACGCATCTAATGATTGAAAGAACAGCATTCAGGATTTTATTTGCAGCTTTGCAATACTGAACAAATGTTTAATTATTTTACAAGTACCAGCTAAAATATTTTTTCAGCGCTTAAGCATGATCCCACAAAAGTAGAATAAAATATTCTCACCCATCGTCAGAGGAATAGGAAAGGGAGTCTGAATAGGAACATTTGTAAAGCAACTCCTTTAAAATTATTGAACGACAGCTATAACTCTGTAGCTAAGAAGCATCCTACATAACCTGCATCCTCTTTACAACTGAGAAAGGAAAACAAGGCATCCTTTTTGGAGGCCCAAGATAAAAGTTTCCCTGTCCAGTCATGTCTGATTCAAGAGGGCGGTGCTCATCTTCATTTCTTCGCCCAAGGAGCCAGCGTTGCCTGAAGGCATTTTCCTTGCTCATGTGCCCAGACTGGCTATATGCCAAAGGAGCACAGAACACTTCCCATCAAAGTGGTACCTATTAATCTACTTGCATTTGTATACATTTGAACTGGTAGGTGGGCAGGAGCCCTTGTTCTATGTAGCTTCTTTATATAATGTTAATTGGTAATTTTGTACACAACCTGTGGTCCTACAACCAGACTTTTTTTTTAACATATTGGATGTAGCCTCCATAATGCTGAACTGTAATGATTAATGCAACATCAGGAAAACATGATGAAATACACCAAAATAATATTCACTGCATTTAATTGATTAAACTGGAATATACATTCAATTCTGAGACCTGGTTCAGTGTAATGATTTAGGCATTAGGCTAAAAAAAACCAGGATACCATGAATTCTGGTCCCACCTTAGACACAAAGCCAGCTGGTCCAGGTACTCTTTCTCAGCCCTAAGAAGAAGGCAGTGGCAAACCATTTTTGAAAATCGTGCCAACATAACTGCAGGGACAAATACATTTATACATATACGTATATATATACACACACACGTACATTCAATTCTTTTAAATCGTTTTGGCTGTGACACCAGCCACACAATTGTAGTGAATATATGGAGCTTTAAAGAACAGATTTGATTTTATTTATCTCCTTTTCTCCTTTTCTTTCTGTACACACTATGCAGAAGTGTATGCATTGCACACTATGCTAAATCTCGGTAAAATGGCCAAGATCCTCAGGGTGGGATATATACAGGGTGCAGGTAGGGGCAGAAAGGCTGTCCCTGCTAATTTTATCCTTGTGAGAAGAAACCTGTGAAGTGGGATAGGTTGAGAGAGAATTACAGATCCAAAATTACCCAGTGAGTTTCATGGCCAGGTGGGATAACCCTGATCCAAGGACAACATTTAACTGCTGCACTGCACGTTTACGACCTTCCTTCCTGTTCACTTTCACACCTTATGTTTCAGTCAAGCAGATGAGGAAGGCTAGAGGAATGTTGAGCTTGTGCTTTAAGAATTTCCTACTAATAATGCAATTCATCAATAGAGATCTTTGTCCAGGTTGGTTCTGAGTAAGTTTTTGGGTGAAAAGACAGGCTTTCAAGCAGCCTTCACATCAGCCTAGCATCAACAAAGGATCAAGAAAGTCAACATCCCCAAGGCCACCAGGTTAAGAAAGACTGTTTTAACAGACAATCCTGTGCAATTAGCTGTTAATGCTTGCCTGAAGGACTATTGAAACCTGCTTCTAAGTAAACCTTGTCTCATTTTACCATCAGGAAATGGGTCTAAGTAGATGATCTAACTGAGTACTCTTCAACTAAGATAAATACAAAACCTACGTTCTATGACTTCTTAAAATTATGTTCCTATATATTGTAAATACAGAAAAATAAATGAACATATACACAGACAGAGAGAGAGAGGTGTGTTGGAACCAGCCTGTACTGGCTCATAAGAAGTGACTGGTAAATTTTTTTGAAAAACTGTTAAGAGTTGAGCTACTATGCTTAGTGTGCTGAAAATCTGTTCAATGGCTATTGGTTCAGCACAGTCGTGCCCGTGGAGCCACCTAAGCTAGTTCTCATATATTTACCAGCACATGACTATGTGTGTGTACACAAACAAGCTTATATACATACATATGTGTGCTTATAAAATTTATATTCTACTGTGCCTTCAGGATAGGTTCCTCTTTTTGGGCTATATCAAGTGGAGCCTACACAGATTTCAGAAGTGGTTTGCCATTGCCTCCTTCCTAGGGCTGAGATAGGATGATTGGCCCAAGGTCTTGCAGCTGGCTTTGTGCCTAAAATGGGATTAGAACTCATAATCGGTCCCTATCTGGACCGAGATGCTCTATGTACAGTCACTCATGCGCTCATGACATCCCGGTTAGACTACTGCAACGCCCTCTACATGGGGCTGCCCTTGAGGACCACTCGGAGGCTTCAACTGGTGAAGAATTAAGCCGCGCAAGTTGTGATGGGAGCTTCCCGATACTCCCATGTAACACCTCTTCTCCGTGAGCTACATTGGCTTCCGGTTGCCCTCCGGGTGAGATTGAAGGTGCTGGTAATGACCTATAAAGCCCTAAATGGCTTGGGTCCGGACTATATAAGGGAACACCTGCTACCGGCATCATCTTCCCATTGTCCTGTGCGCCCCCACAGGGAGGGCCTTCTCAGGGTACCGCCGGTTAATGAATGCCGGTGGGTTATTCCCAGGGGGAGGGCGTTCTCTGTGGGTGCGCCTGCCCTATGGAACCAACTACCCATGGAGCTTAGGACTGCCCCCGACCTTCGCTCATTTCGCCGGGACCTGAAAACTTGGCTCTTTGAGCTGTTTGGTCCAGACTGTGGAGTTGTTAATTTAATTGGGTTTTAGATTTACTCTTGGGGCTTCAATTTAATTTAATTGTTTTAATTGATTTTAATTTCTGTATTTCATGGTTTTAACTGCCCTATAAACCGCCCTGAGTCCTACGGGAATAGGGCGGTATACAAATTCAATAAAATAAATTAATTAAATAAATAAATAATCTCCCAGCTTCTAGCATGATGCCTTAATCACTGCACCACATTGGTCCTTTGGAAGTAACATACAGAGACTAAAATACATCATCAGAAGTAAATCTATGTGTGGGTGGGTGGAGAAATGACAGGTTTCCATTTGCCATTTCTTTCAAGCCTATTATTCTATGAGAGCTACATCTACTGCAGCCATTGACCCAAGAGCACCAGTAAAATAAAATCAGGCAAATGAAATAAACCAAAAGGAAAAACAAATTAATAAATAGAAACCAAATGCAACATAAGAGTATGAAATACCATTGTACTGATTTCAACATAGAACAAACTGTATGGGTTTTATTTCATTGCTAATTGGAGAAAAAGAATCCATCACTAAATTTAATTATAGTAGAATACTTACCGCTATACAAACTTGAGCTATTAAATCTTAATCAACAATATTTTCTTGGCATCTGTAGCACAGTGTCAATATAATGAGGGTCTGACAATTACTCTGGATTTCTTCCTGCTCATTTAAATAGAACATAAATTCCATTTTATAGTCTTACCTTTTTTGCTATATTCCAAATAAAAACGAGATGCATCCAAAGCCTCTTGTGGATTCTTTCCAAATTCAAACATATTCAGTAGTACCTATAGGGACACAGAGGGGAAAATGCAACCTGGATTACTATGGGAATAATTCATTCATAAAATACCAACAATCTAGACAATATTGTTGCATAAAAACATATTTTTCTATATATATTTTGCTATGTTCACGAAATTACTCTCAAGGTAATTTGATGCTTATTTCAAGCATACTATATCCTGCCTTTGCAATGTATGGCAGTGAAAGCTGGACCATAAGAAAGGCTGAGCGCCAAAGAATTGAAGCCTTTGAACTATGGTGCTGGAGAAGACTCCTGCGAGTCCCTTGGACTGCAAGGCGATCAAACCGGTCAGTCCTAGAGGAGATCAATCCTGACTGCTCTTTAGAAGGCCAGATCCTGAAGCTAAAACTCAAATACTTTGGCCACCTAATGAGAAGGAAGGACTCACTGGAGAAGAGCCTAATGCTGGGAAAGATTGAGGGCAATAGAAGAAGGGGACGACAGAGAATGAGGTGGCTGGATGGAGTCACTGAAGCAGTAGGCGTGAGCTTAAATGGACTCCAGAAGAAAGTAGAGGACAAGAAGTCCTGGAGGAACATGTCTGTGGGGTCGCGATGGGTCGGACACGACTTCGCAACTAACAACAACAACATATCCTGCCTAAACCTTAGATCCACTAAAATACAGGCTGAATGCTCAGCTGACTTTATTTTATTTTTATATTCTTTTAATTAAAAAATAAATCAAAAGCTGATATATTACAAGGTAGAATCCCAATCTCAAACAACACATTAAGCAAACAAACACACATGTCATAGAGGCCGCTGAGTATGATTATTATTCAAATGAAAATAATAGGCAGCTACAACTCTTCTTTTTTTGGAAGTATACCTGCTTTACGGTGAAAAAGGTGTTGGAAGATTTACCCTGACAAAACTCCCATATTCTCATCCCCATTAGAAAAACATGCAGACACACTTTTTTCTGTAAAAGCCTTTTGCTGAACTTCTGTGACACCTCTAAAATGTTGCAACACCCCCGCTTGCCTGAGGCAAGCCAGCAATTGGGAAACGATAGCAAAGCCACCAAGAACTCCTTGCCCTGCCCAATAGGATTAACTCCCAAAACATAAACTGGACAAAAGGAATATCTCTGAGGAGAACTCCTGCCCCTGCCCCTGCCCCTGATGGGATTAACTCCCAAAATAGAAACTGGACAAAAGAAATTTCACTTAAGACAAGAAAGGGAACATCGGACAACCATTAAAACACAAAAGAAGGGACCAGCAAACCCACAGCCCTAGGGCAGAAAAAGCATATAAAAATCACAACTCAGGACTGGGAGACCACCTTGCAAGGCAGGAACGCTGAAGTCACTTCTCTGTCACTTTTTTGCCTTCCTGAAATAAAGACCTGCTCTGCGGTAGCTGCTGTCCTCAAATTTCTTCGTCAGCTTTCCCCAGCTGGAAACGAACTGGGAAATTCTTCTGACAAAGGTTAACATGTAAATGGAAGTGGAGTTAGAAGAAACTGTCTTGGAGAAGTTATGATGGTGAGAAACAGTCACACCCCTGTGTCAATTTTGCTGTTTTTTTGGCTGACCTTGACTTCATGACAGTTACTTTGTGAAAGTGCCCATGAAATTTTCCCCAAATTTGCTTAAAAACGTAAACTGTATTCAGTCATGTAAGCTTTGAGGTCCAAAGGATTTTCTGAGAATAAATTACACCCAGAGGGAACAGATACTTACTTGAACCTGAGCTTGTGGTTGCATGAATCCTCCCATAACTCCAAAGCAGCACAAAAGTTCTCCTGTATCAGCTGCAGTGGCCAGAGCTGGTATAAGTGTATGATAGGGCCGCTTCTGAGGGCCTAGGCAGTTTGGATGACCACGTTGTAGTGAAAAACTGGCTCCTCTGTTCTAGAGATAAATCAGTACACTAAAAGTCACAGCCAGATAAAGCAATTCATGGAGTTGAATCCTAGTTATCTGCAGTACTGATAGAAGAGAACATTTGTAGCTCAGTATTGAGCTGTAGGGTCCTTGTGCTCTCTGAGATTGCTAATTTTCTTGCAGACATTACCAAACTAGATAACGTAATCAGTGCACTGATGTTACCCAGTTTGGGTAATGAAACATCTGCAAGAAAACAACCAAGCTTAGAGAGTACTAAGGACTCCACAGTTCAACCCTGAGCTACAAATATTCTCTTATTATCAATAGAGGAAATAATAAAACAATGTAATAATAAAAAACTGCAAAAAAGTAACAGTCCATTGACTGATAATAATAGCAATAACAATAGCACTTAGACTTATATACCGCTTCACAACGCTTTACAGCCCTAAGCTGTTTACAGAGTCAGCATATTACCCCCAATAATCTGGGTCCTCAGTTTACCGACCTCAGAAGGATGGAAGACTGAGTCATCCTTGAGCCAGTCAGGATGGAACTGCCAAACTGCTGGCAGCCGGCAGTCAGTAGAACTAGCCTGCAGTATTGCATTCTAACCACTGCGTCACCACGGCTAATAAAAATATTTGTATAAAATAGACATCAGTAAAAGGAAGATGAAAAGATTCCTAATTACATGATATTTAAATAATAATAATAATAATAATAATAATAATAATAATAATAATAATAATAATAATAATAATAATAATAATAAAAAATTGGAAGGGACCTTGGAGGTCATCTAGTCCAACCCCCTGCTCAGGCAGCAAACCCTAGACCATTTCAGACAAATGGCTGGCCAGTCTCTTCTTAAAAACTTCCAGTGTTGGAGCATTCACCACTTCTGGAGGCAGGTTGTCCCACTGGTTAGTTGTTCTAACTGTCAGGAAATTTCTCCTTAGTTCTAGGTTGCTTCTCTCCTTGACTAGTTTCCATCCATTGCTTCTTGTCCTGCTTTCAGGTGCTTTGGAGAATAGCTTGACTCCCTCTTCTTTGTGGCAGCCCGAGATATTGGAACACTGCTATCATGTCACCCCTCGCCCTTCTCTTCATTAAACTAAAAAGGTAAAGGTAAAGGTTCCCCCGCACATGCGTGCTAGTCGTTTCCAACTCTAGGGGCCGGTGCTCATCTCCGTTTCAAAGCCGAAGAGCCAGCGCTTGTCCGAGGACGTCTCCGTGGTCATGTGGCTGGCATGACTAGACGCCAAAGGCGCACGGAACGCTGTTACCTTCCCACCGGAGTGGTCCCTATTTTTCTACTTGCATTTTTACGTGCTTTCGAACTGCTAGGTTGGCAGAAGCTGGGACGAGTAACAGGCGCTCGCTCTGTTCTGCGGCACTCGGGATTCGACCCGCCAAACTGCCGACCTTCTGATCGACAAGCTCAGCGTCCTAACCCACTGAGCCAATTCCAGCAACCGTTCCCTATATGTTTTAGCCTCCAGTCCCCCAATCATCTTTGTTGCTCTTCTCTGTACCCTTTCTAGAGTCTCGACATCTTTTTTACATCGTGGTGACCAAAACTGAATGCAGTATTCTAGGTGTGGCCTTACCAAAGCATTGTACAGTGGTATTAGTACTTCACTTGATCTTGATTCTATCCCTCTGTTAATGCAGCCTAGCACTGTGTTGGCTGTGATAATATTTCAACATAGTTTTTGAAAAGATTCCGGTGACTAAGAGAAATAGAAGGGAAACCTTTAAATAGAGAAGAAATTCTTGCACATACGGATGAAGCTAAAGCCTTGAGTTTGGCTGTGAAAATGAACTAACTTTGATTTAAAAAAAATACAAGAATTTGAAATGGCTACACTTAAATTAGGAATAATTTCAAGCCAATCCTGATTTGGATTAACAGCATACCACACTGAAAAATTAATGCTAAAACAATATTTTCACCAAGCACACATTCATAATGCTGAAAAATACTTTCTCACTTGCAAGGTAAATCCACAGCCCTCTGGCACCAGCCCTGCACCAAATCCTTTGTACAGGCTGTTAATGAAAGAGCAGGCATTGCCTTCAGCATCAATCACACTAAAATAAACGGTGTCACTGCCCACCGGGGAGGGATTTCCATGACTATATTGGGCAGTTGCTCTGGTGAGAGGAAAGAAAGCAGAAAACTTAAAATGATGGTATTGTTTGTAATATTTACGAAGTGTTGAGAGCTGAAATCTAGCTGCAGCAATATTTCTCAATTTACTTATTTAAGGATATTGTTTATTTATATTGGGCCAGAGTCTATGGCAAGGATCCACTTCTATGTATCCAAAATCCACAAAAATGTTTGCAAATAATTATATTTTTTCAACTGTTGTTTTATTCTACTCTCACTCTACAACTGAGTAATAAATAGAACTGCTATGACTACAAGAGGAGACGGGACCAGGATTTTTTGTCCATTGTTTTTTGGTTTTGAGACTATGAAAAAAAACATGGAGGCATAATGCACCTTTTTATTTATTTTTTTGCAGAAAAATGGTGTGGGAATTCAAAACATATAGAAATGTTCTGGATCAGGACTGTAGAGTATTTTATTTTTCAATTAAAGTGGCCAATTAAGAAAACTTTCAACATTTTTTTTACTGCACTGTGTACTTTAGAAAGTTGAAGCAAAGTTACATAGGAAATGATCAAATGACCTACTGTGAACAGGTAACAACTGGATTGTTTTAAGAAGTGTTTGCACTGGGAGGTTAATCCCAAAATAAGCAAACATTTTATCTAAAGTACAAATGTTGGTATTTTTAACAGACAGATCCCTGGGATTTTCAAGATGTATTCTGTCATTATGGCCAATCTGAAAATATTCCAGCATAATGGTAAACTGTCCTGTTTATTGACCATTCAAAGTTACAATAGCACTAAAAAGAGACTTTATAACTGTGTCTTCACACTTAGGACAGTTTACCTGCAGTCACAAGACTAGGATTTGAGCATTTCATAACCAGTGGGTGCTTAAGACAATCACAACATCCTGCAGTCCTGAGATCACCATTTGTGATCATCACAGCCAGCTTTCAACAAGTACAGTCTATGAAGAAGTAAAATCACAAATAAAATCACATTGCTTAGTGGTAGAATTGTCAGTCCCAATTCTGGTTGTTCAGCAAGGATTACCGTTGTATTATTATTGTTGTTGTTGCTATTTTAGATCATATTAGCATGCCTTCCTCTTATTTTTCTCCAGAACAATCTTGTGAGGTAGGTTAGATACAGTAGAGCCAGAATGATTGACCCAAAATTCCTCAGTAAGCTTCAGTTTCTGAGAGTGGACCTTAACCCGAGTTCCACATGCCGCCTCTGCAACCTCTATGAAGAATTATTTTCCTATGAAGAATTATTCTTGGATTTTCCAAGTGTAGATACTCCCAATCTATCTAAAATTAATTATGAAACAAAGTTGTTTTGAAAGCAGCTCATGCAGTTTGGAGAAAAACTGCATAATTAAGCAACTGGAACAGCTAGTAAATATTTTAATAAAACTTATTTTAAAAGAAAGTGAAGCCACTAACAGTAACACTGTGGTATTATTTGATATTTAATAAGTAATTAATAAGTAGCAGCACTTGTAACAGCAAGAGAGCTTACCGATGTAAACTGATTAACTTTGAACGGTCTCTGGCATAAGATTTAGAAAGGAGCTGTGCTACAGGTATTGTTTCTTTTTCTGGATCAGCACAAAACCAAAAACTATCAGCAAAGCTCAGCTTGAATGCTTCAATTAAAATGTGCAAATAACGAGTAGAATTATGGTTCAGATCTGCAGAAAGAAACCACCATAAATTATTGTTTGCAATTCATAAATTTCTTCACATACATAGAAGTATAATTGTGTATATTGTACTTACTGATGAGAAATAGTATATTGATTCATACATTGTTTTCTACAACAGAGGATGCTCTTTGCCCAGGCATTTGGTTAGTGTGACTGAAGCCCCTTTTCTTCTTTTTCTTATTCCTGTTTAAGCTTTCTATCTCTGGCTATTTTTGTTACTTTTTGTCTTGTATTTTCTTGCTTTAAAATGTTCTTGATGATTTTATAAACCACCCAGAGTTGCTGGGAGCTGGGCAGCATACAAATTTAATTAAGATGATGCCTGAGAGCATTGGATGTGCCCTATCGTCACCAGAGCACCTCCAGAAATTGTCACTAGTTTTTTCCAACTGACAAAAAGGAAGATTATGGGTTTAATGAAAAATAATCATATTTAAGTGTATGTAATTAATTTAAATTAAATTTAAAAATGAATTAAATTTTATTTTTGCCCCAGGTCCAGTCCTTCTTTTGGCCCTACTATCATATCATACCATTCAATTTCTGACTTTGTCTGGAAAAATATTTCCCTGAAAAATCAAAACAGACCTATGGGACAGCCTAGGACAGGGGTAGGCAACCTCGGCTCTTTTATGACTCATGGACTTCAACTCCCAGAATTCCTCAGTCAGCTGACTGAGGAATTCTGGGAGTTGAAGTCCATGAGTCATAAAAGAGCCGAGGTTGCCTACCCCCGGCCTAGGACAAAAGTGCCATTCTTTTTCTGCTCCATTCTCTTCCAAGGTAAACTAATATTCCTCCTTTCTTGCTGATTCTCATGGATCTTCCCCCTTGTTCCCATCCACTTGTCTTTGTACTTTGGCATTTGCTATCAAAATGTATATGCCATCTGCTCTTCTCATTCCAGCTGGCTTACAATATCTGAGATAAACCGTTAATAAAATCATAAAATCAATCCATAAAAGCTAATCTCCACCATAAGAGACAGGATTTTCAAGATGGTATTTGACAGGTTTTTAAAAAATGTTTCACTACACTAATACTCTTTCCAAAGCCACCGATATACTTTAAAAAAGCCAATACTTCAGGCTAGGAGGCCTAAATTTATGATTTCTCAAGTATTCCTTATATTCACCTGTGATCTCACCTACATATTCTCTACAATCAGCTTTTTAGAACTGTAATTTATCTTATCATCATTGAGATCATTAGAATAGGGAGCTAGATTACAATTGTGCCCTGAACATTCCTGGAGAGTTGGATGGTGTAGTGCTACGGGTATTTATCAAGAATGATCATTTTTTGTTTTCCTTATGAAAGCAATTTTTCATATATTGCTACAATTAGATTGGGATCTAAATTACAATGGATGTAATTTTACATACATTGCTACATGATTAGGAATTTTTCTAATATAAAAATAAAACATTATTCTTTCTAAAAAGGCTTAATTGCCTCCTATATTAAAATTATGTCTATGAATTTCTATGTTTGAATGAATAATATTGTGATTTATATAAATAAATTTTTGCTCAAATTGAGTGAATCCGGGAAATTAAATGGATATGTTAAATTTGTTACCTTGGAAACATCACAGAAGAAATTTGCCATTTTCTCATTTTTTTTCTTCTGGTTTTCCATTATTAGTATTTAAGCTAATAGCTATTAGAATTGCTGACATGGCAAAATTTGTCAATCTTTTGCATAGTTCTATAAATGTCTCTTAAATAAGTCTTATTTTTAATGATCCTTCATTCAATATAAATTTTGACAAAAGGTGGTTTTTTCTCCTCTTTTCCTAAAGTAGAAATATCTGGCACTTTTTTTCTTAGAAACAACAGATATGTACAAATTAGAAGCTGATCATACCTTTCATATTGTAATTTTCTAAAATATTCAGGGCTAATAAAGTTGTGATTCCTTGTCCATTTGGAGGAATTTCCCAAATATTCATGCCCTAAAAAATGATTGATACTATTTAATACTGACCATCAACCAAATAAATAAAATCTTTCTGATACTATTCTAAATGAAATTCTTTACTTATTTTTCAACTAATGAAACACTAACACTTTAACATGGATTACCTTAATAAGAAAAATATAATCAAACATACATGCAATATATGATGCAAATAACATTAAAATAATGTCATTAATTTTTAAGCAACAATATATGCATCAATGCAGCATGTATTTAAATTCTTGAATCGATTATATGCTCGTATCAATTAAATACTTGCTCATAGTAATAATTCCTAAAACGTTTCTGATATTTCTTGAAAACATTTCTGAAGATCCTATATATACACACACAAAGACATTTAACAATGAAATGCATCTTTCTAATAGATTCTGACTTCTAGGAAGATAGATTTTACAAACAATCAAATAATTATTAATAATAATAGCTATTAGTAATATATTTTTCATTAACGTACAATTGCTTGATCATTTTTAACACACGGTTCTTTAATGTTTTTGTGGTTCTAACATGACTAATAGATGTAATATTACACCTGGGTTTTAAAACATACCATTTTTGGCATGACTGAAGAACTTGGCACACTTTTACTAACAACTAGGTATATAAGCATTACTCTTTCTTACGTGAGTTTTTTGGCGTCATGGTTTCTGTAACAGACAGCTGTTACATTCTAAACTGCTAGTAGGTTATTTGATATCCATGAGCAAGAGCTGAATAATCAGATTTACAGTATACACTTGCCAAATCAGTGAGAAACTGCCTCACTTTCTTTCTGCAATAAGAAGTTCTCTGAACCTTAAAAATGTTGACTACATCTTCTATTTGATTCAGTTCTCCAAATTATCACTTATCTCATCTTTCATTTAAAGAATAACTTTGCAACAAATATCATCTGGGTGCTAGATGAAACTAGTCATTATGAATTTTGTATTATGAATTATATAATGGTATTATATATTATTAGAAATTTTATAACCATATTACATATTATATAATTATGAATTATACAATTTTATCATGCATTTAGTATATATATTTATTATGCTATCATGAATTGTGGGATGGCACAGTAGCTCAGGGTATAAGTGCCATGCAACAGGATGGGCTCCCATTTTTGCCCCGTTTCCTGCCCACCTAGCAGTTCGAAAAAATGCAAATGCAAGTAGATAAATAGGTACCACTACAGTGGGAAGGTTAACAGCTCTCCATGACATCATGCTGGACACAAGGGCAGAAATGTCTTCAGACAGTGATGGCTCAATGGCCTTGTAATGAAGGTAAGTGCTGCCCCCTATAAGCAATGACTAGCAGAATAAAATCCACAGGGACTCCTTTATCTTTTTTACCTATCATGAATTGTATAGATCGTCGGCTACAAAATCCATTTGGAAGCTGAAAAATAGTTATACCGTGCTTTATTGTTATGTTCACATATTTCCTATGACTCCTCTCACTGGGCCTGAAGAATCTGAATGTCTAAGCCTTAGTGTTTTAGACCACACATATTAAATTTTATTGATATGTACTTAATAAATTTCAATATTGTCATAAGTATGTCACTGAGTTCTAGTTTCTTTTCATAACACAACAGCTAAAATATTGGAAAGGAGTGATTAACATGATATGGGAAATTATAGATATCTATACTTCAGATCAACTTATGTCAGTCAGCTTTTAAACCTTTTGAGTTATTACAAGAGAAGTGTCCCCTTCATGGATTACTGCCTTGTCGTGGCGAAGGGGCTTGCGTAATTCAATGAAGCTATGAGCTATGCCGTGCAGGGCCACCCAAGACGGACAGGTCATAGCCGAGAGTTCTGACAAAACGTGATCCACTGGAGAAGGAAATGGCAACCCACTCCAGTATCTTTGCCATGAAAACCCTATGGACAGTACCAAAAGGCAAAACGATATGACGCTGGAAGATGAGCCCCTCAGGTCGGAAGGCGTCCAATATGCTACTGGGGAAGAGCAGAGGGCTAGTACTAGTAGCGCCAGAAAGAATGAAGCGACTGGGCCAAAGCCGAAAGGACGCTCAGCTGTGGATGTGTCTGGTGGTGAAAGGAAAGTCCGATGCTGTAAAGATTTTTTCTCCATAGGAACCTGGAATGTAAGATCCATGAATCAAGGAAAGCTGGACGTGGTCAAACAAGAGATGACAAGACTGAACATCGACATCTTAGGTATCAGCGAACTAAAATGGACAGGAATGGGTGAATTTAATTCAGATGACCACCAGGTATACTACTGCGGGCAAGAATCCCTCAGAAGAAATGGAGTAGCCTTCATAGTCAATAAAAGAGTAGGAAAAGCAATACTGGGATACAATCCTCAAAATGACAGAATGATCTCAGTTCGAATCCAAGGCAAACCATTCAATATCACAGTAGTCCAAGTCTATGCCCCAACCACCAGTGCTGAAGAGGATGAAATTGACCGGTTCTATGAAGCCCTACAGCACCTTATAGAACTAACACCAAAAAATGATGTTCTTATCATCATGGGGGATTGGAATGCTAAAGTAGGAAGCCAAAAGATAACCGGAATAACAGGCAAGTTTGGCCTTGGAGTACAAAATGAAGCAGGGCACAGGCTGATAGAATTTTGTCAAGAGAATACGATGGTCATAGCAAACACTCTTTTCCAACAACCCAAGAGACGGCTCTACACATGGACATCACCAGACGGTCATCACAGAAATCAGATTGACTATATGCTCTGCAGCCAAAGATGGAGAAGCTCTATACAGTCAGTAAAAACAAGACCAGGAGCTGACTGTGGCTCAGACCATGAGCTTCTCCTTGCAAAGTTTAAGCTTAAACTGAAGAAAGTAGGGAAAAGCACTAGGCCACTCAGGTATGAATTAAATCATATCCCTGTTGAATATACAGTAGAGGTGACAAATAGATTTAAGGAATTAGATCTGATAGACAGAGTGCCTGAAGAACTATGGACAGAGGTTCGCGACATTGTACAACAGGTAGCAACCAAAACCATCCCAAAGAAAAAGAAATGCAAGAAAGCAAAATGGCTGTCTGAGGAAGCTTTGCAAATAGCTAAGGAAAGGAGGGAAGCGAAAGGCAAGGGAGAAAAACATAGATATGCCCAATTGAATGCAGAATTCCAGAGAATAGCTAGAAGAGATAAGAATGCCTTCTTAAATGAACAGTGCAAAGAAATAGAAGAAAACAATAGAATAGGGAGGACCAGAGATCTTTTCAAGAAAATTGGAGAGATGAAGGGAACGTTTAATGCAAAAATGGGCATGATAAAGGACCAAAATGGCAGGGACCTAACAGAGGCAGAAGAGATTAAGAAGAGGTGGCAAAATTACACAGAAGAACTATACAAGAATGAGCTTAATGTCCCTGATAATCACAATGAGGTGGTCACTGACCTCGAGCCAGACATCCTAGAATGTGAAGTGAAGTGGGCCTTAGAAAAGCTGAGCAACAACAAAGCTAGTGGAGGTGACAGTATTCCAGCTGAGCTATTCAAAATCTTAAAAGACAGTGCAGTAAAAGTGCTACACTCAATTTGCCAGCAAATTTGGAAAACTCAACAGTGGCCACAGGATTGGAAAAGATCAGTTTACATTCCAATTCCAAAGAAAGGCAGTGCCAAAGAATGTTCAAACTATCGCACCATTGCACTCATTTCTCATGCTAGTAAAGTCATGCTTAAAATCCTACAAGCTAGACTTCAGCAGTATGTGGATCGAGAACTACCAGAAGTACAGGCAGGATTTCGAAGAGGCAGAGGAACTAGAGATCAAATTGCCAACATACGCTGGATCATGGAGAAAGCTAGGGAGTTCCAGAAAAACATCTACTTCTGCTTCATTGACTATGCTAAAGCCTTTGATTGTGTGGATCATAACAAACTGTGGCAAGTTCTTAAAGAGATGGGAGTACCAGACCATCTTATTTGTCTCTTGAGAAACCTATATGCGGGTCAAGAAGCAACAGTGAGAACTGGACACGGAACCACTGATTGGTTCAAAATTGGGAAAGGAGTCCGGCAAGGCTGTATACTGTCGCCCTGCCTATTTAACTTATATGCAGAGCACATCATGAGAAAGGCAGGGCTAGATGAATCAAAAGTTGGAATTAAGATTGCCGGAAGAAATATCAACAACCTAAGATACGCAGATGATACCACTCTAATGGCAGAAAGTGAAGAAGAACTAAAGAGCCTCTTGTTGCGGGTGAAGAAGGAGAGTGCAAAACTTGGGTTGAAACTTAACATTAAGAAAACCAAGATCATGGCATCTGGCCCTCTCAATTCCTGGCAAATAGATGGGGAAGAAATGGAGGTAGTGACAGATTTTATTTTCCTGGGCTCCAAGATCACTGCAGATGGGGACTGTAGCCAAGAAATTAAAAGACGCTTGCTCCTGGGGAGGAAAGCCATGACAAATCTAGACAGCACACTAAAAAGCAGAGACATCACCCTGTCAACAAAAGTGCGTATAGTCAAGGCTATGGTCTTCCCAGTTGCAATGTATGGCAGTGAAAGTTGGACCATAAGAAAGGCTGAGCGCCAAAGAATTGAGGCCTTTGAACTATGGTGCTGGAGAAGACTCCTGCGAGTCCCTTGGACTGCAAGGCGATCAAACCGGTCAGTCCTAGAGGAGATCAATCCTGACTGCTCTTTAGAAGGCCAGATCCTGAAGCTAAAACTCAAATACTTTGGCCACCTAATGAGAAGGAAGGACTCACTGGAGAAAAGCCTAATGCTGGGAAAGATCGAGGGCAATAGAAGAAGGGGACGACAGAGAATGAGGTGGCTGGATGGAGTCACTGAAGCAGTAGGCGTGAGCTTAAATGGACTCCAGAAGATGGTAGAGGACAGAAAGGCCTGGAGGAATGTTGTCCATAGGGTCGCGATGGGTCGGACACGACTTCGCAGCTAACAACAACAAGAGAAGTGTAAACTGTCTAAAATTGAAAAATGGCAAAATATTCAATTAAAGCATATTCTGATTTCATTAGTCCAGCAACATTAACTAACAACACTTTCAAGTTGCAAATTACTATCAGATTGGAATATGTTTGAATTCATATAAACAATTATAAGGATATTATTTATCCTTTAGAACAATTACTTGCCAGAACTCTGGAATAAACAGTTGTAATATTCCATAGCAACAAAACAAAAGCTAAGAGTATCTTACAATTTTAAGGCAAATAATTCAACTATGTTTACTGGAAACTTTAGGGAAGTTTAAAAAAAGGAGTGCTGGGAGTTTAAAATGGTTAAGGATGAACTCTGCTGTTGATGAGGGTACTCTGTATTTAACTATTGTTTATCTTTGGGTGGAGTTCTTGGTCCCTGCACTGATGATGTAACCCAGTCAGGTAATAAAACATCTGCAAACGAATAACCCAGCTCAATGAGTACCAAGGACTCCACAAGTCATTCCTGAACTACCAATAACCTTGGGTGTTTGGGGTTTTTATGTAGTTGGGTTTTATGTTTTTAAACCTTGTAAGATGCCGAAGTCATTTGGGTAAGATAGGTATCTGTATAAATTATATATATATTGTTTGGTTTCATAATATAGTTATTACAAAGATCAGTGAGATATACTTATGAATTATATAACAACAATTCAAAGTATATCACCAAATTTCTCTTTCTTATAGAACATCTTGCCTCCAGAGATCCAAAACACCATTCCTTCATGTTTTGGAAGCAGTCAAGACCAGAATCTTCTGCAATGGTATGTGGGAAAGTTCTTGGGAGATGGGTCAAAGAGATGCTGCCTAGGGAATAGTCAGATAAGAGGCAGCAGAGAATAAGAAGCTCAGAAGAAACCTTTCCTAAGCTCCCTGGCTGTAAAAGTGACAGCAGGAGAACTGTCCTTTCAGACTTGTAAAATTCTGTTCCTGTAGCTTTACAGCAAAATAGAATTAGTTTATCTGGTTGTTTCCTGTCTAGTCTACCTGCTAAGGCTGTCAGCATTTGAAGTTTGAAGAAGGAATCCTGATACAGGATCCGTATTGTTTGGGGATGCCCAGAACAGTTTGCAGCTGGGGGAGGGGCACCTGGCTGGTTTCTTGAGAACCCTCCCGTCACCTTTGAACTTATTTTAATCATGTTTAATCATCCTTGCGTCCTTCTAAATTTTTAGTTTTTATATACTGTTTTTATATCTTAACAGGTTATTTCAGATTACCCAGTGTCCCACTCTGAAGGAGATTAAATTTAATTTACCTAGTCTCCTTTAAAACAGCAACGCAAGCATGCCAATATGCATTTAATTTATCATTTCAAAGAGTTAGAGGCATAACATTGTATATAAATACTGGAGCTAGTTTTGAAGAACACTTGTTTTATATCACTCCATTTACATCAGCTACAAGAAAGTTTTGAACTCCAATCTTCTATTTCTCTTTTGCAGGGGAAACTATTAAAGCTGAATTTGATTTGCAAGATCTGTATTCCGGATATGGATCTTTGCCAAAGATTTATTAATAATGCTAAGGGGAAAAATATCAAAAAGAGGTTATAGAACAAAGGCAGGAGTGAAGTCCCAAGAATGACCTGGCAAGGAAAATTCCTTTTCATTTTAGACTTGGCTACATGACTGAAATTAACTCCTTTGAAGTGTAGAGAAAAACAGACTGTGTCAAGTATTCTTGTTTATGGAATGTTCTAAGGTAGAAGTAACACAAAAAAGGAATCACCACACAGAACAGTCTCCCGATCTTTGCATTTTTTGGTTTTAGTCTACATCCAGTTTCTAAAGTTAAGTCCCGTTTAACTTAAGTATTTTACAAAGTTGGAGTTTAATCTTTAGCAATTAATAACAAGAACACAAGTAGTCCTATTTAGTCACTAGATAGTTGGGATGATGAATTTTGTTGTTATGTGAAGCAATTGCATGAACCATCACATTTTTTAATGATCTTACTTTACAGGCCTTTGCTTTACAGGCCTGCAAATGTCATACACATGGAGGGCTAATCACAATATCACTATTTTATCATTATCATAACTGCAAATGTTTGTTAAATGAGGCAGCAGCTAAATGAAGACTATCTGTAATGGAATAAACACAAATGGACAGACAAGTATACATAGATACAAAGAATATGTATTTTATGTTATATTCATGAAAAAGATGCTATGTGTTTAAACTATGTGTTAAAAGTGACAATGATTTGTCTGGTTACTACTATTCCATAGCTGATGGTACATTTTACTATTACAGCATTTCAAAGAACATCATCTGAGTGGGAAGGGATCTTGGAGGTCTTATCTAACCTCTTACTCAAGCAGGAGACCCTATTCCATTTCAGACAAATAGCTATCCAGTCTCTTCTTAAAAGCTTCCAGTGCTGGAGCACTCACAACTTCAAAAGGCAAACCATTCCATTGGTTGATTGCTTTAACGGTCAGGAAATTTCTCCTTAGTTCTAGGTTGCTTCTCTCCTTGGTTAGTTTCCATCCATTGCTTCTTGTCTTGTCTTCTGGTGCTTTGGAAAATAAGTTTCCCCTCTCTTCTTTCTGGAAGCCCCTCAAATCTCTCATCTTTTCTGTACAGTACCATGCATCCATTCATTATACAGAGCAAGGAAAGGGATCAAAAATAATAAACTAAAAAGTTAAAGGCAGAAGATAAAAGGAAATAACACCTCACTAAATCTTGTTTACATTAGCATCATTCACTATACCTTTCCAAATCTTTCTAGCCTTGCATGCCATTTAACTTCCACTGTATTGTGGCCACGTGCTATTGTGTATGGTTTCCTTAGAATAGCATAATATATGTTGGAAAGCCAGCACTATCAAATATTGCAAGACGTTAGGGGACGATTCAGATAGGTTAAGAATAACTTGCTCCATGTTTAGAAGTCAAACCAAAGTACTTCTTAAACCTCTGAGAAAAACCTATGAAGAATCATATAAGCATCCATGTAGTTATATCTTTCCATATGATTGAGTCTGGCATACCTTGTAATTTGTGACAATAGGCTCAACTTCTTCAGTGACATGACTTTTCAGGTCTCTTAAATCCATTACTCCACCATTATTCTGAATAACATCCACGATTGCTTTAGCCACATGGCCTTCGTAAAAGCCTCTTTTGCCAGATTTTGCTAACTCCTGAGGGGAAAAAAAGTCCTTAAATTACAAAATCAAAAGAATAGTGATGTCCTCAAGAGCATTTCTCAATAGTATCTTTTCATAAATGTTTCTCTGGTACCTTTCAGTTACGTAGACAGGGACAGTAGAAAGTGGAAGTAAGTGCTGGTTTCCGGCAAAAAAATATCATCAATCAAGGCCACCCAATCGCAGGATGCTATAAATAGCTGTAAATACAGGCCAGTTGCTGAGTGTCTGAAATGTAGTCGCCTGAACGTGTACGTGTGTGTGTGTGTGTGTGTGTGCGCGCGCGCACGTAGCCATTGGAACTTTGAATCAGGTTCATAAGCATCTTTTTTGTGGTCTGGCGTGACTTTGGTCACTGAACAACTGATTTTAAGTTGGGGACTACTTGTAAATTTGCAGATACAACTCTTTAGGGACAACATGGTCTATGGAGAAAAGGAGCTCAAGAAGAGATAGCTTATTTAGGCGCTCTGAAATGCTATGTGGGAATGACCTTGAAGAAGAAGGGAAGAGAAGCTGTCTAGGGAGTAATCGGCTAGTGGCTTAATATCAGAAAAGGAAACTTAGGAAGGACCAAGCTGTTAAATGCTGTCAGTAGCTAAGTCCTTGCTGATTGGACTCTCTTTGCTTTTAAACTGCCAGAGGCTGCTGGGAACAGCTACAAAACTGAGTTAAGGAGAATGGGTGGAGGGGCACAGTAGCTAAGTCCTTGCTGATTGGACTCTCTTTGCTTTTAAACCGCCAGAGGCTGCTGGGAAAAGCTACAAAACTGAATTAAGGAGAATGGGTGGAGGGGCACAGTAGCTAGGTCCTTGCTGATTGGACTCTCTTTGCTTTTAAACTGCCAGAGGCTGCTGGGAACAGCTACAAAACTGAGTTAAGGAGAATGGGTGGAGGGGCACAGTAGCTAAGTCCTTGCTGATTGGACTCTCTTTGCTTTTAAACCGCCAGAGGCTGCTGGGAAAAGCTACAAAACTGAATTAAGGAGAATGGGTGGAGGGGCACAGTAGCTAAGTCCTTGCTGATTGGACTCTCTTTGCTTTTAAACCGCCAGAGGCTGCTGGGAAAAGCTACAAAACTGAGTTAAGGAGAATGGGTGGAGGGGCACAGTAGCTAAGTCCTTGCTGATTGGACTCTCTTTGCTTTTAAACTGCCAGAGGCTGCTGGGAACAGCTACAAAACTGAATTAAGGAGAATGGGTGGAGGGGCACAGTAGCTAAGTCCTTGCTGATTGGACTCTCTTTGCTTTTAAACCGCCAGAGGCTGCTGGGAAAAGCTACAAAACTGAATTAAGGAGAATGGGTGGAGGGGCACAGTAGCTAGGTCCTTGCTGATTGGACTCTCTTTGCTTTTAAACTGCCAGAGGCTGCTGGGAACAGCTACAAAACTGAGTTAAGGAGAATGGGTGGAGGGGCACAGTAGCTAAGTCCTTGCTGATTGGACTCTCTTTGCTTTTAAACCGCCAGAGGCTACTGGGAAAAGCTACAAAACTGAATTAAGGAGAATGGGTGGAGGGGCACAGTAGCTAAGTCCTTGCTGATTGGACTCTCTTTGCTTTTAAACCGCCAGAGGCTGCTGGGAAAAGCTACAAAACTGAGTTAAGGAGAATGGGTGGAGGGGCACAGTAGCTAAGTCCTTGCTGATTGGACTCTCTTTGCTTTTAAACTGCCAGAGGCTGCTGGGAAAAGCTACAAAACTGAGTTAAGGAAAATGGGTTGAGGGGCACAGTAGCTAAGTCCTTGCTGATTGGACTCTCTTTGCTTTTAAACCGCCAGAGGCTGCTGGGAAAAGCTACAAAACTGAATTAAGGAGAATGGGTGGAGGGGCACAGTAGCTAGGTCCTTGCTGATTGGACTCTCTTTGCTTTTAAACAGCCAGAGGCTGCTGGGAAAAGCTACAAAACTGAATTAAGGAGAATGGGTGGAGGGGCACAGTAGCTAGGTCCTTGCTGATTGGACTCTCTTTGCTTTTAAACCGCCAGAGGCTGCTGGGAAAAGCTACAAAACTGAATTAAGGAGAATGGGTGGAGGGGCACAGTAGCTAAGTCCTTGCTGATTGGACTCTCTTTGCTTTTAAACCGCCAGAGGCTGCTGGGAAAAGCTACAAAACTGAATTAAGGAGAATGGGTGGAGGGGCACAGTAGCTAGGTCCTTGCTGATTGGACTCTCTTTGCTTTTAAACCGCCAGAGGCTGCTGGGAAAAGCTACAAAACTGAATTAAGGAGAATGGGTGGAGGGGCACAGTAGCTAGGTCCTTGCTGATTGGACTCTCTTTGCTTTTAAACCGCCAGAGGCTGCTGGGAAAAGCTACAAAACTGAATTAAGGAGAATGGGTGGAGGGGCACAGTAGCTAGGTCCTTGCTGATTGGACTCTCTTTGCTTTTAAACTGCCAGAGGCTGCTGGGAACAGCTACAAAACTGAGTTAAGGAGAATGGGTGGAGGGGCACAGTAGCTAAGTCCTTGCTGATTGGACTCTCTTTGCTTTTAAACCGCCAGAGGCTGCTGGGAAAAGCTACAAAACTGAATTAAGGAGAATGGGTGGAGGGGCACAGTAGCTAAGTCCTTGCTGATTGGACTCTCTTTGCTTTTAAACCGCCAGAGGCTGCTGGGAAAAGCTACAAAACTGAGTTAAGGAGAATGGGTGGAGGGGCACAGTAGCTAGGTCCTTGCTGATTGGACTCTCTTTGCTTTTAAACCGCCAGAGGCTGCTGGGAACAGCTACAAAACTGAATTAAGGAGAATGGGTGGAGGGGCACAGTAGCTAAGTCCTTGCTGATTGGACTCTCTTTGCTTTTAAACCGCCAGAGGCTGCTGGGAAAAGCTACAAAACTGAATTAAGGAGAATGGGTGGAGGGGCACAGTAGCTAGGTCCTTGCTGATTGGACTCTCTTTGCTTTTAAACTGCCAGAGGCTGCTGGGAAAAGCTACAAAACTGAGTTAAGGAAAATGGGTTGAGGGGCACAGTAGCTAAGTCCTTGCTGATTGGACTCTCTTTGCTTTTAAACAGCCAGAGGCTGCTGGGAAAAGCTACAAAACTGAATTAAGGAGAATGGGTGGAGGGGCACAGTAGCTAAGTCCTTGCTGATTGGACTCTCTTTGCTTTTAAACCGCCAGAGGCTGCTGGGAAAAGCTACAAAACTGAATTAAGGAGAATGGGTGGAGGGGCACAGTAGCTAGGTCCTTGCTGATTGGACTCTCTTTGCTTTTAAACAGCCAGAGGCTGCTGGGAAAAGCTACAAAACTGAGTTAAGGAGAATGGGTGGAGGGGCACAGTAGCTAGGTCCTTGCTGATTGGACTCTCTTTGCTTTTAAACAGCCAGAGGCTGCTGGGAAAAGCTACAAAACTGAATTAAGGAGAATGGGTGGAGGGGCACAGTAGCTAAGTCCTTGCTGATTGGACTTTCTTTGCTTTTAAACAGCCAGAGGCTGCTGGGAAAAGCTACAAAACTGAATTAAGGAGAATGGGTGGAGGGGCACAGTAGCTAGGTCCTTGCTGATTGGACTCTCTTTGCTTTTAAACTGCCAGAGGCTGCTGGGAAAAGCTACAAAACTGAGTTAAGGAGAATGGGTGGAGGGGCACAGTAGCTAGGTCCTTGCTGATTGGACTCTCTTTGCTTTTAAACTGCCAGAGGCTGCTGGGAAAAGCTACAAAACTGAGTTAAGGAGAATGGGTGGAGGGGCACAGTAGCTAAGTCCTTGCTGATTGGACTCTCTTTGCTTTTAAACCGCCAGAGGCTGCTGGGAAAAGCTACAAAACTGAGTTAAGGAGAATGGGTGGAGGGGCACAGTAGCTAAGTCCTTGCTGATTGGACTCTTTGCTTTTAAACTGCCAGAGGCTGCTGGGAACAGCTACAAAACTGAGTTAAGGAGAATGGGTGGAGGGGCACAGTAGCTAAGTCCTTGCTGATTGGACTCTCTTTGCTTTTAAACCGCCAGAGGCTGCTGGGAAAAGCTACAAAACTGAGTTAAGGAGAATGGGTGGAGGGGCACAGTAGCTAAGTCCTTGCTGATTGGACTCTCTTTGCTTTTAAACTGCCAGAGGCTGCTGGGAAAAGCTACAAAACTGAGTTAAGGAGAATGGGTGGAGGGGCACAGTAGCTAAGTCCTTGCTGATTGGACTCTTTGCTTTTAAACTGCCAGAGGCTGCTGGGAAAAGCTACAAAACTGAGTTAAGGAAAATGGGTGGAGGGGCACAGTAGCTAAGTCCTTGCTGATTGGACTCTCTTTGCTTTTAAACTGCCAGAGGCTGCTGGGAAAAGCTACAAAACTGAGTTAAGGAGAATGGGTGGAGGGGCACAGTAGCTAAGTCCTTGCTGATTGGACTCTCTTTGCTTTTAAACCGCCAGAGGCTGCTGGGAAAAGCTACAAAACTGAATTAAGGAGAATGGGTGGAGGGGCACAGTAGCTAAGTCCTTGCTGATTGGACTCTCTTTGCTTTTAAACCGCCAGAGTCTGCTGGGAAAAGCTACAAAACTGAGTTAAGGAGAATGGGTGGAGGGGCACAGTAGCTAAGTCCTTGCTGATTGGACTCTCTTTGCTTTTAAACCGCCAGAGGCTGCTGGGAAAAGCTACAAAACTGAGTTAAGGAGAATGGGTGGAGGGGCACAGTAGCTAAGTCCTTGCTGATTGGACTCTCTCTCATGGCTCAGCTTGGAAACCTCTCTCTTTTCCCTCAGCATGGCTGGCTCAGGAATTCTGGGAGTTGAAGTCCACAAGTCATAAAAGAGCCAAGGTTGCCTACCCCTGGGCTAGACAAACGAATTAGAGAAAAAGGAATGTGATACTTATTTTTTACCTTATTCTACTAAGAAAAATATTATAGATTGAAAATTTAACATTGTTTACTATAATTTGCTATATCTATTACTGTTATCAATCATTATTCTCACTACTTCTATTGATATATATCAACCCAGACAATATGCTATTTGCTAAATATTGAATGTAATTGGGGGAAACCCCAACCCCTCCCCCAACTTTCCCCGCTATCCCAACCCCACAACCTATCCCTTCATTTTCCTCCCCACCCTTATAAAAACCAATAAAATTTACATTAAAAAAGGCAAAAAAACACAAGGAAAGCTTATGTATACAAAAGGAAACTGCCCTGCCTTTGACCTAATTCTAAGAAAAGCCACGTCAACCTCAATAATTCAAAAGGGATGGCAAATTGTTCGTACCTGGTACCAAGACAAAACAGCATGTGTCACTTCATATACTGAGACAAATAAGAATACCTTTCACCATGCAGTGGATTACCATCTGGCACCAAATTGTTAAATATTAACAAGATGTAATTAGCCACTAAGGAAGCTGAATAGCTGAACAGTTTCATCCAATAAATTGATTACAAACAGTCAGATATTTTATAACATTACCAATAGAAGAGAATATATGTAATTCCGGGCTGAGGAATCCTTTGGTGCTCTCTGAGCACGGTTGTTTGCTTGGACTGTTGTTTTAACCATTTAGTCATGTTCTACTCTTGGCAACTTTATAGGCAAGTGCTCTACATGCTATCCTGTCAAGCATAGCTTCTTTCAGTTGTTGGATATTCATCTTTGCATCAATTTTGATGGTATCAAGCCAGCATTTTCTTTACTTGCCATTCGTCTTGTTCCATTAACCATTCCTAACATGTCAACTCTACAGCGAACCTGGCTGCAGCCATCTTGCTCATTCTAGGTTGCCATATGAATGGGAGGGGGTGCGGAGGATTTGTGCTAATCTAAACAATTCTGTGTCCCATGGGAACCAAGGTTATTCTGTCGGTTATGCTAGAGGTTTGGGTGGATTGCTAGAAAGCCTACCAAACTATTCTACTGGGGAACATAGCTGATTGCATACCTCTAGGATGGGAAGTTTAACTTTGTCATAGTGTATCTTTTAGTAGGGAATTTTAGACCTGATTTCACTTTTGACCATGCCGATATTTTGTATCCAATAAACAGGTTCTTTGAGGAAGTCTCTAGGCTTAGTTCTGATTTATCTGCCTCTATCTATCAGAACCATGACACCTTCATTGACTTCTCCAATGATTTTGCATGCATGACATGGCCAAAGTAAATCAGACATAGTCTTCTGATTTTGGCTTCTAGTGATGTATCTATTCAGCATCTCTCTAATAGCTGCTGGCTTTCTATGGTACAGACAATAATTTACACCAGCACCACATTCAAAGTCATCAACATGTTTGCTTGCAGATGTCACATTACCTATCTGGAAAGAGGACCTGGATTATTCTGACCCTGCTTATCATAGAGACATCAATCAGAGTTTGTTTTTCCTGTTGACGGGAAAGAATTGTGATAAGAGTGAAACTAAACCAGGAAATCCACCATTCACTGCCCTGAAAGTGCCCATATTAAATTGTGTAAGGCAGCAACACCACCCAGTCTTATTACTGACCAACAATAAAGGTGGGGGCAGCACAATTCACAGCAGGTTTTCTGTTGAATCAAGAATGTCAGAAACTCATGTTAATGTCATTCATTTGGCTGGGCCCTTAGACCTTTCTTCTACCTCACAGACCCCACCTTCTCAAAGAATTTGACATATCCAAAATTTCATCTATCCAGGGCCTTTACAGATAGGTAATGAAATATCTGCAAGCAAACATCTTGATGACTTTGAATGTGGTGAACCTGATTCACTTAAGAAGAAAATCAAATCAATACAAATAGTGCAATTTTAGTTGATATGTATAAATTAGTAAAAGCTTATTCATGCAAAGTCCATTAAAAGCAATATTCCTGTGTGATGGATTTCTCTGTAGATTAAAATTCAAATTTGTAGACACTTATATAAATAATGAACTTTGTACACATCTAAGTTACACAGATAGTAGCATAACTGGCCAAGGAAATTTTATGTGTGAAAATATCCTGCTTTTATTCTTCTGACACGCAAGAGTTCATGATCCAAGATCAAATTCAAATTCTCCCCTGTAAAGTCTCTCGATCTGAAAAAAGATACTTAAATACTTAACAGCATTTTTGTCTCTATAAAGCCTGATTGTAGTTGACTCTCATAATTTGCTTCCAAAAGGATCTGTTGCAGAATTCTTTTACCTCCTTATATCTATGGCAATTCTCAGTCATGCAGGTCACAGCTGTCTCAAAGGTGCTTTTTCAAAAGGTAACTGGACTGTTTTTTCCTTGAGGAAGAAGACATTTTGCTTCTCACTGAAAAAGCTTCATTGGTTCTGGCAGGATGGTTGGCGCTATGGAGGGATTAGTTCTGGCAGGATGGGGGGACGGGTTTGGAAGGATCTTTTTTTTTTGGCAGTCATCTGGTCTTAACACTCACCCTAAGAGCTCTTGAGGCCACTTGGGGGCTTAACTGTGCCCTCAGGGTCACCTGAAGTTACCTGAAGGTTATCTCAAGAAGTAGTACATCTAAAACTAAGGGTCACTCCTTAGTCCTAGATGTATTATTCCTCATTTTACACTCCATTCTGTACACTGCAGAATATGATTCCAAGCAAAACATATAATCACAGCATGTTCCTCCTGTACACTTTAATATAGATATCTACGGATACTTTATCTAACAATTCTTAGCCAATAGACTGAATATTTGTTATGTTAACCAACATTTTCGTCTTGTAAAACTGAGGATGAAAGTTACACACTACTCTAAATACAAGGAATATATAGATGCATAGAAATGAGGGGAAGTAAGAAAATTATTACATTAAGGTGTCATGTAATAAAATAATTCAAATGCAGGTGGAAAAAAGGCATAAGCAAGTAAGCTTCTGCCTCCTCCCTCCAGGAGAGAATTTAGAAAGTAAGCAATCTGACACCATCTATACATTTTACCTTTTGCCATTTACTGATTTCTATGGCATTTATCTCTGAATGCTTTTTCAACATTACATAAGTCTCAGAATGAAGTTAAAAAGCAGTATCTGTCAAATCAGGATACTAAGATTTATAATTAGCTAAAAAATGAGACAGAGATGCTGCTGAATAGCATCCAGACACAGCTACCTAATCTCTTACGATTTTCGTAACTAAGTTAGCCAGGAAGCAAATTCAATTGCTGTGGAAATAAAATTAAATTTGATGTACATTATTGCTATGCTCCACTAATTTCCCTGCATCACATGAAATATCCCTCTTTTGATAAATATCAGCCTTCAGTTTTTTCAAAGACAATAACTCTTGATTCCAACCAAGAGACCCAGAAGAAGCCAGCTACAGAAGTAGGTTACAAAGGGTCAGATTCTATGGGGGAATTCTGTCCTGAATCTTCTTTGTGTTCAAAATGCAATTTAAAAACCACTTCTTAAATGACATTTATCATTTGTTTGAATTAGAGTTGAAAGAGATAAGGCATATCTTATCACTGAAACTAGGCACCCAAAGCACTAGAAACTGATATGGTGTTTTTTTGCAAACCTGTGCACAATGAAATTCACAATGAGCTACATGGTCTTGAGAATCTGGTTCTCTCAATGTTGTAGGATCCAATCTAGGTCAGTCAGCCCTTAATGCTGGAGCCCATTTTCAGGGCTAGAGAGAAGTTCCTTGAAGATGGGCTCCAGCACAAATCCAAAAGCTCAGAAGACAAAACCCTCGGTCCTGGTGACTAACCTAGACCAGATCCTGTAACATTATCCTAGGACACGTACATTTGCCTTCATTCTGAATGTTGTGTTGAAATTCATGTATTGAAATAAAACTCTTCAATAAATTTCAGTGTGTATTAGATGTGGATGACCCCTAGTAAAACGTACAGGCTGCAGAAACACCCAGAATTTCAACTGCTTTTCCAGGCAATCAAAAATTAGGTTTGTGCTGATAGTAGTGGAAAAGTAATCATCTGTAATAATTGTCGAGACTGAGGTAGATGTTTCCTGGCAACTCTGCTCAGGATCTCTGATTGCTTCTAATAAACACACTAGTGAGTGGGTGGGTGAGTGTCTGAGTTTACATAAAATGTATGTGTGGTATACAGGTAATCCTGAATTTACAACCATTTGTTCAGCAACCATTCAAAGTTACAATGGTGCTGAAAAAAATTAACTTATGATTGGCTCTCATACTTACGACCATCAGTGATCATGGGATTGCAATTCAGGTACTTAGCAACAGGCATGAATTTACAAATGGTAGCAGTATCTTGCGGTCATATAACTGCATTTGCGACCTTCTCAGTCAGCTTCCAACATGCCAGGTCTATGGGGAAAGCTGGATTTGCTCAAAGGGCACATGATTCACTTATAACCATGGCACAAAAAGTTCAGAAAATTGGGCACAACTCACTTAACAATGTGACAGAATTGCTGATTCCAATTGTGGTCATACGTTAAGGACTACCTGCATGTGAATGGCACATACATGCATGTGTATTCATCAACTTCCAATTCAAGAATCAGTCTACAATGTCCATTGTTCTGTATATGGAAAGTAGACAACCTTCTCCTAATTCAAAAGCTCCTATTATGAAGCTATTAAAGAAATGAAAAATGTAACTAGTAGCTACGTTTGTTTTTACCAAATATAACAGTCTGTCTGTTATGTACTATTCAAAAAGCCCTTATTTGCTTCTAAAAGCACTCATAAAAGAATGTGAAGCAATTGTGTCATTTATTCTTCAGAAAATGCTCTGTGTTAACCAAGGGGGAACACCCCCCCAATATTGAATAATTATTCTTCAACTATTTCTATAAAAGCAAGGGATGAAAAGAGTGTCAGAACCAATATACAGAACTGATTTTAAATAGAAATATCCATACTGATTGCATCTATATATAAGGCTACAATATATTTTAACCATGAGTTACTGAATAAGCCATAATGGCCTAGTTCATAATAATGAGGTATGTTAACAGGTGGTTTCATACAGTGTTCTAAGCCAAATTATCATAGTATGGCTTAGTTGTATATCATCTAAGTAAATATATTTCAATTGTTCTATAACAACATACATGGATACCGTGATGATATGTGACATAACCGAACCAACAGTAAAACTCAAAAGGTGTGTGGCTACAATCAATAAATTTTACTAAGTTAATGCATAACTGCACCTTCAGAGACAATGAAGAGCAACTCTCTTTACCTTTAAAGTGTTTGCCAAAAGAGGATTTTGGAAGACTTGGCCATGCTCTGGTGCTTCACCATTGATCAAGAGGTCCTTTCCATGTTGATTTCCAGGTGACTGAAGGACATAAGCATCTTGCTTCCAATGGTAAGAAGTAATTTCAGACACTGGAAAGCCTTTCTCAGCCATTTCTATTGCTGGTTGCAAAATCTGCCCCATGGAAAGCTGAATCAAGGAATATTGCATTGTTGTCAATCCACACACACACACACACACACACACACACATGAATTCTAATCTAACAATGGGCAGAATATAAGCTTAGCTTGAAAACATAAAGGAAATTAGTAAAATATCAGCAGGTGACAATAAGAAACAGCGATATTTTTAAAAGAGGGAGGGGAGAGGTCAATGGCCTGTTCTTTTGCCTGCCCTTCCCCATATCTTAGGCAAGCAGAAGAAACGGTGCAATTAAAGGAAAAGCAAATTCAGGTACTTTTTTTTTAAAAAAAGCAAACGTTTATGAAATAAAACTGCAGCTAGTCCTCAACTTACAACTACAACTGGGACCAGAATTTCCATTACTAAGCAAGGCAGTTGATAAATGAATTGTGCCTGATTTTATGGCTTTTATGCCATGGTTGTTAAGTGAATCACTGCAGTTTTAAGTGAATAACATAGTTGTTAAGTGAATCTGGCTTCCCCTCTTGGCTTTGCTTGTCAGAAGACAGCTGGGAAAGTCACAAATGGTAATCACATGGCTCATGGGTACTGCAACATTGATTACATGCCAGTTGCCAAGCAGCCAAAGTTTGATCATGTGACTGTGGGGGTCACTGCAAGGACCAAGTGTAAATTACTTTTTTCAGTGCCATTGTAACTTTGACCAGTTGTTAAATAAATGGTTGCAAGTCAAAGACTACCTGTAATCAATGTTTTGAGCAAGAACATTTGCTAGACTTTTACCTGTTTACTTCCATACAAAGTGACAGCATCACACCATGTAGCAGCAGCACCAGGGACTGTGATGTTACATGCATGTCGTAAAGGCAAAGGATTCGCTTCATCAAAGCCATCTTCTTTTAGCAGCTCCAGGGTGAGGGATTGTGGAGACCGTCCACTGCAAAGCAATCAGAGATACACAGGTGAGGCATATAAAACCCAAGCTTTATTCAATTTTAAAAGGAAAAAGAAAAAAGACTGATGCATCACAATCAGCTTAACAGAGCCCCGAGGATCAACCACTCAAAATAATGCAAGCGATTTCCAGGCTTTTTAAATAGGTTACAACATTACAGTTCATATTCCTGAAACTCTTGTTATTTCAACCAATTCTTGTTCTACAATTAATCTCAACATTTTAGGATTCTTCCCAACAGCTCTTAGTAGCACCCTTCTAAAGTCCATCTGAAGGCTATTCTGTCTTTCCCTCCTTCATAGGTGTTCTGATATAAGGAAAAAAATGGAAAGGATAGTTGCAAATGGAAGACGGAAGCCTGGATCATGTGAAAGTCACACATAATTTATAATTAAGAACGTACTTGGAAAATAACCTTTTGTTCATTCAGGCCTTATCCCACTTGCCCTTTGCCCCACAATAATCCCATCTCATCCAGCCGTCTTCTCCCTTGTCGACATAATGCTGTCTTCATCTCGTTCCCAGCTCATGAAGAAGCCAAAAATGTCATTAGCTACAGCAGTATGAAGGCCATAGTTTCCTCCAGCAGCTGCCATTATCCCATCCCTTTTCCAAATGGATAAAATGTATAAGCTTTTGTGATGTATTTATTTAGTCAGTAAATTTGTATATCTATAGGAACTCCCAGTAGTTAACATTTTTTTAAAAAAAGCACACAACATAATTAAACTGTCAAGGCTAAGTGAAAGAAAAATTTAAAACAGTAACATTCAAAACAAAATAACCCTCCTCCTGTTCAAAAATTCTTCAGAAAAGCTGTATCTAAAAAGCAATGAAAGAGGAGGCTAATCTAATTTTCAAGCGAGGATATGGAATGCAATTCCAGATAGATTTTCTTTTTTGTGCCAGGGATGCAAAATGCACATGGAATTTTGATAGCATTCAAGTAAACATTTAGTAATGTACATTATATTGATTTGTGATGAATATAATAAATCAGTTAGTATAATACTAAGTTAGTATATAATAGTGAGTTAGTATAATACCCAACACAGTGTTTGATTTATAATAATAATATATTAAGATTTAACTTCTCAGTGCGACACAGGAATTTACGACATATAGATATAAAATTATGTGAAAGTCTACATACTTCTAATGACACTTTCACTTAGATCTCACAGAAACATAGTTTTCATTGACAGGCTTCTGTGTTTTTCAAAATATTAACATATGAAGTTTTCATGATAAGGATATGCAACCATAGAAAAGATTCATCCAATAAGAATGATTCCTCACTTGTGAACCTTAGCAGAATCCAACCTGTACTGTGGTAAGAGAAAGAACTGTTGAAATAATGTTTATATCATCCTCTCTTTCTTCAATCACTCCCATGTGTTGCTCTGGATATTTTGTGGTATGGAAATGATAGCAGTTCTTAAATCATGGCCTGAGAACTGAACAAAAGAGAGTATCATACGGAAGATGGATAAAATCAGGCCTGCTTGGTTATTCTGGTGATGCCAATAGAGGATAATATATGTAGCTCAGGACTGAAGGCTAGTACAAGCTAGCACTGAAGTTGTTACCTATTCAGATAATGAAACACCTGCAAGCAAACAACCAAGCTCAGAGAGCACTAATGACTCCACACTTCAAATAATAAACGGTTCTATATGTTAATCACAACTGATAAACTGATAACAGTAGAAATTTTGCCAGAAAATGGCGCCTCTCATTTTGTTACACATCCATACAGGTGTATTAAGCAGTGCAGACATTCTCTGCAACTGTAATATCATTTTAATTCCATGGCAGTTACTACTTTCCTTTTTCAGAAAAATAGTTTCTTCAAGTCAAGTATCACTATCCTTTTTCCCAGCTGTGCATGAATACAGCCAGGGTCTCTGAAACTTCTCATACATTTGTCTTGTTGTTGTTTTTTAAATCAAACCCTAAGCCTGAATTCTGATTAGTTTGTTATACTGTTATTTTTATACACCTAATATGCCTTTACTGCAAATTATTGCATGGAATCATAAAAAATATTTTCCATTAGAAAAAAACCTTTTAATTATACTTTCACCATAGTGCTTGCTCTAATGTCATATATGGGAAAAAGTCATTTGTATTTGATATTGTTTCCTGTTTCTTTGTGAAATGTTCAAAGAGACGGGTATGTTTGGAAATCAGATTTATGAGAGACAGAACATCCTGCTCTTTGCCCTTTGACTAAGCGCAACAGAAAAAGAATAAAAAATCAACTGAGTGGACTTTTACGGCACCTTGCTATTCACTTTAGTGAAGCTCAACAGCAGAAGGGCAGCCATTCCCTTTGCACTGGCCAAAAGTTCAACAAAAGTCAGACGTAAGAAAATCAGAACGAAAAGAAAAGGAAATGAGGTACAAAGCTGAATTCTGACCTTCTAATTCAATACAAAAAACTCCCAAATGAAACTTTCTATCCACTGTAATATTCTATATACACAAAATCACTAGCAGGGACAGTTTAAAAATAAAGTGGCATCGGGCACACGAGCCTTTTGGTACAAATCCAAAAATTGAGCAATTACTATTTGCACATACAAAAAGCTTGTGAGAACTGCAGCAATCCTAATAGCTATCATTACATTGTAATGTTCAGGGAAATTCAATCCAGAAAATCAGTTCAGAAAAAGTGCCTTTGTTTGTTTAGGAAGTATTAGTTGTAATAAGCTGGAGTCTTCTTTGCATTATTTCCTTAAATGAGTCTTTCTTTGCATTATTTCTCCATCACCAATTTTTCCACACTTCAAGCAACAGCTATACATCCTCTCCCAATACTGTATCACCAATAAGGCTTAATCAGTCCTCGATTCAAGTGTTTTTTCTGCTTTTAATTTATTGGCTCTGAGCAAAGAGCCTATCCCCTTCATGGATTACTGCCTTGTCGTGGCGAAGGGGCTTGCGTAATTCAATGAAGCTATCCAGAGTCTCAGCTATATTTTCCACAACTCATTTAGACACGATTCATCTATTCTTTCCCTTCCACTCCTATTTCTATCACAAAGGAATTATCAGTGTCTGGTATAGCCTCCTGAAGCTTCAATCCTGTTTCCTTTTATAAAAAGGCTACAAAACCTGGGGTTTTTAAGGAGCCCTGGAGCGGGGTGGTATGTTACCCTGCTTTTAATTTATATTTATGTGATATATAATAGGTTTTCTTTTTCACCAAAATGGGTTTTCCAATTGTTTTTCCTTATTTTAACCCTAATTTTCAAGTGCAACTCAGTTGGTCTAAAATCTAATAAACAAATAAATAATTTGTTGCAGATAAGCCTTTATATTGCAAAGTTTCAGGCACCCTGTATTGGGTATTGAGCAAATACTCCTTGTGAATGGTGAAACTTTTTCTTTCTTCTATCTATTCTTCTAGGAGGTTTTACTTCTACAACCTATATCCTAAGCTTTATTTTTTACTTGGTTATGCTTGTTTGTTTACTGCTTTTGTTCTGCCTGGAGAGCCAGTTTGGTCTAGTAGTTAAGGCAGCAGGCTAAAACCAGGAGACTGTGAATTCTAGTGTTGTTTTAGGCATGAAAGACGGCTGGGTGATTTTGAGCCAGCCATTCCCCCAGGATGGGTTGTTGTGGAGAATATAGGAGAAGGAAATAATATTCAGTATGCTTGTCACCTTGAGTTATTTATAAAAAATAATAATAAAGGTGGGACAAAAATGAATGAATGCTTTAGTTTGATTAGGCACGTCTGCATATTTTGTTTCTTTTCTTGAACCTGGTATTGGGAGCCCAGCCCTTTCCTTTAGTGCTAGCCTCATATATACCTTTTCGGAACTCACCTTCCATTGAGACCACGCACCTGCTTTGTCCTTGCCTCATAGTACAGGCAGAAACAATCTCCACCCAGCCCTGTACTAAAAGGTTCCGTAACATTTAAAGCGGCGGCGACAGCCACAGCAGCGTCTACAGCATTGCCGCCCATCTTTAAAATATCTGCAACCAAGAATTTCATTAAGAATACGGCAGTAGCGGAATAATACTATGAAATAATAAGACATTATCCTCCCCAAATTTAAAGATTACAACCACTGAAGAAAAATAAATAAATACCAAGGCCAATATTCGTGGCAAGAGACTGGCTTGACGCAACACAGGCATTACAGCAAACCACGGGGGATCGTCGGGAACAGAACTTAAGCTGTGACATCTTTCTGGAACTGAGGTCAATGTGAAATCTGCATAGAAAAGAAAGGAATATAGTTACAAGGCACGTCAAGCCACACGTTGTATGCTAGCCAGAATCAGGATGGTATCAAATGTTTATTCAATAAAAAAATTGAAAGTATCTTTTTATTTATATATTTATTCAATTTGTATGCTGTCCAGAGGTGCTTTGGATTTTGAGATGGGAAAGGAGAGGAGTCCCTGTCTGCTAGTGGAATTGATGACTATAAAGGGTGGTGTTTATCTCTGTTTCAAGGCCATTGAGCCAATGTTGGCCAAAGACATTTCTGTGGTCATGTGGCCAGCATGCTGTCATGGAGTGTTGGGTGGCATTTAAGTTTAATAAAGAAATAAATACATTAAAATATACTTTCCGTTTTTTAATTACATAGTCTGGCCAACTCCATCTCAATTCTGGCTGACATGCAAGAAGACATTAAAAATAAAATAATATCAAGATCATACAAAACAAGTACCTGGAAAAAGACCAGCACAACCACCAAAAGAAACATACCCCAGGGATCTACCAATCACCCTCACCCAAAGTCTTGGTAACAGCCAGGTTTTAAGAGCTCAGTTCAATAGGGGCAAGGTGGAGACCATATGAATCTTGGGGCAGAAGGAAACATAATTCCTGACAACAGGTATTCTAACTGAGAAAGTCTGTTTATTATATCCCATCAAAGATCGGTTGCTGTTGTACACCAAAGACAAATGCACAAAGCTTTTCAAATTCACAATAGTTGGGATACAGGGATTCTCTGAACTTTGCTTTTCACACCTGGCAAGAAATGTCTGTAAATGTGAAAACAAGCTCAGAGAACTGCTCCAACCCAATCAGTGTATTTCTACTAACTTTTAAGTTACACTTATGTTCTTATAGGGCAGGAGTCCCCAAATTCTCATTGACCCCTTCATGAAGGTTCAAATTGCTCATCGATATCCCCAAATATGTATATGAAACATATTATTGGGAGACAGTGCTGAGCATTTTGGAGAACTATATTGTAGAGTTAAAATTTCTCAAAGGGCATCCTTTATTTTTAAAACACCAGGAAGTCGGGATTACCCGGGCAAGCACGTGTTATTTGGAGAAAGCGCTGATGACTTTAGCCAACAGAAAAAGCATCTTTCTAGGTGTGAGCCAGTAAAAAGTTATGGGGAGGGGGGGGAATCGTGGTTTCTTCAGCTTGGCATCAAGAAGAACGTCAAGGACATGCTTGGCCACCAGACCGTAAGTTCAACCTATCTGGAAGAAGGCGCCACGTTGCAGAAGACGGTTCTTTCGCACGAATTAAGCCAACCACGAGAATGACTCCATCCCCACGTGCACCCTCTCCTAACGCAGGCAGGTCGAGACGAGACGAGACAGCTCCACCCTTGCTCCTTCGTCGACAGGAGGCAAACGCAAACGGAGCAAAAGCCCTATTTTAACTAGCAGGACGAAAGTCCGCCTCCTCTTACCTTCGCGTTGCAACTTACGACGCAACAAGGGCACTTGACTTTCAAACACACACAAAAAACGCCTCGGGAAACCAGATCAATAAGTACCAGTATTTGGGCTGTATTCACGTGACTGCAGAACACGTGATGACTGTTCAGTCTGGTTTCCTGCCGCTAGGCGTCAAAGATGTTATATAGAACAGAAAACGGGGGTTGGCGCTTCGAGCAGGAGTATCTGGAAGTGTCCTCAGTTGTGGTGCTAGCTTGTTTAATGAGGTGTTAACATATCCAATGTGCGTTTGTGAGGTATTTTACCACGGCAGTGTTCGTTATAAAAGAACTCAGCCTTAGCCTTATACCTCTTTAAAGAAGGCAGATCTGAGTTATCCATTATGCTACAAGTGTTCGGCAGAATACTTTGATGCACTTAACAGGTGTGACCTTCAGTCAGTCCGTGGTAACTATTTTTTTTAGCATTCCGATGTTGCAACAGTTCGAAGGTTGATAGACATCTGCGGTTCAACTCCATTTCAAAACAATTTTGCATCATTCCTCCTCTAATTGCACCTTACATTAGTACATTTTTTCACTGTTTTTGCTCATTGTATGGGGGGGGGGGGTCTGGTAAAGCAGGGATGTTTAGGAAAACCCCCAAAACTGGAGTGTTGGAATTATAGTTTAACTGGTTTAAGTTACAGCCTTGAAGAAAAATATTGATCATTCTGAGCTATTCCCATTACAGAATCATACTTTGAATGACCTCCCTTTTCATGTGTGGTCTGGGAGCAATTTTTCCCCAGTGCCTCCTCACTAAAAATCTCCTTTCTTCAGCAAAAGAATGTTGTGGTCTGACATTGATATGCAACAGTAGACATGGACTTCTTTGATCCCTCCATTGGCTTCCCAGAAGTGAGCATGGTTCAGAAGTGATAAGACTACTGATTTTTTTCAGCTAGCCAGACCATCTCTGAAGATGATGAAGATAGTCCTTCAAAGTAACTAGAGTACTCTTATATTGGATAACACAACTCTACATATTATTATTGCAAAGCAGAATTTCTCAACCTTAGCTTCTTTAAGCTGTGTGGACCTCAATTCATGTGGAGTTGAAGTCTGTACACTTAACAGTTGCTAAAGTTGACAAACACTACTAAAAAGGAAACTGCATAGAAATGTATTTATTAAATTTATGTGGCCACCTAACTTACACATAGGTGACTGTGGGCAGCTTACAACATTAAAAAAATGCAATATAAAGACCCACCTCCTCCCCAGCCCATGGCAGCAGCAACATAATTAAATAAAGCATTTGATTGATTCCATTCATGGTTCATCTTCATTTATGGTTCCTAGACTTGCTGACAAAACTATGTCTTTAGGGACTTTTGGAAAATCAACAGGGTGGGACCATTCTTACCTGGGGGGAGGGGGGGAGAATGATGTTCCATAGAAAAGGGGCCACTACCATGAAGGCGTTTTTCCATGATCCCACCAGATATGCACCCCTAATCAATGGGACATACCCTGCCTTCTTGTCCTACTGGGCTGGGTAAAAGTGGAAGGGCATTCCTTCAAATACTCTGGCTTCAAGCCATGTAAGGCTTAATACTACTACTGGTATTACTACTACTAGAAATACTACTAATGTTGCATTCTGTGGCTTTGTTTACCCTAACACTTGTTTTCCTTCCCTTCCACTCAGCCATGTATTATAGCATGTATTTGCAACAAATACATTTCATGCATTTAAACACAAACACAAAAGTTTAGTCCATCCTAAGAGAATATGTTAGCCTTTAAGATATTACAGGGCTTGTTTGAATATATGCTATAACAAAATAATTAACCATCTGGAATGTGGGACTTAACCAGCAGTGAACAAACATTGCATCGGTGCTCTTACTGCTCTTATTAAGGGCAGAAAGAAAAACATGCAAAAATGTATTTTGCAAAAATAATGACAAGCCTTATGCCTTTCACATAGTAATAATATCTTCTTCAGAGCTATTTGAATAAAGGCAATATATTACACTTTTTAAATATTTAAATATTTATTTAATTTTTATAGTAACCTATCTCAATTCATTAAGGTACTTTAAGACTTACTATATTCATTCAATTCATGTACTGACCTTAAGAGCCTTGCAACAATCAAAATGTGGGTTACAGATATTTTCCCCCCAAAAAATGCAGCAGCAGATTACTATACAGTAGTATTGTGCATGTTTTTAATTGTTCTATGATTATTTGCCATCCAGAGTCATTTGTTGAGATGGGCAATTATAAAAATTAAATAATCAATAAATAAATATTGCATCTGTTCTCTTGGGAGTGGAGCATAGTCTCATTTATAAATCATTAATTTCTTAATCCTGGTTGCTGGTATGTAACTTTCAGTGATCACTCCAATTTCCTATCACTGTCAAAATAAACTTAATTACTAATCTCTCCAAAGTCAGAAGTTCTGTTCTTGGGATTTAATGGAAAACAAGTACCGGTATAAAAAAAATTAAAAAATATCCTGTTCAGTTGTGATATACCTTGCAACACACACATATAAAATTTTCCAGACCAATATATACTTGTGTCTCTGTTCAGAAGATACGCTGGTATGATGTAATATTTTTGAAAAAGAATATTGAAACAATATTCTGAAGAAAAGTAAGAACAAACTACTTCTACACTGTTGCCAAGATAAATATGGCTATTTATCAAGCTTGAACTAAACTTTAACTTGCCACTTGGCCAGGAAAGCAAGTTCCAACAGATTTCCATGTTTGGGTATCTGACATGTAGTTTTCACTAGTAAACCTTTTGTATCAACTCCTCTTCCTTGACTGCTTCTTATCTTGTTCAGTCACTAAGTAGTGTCTTCATGGCACCATGGACCATAGCACACTATGCTTCCCTTTTCTCCACCGTCTCCTGGAGTTTGCTCAAATTCATCTTCATTGCATCGATGGCACTATCTAACCATCTCATCCTCTGCCATCCCCTTCTCCTTTTGCCTTCAATCTTTCCCAGTATCAGGGTCTTCCAATGAGTCCTTTCTTCTGACAGCATCTACCTATCTGATGCATCTATCAGTGGAGTGCTTGAAAAGATGAATGGACAGACTACTTTACCATCTTCTCATTGTAGGGACTTGAAGAACAATGGGCAAAACTCTTCTCAATTTCACCTGGTCAAAAAAAAGAGGGAGGGGGGCAGACATTGGCTGATTGGTTGGGGCTTCCATCAATGAACTTATTTTAAAAAGCCCAGCCTTGTGCAGTAAACATAGATAGGAAGGACGTCTTGGCACCAACTTGCACTGAGATGCCTCCTATAGCATCTAGTTCTAGCGTGTAACACTTCTCATGAGCAGTTGCCTAGGTTACCAACT
This sequence comes from Vipera berus, assembly GCF_964194415.1. Lineage (NCBI taxonomy): Eukaryota > Metazoa > Chordata > Lepidosauria > Squamata > Viperidae > Vipera > Vipera berus. The sequence goes on along the minus strand of NC_138207.1, from coordinate 27,473,304 downwards.
CAGTCCTATCTATGGCCATGCAGCATTCTCTGGTAATGATAAGATCAAAACCAATAATTTCTGGCATAATTTGGCATTTCATAAGTGTCAAGCAACATTCAGTTTAACCTGGCTGCTCATGATAGTTTGTGCAAGGTTAGTCTGAAGATTAGATCTGGCAAAGTTACAACCAAGCATCCATCACACTAATAAGAGATAGGTGATGGATCAATTGCCCTTCTGGCCCCAAAGCAGGAGCCTGTTTAGGATGGATGAAAGAGAGGCAAGAATATACCTTGCTTTTCCTATAAATATAGCTTTTATTTTATACTTAGCAATTGTTAGATTCATTATTAAATTGTTTATTCAGTTCCAATAGAGTTTATGATTTGTCCTTGAATCTCCATTTGCAAAGCTTCTAGTTTCATTATTGATTGGGGGAAGCCTGAGAGTAGGATCTCTAACCTAGACAATAATTTGTAACTCAATTTACTCTTGCATTCAGCTCACCAGTAAGGAAATACATGTAATTTACTAATATACTCAAAATATAGAATACAGATGTAAATTAAATAATTTCAGATTGAGTTTTGCACCAATGAAATAATTATGTACACAAAAAATGCAAGTAGAACTAAAACTTGATAGCACAAAGTTATTGTACATACTAAGAACAGCTTAATTTAAAAAATAAAAAGCTAGTTCTCTCATTGGTTGTTATTCCACTCAGAGATAATGTTTCTGCTTTTCAAGTACATATTCACCTGTAATGTGCCCAGAGGAATTAATTCACGGAAATGCATAATATAAAAGCTAGACAAAAATTGACGAATATTAAAATTTAACCATTCTTAAAACAGATCTGATGAAATCAGTGATACATAAGTGCACTGATATCAATGGCTTAATTCATTTGACATTCTTGGATAGATATTCACCTAGTATGACATACAAACCCACACAATAGGTTCCACTGTGATTGAGATGACAGTTTGATGCATGATTCATCATAGGTTTATTCCCATCTGTTTCCAGGAGGGAAGATTAACATGAAATTAGCTCTTTCTTCTGATCTCTGAATTCAGTGTCAGGAGACCAGACACACTAGGTTGCAGCATCCCTTCCATTCTCACTTTTTCCCCCCACACCAGGGGTCCCCAACCCTCAACCACGGACCAGTACTGGTCCGTGGCCTGTTAGGAACTGGGCTGTACAGCTGGGGGTGAGCAGCAGGCAAGCAAGAGAAGCTTCATCTGTATATGCAGCCACTCCCCAGAGCTAGCATCAGCTCCACCTCTGATCATCAGGCATTAGATTCTTATAGGAGCTTGAAGCCTTGTTCCTTCCAAACTAAAAAAATGAAAAATATTTTCTCCGTGATAATGTTCCATTCTTTACAAACAGAGCTGAAAGTGAAGGTTGAGAAACTGATGAAATTGAACAAAACATTTTAATTGATTTCCAACAGATAACTGGCGATAGCATAAATCAGGTGGTGTTTGTTAAGATATAGGTCAGTTTTCCCTAAATCCGCTGAAATTTTGGTAATATAAAAATACATTAATCTTTCAACAGATTAAGTAAAAAAATGTGCAGTACCCCAACCTGAAGTGATTCCAGTGATATTAATAATAGAAATACTGTCAGATCCACCATCTTTGGCTTGGTGCTTCACTGGTGTCCTGCCATCAAAGCACTGGAGAAAGGAGGGGGAACAAATGGGCAAGAAAGCTGTCTGTGTCTATGGTGAGAACTCAGGAAGGAGGAACCATTGAAGAAGAGCAGATTATTTTGGAATCCGGTTTGTGCCTGGCATCTTCAAGGCCATTTGGAAGTGGAATTTCATCAGCCTAAACACCACAGTATTTCCCAAATCATCTCGGCAATGTCAGATTGGTTAAAGACACGACTGGTCATGGGGGGAGGGATGGGGAACCAAAGGCATAGTTTTGTACTGTTGCACGGGAACTTTAGATTCTGCCTGGCTTTATGAAATCAGCATCTCCTAGTAAAAGTACCTTTTGCTTCAACCAAATGGAGTTGAGAGTTTTCCTTCTCTAAGGGATCAGACTGGGGCAGGTCTGGGAAATACATACATTCTGTTCACTCAGGGTTGGCCTAATTATGGTTTCTTGAATAAATTACACACGATACAACACAAACATTTGATAGATGATCCAAAGTGTCCAAGCTGTATTTACGTAGGATGAAATTTCCACAGAGCTTATGAAATGTATGCATATTCTTAGCCTTCTTTTTCAATATAAAAATTCTATTGAACCATGTAGAAAAAGTAGCTAACAAACCTTTGATCTGCTTACTCAGTTTCTGTGTGTCATCTGCCTATCGTTCTTTGCTTTTACAGCTTTTATCTTGTTCTTCTTTGAAAGATCCAATAGATTATTAGTATGCTACCCACTGAAATTAGTGAGTAATGTACATAAAATAATCATTCATTTTTATTTGTACTGTGGATAAAGAATCTGAAATCTTTTCCTTTTTTCAATTTGATGAGAGAGAAAGTACACTGGTCCAAATCTACTATCATTGGGAAGAGAGGTTACAATAATCTTCTTCAAACTACTGACTTTCTTGGGGTGGCTAGTAGAATATTAACAGAGCCTCTTGTTGTCATGACAAATTCAGAGGCTGTTCTGAACATAATCTCATTAGGGCGGGAGAGATGCAGAAATATGAGATCACGACAATGTCAGGCTTATAAATTGCCAGAGCTTTGGGCTGCTGGCAGACTGAACTCTGTGAAAGAAAGTGGGATCGAAAACACAAGTGGGTTGAGGCAAACTGTAAGAAGCTTCTGCTAAAAATTACATCAAGATCCAAGGAAAGTTTTACCTTTTTTAGTGGAATTTGCAGTACAATTTTGAAATATGTGCTGTGGAGGGTGTGCCAAGTGTGTTGGAGTTACTCTCATCCCTTTAACTATACTATGCGTTCTCGCGAATATTCTCTTATTTTTTCCTGGGGGAACAATTGAAGTTAGTGACAATATTTCAGATGAAGTTTGGTACTTTGGAGGAATTTTGGGTTCTGGTGTACTGGTGAGTATGTCAAGTACCATGTTCTTTTTCTTTTTTATCATCTAGAGTTTACAGGCTTTATAGAAGTTCATCTACTAATATAGAGAACTTTGCTGCAATCTATCATTGAAATTAAATTATTATCTGATGAATAAGCAGGTTTAAAAATATAGTTTGAATATGAATGAAATCTGTTATTAAGAAAGCAGATGCTTATCTGATGATGCAGTAACAACAACACATATCTATCTAGATGTCTTTGGTGAATAAAGAGATAAGCATCATTTTGTTAAATCAGACCGACACTATATTAGAGCAGTTTTGTTAAAGCAGTATGAATATAAACAGATTTCTGTAAAATATATTACTGTTTAACTTTCCTCTTTTTTCTATTTTGTTTTTCTTTTTGTGTTGGGATATTTCCAGTCAATGCTAACTGTTAAACTTGAAAATGACTCCCGCGGCATTCAGTGACTTTTTCCAGTTCAATGTGCTTAGGGTGACAGCATCATTGGACTAGAATGATCCTGTTGCTTACACAACAGTAAACCTGCTGGTTGCAATGATGACATTTCAGAAAGAAAGAAGAAATGGCATTGTAGGATCTAGATTAGATGCCATTAAATAGAGAAAGATTATGGCCTCATTGTGATTTTCTGTTTTCTCCAGATGGTGTTTCCGGCTGTGGTCTTTTTGGGCCTTAAGAATAATGATTGTTGTGGATGTTGTGGAAATGAAAGCTGTGGGAAAAGATTTGCGGTAATTATAGAAGCAATAACAATCTCCAATCCCAGTCTAATGATTAAGAAGGAAATATATATTCCATTCATCATTACATTACCTTATAAAGGAGGGCCTTGCTAAACTATAATCACACCCAAAGAAGTACATAAGAAAAAAAGCATTTTAGATTTTACTTCTGAAAATAGACTCTTATTGGTTTTCCAGATTTTATCCCTGACAAAATCACGAATAGTTTGTGAACCTCCCTCCCCAACTTTTCTTTTTGCAAAGTTTTTGAATTTTTTTGAATGAAATGGTTTTGTCTGGCTCACTGACAACAATATGTAATTTTAAATTTCTTAGATGCACACTGTATTTTGGAGACTTTAGATTGACAGAAAATTCCATAATGCAATGATGCAGTGGCGGAAAAGACCACATCTCTTGCTAATAAGTTAGATGATTCTCAGTTGTATTATTATAATAGGTAAAGGATTTACATATCTTTTCTCTATCCATTTTCTCTGCCCTATTCATGATTTTGTTATCCTGTATCACCATTCTACCCCTTGATCATTTTCCTAGACAACATTCCACAAACATAGCCTCTTTTTTGACCCTTTGCCGATGCTACTTCCCCAAAGGGATGGGGCCAGGACAAAACATGATTTAATTAAATTGAATATAGATTGTAATGAGATAATTCATTGATTGGTACAGTTTTTCCCTATATGCTTAATCATTTCTCCCTTCTGCTAGATTAAAAATTGTAATCCAGTTGTAACGTGTGGTGGGACTTTGTGGGTTTACACTTAGGATGTTAAAAGTTAAATTGGTCAAACTATCTTAACAATTATTTGTGGGTATTTGAAACAAATTTTGGGAAGTAGTGATCAGATTCATGAAATAAAGAAGGCTAAATATTTGGCTTTGTACCCCCCAGGATAAAGGGACATAAAATTGATTTATTAAAATTAAATTAAAAGTTAAAAACTCTGGACTGAGGTCTTGACTAGAGTACACCACTCAGCTTTCCTACAAGGCCAATTACTTTAATCATGAACTTCTATCATGAAGTTCCATATGATTCCTGAACTAAGAAAATTTCAGTAGATTTAGAAATAGTGATTTCTTACTTTTTCATATGCCATTTATGTCTGAAATAAACCAGCTAATTATATAAACATGCAAGTTTCAGGTTTGATCTCTTCTTTTCTCTTGTTGCTGGCAGATGTTTAGTTCTATAATATTTGCAGCAGTTGGAATTGTGGGAGCTGGATACAGTTTTATTGTGTCAGTTGTGGCTTTGAACAGAGGCCCGAAGTGTAACACTGATAGCAGCAGTAGTAGCAACTGGACATATCCATTTTATAACGGGTAAGATACTTTCAACACTGTTATCTTTATGTACTATTATGTTTCGTCACACAGTCAGCCAGATGTTCAGACTTTATTTAGCATTTTTGTCTGCCTGTGGTGTCCTTCCCAAGGACCTGGGATAGATTTTATTGTTATTGCTATTCTTATTTAGCCATTATGTAGCAACATGATTGACATTGTGCGGTGTTACTGAAAGACAGTTTTTTTAGTCAATGCTCTTCAAATATGTGGGGCTACATCTTCCTCATGTGGGTGGGTATTGTAGTCCTACTAACCTGAGGACAACTTGCTGGAAATAGTTTTGGAAGGCATGCTGTGATCTCACCTTTAAAAAAAAATTATAAGAAACATTGGTTATGTGCCATAAATTGGTGTTGACTACAGAGATAGATGATGTCCAGGATGTTCTATCAATAAACTGGCCCTTCTGGTCTTCCAAAAGTGTATCCATTACCACTGTAATTGAGTCCATGCACCATGCTACTGGTCATCCTTCCCCTTCCTTCCACTTTTCCCAGCATTACAGACTACTCAGGAGACCCACATCTGTGCATAATATATTCAAAATATAACAATTTGAGTCTGTTTATCTGTGCTTTGAGTGACAACTCTGGATTGATTTGTTCTTTGAATATAGAAAGGAAGCCATAACAAAAATATGAAATGGCAAAGTACATTCTGTGTTAAGTATAACACAGGAAAAAAAATAAAGATGGCTAGTACCTTTCCTGAAATTTATCATTCCAAAAAACATAAATAAGGACTCTTTAGTGGAAACTTATCATTATCTGAGTTCTGTTGATTGGACAAAATAAGGAATTTTTTTAAAAAAATATATATTTCCATACGAACTCACAGAAGTACTATGCAAGTATTGTGGATCAGATTAGTCTCAGTTCTCAAAATCTGTTAGAAACATTGAGCTATAATTATTTTCAAATGCCAAGTATATTCTCTTATTGATAATGGCTTCAGTTCCCTGTTATTGTGTCTAATATATCTGAACATCATTCGATATAGCAGATTTATTTAAAGTATTTATTTATTTTAGCTTATAAATTTGCCACCATTAGATCCCTTAGAAACTTTACTGGATTGTTTCATTCTTATTAATAAATTAAGAGAATAATTCTGGTGAATCCTTCAGGCAGCGAACCATCCCACTTTGACAATAAAGGAACCTCAATTCCTGTTATGTTCCATTCCAGCTGTCCTTTCCTTTCCAGATTTGATGGCCACATTTTTCATAAATTAAACTTGGCCAAAATGTAACAGAAGAAGTTTTTTAAAAGATCAGTTCCATGTAGACTGTATGGGAAGAATTCTGAAAAAAAATATTGAGAGGGTGGGAGATATTTCACCGGCCACATACTTCTTGTAATCCATTGTGTCCAGCAAGATACAGTTTAATCCTTTCTCAAATGGGGGTATTAGTTTAATTCCTCATAGAACCCAGTAGATACCATAGATCAATACTATTTTATAATGTGCATACATCCATCCTGGGTTATGGCAGACACATGAGCTAGCCAAGTAAACATAATATGCAGACCATGGCTTCTATAAGAGAGAAATATTCTTTTTTCCCCTGCAGGGATTACCTTGCGGATCATAATTTATGGAACCTATGCCAGTCCCCAGAATCCATTGTGCCCTGGAATCTAACACTGTTTTCTCTGCTGCTGATAATGAGTGGAGTTCAGCTGGTCTTGTGTGCCATTCAGGCAATCAATGGTCTCTTTGGAACTATCTGTGGAGACTGCAAATGTTGTGGGTGCTGTGGGGTAAGAATGCTTCCATATTCCAGTATGCCAGCTTCTCATTTTCCATATTGATTTGCTTATTGTTGGCTTATTGTGTTTTCTTAAGTACTTATGACAAATTGACAAGACGGCAGTTTCTCTTTGAGTACCAGAAAAGACTTTCTGTTGGTAAATTCAGATTGACGGTGGAATCTAAGAAACTGAAAGCTTCTTCTCTGTGTTCTGAACCAGCCCTCTTCTCGCACCCCTAATCAAAAGAAGAGACTGGAAAGCGTCCAAGGCTAAAAGGCTTCTGCCAAGATTTAATAGTAAACACACAAGAGCTTATCTTCTCAAGCAAAAGAGTTGCTTTCAGCAACCAGCCCCTCCCCAAACACTCCTTTTATAGAGAGCTCAGGGCGTGGTCTCCCTGTGCCTCCTCCCGAGGAGTCCCATAGCCTTCCTTTGTTTGTCCCTGCTCGACTGCCTCCTGCGTCGGGCGTCCTTGAACAGGGCCAGCTGTGGGTCATCATCCTCCGCACTCTCGGGCTCACACAGCTGAGCAGAGGTTCCCGGCTGAGGACTCTGCAAAGTCTCCAAATCATCATCAGCCGGTTCGTTTCCCTCCTCCCCCACATCTGAGTCCTCCGATACATCGGACCCGGCTGTCGGACCCACAGGCTGGCCCTGAGTCACAACACTCTGATGACTGAACAGTCATCTCTTAGTAATACTTTAATTTTGATTCTTATACACAGCACAGGATGAGACTCAGTGGTCTAAATCAGAGGTCCCCAACCTTTTGGGCACCAGGGACTGGTGCCATAGAGAAAGGTTTTTCCATGGACCAGAGGGTGTGTGGTTTTGAATACTGCCTGCATCCCAAGGATGGAGCTTTGCTTGTTTGTGTGGGACACTTGCTGGCATGCTGTGGACCAGTGCCAGTCCACGGACTGGGGGTTGGGGATCCCTGGTCTAAATGAGACTTCTAGATCTATAATTTTATTTTCAGAGAAGATGCCTAAGCTGGAGCACCATTTCTTTGTTGTTACTATGGCTTGTAAGATGCTAAGTTGTGTAGAAGTGTTCTAAGAAAAAAACATATTTGCTTCCAGAACTTTGCAGTAGAATTGTTTCTTTATCAGACTTTTTTTTAAAAAAAAAGTACTTTAAATCTATACACGTGAGAAAAGCAAAAATGGGTAGCTGCTGTAAAGCATGTCCATATGCATACATGTTATTTGTGCCATAATTTAATTAATCATCATATTTTAGTTTGTCAGCCTAGGTCTTAAACTAGCTTCTAATACTGTAGATCTATTTTAATGGCCTTCTGAGCAGCCATTTGTATGTGGCAATGCTTGATCTCCTTCCATATAAAACTTCCCTCTCTAATTTGTGCATGCCAAGCCTCCATCTAAAAGAATTCACTAGGCATGTTTACCACTCATTAAGATCTCATCCTCACACCATCTCTGGCACATCCTGCTCCTGAATGCTAATCAGAGCTCTTTTTTTTATTTTTCGCCCCTGTAGCAATATTGACTTATTATATGAGGTTGTTTTTCCCACCATTAACCTCTGCTATCTCTTTCCACATGAATCCCTGTCCTTTTCTCCATGCTTTCTGGGAAGCATTGGGGCTGTTGTGGTGGGAGGTGGTGAAGGACCCATTCTAGGATGGTACAGTGGAAAGAAGCAGCAGAAGAAAGTGGACAAAACCTCTCCCCAGCTCCTCACTCTTCTGATAGCAGCAGCAGTCAAAATCATAACCCCTGCCTTTGTGTGAGGATGTCAACTTTATTGATCTCATTTTCAAGGCAGGGTGAAGGGACCACTGGGAAAACAAGGCTTTGCCACATTAGGAGTATTTCCACATTGGATTTTGGCCCTAAGATTCACATTTTAGACATAAAAGAGGGCTACTAAATTAGGGCTTACACGCAGACATGTCAAACTCGCGTGACGTATCAGAGCTTTTTCTCCATTGCCGGCAATGGAGTGGGCGCAGCTTCTACGTGACGCATCCAGCCCACAGGCCAGCAATTTGACACCCCTGGATAGGGTAAATTTTACCTGGGTTTCTTACTGCAATAAAATGCTATCTGAATGTTAAACTATGACTAACATTAGCCAACATTTATTTTTCTTTGTTCTTTAGGGAAATGGAACAGTTTAAAGAAGATGATTACAATATATCAGCTATGACAACACAGAATATCCTTTCTGGACTTTCCTCTTGATATGATGGGCCACATGTGTTTTACATGAAAGAGGCCTGGAATGAGGAGTCTTTTCTCATAATGTAGGAGAATCACTTTTTCCTTCCTACGCTTATTTCTCCTCACATATTTAGCACCAATTGGACTAAAGCATATTTATTTTTATAATAATTTTTCCCCCAAGACAAAGTATTTGAGACAACACTGGTTACCAATTTTGGCTCTTTCCCATCAAGAAGCAAAATTATAAACCACTTGTCTATAGTTTATGTAAAGATTGTTTATGTTGGATATAAGTCATATAAATGGAATAATAATAATAATTTGTAATTATACCTTACATGTAAAGGTAATGACAATACCTTTAATACCATCAAACAACATTTGCCTAGCCCAGATCCTTGGGAAGGACTCAATAGGTGGATAAAAATGCCAAATCCAGTCAAAACATTTAGATGACTATGCAACCAACAACAACAACAACAACAATAATTTACAGGAGTGTGAGATAGAAGTTCACATTTGGAATGCTTATAGACTCTGTGTAGGGTTTTTTTATCCTCCATTACTCCCTATTGTTTCTTAATTACTGTTTTCAAGAATTGCATGTTAGTTTGTATTCTTACAAGTCAAATGTTAAGCTCCTTCATAGCTATTTTTGTATGTTACTGTGTTAGTATATAGAATTATTTTATTTTCCAAATGAACATTACTTTGAAACAAGTGATATAAAAATAATAAACCATAATGGAATTAAAAGTTTGTGGTAGTATAAAGTGGACTGCATCTACCTAGAACAAATCAGAAAATTGAATGGCTGGTTTACTAGCCAAATAGCTTGAAATGGAAGATTCAGTGGTTGCAAATTCATGCTACTGGGCCTTTTAGCTTAACAGATGTTTGTGATGTTAGTTTCCAGAAAAGAGTCAGTCTTTTTATGTCAACCACTCTGTTAATTTGTTCTTTCAAGGCTGCTATGATCACCCCATTCAAAGGTAACATAGACTTTATTGCAGTTGGCTAATTAGAATTGCCATGTAGAAATCAAAAGGTGTAGTTTTGCTTCTTCCTCTCCCACTTTTTTCCAGATTATTTTTTCTGCTTTCTGTCTCATGTGGAACATACCACAGGGTAGAGGGTCTAGCTGTAAAACAGTGACAACTTTTAAGTATCTCCCTCCTTTCCCTTCCTTCAGTAATGATAGTTTTCTTTTAAGATGTAAATGGTATACTGAGTTCCCATATCACTCTGCACCATAAATATGACCTATATTAGTTTGCCAGATGGAAAAAGAACAGTGAGTGCTATTCCAGAATTTGTAGGCTTCCTGCCTGCACTTGCCATAGCCCAGCTGGTTTACCCCATATGGAAGTAGAGCCATGGCTTTTATTCTACTAGCCGCAAGGAAGTATTCATGTTTTGGACAGCCTCACATGAAGAGCATGTTGTGAATAGTATTGTATCTGTTACTAAAATCTGTACACCTCAATAAGGCCAATATTTTGAAACAAATAAAATTGCCACTTTTGCATCTTTGCTGTACATAGTTATCTGTTCTTTTATTTGCACTATTTATTTGGCTAGCCCCAGTTAGCTAAGCTTGATTCCACAATTTCCCCACCTGGAGAATATTATCTAACCACTAACTATTTTTATGCAAACATGTTTCAAAGTCCTTATGATAGTAAACATTCCTAAATGCAGGTAACCAGAGGTTCAGTGCCTTCAGTGACAAAGTCACCATTTTAATATTTCAGAAAAAAATACCTAAAGTTCTAAGAGCATGTCACAGTAGAAACTTTGTATTGACTGTACAACTGTTTAGATTTCTATATTTCATTAAAAGAATCTGGCTAGTTTTCAGAGGGGCCTGGAATTCTATTAATGGCTTCTAATATCCTGTCTACAAATCTTTCATTATTACTGCCCTTCGTGTTGGGGCAGCTCTTAGTCATTTTGGCTCATCCCTAGATTGGGACCACAATTTCCAGAGTTCCTAGCCAGCAGAGCTAAAGGCTATACCTATGTAACTTAAACCTTCGTAAATCACATACTGTATCACACATCTTTCTATCTTGAGAAATTTCAACTGTATAGCATTTCTAGTTAGATTTGATTTATATTGTAAGGATGTCATTGAAAGCTTATTATTGAAAAAAAGTTATTTTTTTAAATTAATAATTATAAAGATAAATACAGGTAGTCTCAACCTATAACAGTTTGTTTAGTGACCATTTGAAGTTACAATGGCACTGAAAAAAGTGGTTTATGACCATTTTTCACACTTATGACTGTTGCAGAATCCCCATGGTCACATGACCAACATTCAGATGCTTGGCAACTGACTCATATTGATGGTTGCAATATCCCAGGGTCACGAGATCACCTTTTGCTACCTTCTGACAAGCAAAGACAATTGCAAAGCTAGATTTACTTAACTGTGTTACCAACTTAACCACTGCAGTGATTCATTTAAGAACTGTGGCAAAATTCACTTAACACATGTCTCGCTTAGCAACAGAAATTTTGCACTCAATTGTGGTCGTTAAGTCGAGGACTACCTGTAGATGTTGTTTCATTATGAATATGTTGGTTCAGGATCAGTAAGGACATATTTTTGTCATGCCAACATATTACAGAAAGTTCACTGTTCCCATATCCAGTCTCTAGAAAAAGGCAGCCAGGGCCCAAAACTCAACCCAATGTGTTTCCTCAGTCTTTCTCAAAACCACAATCTGGACTTATTTGCGTCATCATTTTAAATCCAAAGAAGAAAGAAGACAAAGTCTGATTGTCTTGTTCCCATTGTTCTAACAATTAGTTCTCATGGAAATTAAAGGCCCTTCCCCACTATTTAGTTAAAGTGCTATCCATTATCCTGCTACACATAGTCCTTGTTTAACAACTGCTTGTTCAATTAATGTTCAAAGTTACGATGCACTGAACAAAAGCACTTACTTCCTTAAAGTTGTAGCCATTGCAATATCCCCACAATCACATTATCACTATTTGTGACCCTCACAGCCAGCTTCCAATAGACAATATAAATGGGGAAGCCAGCAGGAGGCTGCAAATGGCAATCACATGATATCACATTTAACGACCACATGGGATTTGCTTAACAACTACAATTGGAACTGCCATAATTGCCACCAAAAGTCAACAGGGCTATGTGATGTCACTCTTTAGGACACCATTGCTTAGCGATGGAGTTGCCGGTCTCAGTTGGACTAGATGACCTCCAAGGTCCCTTCCAACTTCTTCTTCTTCTTCTTCTTCTTCTTCTTCTTCTTATTATTATTATTATTATTATTATTATTATTATTATTATTATTTATTATTATTATTATTATTATTATTATTATTATTATTATTATTATTATTATTATTAATTATTATTATTATTATTAGCCACCCTTTCATAAAAAGTCTATTTTCACTGTAGTAATTATTGACAACATAGTCATTCCAACTAGCCCTATCTGCATCCTTGACCTGAAAAATTTTTGTTATCCGAACTTATCTTTGTTATTTTCTGGGCCCAGTTTTTAAACAGCATGCTAGAATCAACCAACAGCATTTTTATTTTCTAGGGTCATTCTGGGAAGTAAACATTTGGCTTCATTTTATTTAATGTCACACGTAGATAACAAAGGCACAAAGAAGTTTATGGATACTTAACTATCCCTACGATGGTACTTTCTTGAGTTGAACTTGGAAATTAGGAACATGCACTCTTTGAGAATGATTCTAATACTTATAGAACAAGGAAAACACGCAAATAAACTAAGAAGTGAGAATAAAAGTCCAATTTCCTTCAAAGCAAATTCTCTCAGGAAGCTCGCATTTCATTTGCTAGGGTAAGAGCTATGCAATTTCTGAGTTTTTATAAATGCTTTCCCTCAGAAAAAAAATTCTGTCAAACCTTGAAATGGACAGTCATCTAAAAAGTCTGTGTTCAGACAACATTTTTAACCAGATCAACAGCTAGGAAAGAAGTAGCAAGATAATGCAAATGCTAGCCAGCATTCAGGTTAGAAAGAGAGAGTGGGGGGAGGGAGACTGCTATTGAGGCAAAGATAAAACCTTACAGATCCTTGCAAAACCAGGTCATCCCAGGAATTTGGTGCCTCTAGGCATGCATTGTAAACCTTTATTGGTTTTCACATATTGCATAATTTTCAAGAAGAAATGACAGTCCCTCTCTCTCTCCCTTCTTCCCTCCCTCCCTCCCTCTCCTTCTCCCTTCCTCTTTCTTTCTCTTTCTCTCTCTCCTACCTATCAACTATAACAGTGTTTTTCAACCTTTTCTTCACCACAGACCCCCTTTAAATACCTTTTGTGGCCACAAACCACGGACACAAAACCCCAAGACTTCAGATTTAAATCATAACGTTTCTTTAAGCCTTTGTGGACCCCATGTGATAACATCATGGCTCTCCAGAGGTCCGTGGGCCACAGGTTGAGAACCATATTTGCATAACTGCCTACCTCACATAAAAATGAATCTGGGAAGCATACAACGTTTAATTAAAAACTAGACACTGACTAGCTCTGATGCCTTGCAAACACTACCGTTCGTGATGCAAATAACAAATGGAAAGCACCGAATGGTATAAAAATGCAGTCTGAGCATTAGCAGTATCAGACATGCCATCATATCTAGTGGTTTTGGTTGAAAGTGCTGCAGAGAAAGATATTTACTGCCCTCTTGTGACCAGGTTCACAATTCTGTCTGTGTTGAGAGCATTTTATGATTCTCTGGCAGTTATGTGTTTTACTTTGGTTTTATTTTAGCAATGTTATGCATTTTTATTTATTTCAAAGTTGTGTGCTAGCCAGAATCATGTGTGTGAAATAGGTGGCCATTTAATCAAATAATGGGGGGCTGTTTTGCATTTCTTGAGAGAAGGAAACCCATGGAAAGACTTGGGAGACTGCAACCCTTCCCATTTCAAATGGATCTGCGTTGCCTCGTATCCTGATACAAAGTTTTCTATGAGTTGAAGTACATAGAAATATTAATAAGTATTTTATTGCTTAGTATGCTTGAATAGTTGTTGCTGTGTTGAAGTTTGCAGCCTGCACAAATTAAACTCTTGGAATACAGATTTATGGGCTGTTCCATTTTTAGATAGAGAACTGGGTGGCGAGAGCAAACTCCAGTGTTTTGGTTTGCTTTGAACATGTGCAGGAGGTTTGCTGTAGAAACCAATGAACCGGAAGATCAAACTGTCTTTTCTCACCTAACAACTTCTATAAGTGTCTATTTCTGTTTCATAAAAACAAACAGAAAAAAAATGGAAGGCTGGTTTGCTGATCCACCACCAGTAGTGAAGGACAATTGTAAACTGAAGTAATATTTTGCTGTATCCTTGGGGGGGGGACAGGTGGGTTGGAGATATTTAAGGTCAATTCTACTTATTTTCTTTGAGATTAGTGAGAAGTCAGCCATAATTATTCAGTTATTTCAGTGGGTATCGGCACAAACAAGTTGTTAGGATGGAACCCAGTGTTCTTCCTTTTCTTGTGTTTATATAGCTTTGACAGGAGTGCTATTTCGTTACTATTTATCCGACTGGGGAGGATTTGGGGTACTCCAGATGAAACAACAGCTTCTGATTTCAGCTGATGTGCATATGATTCTAAACATAGATCAGCACTGTGTCCAAATAAGGTCCCATTACGACATCACTATTTTGGTTCAATCACATTGCTGTTCCCTTGTTCATCTCATGCTTAGTAATGTCCTAAGTATGCGATGAACATGAGAACAGCAAGGTGAGTGAACCAAAATACCATGTTCTTATATGTATTTGTAGAACCCACTTGGCAAGAAAGCTTGGATCACGAGCTTTCAATGTGTAAAAAGTCACTACTCCCATCATGCAAGGGTTCTTTAATTAAGGTTCAAGGTTTAATCTCTGGTTCAGAAATCCACTATAGTCACCATTCTGGATTGGTTTAATTTGCAACAATTTATAGTACACAAGTCCAAGCTAGTGGTCATTTAGGATTCAAATGAAATAGTAAGCCTGATGCCTTAATTAATAAGCCATGCATAGCAGAAAAAAAGGGTTCATACTCTTCTGCCATTCTTGGACTGACTGCAATCTGATTTTTGAAAAGGTGGCTGTTGGCCACTATATCAGGCACAATGAACCCAAATGACACCATGAACTGATCACAGTTGCTAATTGTTGCTGACCGATTTACAATAACCTCACCAGTCTGATTGCATACTCTTGAGAATAGCCAGATAAGGGTTTCAGAAGGGGGTGGGGGGGAGACACTCAGGTCTGCGTTGTTCTCTGCCCTGCAATGACTCTAAACTCACTAATCTCTTCAATCTTCCTTCTAGTTTAGCTGGAGATTGCACCACACCACCAGAGAACATAAAAGCTGGGCATCCGAAGACAAAATGATTGTACAAGATAGTCTTGAACAGAGAAAGGCTAGATGCTGTGGCCAGAGCTGAGACTGTTACTAGATTAGAAGAATACTAAAATACTAAAGACCATCTGCTTGGTGAGAATTGAGATGAGTTGGGTCAGAAAAAGTTAAATTGGAACTTCAAAACATGGGGGGGTGGGGAGATTTGTGATGGTAATGGAGTAAACTGCAAGTGTGGATTTTCCTCCCCAGTTCTTACCAGAGTGGGTTACGGGAACATAACCATAGTTTTTTTTAGTGGCAACACTCTTATCTCTACTCAGTATAGTCCTTTTTATCTCTTTCCAAGGAATAAGTGGAACCAACACACAGAGCAGGAAGTTTAAATCAATTACTATTTATTTATTTATTTTCTTGTACAATAATAAAGAAATACTTTGTTTTTTTTAAAAAGAAACAAACTCTGGATATAACTGTTTCTTCTGATTTTCAAGCATACACATATGTATGTATGCATATTATTCTACGCTGAAAACAAATGCTCACACAAGTTGGCATATAGCATAACAAACTGATGTAAATAAAAAAAGTATTAAAGTATTAGCACATAAATGAATGTAGTGTATTAGGAAAACAGAAATATTGGTGTTACCATCCATTTCCATTCCTGAAAATAAGCATTTAATTTGTCCAACTCTTAAAAAAAACATTGGCTTCTCCACCGCTATACTTTCAGTTAATTTAACGTCCAGTACAGCAGTTTTTAAACATCTGCCTTCGAAGAACTCTTTTGCACTTGGCATATTAACTCCTTCCAGTGGTTTAGAGGGATACTTTTCAAGTGCACACACTATTAACACAAGGCACTGTCCAGCCCTGTTGGATCTCACTTTTCCCCTTCATGAACTTAAACTCCACAGTACAGTCAATAATACAGTCCCTGTTGCAACAGGAAAAGCTTTGTTATTCTATTACATTTCTACCCACCATTTTGCCATGGAGTTCATGGTAGCATATACAGTAGCACTGTCCTTCCTTTACTCTCATAACCATCCTGTGGCATAGGACAGTTAACAAGTGGAACACGACTAGATGCTCAGAATACATCACCAGTGAGTGGGAACCGGGATCTGAGTCTCCTGAGTTCAGGAATAATCACTAGACACCATGTGCATTGCACATTAGCAGGCAAATTCACTTCAATGGAAGTTAATTTGATTTTGTATTGGAATTCTTAACCTATTTCTAAGAAACCTCAGAATTCTTTAGAACTCAGTTTGAAAAACAATGATAATTTCAAAATTTTCCCTCACTCAAGATTACAAGCTGTTATTCATATCCCACAACTTGTATATGGTCAGCATTGAAGTGCACCTTACCCTAACTTAAAATCCTTGAATGGCAGCGTGATTGCTCTACTACTATATCTTTCACTACTGGCAAAAGTAATTTAGTGTAAAAAATGAAGTAATTAAAAACTATGAGTCATATTCTTGCACTGAAAAACTATTAGATCAATTGTTTGCAAAAACCCTTAAAAATGAAAATAGAGCTTTGCAACATATACTTGTCTTATTCAATTTTCCCATTTTTGTGATTATTGGGATCTCCTCCCCCCACTCCTTTGCACCAAATCTCTACTACCAAATGCTTCACTCCTTAAAAATAACAGTTCTGGCAGTTTAAAACAAAACAATATTGGCTCCTTTTGTTCTAATGCTGACTTTGTTCCAATGCTACATGAAGCTTTGATAGGTTAACCAGTTTACTCAATTTATCTGCCTATAGTTCTAAACCAGACTTGGCTCTACTAATTCCCAAAATACTTGCAGGGCTCTAAACCTGTCAGTCAAAAGACCTATGTACACCTATTCAGAAGTTATTCCCATTGAACACAACAAATCTTAGGGCTAGGAAACTCTGTTGAGAGCTGTAAACTTAAGGTTACACTGCTAGTAACAATGCAGCTTCCCCCCCACACACACACACCTTAGAATGGTTCAGCATTATTTATATTTACTAAAAACCCACTAGGTACAAAAGATACAGAAAATGGTAGTTCTTTTGATGGCAACTAGCACGTCATCTGGATTTTTCTAGTGTGCAGCTTGATTTTTCAAGCCTTGCTCTGGTGGCTCTAAGCTTATAGCATTCACCTTCATCATGGTGAGGAATAAGGAAAAAAGATAAGAATATTATTTTTTCATATGTGTTCCCCATTCACTTACTTATGTACTTCAATTCCAGAGTTATCATAGGTATGGCAATAACAAGCATTCCTAGTGATCTCTTCAAAGAGGGAAGTATACACAGAATTCCTTCTTCTACTTATAAAAATTATATGGGTACTAGATTTAGATTGCAAAAAACCTAGATGTATATCATTAAATGGTAGCCAAATATAGTGTTTTCAGTATCTCCTTGCTACATTTAATGGTCATTTGGATTTTTGTGATTTGCTATAGTTCTCTATACTAATGTTTTTCAAACTCTGGAAATTCCCCCCCCCCCCCAAGGTTCCATGAAGATGTCATAGAGTTCTTTCTATAAAAGACTGGTTAATCGCTATCCCTTGTAACACCCAATAAAGCCAATTTTTTATTACTAGTGTATCTTGATTTTTTTCTGTGTGTTCTGAGAATTTTTTTTAAATTAATAGGATCTGGAGCCAGAAAAAGTATGAAATTTCTGCTCTAATGCTTGAATTTTGTTTCTCTGCCCATCTTTGGTGTCATATGGGACTAAGACAATAGTCTCCTTTCTGCTCCTGTCTCCTAGATCCAGCTGGGGCCTGGATGAAGTTTAGTTCCTTCTCTATGCCATTTTCACTTTAAATTGAAGTCATTCTAATTCATGCAGATTAACTCCTGAAAATCAAATCAAAGGAAGTAAATTATACCACTTACACAACTTGGAAGAGTTCCTTTGGTGGCTGTTTTTGGTTTGGTTGTAGAAAATGGAACAAGATATTGGCTACAAATATGTGGGAAATGGCACTTCCAATATTAATGTAGACTATTGGATCCAATTCTTCTTTAGCATAAGTGAGCTATCTTCAATTGAAGCCTATTGCCGATTTATTCCAGCTATAAGCCCAATCTGTCACAGCAAATGTTACTATGTATGTCTTAAATCTGTAAATCTGCAGAAGTCCAAAAATTGCCAAGTGATCAGATGCTGAGTGAACATGAAATCTATGGCAGTGTTTCTGCAGCTTCTCGATGAGCACAAAAGCACTGGCCCTACAACAAGTAAGACTTGGATCTGCCTTTAATAACTTCTTGTTTTTCTAAGCAGGTAAGAAAAAAAATCAAGAAAGAAGAAACTTGTTCACATAGCTAAAATAGTAAACATTGTAGGAGTATCTGGTTTTCATATCATGGCTGATAATCTTTAAATAGTGAAAACATGCAATAGCATTGCTTAAAGACAAATCTCTTGCTCTCTTAATGATTAATCCTATATGTTAAGTGAGCAAGCAAAATGAAAAAAGTCCTTTAAAATAAAAGAGAAAGAATGCCCATTGATGGAAAATATTTTCTAGTAGGTGCAAGAATCTGCTAAAACAAACTAATCTACTTACTTATGTCTGCATATCCATCCCTGCCCTTATAAAACAAACACAAAATATTTTCTGGGTCAAATATTAAAACTTCACAAAAATTGGATTTCATTTTTGTTTTTTAATCACTCGTGATTAAAATATTGTGAAAAGAAAACTAGCCTGGTGCATTTAGAACAAATACCTTCAAGTAACAATTCTCCCACGAAATAGTGTTCACCAATATTTAATTGATCCACTGGGGTAATCCCCAGAATTGACTTTGTAATACTCCAGCACTGCTACCTGCATTCTCTCCTTAGCCACTCTTCAACCTATCTTACTGACTTCAAACTAACATCTATTTCACCTGCCTTTTCTTCACCAAGTTGGAAAATAAGGGGCATATATTGCCCAGTTCTGTAATGATTAATATTACATATTACATATTTAATATTAAATATTTTGTTTATTGTTATGCTTGAAGCCTGGCAGTGTGCTTTACCTCTTTGTTTGGTTCACATATCACTGATTAAGAGGCTTGTATTAATTATAATGCCTTCCATAAAAAGTTAATTTTTTTCCAATATAAAAAAGCTTAGTGTTCATAGATTATAAATAAAAACAATTTAAAATCTTTAATCTCAGGACGTCATTTGCATTTCAGGGAAAGTGAGTACTTGGAAGTCCTTGATGCATTCTCAGTCCCAGATATCAACTATTTAATAATCTTTATATGAATATAGCTAGGAATACACCAACAATAGTCTTTTGTCTCATATGCCAGAATTAAGAAGCAAATGGCTAAAAAGTTAAGCACCTTTGCTACACTGGCAAAGAGAGGTTGGCTTTCACCTAACTGATAAAGTGAAGCAATTATTTCTAGCTTGCAAAATCTGATCAACAAAATGCATTACTGCTAAAAAGAAAAAAAAAAGATAATGGGGTTCTACAAAATTGTTACTGTATTCAATAACATGACAATTTTTCTCCAGAATTCCGAAATTCTATTTTGCTAGAATTTGCTAGAATTTTTGCTTTGTGTATAACACAACAAAAAAAATTTGTTTCTATGATTCACCTTAAAAGTTTTTAAAACAGCTACATATAAAGTGTACTTCTTTAAAATGAAAGTAAAAAAGAACATAACACATATAATTGCATTTTTTTCATTTTCTACATAGTTTAAAAATGGCAGCAATTAGTATCAACCTGTTTCATTTTATAATGCAGTGGTAGTGTAAAAACAACAGTTAAAACATTTCACTTTTGCTTACTGGAAACCATGTAGCAACTGAAAAAGTCCCAAAAGTACTGTTTGTGCTTTGCAGGTTTTTAAAAAGTTGCTCTCTGGTTGACTTGGAATTAAAAAGAAAAAAGCTGTATTCCCTACAGCATGAGTTTATTTAAAATAATGATGATTTTTAAAACTTATGTAAATAACAAGCATTTGGTGCAATGACCATTAAATATAATCACAGAGCTGTATTTGATGGTGTGCTAGGTTTTCAGAACCAAGCTGACTTCTGCAGTCTGAAACTTCTTACAGTCATCACTGTCTTTTATTTCTTTAATTACACACTTAATTGTAACTGATGACCGTTCAGTTCAGACATGGTGCAAAACAAACAAACAAACAAACCCCACCCCTTTGTCTCCTCAAAACACATCTAAGTAAAACTTACATTTAATATCTATAAGCAATTCTACTCCTTAAAACTAGGGATGGGTGTATATTGTACTTGTATATATTTCAAATGTAAGTTATTGTCAATGACATCCCAATCAAGATTCATTGATCTATAAAGGGGTTGGATTAGGCTGGTTAGCTGAAGGACTTGAGAAGGCTTGGCCTTAAATTCTAGAGGAAAGGAAATGTTGGGTTATCAGTTACAACCAGGTAAGAAAAGGTTCATTTTTGTTGAGGACTGATTCCACATCACTAAGGATGGGGATCAGGTCTTCGGACTCTAATGTCCCAAGGTCAACGTTTGTTCCAGGAAGACAGTCAAGGAAGTCAGGAAAGCGGGTCTGTTGGGAGTTGACATTCATGGAAGTCTGTACTACATTATCTCCTGCAAAATAAAGAAGAAATGAATGGAGTAATAGCATCTAAAATCAAAGTTTATTTGATCCAAACTTCAGTTAGCCATGTCTAGATTTTTTTTTCCTAATTCCCAATCCAGACCTTCTGAGATTGAGGCAGAAGGCTGTTTTAGATTTTGAAATCAGATTTGACATGATCTGAGATATATGGTAGCACTATATGGCTTGGATTCACCCAAGCTTACCCACTGTATGTTTAATCATGGTGTGGTAGTTTTGCATGTTCTGCTAGATCATTAACTAACCACACAGCTTGGATTTGCACATCTTAGGCTAAAATATTTCGTTCAGTGTGTTGTACAGACCCAGAGACTATTAACTATAAAGTTCATTCTAGTCAATGTAATAACACTGTTTTATTGATCATGTAAATATTTTACACATGCATGCACACATACACACACACCCCAGAGAGAGAGTGAGAAAGAAAGAGGAGAGATATGAGCAAATGGCACCTCTATAATAAAAATGGCTTCCTGAAGTAACAGATAAAATAAACCATCAATGCCCAAACAATGAAGCTTAATGTTTGATCAGACTAAGCCTTTGTTAAAATGATTTCTAGGGTTTTAACCATTTCAAAATGATGGTAGATTCATGCAACAAAATTTCTCTATATACAATGTTTACTTCTATACAGAAAACAAGACATTAAAGCAAGGGTTCTAGTCTACTTTTTCTTTCTGTTTATTGATTTCCATGTTTTGAGGAACAATCAGCTGCATACAAATGTATCTCTCCAGGGAAATCAGTCACACAAACTGACACTTCATGATGGAAACAGAGATGTGAATTTCAGGGTTTACTGATTAAAAATGTTGATTAAGAAGAGCAGGAACTATGATATAGAATATGAGAGGGTGGAGGTAGTAATTGCTATGTTTGTAATTGCTGCAAAGAAGATTGGTAGTCCCTTCTTTAGATTTCTGTCTGGCTAAGAATAAGATTTTGTAATGTAATGTTTAGCCATTGGGCTAAACAACTGGTTGCTTTCTAGAGACTCGAAGGGAGCTGATTCTATAATCTAGGACACAATTCTGAAATCCCTTGAACTTGAAGATGCTGAGGGGGGAGAAGTCACAATAAAAGTCCCTACTACATTACAGAATCACAGCAGTGCAGTGAAATCTATGCCTGAACTGCTAGATCCAGTCACCAGGTTGATGGTGGAATCCCCAATGCTTACAGCCTAATTAGTTTTTATTTGTTTATTATTTTATTAAGCAAATTTATATGGCCACCCAACTCACACACAGGTGACTCTATTTGTTTGAAATCTATTTCATTATTGTTTTCATTGCAAACAGTTTGGAGTAATTGTGGAGTTGGACAGCTTTATACACTTCTATAATAAATATAATAAAATAAATGTGAAGACCAAGCTTGGGAGAATATTGTCTACTAGTGAAAATTTCCTTTACCCTAATTCAAGGGTCTTAAATAATATCAAAGGCCTCTTTCTAAAAAATACTGGATTTATCTCTCCATGAGTATTTTGCCATCCTCGTCTGCATCTGGTACTAAGAGGAATTTAACCATGATCTAAGAGGAGGAGGTAATGTAGAATATATTCCTGGTGATGGTGAAGATAGATAGTAATTTACTAGCTGATGTTTCAAAGGAATGGTACAGCTTTCACATACTGCCTGCTTAAATATTACTTTTGGAGTTTCCTAAATATCTCAAGATTTTAATAACATGAAAGGGAAATATATACGGATAAATAATCTGAAAGGCTATATAGTGCAGAACAGAAAGCTAAGGGTTTTGTAAAAAACTATCAAAAATCCCAGCAGCAGTCTTTTTCACTAAGGTACCTAAGAAATATGCCTTAACAGTGCACATCTTAAAATTCATGAGATTAGTGATGTCTAAATTAAATTTCTAAATTATTCTTGAACACCTTATGTGAAGAGTAGATTTTAAAGACAAGTCTTCAGGTCAGTACTGTCATCGACTGATCGGCTAAAAATAAATAAATTTATGATCCTATGTAAAATACCTACAGAATTCCTCACTTCTGTTCACAAATACCACCATCTACCTAACAACGAATTAGTATAGTTGATGATAATGCTATTGAAACTGGGGGAGGGGGAGGGGAGGAACAAGAGGAGAGGGTAAAGGAACTCTGTCCACAAATCTAAAATAACTCCTTGGTTGGACACCCACACTCAGGCAGACACTTTTAGAAGGCTAAAAAGATTCAGGGAGTACAGTTTCAGTACAATGTAAGATTAAAATTGGAGGAAAAATGAGATGTAGATAAACTTGAGGGCTAAAATCAGGATCTTCTTGGTTGCATACTGAAGCATATGCAATATCAGTCCTACTGGACATGTTGGGACTGCAATTCTTGCACAAATTGGAAGGTGCAGTTTACTTAATAGCTGGACAATTGAATACGTAATTCAGACAAGTATAAAAGTGCCATTGGCTGAGCCTATTTTTTATAATTTTGTTAAGAAGAAAAATATACTTCTTGTTCATACCTGTGTCCATCTCATCTACATTGCTGAGGAAGTCTTCAGGGGTAGTCGGTATGCTGTAACATCCTAAGCCTAGGCCACTGTCTGTGCTCTGCTCCCTGGAATGGTATGGCCCACTATGAATTGAGACATGAAAAGTCTGTTGTCAAGACAGTGCCCATAGCATGTCTGTCCCCAGAATGGCTTACAAAATAAGAGTCTAATTGGTTAAACTTTGAACTCTAAACAGCTCTCGATGTACTCCAATATTTTGTGAGTTCCCTGTGACAGGTTGAAAACATGTATCTATCATGGAATTTGGTAACTGGAAATCTTAATTTTCTTAAAATAAAATTTATGCATTACAAGATACGGTGTTATCATTCTAGATCTCCTGGCAATTTGGTAGCCAGTGTAACTCAAAGCCCAAAGAAGATAGGCCAAGATCAAGGAGTGGAACCAAATCTCAGTAAGAGAGTGCATGTCTTACATGCAGGATCCACAGATCAATCCCTATATTCTTTTTTAAAAAAAGCTTTATAATGAGGTATCAGTGTACAAAACAAGGCTTCCTAGCCTTATCATAGGCTCCAATTTTTTATCTTCCAGTCTACTGATCCAACTACCTGCAATACCCACCCCTGTTCCCTTCCACTTCTCATCCTCTCTTTCTCACTGGTAGCTTTTGCATTTGGCAAACTATGTTGACTTGCATCTTTCATCTACATTTGTTCCCACTTCATCTTCTTGGCACCTGCTACAATCATCGTGCAGGATACATCATTCCCAATCACAATTTCAACTAAGGAGTGGGCACTAGTGGTTGCCATTCTTCTACTGTCAAATGATGCCCGTTGTTTAAAAAGCAAATGGCAGTGTCAATCCAAATTTACAGTGACAGAGAGACAGTACCCATGTGAAGAGATGCCATCTATCATATAGGTGTTTTTTTTAAATTATACATAGAAATAATTAAGAAATTACCCTAATTTTCCTAATTATGTGTAATATGCCAAATTGCCCTTCTCAGTCTAAATGTCAATTTGATATCCTATAGCCTCCCCCTGCCTATTCCCTTATGAGAAATACCTTTGGCCAATTTTCTACACACCACTAAAAACACAAATAGAGAGTAATCAGATCAGAATTGATCAGAATCAAAAAGATTAAATAGCTATTCAATTAAAGCTTTTGTAACTCATAAGCAAAATTGCCACTGTGGAAATCTCTATTCACATGCTTTAATAGGTAAGCAAATTTTAGATAAGGCCTTTATTACAGAAGATAAAATGGCTGGTGATCAGACATGGTACTTGCCTGTTCAGAAAGGGATCTGACCCATTATTTGTAATAGATCTCATGTCCTGTGTCATGCTAGGTGTGCTCACAGCAGTCTGGACTGGGGGAAGGTTCTCAGATTCCATGGGAAGTTGTCGGTACAAATCAGCTTCCTAAAGTTAAAAAAAAACACATTTTGTCAGTGTTGGTGCATTGACAGCCAGAAATACAAAGTACTGGAGATCATTTGAGTCATTCACACACACAAACACACACACTTAATATCTATCTATCTATCTATCTATCTATCTATCTATCTATCTATCTATCTATCTATCTATCTATCTATCTATCTATCTATCATCTATCTATCCATCATCTATCTATCTATCTATCTATCTATCTATCTATCTATCTATCTATCTATCTATCATCTATCTATCATCTATCTATCTTCCTATTCCTCTGATTTATTAGCAGTAGTTGCTATTATTTTCTCAGTAAAATACAGTGATCTTTTTATTATTCTAAATTTTGTTTGAGAGATTTATATAGGTCAGGGGTAGGCAACCTTGGCTCTTTTATGACTCATGTACTTCAACTCCCAGAATTCCTGAGCCAGCCATGCTGAGGGGAAAGGGAGAGGTTTCCAAGCTGAGCCATGCTGGCTCAGGAATTCTGGGAGTTGAAGTCCACGAGTCATAAAAGAGCCGAGGTTGCCTACTCCTAATATAGGTGCTCTAGAGTTTTTCAGAATCCACCATCCTCCTGCCACCTTCTAGATACAAATATTATATTGCAGAATCAATACATCTCAATAGTAGTGAAATTAAAATTATTTTTAATTAGAGATGTTCTGCTTTTTTAAAAAAATGAAACATCACCTTTTGGAAAGCAATAGAAACTAATGTAGAAAAAGATAATTGAAGATATGGAGCAAGCTTTTTAAGGAAGATAGAAGGCAAGGAAAGTGAGGGAATTGAAGAACATGGTTGTAAATAAAAGGATTTATTTTAATTAGCAAAATATTATAAATCAAGAAAGAAAGAAAGAAAGAAAAGATCAAAACCTGGGACAAACAGGTGCTTAGAAAATACAAGAGGGAATTCACAGGCAAGAAGAGAATCTGACTTGGAAATATTTCTCATTGGGTCATGCCCAGAGAAACCAAGAAATTGTCTTATAAATAAACCCCTTTCTTTGTGACCATCTGAAGCGGAGAAATGTAGGTCATTGGAAGACCTAACATCAGTTTTGACAAGTATATCCAGTACAGAACCTTGCAGTCTATTTAGAGATACTGTTATGTACTGTGCGCAGCGACAGATGACTCGGAAACAGGGTTGTGGTTACTCATCTTTATTGCACTCCACGTGGCCGAACTGGACTCTGCTTCCCCAGGTGACCCTTATATCCCGAGTCTAGCCCGTGGCACTAGCCAACCCGCTGGCTCCATTCTCCTGCCGTGCAGGTGTCACCCAACCATTCTCCCACCGGCTAGGTGGACCAATCAGGTGGCTGGACAGGTGCCGACAGTACACCCCTTCCCCCCAAAAAAGTGAACTAATCTATAACCCTGTTGCTATTACCACCCTCCTGATTCACTCTCTTACATAATCCTTTAGATATGCCGGAGCTCTGTGTGCCCTGCTAGGATATCTTCCTGGTGGATTGTCTGGCCTGGCCTCCCTTCCTTGGACCTCTCCCGTTGGTGCTGGCTGTTCCCCACTCTGCAGCTGACCCCCTGGCTGCGAGATTGCGATGAGTTCTCTTGGCACTGCCCTGTTGACTGGTTCTGTTGACCTGGATCCTGTTGCTGGGGCCCTTGGTGGCCCGGCCTCTGGTTGTTCGGCTGTGCCAGTGGTGTTAGGCCGGGATGTTTGAACTGGGAGTGGTTCGAAGTGTAAGTTACTTTGCTGCTGTTGTTGCTGCGTCTCCTTGGGTGCTTGCGGGGTATTCTCTGGGCCCCTTTTTCTCAGTTGGTCAATGTGTCTCCTGACCTGACGCTCCCCTTCCCCCTCTATGATGTAAGATAACAGCCCCAGCTTGTCCACAACCACTCCCTGTGTCCACTTGTCCCCTTGGCGGTAGTTCCTGGCCCACACTAAGTCTCCGATGTTCAAGGATCTGGCGCTGGAGTCCTGTTCTGTTTCAACTGTTATCCGGGTGGAGTCTGTCTAATTTGGTTGTGAGTCTCCTATCCCACCTCATCTCCGCTGGGCTTTTGCCCGTTGCTGTGCACGGTGTTGTGTGTTGTGCCAGCAAGAACTGGGCCAGTCTCTGGGGCCAGTCACCTACAATGATCCGGCGCAGGGCTTCCTTGGTTGATCTCATGTTTCTCTCTGCCAAGCCATTGCTGGAGGGGTGGAAGGGTGCCGCCGCTGCATGCCTAATCAAGTTGGCCTTGAGGAAGTCCTGAAATTCAGTAGAGGTGAATTGAGGCCCGTTATCCGATACAATTACGTCAGGTAACCCGTGTGTGGCAAAGAGTCCCCTCAGTACCTGTATGGTTTTGGCAGACGTCGTGCTCCTAACAGGCACCACCTCTAACCATCTAGAGTAGCTGTCAACCACCACTAAGAATGTTTGTCCTTGGAATGGCCCTGCGTAATCTATGTGTATTCTGGACCATGGGTTGTGTGTTGCCTCCCACCTGTGTACCTGTGCGTGGGGTTGTTGTTCTGAACCAGCCTGCTACCGGCCTTGCAGAAAGGCAACCCCTGTACAAACGGCAGAGGCTGGAGAGCGTCTGAAGCTGGAAGGCGTCTGCCAAGATTTATTACACAAACAACAGAACAAGAAACAAAACACTGGAACTGTGATCCTCAAACGGAGCGGTTGCTTTTAGCAACCAGCCCTTCCCCAAACACTCCCTTTATTAGAGTTCAGGGCATGGCCTCCCTGTGCCTCCTTCCGAGGAGTCCCACAGCCTTTCTCTGCTTGTTCCTGCTTGACTGCCTCCTGCGTCGGGCGTCCTTGAACAGGGCCAGCTGTGGGTCATCATCATCCGCACTGTCGGGCTCGCGCAGCTGAGAAGAGGGCCCTGGCTGGGGGCTCTGCGAAGCCTCCAAGCCATCCTCAGCAAGTTCGTCTTCAACACCCTCCTCCTCCCCCTCGTCTGAGTCATCCGAGACATCCGAGCCGGCTGCCGGACCCACAGGCTGGCCCTGAATCACAACAGTTGTTCGGGCCTAGACCTCTGGCACTGGTAGCACCCTGCTACCCGCTCCTCTATGGCTTTGTCTAATCCTGGCCACCACAGGTAACTCCTTGCCAGGGCTTTCATGCGCACTATCCCCTGATGCCCTTCGTGCAGTTCACTTATAACCTTATCTCTTAGTCTTTCTGGCACTATTACTCTATTTCCCCATAAGAGGCATCCTAGGTGAGATGACATCTCGTCCCTTCTCGTGAAATATGGCTGGAATTGGGGTCCTGGATTTTTTCCTTGCCACTCCCTTTGGACCCATGTAGCAACTCTGCTTAGTATTGGGTCCTGGGTGGTGGCGTTGGCAATGTCTTTGGCTGCTAGAGGGCATTCAGGGAGTTCTTGTATTGTCAGGATTTGCCCTGCTGGTGCTGGGTCTGGGTCTGTTTCTGGTAAGGGTAGCCTGCTTAATGCATCAGCATGGCCCATCTCTTTCCCTGGTCTGTATTTGATGCTGAATGTGTATGCTGAGAGGAATATTGACCATCTCAGCATCCTTGGGGACATTATTTGTGGGGTTTGTCTATCTGTTGTGAACAGCCCCAGTAGCGGTTTGTGGTTGGTGAAAATGGTGAAACTCCTTCCATATAGGTAATCGTGGAATTTTTTCACTCCTGCCACGATTGCTAATGCCTCTTTATCAATTTGGGCATAGTTCCTTTCTGCCCTGGTCAAGGTTCTGGAGTAGTAAGCTATGGGTCTTTGTTCCCCATTGCTTTCCAGGTGGCTGATTACAGCCCCCACCCCATATGGTGATGCATCATACGCTAAGCTTATGGGCTTATCCTCAATAAAATGAGTGACTGTGGAATTGCTAGAGAGTATTTCTTTCAGGGTTTCAAAGCTTCTCCTGTGTTGTTCCTGCCTGTGCAGAGGTTCTGCTATGGCAGCTTTGTGTGGCAGAAACGAATGATAGAAGTTTATTAGTCCCAAAAATGCTTGTAATTCCGCTTTATTTTGGGGGGCTGGGGCTGATTTTATTGCTTTTATTTTTTCCTCTGTTGGGTGGATGCCCTGAGCATCAATCCTATACCCTAAGAACTCAGTGGATGCTACTCCTATGGAGCACTTCTCCTTTTTTAGTTTGAGTCCTGCAGCTCTGAATCTCCCAAGTACTTTCTCTAACCTATCAGCTAGTACCTCTTCATTTTCGCCTGCTATCAGCACATCATCAAAATATGGGCAAACCCCAGGTATACCTTTCAATGTTCTTTCCATGACCTCTTGAAATATGCCTGGGGCTGCTGCAATGCCGAATTGTAATCTGTTGACTCGGAACGCCCCCTTGTGGGTGACTATCGTTTGTGCATCGGCTGTTTCCCTAGTAATTGTTAATTGCAAGTACGCTTGCGCCAAGTCCAGTTTCGCAAAGATGGCACCCTTCTGGATGGCCGCAAGGACCTGTTTCACCGTCGGGACGGGGTAAGCATGCTGATTTAAAGCCCGGTTCAGGATGGCCTTATAGTCAGCGCAAATCCTTATGTCGCCGTTGGGTTTGAGGGGGGTGACAATAGGTGTTTCCCAGGGTCCCCCTTCTATAGGTTCCAGTACTCCCTGGCCCACTAGCCTGTCCAATTCGGTCTCTATTTTTTGTTTTAGGGCGAGTACTGCAGGGTCTAAATTAAAGTTTATTGGTGGGCCCTTGTATTTCCCTAGTGTTCTGTCGAATATGTCTGTAAAACTGTTGCAGACGGATTCTAGAGTTCGGTGCTGTACCGAGTTAATTCCCCCGACCCAAATTCCTAGTGGTCCGAACCAATTGAGGCCTATTAAGCTGGCTCTCTGTCCTTCTGTCACTAGTAGTTCTAATGGCACTTTAAATCTTTTGAAACAAACTTCGATGGTGACTATTCCCCTTACTTTAATGGGTGTCCTTTGGAAGTCTGCTAATTGTATGTGCGTGTGTTTGATATGGATCCGCCGCCCGCTTCTTTCTTCAATTTGTGCCAGTGTTTCCTTCCAAATTATGGAGACCGCCGCCCCCGAATCAACCTCCATCCTGCAGGGGATGCCCTGCAGGTGGACATCTATTTTTAATTTGGGGCTTAGCACCTGGTTGACGGAATCTACCTTTTCCAAGTTAGGGGTTTGTGCCTGCGGCCTTCGGGTCTCTTTGCCACTATAGTGGGGGGGTTACCTTACCTGGACCCCAGGCATCGATGTTGTGGAGGTTGTCCCGCAGTCTGCTCCTGCAAATCGCTTGGATGTGGCCGGTTTTCCCGCAGTTTCTGCATTTCACGTTTTGGAACCGTCAGCCCACACGTGGGTGATTTCCCCTGCAGCTTCCGCATTTAGACTCCATGTCCCTTTGCCTATTGAGTCCATCCCTCAGCGATTTGGCCGGCTGGGACGTTGGTGGTCTTCTGTGCTGGTCTGTGTTGTCGGGGCGGTTGTTTCTAATGGTTGCTCTTCCGATCCGCCAGGTGACTTCATCGATGTCGGTCTCATCTTGGTAATCCTCCACCCCACCATCCACAAGGCATCCTTGGTGGATGGATCCGACCACGCCGTTGCTGTTGTGGGGGGGTGTCATGTTGTCCGGTGGCTTCGTAGGTTAGTAGCTCATCCAGGACCTCTTGCAGGGTCCCCGTGGGTTTGGCGATTATTCTGTTCTGCAATTGCTCGTCTCAGAGCCCTAGGATCACTCGGTCCCTAATCCGCACCTCCAAGTTGTCGTATTTGCATCGGAGCGCAGCTTCCCTCACTGCAGCCACAAAATCCGTTATGGACTCCCCTTGTTTTTGGTTCCTGCGTTCAAAAATCCTCCTCCAGAAGAGCTCGGAGCGTTTAGGTGTGAAGTGCTCCCTTAGCTTCCCCGTGAGGTCTGCATACGACACACTGGCGACTGTTGCAGGCTGGCATAATCCCACGGCTACCCGGTATACCACCGTTCCGCTGATGGTCAGTAATGCAGCAGCCTTTTTTCGGTCGTCCGTTATGCCGTTGACCAACAGGTAGCCTTCGACTTGCTCAATGTATTCTTCCCAGTCTTCGGGATGCCTCGTGTCGAATTCCCTTACAGTGCCGACTTGTGCCATTCTCTGCCTTCTTCGCCGCGATTCCAGTTCCCGCTAGACTCGGTTTCTTGTTTGCGCTGACGGCTATTCGAATCTCCCGCTCCGCGTGCTTCCGCTGTCACGTCCCTGTTCGCTCTGCTGCGCTATCACGATCCCACCTTCGTCGCCACTGTTATGTACTGTGTGCAGTGACAGATGACTCGGGAACAGGGTTGTGGTTACTCATCTTTATTGCACTCCACATGGCCGAACTGGACTCTGCTTCCCCAGGTGATCCTTATATCCTGAGTCTAGCCCGTGGCACTAGCCAACCCGCTGGCTCCATTCTCCCGCCGTGCAGGTGTCACCCAACCCGGTGTCCAAGAATTCCTGCCGGCTAGGTGGACCAATCAGGTGGCTGGACAGGTGCCGACAGTACAGATACCAACACTGCTTTTACATTTGAAAGAGAGTATATATTTAGTCTGTACACTATAGATTTGGCTATGGTAAAAAGAAAGTGGGAAGTATGTTTATCTAAACTGCTTGATTCAACAGATTTCTGTGAGAAATCCAAGTGCATTCATAGTTAACTGTAATCCACAGCCATGAATTGGCAACTTGTTACAATAGATTTTTATATATATAATTAATATAAATGTTTTTGCTTTCTATAATTTATAATGAAACTAATTAGGAACAAACAATGAAATGGGAACAGAAAACTCTGTGATAAATATGTGGAAACTGCCATGGATTACTTTTTTCCCCCCGTAGATGGCCTGAGAGCGACACCTTATGGGAAAAAAGAATGATGAAGGGATGCAATCCTTATGGAAAACTTGAGAGAGATTTCTGCTGGAAAAGGTCGGAGATAATGCCTTTATATCATCTTCCCAAAACAAAATGTTCAAAGAAAAATATATAAATCTACTGCAGGTTTAAACATACAGCCATCCAATGTTCTTGGCTAAAATCCAATGAACTTCTTCAGTTCCAAGTCTTTCAAAATATCAAAAAAACATTTGTTTGATTTTGTCCAGTTCATAAAAGAAGAATACCTATGCCTAAAGTTTCTTCATTTTGCAAGTTGGGAAGGGTACATTTTACATTTTGGAAACATTCCAAGGATACTCTGGCAAAATGGCTATCATGGAAAATGTTTGCTCAGGCACAAAATGGCTACTATAGTGAGCATGGTCGATGAGAAAATTCCCATTTACTAGACGCTGAGTTTGGCGGGTCGAATCCCGAGTGCCGCGTAACAGAGTGAGCACCTGTTACTCGTCCCAGCTTCTGCCAACCTAGCAGTTCGAAAGCACGTAAAAATGCAAGTAGAAAAATAGGGACCACTACGGTGGGAAGGTAACAGCGTTCCGTGCGCCTTTGGCGTCTAGTCATGCCAGCCACATGACCACGGAGATGTCCTCGGACAAGCGCTGGCTCTTCGGCTTTGAAACGGAGATGAGCACCGGCCCCTAGAGTCGGAAACGACTAGCACGCATGTGCGGGGAAACCTTTACCTTTACTTTACCTTTAAGAGGGTGTAGGTGTTCCCCATCAAACGTTCAAGAATCCTAAACATAGGTACTTCAGACACTACACTTTCCATGTTATCTTCAGGTTTTTCTAAGTAAAACATATTTCCAGACAAAGCATTCATCATTTTACTTTTTATAAATGCTTTATGTAACTAAGTGAAATCATTACTTTCAATTAAAGAACTTCTTAAACAACCAGGATGTAAAACAACTCGGTCTTTAGTGATGTGAAAATTACACAGGGTGAGAGCGAATTAATACAAAAATGGGAGACACCCAGGAAATCCCAGGCTGTAGGCTAGATTGGTAAAATGAAAGAAAAAAAATCTCAGAAGCAAAGGTAAACCTGAACTAGACTTTGCCAAGAAAATAACAACAATTTGAGCATTTTTACAGATTATACTTTAATAAAAAGTATTTAATCTTGGGGATCATCAGAGCTCAGCTGGAAGACAAAGTGACTTTCTCAACAAGGCCCCATTCATTATCACCTTCTGCATAGTAGACATCCAAGAATCTGAACGAGACTTCCTGTAGCCTTTCCCCATTATGATATAGGTATTATCAATATATGTTGTTTATTTTAATGTTAATCACACTAGTTTTTTTAAACATTAAAAACTATTTCTGTAAATTATCTGAGGAAAGCTGTTTTCATGAGTACCATATATTTTTTAAGTAGACACATAAACCAAAGACATTGATGAGTAAGTCAAGTTTCTTTTTAAAGTCCACTTAAAGGAAATATTTTATGGCTCTCTACATTCACAGGGCTTCCCCAACTGGCTCTTTTGAGAAGACCACTATCAGCGATGTGCCCCATGACACTTCCTTTGGCACTTACCAAATTTCTTTAAAAAGCATATCATTAAAAATATATCAATAGGAAATGGTCTTGCTGGAAAGCAAAGCACCAGTCATTTTGAGAAAAGGTATATCCCACATTGGTCTTTTTCATGTCCATCATTTTACAGCTTAACCCTCCAAGGAACCCTGAGCATTAGTTCTCAGCTGGGTGAGTCTGGACCAGTTCCTCTCTCTCAGCCCAACCTTTCTCACAGAGGGTTGGTTGTGGGATAAATAGGAGGGATCAGTGAGCACACAGCCTTGAACTGTATAAAATAAAAAGCAGGATACAAATATAATTACAGTAATAGTTATGTTATCTTCATAACTATTTACTCTTCTTTTTGTACATAACTGCAGAGTCACATGGTTCAGTGACAGATAAATCCTTGGAAATTCCAAATATGTCCCCAGTCCCAGCCAAAGATGCTTGTCTGCTATTGTTTCAGAGGGCTTCAAAAAGCTCATAGTTCTCAGATTTTTCCAAATGGGCCAGAAAAGACAACTGCTTGGGAAATGTTTGGAGATTACTACTGCAGAGCCAGGCAAATGACACCGTCCTGAGGACAAGACAAATCACTTTTCTATGGTCGGCAGGTCATCTGGCAAAGAGGTTGCCTCCTGCAGCCCATCATGACATTTCCTTACAAATAAAGCCACTGATACCTCGGGAGCCTTTGTGGTCTGTTGTCTTTCATGCTGTTGCTGTGCACACCATGTTTGGTCAAAAATAAAATAAAACAAAATGAAAACAACTACCCAAAAAAGAGAGAAAGAAAAGGGAGAACAGCCAGTGGAAACAAAAGGGAGGATCAAGGCAACTATTTGACATTGCTACAGCATTGAAATGCCTGCTGTGGCAGCAGCTCCAGAACGCCTTCTCCTTCAGAGGTTTCTGTAAAAGCTGCCAAAATGTGTGCTGGCTTAAAATGGTTGAAGTACACTAAATTATTCACTGCCTAGACACACACACACACACACACACACAAACACCACACACAGAGCCTTGATGTAAACCTTAAAAAAAACCGACATGCCAAATGATTTTAGAAATCTCCCAACACATTTCCTGGAACCTTGCTGGCAGAAATAGCTGTACAAGCACAGCTGCTAAACTGCCCCTTTAGAATGCGGGAAGGGTCCTGTTTCACACTGCCCCTTATTACACTTCCGTTCCTTGGATACTGTGATGCACAGCAACAACTGAACATCCAGGCCCTCCTTTGGTATTCTCTAGATGGCTCAGTTCCTAAGATTGCTCACTTCTATCAGTGTAATGCAAGCCAACTGAAGCCTGATGTACTCTGTAGCCATGAAACATTCATTATTTTTACTAAAATAACCTCTAGCTTGCCTAGTTTCAGGCAAAACCAAGTTATGACATCTTGAATTTCTTTAATTGTTTAATTTGTGTGAGTTTACATATAGAAATATCTATAGACTGAATCAATAACCACTTTGCACTCATAAATTCCCAGATTTGAAGTCTAATAGGCGTTTGACTTGAAATCCTAGAGGGGATCCACCACTCAGGATAGATGCTGTTGAGACAGATGGATCACAGAAACTAATTCCCTATATGACAGTTTCCTAAAATATCTATCCAGTTCATAAAAAATAATGTTCCTGAGAACAATTGCTGTTTATAATCCACAAAAAAGTAAAATATGGCAAAATAATAAGACCAAACAGCAAAATTGAACACTAATAGTATCTATTAGTGGACACCAATTCCAAATGTGACAATAAAAGTAAGATTTTTACCAGATAACAAAAGGTAGGTAATGCTGGCACCAGTCTTTCTTGCAAGGGAAGGCCATTCCAAAGTTGGGGTCCAACAACAGAGAAGATCATCCACCCTCTCCCACATAACAAGCCTCTCCCAGTAGCTGCCATCCTTGCAGATCTTAATGTCTGAGCATGTTCATTCTAGGACAGACCCTCCCTCAAGTATTCACATTCTTATTATTAGCAAACCACTTAACTTTTACTTTTTTCTTTTGACTCTTCCTGACACCACTTCAAAGCTTACTACAGGCCCCTCTAACCTTGATCTTTCTATTTCTTTGGTTTTGTTTGATACTAACTATGTCAAGGCAAAGGCAAACGCTGCCATTCATCATTAATTTTATTTCAGGGTTTTTTGACCGAGGGACCTTTCCCCATTTGCCATCTTACCATGGTACAAACATTTCCTGTGACTCTCTTTTACATGCCTCCACAAGGTTGCCTTCCTCTTATTCCCAATCCAAGCCTTAAGTCATGGTTAGCTGTACCACTGTTAAAGCAATCTTTTCTCCCCTTAAACCAACCAGGGAAATTTTAAGATGTATGTAAGTTGCCATGCTCTAGTTAAGCCATGCTATGCAGCCAGTTGCTTCTAGGGTACAAGATGAGCATTCAGGCTAATGAGTGTATGCTTCCTCCTTTAGTTCTGGGGTCCTCTGATCCCTATTTTCTCCTATGGGGGAGGGAGAAGCAGGACACAGCTGCCAGCTGTTGCTAAATCTGGGGAGTTTCTTAGGGCAAAAATGTCAATTATGTCAATAAGAAACAGGTGCCCGGCTTCAAGGCCAGAGCAAAAAGTCCATTAAACCATGGGAAAGATGGGAGGGGAAAAAAAGCACTGGAACTACATTACAACAGGTCTAAAAGATAAATCCACTTTCATGTTGACAGACAACAGTCAAACTATTTGGGGGGCAAAACTATTTTTCTATCTTTTCAGCAGTGCTGTACAGTAATGGAAATTCATGACTGTTGCTTTCCTTCTGGTGGAAACCCATCCCTACAGGACCTCAGCAACCCACACCACCACCAATCAAAGGCCAGGGGACAGAAAAAAGTGAGTAGTCCCATTGGGCAAACACAGAATCGGTAAGAGTCAACGTGAAGCAACAACATGCAATATGTCACTTCTTCCCTACATGCTTAGTATGTGCTACATTGCCTGAGTGGAACAAATTGAGCCAAGATAAGAAGGAAAGCACTACTTCTAGAGAAAAGCATCAGAAACAGTCTTCAAGGCCACCCCACCCGAGACAGAGATAGAAACTTAGAGATACATGCTCCAGAAATGCTTGATAGGGCATGCTGCTAACAGTGTTTTCAGTTCTCTCGATGGATCCACACAGTGCTTTTTTTGTAAAAGAAAAAGGTGCCGGAACTCACACGTCATACAACCCGCCTTGCCTACCCTACAAGGTTCCATCCAAAAAAGGTGCCGGAACTCCGTTCTGAGCGTTCTGTGAGAAAAAAAGCCCTGGATCCACAGATAACTAATAAGTACCCTTCCCCAGGCTGCCACACTGGCCCTGGTTTGAAATGATGATCAATGTAATCTAAGAAATCTAGACGTTACCAGGCAATTCTAGTCTCATTTCCAATCTAAACAATCTGTATGATCCATCAAAGCCTTGCAGGCCCAGAAGAGTTCCAAATATCTGAATTATCTGAATCACATTTGGACTAACAAACACATTTTAAAATCCCTTAAAGCAAAGCCTGTTACACCAATAGAGGAGAGGGCTGAACTGTAAAGTCCATGTATTCTCTGAGCTTGGTTTTTTATTATTATTATTTATATAGCTGCCTACCTGCTCACAGTGACTCTAGGTGACTTGCAAACAATAAAATTACAGTGTAGAAAAATAAAAAATTTTTTTTTAAAAAATAACCACCCACCCACCTGGCAACAACACACGGTTAAATAAGCCATTTGATGGGCTCCATCACACTCTGCATTCCCCAGGCCTGCTGGCAAAACCAGGGCCTTACAAAAGACTGTCAAAGTGGGGGCCAGTCTAATTTCTCCAGGTATGATGTTCCAAAGGAAGGGAGCAACCACTGAGAAGGTCCCTTTTCTGGGTCCCACCAGACGTATCTCTATTTGCTTGCACATGTTTCATTACCTAGGTAACATCAGCAGGGCCTAGGGCTGCTGCTTCAGAGCGTATTTTAGACATAGTGCCTAAGGTATTGAAGATGTTACCTAGTCAGATTATAAAATGTCTGCAAACAAATAACCAAGCTTGGAGAACACCAACCTTAGTCTAACCTCTATATATTTTTCCTGAGTGCTGTATGAGTTTAAACCAAAATTCTTACTTTATTGTACAAAATGTTATGATGAAAACAGTGTTGGCATTTGTAAACAATGCTAAGCCAGAATTATTTAATTTCCTACCTTATTGTGAATGAGTAAGCGCACTAGACTAAACTGCCTGTTTTCTTCAGTTTGGTTCTTCCCACCAATAAGTAGAAGTTTATTCTGTGGTTTGATTAGTAGTACACGTGAAACAGGAACCCTACTTGTTATTCGCATTTGAATCAGGAAATGGATGCTGAGAAAGTTAAGAGAGGGACATACATCCTACTAAATGAGAAAGGATTTAGTAGTTAAGAGTTCTTTCTTGAAATATGTAGGAAAATGGAAAAGCTGTAGTGGGCATATTAATTATCCACAATGGGCCTAATCAGGATGCACATAAGAAATGCAGAATTTTTGCTTTTTCCCCCCCCGAGATATTTTCTGAGATTTTTTAAAAAGAAATTAAAATGATACATGTGTGAAGCACAATTCATATTTTCATTTATTATTATTATTATTATTATTATTATTATTATTATTATTATTATTATTATTATTATTATTATTATTATTATTATTTCGGTTTATATACCGCCCTACTCCCAAAGGACTCAGGGCGGTTTACAAGGCAAAATTTAAAAACAATACAATATAAAATTAAAATTAAATTAAATTAAGTCTAGCCGCAAAAATTAAAATCACAACTTAGACAACTAAGCCAACTCTCTCGTTCTCCTAGCAGCCAGAAAACAAAAGGTCCTTTTCCAAACACTTATCCAATCTTCTAAAAAGAAAGATAACCCAGAAACTCCAGACAGTTCTGTAGTGTTGGAAGTGTCACTCTGGAGAGGGCTGCTGCAGAAGACCCAAACCTCCACAGAGGAGCCAAGCTGCTGTCAACCCTGATAGGTCTGAGAAGAGCCTGCCAAGAAACAGTACTCCTTTTCACCCAAACCCTCTTCACCTACTTGGAGTTGCTTAGCAGCTGATGCAAACACTTGCTTTTCCTTAAAACACTTTGCAGCAACAGCAGCAACAGCAAAACAGCATTAGTAGGAAAGGGTCAGGGCAACTAGGAAATTGTTTGAACAGTGATACCCTTCTTCCATGCTTTCAGGCCTCGGTATCATACAGGAGGCCAACAGGAACTACACAAAAATTCTAGCAGATTAAGGGCTGCATGCCAGGATTGTACCACTGTTTCTTTTTTAAAAAAATCCTGGTTATATTTAGCAGCCACAACTGCAAGGCTGCAAAACTCAGTAGTAGCAAGTAGGTATCTTTTCAAATTGATCTGCTTGTGTATTGCAATGATTCTTTGGAGGTTTTCATGATGTGCAAGGGGATCTTTCAGAAAGCAGTACATATTCTTTCTATCCTGCTTCTTCAAAGTCCAACTTCAACCTCCATAGAGCATCAAAGGGGAAACCATTGCCTGCACAATTCTGATCTTTCAGATCAAATACATGTCAGAGCATCCAAGTATCTTTTCCAAGACTTTCTTTACAGTATTACTCCATCAAGGGCTAGTCTATGGTGTATTTCTTCACCTCTGGTTCCTTTACTGTTGATTGTTGATCCTAAAAGATATCACATTAGTATCTTCACTCAATTCTAAGGCTAGTTGCTATACCTACAGGCACTAATTTGGTAGTCTTTATGATCAATTTTAATCCCTCTTGTTCTCTTTGCTCCTTGTTTTCATCACTAAAGGTTCCAGCTTACTGGATTTTCAACAATGAAGAGTGGAGCCAGCAGAATACTAGTTACTGATGTTTCAATAACAAGTATATTTTAAAATAATCCTCATCTTCTTCCAATTCAGGTTTTCTTAATATAGATTCAGTGACAGAAAGTAACAATTAAATGAGAACTTCTAAAGTATATCATTTTAAAAAAATGTAGGAAAAGTATTGCTCTTAAAGCATCTACGAATAAAGGCACAACAAACTACAGCCAAATAATATCTAGCTAAAATAATTTTATATTAATATCCCATTCCTCAATTTTATTACTGACTTTTAAGAGAGATGAAAAGTTTTCATTTCTTCTGATAGTTGCAAGCAATCAAACAATAAACAAGAATAGAAAGGGGGAGATTTCAAGGCACGAGCTTTGATATAACCTGCTGGGTTCATTGCATCCTAAAACATCTAACTGAGCATTAATAAACCTTTAGAAATGATATGCCAACTGGTGTCATTACACAAATAGAAAACATAATTCATTCTGCTGCCAAGAAATGTGAGACTGTATTACTAAATACAGTATAAACAAATGCTATCCTGGAATAGCTGAAGGAGGTAAGATCCAAATCCCAAAGGCAAAATAACACTGTAGGTTTGATAGTTTTTCCCCCTCCTCCTCCGCTTCAGAAGTTTCACATTCTGAACTTACTTATGTTTAGTCTGAAATAATATCTGTCCAGTTCAGTTGGGCTTACTCCCAAGTAAAAAAAACAAACTATTTTGCTTTACCGACTGCAATCCTTTAAACAATCTGCACTCTAGTTGGTAGATATTCACAGAGTCTTTTTAAAATCTCTTCTTGCGATAGACAGGAGATACATATTGCGAAATAGTATGCATTCATGTGTGTACATATAGAAATCAATTAAATGCTTTAATTAAAAAAACACAGAATATTTTAAGGACTAGTTTTTTTTATATATATATATATATATATATATATATATATATATATATATATATATATATATATATATATATATATATATATATATATATATATATATATATATATATATATATATATATATATATATATATATATATATATAATGTTTGTTAAGTATTTAGAATGCACTTGCTTGGTCCCAGATACGGGACAAATCTTATTTCCTGTTTCAGCCTAGCCCAAGGCCATCTACAGGCAGTAGCCACAGCAGTGGCAGCTCATATTTGTGTAAAAAAATTTTTTTGGGGCTTGCTAACAAAGAATAAAGGGAGACCGATATGATCATTTCAAACTTATTTGTTCTCATCAGTCAGCCATACCCTTCTGAGATTCGAACCTGGGCCGACTGCGTCTTAAGCAGTTGTTTTAATCCCTAGGCCACAGGCGCTCTCTCTCTCTATTTGTTAGCTGAGAGTAAACTGGGTAATTGTTTCTCTGAGGAAGCTGATGAATATATTGACCAAAGCAGAACCATAGAATCATACTTTCATAGTACATTTTCAGTGGGGTGGAATATTCCTTTACCCTATGAAAAACATCCTTTGCAATTGTTCACAGTTCTTGCTTTGAAGCCAAGTACAGGAAGCACCAGATCTGTTTTGAACAATGTGAGTCACAATAAAAGCTAACCCTTAAAGCCTGAGCAAAAATCCACAACCCAATGAGAAAAAATTTCCAGCCAGAGAATAACTGCTAACAATGTAAGTCTAAGAGTTCCACTTTGCAGCTGTCTTCAAGGGCTTTCCACCTGTCCTTCAGAGGGCCAAAAATCGGACAAATGGGCTCTCCTAGCATGAAGAAAGATGAAAATCAGATCAAGAGAGTGATAGGTCAAAATTACTCCTGACTATAAGATTTAGCCCTTCATAAAAAGATGCTAATCTTCCAGTGTTGGGGGGGGAGCGGAATCCCTACTCGGTGATCTCTCACTTGGAGTGCTAGACAACCTACGGAAAGAAAAAGATACCTTCCCACATTTTTGCAATACCTGACGCATGAGTTCCTCCTGACGCATGCGAATCCTCTCTCTTTCCATCTGGATTCTCTGAAGCCTCAGTTTCTGCTGCTGTTGTTGCTGGGAAGTCAAGGCATTTGGCATGTTCAATAAGGCAGCTTGAGGATTTGGGGGAGGGTGGTTCTGCTGAGATATAGTTGTAGTTGGTGTCATCTGTGGCTGGTGCTGGTGATTCATTACTATGGAATAAGCATATTTTTGAGAGAATACAATTATGCTGTATTTGTCTATTCATGCAATCAAGGTTCCACTTGTCCTGTAACTTTTGTCCTCAGAAAGGGGGAAAAATAGATATCCAAACAACTCCCCATTGTATATACAATTTAAAAAACAACAGAGAATGTCCATAGTTAAAAACAAGCAGAAGTTAAAATCATAATAAGCAATAAAATTGAACAACTAGCACTTAGCACAAGGACTTAGACTTATATACTGCTTCACAGTGCTTTACAGCCCTCTCTAAGCATTTTACAGTGTTAGTATATTGCCCCCAGCAATCTGGGTCTTCATTTGACAGACCTAGGAAAGATGGAAAGCTGAGTCAACCTTGTATGAAGTCAACGGGACCTTGGTTAACAATCTAAGAGGACAGTAGGAAGTGGAACAAGAAGATAGGATACAGCAGTGCTTTGAACACAAGATGTTCCCAGATGCATTTTTGCCACTATGTTCTGTATAGCTAAACATTTTGGATTGTTTTAGAAGGCAGTTTCATGCACAGTACATGGAAGCAATGTACAGCCATTCCCGATAATATACCTAACAGTTGAGTACAAGTAGACATAGGTAAGCAAACCTATAACTACAAATACCTTTATTTTACATAATTAAACACAGAAAACATTCTCATGTATTATTCTGTTCATCAGAACTCATTCTGTTCATAGTCCTAAAAGCAGAGTACTTATAGAGCCATATGCATTTTGAAAATCATTATAAGCAGTACTTCAAGGAAGTGTTGTGGTATAAAAATTCAATAAATAATAATAATAATAATAATAATAATAATAATAATAATAATAATAATAATAATAATAATAATAATAATAATAATAATAATAATTTGTTAATGCAGCTCGTCCTTATTTGGTTTCTACACAAGCCTGTAAAAAAGTTGTAGCTTCTTTAACAATTGCATTGTGATCTTCTTCTGTGGTATCTTTTTTCAGGCTTGCATGGATGACTGAACAAGGACATGAGCCCAAATGCTTCCTCTGAATTATTTTTGAAGCGTACATAGCACAAACAGTACCTATCCTCCCTGTTCAGGCTGTGCAATATTTAAAATCCAGCATTAAAGTCTGAAGCTTAGCTGGCAGCACAGAGCAAAGCAAAATGTATACCAATTCTGACTTCACGAGTTCACTAATTTACAGAAAAAGGATTGGAACGTTGACATTTATCATACGTTTATAGCTTTTTTAATTCAGAAAAAACCTAGAGAAACAGCATAGGGGTATGAATTATTTAAGAACATTCTCCCATCTGGACTCCTTTTATAGAATGAGAGAAAGCACTAATGCAGTGTTGGTTGCATTTTGTGAGGACCTGTGGTGTGGTCAGGAGAAGGAGATAGTGTCCTTCCTGGTGTTGATTTTTCAGTGACATTCAACACTACTCA
Source organism: Vipera berus (assembly GCF_964194415.1). Lineage (NCBI taxonomy): Eukaryota > Metazoa > Chordata > Lepidosauria > Squamata > Viperidae > Vipera > Vipera berus. The sequence goes on along the minus strand of NC_138207.1, from coordinate 27,430,420 downwards.
ACTGTGATATTCTTCTGGACCAGCTCAGGGGGTTGTGAGTAGGTGGCATGACGTTGCCCTGATTCTCCTACTTTCTCCATGATTAGATGCAATCAGTGTTGGTGGGGGGAAAGAAGGGTGCCTACTTTGAGAGGTGCCTCAGAGTTCCATCCTCTCCCCACTTTTATTTAAAATCTACGTGAAGAAACTGGATGAAATCATCCTCGGCACAAAGACAAGTATTATCAGCATACTTTTGATGTTCAGTTGTACATTTCTTAGGAAAGGGAGAGTTTATTATTTCCAGTCTTGCCTGGTTTCTAGTCTTGTAAGATTTTTTTTTTAATATTCGTGTTAGTATGCTGCCTAGAGTCATAAATTGTAGGTGGGCAGTCTTATATATCCTATAAATAACAAACAAATAATCTTAGGCTATGGCTGTGGTCACTAAATGAATATGCAAGTCACACTGCATTCTTTCCTTCCCTCTCCTCTCTCAGGATCAGAAGTCTTCAGAATCTTTCCATTTATTTCTTACCATGAAGGGTTGGCATCCTATGGCCTATGGAATTCATGTACCCCTCCCAGGGCTTTTCTTGAAAAAATGCAAGTCAGCAAACTATAACAAACTAAAGTGAACTAACTTCTGATTTTCAGCACAAATAAAATGGGTGTGCAAGCCGTTGGGAAGATACGAGCCATGTTTGAAAAAGCAAAAAAAAAAAAAAAAAAGGAAACAAAACCAGAAAATCCAGCCCAATACATTTCTTTCATATCACAGTGTCCTTGCCCTATTCATTGCATACTTCCATCTTTGGGAAAAGAAAAAAAAAGGAGAAACTATGGCTCCCAAGCCATTGCTCTTTCCTTAGCACAGAGATAGAAACTTTGGCTACTTCAAAGGTATCACTGACCTATGAACAGTTAGTTGAGAGTTACATTGCAAAAAAGAAAGAAAGAAAGAAAGAAAGAAAGAAAGAAAGAAAGAAAGAAAGAAAGAAAGAAAGAAAGAAAGAGGAAGGAAGGAAGGAAGGAAGGAAGGAAGGAAGGAAGGAAGGAAGGAAGGAAGGAAGGAAGGAAGGAAGGAAGGAAGGAAGGAAGGAAGGAAGAAATAAATGGAGAGACAAGGCCACAAATGGCAAAGTCATTGGAGGAAAAATATACCGGTAATGAAGTTCAGCAGAAAGTGGAATTTTATATTATATTTAAATCAAATGACTGAAACCTCTTAAAGATTCTTAATGTCTAGTTTGTTTTGGGATGTCTGGCTGCTCTGATAGTGTTGCAACACACAGCTGCTTTTTCAGGTTGATTATTATCAGTTAATCATATCACCTCTATTGTGACAGGCATTGCCTGAACATGGCTTTTGAATAAACTAAAATAATAAATGGACTTTAGATGTTTAAAATGTTCCTCAAGATCTCTAGGAGTTCCTCTAAAAATTTCTCAGCATACTGACTGGTTGAATATGTTAAATGTGCTGAGAAATAGCTCAATTTATTGCTCTTTAGCCCCACTTGCCACACATCCTTCAGTGATAAACATATATGAACCCAGATTGGTATGCTGTATAATGTAGTGGGGAAATATAGCATGAATCCCAGGCTGTCAATCCACTTTGGATGATTTATCTCGGTCTTTGGTTTGACTTTGTTGTCTGTGAAAATCTATAATTCATTTTTCCGCTCATATAAATACTGGAACATCTGACCTCATCTCAGTCAATAAACTTCACAGCAGCACCATATATCAGATCATCATACAACTATCCAGTTCCTCCAGTAAGTTCCAATACTCTTCTTTTATAAAGTTAATAATTTTTACTGTCCGGTTGAAGCAGGGCGATTGTACACAAAGGTGTAATGGAATGGAATGGAATGTGAAATATCAATTTTAAGATATTCTATTTCGTTCTTCAGTAATGCCACAAATCTCTCCATAAATCAAATTATGGCAGAAGTATCATCAGTAGCCCAGTTTATCATTTGATAGGGCAGCAGCAGTATCAATTGCTGAGAACATTTTGACAAAAATATCTTCGCTCCGGTTGTGACATGCACTGCTTGCAGAGACAACAAATCTTCTCTTATCTAAAACTGAGGTGTGACTCCTAGCACAGATTGCTAGTTGAGCAATGCCACTTAGGACTACAATCTGATCTACAGTAAAGGGAATAGAAAACAATCTATGCAGTTACCCTCAGAGACTGTGAAATCTCAACAGCCATGTCAGCAATGTGATGGGCCCTCACTAATAACTTATCATTTTGCCGGAATAAGATTGTGGCTTAATACCAAAGACAATCAGTTTCAAAACAAGCCAAATAGCTTTTGAAGCCCTCATCACACCCAGAATTAGATAGAAGCAATTTTATATCCATGTATAACAGATGGAGTCAATTTAGGAAATATTTTCTGAATTGTGCTATCCCAGGCCAACCACTTTGCAAATGAAACAGGTCAGCATTAATTTTCAATCTTTAAAAGTAAGTTCAATTGTAAGCCATAAAGTAAAACTTTATGCACTGCACCATAGAGAACATTTTAAATGTTACTGACAGTGTTTGGAAGACATTATGGCTTTATATAATAACTCTCTGTATTAACTAAGAATGTCCACAACTGGGGAACTATCTGCATGTGTTTGCCCCCAAATAGTTCAGTAATAATATCTTAATTTCATACAAGCTGAATGTAACTTTCTGCTGCACTAATCTAAATTTTCTCAAATTCCTGCCCCTTTTCACTGCATATTCCTAGATAGTCCATATCCCACTGGACTTCAAAGCCTGGATCTGACCTTAGGCTTGAGGGTCTCTCACATATACACCTTGCCTTGTGGTGGATCTGTTCCTATACAGATTTGCAGAGCTGGTAAGTGAAGCACTGTATTCTCTGGTAAGCACGACATATGAGCCCTATGTGATTCCAGAGTAGTGATAAGCAGACACTTTGCTATTAAGGATTACCAACTTCTGGCTGCAGAATTTAAGCCAAGACCCAAAATGTCTACGGAGATTCTCAGTCATTCAGGTCATGGTTGTCCCAAAGGTGCTTTTTCAAAAGGCAACTGGACTTTCTTTGTTTTTCTTTGAAGACATTTCAGTTCTCCTGCAACATTAGTCTTCAAGGAAAACATTAGTTGCAGGACTATCTGAAAAGCTCAGGATTTTCAACTAACACAATATACATACACACTTTAAACCCAAAGATAGTCTAAGGCAGAAGCCCACCACAGGGATACACCCAGACACAAATTGAGCAATGTGATATATGCAGTATAATGTAGTGAGACATGTGCAGATCTGTACATTGCAGAAACAAAACAACCAATTCACAAACACATGGCCTAACATAGGAAGACAAACCCAAGATTCAGCACTCCATCTTGAAAGACAAAGGTCACTCTTTCGAAGACAGCAAATTCCACATTCCGGACAGAGATGACTAGTTTGAAAGAGGGGTCAAAGAGGCCATCTACATTAATACTGAACAGCCCTCTTTAACAGAGGGGGAGGGATACGACACCGCTTATCTCCTGTTTACAACACAGCAGTTCCCAGAAGGTTCCACATCCATTTGCACTCTTCGGGTTACCTTGAGGGCACAGATATACCTCCAAGTAGCCTCAACGACTCTCAGAAAGAGTGATAACAACCAGACAACTGCAAGGAATATAAATCCTTCCATTCTCCATCATTCAGTTCAAACTGAAGGAGCGGAACGTCTTCAAGGAAAAACAAAGTCCAGTTGCCGTTTGAAAAAGCAGCTTTGAGACAGGTCCCAGAATGTTATCTAACTGTTAACTTTTTATGACATAGTGGTCAAATTATCACAACAGCCTTGGTGGAGCAGTGGGCTAATGCCTCCTTAAGTAACACCAGCTGCCTGCAATTAGTGCAGGTTCGCATCCCACCAGGCTCAAGGTTGACTCAGCCTTCCATCCTTCCGAGGTAGGTAAAATGAGGACCCAGATTGTTGGGGGCAATTAAGCTGACTTTGTAATAATGCCGCTTGGGGTGTGTGTGAAAGCCCTAATAAGCAGGCATATACATAGAATGAAAGCTACTGCTAAGCTTGTAAGCCGCCCTGAGTCTTCGGAGAAGGGCGGGATATAAATGGAATTAAAATTTTAAAAAAAATAAAAAATAAAAAATTATTAAATATGTGGGAAGCTTTCCTATTAGCTTTCCTAATTAAATGAATATAAAATAAACTTGCTCTGAAATTTAATTAAATAAAATTTGGTTTTGCCCTGATCCTATCTGGTTTTGGGTTTATGAACCTCTGATATGAAGGTGTGGATTCCTAATCAGATTCCTGATCACTATGGCTGAAAACCTTGCAGGTGGCAGAGGTAAAGGCCAGGGGAATTTTTTTGGAAGCAGGCCTCACAAATCTAAATTAGACAATGCCCATCCAAGCAACTCAAATGCATATGTTAACAGGTTGGAGAATAAGAATAGGAATGGAAATATAGCAATACATCATGAAGGAGCACCGGTGGTTATTATTAATGGTGGGGGAAAAAACCATAGGAAACTTTGTGTCCTTTTATTTCATCTCTTACATTTCGTGTTTCAAAGCTACGGAGACGTCTTCGGACAAGCGCTGGCTCTTCAGCTTTGAAACGGAGATGAGCACCGGCCCCTAGAGTTGGAAACGACTAGCACGCATGTGCAGGGGAACCTTTACCTTTTTTTTAAGAGAGTAATACATTCAAAGCAAGAAAGCTAATCTGAATCTTCGCTGCTTTCATTAGCAGCAAAAGGAAGACCAATTCACAGCTGGCTTTTTGCAAACTTTTTTCCTAGGAAATCTATCTATACCAGGGCTTTTCAACCAGTGGTACGGGTACCACCTGTGGTACATTGGCACCTAGCAGGTGGTACGTGACCATCCTAGAAAAGTGGTAGTGGGGGAGGGGAATGAGCTGAACCGATGGTAGCACCACAGAAGCCTGAGCGAGAGTTGGCTGGAGCTGCATGGCTGTCAGGGCTCAGCAGAAGGGCCAGGATCAGCACCAGGCTCCAGCTGGAGCTCGGCGCTGATCCTGGCGCTTCTGCTGAGCCCAGAAGAAATGCTGATCAGCTGGAATGTTGCAGCATCTCCAGGGTCTTGTGATTTACATTCAGATGCTTGGCAACTGATTCATATTTATGACGGTCACAGTGTCCCAGGGTCATGTGAAGTGACCAAAACCTGCTGCAACCACCCAGCAAAGGGGGGGAGGAATAAAAACTAAACACCCCCCCACCCCACCCCTGCTGCCAATCCTCAACAGAAATGCTCACAACAATGAAAACCTCGGACAGGAGGAAGAGCACCACTGGGCAGGCAGGCAGGTGTCTTGCTTGGCTGTAGCTTGGGGGGAACTTTTTTCAGTGCCACTGTAACTTCAAACAGTCACTAAGCGAACTGTTGTAAGTCGAGGACTACCTGTACTTCATCACTTTTTTCCTTTTTTTTTGGTCATCAAGTTTTTGACACCTTGCTAGATGACTGGTGGTACTCAGATGTTGCCATATCCTAAAAGTGGTACAATGGGTGAAAAAGTTGAAAAGCCTTGGTCTATACCATTTAAACAAAGACTGCCTTTTCCTCCACAAATGGCCACTGTATTTTTGGCTTTGTGCTGCAGTAAATGGAAATCAGGCCATATGTGAATGATATGAATATCCTAATTATATACTTTCAAAACCGCTGGTACATTATACTGACTCTCACCTCATAATTTAGAATGGTTTAATTTAATTTGAGATTTCTCTATCAGCATAGGGGAAATAAACAGAAAGCCCCAACATAGGATGGAAAATATACAGTAATGCAGGAACATTACTGTCTGGAAAATATAAGAATAACAGAATAACAGAGTTGAAAGAGATCTTGGAGGTCTTCTAGTCCAAACCCTGTACCACTTCAGACAAATGGTTGTCCAATCTCGTCTTAAAAACTTCCAGTGTTGGAGCATTCTCAACTTCTGGAGCCAAGTCATTCTACTGATTAATTGTTCTAACTGTCAGGAAATTTCTCCATAGTTCTAGGTTGGTACTACTGGTGCTTTAGAGAATAACTTGAGCCATTCTTCTTTGTGGGTCCTCTATTGTGGATAATAAGTGTTTACTAGATTTCTCTATTTGTGGTTTGTATATCCTGTTTTTTTAAAAAAAAAAGTGTGGAGAGAAGGCATCCATGGGGTAAGTGGTGGTCCAAGAAGCAAATATGAAATAAATCTGGCTTATAAAAAAGAAGTGAAGCTTCAGTCATGTGGTTCCAGCCACCATGTTTGTTTTTTGATATCGCCATAGATGCCCCTGGCGAGCAGGCTATAAACATTTTACATAAATAAGCACAATGATAAAAGAACTATTATAGTGGGAAAAATGTTGATGTAAGAACTGGAGGGGAAAGGAAGTTCTGGAGGAGTTGACCCATGTTTTGGGGGGAATTTAAAGGATAGTAAAACAAAACCTGCACCACACCTATTTACAGCTTAATATTCTACTTTTATATTTATTTATTTATTTATTATTTAAATTTATATACCGCCCTATTCCCATAAGACTCAGGGCGGTTTACAGGGAAAATTAAAATACATAGTATACAAATTTAAAATCAATTAAAACTATTAATTAAATTACAATCCCTGTAGTTAAACTAAAACCCAATTAAATTAAATTAAATTAAAACCCCTCAGTCTGGGCCAAACAGCTCGAAGAACCAGGTTTTCAAGTCCCGGCGAAATGAGCGAAGGTCGGGGGCAGTCCTGAGTTCCGTGGGAAGTTGGTTCCATAGGGCCGGCGCGCCCACAGAGAATGCCCTTCCCCTGGGAATAACCCGCCGGCATTCCTTAAACGGCGGTACCCTGAGAAGGCCCTCCCTGTGGGAGCGCACAGGACGATGGGAAGTTGATGCCGGCAGCAGGTGTTCCCTTAGATAATCCGGACCCAAGCCATTTAGGGCTTTATAGGTCATTACTAGCACCTTAAATCTCACCCGGAGGGCAACCGGAAGCCAATGCAGCTCACAGAGAAGAGGTGTTACATGGGAGTATTGGGAAACTCCCATCACAACTCGTGCGGCTGCATTCTGCACCAGTTGAAGCCTCCGAGTGGTCCTCAAGGGCAGCCCCATGTAGAGAGCGTTGCAGTAGTCTAACCGGGAGGTCACGAGCGCATGGGTGACTGTGCGTAGGGCATCTTGGTCCAGATAGGGCCGCAACTGGCGCACCAGGCGAAGCTGGGCAAAAGCCCCCCTGGTAACGGCTCCTATATGGTCTTCAAAATTGAGCCGTGAATCCAAGAGGATGCCCAAGTTGCGAGCCCTATCAACGGGGGGGGGGTAACACCTCACCCCCCATCATTAATGATGGAACAACCTGGCTAACCCGAGATGCCGGTATGTACAGCCACTCAGTCTTGGCAGGATTGAGACGAAGCCTGTTTCTCCCCATCCAAACCCGGACCACCTCCAGACAACGGGACATCACATCGAGTGCATCACTGGGTTGGTTCGGGGTGGAAAGAAAAAGTTGGGTATCATCAGCGTACTGATGATACCCCACCCGAAACCACGAATGAGCTCGCCCAGCGGTTTCATGTAGATGTTGAACAGGAGGGGAGAGAGGACTGACCCCTGAGAGACTCCACAAGTGAGAGACCTCGGGGCGGACCTCTGCCCTCCCATCAACACCGACTGCGAGCGGCCCAGGAGGTAGGAGGAGAACCACCGTAAAACAGTGCCTCCCACTCCCAACCCCCTGAGACGCCGCAGTCGGATACCATGGTCGATGGTATCGAAAGCCGCTGAGAGGTCTAAAAGGACTAGGACAGAGGAACATCCCCTGTCCCGAGCCCGCCAGAGATCATTCACCAGCGCGACCAATGCCGTCTCCATGCTGTACCCGGGCCTGAAACCTGATTGGTACGGGTCAAGATAATCAGTTTCCTCCAGGAACAGAGGAAGCTGATGCGCCACCACACTCTCAACAACCTTCTCCAAGAAGCGAAGGTTGGAGACCGGACGGTAGTTATTTAAAACAGCTGGGTCCAGGACAGGCTTCTTGAGGAGGGGTCTCACCACCGCCTCCTTCAAGGCAGCGGGAAAGATGCCCTCCTTCAGGGAAGCAGTTATTACTGCCTGGAACCAGCCTCATGTCTCCTCCCAGGCTGCATAAACCAGCCAGGAGGGGCACGGGTCCAGTAAACAAGTGGTGGAGCTCAGTCTCCTCATGGTCCTGTCCACATCATCGGGGGAAACAGGGTCGAACTCAGTCCAGATAACATGCTCAAGACCGCTCGATTCCTCCACGTCAGACTCTGCCCAGTCAGAGTCCAAACCGGTCCGGATCTGAGAGTTTTTGTCCACCAGATGATGACTAAACTCTTCAGCCTGCCCCTGTAAGGGTTCCTCCCTCGTCTCCCGATCAAGGAGAGAGCAAATCACCCTAAACAGGGCGGCTGGGCGATTATCTGCGGACGCGATGAGGGCAGCAAAGTAATTAGACTTCGCCGTCCTCATCGCAGCGAGGTAAGACCTTGTGAAGGCTCTTAGCCACAATCGGTCACATTCAGACCGAGTGGACCTCCAACCGCTCTCTAGACCCCGTCTCCGACGCTTCATCTCCTGGAGCTCCACAGAAAACCATGGGGCCCAACGGGATCTGTGCCGGGTCTGGGGTCGCAATGGTACAACACGGTCGAGTGCCTCGGTGGCCGTCCTTTCCCAGGCATCCACCAAGGCATCGACCGGGCTGTGAGTGAGAGAGATAGGTAAAGACCCAAGCACCATCTGGAACCGTTCTGGGTCCATTAGGCGCCTGGGACGGAACCACATGGTCGGCTCCACCGCCCGGTGGCGGGGAGTGACATAGCGGAAGTGTACTTTGCTTCAAAATGGCAGTAAATCACATAATAGTTTTTTAGGGGACTTCTGGGAATCATGCCTCTGGGTCCTCAGATTGCTCTAAAATCTAATCTTAGCTACTAATCTGTCAATGAAATTGGGGGGGGGGGGGTAACATTCCCTATTATTCAAGAATCTAGCAGAAAACAGTATCTTAGCCATTACAAAAGAATTAAATATAATTCTGGTGACCTCCAGATTTATTGAATTCCTATAATTCCCACCCAGATAAAGTCTAACAAATCTGAAAATTATCAGAATGGGGTCTCTTGTCTCAGAACAGAATTGCTTGTATTTTTCCTCTAAATATTTCATTTGCCATTATTACAAAAGCCTTCACTATCTGTGGTAATTTGCTTTTCTGACTCATATTCCCATAAACTGTCTACAGGCTAGGACAACATAAGATTTTTCCTTAACATGCTTCTAAGTGGGAAGATACCAATGAGTATAATGAGGCATAAACACTGATAAATTATAATAGTTTACTAAAGGAATAAACTCTGACCAATGGTTTTGTTATACTTTTGATATTCTGCACTGTGCAGTTTTAACAATACTTATATAAACTCTGGAAATTGTAGTTCAATACTGGGATAGTTAAAGCTCCAGTAGGTTTTATTAGGATCTCTAGTCAGTTGTGAACTGGTCCCTATTTATATATTTCATCCCTACTCAAGAGTATCAAGTGTCATGCAAAGCAGTCTGATGAAAAACATATGTTTGCAGAGATAGGAAGAAAATCCAGCCACATTACACTTCTGACTTAGTCACGGCATTATGAAAGGGAAGGGGGGGAAGCCGTCACCCTCTCCTCTCTTTCTCTTTGCTCTTGCCAACAAAGAACTGCCTGTTTCACTTATTTCCCAGAAACAGCATTAGTCTTCCAACAAGGTCAGCAAAAATACTGCTTTCCAGTTGAGAGTACACAGTGGTTCAAAAATCTGTAAAGTATTAAATAAAAACCCTGTACTGTCCTAAGTCAGTAGAAAACTTTCTATTCAGGTTTGAAAAGAATGACGAAGAAAAAAAAACCTTATAGTCACTAAGAACTAATTTCTACCTGGATCTTGAATAATTAAAGTCTAACAACACTTCTGGGCCTTTGTGCTTAAATCCTGGGAGAAACACACACACACACACACACACACACACACACACACACACACACAGAGAGAGAGAGAGAGAGAGAGAGAGAGAGAGAGAGAGAGAGAGAGAGAGAGAGAGAGAGAGAGAGTGTAAAATATGTAATGCCAGCTACTTGAATTTTTCTCAAAATACTTTTGACTGGAGGGCAACATATATAATAAGTTGGTCAGGAGGCCACGAAACAGAAACAGGGAAGAAGGGAGGATGAGAGCCAGGGAGTAATGGAGCCAAGCTATTTTAGTCAGTTCTGCAGTTCACCTGCTTCCTGCTTATGATAAATTGAGGTCTGACAGAGCAATCTTATACATGGCTACTTAAAGACAAAAGCACTTTTGGATAAGTCTTATGCTTCTATCTTCTTTTTCTTCAATTATATTTGCTTCTCCAGAAAAATTACATGATTTATTTTGAAACCCATCTAGCACCTGTCTATTAATTTTAGGGTACTGAATAATGCAGCACAATTTGAAACAGAAAGAGCTTTTGCAATCCAACTTCATTGAGGGGATATGTCCTCTCCAGAGGCTGTAGCAAATATCATCTCTGGCCTTGGTTTCCCCACCTTTGACATGTGACAAATACATCAGAAGCAGCTTGTATACCTACTGATAATAATACAGCAGGTGGTTAAAAAAAACTTGGTTCTTTTATGGGGTTTCTTATAGGAAGGAAGTTAAAAAAAAAGACACAGAATCCCAAATGGCCCACTGCATCCCTTACAGCATACATGAAGAAGCAAAGACCTAAATAAACTGATTTCCCCCCCCCCATTTTTTAAAAGGAAAGAGATTAATAGGACCTTCCTCCAAACGGCCATTTGACTGCAGTTTATATAGGTGTGTCAGGTCTCAAATTCCTCTTTCTCCTGCCAAGAAATAATGGCCCAGAGCCTCAGTTTGATGATGTGGGTGGAAGGCAGAGGAGAAGATATTTTAATGAAGAGAGAAGGCAAGAGATTGGCAACTTAGACCTAAGCTTGGACTCCCAAACTGAGTTTTCAAGTCGACAGCTATTTGTTCTCTTCCTTTCCTTGATTCTTCTTGCATGGCATCAAATTTGAACATCAGACAAGTTTTCCCATTTGCCTCTTGTCAATCAAAGCCCAGCAAAGACGGATGAGGCCTACAGCTTCTCCAGTCAACCAGCAGGAAGGATCCGAAGAAGGGGATAACAGAGGAATCGCTTTTCTATGGCACAGATTATGTCTTAATGTTCCTGCCGGATTGCCTGCCGGTTGGGAGGAAAGGTAAAGCAGCAGAAGCAGGCACATTCTGATGCCAGCAACACCAAGACAAGCAGTACAACTAGAAGAACAGTACAGGCATTTTGTCCTTCTGTGCCTGGAAGCATACAAATCTAGATCTTTTAGAGTTGGAATGAACTAACAATACTACCAGGTCTATCATTTCCAGGATATCTTTCTTCAGCTGCATTAGACTATAGTTCCTTTGCTCAGCATACAGCAGGCCCAACTGCTGTGCTAGTAAGAGAAGATGGTAACAACAAAGTATCTGGCGACCACCTGGTTTGGGAAAGTTATTTTAAAACAAGGGTAGGCAGTAACTCTCTTTCTCTTAGGCTTTTTCTCGGGGAGCTAACAGCTTGCAAACGTGTAAAGGAGCCTCTTTAAAATTAATTTGTTGAAAAGTATGTTAATGAAAACTAGCTATCTTGCCTTCAGATTTTGCGATGAGACACTAGGGACTGTGAATTTGGGGCTGCAGGTGGCATGCAGGTTGCACACTTGTTCCAAAAGACTGGAACCTTCTCCACTATCTGGATTCTATCATTACTTTGAAATTCATTATAAAGATGTCCCTAGAACAGAGTTCCTTTCGGGCCTGGAGGGACGGAGGGGGGTGAAACAAGGGATGGTTTTGGAAATATATGTATTGCAAAAAGTAGTACAGCCATAGTAGTAGTAATACTAGCAGTGCATAACAACAGAGGAAGTTTCAAAGCAATAAAAAGCAATTTCACAATCTCATGCAACAAGAAATCCTCACCTCTAGCAAAGGTAATGGGGCTATTTAAGAACAGGACAAATATACAAAAGGAAAGAACATTTGTACTAAAAGCAGAACCTTAGTTCACTTTGGTGTTTTATGCAAGCGAGTATTTTTCCCCCTAATATTCCTTTTGGAAGAAGAATCAAATACCTACCACTGTGCTCTCCACTTGTATATAATTTCTCATCAATTTGAAGAAACGTGTATTAGAGTACACTGTAAATATACTGTGGTAGACACATGATATATATGTCTCCATTCAAGCAAAAATAACTTGGAAATAATCACCACTTGGTCAAGGTCTCAAAGGTGCTTTTTCAAAAGGCAATTTGACTGGTTTTTTTTCCCTTGAGGAAGAAGAACAAAACATTTTGTTTTTCTTCAAGACAAAAACCAGTCCAGTTGCCTTTTGAAAAAGCACCTTTGCGACAACTGTGGCCTGAATGACTTGACACACCCACACCTGACCCAACACAAGACGTATTGACCACACTGACAATGACATCCCCTAAACTCCACTGAAGATGTTAACCTAGCCTGGCAATGAAACATTCAGAAACCAATCCGCAAGCTCAGAGAACAAACCTTCATCCCCCACCCAAATCTTCTTCTGGTTTAGAAATCTATTTCTTCTGTCTAACCATATTAGGAGAAAGAAACAACCTAGACCCAACATAAAACAGTCCCAATATTGATATGGGTTCTACACTATATGCACAAGCTGGAGACGATTTGCTCATCATAACCAATAAAGCAGAGATAGGGGATCTACGATTCTCCGAATCTGACTGAACTATATCTGCCAGTATGGCCAATGATGGAAATGGTTGCCATTTGTAGTTTAGATCAGTAACATGTACAAGTAAACAAATCAAATTATTGTGCTACAAAGATCAGACACAAAAAAGATGGGAGAGTCAGAATTGGTACTTTTAAAAACTGAATTTCAATTTATTTTTTGTTTTATTCTATTTAATCAGAAATCTTTACTAATAAAATATCTGCCAGGGTTTTTTGTACCTTTTCTTGAAATACAAGATGAAAAGCGAAGTAAAAGTGGATAAGCTATTCAGGGGAAAAAATCATTTTTTTCAGCTCATAATAGGAAGCAGCCCAACAGTAAAAACCCACATAAGAACAGACCAGGACAGACACCTAGAAAAACTTTACTCTCTACCTTGTTCATGGCACATTGTGCAATATAATTTTTGTCGCTTAAATATCTTAAGGCAAAAGACAGAAATACAAAATCTGCTTTTGAACAGATTTTGGCCAGGCTATTAAGTCTGACTCCTTATCCAATTTCCATTCCATTCCAGGCTGGCTCAGGAATTCTGGGAGTTGAAGTCCATGAGTCATAAAAGAGCCGAGGTTGCCTACCCCTGGTCTAGGAGAATGTTGGCTCAACAGGCCTGGTTTCAGGATTCATGGGCTGGTCTAAAAAAGTCTGCTTTTTAACCTTCAAATTTGAACCAAAAACATTATTTTTCCTTTGGCTAGATAAAGTTGCTAAATGCTGAGGATTAGCATGCTATCTAAGTTCTGGAAAAATACAATGCAATTAGGAACTCCAACTCACAAAAAAAAAAATCTAATTTGGGACATATAACAAATCCAGAGCTAATCACCGGTATTGCCAGCTACAGCTGGAGAAAGACTACTCTGGAATTTTTTTATTCATTGCCAATCTTTACAAATATATGAGATAAATAGATCAAAAGTCAAACTCAGTAAAAGGAAGCCTTTATATATAGATATGTACTCTTTCTTCTCTTTCCTTATCAGTTTTAACCACAATTTAGTATTAGGATTATAATATATATTAATTACTTCCACAGATCTGAGGGAGATGGGCAGTTAAAAAATAGGAAATATAAACAAACAAATAAATAGGTTTCATCTTACCCAGAACTGAAATATCTATTTCAGATCCTAGTTTACCATAATTTTTGATTACCATCATAAAAAATACAGTACAATTTTATGTATGTCTGTACAGAAGTAACATCAACTGTATTAATATATGTTACTTCAATTAAGCATGGAGTTAAGGTTAGTTGGAGTTAAATAAAAGTTCCATTTAAGTACAGTTAACTACCATGTAAACAATACAAAATTAACTTTTCAAATTAAAAAAAAATCTTTTTAAACCTTGTAAATTTGTCCACAAGATGAGACACAAGTGTTGTTCTCAGATGAGAACAAGTGAAACAGATGTTCACAAATTAATTTCCTTAACAAATAGTATATTTGATACAATTAAATGAACAAGAATTTGCTAGGTCCAAAAGGTTTCCATAGGGATCTTGGATATTCATCAAGAAGCTTCTGTACTTTCTGACTCACTCTAATTGTTGGACTTAGTCCCCAAAGTTTATTCATCTTTATGCACAGTCAACCAATTATATTGTTTGTCAATAAAAGAGATTAGAAGGAAGGTCACAATTATTTGGAACCCTTGCTCCTCTTCCTATTACTCACCAAGGTTGGGTTGCGACATGGCCATTGATCGTTGTGATACTGAGGTGGAAGTGGTTGAAGGATGATGGCTCATGTGATTTAATGGCTGGGTCATAGTCTTTCGAGGATCTTGCCAAGTTGTAATTTTCTCTATGTGGCTAAAAAAGAGAAAGTTGGGAGTTATTAAGATTATTCCAATCCTAATTTCAATTAGATGTTTTTTATTTGTTTATGCCATTAGTCTGCCTCCCTACTTTTTCTTGGCATCACAATATCAACACATATAAGCATCCAAAATTGCTATTTGTTCACTCTTCTGTCATATTACTTTACCACCATCACAGACCTGATAAAATATCTGTTTTTGAGAAGAATAAACAATATGCCAAAATCAGGATATCTACAAGGCTATTCTCTGAAGAAGCCATCAATCTGTGTATTGAAATTACTCAGCTGCATTTGAATATCTCTGTATTATTGGATGTAGTCTTGCAAACAAAGATAGGAATATGCAAACTCTG
Organism: Vipera berus; assembly: GCF_964194415.1. Taxonomy (NCBI): domain Eukaryota; kingdom Metazoa; phylum Chordata; class Lepidosauria; order Squamata; family Viperidae; genus Vipera; species Vipera berus. Next base: position 27,415,396 of record NC_138207.1, on the reverse strand, counting down.
GAAAAATTTCAAGGGTGAAGTTCTTGAGACATCTGAGAATTCTTGAATCTTGCAAAAGTAAAGTTTCTATTTACCTAAAATTACTACCGGTAACCTTTATTGCATTAATTACTAGTCTTCATATAACCTGAAATTTCTTCATTATTTTATTATTTTTCTATTTTTACAAATCCTTTTCTTTAGAATATCCTGCCTCCAAATACATAGATTTCTCTTGAACTAGTTTCCTGTAGCAGAGCCCATGAATTCTATAGTGGGATAGTTCCTTTCTCCTCTTTCCAGAAGTAGCTCTAACTCTGATGGCAATTCGTCTGGGAAAAGATGATTTAATTTCCAATTCCAACCTGCCTTCCAACTTGTGTACACATATAGTTAGCTACTTGTAACAGCTAGTTTCAATTACACACCTGTAATTGGATTTAGCAAGGCCTTCTTTCTATTCTAGCGCCCTGAGGAACTTTTACCAGTTGCATATATGATTTCATCTAGATATGTAAAAGAAACAAAACTATGCCATCATCAATGTCAGCCTTGCGAGGTAGAGCATACAAGTGGCACACCCAGAAGAATGAGCTCTGATTTATTGTAAGGTTACATTAACAGAACCCTGTAAGTCTGAAAGTATATTTTTCCTGCCATTGCCTTTATAGCCCAAGAAACTAAGGAGGGTCCCTCTTGAAATGTTTGCCACATCCAAATACCTCTGCAGGCTGTGGCCACTTATTATTGTTGCCCTGTTGCCCTGGTTTTCGCTCTTCTCCCTGCCTCCCAAGGTAGAATTAGTTCATCTGGCTGTGCTCCCTTGTCCGGACTACTTTGCAAACCTGGCGTTCATGTTGGTATGATTTTGTTTCTTTTAGTCAAGATAGTCCTTGACTTATGAGCACAACTGAGTCCAACATTTCTGTTGCTAAGCAAAACATTTGTTGAGTGAGTTTTGCCTGATTTTATTACCTTCCTTGTTACAGTTGTTATATGAATCACTGCAGGTGATAATATGACCTTGGGACACTGTAGCGGTCATAAATACAAGTCAGTTGCCAAGCATTTGAATTTTGATCATGTGCCCATGGGGATGCTACAATGGTCTAAGTGTGAAAAACAGTCGTAAGTCCCTTTTTTCAGTGCTGTTGTAACTTTAAGCTGTCACTAAACAAACTGTTGTAAGTCAAGGACTACCTGTAGAGAAAATAGCTCCTAGAAAAAAATAGGCTTTCTCCACATATTATCAAACTACAGAATTCCCTAAGTCCGACTGCTGAAGAAAACTTAGCACCAGACATACCAAGGTCCTTTTTCTATAACAGAAACAAGGCATGCAGCCCACCCAGGCACTGTGCCCCTAACGATGATATAGGGGCCATATTCAATTTCAGTAACCATTTGTATCTATTATTTGTTTTTATCTTTCTCAAGTGGGCTTGAGTTTTTCTTCTAGCTTAGCATTACAAAACTGGAGGTGCAGCTATCTCCTCCCACAGGAAGTACCATCAGAGTCTTCTAAGCTCTGCCCACTGTTCAAGATGAAGGGAGAGATCAGAATGCCCTGTATCTACTCAAGAAAAAAGACATCCATGACAAATTCATTGTACTGCTCTTCATTTTTGCTTGTACTTGTGCTCTCTTTGTTGTACTTCATCATTTTATACTTGTCAACTTGCAGACCTGAACTGATTTTTTTTTAAAAAAAAGTACAATGAATGTTTTAAAAAATTTTCTTATGAGTAATAATAATAATGATAATAAAAGTAACAATGAAAATAAAATAAATAATAAAAAGTTAGCATATGAGGTGGCATAAATTCTGATTTAACTTTTAAAAACTCTGAAAATTTAGTTTCACCTTTATCCCAGATTTTTGACTCTGTAGCTCAGTCACTTTTATTTTTTCTGTATCGCTTGCCCTCCCTTTCATCTAGTGAGTCATTTCCTGACTTCAAGGTTTCTCTCAATTCTAGTTGTGCTTTCCAGCACTTGTTTCTCTTTTATATTATTTAAACATTTTTTCCTCTTCTTTTCAAACTCTGTGCTGTCTAAAGGTCTAAGGCTCTAAGCTCTTTTGTTTTCAATAAACAAAATACTGAAACATATTTAGTGCCTCTACATACGTTAGATGACATCTCTTACAATTCCAGTTTTTGTTCAAAGTATTTAGGAACTATGAATGCTGTAGTTTAACATATATTGAGCCTTGGTGGAGCAGTGGGCTAATGCCTCCTTAAGTAACACCAGCTGCCTGCAATTAGTGCAGGTTCGAGTCCCACCAGGCTCAAGGTTGACTCAGCCTTCCATCCTTCCGAGGTAGGTAAAATGAGGACCCAGATTGTTGGGGGCAATTAAGCTGACTTTGTAATAATGCCGCTTGGCGGGGGCCGAAAGCCCTAATAAGCAGGCATATACATAGAATGAAGGCTATTGCTAAGCACATTGGTTTGTGCTTAAATTGTAAGCCGCCCTGAGTCTTCGGAGAAGGGCGGGATATAAATGGGATTAAAATAAATAAATAAATAAATAAATAAATAAATAAATAAATAAATAAATAAATAAATAAATAAATAAATAAATTGTAGTGTAGAAAAGTTGCTAAAAACGAACAGACTGGAATCTCAACATATTTCTTTCTAAAAAAGGGGAGGTGGGTAGCAACATATAAAAGAGTTCTGGCCTAAGGATAACAAAAAATTGAGAGGAATGTGATTAATATTTACAGAATCATGCATGGGCCAAAGAATGTAGATAGAAAATTATCCTTCTAGCTCTTTCTCAGCTCTAGAATCTGGGGTCATATTAAAAAGGATGGGAAATTAAACTATCCATAAGAAAAAGTGTATCTGATAGGATACCATTTCTAAAAATTGTCTGTTCTTCCTTAATGAAAAAAAAGCTTGAAAGTTGATCCATTTTCTGTTTGTCCTTTCAGTATATATATATATATTAAGTATTAAAAATAGTTGTTGTTGTTGTTAGCTGCGAAGTCGTGTCCGACCCATCGCGACCCTATGGACAATGTTCCTCCAGGCCTTCCTGTCCTCTACCATCTTCTGGAGTCCATTTAAGCTCACGCCTACAGCTTCAGTGACTCCATCCAGCCACCTCATTCTCTGTCGTCCCCTTCTTCTATTGCCCTCGATCTTTCCCAGCATTAGGCTCTTCTCCAGTGAGTCCTTCCTTCTCATTAGGTGGCCAAAGTATTTGAGTTTTAGCTTCAGGATCTGGCCTTCTAAAGAGCAGTCAGGGTTTATCTCCTCTAGGACTGACCGGTTTGATCGCCTTGCAGTCCAAGGGACTCGCAGGAGTCTTCTCCAGCACCATAGTTCAAAGGCCTCAATTCTTTGGCGCTCAGCCTTTCTTATGGTCCAACTTTCACTGCCATACATTGCAACTGGGAAAACCATAGCCTTGACTATACGCACTTTTGTTGACAGGGTGATGTCTCTGCTTTTTAGTGTGCTGTCTAGATTTGCCATGGCTTTCCTCCCCAGGAGCAAGCGTCTTTTAATTTCTTGGCTACAGTCCCCATCTGCAGTGATCTTGGAGCCCAGGAAAATAAAATCTGTCACTACCTCCATTTCTTCCCCATCTATTTGCCAGGAATTGAGAGGGCCAGATGCCATGATCTTGGTTTTCTTAATGTTAAGTTTCAACCCAAGTTTTGCACTCTCCTTCTTCACCCGCAACAAGAGGCTCTTTAGTTCTTCTTCACTTTCTGCCATTAGAGTGGTATCATCTGCGTATCTTAGGTTGTTGATATTTCTTCCGGCAATCTTAATTCCAACTTTTGATTCATCTAGCCCTGCCTTTCTCATGATGTGCTCTGCATATAAGTTAAATAGGCAGGGTGACAGTATACAGCCTTGCCGGACTCCTTTCCCAATTTTGAACCAATCAGTGGTTCCGTGTCCAGTTCTCACTGTTGCTTCTTGACCCGCATATAGGTTTCTCAAGAGACAAATAAGATGGTCTGGTACTCCCATCTCCTTAAGAACTTGCCAGAGTTTGTTATGATCCACACAATCAAAGGCTTTAGCATAGTCAATGAAGCAGAAGTAGATGTTTTTCTGGAACTCCCTAGCTTTCTCCATGATCCAGCGTATGTTGGCAATTTGATCTCTAGTTCCTCTGCCTCTTCGAAATCCTGCCTGTACTTCTGGTAGTTCTCGATCCACATACTGCTGAAGTCTAGCTTGTAGGATTTTAAGCATGACTTTACTAGCATGAGAAATGAGTGCAATGGTGCGATAGTTTGAACATTCTTTGGCACTGCCTTTCTTTGGAATTGGAATGTAAACTGATCTTTTCCAATCCTGTGGCCACTGTTGAGTTTTCCAAATTTGTTGGCAAATTGAGTGTAGCACTTTTACTGCACTGTCTTTTAAGATTTTGAATAGCTCAGCTGGAATACTGTCACCTCCACTAGCTTTGTTGTTGCTCAGCTTTTCTAAGGCCCACTTCACTTCACATTCTAGGATGTCTGGCTCGAGGTCAGTGACCAACTCATTGTGATTATCAGGGACGTTAAGCTCATTCTTGTATAGTTCTTCTGTGTAATTTTGCCACCTCTTCTTAATCTCTTCTGCCTCTGTTAGGTCCCTGCCATTTTGGTCCTTTATCATGCCCATTTTTGCATTAAACGTTCCCTTCATCTCTCCAATTTTCTTGAAAAGATCTCTGGTCCTCCCTATTCTATTGTTTTCTTCTATTTCTTTGCACTGTTCATTTAAGAAGGCATTCTTATCTCTTCTAGCTATTCTCTGGAATTCTGCATTCAATTGGGCATATCTATGTTTTTCTCCCTTGCCTTTTGCTTCCCTCCTTTCCTCAGCTATTTGCAAATCTTCCTCAGACAGCCATTTTGCTTTCTTGCATTTCTTTTTCTTTGGGATGGTTTTGGTTGCTACCTGTTGTACAATGTCGCGAACCTCTGTCCATAGTTCTTCAGGCACTCTGTCTATCAGATCTAATTCCTTAAATCTATTTGTCACCTCTACTGTATATTCAACAGGGATATGATTTAATTCATACCTGACTGGCCTAGTGCTTTTCCCTACTTTCTTCAGTTTAAGCTTAAACTTTGCAAGGAGAAGCTCATGATCTGAGCCACAGTCAGCTCCTGGTCTTGTTTTTACTGACTGTATAGAGCTTCTCCATCTTTGGCTGCAGAGCATATAGTCAATCTGATTTCTGTGTTGACCGTCTGGTGATGTCCATGTGTAGAGCCGTCTCTTGGGTTGTTGGAAAAGAGTGTTTGCTATGACCATCGTATTCTCTTGACAAAATTCTATCAGCCTGTGCCCTGCTTCATTTTGTACTCCAAGGCCAAACTTGCCTGTTATTCCAGTTATCTTTTGGCTTCCTACTTTAGCATTCCAATCCCCCATGATGATAAGAACATCATTTTTTGGTGTTAGTTCTATAAGGTGCTGTAGGGCTTCATAGAACTGGTCAATTTCATCCTCTTCAGCACTGGTGGTTGGGGCATAGACTTGGACTACTGTGATATTGAATGGTTTGCCTTGGATTCGAACTGAGATCATTCTGTCATTTTGAGGATTGTATCCCAGTATTGCTTTTCCTACTCTTTTATTGACTATGAAGGCTACTCCATTTCTTCTGAGGGATTCTTGCCCGCAGTAGTATACCTGATGGTCATCTGAATTAAATTCACCCATTCCTGTCCATTTTAGTTCGCTGATACCTAAGATGTCGATGTTCAGTCTTGTCATATCTTGTTTGACCACGTCCAGCTTTCCTTGATTCATGGATCTTACATTCCAGGTTCCTATGGAGAAAAAATCTTTACAGCATCGGACTTTCCTTTCACCACCAGACACATCCACAGCTGAGCGTCCTTTCGGCTTTGGCCCAGTCGCTTCATTCTTTCTGGCGCTACTAGTACTAGCCCTCTGCTCTTCCCCAGTAGCATATTGGACGCCTTCCGACCTGAGGGGCTCATCTTCCAGCGTCATATCGTTTTGCCTTTTGGTACTGTCCATAGGGTTTTCATGGCAAAGATACTGGAGTGGGTTGCCATTTCCTTCTCCAGTGGATCACGTTTTGTCAGAACTCTCAGCTATGACCTGTCCGTCTTGGGTGGCCCTGCACGGCATAGCTCATAGCTTCATTGAATTACGCAAGCCCCTTCGCCACGACAAGGCAGTAATCCATGAAGGGAATATAACCCACTTAAATAATATAATTTACTAAGATGGAAGTGATTAAAAATGTTCAAATAAACTGTTTTGAGCAAATTTCCATTAGAAATAAACTGAAATGCAAACAGAAGACTAGATATTAAAATTGGACAATAAGAAGGTTTTCTCTCACGGGGAGACAACATAATGATCAAATAACAATTCTAATCTATCAGTAAAAGAATAATTTTTATATGAAATCCCAATCATTCTTAATAATAAATTATTGATTGTGCAAAAAACTAATGTCACATGGGGGAGTTAGACATAACTGTGGCTTCTATTGCTAGTTGATAAAAGGCATCAAAATACATTTCTTGCGGTGTAAGTAACAGAATATTACAGTCTAAAGAAAAGAGAATTTGAATATAAGAAGGGGAAAGATATGTGGAAAAGTGTTTTATTTTTCTTGGTGACAAAGAAAATAACAAAAAATAAACCACCTTAGGATCTAATTCATACACCACGCTACTATATGCCATTACTGCTTTTTTTTGTCTAAGCCATAATTAGCTGCAAACAATGATTTAAAAATCATAGGGTTTATGTGGTAATCACAAACCAGAGAAAACATATTATGGCATAATGAAACATGTGAATCCAACCCTTAGATTATATTCAAGTTCCATTTTTAAATTTATGACACGCTGAAATCAATATTAAAATGAACTTCACATGGATTTCAGTGGGAACCAAATTCAACTAATATAACTGGATATAATCTGATATGGTCTGTTTTCACAGCAGTACAAAAAGTGAGGAACACATATATTTATTTTATTATCACATATAGATACAATGGCTTTAACTGCTATGAAATACATATAGGATCCTCATTTTGTTAGCTGCAGGTTGAACATCTAATAAATGACTAAATCTGACTCAAAGTAAATGGAAACTTCCTTTACTGGATAAACTGGTAATTTAACATATGAAAAATGTTTGAATTACTTCAACTTATGAACAAAGCAAAGAGCTCTTCTAAGAGATGACAGTGACAACAAATGAAGTTGTTTATTTTAATAAGTCTGCCAGTGAAATAGGCATCTATTGTTTCCAGCCCTGCTCTCTATTCTCCCTCCTATTACTGGCATGCTGTAAATATCACAGTGCCAAGTGTTATCTACTCTTTTGGGAAACACATTTGTCACAACACTCCCTGGAGCAGCAGTTGCTTTCTTGTTCACCAAATTAGACCGAAGGGGAACTGCACAGCCTGGTTTTCCCGTTAATTCTCCATCCCTTTCAAATGTAGCCATTGGAGATGCCCTGCCCTAAAGGGAGAGGCCTGCCATCTGCTTCTTGTCCTTTCATAACTTTGAGCTTGATAACAACTATCTTCAAAATAAAAAGGCCCTAAAGTACCTTCTCTTCAAGTGGAGTTCACACATAAGGAAACCACAACTCCATGAAAATGTGAGATGCATTTCTGCTTTTTGAAAGGAGAGATAGATAAACTGGAGAGGAAGAGCTCAAAACATCATCTAGATTTGCATGCAGATGAAAGACAAAAACAAGTGAAACAAGGCTGGGCAGGTTGAGCCCAATACATTATTCTGTCTGAGATTGTATTGTTCACTCCAAATCATGTCTTAAGTCAGGTGAAACCTTTTGGTGGAAGCTTAAGATGAAACCTTTTAGTGGCTGAGGGCAATATTTAACATTTTGAAAGAGCCCAGGGCAGCAGGGATGGGTTGTGATGCAAATGGAAGGGGGCTGGAACTGTTTTTTGTTTTCTTATTGTGAGTTTGAGGAATTCCTTTTGTTTTCTACTACAATGTTAATCTGATGTTAGAGATTATGCTACAGATGTAATGTCTTTCTTCCCTTGTTGGGGCAGAAAATTGTTCCATCAATTACAGCAATAATAGAAGAATCTCTGGGGCTGCAAGAAAGAAATTTTGGAGTCACAGGTTGATCCTCCCTATCTTAAGAGCAGGCACAGGGCTTGCAGTTCTCTTGTCTAGCACCAGATGCAGCTCTTAGCAATGGATTCTTTTCCTTTGCCCCCAAACACTGTCCTGTCTGGTCAAATATTGGTAAAGTCAGAAAAACTGTATTGTATCCCTCAACAGATGACTGTCTGATATTTGTATTAGTTAGCATTAATAGCAATACATTTAATATTTAAGGGCAAAACAAAATTGGAATGAATTACAGCATTCTCGTTTAAAGCTGGACTATTTTTCACTAAATCCAAACAATTCATTTAAAAAGTATTCTGTTAGGCTTAGATAAAGCCCTTTTACTTGCAATTTCAAAAAAAGCTTAAATAAATTTGAGATAAATAAAATATTTTAAAAAGGGAAAGAGGAAACAAAAGGAAGAAAACATTACTTTTTTAAAAGCAACATTATAAAACAAAAGGAAGAAAACATTACTTTTTTAAAAGCAACATTATAAAGATTACATCATCAGACATCACTTAGTAATTTTGACTTATCAACTAAAGGGCATCCCACATCTAATTACTATCCAATTGTTAAAGTCTTCTTGTGATTTTACTCAAAGTAGCTGTGCTATGCAGAGTTGAATATTGAACATAGAAAGCTACTATATATCAAATCAGATCATTAATCCATTTCCACACCAGCCTTTCTAAACTTAGTACCTTTCACATGTGATGACTGAGCTCAACATTTCCGGAAGAAATGAAGTTTTGAAGTCTAATTCTTACTAATAATAATAAGCAGCAATATATGGATCAGGGGTGTCCAACTGTGGCAACTCCCAGAATTCCTGATAGCCATACTGGCTGGAGTTGAAGTCCACAGGTCTTAAAGTTGCCAAGCTTGGACACCCCTGATCTAGAGTTTTAAACAGGCGTGTCCAAATTCCCCAGGCGAAAGCATTTTCCTTTAGCATGCTCTATTACCAAATTACAACCTAATATTAAAATCATCAATGATTTTCATGGTTGACTAAAAATGTGAACATTGTTTTTCAATAGCAATTGGTGTAGCTATAAGACCTATAAGACTTTCTGCTTTTAAATTAAACACAAACTTTTGCAATCCTTAGTTTTGTAGTGAAAAATCTGAAAGTGAGTAAGTTGTGGTTCTTATATTTTATATGCAGAAACTTCATTACCCTCTCTTAGTCAATCCAATGACTCACTGCTATGCACATAAACTCCTTCTACTGGAAAGTGAATGAATGAATCTCTTTCAATCTGTGATGGCTCTTCTTTCATGCAAATTATTTCACTTAACCAGTAGATGACCACACTTATATCAGCAAGGTTTTGGATTTCAACCATATTCTGGACAGCCCTCAAAAATATACAGTGCAATGTCTACTGTACAAGCAATGCATTGCTGTTTGTTGTTCAAACAGTTATAAATGAGGAAATTAATAGATCCATGATTCAAAATATATCTAGTGAGCTTGCAAAGATATTAAAATTATGTAGAGTTGTAGGGTCTAAAATGTTACAGCTGTATTTGGGAGAGAGAGAGAGACAGGAATGTTTTGTATCAACATTTGATGCTGAACTTGTTTGAAGCTTGGGGAACAAACAGGGTGAACTAGAAGCAACAGTACAAGAGGTAGGGTATGACGTAGTTGGTATTACAGAAACCTGGTGGGATGAAACCCATTAATGGAATGGACTGATGGATGGATAAAAATTGTTCAAAAGAAACAGGTCTACAAAAAGAGGAGGGGAAGTTGCACTATATGTAAGAGAACTCTACATATCTATAGAAATGCACATGACCAAAGATAAAATCTCTCCAGAATGCATATGGGTCAATATGAAAGAGGAAAAAAGTGACATTACCATAGGTGTATATTACAGACCACCCAATCAATCAGAAGAAATAAATGAACTCTTTGCCAACCAGTTAACAAATATATGTAGGAAGCATACCACAATAGTAATGGGAGACTTCAACTATCCAGGTATCAACTGGGAGACAAAATCTGCAGTGAGCAGATCAAACAGATTCCTAACCAACCTAGCCGACAACTTTTGTCATCTAAAAGGTGGAGGAGGGAGCTAGACATAAAGCCATATTGGACTTAATTCTAACTAATAGAGAAGAAGTGATAGAGGGAGCTGAAGTTGCCAGAACCTTGGGCGAAAGTCACCATGTCATACTGGAATTTAATATAACACAAACACTAGCAACAGAAAACAATCCAACCAGTGTCTTGAACTTCAAAAGAGCTGACTTTAACAAATTCAGAGAAAACCTAGGAAAGATCCCATGGATGAAAATCCTAAAGCAGAAAACAACCCAAGAAGTGTGGGAAATTCTCAAAAATGTGATCATAAAAGCCCAGACCAGCACAATACCACTGAAAAAGAAAAACAAAAATTCAAGAAGAAACTAACATGGCTGCACAAAGATCTCTCTGACAAACTGAAAGACAAAAATGACAAATACAAAAAATGGAAAGAGGGGCACATAACTAAAGCTGATTATCAGCAGACAGCCAGAACATGTAAAGATGAAGTCAGGAGAGCAAACGCTCAGAACGAACAAAGACTTGCAACAGAAATCATGGATAATAAAAAAGTTTCTTCCAACATATTAACAACAAGAAAAAAGTCAAGGAAACTGTAGTCCACTAAAGAGAGAAAATGACAAGGAAGTAACAACAGGGAGAAAGCACAGCTGCTTAACTTATACTTTACATCAGTCTTTACACAAAAATAAACCATAGCCCAACATACCAAAAAAAACCATTGCAAAAGACAAATTAGAAACAAAAATTAAAATAAGCAGGAAAATGGTAAGAGAACTCCTATCCGACCTTGACGAATATAAATCACTGGGGCCTGACAGATTACATCCCAGAGTTCTGAAAGAGCTGGCAGATGTTATCTCACAACCACTGCACCACATCTTTCAAAAATCCTGAAGCACAGGGGAAGTACCTTAGAATTGGAAAGGGGCTGATGCAGTTCTCATCCTCAAGAAAAGAAAAAAACCATACCCAGGAAACTACAGACCAATCAGTTTAACATCAATACCTGGGAAGATCCAAGAAAAGATAATCAAATATAGATCTGCAAACAACTACAAGCAAACAAAGTTATAACTAGTAGCCAGCACAGGGTTGTTAAAAACAAATTATGCCAAACCAATCTTATTTCATTCTTTGACAAAGTGAGTAAACTAATAGACAAAATATTGTGGACGTAGTATACTTTAGATTTTAGTAAGGCATTTGATAAAGGAGACTACAACTTACTCCTTGGTAAGCTAGAAAAAGATGGAATAGACAACATCACCAGCAAATGGATCTGTAGCTGGCTGGCAAACCTAACTCAACGAGTAGTCCTCAATGGCACTACATCTACATGGAGAGAAGTAAGCAGTGGGGTACCACAAGGTTCCATCCTAGGCCCAGTACTCTTCAATATCTTCATCAATAACTTAGATGAGGGAATTGAAGGGGAATTCATCAAATTGGCAGGACTAGCCAACACCCCAGAAGACCAACTAAGGATCCAAAAAGATCTTGACAAACTTGAACAATGGGCCCTATCTAACAAAATGAGTTTCAATGTGGAGAAAAGCAAAGTTTTTCATTTAGGCAACAAAAATCAAAGGTACAAGTACAGATTTGTACCTGGCTTAAAAACAGTAACTGTGAGAGGGACCTTGGAGTTCTGGTGGACAATCACTTAACCATGAGCCAGCAGCCAAAAAAGCTAATACAATCCTGGGTTGTATAAACAGAGGCATAGAATCAAGATCATGTGAGGTATTAGTACCACTTTATAAAACCTAGTAAGACCACACCTGAAATATTGCAGCCAATTTTGGTCACCGTGTCACAAAAAAGTTGTTGAGAGTTTGGAAAAAATTCAGAGAAGAGCAACTAAGATGATCAAAAGCCTGGAGACTAAAACATACAAAGAACAGCTGCAGGACTTGGATTTGGCTAGTCTAAAGAAAAGAAGAAATAGCGGTGACATGGTAGCAGTATTCCAGTTTTTGAGGGGTGCCACAAAGAAAAGGGGGTCACGTTATTCACCAAGGCGCCAGAGGGCAGGACAAGAAACAATGGCTGGAAACTGATCAAAGAGAGAAGCGACCTGGAAGTAAGGAGAAACAGTGAGGACAATTAACCAGTGGAATAGCTTGCCCCCAGAAATCATGGGCGCTCCATCACTGGAGGTTTTTAAAAAGAGACTAGAGACAGTCACTTGTCTGAGATGGTATAGGTTCTCCTGCTTGAGCAGGGGGCTGGACTAGAGACCTCCAAGGTCCCTTCCAGCTCTATTCTATTCTATTCTATTCTATTCTATTCTATTCTATTCTATTCTATTCTATTCTATTCTATTCTATTCTATTCTATTCTATTCTATTCTATTCTAGAATTCAAAGAAAAGCTCAAGTTAGCAAATGCTACTTGACTTCATAAGGTGGAAAACCTACTTATTTTTAATCACTAGGACTGGTTCAAAATTAGCATTTCTATTTCAGTTGATCTCAGAGAAGAGGAAAAATATATTTCTAAAGGCCAAGAAAGCTACAGTAAAATAGTCAAATTTTTATATTCTGATTCAAAGCCTCGTTTAGTGACTGTTTGTAGTTACAATGGTGATGAAAAAGTAACTTCATGACCAGTCCTTGTATTTTCATCCTCCACAGGTCTGGAAGCAAAGGAAAGGTGAAGTAAGATCGTAAGCACAGTTATGGTTTCATTTAGTGACTGCTTCACTGAACAACTTGCTAGTATAAATTGTGGTCGCTAAAAAGAACTGTGTCTCATACAGGGCAGCCCAGAGGTTTTCAGACTGCAGAACCTGATAGTTAAAGAAAAAAGATTCCTGGAACATCTGATCAAGAGACAAAGCTCTGGTGATGGAAAACTGGTTTCGTTCAAATAATTTTTTTCCTTGCCCTTCATTTCTCATAGACTCCGTGAAGTTATTGTAGAACCATTGAGTTATGTTGGAATGCAGTTTGAAAAGCCTTTTATTGCATGAAGCTAAGCCTTCATGGGATGCATCAGGTTTAAAAAAATATATGTTTATAAATACCTTGTTGGCCTTTCATAAGACCCTGAAGACTTGGCCCTGTGCTTGATGAAGCCTGCTTGTTGGTTAAGCTGAATGTCTGATTGTTGCTTCTTTAATTTTTCCTGGCTGCTATGTGTTTTATGTGGGGTGTTATATGCTTTTAACATATTGCTAGCCACCCAGAGTCATGTATTTAAGATAGGCAGCCATATAAATCTAATGAATAAATGAGTAAGAACCCTCTAAAACATAGAAGGTTGGGGTGTGCAAAGGCAGGGAACTTTGGCTATTAATTGGGAAAGAAAAATAGAAAGTCAGGGGAAGGAAGGAATTAAATAGGGAAAAAAAGTTAGTTTAACATACAGGCCAGGTTTGTAAGCCTTTTATGCCATGATGGAGACATTGCACAGTCCACTATATTGCATTAATTTCTACATTATCACCAGCACTACTTTCAACACACCCAGGGATAGAAAAGGGAGAGCAGTAAATGTAAGAAATCATAAACAATCATAATCCTAATGAATGTAAATACCAGCAGCTGCACATTAGATCCATACTCCCCTGGCTGGTTAAGGCCATCTGGGAGGTATCCTATGGCTGGGTCCAAGCGATGGTGAATTCATCCTTCTGGAGGGGGTATTTCTGGCTCCTTTTAAAGAGGTGCCAGCCAGTACCCTACTCAAGAAGCCATCACTGGACCCTACCATGGATTATCTGGACCCTTTTCAGTCGGGTTTCAGGCCTGGGTGGGGGAGATGGGGGGCAGGTAATAATAATAGTAATAATAGTAATAGTAGTAGTAGTTATTATTATTATTATAAAAAACTTTTATTCATAAAACATGAAACTCAGTCAACTGAACACTCAAATTGACTGGCACTAATGGTTGACACGGGTTGCTGCCAGCATCCTAGGTATCAACCAGGTATCTCCTTAAAATGTAATATGTTCCGAGCAGCACAGTTTTTTGTAGCTTTGCTGGAGTTATTGCAGGAAGCTGCAATTTCTTGATGTGTTTTGCAAAGTTTTTGGACATAGTTCCCAGTGCCCCGATGACAAAGGGTATCACTGTTACACGTTTCATCCATAATCGCGCAATTTCGATGGCCAGGTCGCGGTATTTTGTAATTTTTTTCAGTTCTTTTTCTTTGACTCTGGCATCTCCTGGTACAGCGATGATGATGATATTATTATTATTATTATTATTATTATTATTATTATTATTATTATTATTATTATTATTATTATTATTATTATTATTATTATTATTATTATAACAGACAGGCACCTGCAACATAAACCCCGGACTTAACAATTGTCAATAAGAAAGACAAAACGTCTGGATAGTGGACGTGGCAGTGCCTGGAGACAGCAGAATAGACAAGAAAGAACTGGAGAAGATAACAAAATACAAAGACCTACAAATAGACATAGAAAGACTGTGGCAAAGGCAAGCAAGGGTAGTACTAATAGTAATAGGCACCTTGGGTGCAAACCCAAAACAATTGGAGCACCACTTGAACACCATTGGCATTGACAAATTTGCTATTAGTCAATTGCAAAAGGCGGCCTTACTAGGAACTGCTTCCTGCGATAATATCTGTCATACCATCAAACATCCACATCTGCCTATCCCAGGTCCTTGGTAAGGACTCGATAGGTAGACAAAAATGCCCAATCCATTCTGAACATCTGGCTGACTCTGTGATGATTAATAATAATAATAATAATAATAATAATAATAATAATAATAATAATAATAATAATAATAATGATGATGATGATGATGATGATGATGATGATGATGATGATGTTGGAAGGGATCTTGGAGGTCATCTAGTCCAACCCCTGCTAAGGCAGGAAACCCTATACCATTTCAGACAAATGGCTGTCCAGTCTTTTCTTAAAAACTTCCAGTGTTGGAGCATTCACCGCTTCTGGAGGCAGGTTGTTCCACTGGTTAATTGTTCTAACTGTCAGGAAATTTCTCTTAGTTCTAGGTTGCTTCTCTCCTTGATTAGTTTCCATCCATTGCTTCTTGTCCTGCCTTCAGGCGCTCTGGAGACTAGCATGACTCTTCTTTGTGGCAACCCCTGAGATACTGGAAACACTGCTATCATGTCCCTCGTCCTTCATTAAACTAGACATGCCCAATTCCAGCAACCATTCCTTATATGTTTTAGCTTCCAGTCCCCTAATCAT